>NC_136381.1:245732615-247185115 GCF_965140285.1 Lepidochelys kempii | reverse complement strand
GCTGCCCTGTTACCCACCCTTTCCACCCTGGGGAAACCTGTTTCTGTCATCAGCCCTCTCCCCTTGGGCTGCGAGGACCCCACCCTCCGTCACATCTCTTCCTTCCGCCGGCAAGTGCAGCTTCTACTGCCATCGGCGGCGCATGAGGGAGAGGCGCTCGAGGGGTCCTTCCTAGTTCCCCACCAAGGGGCCCGTTACCGGGTGTATTTCTCCACAGGGGAAGCCCGGTGCTACCTCTGCCGGGTGTCAGGGCATGTCCGGAGGGACTGCCCCTTAGCCCGGCAAGGAGGGGCATCTGGGATCCCCGAGACGCGGCAGAACATCATTGCCGACACCCCTGGCTGCCCAATACCCGAACCCGCCCCCCCTCCTCTTCGGACCACCACTTCTCCTGCTCAGGCCCAAGGGCACCTCCCCTACAACGCCCAGACGAGCGGGAGAGCCCCGCCCTCACTGCTGACAATCTGGCGGGGCCTATGGAGGAGGGTGTGGCAGAGATACCACCATGCATTGGAGAGAGCCGGCCCCAGGGAGAATCCTCCCTCCCTTATACCGCCCCATCATCCCCCCCCCCCCCCGTCCCTGAGCCATCACCTTTACCCCCTGACACAACCCCTCCTAGCCAGCCTCCAGCTGATGCCATGGAGGGCTGGGCCCTAGTCCAGGGGAAGCGAGGCAAGCAGAAGGCTCGAGCTCCACCTCATCTACCCGAGGCGGAGGCCCCCCGGAAGACCAGGAAGGGGGGCACCGATGCCGAACCTTCCGCTTTGCCCAGGAGTGCGTCCCATCCACCGGTGTCAGCCAGAAAAGACGTGGTAGCACTGGAAGGTAGTGTCTCCCCTCCATGGGATACCCTCCCCTCCGAGACCCTCGAGGAAGCCCCTTCTGTTCTGACACTACCCGAAGCCTCCATGAACCCCGAGGCAACTGTAGTGGCGGTTGCCAGCGGGGAGAACCCCGGGGCGACGGAAAGTGTCATCTCCTCCATGTTCGAGGAGATCGAGGCCCTAGATCTGATCCCGGTCACCCAGAGGGAGGACAACCTTTTGCCAGCAAACCTCAATTTGGGCGACCTCACTCTACCCCTCTTTTCCCCATGCTCTCTCCCCATAACTGCTGCTTCTGCTCCCACCTCCGAGGAGCCCCTGGACCCGGCCGCTGATGGCACCCCGCTGACGACCACCGAGCCTGCTCAGGTGACAGCTGGCGCCATGCGGCCGGGACACGAGTCGCCAGGGGCACCCCCCGTTGGTGTGGAGCAATCGATTTCCTTCCCAGGCGGGGGCCCAATAGAAGATAATCCACCTCCTGATGCTGTGGCCGCTAAATCCACCATAGAGCCCGTGCCTGGTATTACTGAGAGCTCCCTCCCCACTCCCTTAACCCTCGAGTCTGATCGGGAGGCGCCACCATCCAGCTGCTTGCCTCCCGAAACCCAGAACCTCGCTTCTCCCCCTGCCCCTACCCCTATCCAATTTACCTCCTGCAATGTTATTGCCTCCACTGGGGCTGTCTCCTTCCCTTTCCCAACTGATGACCCCCAGGGAGCGGCCTTTGTGTTCTCCTGCCCCAACCCATTAGGAGCTGCTATCTTCCCTCCACCGCCCCCTATCGCCCCAAAGCTTGAGGCGGGCCTAGAAGCTCCAGCCCATCAGGCACCCCATCGGGGGTCCGCACCCTGCTTGTCCATTTTAGTGGACCACGGGGCTGCACCAAGGGCCCCACTGGGGAACAACTGGGAAACCGTAACCCCACCCCCCCATGAGCTGCGAGGAGAGCTGCGGAAGTTTTTAGAGGATGTCCGTGGCTCCCGCAACAAGGTAAAGCTTGCTCTCCAGAGATGGGGGGATTTTTTTCAAATCCAGGCCACAAGGGCCCTCATGGGGGAAGGTAAAGGGATGGGGAAGCAGGATGCAGCGGCCTACTGGAGGGTCCGCGTCTTCCGTGACTACTTACTCACCTACAGGATGGGTCAAGGACTGTTGCGCGGCCCGTGGGGGGATGCGAGCGTCCCTGCCAGTGAGGATCCTCCCCGCCCCCCCCCCCCCCCATGACACCTCTCACCATCGCAACGTTGAACACCCGGGGTTGTAGACCCGGATGACACTTCCACGTTCACCTTTGTCCGGGTGGAAGCCCATCGGTCGCGCCACTCCCGGTTGGACCGCATTTATTTATCACGCTTCCATCTCTCATGAGCCCACTCCTCCAGCATTCGGCTGGCCCCATTTTCTGACCATCACCTAGCCACCATGACAGCCTCCCTCTGTGGAGAGGCCGGGGTCAGTCTATTGGCATTTTAACAACAGCCTGTTGGAGGATGAAGGCTTTGTGACGTCCTTCCGGGAATTCTGGCTGGCCTGGTGAAGGCAGCGGCGTGCCTTTCCCTTGGCGCGGCGATGGTGGGACCTGGGGAAGGTGCGCACCCTGCTTTTCTGCCGCGACTACACCCGGGGCACCAGCCGACGGAGAAATGCGGCGATAGAGCAGTTGGAACGGGAAGTCTTAGAGCTGGAGAGGCATTTGGCCGCCAGCCCCGAAGACCCGCTCCTCTGCGGAGTGTGCCGGGAGAAGCGGGAGGAGCTCCGGGCCCTCGAGGACCATCGGGCCCGGGGCGCCTTTGTTCGATCCCGCATCTGCCTCCTTCGGGAGATGGATCGCGGCTCCCACTTCTTCTATGCCCTGAAGAAAACGAGGGGGGCCAAGAAACACGTCACCTGCCTCCTGGCAGAAGACGGCACCCCCCTCACGGAACCGGCGGAGATGTGCGGGAGGGCCCGAGCCTTCTACGCAAGTCTTTTCTCCCCGGATCCAACCGACCCTAGCGCTTGCAGAGTGCTTTGGGAGGAGCTCCCTATGGTCAGCGCGAGCGACCGAGACCAGCTAGAATTGCCTCTCACTCTGGCCGAGTTCTCGGAAGCCCTCCGTCGCATGCCCACTAATAAGTCTCCAGGCATGGACGGCTGACCATGGAATTCTACCGCGTGTTTTGGGACATCCTCGGCCCAGACCTAGTCACCATCTAGGCCGAGTCTCTGCAGAGCAGGGTCCTCCCTCTTTCGTGCAGGCGAGCTGTGCTCGCCTTATTGCCAAAGAAGGGGGACCTCCGCGATTTACGAAATTGGCGTCCCGTCTCGCTCCTCAGCATGGATTACAAAATCGTAGCGAAAGCTATCTCGCTGCGGCTAGGGTCTGTGCTGGCGGACGTGATCCACCCAGACCAGACCTACACTGTCCCGGACCGCAGTATCTTTGATAACCTATTTATGGTTCGGGAGCTTTTGGAACTCGGGCGTAGAGACGGTCTGTCATTCGCCCTCCTGTCCCTAGATCAGGAGAAGGCGTTCGATAGGGTGGACCACGGGTATCTCCTGAGCACTCTGCAGGCGTTTGGCTTCGGACCCCAGTTTGTGGGTTTTCTCCGGGTGCTGTACACTTCCGCAGAGTGTCTGGTTAAGCTCAACTGGACCCTGACCGAACCGGTCAGCTTTGGGCGATAAGTACGGCAGGAGTGCCCCCTCTCGAGCCAACTGTATGCTCTGGCAATGAAACCCTTCCTCTGTCTCCTCCGCAGGAGGTTGACAGGGTTGGTGCTGCGAGAGCCGGAGCTGCAGCTGGTCCTGTCGGCGTACGCTGATGACGTGCTCCTCGTGATCCAGAACCCCGGTGACTTGGCGCGGGTGGAGGCTTGCCAGGCCATCTATTCAGCAGCCTCCTCCGCCCGGGTCAACTGGGTCAAGAGCTCTGGCTTGTCGATAGGAGACTGGCAGCAGGCGAGCTCCCTACCACCCACGCTTCAGACCATCTGGTGGAGTGCGGGTCCAATGCTCTACTTCGGTGTTTACCTTTCTGCCACGCATCCCTCTCTGCCAGAAAACTGGGAAAATTTAGAGGGCGGGGTGATAGAGCGGCTCTGGAAATGGATGGGACTACTCCGATGTCTCTCCCTCCGAGGGAGAGCGCTGGTGCTTAATCAACTAGTCCTGTCCATGCTCTGGTACTGGCTCAACACCCTGGTCCCAGCCCCGGGTTTCCTGACCAACCTCTGGACATCGGTTTTGGAGTTTTTTGGTCAGGAACGCACTGGGCCCCTGTAGGGGTTCTTCATCTACCGCTGAAGGAAGGAGGACAGGGCCTGAAGTGTCTACACAGTCAGGTCCGTGTCTTCCGCCTCCAGGCCCTACAGAGGCTCCTCTATGGTGCAGGCAGTTCAGCGTGGAGCACACTGGTGCATGCCATCCTGCGCCGCATCCGAGGGCTCCGATATGACCAGCAGCTCTTTTATCTCTATCCAGGAGGTCTTCCGCGAGACCTCTCGGGGCTACCGGTCTTCTACCAGGACCTCCTCCGGACTTGGAAACTGTTTTTAACAACCAGGTCCGTGGCGGCAACTGAGGAGGTAGATCTCCTCGCGGAGCCCCTGCTACACAACCCCCAGCTCTGTGTGCAGGTAGCGGAGTCCCGTTTGGTGCACCAGAGCTTGATCCTGGCAGAAGTCACGAGAGTCGGAGACCTCCTGGCTGGATCCCCTGACGCTCGCCCGGCACATGGGGCTCTCCAGACCTCGCACCCCCCGGCGCGTACTTCAGGAGGCGAAGGCCACTTTGCCGCCCACTGTTCGAGCTTACCTTGATCGGGTCCTGCTCGAGGGCACGCCCCACCCACCCTCTACCCCAGGCCCGCCGGACCTTTTAATTGGACCCCTGCCCCGCAGACCCAATCGACCCCCTCACCCCTTCACTGCGAGCCGGCTGCATGAACTGCAGCCGGTACGCTTCCAAACCGCGCCAAGGAAACATCTATACAGGCTCGTTCCCCACACCCTTCAAGCCCTCACCCTAGTGTCCCGCCCCGACACAAAGTGGCGAGACCTTCTGCCACCTTTGGAGGGTGAGCAGCCCTGGTGGGCCAGCCTATATTCCACCTTGGTTCCAAGGCCCGCCGGGGACATCCGTTGGCCGCTCCTTCATGGAGCTGTGAGCATGGGCACGTACTTGGTGTGGTTCACCCCCGTCCCAGATACTTATCCCTTTTGTGGTGTGAGGGAAATCCTGGCGCATGTATATTTGGAGTGCGCCAGGCTGCAGCCCCTGTTCCGGCTCCTCACAAATCTCCTATTACGTTTTTGGTTGCATTTTTCCCCTCACCTTTTATTTATGCACTCTCCATCCGTGACCTTACAAAGTCGCGGGATCTCCTACTTAACCTCCTCCTGGCCCTGGCTAAAACGGCCATCTATAAAACCAGAGAGAGGAGGTTGGCCATTGGAGTTTCCTGTGACTGTGGGGCTGTTTTCTGATCCTCGGTCCGTTCACGTATCTGGGCAGAGTTCCTCTGGGTGGCGTCCACTGACTCCCTTGATGCTTTTGAGGAGCGGTGGGCGCTGTCCGAGGTTCTCTGCTCGGTGTCTCCGTCCGGGTCCCTTTATCTGACCCTTTGTTTGGGGGAGAGAGTAAGGGACCCCAGCCCCAGCCATTGTTGCTGCGGACACCACCACCTTAGAGGGGTCCTTTCATACGTGGGTGCACGTGCCCCCCCCAGATTGTCCACCCCACAGCCTGCCCCTCTTGTTGGGTGCTTTCAGAGGAGGGAATTGTTGGTGACACTTGGGCGTGGCGCCAGGTAACTCGAAGGGGTGGAAGACCATGGAAGTCGAGGAAGCCCCTTCACTCTGGGCCACCAGGTAACTCGGAAGGGTGGAAGACCACGAGAGTCGAGGAAGCCCCCCGCTCTGGGCCCAGGCAAGCTTGAACACCTCCCTCCCCTGAAGCTAATGAAAAAACAATTGTGATTGGTTGCTGTGTTACACATTGCATATGCTGCTGTTTTTACTTTGTAAGTGTGTTATGCAAATAAAAAAACATCTTTTGCTTAAAAAAAAATTATTCTCCTGTAGCCATCTGGCCCAACCCTGTCACAGAATCTAACTTTAGGCTCCTATTTGTTAGTCTTTGGCTCCATACCTCATTTTCCTAATCTACAAACTGGAAGTAACCATTTTGCCAGCTCTCATGATTTGATCGCAAGTTCCACAATATTTGATGCTTTGTTTAAAGCCTCAGCTCCTGGAGTCTTGTGATGACAGCAGGATCTCACCTGCTTCTTCTTTAAAAAAGTAGTAAATTTCTAGACCTTATGGTGGCAGAAAAAAATCTTGAAAACATGACCCAAGCATATCCTAAAGGCTAAAAAGCCAAGTAAAAGGAACCCAAAGATTTTTTCTTTTAAATATCATGATTTCTGATGCCTGACTCATGATTTTCAAATATTTGGAATTAGGAATACTGGTGTAATACTCGTCTGACTTCAGGAAGAAGCCCAATGAACCAAAACATACAAACAGTACATTTTCCTTTGACTTTCTCTTATGCTCAACTTTGTGTTAATCAACTTCAGGTATGCAGAACCCTTACTATACACTTCACAATTACCATCCAACATGTTTAAACTTTCATGGTGCTATTCTTTCCTTGAGGCAAGTGTAACCCACACACCTTCTGGGTGTGGTGTTCTGTCCCATCTAGTGACACTGAGACCACTTAAAAAGAGAGATAAAATGAGTCTGCTCTACAGCCTTAGCTAACAGCCAGTTGGCTTTTAGCTCATGCGGTAGAGCAGGGGTCGGCAAACTTTAGCACCCGGCCCATCAGGGTAAAGCTGTTGGGGGACCGGGCCGGTTTGTTTATCTGGAGCATCTGCAGGCACGGAGCCCCGCAACTCCCACTGGCCACGATTAGGCATTCCATAGGGGCTCCGTAGCCTGCAGATGCTCCAGATATACAAACGGTCCCGGCCCACCAGTGGCTTTATCCTGACCAGCTGGGTGCCAAAGGTTACTGACCCCTGCAATAGAGGCTAATGCACTAAGCTCCAGAGGTCCAAGGTTCGATCCTGCCTGCTGACAACCGGGGTCTGTCAGCATTACACAAGAACTTAGCTATCATTAATGTGAAGAGGAACTACTTTGTGGCGAGAACAGAACCATAGAAATTAAGGGCAGATCCTGTAGTCTTACAGCTGACAAACTCTGCATGAATTTAATGGAAGTTATGTATAAGGACTGCAAGATAAAGCTGATGGTTAGCATCTGCTGAGCGTTTGATCGTTGACCTGAAGCTGAAGACCCATACAAGATTTTTTACAATGTTTCAGTTCATTTGCACTCTCATTATGGTATATACGGGAATTTCTAAATCAGGGTGTGTCAAGGTTCCTTCCCCATTCTGAACTCTAGGGTACAGATGTGGAGACCTGCATGCAAGACCCCCTAAGCTTATTCTTACCAGCTTAGGTTAAAAACTTCCCCAAGGTACAAACTTTGCCTTGTCCTTGAACTGTGTGCTGCCACCACCAAGCATTTTAAACAAAGAACAGGGAAAGAGCCCACTTGGAGATGTCTTTCCCCCAAAATATCCCCCAAGCCCTACACCCCCTTTCCTGGGGAAGATTTGATAAGAATCCTCACCAATTTGTACAGGTGAACACAGACCCAAATCCTTGGATCTTAAGAACAATGAAAAATCAATCAGGTTCTTAAAAGAAGAATTTTATTTAAAGAAAAGGTAAAAGAATCACCTCTGTAAAATCGGGATGGTAAATAGCTTACAAGGCAATCAGATTCAAAACATAGAGAATCCCTCTAGGCAAAACCTTAAGTTACAAAAAGACACAAAAAAGGAAATACATTCCCTCCAGCACAGCTTATTTCACCAGCCATTAAACAAAAGGAAATCTAACACATTTCTAGCTAGATTACTTACTAATTTAACAGAAGTTCTGAGGCTGCCTTCCTAATCTGTTCCCAGCAAAATCTTCACACAGACAGAAAAACCCTTTATCCCCCCCCTCCAGATTTGAAAGTATCTTGTCTTTTCATTGGTCATTTGGGTTAGGTGCCAGCTCGGTTACCTTAGCTTCTTAAACCTTTACAGGTGAAAGAGTTTTGCCTCTGGCCAGGAGGGATTTTATAGCACTGTATACAGAAAGGTGGTTACCCTTCCCTTTATATTTATGACAGGGTGTTAGAAGGTGTAATTTAAGTTATTGTATCGGAACATTCCAATGATCTAGTGCTTTTCAAGAAAAAATTGCCATTATTTTTTTTTTATTATTATAATTTCTTATCTGATATTCTGCTATCCACTAATGCTTACCCAGCCATTAGCTTTTATTAGAAGAACTAAAATGAATGACACTAATGTGAACAATATAAAACATTGACCTACTTTTATTAGACAAAGGAGAGTAGGGCTTATAGGGTCTGTTAGATTTCCTAATTTACTTTCTTGATGTGTTCAGAAAATATAGCTTGTACTCTGTTTGAAAGCAGACCAAAAGTAATATACAGTATATTCTTATTGACACTTCTTGTGCTGAATTACTAGCAACTCAAAATAAGCCAGACTTGATAGTTCTGAGTTGGAGAATGAAGTGGGAGAAGGGAACTGGAATGAGGAGACTGGCAGCAGCATCTTCATGCAATTAAAAGCTTCCTGCAAAGCCAGTCTGACCCAATGGCATTTTTAAAAAAGAAACCAAAACAAATTATCCTCAGGCATTTTTCTGCTCATGTAATTTTGTGTGTTTCTCCTTTTCTTGGTTCTGTCCTCAAATCCATCCCACACACCAATTTTAAAGGCCCAATCCTCTACAAGCTGCTGAGTGCCGTCAGGTTCCACTGATTTCAGTAGGAGGTGAGGGCTCTCAGCACCTCACTTGAAGAGGCTTAGCACTTTGCAGAATGGTGCTATATATAATTAATTCTTGCCATCCAGGGCCAAATGTTGAAGTAGTCTCTGAAACTACACTTGCAAAATAACACATACATCTTCCTGAATGCTCAGGAGCCAGATGTAATGTGCTAATTATAATTTTTTATTATTTACAATAGCACCTACCGCTCCTAAATGACACCGGGACCCAATTGGACTAGATGATGTACATACACATAATGAGACACCCCCTAAAGAGCTTACAGTCTAAGGCCTTGTCTACACTACAGAGTTTTGTCAACACAAGTCAGCTTTCGTCGACACAACAGTGGAGGTGTACAAACTACAATGCTCCTTCCACCGACAAAACTCTCCTCCTGCTTTGCTGGCAAAATAAAACCACCTTGATGAGAGGCGTAGAGCTTTTTTCAGCAAAGTTATATCAACAAAATGTCAGTGTAGACACTGCGCTTTGTTAGGTTGCTGTAAATGGCCTCCAGCAGGTGTCCCACAATGACCTTGCTGAACTGTGCTGCCCTGCACCCAGGTACACTGGCTTCTGCCTGGGGGGATAGTTTGGGAGAGTGTGGAGGGCATTGCCCCCCCCCCCCAACAGAGGTGAGGTGTGTGGGGGGAGTTACACGGGGTCATGTGCCACTTTCTCCCTCCCCTCCCCATTTCTGCAAGCTCTGCACTGCCCTGCATGGCTTGCTCTGCTCGTCCTGTTGCGTGGGAGGGGGGACCTCTGTTCTTCCAACACTGCGCCTGTCCCCACCCCAGCTCGCAGAGAGTGGAGGGGCGGGACAGAGCAGCTGGTCTCCTGCGCTGCGGCTTCCTGCCTCAGCAGCTGGATGCTGTCTCCTGGGTCCTAGTGACCATCTGTCTCCTACACAAGGGTGATGGGAATGGGTGGGGGAAAGCAGGAGCCCGGCATGTGGTGTCCACTCAGCAGCAGCCCCAGCCCCAACAAGGAGGCGGCTGCAGCAGCACCAGAGCGTGACATTGCTGCCACAGCTGGTGCTAGATTGGTTGCTAGCAGCAGCTGGGGCTCCCCGTTAAGCCAGCCCATCCCCCTTTCCCTTCCCCCCTCACCCCCAGCACCAGCAGCCCAGGTTCCACAGCAGGCAGGGAGAGAGAGCCATTGAGCCACAGGAATTGGCCTCAGTGTGCATCTGTGTGCATGCATGGGCATGCCTGTGCTTTGCCCCCTCCCTCCCAGATATAGCAAACTATGCCTATGGCTTCTGACCCTCCCCCTTTAAAGTCCTGGGAATTTTTGAAATTCCACTTCCTGTTTGCTCAGTGTGGACAGTTCACATTACATCTTCCCAGCTGACCATGGCAGCTCCGCACAGCAGATGCTGTCCCGCTTGGAGCATGCCTGAGTTTTTGGATCTGTTGGCACTGTGCGGAGAGGAGGCTGTGCAGTCCCAGTTCTGCTCCAGCCATAGGAACTTCAATACCTACAGGCAGATTTCTGGTGGTATGTTGGATAATGGCTACGAATGGGACACATATCAGTCCCATGCAAAGATCAAGGAGCTGAGGCAGGCATACCAGAATGCAAGGGAGTCAAACTGTTGGTCTGGTGCTGTGCCAAAAACCTGCTGCTTCCATAAGGAACTGGTTGCCACCCCTTAGCGGCAACCCCACTTCCACTGCCAAGAACCCCATGGATTCTTTGGCAGAGCTGGAGACAGCAGACACAGGACTCAACCTTAAGAATGAAGTCATGGACAAGGAGGTTGAGTTGGAGGATGATGTGGAGCACATGGCAGGGTCATCCGGTGGTGTGATGAGTCAGCACCTGTTTTCTACTAGCCAGTCCCAGCAGTCAGTCTCTGGTGCTCAAGATGCAGGAGCGGAGAGCTCTGGTAAGTGCTCTTTTTGAATTGATGCTGCTTGGTTATATGAGGTATAGGTGTTCTTTTTTCTGTATATTCTAGAAGTGGGTGAAGGGATAGAAATGTACAAGACTAGATGTGTTTGCCTGTGCTTCACATTTCCCAGTGCAGCTGAACAGTGTGGCAGAACAGTGTGTTAATACACAGCGAGATTTCATGGGAATCCTCCAGAGAGATCTCTAGGAAACTTTCCTAGAGGTACTCGCCAATCCTCTGCCGAAGGTTCCTTGGCAGAGCTGCTTTGTTCTTTCCCCCATTGTAGGAAACTTTTCCACGCCAATTGGCAATCACTTACTTAGGGACCAAAGTAGCATGTAGGTAGGCAGCATAGGGACCTGGTCTGAAGCTGCACACGTGTGGGAGATGCACCCTTGCATCCTTGCCTACCCTCAGGAGTGAGATATTGGCTTCATTGACCCCTGCCTATGGAAAATGGTGGCAGAATTTACATTATTGTCCTTAGTTGCCTGTAGTGATCCCCTTGAAAAAACACCAAGATCTTTCGCCTCATCTTGAGTGGCTTCTCTGCCCCCCAGGCTGAACTCACCATGTTTTGGGCATTCGCCGAGCTGTGTGCTTGCCAATGAGAAACTGAGAAACTGATTCATATTTTTAAAAAGGTGCATTTTACTACAATGATTCAATGCTGTGCATGCACTAATAATCATGCTTCTGCTTATTATTTCTTGTGCTTTTGCAGATGTGGCCTTCAGGGGGAACCCCCTATACACTGGCGAAGTGCCTCCACCAGATAAGAAAACAAAGAAAAAGAGGATATGTTTTGAGAGGTGCTCCAATCATTATACGCTGAAAAACAAGAACGCAGGGTGTGGCGAGAGACTTTAAAACAAAGTTATAAATAGACAGGCAGGACAGAAAGGAGAGCCAGGAGCAAATTTTAATGGGCCAAGAGCAGATGATAAAAGTGATGGAGGAGCAAACTGAGATGTTGAAGTCCCTTATCATACTGCAGGCTGAATTCATGCATGCTTGGCCTACTCTGCAGCCGATACAGAACTGCTTTCCATGCCCTTTCCAAACTCCACCCCACACATTCCTTGCAACTTCCCGACCCGTCTCGGTACCCTATTCACTCCACCCCTTTGTATAGCTTCTAAACTGATAGTAGAACTTACAGCTATGAGAGCCTAGACTGCCCTTCATTCTCTCCCTTCCTACCAAGCCTTTTGTGTGTGTGTGTGTGTGTGTGTGTGTGTGTTGTTAACTGGTATTTAATAAAAACATACTCTCCGAAAGATAAACCATCTTTATTTATCTCCTACACATGGTGGTTGCTGTCGGAATTAATATACAGTGGCAATTTGATCATTTGCAGAGCACAAATCATAGTCAGGGATCATGAAAATTTTATGCAAGGCGGCAAGTTAACAAGGCATGACAGAGTGCTGTATAGAAAGACACATTACTGGAGCTCATTGTCAAAATGATACCTCAAAGCCTCCCTGATTCAAATAGAGGGGCACAGTGGTAGTGGTGGGGGGCTAACTGCCATGGTATCTGGCTGCTCAAAATCAGCCACCAGGTGATCCACCTCCACGTTCCACCCTGGGGGAAACTTTTCACCTTTAGCTTCACAAATATTATGGAGCGCACAGCAGGCTGCTATGACCCTGGAAATATTTTCCTGATTTAGGTCTAACTTGCCATAAAGGGAGTGCCAGCGTGCTTTTAATCTGCCAAAGGCACATTCAGTGGTCATTGTGCACCTGTTCAGCCTACTGTTGAAGCACTCCTTGCTGCTGTCCAGGTTCCCTCTGTAAGGCTTCATGAGCCATGGGAGTAAGGAGTACGCTACTCCCAGGATCATTATGGGCACTTCAACATCCCCCACTGGAATCTTCTTGTCTAGAAAGAAAGTCCCTGCTTGAAGCTTCCTGTACAGATGTCATGCACCTTCCCGGACCACCCTGCATTGATGTCAGTGAAACGGCCACGGTGATCCAGAAGGACCTGCAATATCATAGAGAAGTACCCCTTTCTATTGAGGTACTCCATAGCAAGATGGTCTGGAGCCAAAATTGGAGCACCCTCCCTCCGTAGTTAGGGAATCCCATTTCTGCAAAACCATCCACTATTTCACACACATTGCCAACATTCACAGTCCTTCGTAGTAGGATGCGCTTACTGGCCCTGCATACTTGCATTAACGCAGCCCCAATGGTGGAGTTCCTGACTCCAAACTGATTCATGATCAACCGGTAGCAGTCTGGAGTCACCAGCTTCCCTACTTCAATCACCACGTGCTTCTCCACTGAGACGGCAGCTCTCCTTTTGGTGTCTTTGTGCCACAGTGCTGGGGCAAGCTCCGCACACAGTTCCAGGAAGGTGACTTTCCATATCTGAAAGTTCTGCAGCCACAGCTCATCATCCCAGACCTGCATAATGATGCGAAACAGTGCTTGTTTCCCAAGTCCAAAAGCGATGGTCCACCATGTGCAGCTACTCTATGAATGCCAAAAGTAATCTGGTGTTGTTTCTTTCCATGGCACACTGCAGGGCAGGCAGCTCCGATTCATGTTCAGATTTGGTTCTCATGATCTACTGCATGACCATCCACGATGTGTTCATAACAGTGACAAAACAGTGGAGAGCAGTGCAGTATCCGTCCTTTCAGACGGAGATGTAAGGTGCGCAGTAAACAGGGGCCATTGAAAACTGCCGCAAAATGCAGTCGGAAGCCCGTGGAATGATGAGACGGAAAGAACAGCATCATGGAACACTGAGCCCACACCTATGATGCACTGTGATCCATTCCGCCGTCCCACAACTCACAACTGCAGAAAGTGGCGAGTAGCACAGTGGGATAGGTACCCACAGTACGTTGCTCTCTCTCAGTGCTAGAGCACCAACTGTGGATGCGCTCTGCCAACAGAAGGAGCATTGTCTGAACATGCACAAGCAACGTAATTATACCAGTTTTTGATCTTCAGTGTAGCTTGTATTGACAAAACTCTGTAGCGTAGACAAGGCCTTGACAGGTAGCTGACAAGGGGTGGGAGAAAGGAAATATTATCTCTAGAGCCCTACCAAATTCACAGCCATGAAAAACGTGTCACAGACCATGAAATCTGGTCTCCCCCCATGTGAAATTTGGTCTTTTGTGTGCGTTTACCTTATATTATATAGATTTCAAAGGGGAGACCAGCGTTTCTCAAATTGGGGATCCTGACCCGAAAGGGAATTTCAGGGGGGTTAAAGGTTATTTTATGGGGGGTTGAAGTATTGCCACCCTGATTTCTACACTGCCTTCAGAGCTGGGTAACAGGAGAGCGGTGGCTGTCGGCTGGGCACCCAGCTCTGAAGGCAGCGCTCCGCCAGCAGCAGTGCAGAAGTGAGGGTGGCAATACCATACCATGCCGCCCTTACTTCTATGCTGCTGCCTTCAGAGCTGGGTGGCTGGAGAGTGGTGGCTGCTGATGGCCCAGCTCTGCAGGCAGCAGCGCAGAAGTAAGGGTGGCAATACCACACCAGGCCATCCTTACTTCTGCGCTGCTGCTGACGGTGGCTCTGCCTTCAGAGCTGGGCTCCCAGCCAGCAGCCACCGCTCTCCAGCTGCCCAGCTCTGAAGGCAGCACCACCGCCAACAGCAGCACAGAAGTCAGGGTAGCAGTACCGCGACCTCCGCCCCCTGCTCACAACTCCTTTTTTGGGTCGGGACCCCTACAATCACAACACCATGAAATTTCAGATTTAAATAGCTGAAATCACGAAATTTATGATTTAAAAAAATCTTATGACTGTGAAAGTGACCAAAATGGACCGTGAATTTGGTAGGGCCCTAATCATCTCCTTGTTGGAGACAGGGAACAAAGGCAGAGAGAGATTAAGTGACTCACTCAAGATCAAACAAGAAGTGTGAAGCAGAGTCAAGAATTAAACCTAGATTTCATGGCTTCCAGTCCCACTGCCCTGACCACAAGATCAGCCTTCCAATGAGAATTTACATACAATTAAGATATGCAGACCATTACCCACTTTGAGCATGGAGAGTTCTTCAAGTGAAGTTGTGGGCCCCATGAAATAGGCCTATTTTGAAAACAGGGCACCAAAATCTGGAGTTAACAGATTTTTAAAAAATTCTTAATAGCTCTGGTCCTGAAACAACACCTCCAGTTCCTGATACTATAAAGAAGACAGAAAGCAGAAACATATCAATCATTCAACAAAGAGGCTTGTCAAGAAGTGGGCATTTTCCTTTTGTAGGATTTTCTTCTTAGCAGCTGCCACCCACATGTAGTATATCAGAAGATATTTCTGCAAAATCTCAGATATCCATCAGATTTTTTGTCTGTGATCTCTCCATAGTTAGTGCGTAAGCTTAATTTATTTGTCGAGTGCTCATTTGGGGAATAGGAGGACTTGTGGCACCTTAGAGACTAACCAATTTATTTGAGCATGAGCTTTCGTGCTTTCACGAAAGCTTTCACGAAAGCTCATGCTCAAATAAATTGGTTAGTCTCTAAGGTGCCACAAGTCCTCCTTTTCTTTTTGCGAATACAGACTAACACGGCTGTTCCTCTGAAACCTGTCATTTGGGGAATGGATGTGAGTGGGGGAGGAAGGGAATGTGCTTGTCTCCTTATGACATTGTCTATATTCTCCTGCTTTTCTTCAGACTGAAAATATTTCCATCTGACTTTGCCAGATTTCTGCATTTTTTTATTGCTTTATGCTGTTAATTCAGACTCAACACGCTCCTCATTTCCATACTTTTAAAATGTCATTTCATCTCTTTTGATCCAGTTCCATTTCTTTTTTTTTTTCCTTGCCTTTCATACACTTTCTGAATTTTGAAATGAATTTTATTGGCTGATAAAGAATTTGAAACACTTTCAGAAACTGGTCCTCTGAAACACAGACTAGCAGATTGCTTAATCACATTTCTCACTTAGCACCCTGTATAATAAGAGCAATCCATAGGGTGTGAGGCTGAGAAGCTACAAGTGAAGAGGAGCTAATGGACCTTGGCCAGGCTTCATTAGAGTTTCCAAGCCAAGCCTTTTTTTCCTCCTCTGGTCACAAGAGTGTCAGCCTATCAGTTTTATAACAGCTGTCAGCCTTTTCTGACTAGTTTATCTTCATATTTTCTAGTTTTCTGTCGATTTGGCGGTAAGGGAGAGTTTTTTTTCTGAGCAATGGAGGAGCCTTTTGTTCTACAGGCATTGCGGAGTTTTGGCTTGTTCTCAAAGGCATATCCAGCCTCACCTGAAGGAGGCTGAGCTGCTCAGAAATGAGAGTGCAATTCACCTTCCATACTTGTTCAGATCCAGGCAATTTAAACTCAGCAAAATCTGACACTTTTTTTTTAAAAAGCAACCAGAGAGGTCCATTATCAGCATGGGTGGCTCCTAACATGGATCGTCCAGCTGTCAAAGAGGCTAGAATGAGGAAACTTATTTTCCTATTCAGAACTAGTTTCTGGCACCCTATCGATTGCTTACATGTTGTTCTCGTTAGGGGCTTCAAACCAGCTGTGCAGCGTGTAAATAAAACACATATTAATAGTAACAAAGGATTGCTCAGATCAGGATCGGCTGATAAATTACTCCTTCCCTGGGGATAAAGAGGACTAGCTTTTAGTTACATAAAAATTGTAACTATTTTCCTTCAGCGTTTGTTTTCTTTCAGCTAAAAGCATCTTAAGAGAGACATCTCTTTCCTTGCCACAAAAAGAAAAAAATGTTAGGGTTACTATTGCTCCTTGCATTTATTCATTTGATTTTGTCCTGAGTAAAATGTTCAAGAACACTGCCATTTGGGAAGGGGTTAGTTCTGGCACTGGCTACAATAAAGTCTGCTGTTTCCTTCCACCACTTCGTTTGTTTGTTTTAGCTTATTATCTTTTCCAGTTAACTCTGCAAAATGCCAAAGGGATGAGGCTACTTCATTTTACTTTGTTATTACCCTAATCCTTTTTTCCCTCTTAAAAGAGAAATATGGAAAAGTTAACTCACCCCTACTCCCTCCCCAAAAGAGAAGGATGCAACTCTGCAATCAAGTCTTGAGTGCTTTACATATGTAAACACAACCACAGTACTTACAGGAAAGATCTTAGCTATCCATATGTTCATCTTCTCTCCTTTACCTAAACCAGACGATTACCTCAGCAGCTCAGCTGTGTTATTGAGACATTTCAGCGTGAAATTTGTTTTTCCTCACTGAACTTTAAGCGGAATTTCAAGTGCCAAGTCTCCAAAGCCAAGTGGGGCTATTAAGAGATAATTACTAATTATGCTAATTTGAGAAGTTGTGCTATTTCTTTCCCTGGTCATTTTAGCTGCAGCTCTCCTGAGAGAACAGTCCCCATTCAGTGTTAATAACCTTTCCCAGCTAAGCGTTCTGTGGAGGACAGTGTGTCCTAAATCTGGGAATATTTTACAGTTAATCGGGATATGTGACTGTGAATTAGAAAAAGAAGCTAGTTGCACCAATGCTAATGACTCACTATATTTTTTTGCAGCACCAGAAACATTTCATTCCTATTCATTCATATATTGATGGACTTTTGTTAATGATTTCATTCTAAATGAAACACTTCTTTGTGATTTGAAATATACAGTATACAAATAATGCTTCTTAGTAATCATTTCCCAATCCTAGCTATTTCTATCAAATACAACAACAAATTAAAACAAAGAGCAGATTTGATTTCCTCATTCTAAATGTTCTGTTTATTTTTGCATTACTAATGTACAGGTATCAAGTACAACTTTCTGCAATTCCCTATTTTTCTTCTTCAGTAGTTATTGGGCTGATCACATTTAATTGCAGAGTATGCACAGAGAGTATGGGACTTTATTATTATTTTAAATAAAAATAATCATTGAAGGTTTCATTAGCTGGGTAATCGTCTATCTCTTATGTGGCACAATATAAATATTTCATTAGCAGTAGTAATTAATTATATTGAGGTAGCACCAAAACCCCCCATTGTTTTAGGTCTTGTATACACACATCGCCATAAAATGGTCCTTTCCCCAAAGAGTTTATAATCTGGGTCTCATTTCACTGCTTCTCAAAACAGATCATTCCAACCAAGAGTGTGGAGGTCTCACCCCAGGCTTAATAGTAGAGATCTCATATTTCTAAGACTCAGTTACTTTCACAAAATACGTTATGGGAAGGGGCCAGCTGCTGCAATGCTTGCTCATCCAGTTATCCCACTCAATGGGACTGGCTACATGTGTAAAACCTACTACTGGGATTAAAGGTTGCACGGTCAGGCTCTACTTTTACAAGAATACCATGAACACTACAAATAATTAATGGAGGATGGTGTCATCTGAAAGCACGGGAGCTAAACAGACACATAAACATATGCTTGCAGCCAATTTATGGCAAAACATGGCATACGCATCCAGCCTTCCACCACATGGAGCGGTTAACCGTATAAAGAACTAGATCTACACTTTTTAAAGTAAATAAAATAAACTTATGACGCTGTATCCTTGTTGGATTTTTAATAATATTTATTTGCTAATTCATTAAATTTGGTATGTAGCATGCATAACTGAGGTTCTACTGTGCTACCTCACTTCAAAGTTATAAACAGTGATCAAATTATTTATGTACAATGTCCGTGGTTTCAATTAAAATTTCACATTTTCCTACAGCTACCACGCAGTACTATTTGAGATACTACAGTTACCCTCACGAGGGAAACTGGCATCTCAGATTCCAGTGGGTGATACTTATTGGGGAATGCCGACTTTGTAAAGAACCCCTGCATCATATCAGCAAAAAAGAAATACAGGAAAACAACAACATACTATCTCCTCCTTCCCTCCCTCCTGAGATGGTTTTTGCTATGTTCATGGCCTGTATGCAGTTTGATTCATTTCTTTAACATAAATAGCAGTTACCACCCATCATTTTCCTGGTTCAGCATTTATGTGGGAAACAACCAATGGTAATAACAACAACAGTGGGAAGGCCATAGGATTGTGCGGTTGGAAGATAAATTAGGTCCTAACATTAGAGATAACCCTTGTAAGGAGGGAAATATAACTTTAAGCCCAAACTTCAACAGTTTCAGAGTGTGGGTACCCTGCAATCTTCCTTAGCTACATAAGTTCCTTTCCTGACACACCTGGCTCCTTTCAGCTGATGTGTTTTCGTTAGCCTACTACAGTTATTTACTGAGCATCAGCAAAGCACTAGGTGAAAACTGAAGAAGACATGTTCCAGGCTGAAGGGATTTATAATCTAAAAGGACAATGAACCAGAACTGATACTATATTCTGTTCCCTTTACACCACTAGGTGGCGGAAAAGGTGCATTGACTGCATAACTCTCCAGCTGGTGATATCCCTACAATCCTTTTCAACCTTTTTTTCATTTGTGAATCCCTAAAAAATTTCAAATGGAAGTCTTAGACATAGCCTGTGGAACCCCAGGGGTCTGCAGAACACAGGTTGAAAACCAACGTTCTATGGTAATGACAACCTTTCGCAGACCCCCTTAGGCACAGTCTGCAGACCCCCAAGGGTTGAAAACCACTGCCCCTTAGTACAGGGGGCTAGCTATTACACCTCCCTCCCCATGGTCCCACTTTTTAGGGGCCACTGCCAGCTGGCACAAGTTGGAGCAACTGCCAGGCTGCTCTAATCATCTGTGCAGAAATTCATGGAGCTGTAACTGGTTTCCAGCTATTGGCTTTTGCGCTGTTCTCGGTGGAAATTGAGAGATGTAGAATCTACCACAATATCTGTTTTCTTTTCATGGACAACTGTGTAGCCTTTTCTCTCCCCTCTTGCACCCACAACCTTTATAGAGGGAACCTGGCTGCTTTAGCCAACTTCTACACAGTAGCGCATGGAGAGCAGGCCTTTGCATGTTATGGGAGGGAGGGGATGACCAGGCCAGTGTTTGGGATAATATTCTAAGAGGGTAGTTATGAACCTTTGTATTATGTAAATACACAGGTATCTCTAAACTGGAAGGGAAAGAATTCAGCTAGGGTGTTGGAATTGTTTTAATTGATTTTAAAATGCCTCTGTCTCAATTCACAATAATTATCCATGTTTTTTGCAAGTATAATGTTAAAACAGAGCTTTCATCTGTGCATAGGAAATACAGGCAATGAGAACTGTCTCTGTTGGCTGGAATTAAGAACATGTCGTGAGGCTATACTGCCATTTTTGTCATTTTTGCTCAAAGTGAAGAGGACATGTGTATGTACATGATGAACATGGATTGTGGGGGGAGAGGGAGGGAATTTCCTGATTCTCTTCATCATTCATTTGAGGAGGAGGGTGTTCCACTCAGAGTGTCATAAACTCATCTTCAGGACACAGCCACATATCTCACCCACCTCTAGGCATTCAGTGTCTTTGGGGGATGGCTTGTTGGTCCCCTTTTTCCCACAACCAGTATTCCTGAAACTTCTCAGGTACCATCTTCTTTGGGTGACAATGCACTCATCTACCCCATTCTTCATGTAGAAAGACTCAGTAACCCTTCAGTGAGGTGCCCCCTGACCTGCCTCTTTAAAATGCACAATGCTCTCCAGAGTTCATCAGAGCAGTGTGCCCTCCTGGCACATGGAGGGCCTGCTTTCCTCCTCCTTGCTGTGCAGAGCTCAGCTGAAGCCCAGGAACCAGGCTGCCTCTGTGAACACTACTGCAAACAGTAGCACAAAATATTGCAAGAGCTTTTTATAGGCTCCGACTGTATGAATAACAAAACAGGTATCATTTCTCAATAATTCAGTGGATTGCTGGCTGGCAGTATCACAACTGCTATCAATAGCTTTTCTATTTGTACTTAAGAATCATGTATGAAAAAGTCTGTTACCCATTTGACCCAGGTGAAGTGAAGGATTCGGTCCCTTGGACTGGCAAGTCCATGAGGGTATTTGCTTCAGTGGTGAGTAAACAATAATTGCTACATAAATTATGGGATGTTTGATGATGGTTGGTCCCTTTTGGCGGAATACATCTTTTCTGTGCTGCTAGGTGCAGATTAGGAACAGTGACTAGTTCAGAATAAGGGACAGGCAAATAAATATTTTTTCGATCATTATTCCATTTTACAGGAATGTAAAGCATCTCGCCAGAATTTACCTTGCATGCTTCCCTTTGTGCGGTGAGCTGGAAAAGATCCCAAGGAAGAGTTTCCAGTCCCACTGTTTTTAACTGAAAACACACAGTGGCAACCGGCTGTTTGAAACGCCCAGCCTTTAGATTGTGATTGTTTCAAAGAAGGTATACAACAAGTGTAATGGAGGAGACTTCTGTAGTGGTGAATAAGGGGATGCACTGTGGGGGGGGGCATGCAGGGTCATGTGCCCCCCACAATTTGCTGCTTGGCTTGTACTGAGCATGTTCACAGGGACTGAGCATGCTAATAACACTGCTGAAGCTGGCTGCCCTCACTCCCCCCCTTACCCATCGGCAGCCCCCCCCCCACTATTGGCAGGCACGGGGCATCTAGCTGCAGGACAGTCCTTCTATAGTTACAATTGCCGTCTGTGGGATGGAATAGTGGTTGCTGTACTCCCCTCCATGCATCCTGGTATACCTGGTCATGGTGGAGCACGCTCTTCCAGAGTGCAGTGGTGCAGAGACCCTCTTCCCCTGCTGCCCTACATCTGTCCTGTGTTTTCCCACCATCTCATAGCACTGGGAGACAATTTAGGCTCCAAACTCAGTGTTGCCAACTTTTCTGATAGTGCTGGGAGTCTCACTAAATTTTTGGTGATTTCCTTAAAGCTCCATCTACTGGAAGCACGTGATTAGGTGAGAATCACAGCTTTCCTTTTTCTAGCCCTTGTGTTTGCAGAGAAAATCTTGAAACCGTGAGTATGCCCTAAAGCCTCAAAAGCCCGAAGGCATAAAAACAACCCCAAATCTGTTACTTATTTACAATCTCACTTTTTTAAGCCAATTCCATCCTTTTTTGAGGCCTCACTCATGGGTTTTGAACACTTGAGATCAGTGACACTGCAATTGACTCTGCACATGTTGTCTCCTGTACCTGCATGGAGCTGTCTACGCTGCCTGTCTACACTGAGTTAATTGCAGGATCAGGGCCTCATGATGCGGAGGACTCCACATCAGGGTGAATTTCATTGTAAGAGAATATAACCAGCATAATAAAGCACAAACAATATTCATGAAAAATACAACAAGATTAACTACAAGGCTGACTTTCAATCTTGGCTTGTAGGCTAAGGTTATAAATGGCTTGAGAATTAGAGGAAAATTCTGAACTGAAGGTTTGTTAATTAATCAATAGCTACATAAGGAAATAAAATGCAAGATTTTATAAACAAAATAGGAGACACAGCAAGGCAGCTGGAGGTGAGCTTATACAATGGAAGAGTGTGAGAGTAGTAACACCAGAGGGGGAAGATCATCACATGCGCTTAACGGTAAATAATTAAAACCTGATGAGCCAAAGTCTGAGCTTGGAATTTGGCCCCACGTAAGTTAAATAGTATGTGCTTGATCCAGCTCCTAGTGAAGTGAATCTCTAAACTCTCATTGAGTTCAGCCCCTGTAAATGAATATGCATGTAGGTTAACATAAACATTGCTGGGGCACGTGCTGGTGTGTATATTAATATGCATATTACTACCATGTCTCTGTATAAGAGTTTAAGTAGAAATTAATTATAAACATGCATTCATAGCTCTGAAGTTTCATTGGTAACAAAACACTGTAAAGAAATTAATAGCATTTTAACATGTCTATTTCTATTAAGTCAAATACCATGCTGCTACTGATATTTAGCAATAAAGCAATTAACAGATGTGGAGTCTAGTGTGATAACTTCTTGTGTCAGAGTAACAGCCGTGTTAGTCTTGTGTGTTATCAAATGTATTTTTAAACCCCTTGGAATGTTAAATTCTAACCATGCACTTCAGAGACGGAATAAAGGGCTTTTCTTGCGTGTGCAATTCTAACTTCCATTTTCTTTTGGAAACTCTAATTTGGTAGTGACCCATTATTTACAATGCCAGTTTATTTGACACTAATTATATAAGTATTGCCACTGAAGTCAATTTGCATTGAAAACAATGTGATTACCCATGTGAGCATGACCTATGGGACAGGAGTCCTAATAGGAATAGAGCCTGATCCTGTTCCAATGGCAAAACTCCCAATGATTTCAATGGGAACAGGATCAGACTTCGGCTCTCTTTGGCTCAGTTTTGCTACCAATCTTTTTTTTTTTTCTTTTCTTTTCTGTTCAATTTTTTAAAAACGTGAAGTTGTACTTTGATTTCTATTTGCATTTTCCCATAGACCACGAGGTGTGTGTTATCAATTGTATTAGTGACTTCTTATGAACCAAAACATGTATTGTAATATGCATACTGCACAAGCACATATACATAACACAACATGTAACTTGTGCAAAAGTATACAATAACATTTGCTTCAGGTTCTTCCTACTATTTAAGAAAATAAATGCAATAAAATCAATTACTTTAGAAACATTATTGCATATGATTAATGTCATTTTATACATATATTTCTTATGCAGCATTTATTTGTGTGGTTCATTACTTGCCTTAAAAGACTGGCATTTGTTCAAAGCATGAACTTATTCTCGGTTTAAAACGATAAAAGGAAACAAATGTAAAAACATAATGAAATCACCTCAAAATCTGCTTACGTTCTCACTTTTTATGCTAACCCCCATCATAAAAATAATCCACAAAATGTCTCTGAGATTACTCCATCAAATCCTGTGTCCATCAAATCCTAAAACATACTCCACCTGCTAGAGAAACTATCATAATAACTGTCTGGGCTTTTATCTGATGAATATGCATTAAAGCAGCAGAAACAATTTAATTTAATCTACATTATTAGGGAAAGTTTCTGAAACAAGCTGTTGTGGAGAAATTTATGTAATATTCAGCGCAGAGAAGCTGTCTCAGAATTGATTGAAGCC
Source organism: Lepidochelys kempii (assembly GCF_965140285.1). Taxonomy (NCBI): domain Eukaryota; kingdom Metazoa; phylum Chordata; order Testudines; family Cheloniidae; genus Lepidochelys; species Lepidochelys kempii. Next base: position 247,161,573 of record NC_136381.1, on the reverse strand, counting down.
CACTTCCTACATTCAGTCAGGGCGCCATAATATTGTTAAAAGAAAAGGAGTACTTGTGGCACCTTAGAGACTAACCAATTTATTTGAGCATAAGCTTTCGTGAGCTACACCTCACTTCATCGGATGCATTCAATGTTTTTGTGTACAGATTGGGCAACTGTGTGCATGCTTGACTGCATGCATAACAGTATATAGTGTACTAGGTCTGTCCACCTGTATGTGTATGAAAACACAAAATATACACTGAAGATTATTGAAAAGCCTCTTTTTTAACCTCGTGCAGTGAATCAGCGTAATCTGAATCACACTGCACTGCAGTATACTAGAGTAAAAGCATACTGTTTGCATGTAGGTCTGTGTCTGACTGCACAGGTGGCTGGGTGTATATTTATGTAAAACCATACCAAACCAGCACAGGCAATATTAATGTAATGATGCACACCACCACCAGTGAGATGGCTTAAAGTCAAACTGGATGAACCATCCTTCACCCTCTTGTGTCTCACTATTGCTGCATATACGCAAATATGAGGCTATATAACAGCCTCATGCAGTACCAAACCACAGAGGCGGGAGAAAGGAATGTCAGCCCCTTGACTTGCAATATATTTGCTTTTATTGGGGACTGTTTCAACCTTAGTAGTGCAGAAACATACTTTGCGGGTTACTCTCTTTTGTTATTGTAAAGCGTAGGTTTTCAGGGGGAAATGAATCCTTCACATAGTATAAGTGCATGAATGGGAAAATTTGTGTGAAGGAGCCTTTTAAAACATGCACTATTAAATAAATATATTAAGGATATTTTAAAATATGAATTATTTACCAAAAGGACAATTACTATGATTTGTTACCTATACAGGCCCTGAGTCAGCAATGCTTTTAAGTACATGCTTAACTTTAAACTTGCGCTAGGTCCCATTGACTTCAAAGGGGTTTGGGGATGTACTTAAGTACTTTGCTAAATAAGGACGGGATTTTTGAGAAAATGCTAAGGTGTTTTTCTGAATCGGGACCATAATGCCTTAGAACAGCATGGCACTCGAACAAAAGGATAACAGGATCCCTGCCCTGAAGACATTGTACAATCTAAGAGTCACTCATAAGTACTCCCAATATTTGCTTGAATAAATTTTCTCCATGAGTAAGGATTTGTATGACTGGACTTGGGTATGTCTACATGGCACACTAAGTCTGGGCTCTGATTCAAGTTTGAGCCCAAGCCCCCCTTCCACCCACATACACAATTCAATCTGACTCAGGTCAGCAAGCACCCAGTTCCTCAGACTCTTTGGGGAGACAGGGGGCTAGCCCTGTCATTTTGCAGTATGGACACAGCTGAAGCTGCAGACCCAAGTCAGAAGGTCTGCATAGTGCAGTTTGGACACTTTGACGTGGCTCTGAGACCTGGATCCAGCAACTGTAAACCCAGGCTTAGAATGCAGTGTGGATTCCCGAGGACAGCCTTGGAAATATTGAGTCCACAAGCCCTGATCCCACATACATGTCTACACTGAATTGTAAACCCATGTAAGACAAAAACAACAGGTGGGGATGACAGAGAAAGATGTTTTGGTGGAGGCTGGTTGAAGAGAAAGTTAAAAAAAGCATGCAATTCATGTATCTGGAGGGTTACATAGGCTTTGCTTAATAAACTATATATTGTGACAGTAATGTTTTTTTTGGATCCTTTACAGTTATCCTTCAACATTTTTTTTTCCAGTCATTACTGTGAAAGTCTGAGGCAGTTTCTATTTTGCCAATTCACATGCAGCTCAAGTCAGTGTACTACAAATTATTGGGAATTTGTCTAAATAAATGAAGGAAAGGAATTTGTTGGTGACTTTTATATTTATGGTTTTTTTGTTCCTAAATAAAGTCACTAATACACATTATCAATGAAGGAACCACAACTTCTCTGTTCTTTTAAAAAAAGAGGGTTTTTTTTAGTTTTCAGAATGAAAAATAACAGCAGATACTAGTAATTTTTGAATCCTGTAACCTACAAAATCAGCATGCTTATTATTTTCAAGTTCTGTTTAAAATTTGTTCTTGATCTCATGACTTCTTATGACTAAGAAGTATACACAGTTTATAATGGAAACTGCTCTTAACAGTACAGCAACCTAGTGGTCTTTTAGGAAATGGGCACACGTAGACAGAGTGAGTTGCTGGCAAAGAACAAATGTAGGGACTGTGAAGATTTCTGATAAATATTGCACAAAATTAGATAAACTTGGAAGTCATTACACCTTTTAAATTAATCATTTCATTTCAATGTGTTTTAGAAAAATCTCTAACCATTTCAATCAGCCTTGTATACAAATTCCCCTTTAACATCGGAAAAGGGAACACATATGTTACACAAATATACTAGTCTTACATAAAGCTTGTGATAGGCCGCTAATGTTTGAAGAAGTGGTTCCCAACAATATTTTCTCACTCAGCTTCCCGTAAGCCTTCTACCACATGTACAGCACTAGTGACTGTGGGACAAATTTAGCTCCATCAAAATTAAAAGAGTTATACTAATATAACACCAGCTGAGGATCTGGCCCTACCCATTGTTTTCCCATTTTAAAACAAACACTTGTGTAAGCACTACCAAAGACAAAGACAACACTGTTTCAAAAAGAAATAGAATAGGTTCATTTGCTGACCTTGTTTACACTCTGTTCCTGTACTGTGAATATTGATACTGCAGTATGGCACATTTTTAACTTCCATAATTTGAAATGGCCAGGGATACCAGGGGCTGTCCTCTCCTAGAAAAACGTTCCACGGAGAAAATTTGGTGCAATTTGATTAATTCCAAAGGCAAAAATTTGCTCCTTAAATGTGAATAAGGGTTTACTGCACAGAACTGGGTATTATAAACTTCTGAATTCTAAACCTGATCCTGACCCTGAGGTCCATGAACCACTCTGGCTCAGTTTCCTCACTTGTGAATTTTAGGTAGTCTGCCTCTCTAATTCTGAGACGTAATATGACAATTTCTGCATAAGTGCTTTGAATATTCAAAGCACAGGTGCCAAGTATTATGACAATGATGATGATGCATTTTTATTAACCCTAGCAGTAAGAATCCTTTCTGGTTTGGAAGAGTTCGAATTACCTGAAGAAAGAGGATAATCTCTGTGTTGGGCAGGGAAAACACACCAACCCTCTTTCCAATTTGAGGGTGCAATTTTAACAAGGCACTCCCGGAGTCCTCACATGAGCCCTCTAGCACATCACTGACTAGAATTATTTTTTGGAGTCTGATGCCATTTATTCAGAACATAACATCTGGCTAACAAAGTGTGCACTTTCTAGAATGCATCTGTAAATGTGTGTTCTGTAAAAGCCGTTATTAGTCCTATTACAATTGCAAACCACACTTATAAAAGCAAAGACTCCTAATTTCTATTTCACTTCTCACTAATCAAAGTAGGATAAGACCTTAACAAACGCATCTGGTTTTGAGAACAAATTGTAATGCATTGGGAGCGGGATACTCATGACAAGTTGGTGTCTGACTGCATTTCATCCTCACTGTTTACAATTTGTCCCAGACACGCTTAGATCTACAAATTCTCCATTCTCCTAGCAACTGAATGCAGAGGAAAGGTATGCTTTTACTATACACTATTGCTAGGACACAAGTTCATGTATGGAGTCTTGCTCTTGGTTTGTGCTAGGAGAATTGAAGTAGTGTTTATACTTAAATACTAGGTATCCCCCTTTTCAGCATGTGTTGGAATATTGGAGAATTTGTAGTACGAGGATTTTTTTGCTTTTTTATCATCAAGTGACTAAGTTTATGGCTTTCAGCTGAATGCATGTAAGGTATTTTTTGTGAATACTGCACTCAATAAAATAAATCTTTGTGGAGTATGGCAGATGCCCGTAAAATTGGTCATTTTAAAGTGATCTGTGGTGATGATGAGCCAAATATCGCGATTTTTAAAATAACAGATTTTACAGACAAATATATCAGATGCTTTAGCATAAATGAATGCTGCACCACAGACCAATTAATATACTGCATAGCAGTTAGCAGCTCGAGGAAATCTTCTGTCCATGACATTAGGGAAAATTCTCTGCTCACACTGTTCTTTTAAAACTTTTAAAGATATAAAGAGCAAGAGCTGAGCTGCAATTTAATTACTGTTTCTGCTGCTTAACAATGGATAGAGACAATACAGATAGCTGTGATCCCCCCCCCACCCCATCCCTAAATTACCATTTGTATAAATTTCAACATCCGAATAGAAGCGATTGGCAAGGGGGAAAGGAAGATACAACCTGGATATCAGCTAAAAGAAAGTTTATTTTACTTATAAACTACTCAGGAATCTATATGTATTTTGTGGCAGGTATGATAGGGATGATAGAAACATGATGATGATGATAGGATGAATGTAATACAAAACACAAGCTTAGGGTCTGCCCCTGTTCCCTCCGAAGTATGAGTTTTGCCATAGATGCAGCTGAAACAAGATCAGCACATGAAGCAGTTTAAACCAAATCCTCTCATTTTTAACACGTTAAATGTTTTCATTTAACTTCTGGGTCTGCAATATTTGAGTTCATTAGACGAAAACCTGTTTAAATTAGCTATCCTGTCTAGTAACCAAGTTTAAAAAACTTGTAGCAAATGTACTCATTTCATATACTGTAGATATAATTTGGAAACTGTGATTAGGAGTTTCTTCCATTTATTTATTTCTCCATTTGTTTTCTATTTGCTGTTTTCTTTGGAAGGTTTCACATATTTGTTTTAACTACAATATATTTGGGACTATTATATATATGCCTGTCTGTGTGTATATGTACACACTATATTTATATTTGTATTTGCATTTATATCTTTTGTCTATTTCTACAGGTATATATAAAATTCTTAAACATAATATTATAAAACCCAATAATAACCCACATTTAAGTAAGAACTGTGTGGATTCCACTGTGTTTAAGAGCTATTTCCTAATACAACCTGGGTTTTATGATACCCATCAATTTAGCATGTCTAGACGTCTAGAGCAGCTGGAGACCATTTTTTATATATATACAGTAGGCACAATTCTACTACCGTGGCTCATGCTGAGCAGGACCTTACTATGAGATTCCAGTGCAAGTAGAGGTGGCAGCTTAAGGCCTGGTATGAGGGTGATATGTCATTAGTGCGGGCGTCATAGCCATTGTTTGATATTTATTTCCGGTTCATATTTCCCATGGTTTCTAACTGCCTTTCCCCCTTCCCCCCTCCATCACCATTTAAAGAATAAACAGCCATTTTTCAGCTTCTAAGAAGAGGTAAGAACCAGGCAATTATGTTAAATTAATTTGGTGTAAATCTCTTTCTACAAGGATGGAGATACAAAGTCTGTCACGTTCAAATTTTTTTTTCTCATACACCTTTGACTCTTCATGCTGGTGTTTCATTAACAGCGAGAGAGTGGCGACTCCACTAATAATTCTGAACAAAGTTTCTCTTACGGAGAGCAAAGATTATATAAAGATGGTAATGTCACTTTGTTCTGTAGATTTCAGACTGAAATCTAGTTGTAAACCACTGTTGAACCCCAGAAAAGAAAAAGAAAAGAAAAAGAACCAGCAACCTCCTTTACCATCAGTACTTCCTAACAATATTAGCAGGTGGCATATATCTAAAATCAAATGCATTTAAAAATACTTTGGGACCCAGTCCTCAAGTTCAATGGGACCACTTGCATAAATAAGACTATTTAAGGGTTGCAGGACTAATCCACTGATGTAAATATACAGATTATAAAAGATTTACTGTATCTGGATACTATGATAATACAAAGAAATAATAATAATATATGGCCGTCATTTCATATCACTGGTTTTCTTTTGCTTAAAAAGAAATAATTATCTGCCCACACATGTCATTTTAACCATATGTTTTTTCTAGCTATTTTACTGGTGGCATTTTAAATCTTCCACAACAGCAAAATCTGGAGTACTGTATTGCTGACAATGGCCAGGACACCAGAATAAGGTGAAAGAAACACTACAGTGAGCAGTTGTGGAATAGCTTTCCTGTAGGGCAAGTTTCCTCCTAATCCATCCAGCTCTAGTAAGTGGCTGGATTATGCTTTGAAGAACAAGGATTTATAGCTCCTATTTAAAAACCAAATCCTATTAATTCATCAATTCTGGCCTGATTCTGCATTCACTTAAGTCAATGGCAAACTTTTCACTGATATCAATTTTGCAGGATCAAGCCCAGTATCCATATATACAGGATTTAAAAAATCTTATTAAGATCTTGAAGTAAAAAATATCTGGAGGCAATGAGTTCCACAGGTTCATTATGTGTTATATAAAATATATATTTCCTTTTATCAATTTTAAATGTGTTGTCTTTCAGTTTCAGTGTTGTATTATTAAGGATAGGCAAAGAGGACTACCTGATTTACCTTCCTTACGACCATTCATTAATTGTATACCTTTGCCATCGCCCCTCTTATGTTTCCTCTCTTCAGATGAAAGACTTTCCACATCACTAATTCTTTGTGTTACACATCTCTAGATCCCTCTACTTCTGTGATATCTTTTTAAGACCAGATGACCAGAACTGAACACAGCGTTCCAGCTGAGGGCATTCCATTCATATATATAATGGCGCTGTAATATTTTCATTGTTATTTTCCATCCTGTTCGTTTTTTCCCCTAACATTCTGTTTGCCTTTCTCACCACTGCCGCACAGTCAGGACAAGTTTTCATTAAGCTGTTCACAATGATGTCCAGTTCTTAGCTTTGAGTGGCTATGGTTAATTCAGAGCCCAGAAATACATCTACATACTTCAAATAAATAAAAAGAAAAGGAGTACTTGTGACACCTTAGAGATGCCATAAGTACTCCTCTTCTTTTTGCGAATACAGGCTAACACGGCTGCTACTCTGAAACCTTTCAAATAAATAGTAAATGCTTTCTCTCGTTGCATGTTAAAAAGGAAAAAATACACCTTTTAAAGAAGAGATATTAAGAAAACTTAACAATGAGCCACCAGATCACTTGTACACTAAAGGTACCACATTTGGTTACTTTATGAATTACCAAGGCTTAGTCACTATTAGGAGTCATAAGCTGCTTCCATGAGTTAACAAAGTGCTCTTTTGTTACATTCACAATTACAACATGCTTTTGCAAACTCTGCTAGGTTATCTGAATTTTGAACAATGCAGCCAACAGGGAAAGAAGATTAGATAGGGAAGAAATGTAAGCACTTTATTTACTATTGGAGCTTATGTAATTTACAGGGAAATCAGGCTGTGATACATAAAAAAAATGTCAAGTCTATCATGGACCCTTTTAGACTGATGTATCTGCTGATGCATATCAGCTTTATTGTCTCGATAACTAATAGTTTACAAAGGAAAAACTGTAAACTGCCTAGAAGGTTGTCGAGATAGTTGGCTCTAAATGTAGGAATCAATTTAGGTTCATTACTACTCACAAAACCTATAGCATATTGGCCAGGAGGGTTTCCAAGTAGTTCAATTAGTGGATATTAGATATTCTAATGTTTCACTTTTTCTTTTACTATCACATACAGACATAAATGGAAGTAAAGCTAATAAAACTGTTTGTACAGACCTTTAGTGGCTTTGATATTTCATTAGGCAATTTCAACTGACCTTTAATTTTTAGTGCAGTGTTTCCCATTTGTATCAGTAGAACTTCAGAAAGGGCTGTCGTAAATGTTTTAAAAACTGCATTAATCTCGCTTAATAATCTGGAGTTTGTGAGCCTGGGTGTGTAGAACCGTGTGGGAAAATTTACCTGCTCAACTCACAAAGAGAAATGACAGATGTTAAGGGACATACAGTCATTTTCTGCATTGTGATGCTTTGTGGGTGTCTTTAAGAGATTTTGAACGGCCATAATAGGAAGCACAAAAACCTGAATTAATTTCTAATTGTTTGAAAAAATGAAGATAGCTATTTACAAGGAGTGCACAGGTACAGTGTGAATATATTATTGATTTATATGCTAGTACTTTTTTCTCCTTTACGTAAACATGTGAAGGTTAATCCAAAATATTTTGCTCTCTCTGGTAAGGTAAAATGCTCAATTTTATTGACCCCTCACTTACATGCAGTTACTAGGAAGAGGCAATTATGCTGTAACCAAATCCTCCGCTATTTAGATATCAATGCATGAATCCCATATTTTTATTCTAAATTTAAGTTCAGCCATCGTAGCTAATGCCCTTGATGCAATCTCCAATTGCTGTCATTACACGGATCACTAGAAATTGGAGGTAATAGTTAAAAGAAAAAAGGTTGAAAATTAGATGGATAAAGGCTTAATCAATTTAATTTTATCATCAAATCCAGGCCCTTCCTCTTGAGCTGTCAGGGTATGAGATAAGCAGAGCGCATCTTGAAACACAACACAATCCTGTTGTAGAGAAGGAGTTGTGTCCCTGAACCAAGATGAAACACGCTTATTTATTACTTTGGCATTGCTGGGTGATGAAGACTGAAGCTGACTTCCTCTTTCCATCCTCAGCACATTCTTGTTATTTCATTATTTTTTTCTGGAATTTCATTGCATCATAATCCTGTCTCTCTCACCATCCGCTGCACTTACTGTGTTTATTTTGCCAACTTTTATTTCTTGCCCCTCAATATCAATAGCGAGCTCAGCTCTCTCTCGCTCTCTCTATTCCAGTATTTCACTTTGCGTTTATATCTGATTCACTCCATTTTCCTACGATTAAGTTTAACTAATGGCTTTGAAGAAATCACACTCGAACAATGAGTAAATTTAATTGTTGTCGTCTTTTGGAAAATAATGAAGCAGTGGTACATTCCAACCCACCAACTTCACGTTAAGATTCCAAATGTTGATTTCCACCAAGATGAGGAAGGCTTATGAAAGTTTGGCCTTTTACAGCATGATTAACATGTTACAACTCTGTTTTATTTTAGTCCCTTTTTAAGCATTTTCATCTGAAAACAAACTTTCTTTTTAAAGTTCTTGCCCTTCCCTTCCTATTTCTACACAGAATTTGTTCAAGGCTCTGAAGTGAATTTTACCAGTAATCTGTTTATAACCTATTATGTTTCAAACTCGTACACATATGAATTTGCAAGGTGTTTTTTGTTGTTTTGCAAAGGGACACAAGCCACTAAATATTAACATGGATAAATGTTAACATGGATTTATTCAAATTATTAAGCATATTTCTCTAAAGTCAGATCACACCATAGACAAAGATTAAAAGAACAAAATTAATACTGCTACAGACCTGCCATTAAGTAATTTACAGAAAATTAGCATGCTGATATTCTGGCAAATATCTGTCTTTATTTTACATCTGCCCTTTGAGAAATTATGATATTTACTTACCATTAAGAGTTAAAATTGTTATTTTCTGAATAATAGTGCAACTATTCCTAATCATAATTGCTTACAAAATAGCTATGAATATCAGAATATTTTAGCCTTCCAATACACTTTCTGTAAGTAGTGTAAAACTAAATTAAATTTCTATGTAAATATGCTTGTAATGTGATACACACTGCATGGACATTTGTTTATACCATTAATACTAGGGTCTTAACTAAGCCCTGAGACTCATTCACTATAAACATAATACAGGGAATAATAATAACTGAACTATACCTTTGAACATTGAAACCATACAGTACATGGGGATTACACTCCCCACTACCTGATTTACAAATACAGAAATAGTGCCTGTCCCTGTGAGAGTATGTCCCTTTCCCTATATTTACCCTAAATAAATGCAGAAATTTAACTTTTGTAGAATGCAATTTGTTTCCCTCAGATGTAACTGCCTCTGAGGTAACGTAACTCCTAAAGCATAGTGCCAGAATCAATGAAAAACACAGCAAAGGATTATACACTGATACACAGAGGCATTGCATTAAAATTCACATCGAGCAGTGTAAGAAAATAAACAAAAACCTGGAAATTAAAATCAGAAAGAGATAAAGAATGGCATCAAATAGAGAGCAATACTTGCTTTTACTCCAAAGCATGCCTAAGTGTTTTATAAAGTAGTACAACTTTCTAACCTGATACATAAACACATCAAATATGTAATATATAGCTGATATAATGAATTTATTTCTAGAAATGATCTGTTTGTAATATCACTTGTGTGTCTTTAGATATATTTCATTTTCTCACACTGATTTCTACTAAATTAAAATTGAACACGGAGGTGAGTGTCTCTGTGTGCACTTGTGTACACACACACACACACACGTTATATATATATATATAACACACATATACATGCGCACACACACACATGCACGCAGCCACCCGACCCCCTGTTTATTTTCTTCAATAACACCTGACAAAAGTGTACCTGCTGTAGATAGTAAAACACACACTGGAAAATAGTTAAATGCATAAACCTTTGGTATAATCCTTTAAAAATGGTTTTCTCGATTGATTAAAATAGATTACATTGTGCGCAGTATCTGAAAAACAGTAGGACCCATATTCATTCATGTAAAAGATGCGTTCCTTTTTTATTGTTGAGTGCTCAATATATCTGATGCACTGAACAACACCTTTGTATCAGCAATTAACTGGTCTGAGTAAAAAAACAAACAAACATACAATCAGTATGGAAACTGGTGTGCTCTAAAAAACAGATCCAACAGGTTTAATACTGGGTTTTTCTTAAGTTGTCATCATATATTCATGAACATATGAATTTTTGTGAGTGTGCACTATGAGCCTATGGGCAGGGAAATTAGAATGATAACACCATTCACATGCTAACCAGTTAAAAAATTCAGAAACTGGTTACAAATGTCCATATTTCAAGGAATCAGAAATTAGCTCCTGAAAGTTGTCTATCTACTATTGGACAAATGTATCAATTCCTTTCAGGAATTCTACCAAATTCCAGTTGTGCATTCTGCAAATAGTTACCGTTTAGCAACTTTGCTGTCTGAAGAAGATGCCTAACTTCCATATTATTTCAGCAAAACAGTTTATAGGAAACGGCACCTTATTAAAGATCTTCACTTTTTTGTTGTTTTAGAAACAAAACTAACAAGTGTAATTAGCCTTTGAATCTATCTTCTATAGTTAAATGAATTATTGATTCATTTCTGTACCCAAGTTTAGGATAACAGTCTGTGGCCAAATTTTAACGTCCTGATAACTAGGTTTGCTAAAGCACATATAACTTATTACAAAGTCAGTAGAGCTAGGTTTAGGTAAAAACAGAGAGCCTTACAAACTAACAGATTTAATCCACATTAATTGTGGGGTGGACTTTTCCCTTGCTTAGTACTTTAGATAATATTTCTTTTGTGACAGAGCATAAAGCACAACTGTAGAAGACCCTTTGGTATGAGCTATTAGAAAATATTAAAGATTTGTTGAAATAAGTCAAAGGTATACGCAGGCTGCTGCTTTTCTATTTCAAGTATCCGTTCACATACACTTTTGATTGTTTTACTTACTTTATTTGTTACTAAAATTTTGAACAAAAAGATGGAGTTTCTGGGAAATATATAATAGTGACAATCCAATTTTGCAGAGTCCCCCTTTTAGCATTTGGCTAGTTATTGCAAGTCGCCACAGAAAGCCTGTTTTGAAGCCTTTCTAGAAAGTTACCAGAATGCACGCCCAATGGATTTTGTGTGAGGCAATAATTAAAAGACACATGAATAATTGACATTTAGGGCTTCCAAACTGTCTGGTTAATTTCCAGAATCTGAAGAAGAAATAACCTACTCAAAGGCTTTAAAAGAACAGCTTGAGCTGACGAGCTAGCTGACAGAAACTTATCTTAGGCCTCCGAAGCAATGACAATTACAGACTAGGTGGAATTCACAGCTCTGGTAAACCCTTTTGTATTAGCATCTTTATAGCCTTAACAAATTGCAGCTGGGCATTTCTGACATTCTGCTTATTAAATCAATGTTATTTTACTTTCAAGTACTTACAATATCTTACAATAACCCTAACTTTAACTGTTCAGGCATAGCACCAGGAATGTGGCAGGAAGTCTTATTCCCTCTCTGTGAGAAAGCAAGATTGTCTTGGGAAAAGCTTTTATCTAAGGCATACTCACAGTCTGCAATGACATTCAGTAGCTTCACTTTTTTTTTGGATTAGAGTAATTACTAATCTAGCATTTCTATAATGCAGGTTTGGTTAGAGAAGTGGATCAGAATTAATGCATTTACTAACTTTACTGCAGCAAGCTTAGGCAAATATTAATAACAGGGCAAAAATAACAGTCTGTAAGTAGCAACCTGTCAGAAAACTGCTTTTCTCCCCACACTGATTTCCAGCTTGTTTCATTACCAACAAGATGGTGTATCCTCTATCCTTTTTTACATACTAAATTTCTGCTTCATAAGCCATGTGCAAGTGAGACTTATTAGGCAGTTCGTAATTGTCATAGGAGAAATACTCAGATAAATAAGAACTGGTCCCATGTTATTGCAAAGCCAGTGTCAGTGGTATGAGCAACTCTGAATCTGAAGGTGATTTGTATTTGGGGAAAAAAAAAAAAACCTGGCAAAAGTCTTGCTTCCTTTTATTTCCTTTTTTAATTCCTAGGACTGCTCGATGTATTATTTCATTAGGAATCATGTGATAACATTACCTCTGACAGGGTCAAAGGAAGCACACTAGCCGTGGATTGTTGAGTTGTGCGGCAGAAACTGGATAATTAAACTGATTCAATCCAGCACAAAGAAAGACGGAAACAAAACACTTCCCTTTTCCTTCAACAAAATAACAATCCCTATCCTTTTTCAGGCATCCCCTTACTTCCAGCAATTGCAAGGCTCTCTTTGTTACAGCCTACATGAAATTGTGGGGTATTTTGCAACCTCTGTACCCAGTGTTCTGTGTAGACAGCATCCTGGAGGCTACAAAAAAGTGCATATATCCAAAATAAATAGACAACATAAGCAGCAGCAGCCCGGAGAGAGTATGTGAGAGAGAACAAGGAAGAGAGAGAATGAAAGAAAAGAAAGGTAGAGGAAAAGCAAACCTTACCTTTCCTCTTTGATCTCCTTCTCCTCCTCCTTTTGGACTTGCATTTTAGTTGAGTACTTGGACCTCCAGAAGCTCTGTTGTTCCCCAGAACTGATGTCATAGCTGTAGTTCAGTAAACAAGAATGTACAGGTCTTTTCTTTCTTGTATATTTTCACCTCTGGTTCTTGCTGCTTGATAGATCTGTGGATAAGGTTCACTTTTTAGTACTGCATGGTGTTTAATTCTAATTATTCTCTGTCACTTGGCATCAGCTGGGTTAAGTGTCTCTGATCTTCTGAGCTGACATGCTTAACTGCTTGTTGTGAGAACTGTGGAAAGGTATAGACTGAAGCTGCTCAAGAGCCTGGTAGCTCTCACTCAGGCTGCCTTCCTTTATCAGGGCTGTAAATGCACGGCTTCTACTTTTTGCACCTCTGCTAGTTGTTTGGCACCAGCCACTTTGAAGCCAATCATGCAGGGAGCTTGTCTATTTGCTGCTGCAAAGTCTAATTAGATCCAATCACAACTGTCTCCTGGCTCTGACATCAGCACCACCAGCCCTCTCCATCCCCTGTCAGCTTGCAAACTCAGCTCCCATTTGGGCTGACGGATATGCCTAGGACCTGATAGAAAGGAAGGGAGAACTGCACTGTAGGGAATAAAAACATACTGCCAGTTTATCTGGGAAAAGCCTAAGGGGCAGCTTACAGGAAGGGATGCTACAAAAGGGATTGCAAGGCTTTTTTTTTTTTTTTGCTGTAGACCATATGAACACAGAATATTATGCTTCCCGACACACAGAAATGCTGGGACTATTTACCCTAACAAAATAGTTTTTAACTAGTTCATTTGTTGCACTGATGATTGCTTCCAGGGGAAGAATCTGGGTTACCGTTGAAGAAACACTCTACCCCCAAATCTTATTCAAGATTCCCATTGCATGTCTAGTTATTTAAAGGCACATTTGTTTGCTAAATTCATAATGAAGGGCAAATAGCTCTTTTTGCCCTTCCTTGTGAGTGTAGTAAATGAATGAGCGTGCCAGGGCGCAGTCTGATTTCAAAACGGACATATTACACTCTGCGGCGCTCCGTTTAGGAAACCAGGCAATGAAGGTAACTGGTACAGAGGGGCTTATATGGAGGAAGATGGCAACGGCATTCCTCAGAAAAGCTTGACCACAAAACATTACATATTTCTCAAGAAAATAAAAGGTTACACAGCAGGTCGATCGCCTATTTAAGTGACAGGGATCTTTTTCTTCAGGGCATTTCTCCTCTTAGTTATCAGCTGATTAAAGAATATGAAGCTGCACCCTAGATTGCTAACACAGAAGAAAATAATATTAGAGAAAAAGTTATGCTAAATAATTAATGTCCTCAGTGGCTGCTCCATTTGCAGTAAGCCATAGGAGTACAGTAAAGCTCTGCTTATTGGAACCTCTTTAATCTCAAACTCCCTCTTATCTGCATCTAGGTTACACCCCAGGCTGTGCAGCACTTAGGCTGTAACACTCCCTGTTATTCAGACCCCTGTATATTCAAATGTTTTATGCCCCTGAAACTTTTTGGTTAGACAGGGTTGAACTCTACATAGATTTTTTTATATTAAATATATAAAAAGGACATAAAATCATACTAAGGTTTTGATTTAAACCTTTAATAAAATCAAGTACATTCTGTGTAAAGGTCTTAATTTGACCCACATGTGCCTAGGCAATGTGACAATCCCTCTATCCGATCCTCCAAAAGCAGGTCTTGTAAGGCTGGGCATGCTTGGCTGCTGCTGCTTCCTGTAGCCCCCATTGGCCTGGAGCGGCGAACCGCGGCCAGTGGGAGCTGCGATCTGCCGAATCTGCAGATGCAGCAGGTAAACAAACCAGTCCGGCCCGCCGGGGGCTTTCCCTGAACAAGTGGTGGACTGGCTTTGAGAACCACTGTTTTAGAGCACTGAAGAAATCACATCCCTGCGTAGACAAATAGAAATTAGAAGTCAATTGCCTTCCATATTTAAATGCTGTACGTGCGCAATATGGGTTATGAGCTTTAAAAGAAAAGCACATCCTAATTAAAAACAAAAAGAGTACTCTTGGACAGTCATCTATTTATAAGATTTAATTCAAATAATTCTTTTAAGGTTCTAAAGTGTTTTACACAATTTTATTCTACTTCTAACTGGAGTGTTGACAGACTATGGGAATGGTTGTCTTTGTGGTATTGCCAGTCCCCAGGGAGGGCATTCTACCAACCCAATCCTAAAAAGGTGACAGTCTGGCTCAGTCTCAGAAAGCTGTCACCTGTGAACTGCTACCCAGTATCTCATCTTTCAGTCCTGGGCAAAGTTATCAAGAAAGCACCAGCAAGCCAACTTGAGCAACATCTGAGCTCTGCAATTACATGTGACAATCCCTCTATCCGATCCTCCAAAAGCAGGTCTTGTAAGGCTGGGCATGCTTGGCTGCTGCTGCTTCCTGTAGCCCCCATTGGCCTGGAGTGGCGAACCGCGGCCAGTGGGAGCTGCGATCTGCCGAACCTGCAGATGCAGCAGGTAAACAAACCGGTCCGGCCCGGACTCTCATCCCAGACAGACAATATCCCATCGGATGAAAGTGAAGTAACTTGGGCTCGACCCAGGAAAAACACAGGCAATATTAGTGCAAAAAAGAGAATGTAGTAAATACAATGTCTCTCAACTGCAGTCTCATGCCCGTGCATGGTCAATGCAGTATGCAGCCTTGGGGTTCTGTTGAAATCATTCCTGTTCCTGGACACCCAAATAATGGTAATTACCAGTAATACCAGATTCCATTGTCTAACAAGGAGACTTTGTCTTTTCTTCTCAGATGAGGGCCCAACTACAGTGATCCTTTTGTTCATTACCGGTCGGTTGGACTCCTTCTGACTGTATTATCTGGAGCTAAAGCCAAAGCTCTCAAGAAGCTGCAGTTTGTCTACCGCACCTCAGCCTGCCTCCTGTGAAAAACAAAACCCACACATGACACAGAGGCACTGCAACCTGCACAAGCTGAAGTAGATTGAAGGATTTGTTTCAAGGTGCCAGTCCTCATATATCATGCTCTTTCACGGTCAGCTCTGTTATCTGAAGGACAGCCACTGCTTTTGTGACCCATCTCTATAGCTGACTGCAGCCAGTACAACACATGATTGTCAGAGCTTAGCCTCAAATTCTTATAAGACATTCCCTCAGCACAGGGAATGACCCACCAACAGTGATTGCAACAAACCGAAGCCTCAATACAGTCTAGATGTGGTGCAACTCACCTCTTCACACAGGGTCTCCCAAACTAAAAGAACGGAAGAAAAGACCAAGTAGTTTATTTGCCAGTAGGCAGCAACTAATAGCTAAAATATGAGAGACAGATTTTGGCTGCATCTTAGCAGAACTTTGTGTGCACCTGAATTGTGTGACCACCATGCCTCACAAATCCTGGGGACAGTGGCCAAGTGAGCCCCTTCTTCCCCCCTGGCATGTTTACACAGGCTGCCCCCACCCAGGCCCTGCTGCTGGGGACAGGGGCCGGGTGAGCCAGAGCACCCCCCGGGTATGCTCAACCCCTGTACCCGGCAGCCAAGCCCGGGCAAGGAGCAGGCCCCCACTGTCTCCTAGCCAGGCACTCTCAGGCAAAAGAGGCTCTGTCCTGCTCCCCGCCTGGCTGCCAGGGAGAGCGGCTGAACGTGGCGGGGGAGAAGCGCAGGGAGAGAAGGACAGAGCCCCTCTCCTTCCCTGCCTTTGACAAACCAATCTTGGGGGCACTTGACCCTTCATGCCTCCCACCCCCATATTGCCTCTGCCGGTTAGAAATCTTCTGTTAATTTTTTTGATGATTTTTTTGAAAATATGAAAATATTTGTGAGGAAAAAAATCTGATTTTGTCTAAGCTATGTGGTTATTGAAATTTGAAAAAGCTTTTGGTTTTCGAACACAACCCAGAAAAATTCTGTACCCTCTACTATGGACCCTTATAATACTGTATGAAGCAAGTGCTTCCACTGGCTGGGGCTTCCTCTCATGGCAAAACTCACATGGTGGGGATTCCTGGACACTCAGGGTGGCAAACTCTGCAGTGTCTCCACTGGGTGTTTCCCTCCGTGAAAAAGAGTCTGAATGAATGGCAGAGGAAGCAGGGGCATGACCTCCAAAACCTGCAGACACTAGAATCTGCACAGAAATGAAGTCCTACTTCTGTACTATGGTGCACCTCAGCTTCCCCTCCCTCTCTTACGAGCTGTGTGGAGTGGATATCAATATTTGGTTGCTGAGTTTAGAGTGCGGGTGTTGGTGGCTTGTGATATACAGGAGAGCAGACTAGATGATCTGTTGGTCCTTTCTGGCCTTACACTTCATGACTGACTATGACTCCTGTGTCTAAACTCCAGCTCCAATGTGGGGGTGCAGACGTAACATCAACAAGACCCCGGTTGGTGGTGTGCAGGATAGAAACCTGGGACTCCGCAGCTTATTGCATGAGCCTCTACTGCATGAACTAAAAAGCCATCTGCCTGTTAGCTAAGCCTGTAGAGCTGACTCATTTTATCTCTCTCTCTCTCTCTCTACCACAAGAAGGGACAGAACACCATACACAGACACAAAGTGAGAGTTAATGAATTCTACTTCCTTCCTTCTACAGGAATCTCTGTGTGGCTCTGAGGGCAGCAGGCTGCAGAGAGTGACAACTTCCCAATGTGTCCCCTTCAGAGGTAGAGAAGGGCTTCTGAGGACTCCTCTCCCTCTCTTTCATGCTCCCCCTCCCCTCCTATTTCTGCCTGCTTTTGCTCCCTTGTGCCCATGAAGGTGAAAAGAAGAATCAGGACCTTAGAAACTGGGAGATAAAAGACGCTCGAGGGCATTGAAACAGGACGAAATGCAATCCTAAGGCTCTGCAGGTGAGACTCCAGAGCCTTCTGTTGCAAAATGCCTGCTCTAATCCACTCTTGCCCTACTTACAAGCATCTGAAAAGCCTGTCAGTGTGACTATTTGCAGTGAAAGCCACTGTAGCTTTGGGGCCAGACATCAAGGAGTGGGTGGGAAGAAAGAGGAGTGAGGATCCACATTTAATGTTTACAGGTTGTCCTCACTCTGTAGGTAACTGTTTCCATGCAAACAAGTCAGCATGTTATGCTGATTTGCACATTTAAATATCGTTAGGAAATCTGAGCTAGGCTGGATTCGGATGGGTGGAGGTTGCATTAAAAAGGATTTGGACCCTTCACTAACTGAAGGGAATAGAACTCAGGGTATAGCCACAGCTGCTGCTGGCTTGGGGAGCAAGAATAGACTAGTTTTAACTCCCACAATAAGCTTCCCCCTCCTTCCTAGGCTTGTGAATGTCTTCTTTGCTGGGTTTTCTTAAAGGCTCATGGCTTATACAAAAACAGGTTCTCTCAGGTTTCAGAGTAACAGCCGTGTTAGTCTGTATTTGCAAAAAGAAAAGGAGTACTTGTGGCACCTTAGAGACTAACCAATTTATTTGAGCATAAGCTTTCGTGAGCTACAGCTCACTTCATCGGATGCATACTGTGGTATATAGCATGCAAGGGAGCAAGATGAGTCAGATCTCCCTGATGAGAGATCCAGTTTTCAAGACCATAGTCTCTTTAATGGGGAAAGAACCTCGATCCCAAAGGTTACAAGTCATCATGAATAGTAACTGCAGTTAAGGCTTACACAAATGCCAATCTGAACAGTAAAAGAGGCCACGAAACAACAGCCACAGCTAGGGATGGGCCCAACTCTTTCTAGGCATTTATACAGAGATCCTCAGCCTAGCACCCCAACAGCTCTGAATCTGTGGGTAACTAAGTTGCTACTAGAGATCAGTTTCAACGCTGCTAGTACTTCTTACCTTTATAACATGCTAAACTAAAGCTCTGTGCTCAAACCCTCCTGCATTTTGGGACATTTGAAATCTTGTTCTGGATCCAAATTTTACTGTCTTAGCCAGTCTCTAGCCTGAGAAGCTTAAGCTGTGTAAAGGCCTATTTTAATAGTCATCATCATCACTCTGGCTAATAAGTAGGCCTGAGTTCAGTGGTACAACGCTGAACTAGGAGATATGGGATCCATTCTGAGCTCTGCCATAAACTTGCTATGTGACCTTACAAATCACTTTACCTCCGTGCCTCAGTTTCCCTATATGCAAAAGGGGATAGCGATACTTATATTAATTTGTAATGGGACTTGAGAGTGACCAATGAAAAGTAGCATGTAACAGCTAAGAATCTTGAAATAAATGAATTCATTTTTATCTTTCTAAATCCTCCAAATTCATCATGTGCGGGAAATGTTCACCTCGTGCAAGGTATCTATATTGCACAGAATGGGCATTCAGAAATTTCATAAAAAGAGAGAGCTCCCTACCAGTGGAACTAAAGTAGAATGAATCTCTGTTAAGCCTATGACATGCAGCCAGGTATTTATAATTGTATCCAGCAGAGGGCAGTGGAACATGTAAATGCTATTTGCAGTGGTGTTATAGTCAAGCTGGTCCCAGGATATTAGAGAGACAAGTTTGGTGAGGTAATATATTTTATTGGACCAACTTCTGTTTTCAAGCTACACAAAGACCTGCAGAGCTCTGTGTAGCTTGGAAGCTTGTCTCTTTCACCAGCAGAAGTTGGTCAAATAAAAGACATTACTTCACCCACCTTGTTTCTCTAATGTAAATACTAGCCAGTTCATTGAAATGGTTAACAGTGAGATGAAGGATGGTTTTGTCGTTTACGTCTAAAACTGATGGGGTCAGGTGTCCTGGGTTGTAATCCCATCTCCACCATAGACAATTTGTGGGCAACTCTCTTCGGCTCAATTTTGGAAAAGATGAAGTGTCCCCTCATGTTAGCCACCTCAACTTTTGGACGCTCATTTTGAGAAAACTGGGGCACCCAAAATTACTGAAAAACATTTGAAAATATGAGTCTTAATTCCTCTAATTTTCAGCTTCCTTATCAGTGAAATAGGGATGTTAATATTAGCATATTAACATATTACCACATGGGGATATGAAAGTGCCATTTAAGTGTGATAATGTGATAATATGATAATGAAAGTGCCATTTAAGTGTAAAATATTTTATTTTTCCTAATATCTTTGCTTTGGAAATCTTATAAACATTAGACTAGGAATAATCCTCCCCCAAGCAGTTTTTCTACTATATGAATTAAAACCAGTCTTGCAAAGTTGGTAGAAAAGTATTTTACCATCTACAAAACCAAATGCTGTTAGCACAGATTATAATGGCAAACCATTTCTTTTGAACCACAGAGATATTTTGTATAAAAATCATGCAATACATTATCTATTTTGCAGAGATAATGTAGTACTGTACAATAGTAATCATAGAAATGTAGTGCCAAATTGTAGTCATGTGATGTTTTAGGTTTGCAGTATTTATTATAGTAAGGATATCCCTCTCCAAAGTTTAAGTCTGCAGACATGAGCGTGGCATATGTTCAGTATCACAAATGATTTGTTCAGACATCCTGCACCTGTCACTATTCTTCAATCCATATTTGTTTTAACTTTGTTAGTGACTGATATTTAAGTAGAATATGATTAAGTATATTAAACTGCAATAACATCATCTGAGACTCCCTGGCAGATTCATGCTATGGTAATGATGTTCTATTACTTAATAAAAATGTACCATTATGATCTGCCCACTTATTTTAAAAATTATTTAAAAACAAGAATTTTGGCAACATGCTGCAATAATAAAACATTCAGATAGAGCTTGTATATGAGCCATCACAAAATCATGAGCAGAAATGTGTATGCAAGAGAGTACACACATGCAAAGTATACATGCAAATAATATGATGTGTCTGTATGCAGATGCTATTCACCATTTGTCCATCTATATGATACAATGGCAATTTTATAAAGTGATTAAGGCCCTGATCCTGCTATGAGTTCCCCATGAGCAGAATCCATTTTCAGTGAGGCTCCATGAGGCGTAAGTGTTGGTCTGTGTCAAGCTCACCGCAGGATAAGTCTAGAATCAGGAGCAAAGGACACTAAAGGAGATTTAGTGCTACTTAGTAAACAATTTCAGTGCATTATATTTCCCTGTGCGATGACCTAGGAAAGTTATCCTGTGACTCTTAAATGGCTATGTCATTTTGGTGTAAATTTCCTATAAGAAAGTTTGTCTCTTGATTGCCAAGCTGGACTATTGTGTCTGTTTTCTGTTCACACTTGGATTGTTTAGAATCAGACACTGTGGGTTAATCTGGACTGGTTTCATTTGACTGACGGCATCTCATGTAAATATCTCTACTGTGTTTTAATAATGAACTACTGTAGGCTTGTTCTAAAGTTAAAGGCAAAACTGGATGACACACATATTTGCCCACAGATTATTTAACAAAACACCAATACCACCATCACCATCTGCCTTATTTATTCTTTTATTTTAATTTATAAAAATGACAACAGAATTTATTCAACCCACATAATCATCCCAGCTAAGGAAAAATTCATAATAATGATAGTTAATAATGCATGACATGAGCCTCATGTTGTACCCTGAACGCCAAAGACTACATCTCTGACAGAGCTGAGAAGGAATCGTGTTCCAGAACCAAGATCCCACCAATGAAAATGCCTTCCCACAAGCTCTTAGATGTTCATTTTGAAAACTGTCAGGGTCCCAGCTGAGCACAGGTGCTCTCTGTGGTAACTCAAAAGAGAGAGACAATGTCTCAGGCAAAAAGAGCACAAAACATGACAAGCTTTATAAATCAAAGCCAACAACTGGCACTGATTCTAGAAGTAAATAGAGAACCACTGCCATCTTTGGGTCCTCCTTCCCACACCAACAAGCAGATGCATTCTGCAACTCCTGTAGCTTCTGAGTGGTCTTCAGTGGTAGGCCCATGTAAAGTAGACTGCAGAAATCCTTATCCGGTGGCCACAAAGGCTTGGATAACTAAAGGAAGGCCCTCAACTTGGTTTCAATCCCCAGTTCTGCCACAGACTTCCTGAATGACTTTGGGCAAGTAGTTTAAATCTCTGTGTTCCAGTTCCCCATCTATACATTGGGGATAGTAATACTTCCTTTGTCTCTTGTCTATTTAGACTATACACTTTTCAGGGCCATGGCTGTCTCTTTCTGTGTATGTATACAGCACCTACCACAATGGAGCCTTAATCTTGCTTGGTGTTTCTAGGTACTACTGTAATAGAAATAAACAAACGTTCGACATAAGTGACTGCAATCACCTCACCAGATGCAGATTTCAGCCACTAACACCACTGAGAATGCAGGAGAAACTGGGGATCAAAAGTAGCTTTCCTAAACTGTCAAGCTCTTGAAGAGCACGCTGACATACCCCCTCAAAAATGTGGGCAAACACAAGTCATTCAACACTGTTTAGATATTTCTTTTACTCCCTACCACATCAGTGTCACCTGAATTTTCTTTGGCCTGAACTTTATCTAATTTGCTCTCATCCAAATCTGATCTCAGGGAGGCATCAGGAAACCAAATATACTGCACCATCTGTGTCTGTAGAAAAAGAGACCTAGAGCTGCTTGTCATATGTATACTTATGCCGTTGCATCCCAAATCACCATGCTATCTCCCCCAGAGGCATGTTGAACAGGAGGGATAACAGAATTCCTGCATAAGAGAATACTCAGGGCAGATGACCTATTGCTCAGTAACACCCTTTGGGAGCTTTCAAGAGCTAAATCCTTCCAGAGCAATTCCATTCACCCCAACCAGGATCCTCACGCAGGTCAACAAAATCCCAGCAGTATCAAAGGCTGACGATGGGTCTAAAATAATAAAACAGGACACTTATCTTCTGTGCATGGATAAAAGCAGATAATCAAGTAACAAGACTAATCCATCTCCACATCATACCTGCTCCAAAAGCCAGAGTGAGAGGGAACAAATCACCTGAAAATTCCAGGTGACTTCGAAGACACTTCCCCCAAACCTGATCAATCACCTTAGCCAGAGCTTAGTAATTGGACTGAAGCCTTATATTTTATTTTAAAGCATCATAAATAACATTATTCAATGGAGAATCCTGGTCTCTATTTCCAGAGGAGAAGGGGAATGTGGGAAGGCCCCACACATGGCTAGTGAATGCACTACAATGGCTTGCTGGGTACATAGAGGCCTGTGTCCATCTCCTAGGCTAAAGTAGGAGGCTGCAGGTTACCTTGGGCTGAGGATTCTTTTCTCCAGCACCTTTTTCCAAACTTTTTTTACTTGAGCTTTGTTCACTGAATCAGCATTCAGCCTGTAACAAAGTCTACATGTCAAACCAGTGATAAATCACAGTTTTACATTGAGATAATGACAACCAGCTACCAAAGCACAAGTATCAGAAAGAAGCTTAGTGAAGCTGACACCATTTATTTTAAAATAATTAACTTTTCTTTACATGCTGCCTACTTTCAATAGAGACAGGCCTGATCCAAATCTCCGGGGATGAACTCTTCCCAGGTTGGCAGAAAGGGAAGGTTTGAATCTGAATTTTTTCTCAGGCATATCTCTAATTTTTCAGAGTCTCTTAAACTCAGTTATATTTAGTCTTATTACAGACAAAGTGCTCTGACATCAGGTACCACTAAATGCTTCCATCACCCCCACAAAAATTGTCCTTTTGAGTTTCTCTTCTTCTTCTTTTTTTTTTTTTTGAGGTTGTTAGAACTCCCAACTCAAAACGAGACAAAAAGAGGTGTGAACCTAAATTAATGGAAACAATAAAAAAGCTTCCTACAACCCCCTAAAACCAAAAATCTTTCAGTTCAACATGACTCTAGTCATTTTACCTTTGTACTGAATCAATTTCATTAGTATCATCTTTCTTAAATGCCTAGGATTCCAGGCTAAACACTTTCAGGAAAAATAAATTCTACATCAATGCTTGACATAATTTTCTTCAATTTTTCAGCAAGGAGATGGATTAGGATCATACCTAAAGGCGCCTTATTTCAAATCTGAAAATGTATTTTATGTTTTCCTGTTGACAACCAGAGGCACTGGGTAGAAAAAAAATAGCAGAACAAAGGGCTCCCTAGAAATATTTCATGTTTGCTGACTTACTACACCATCACTTATGACACTGAATTATTAGTTTCAGCAAACAATGAAATAGCACAGGAAAGCTCTTCTTCTCTTTTAACTTCACCATTCTTCTTGGATTTAAATAATTCACATAAAAACTTTCAGGTAAAACCTACAAATATTGAAAAAACATAACTGTGGACAGTATTTACATTACTCGATGCATCCTTAATCACATTGTGATAGAAAGGTTATGAAAATCTCTTGGCTTCCTTGAGACTGGAAGGGAATTTGGATGGAAAATATGTCTCTTTCTGAGGGCCTGATTCAAAGCCCAGTCAGGCCCTCAGTAGTTCCTAGCAATATTTTTTCCTGTATTTTTTTTATCTGCCTGTGTTGCTCTGTTCATATACACAAGGTGAAGTTCTAGCTCCACTGAAGTCAACAGGAGCTTTGCCATTGACCAGTGGGGCAAAGATTTCACCCCCAGCACATGTACATTCATCAAATGTTACTCATTACCAAGGTGGATTTTTTGAACTTTTTTATTTTTAAAACTTTGCCTGCCACAGTTCAGGAAGCGATGTTTAGTAT
The DNA here is from genome assembly GCF_965140285.1 of Lepidochelys kempii. Classification (NCBI taxonomy): domain Eukaryota; kingdom Metazoa; phylum Chordata; order Testudines; family Cheloniidae; genus Lepidochelys; species Lepidochelys kempii. The sequence goes on along the minus strand of NC_136381.1, from coordinate 247,136,932 downwards.
CAGCTACATGGGACCTCAAATATACAGGGCAACCAGCTAGCCCATGTTTAGCCTGCTGGCATTATACAATACAACTGTCATAACTGACCCCTCATCATAAACCTTTATATTCTACTACTTGCATGGGCTTATTTGATTCCTTTGACCTTGACCTCAGCTGTAAATTGTTAAAGCAGCCCAGTGCTGTTGTATAATGCAGGAACAGCGAAAGGCAAGTGTCCAGGTTCAGTATTTTATGACTTTCATGACCTTCTGAATGGGAATAGAAGCATAATACTTTACCAATATATTTGTGCAGAAATAAAAAGTAATGGCTTACTATAATCCACTATGCTCCACTATTTAATTTATTACTATCATTCACATTTAACATAGACTATTTTTTGCTAATTTTTGAAACGCGAGTCCTTAATATACTACTTTTAAAAAAAGTATAATTAGTTGAAGCTACACTGGATTATATTTGTTTCCATTGCCCTTTTTGAGAATTAAACGAATCCTGTTTTAAGGGTTAATATTTTTAGGTCTTTGTATCTGATCTTGTCCCCATTAAAGATGATGGCAAGATCTCAGTTTGAGCAGGATCGGGCCTTTTTTCCCTGCAAGCACTCATGTTCTCAACCATTGATGTCATATCCCCAGAGCTCTGTGTGACAGCATGAAGAAAAAGCAGAAAACAAAACACAGATGGAATTAATGGTTCAGTGTGTTAATCAATGTAATAAATTGTAAGGAAGGGATGGCGACATGTCAGGAATATATCTGTGCTGTTCAAAACAAGCCAGACTATTAGGATGAATTTATTTGATTGTAATCTCATATGTTAAAATTTACCAGGCTCACCATAATCTTTCTCCCTCGCTTTCTGTTCTTACTAGAACCACTGAAAGATTTAAACATTTTACTGGTTAGTAATAAGCATTGATTCAATGTCCCTTGCAAAATGGTGCATGATTTTACTCCATCACAGATAATTTCAGGAACATTTCACTGCAAGCTTTTATCAGCACTCCATCCTTGTAGAGATGATTTGAAAAGGTTTGTGTAGTTGTCTACCCTGTCTATTGCCTGCCTGGCAGTTTGGTGAGGATTTTGTTATCCAGCTGAGTGAGACACATCAGATTCCTTCTAGTCCTTCTGGAATCTAAATCTCACAAAACACTCATTGAAATATATGGTGCAAGAGGGAGAAGGCAAGTGAATCGCTAGCCTTTAAAACAGCTCTCATCCTGTTTATGTACCTCCTAATACACTTGTAATTCATGTGTCATAGTGGTTTGTTAATGCAATCTTTTCAACAGTGCTTTTGGCATATATCTTCATTTGCTTACCATGTATAGACCCAATCCTCTTTCCATTTGAAGACAACAGGAGTTTTGACACTGTTTTTAATATGAGCAGCTTCAGAAATATTGTCTTGTAGGCTACTAGTGAAATACCTGCAATTCTACCAGTGTGGACACACATTATGCCGTGTATTACAGATTCAGAACAAGCATCACACCTGAGACATGCAATAGTATCTTAATCACGTGTTCACCTAGGGATAGTCAGCACTTTAGTTGGCTGTAGTATGAGAGACCCTCAGATTCAAAATCAAACTTGTGTCCTTGTTCTGTTGTACTTGCACTTTTATTATGGTAGGGAAATACACAAGATAATGCAATACTGGCTGAGATTTGCCAAAGATTGTTTTTTCTTTACATTCCCTGAGCCTCTGTCTCTCCTGAAACCCCTAAGTTATTGCACACAATAGTGGTGTATATGACTCCAAATAAATGACACACACATTTGAATATTGAATTCCTTGGAGATACACTGGCGGCAATCACAACTGCCTGAATGCACCCACTACTTCAGGAATTGTCTTTTTGTTCTGTGCATGTACAATGCCTCGCACAATGGGGACCTGATACTTGATGGAGTTCTTTAGGTGCTACTGAAATACAAACAACTAATAACAGCAGTTCAATACCTGGGCATCTTCTCACTTTGTAACCATATAATATGCATTTAATTCTTTATCCAGACTATTTGAATAAGTTAGTCACATTATTGCTGATGGCAGATAGGACATGCTTGATAACTGTCCTTTCTGACCTTTCATGGCCTTAAGCAACCTCACAATTAATATACCACATAGCAAGAAGAGAATGACACCTTGACATTTAGCAGGAGCAAGGAGCAGCCTGGATTTTGACAAATGTTGGCATACTTGCTGCTGGTGCTGCTTAAAGTCACATTGGTTTCCACCGGACATTTTGTTGTGCCTTAAAGGTACCTGGTAGAAAGCTGCAGACTCATTTGAAGGGATATCAGTTTTTCTGAAGACACTCCCAAGTGATCCATGTAAATTGCAGTTTGAGTGCAATCAATAGATGTGACAAGCAGCTGATGTTGGCAACTGGGGACATAATGAAGGTGTGACTGTGTAAACAGCTAACAGATAACAATGCTATAGGAAATTATAGGGCAGTGCTGTATTGAATAAGTGCGGTGCAAAATGAGCTGCAGCTCTCAGGTCATGCTTTCCCGCTGCTGAAGTGTCTCTTGCTCTTGTCCTTTGTAATTGTAAGTGGCAGCAGTGCCTTGCTGAATACCAGGAGGGCATGTATTCAACCCTCATTTGTTCTGCATTACAATGCAATTCTCGCTGTTAACAGCTGATCTATAGAGTCAGTGACCACCTCCCAAGTGGACAAGATACCAAGGAAAATACCAACACTCTGTTTTGTTAGGAATTGAGAAGGCTATCATTTAAACAACACCAAACATCTGGACCAGTCCTGTAAAGGTAGCAGTAAAAACTCAATGTTTTGTTAAAATCTTTTGTGTTTCCTCCCTACCCAAATATGTAGGCTGTAGGGACCTTAACATGGTTTTTCTTTCAGAAAACAAAAGGATCAAAGACAATAAGCTCTCCACAAGCTCACAGGAGATATGTTAGCATTATTTAGTATTTATAATATATGGTTATCCAACAAATATGAATATATGTGGCTGTTTGCTACATACAGTTTTAATACCATAAAATCCCCTTAAAATTCATGGGGAGAAAGTATCCATTGATTTTTAATTTCATTTTGAAATACAGTGGTCTGAGGCACCTTTTTGTAATTTTGTTCTGACATTTGAATCAAGCGTCAGCAGTTATTTTCAAAAACCTCAGGTCTTTGAGTCTTTTTTGTTCTGAGTACCACTTATAGCTTTACAGATTAAATGTAACATTTGAACCTGATCAAAGTGGAGGAGGTAACTCAAAGCATTCTGTGAACTTAGTTGATATTTCATTATCAGTGATCAATACTTTCTGCCATTTTTTCCCACCCTTCAAAATGTCAGGTGTTCCTTTTTATAGTTTTCTTCATGCATCTTAGCCATAAGAATGTATATTTGTCTCATTTATTTAAAATATACATTAAATGGGCCATGTTCTCAATTTCTTTACTAGTGAGCTGTAGGTGTAGATCAGTATTTATTTTGTAACTTAGTTTTCAATCATTTACAGTAGTTTTATATTCTCTTCATTAAAAAAAAAATCCAAAATACAATTTGTTTTCTTACAAATAGTTCTAACTACCAATTTAAATTAATTCAAGAAAAGTAAATCCAGGCTGTTCATTCCTTTCTTTTGTAGAAAGCATAACCTCTTTTCTTCTTTGGCCTGGTTGACCCACAGATTCAGCAGAAACAGGAAAGATGCATTGTAGAAGGTTATAGGATTTGAGAAGCTTGCCCAGCGATATGGCACAAAGCTCCACAAAGCTTGTTTTGGACAAGGTCACAGGATTGTTTTTGTTTAAGTCGCGAATGGATCTCTTTCTAAAACGTATGCTATAGCTCTAACAGAAATGATGGGCTTCATGCAGAAATTATTGAGTAAGGTTCTTTGGCCTATGTGGTGCAGGAGGTCAAATTAGTTGATTGTTATGGTACCTTCTGCCCTTAAAATCCATGCATCTATTTTTTGGAGATGTGGCATGGGAGAAATGGATCAGGGCTGCAGAATCAACAAACTAGTCATTCCTCCTACAGAGGACTGCAGCGATGTGGGAGAATGACAACCACAAGACTGCAGTAAAGGCTGTTGAGCAGCTTTCTTATTGCTCCCTAGCTGAGTGGGGAAAAGGATTTTAGAGCACAGCCTGGTTACCCGGAATACATAATGGGTATAGGATCCAGCCCTATGAAAACAAAATAGTGCTCTGGTTACAATAAAATAGAATGTTCCCCAAAATTAATCCCAGGCTTCCATTATCATTTCTGTGCATTGTTGCACTTCCCAATTTCAGTCAGGATTGCTAACTGAAGTGCTAAAATAGCATAAAGAAAGATGGTATCATAGTCTAGCTGTCTAAATCAGAAACAGGAAAGACTAGACATCTCTCAGAAAAGCCAGTCTTGTCCAATTTCCAGTTCAGCTTTTGTCATAAATGTAAAGGGAAGGGTAAACCCCTTTAAAATCCCTCCTGGCCAGGGGAAAGCTCCTCTCACCTGTAAAGGGTTAAGAAGCTAAAGGTAACCTCGCTGGCACCTGACCAAAATGACCAATGAGGAGACAAGATACTTTCAAAAGCTGGGAGGAGGGAAAGAAACAAAGGGTCTGTGTCTGTCTGTAGTCGTCTTGGCCAGGGACAGAACAGGAATGGAGTCTTAGAACTTTTAGTAAGTAATCTAGCTAGGTATGTGTTAGATTATGATTTCTTTAAATGGCTGAGAAAAGAATTGTGCTGAATAGAATAACTATTTCTGTCTGTGTATCTTTTTTGTAACTTAAGGTTTTGCCTAGAGGGGTTCTCTATGTTTTTGAATCTAATTACCCTGTAAGATATCTACCATCCTGATTTTACAGGGGGGATTTCTTTATTTCTATTTACTTCTATTTTTTATTAAAAGTCTTCTTGTAAAACACTGAATGCTTTTTCATTGTTCTCAGATCCAAGGGTTTGGGTCTGTGGTCACCTATGCAAATTGGTGAGGCTTTTTATCCAACATTTCCCAGGAAAGGGGGGGTGCAAGTGTTGGGAGGATTGTTCATTGTTCTTAAGATCCAAGGGTCTGGGTCTGTAGTCACCTAGGCAAATTGGTGAGGCTTTTTACCAAACCTTGTCCAGGAAGTGGGGTGCAAGGTTTTGGGAAGTATTTTGGGGGGAAGGACGCGTCCAAACAGCTCTTCCCCAGTAACCAGTATTAGTTTGGTGGTGGTAGCGGCCAGTCCAAGGATAACGGGTGTAATATTTTGTACCTTGGGGAAGTTTTGACCTAAGCTGGTAAAGATAAGCTTAGGAGGTTTTTCATGCAGGTCCCCACATCTGTACCCTAGAGTTCAGAGTGGGGGAGGAACCTTGACAGCTTTGCAGACCCAAGAAGTGCAGATTGTCTGGATAAATGGCTGAATATCTGAGGGCTTTCCTGAATAAAACCCAAACTCTAAACCTTTTTATAATTCATCTATCATTAAACTGTATATACTTACCTCTGTTGGTTAATACCTTTTCTGTTTCAGGCTTTACTTTTTCTGTTTCAAAGGGGTATCCTTTTGTGCGTGTGCATATTTGCATGTGACAAATCTGTGTGCACACTTTTCTAGCATAAATACTAGTACACATATTTGTTATGTACACATGGATGATCAAAATTTACATGTTTCAGAGTAGCAGCCGTGTTAGTCTGTATTCGCAAAAAGAAAAGGAGTACTCCTTTTCTTTTTGCAAAATTTACATGTGTTAGACCAAGAGCGCACATGCAGGAATTCTTGTGCTTGTAAAGTTTTGTGTACACAATGGGAGGTTGCTTTTTGATACCAAGCACAGACCATGGAAAAAAAGGTTTCTTTTTCAAAGATTCATAGATTTCAAGGCCAAAAGAGACCATTGTGATCATCTAGTCTGACCTCCTGCATAATACAAGCCATAGTACCTCCTCAAAATAGAGAAGATATTCCTAGAAATAGGAACTATTTGTAGAACAAAATAAGTGTACCTAAATCAGGGATCAGCAACTTTTGGCCCGTGGCTTACCCTGGTGGGCTGCGGACCAAAGGTTGCTGATCTCTGACCTAAATTGTATAAATGCCTCCAAACACACCAATGCAGTGTAAGCAGAGTCAGGATGAGCTCCACCCTGACATCTGGTGGTGAGTTGTGGCAAGTTGTGGAAAAGAACTTCAGGGGCTGATCTCATTTGCATAGGCACACCCACCCCGCCTACCATGAGCCCATAGCTGCCCAAATGGTCACTTTGGCTGCTGTGGGATCCCCAGTTTCTCTGTTATTGGGGCAGAAAGAATAAATTGTTATTATCCTGATTATGTGAATCAAGGACAGTGGAACTGTACTTGGCCTTTTGTTATGATGGAGGGACTCACCATCAACTAAGTAGCACTCGCTAGGCAAGGGACATGGGTTCCAAAACTCAGTGAATATAGAGAGGTTGGGGGAATAGGTATTAATAGTTGGTGGTATGGGCCCTCCTGGTGAGGGCCTTACATGCTAATTGTACTTCCTTCTCTCTCTACTGTAGAATACCAGAGCTAATTTTGATTCTATTAGCTATCTAGTTATGGGCTGCTGAGTGAATTCATTTTGGGCCAATGGTGCACCAGCACTGGAGGCTCCCCTACTACAAGCTGAAATCACTGAGTGTTGTGTTAAGTAGTGAGGGAGCATGAAGACATATTGTGGAGCAGTTTGCAGGACAGCTGGAGTGGCTCATGGGATGGTGAGCAGAAGAGAGTGGCTCTTGGAGAAGAGCAGTTTGCGGGAGCAGCTTATGGGGGAGGCTGGCAGAGCAGAGCCCCATGGAGAGGTAGGGCAATTGGCTTTGGACCATGTAAGGTGCCCCTTAACACCCCCTTCCCCCCCATCTCCACCCAGGTTGGCAAGTAAAACTCTGCAGATAAACTTTTGAACTCTGGTGCTGCCCTGACCAGGGACAGAGACTTTTGGGTTGTTGGACTTTTGGGACTTTGGGTGACTTTGGGTTGCTGGACTCAAGAACCAAATGGAAAGAACATGCCCCAATTTGCTTGGGGTGGGTTTTTTGCTCATAGGTTGAGTTATGAATCCTGTTGGTGGTGTTTCCCCCACATAATGCCACATTGTTTCTCTCTGTTATTAAAAGGCTTTTGTTACACTCAGACTCTGTGTTTGCGAGAGGGGAAGTATTGCCTCTTAGAGGCGCCCAGTGGGGGTGGTATATATTTGTCCCAGGTCACTGGGTGGGGGCTCAAGCCGGTTTTGCATTGTGTTATTGGAATGGAACCCCTAGATACTGAACCCGGCCCTTGTTGCTGCCAACTCTGATGGGCAGAAGGGTTACAGCAGCAAAGATGAAAAATTATGGGGGTTCACATATAACAAATAAAAGAAATGAAATAACTATCCAAAATTTCCAGCTGCTCATTCAATTGAAAATGAAAATAGTTATTTTGGTTTTTGCATAATTTTCTTGAAACTTATTGCGAAAAAGGACAGGTTATATCTTTTGTTGACTACTAACCCCTCTCCCATGCCTTAAGTGGCACCAAATGTTCATTAATAATGCTACCCCTTTTCAGTCCGAGTGCTTAGCCAATATTTGTGGTCTTGTGGTGGTTTCCATTAGGAGGAGAAACTGAGGATTGAGTCAGGAATTTCTGTGTGTACATTCTATGTAAATAAATAGGATTACATCAAAGTCCTGTTGCCCTGAATGTTGCAGGATTCAAACAACAGGACATCATTTCTGTGCTCGCAGTTCCAAACCTCTTTCCAGCCAGCTCTCTACCCCAAAATCCCTCTCTCTTCGTTTTTTCTCATGATCACTCTGCAGGTGCTTCTCTTGATGTCTTCCTGGCTTTCTTGATGCCTGCTTTCTGCTTGTTCTCTAGCTGCTTCTGCTCACAGACAAACACCTTTCCAACAAATAATATGCAGCCTCCTATGTTTGCATTCAGTCCCCAGGGAAAACCCTCTGTTCACATAGCTCAGCTTCTGACTGGCCTTGCATGTGGTCCATGTTTGAGTGGTGGCTCCTATCATTTCATTTATCTTGCTCTAAAAAGGAGCTGACCACTTCTTCCATTTATCTTGAATGAAGGGTGGCTGTGACACCAACCAACTTCAACAAGATTTCACCCAACCTTCAGTGTAACAGTATTGTGCGTTCACATTCCCCAGATCTTCAAAAGGGCAAGATCCAAGAAACAAAATAAAAACATATGATCAAAAAAGAATAGACTAAAAGGTTGGTTTCTATGATACTGAAATTATAACATCTCAGACATGTTATTACTTTTAACACCCCATCCTGCAAGGTGAAATGTTCCTCTTGCCTGATGCTAACTGCTCTCAAGTCCCACTACCCTTAATATGAGCTGAGGGTGCTTGTCACGTGGTAGGACTGGGCCTACATATACAAGAAAGTACAGTGCATAGATCATGTATTACAGTTTATTGTATTACTAAGGGCCTGTTGTCAATAGGCATTAAACACATGAATACAAGACCAGAATCATTCAGTAAGAAACTTGAGTAGTTGCCATAACAACTGCTACTTCATATCTGGCCTGATCCAAAGCTCTTTTAAGGCAAAGTTCCCATAACAGATATTCTTCTACTTAGGCTGATTTCTATATCAGGCATGTTTACCATTTAATGAAGACTTGATCCAAAACCCCATGGAAATCTGAGTCTTTCCACTGACTTCAGTGGGTGTTAGAATATGAGAAACCTTCCCCATTTAGGAACCAAACTATACTCCTTGTTGTTTTTATTATTATTATTTATTATTTGCCCTACCATAGTGCCTAAGAGCTCCAGTCATGCGCAAGGACCCCACTGTTCTTGGTGCTGTGAAAACACAGAAAAAGAAGATGGACTGTGCGCCAAACAGCTTACAAACTAAATGTAAGACAAGAGATAACAGGTAGATACAACAGACAGGGGAGCACAGGGAAACAATGAGACACTACTGGTCAACAGACAGTGGTCTCAGCACACCAGTGCCAAGCTGTTGTGAAGTTTTCTGTAGGCACCACAGTACAGGAGAGTTTTATGGGGGATAATGAGGTAGCTTTGTGGATGTTTACAGGGAGCTCCTAAGCATAAGGGCAGCAAGAACAAAACACAAAGGCACTCATTTGAAAGTTTAAGAAGTGGGTGTCAGAGATTGGTATCAACCTAAAATGGAAAATATGTTTATGAAGACTTGAAATAAAAATAGTTTAAGAGCAGCATTTTGTTTCAGTGATTGAGCTTAAAAAAAAAATTTACTTGAGGGGTCGCCCCCAAAATTTAATAAATAAAAGCAAGCAAGATAATAGACTCTACCTCAACTAATTCATTTCCCGTAAAAAGTTTTTGATAGCAAGCACTATTTAAAAAAAAATATGTTCACCAGAGCTTCTTTTTCTTAGGTAATGTGGCTGACGATACTTCTCATTATGAAGCCCCTTGAGACTTGAAAAGAAACAACCTTCTGAAACCTGCAGAGGAAAAACTGGGATCTTTAGAAAACTCTGAATCCCTTCCATCAATACTATTATCCAATACAGTTCCTACTGCCTACAAAAAAATCCTCTTACATTTTTCTTTACCCAGATGTTGGTAAGGGCTTCCTATAGTACTGCACCACTTCCCATGTGATTCTGTGCCCTTATACCTACGATTAGAAGCTAGTTCTGTATATAATCCATAGAATTGTCATCCCCAGTATTAAATTAATCATGAATCAGCCCCTGGTCCCTATAATGTTAGATTGGTTTAAAAATAATGAGATTTAAAACAAGACCACACATTTTGTATTCTTTTTACTTACTGATTTTTGAACCTTTATGGTACCCCTGGATCATGTTTCCCAGCTTTTCTCCACAACCATGAACTTACTTTTATACCTGTATTATTATTGGTGAGGCTAGAGCACTGCCTGTTATTCAGGTTGTCTGACACTTCCCTTTATAAACTTCTGTATACCTTTGCTAAACTGTAATCATTTGGGTTGAGGTTTCCATGCCTCTAGCTGAATTATTTTGGAAAATTTCCCCCCACCACCTGCACTTGCTATTTCCCAAGCCGCACAGAGGAGGAAGTCATCTGATCTGAATGAAAAGGGGACAAAAGGTAGACAAGGGAAGAGGAAAGAGGAGTAGATTGGAACAAGGAGTCTGGTGAGACTGGGACTAGAAACTTGAGAGGGTGGGAGGCATGAGTGGGACTGATTGGGCAGGGAGGCTGTAACTGGGAGCAGATGAGAAAAAAGGGAACTGGGCTTGCAGTCAGGTGGCTGGGGAAGCACTGAGATTGGGTGAGATGGGCGGTGGGAGGATTGGGACTGGTTGCACAAGAAGACTGGGACTAGGAGTAAGTGGGGGGAATGGAGGAGGAGGAGAGACAAATCTGAAAAGAAGCCATGGAGCAGGCAAAAAGACTGGGACAAGGGGCCTGGGAAGGTGTGTATGTGGGGGAGACTGAAACTGAATGAGGAGCCTGCAGAGAGAGACTGTGAGCCGGTGGAGGGAAGAGGAGAGACAGATCAGATGAGGAGCTGGGTGAGGGGGAAAGGGACTTGCTGGGCAATAAGACTGAGACCTGGTGTGGAGAAGAGAGAGAATGGAAGTCTGGAGTGATTGGTACTTGGACAACAAGCTCAGAGGGGGAGACAAGGACTGGTGGGGCAAGGAGACTGGGATGAGAAGCCTGAGAAGTGGAGACTGGGCCTGGGTATGCAAGGAGAATGGGCTCTCTGAGGAAGAGATAGGAGTGGGACAGAGTCAAGTTGGAGGGGAAGGAGCAAAAGGGGGTCAAACTTGGGAGGAGAGGGGATAGATAGAAAACTGTGTGTCCATTGCAACACACTACCCTTCAGAGCCTGAAATGGAAACTGCAAATGCTGATCTTGTCAATCGCCCTTGCACAGTCAAAAAAAAAGTGTGCATCCCTGTGGCGGGGTCTTATTAGAAACCCGGGAGGTGGGTGGGTATTGTGTGGCAGGGTGACCACCCCGCCATGCCCCGAAGGGGTTAAAACAGCCCTGGGAGAAGGCTGAGAGGGAAAAAGCTGGGCTATGTGGGAAAACAGCCACAGCTGTAGCCTGTGTAATTAGGGCCCAGCTGGCCCTTATAAGAGGGTAGTGGGCCAGAAGGAGATGGATACTCTCTCTAGCTATATGGAGAAAGGAGGACCTGGCTGCGTGGGAAGCTGAGTAGGGTACCTAAGGCAGAGCAGTGCTGAGGAAGGGTAGAGGGAGCTGGGGAGCTCCAGCCCCAGGCCGAAGTAAAGGCACACAAAAGGGTACCAAGGCTGTAGAGGAGCAGCCCAGATCTAGACGGAGGCAGATGATCTGACCCCCCCTTGCTGATGATGAGTGGTACAGACTGCAGTCTGCTCCAGGGAGCGGGGGCTAGTTGATGACTGACAGTAGCCACTGAGGCAAGGGAGGGATAGGGGGTTGGGGGTTCCCCTGGGAGGAGAGAACCAGACTGAGGGGGTACTGCCAGGAGGCAGAACCCTAATCTAGAAGTGCACTGGGGTCTGGGAGGGGCATGAGGCCAGCGGCAGGTGAGATACTGACCGGCAGGGGGTGCTCCTGGCTGAAAAGAGCTAATTCCCTGGACAACCAGCAGGAGGCGCCACAGCAGTGAGTTGTTGCCCCACCACAGTCCCCACCTACTTATGTATTTTCTTTCCCTGTCTGATTATGTGCTTGCTTTATCCTGATCACAAGCTGACAGTGAATCTATAAGAGTCCTTCCTTTTTTTCTTTATGCATTACTCATATAAGACCTGCAACAAACTCCTTTATTGTCTGTATACGTCAAAGTTTTGTTAATCATACCACAAATTGGGAAGAAGAATTATGTCACTTTTCTTTAAAAATATTAAACTTTTGACATTTAAATAATGTCTTTATCAATGTAGTTTGAGAAATACTGTCGTCTAATTTCAGTCTGTTAAAAGCATGCTTTAGTGTAAAAATTGGTTTTGTTTCTATCTCCAGAAAAGCGTGGCCAACATTGATTCTATTTAACATTTTATCACTTGAACTGGAGAAGAGATATTACCTCTTTGAGTACCAGCCAAAGGTCATGTAGCTAATGCTAACCTCTGTCAAATGTAACACATTGTATAGGAAGGATTGACCATTATTGTTCTACTGTATTTTGCAAGACACCAGGGGTCATAGCAGTGGAATTGTTATGTTGCAGGAGAGCAATAATTCAAGGCTTGTTTGCTTGTGCTGGGTAAAGCTGCTAAGGTCAAATGTAGTTATTGTGTTAGGATATGGCCCAAAATTATAAGGATTTTGTGAACTGGTTTACAGTTTGCTTGGGTTTTTTGGTGGGCATGTATTCCAAACAAAACAGGACTAATCTGAGAATTTCCTATGATGCCCTGTTTCTACTTGCTGGAGGATAACAAATCAGCCTTTTCTCTCCGAGATTCAGATTCTATTCAAGCTATAACTAGCCTACTGGAAGGAGGTAAAAACTGCTTGTCCGTTCTCTCTCGCATACAAGCAAGGGTGAAATGAATTGAGCAAACACAGACAAGACATCTTTGTTTCTGTTGCCTTCTAATGTTTTGATTTTTTTTTTAATAAAGGAAATAAAAATATTCATGCCTGATACACTGGCTTTGTGATGTGGGATCACGTCTCCCTCTAATGGCTGCCCTCCCATAGTCTGCTAATTGCCAATCCTGATCCCACTGAAGTAAACAGGAGTTACGGCAAGCCTTCACTAAGAGCAGGATGGGAACCCAGCAGGTCCTAGAAACAAGGCATGAAGACGATCTATTAGCTCAGTCATTCAGTCTCTCTGCTAGCGCAGGATTGTTTTCTACTGTAAAATACCAGAATTTTTGTCAGTCTAGTTTTAATGTCCCAAATAATTGGCTTTCCACCATTTTCCTTATTCCATAGCCTGATACATTCCACTGTGAAGAAAATTTTCCCTTACATTCAGCATAAATATTCCATGTTATATTTCATTTGGCCTCACTTCTAGTAATACCTACGTGTATTGTTCCCCCCACCACAAAGGCCCTGAGTGACTTGCTCAAAGTCACTCAGGAATCATGTGTCAGAACTGTAACTAAAACCCTGAACTTTTGACACTCAGTCCTGTGCTGTAAGCTTCCTCTTGTACTGTGTGATGCCTCTTCATATGCTACCTGAAATAGCACTAGCCTTTTTTTTTTTTTTACTGCCACATGAGACTGTAAGCCCATGACTACACCATCACCTCTAGTTTCCGTCACTTGTGCATCATCCCCTCTAGTTTCTTTCAGCAATCCTGTTTTCCAAGCGCGTTCTTACCTGTTGGTAGATGGTGTTTTTAATGCTAAATAAAGCATACTGAAATTATGTATTGGGATAATTTGAAATACACAGTAGGAGAGTAATAGAATTTTCCATAATTTAAAGTCCATAAGTCAAGACTAAATATCCTTTTTTTAAAGGATATGCTATAACTCAAATAGATGTTATGGGCTCGATGCAGAAATTACTGTGTTAAGGTCTTTGGCCTGTGTTATGGAGGAGGCCACGTTACATTATCATAGTGGTCCCGTCTTGTCTTAAAATTTATATGTCAATCAATAAGGATTAAAATGTAGATTGCAAATTCATGGATCAGAGACTGTCTCTTCTGCTATATTTATAAAACAACTAGCACAGTTGGGTCCCAATCTTTTGGGGATCTGTAGGTGCTATTGTGATAGAAAATATAATAAAGCCCTGCTGCCTGCATCTGTTCAATAATTCAGATAACATGAACTGGTTTAGGTTGATAGACCAAGAAAAAAAATCTCTGCCTACTATAAAAATAAACAAAAGAAGAGTAAGGGCACCAGGTAAGGCCATCCCCTTGACAACCGTTCTGAACTGTGTCAGGAGGAGAACATTCTGGAAGAGGAGGCATAGACAGCTTGCAGGAGTAGGGCATCTATAATGAATTTGAAACTTAAGAAGAAAAGCTTCTTGTGTAACGTGGTGAAAGACAGGAGGAATCTTCACAAACACAAAAACAAAAATTTCAGGGCAACTCTGTCTTTCACTAAGATTTGAAGGTGCTGAAATTAAAGTACACATGCCTGGGTCAGCTCTTTCGAGTGTGGCTCTTGCTGTTGTTCAATTATCCTATTTCTAGATAGTAGAGGAATGTTGTAAAGAGTCAAAGGTGGCACCTCAACACAAAAGCAGCCTTATTCACCAACAGCTTAAAAATTAAGTCTCACTACGTGGTTGGTTGTTTGGCAGCGTCAGCAAAGAAGTGAGGATCGAATGGAGATAGAGATTGGATATGGAAGTAGTCCCTCGAGGTTTGGATCGGGGCACTGTGAGGAAGCTGGCTGCTGTCTAGGTGTGGCTGTTCCTAACCTGTTCTATGCACTTTGATTGTACTGTTGACCACAAAAATGTAAGTAAACCAAAGCAAAACATGATAGCATGACCTTGCACTTGCCTACATTCCATATAAAATATACTTAAGATCCAGTTCCTATTGGAAATGCCTTTTAGTTACAATATGCCAAGATTTAGCCTTAGATGGAGTTTACCACCGCTTTGGGCTGCATTCCCAAGTAACCCGACTCCAAGAAGACCTGGTCCTGTCATGCCGGGGGTCACTACCAGCCTCACACCGTCCACAGGCTGTGCTCAATCAGAAGGACTTGGGCCCCCGAGAGCAGCACCAGGGAGTGGGTCTTCAAGAGTATCAACCGGAGATGGGTCACAACTTTGAACCTGGATATAGACTCAGATCCGAAACGCCCCAAAGTTCATGGTGTCTTAAATCCAGTTTAGGTCTATTTCTAGTATGTAGTAGGGATGGGAGGACTAGCTTGAGAAGGACAAGAACCGATCAAAATTCAAAGAAAATGTGTATAGAACCAAGACTAAGGTTTAAAGAGATCCATTGTTTTTCAGTGCTGATCAGACTAGAGTGGAAAAGAAGGGCCAAAATACCAGAAGAGAGACCTTTCTTGAGCCACACACAGATATACCTGAGCTGGCGAATACCTGAATTCTTGGAACAATTCCTGTCCGGTTTTACCTCCAGCAGTTGGGATAGTACAGAGAAGCATCTGAATTTGTGTTTACTTATCTAAACTGAACCTTTCCCAGTTTGCCCTGTACTAGTGTGGTATGTACAGACACAGGTCTCAATCCTCTGTACACTTGAGACCATATTTAACTTGCTCATAAAAGTAGACTCCCAGAACACAAAGAGGATTCAAATGAGAGCAAAATTACGCACATGCTACAGTGTTTGTAGAGTATGGGGTCACAGAAAAGAAAAGAACAGAACAGAAAATAAAATCTAAACCTAAAAGACATCTGCTCATAACAATAACCACCAAAACAGTTGTTGAAAAAGTGCAGAGTTCCCCATGACAATGAGCTTCTCTGCTATTTTTAAAACAATTTAATTGCTGCATTTTGAGGGAGTATAAAAAGAAAATAATAAAACTTGTGTTGCAAAATGCATTTTCTTTTGTATTCATGCCCAAAATAATGGGTTGCTCTGTGATACCAATAATTTTAAAATGTTAATTTTATTCTGCATCAGTTGCAAGCTAATAAAGTTGGGGAGTGTTTTTGTTAGGTTGTGGGTTTGGGTTTTGTGGTTTTTGTTTTTTGTTTTTTTTACAATTGATCCTTTAGAAGATATAGTATGACTGTTTATCAATAAGCTAACAGAATGCATAATGTAACATTATTCTGTTAAACACTGACCAACAAATTAATGTTATTAAATATGTACAAATTACAAAGTGACTCATGTTTTTTGAACCATGTGTGTCCTTGTCAGGTAAGCTGTCGGCAACTATTTTATCAGATACACTTATTTAAATGGGTGCAATCAAAGCAAAAAAGGAACAACAACAACAAAAAGCCAGTTCATCAAAGCATTGTGAGAACTGGCTAGATAACAAAAATAACAGTAATTACTATTATTAGATATTTTGTACTGTACATGACATAATACCAAATGAAACTGGTGTCAGAAAATCAAAATGCTCTGTGACTGTTCCTTACCAAAATAAAAACTTCATCAATTGGAACCAGTTTCTACCTTAGAGCCTAGCACAAATCCCAGTATTCAAGATGAACATCTTTTCAAAACTATTGTTTGGCAAATTATCACTCTGATTACTCTGCTTATATGTTATGCCCCTTTTCTCCTAAGTGACTGTCTTGTCTACTTTGACCGTAAGCCCTTTAGGGGCAGGGACCACCTATTACTTTATGCTTGCTTAGTGCCTGCCATAATGGGAGCTTGTTCTTGTTTTACCCCGATATGTTACCACAATAATAAAATAATAACAATAGTGCATAAGGTCAGACACCAAATTCCATATTTAGGTATCTAAATCAATGATACTAAGTACCTGTAGCCCCCTACTGAAGGACCAGTGGTTTCTCCGATGTCTAGGATTTCTCCCAGCATCAGAATCAACTACTCTCTCACTTTATAGATGGGTCATGTAGTGGAAAAGCTGTGTGGAGAAAACAGAGACAGCAAAGCACAGGCTGCAGAAGTGCATGTTCTGCGGATAAACAGTTTCCAGGCTTGTCAATGTGGCACTTAAAATTTAAAAATCAAGAAGGAAACTTACTTTAAAAGCTGGTATGAAATCCATATTAAATGTGGTCACCAATGATTTTACAGTGCCTAGCACAATGGGGTCCTGGTGCATGACCAGGGTCCTATGTGATATGCTAAGAGAAACACTGAACAATTCCCAGTAAAACTAGTCAAAACCAAAATAGACCAAAATGCCCTTTATTCCATGCACTTGCCAAATATAAACTCAGAATTCTGACCTGCTAAAAACAATGCAGTCACCAATCTCAAAGTAGTACAGAATTTCATGTAGACATGACACAGTTACAACATCCAGATTTCAAACCTCTCCTTCCTGTAGCATCTATGAAACGACCCTTACCATAAAAAAAAATCACCCACTTCTGTAAGTCCCTTCCTCCTCTCTCCCATACACATCAGTTCCTAAAACATTTCCTCACCTCTCCAGAATGATCAATATCCTTTCCACCACCCTACAAAGGCCAGAGATTCCATGGCCTTCCCTGCCACCTACCACTCTCCAAATCACCCAAGGTGATCTCGCATACTTTGGATAGACTAGCTAAGTGCCCTGCAGCAACCCTCCCATAAAGGACAGAGGTGGTAAAGCCTTTTCCTTCCATAACTCCCATCCACCCCAGGAGCTCTCACCTCTTTGGGCTGGAGAGAACATTATCTCTCTGACCCCCTATCATAAAACCATAGGAAATGACATTAAACTATTTCCCCCTCCCTGCTCCCTGGCAGTTCCAAATCTCCTTGGAAGCTCTCACATTAGGTTGACCTACTCTATATCCATTCTGCCCCATTTCATAAGAGATTCCTAGAGATTGTGAAATTTGGGAACATCAGAAGGGATCCTCCGGAGATGTTTCTAAAAGGATTATCAGCACTCTGCCGTTAACATTGGCCAAAGTAACAACAAAGATCCTGGCCTGGGGAAGGTCCAGAGGAATCTCCAAGAAAAAATATTTACTAAAAACACAGGCACAGAGTCGGGACAGAACTGAGCACAAAACTATTATATTTAAATAAAAATCATCCTAATGTCTGAAGAGATCAACCATGGATTTTGCTGCAACAGAACAAGAAGAATTAATATATTTGACTAGTCTAAGGTCTCGATCCTGCAAACACTTACACATGTGCTTAAATTTACTGCTGTGAATAGAAATCCCACAGAAGTCAATCAGAGTATTCATGGTACTAAAGTTAAGCCTATGTGTAAAGTGTTTGCTAGATCGGCCAACATAGTTCAAGTGGTGGCCAGAGACAGCTCCTGGAATCATGTGGGTACATCTGAATAAGAGCAGAATTGTCTGATCTATTTAATATTGTTTGAATTGTTGTGATTTATTTCCAGATTATTCCAGATTTGGTGTTTTAGATGACTGAATCACAAGAAGTGAATTGTTTTAATGGTCCATATTCTGATACCTGTATTAATGTTGAGTAGCAGTATCCAATAGCCACAAAGGAGTAAGGATTATGAGTTAATTAATGTGACTAGATGTGGAACTATCTGACCATGTTATTATTGTATCTCGCTTTTAATTCTAAAATACAGTATTCCAAAATGCAAAAAGTAGTAATTTTACAACTGTACATTTATTTGAAAAATACATCCTACCCATGATGATGCTAAAATCTGGGCTAACGATTTTTTCTCACTTGGAAGACATGTGTGAACAGAAGCAAACAAAACATTTTTAAGACTACTCCAGGAATACTATTTAGGTCTCCCTTTCATTGAGTTTAAAGAGATGTTTAAAGTTAATACTTCACTTTTTTTATGGCATATTTTGTTTTATGCTAAGCAGAATCCAAAAAGACCCTATTAATGAAGATGGTTTAATGACAATGCATTATTATAATGGACTCCTTTGTTCTACACTTTCTCTCTGTGTCATAGACTAAGTCATTAATCAATGGGTGCTGAAAAATAATTGTCTAGTTCTTAACAATCTTCTATTGTTGAAACATTTGGAATTTTAAGATAAAGATGTACTGGCTGTTCTGTAAAAAAAAAAAAAAAAGTGGTTTAAGATTACCCTTCATGGAAGTGTGGGCTTATTGTTAGAAATGCAAAGCAGATGACCTGGTTTTAATGTGTTTTAGTGCACTGTTGTTCAATTGCCTATTCAAATTGTGCTGGAAAAGTAGACTTCATTAATGTCATGAAATAATGATTTTGTGTGTTATTTTATTGTACTGGCACATTAATTAAATGGCAAAGCATCACAGCATTACACAGAGTTTTAAAAATAGAAGTATAAAATCTTTTTGTAGTAGTAATAATAATAATAATGATAACTCTTAGTCCATTTAATATTATTTAAGAATTCTGTGCATTTCATATGCCTATCTATGATGCAAGCTATAAATAAAAGGCGTAAATCTCAAAGTGATTACAGGTCAGCTGGGAATACATGGCTACATAAAGCTATTTTAGCATCTAAACTGCGTGCCTGTCTGTCAGCCTTAATGTATAGAGATCAAAATTTGCTGAAAACCTGTCTGACAAGGCTGCAGATTTCCAGCCAATAGAAAATACCCTTTTTTCATCTGGAATGACTGCTATAAAACTGGGAGATAGAATCATAGAACTGTAGGACTGGAAGGGACCACCAGGGTTCATCTAGTCCATCCTCCTGTGCTGAAGCAGGACATTACCCAATTTATATCCTGGTTTTAGCTCTTTCAACTCACTGAACTGAAGGCAACAGAATACTATGAACAGCAGACCATCTTATTTCCCTTTTTAGGTGGTTTCTGGCTATTCTGAATAAACCAAAACAAGAGAGCTTTTAGATCACAGATTTTCCCAAAAAATCACAGCACAATACAAGCACAATTATTCACTATGGTGCATGAGAACATGCAAATGTGGCGCTCAGGCACAACTTTGAGATGTGGGGGAAAACTCCTGCGGCATGAGGAGCTCTGAACTACTTAGTGTAATGATCCACCCAGTGCAGATCATCACTGAGGCTAGAACTTGGGGCTTACATCATCAGAACCTCTACTTTTCAGTTAAATTCCTTCACTTCCAGTCTGAGCCAAGGTCCAATGAAGTCAGTGGAAAGACTCCTATTGACTTCATTGGGCAATGGAATTGGTTTCTGGTTCTGATTGTCACAGCTTCAGTCCCCAGCGATGATCCTTGGTGTTATGAGTATTTGGAGTACAGTGTACCTCAGATACTTGGGACAAGCCTCTGATGAAAAACCCTGGTTAAATCTGTTTTTTCTCTCTCTAGTGGCTAGTCTGAATATGGGTTGAATACAAACTACTGCTATCAACCAACAGAGTGCCCTTTTAAACTCAAAGTAATAAAGGTCTGTGTTCAGGGCCTAAGATGCTGGGGTTCTATCACCATGCCAGAACACTACATGCTCTTAACAGGGAACACACCAAGGACTTTCAGAAGCTATGCACAGACCTCTACTACTCAGAGCTACAGTGTGATTTCATCAGGTGATAGTTTCTTGTTTTGGGCCAGACAGTAGAGTCGAATACTTAGTTAACAAGGGCATGGGACAAGAAAAGAGGAGGAGATATAGTGGTGGGGAAAAGGAAGGCCCCAAAATATTAGCACTTGATTTTTTAACGTTATGTCCTCCGATGGTTGACAGGCAATTCGTTTTTTTGGTAAATTTTTCTAGTTTCATTTACCAATTTGAAGTGGAATCCTGGCACCATTTAAGTCAATGGTAAAATCCCCATTGACTTTAGTAGGGCCAGGATTTTATCCTTAGAGTTTAACTAAAATGACAATTGTAACCCCTTTGGGGGTTAAAGACCATGACCTCTTTAAAGCTTTGTCCTGAGGAGGGAAGTGCGGATTATTCCAGGAAGAGGAAGTGCTATTTGCCAGAGGGGGTGAAGGACATGGAGAGAGGGAGAGCGACAGGGTGTGTGTCTGAAACTCCAGACAGAAGGGCTGCAGCAATCAGGCCCTCACAGAGTGAAGCAGCCAAGAATCTGCCCGAAGTCTGGGAGGGACAGAGCAGCTGACTGGGGATGCCCCAGGACAGGAGCCAGGAGGAGCTCTGTGCCAAGGAGGAATCACCCAAGAAGGACACACCGGAGCTGGACCCAGTATCACTGCTGCCCAGAGCTACATGGGGCCATGAGTACTGGGGCTTGTGACTTTGCATTGGGAATAAGGAGGAAGGCTGTAGCTAGTTAAGTGGAGAGGTTGTCACTCTGTGTGGCTTTGCAGAGAGCGGCAGAATTGGGCACCGGGGGGGGGGGGGGGGGTGTTTGCTAGGGAAAGTTTATTGGCTCCGAACATGACCAGTAGCATCCAAGACTCACCATCGAACTGGAACTCTGCCCAGGATTCCTGAATTCTGAGTGCAGACACATTGCTCGGTGTCTGCCCTTTCAGACTGTGGTACCATTAAGCTTGTGGGGCCTTGTGTTGAATGTAACCCTTTTTTCATAGAGTCATAGAATCATAGAAGATTAGGGTTGGAAGAGACCTCAGGAGGTCATCTAGTCCAACTTCCTGCTCAAAGCAGGACCAACCCCAACTACATCATCCCATCCAGGGCTTTGTCAAGCTGGGCCTTAAAAACCTCTAAGGATGGAGATTCCACCACCTCCCTAGGTAAACCATTTGAGTGCTTCACCACCCTCCTAGTGAAATAGTTTTTCCTAATATCCAACCTAGTCCTCCCCCACTGCAACTTGAGACCATTGCTTATTGTTCTGTCATCTGCCACCACTGAGAACAGCCTAGCTCCATCCTCTTTGGAACCCCCCTTCAGGTAGTTGAAGGCTGCTATCAAATCCCCTCTCACTCTTCTCTTCTTCCGTCTATATAAACCCAGACTTGCTGAAGGTGCAATCCATCCCATTATCCAGATCATTAATGAAGATGTTGAACAAAACCGGCCCCAGGACTGACCCCGCTTGATACTGGCTGCCAACTAGACATCGAGCCATTGATCGCTATCTGTTGAGCCTGATGATCTAGCCAGCTTTCTATCCACCTTATAGTCCATTCATCCAATCCATACTTGTTTAACTTGCTGGCAAGAATACTGTGGGGGACTATATTCAAAGCTTTGCTAAAGTCAAGGGGTATCACATCCACCACTTTCCCCATATCCACAGAGCCAGTTATCTCATCACAGAAGGCAATCAGGTTGGTCAGGCATGACTTGTCCTTGGTGAATCCATGTTGACTGTTCCTGATCACCTTCCTCTCCTCCAAGTGCTGCAAAATGGATTCCTTGAGGACCTGGTTCATTATTTTTCCGGGGACTGAGGTGAGGCTGTAGTTCCCTGGATTCTCCTTCTTCCCTTTTTTAAAGATGGGCACAATATTGCCTTTTTCCAATCATCCGGGACCTCCCCGATCATCATGAGTTTTCAAAGATAATGGCCAATGGCTCTGCAGTCACATCAGTCAACTCCCTCAGCACCCTCAGATGCATTGCATCCGGATCCATGGACTTGTGCATGTCCAATTTTTCTTTCATCACTGAGGCCTGCTCACCTCCTCCCCATACTGTGCGGCCCAGTGCAACAATCTGGGAGATGACCTTGTCTGTGAAGACCGAGACAAAAAAAGCATTGAGTACTTCAGCTTTTTCCACATCATCTGTAACTAATGGTCCCACACCTTCCCTGACCTTCTTCTAGTTGCTAACATACTTGTAGAAACCCTTCTTGTTGCCCTTCACATCCCTTGCTAGCTGCAACTTCAACTGTGCATTGTCCTTTCTGATTACACCCTGCATGCTCAAGCAATATTTTTATACTCCTCACTAGTCATCTGTCCAAATTTCCACTTCTTGTAAGCTTCCTTTTTGCGTTTGAGCTCACCAAAGATTTCTCTGTTAAGCCAAGCTGGTCACCTGCAATATTTGCTATTCTTTCTGCACATTGGGATGGTTTGTTCCTGCACCCTCAATAAGGCTTCTTTAAAATACAGCCAGCCCTCCTGGACTCCTTTCCCCCTCATGTTATTCTCCCAGGGAAGCCTGCCCATCAGTTCCCTGAGAGAGTCAAAATCTGCTTTTCTGAAGTCCAGGGTCCGTATTCTGCTGCTCTCCTTTCTTCTTTGTGTCAGGATCCTGAACTTGACCATCTCATGGTCACTGCTGGCCAGGTTTTACCACTCCCCCTATCATTTCCCCTGTTGTTTTTCTCCTTTCATCACTCTGTAAATAAATATTTCCCTTTCCTATATACATTGTACTGTTTGGGGCGGGGGGGAAGCAGGTATTCACCCGGGGTGGGGGAGGGGGGGTTGGAACAGGTGACCCTGGAGTGGAAGAGACGTTCCGTGTTGCATTCCTGCATGCACCTTTTCTTGGCCAGAGCTGCCTGCAGAGCAGACTCCATCTTGGCCATGAGGGTGCTAAAGTTACACACTATAATAGCAACAACTTGAAGGTACTTCCTGATAAATTAGTATTAGCTATTAAATAAAAACCCAAAGCCTTAAATAAACCCAAAGCCAAAGGCAGTATAATTTTTAGCAAATAAACTCAAAGGCTGAAGGCCAAGGAGTTGTCCTTTCACATGGGTATAATTTCAAGTATTTGTTAACACTTGTTTACATATTTGTTAACAGTATGTTTGTTCCTTCCTATGGCTGTTTATTTATTCATGGTTAAAGTGTGTGTTTCTTGGAACAAGGCGTGTGCTTTCTTCTATTTTTGGGAAGTATCTAGCACATTTTGGGTGCTACTAAAGATAATAATTCAACTCATATGAACTGTGGAAATCCAAGTCTTCCATTCCTTTTATTTCTCTATTTTAACAACTCCAGAAATATACATTTTATTTTATATTATACCTATGTAAACATGTGCAATATACAGAGAGGTGTATGTATGTGTGTGCGTGTGTGTGTTGAATACACACAGCCAAATGTCCAATCACGAAACTTCAACCTTCTCTAACATGATGGCCTTGCTGAGTAAATAAAAAGAAAGGGAAGAAGCTGTCCTCTTAAAACACTTCCCCCTCACCCTTACAGTCTCTCAAGGAAAGGTCATTCTTTGTGTCATAAATCACTGAGCGATGAAGAATTATTGTCTAATTCTTAGCCATCTTCTATTGTTGTAACATTTGGAAATTTTAGATAAAGATGTTCTGGTGGTACTGAAATAAGTGTGGTTTAAGATTACCCTTTACGAAAATGTGGGCTTATTGTTAGAAATGCAAAGCAGGTGACCTGGTGTTAATGTATTTTAGTGCATGGTTGTTCAACTGCCTATTCAAATTGTGCTAGAAAAATAGAATTCATTAAAGTCACAAAATAATGATTGTGTATATTTTATTGTACCTAAACATTAATTAAAGTTAAAAATATCTTAGTTCTACATGGCATTTAAAACTGGGATATATTATAATAATAATATAAGCAGATAGCTCTTAGTCTATTGAAAACTTTTAAGAAATTATTTCAATTTTTGTACTCAGCCTAAATAAGTGACATAAATAAAAGGTGTGCATTCCAAATGACTACAAGCTAGCTAGGAGTACCCAGGTATGTAAGTCATTTTAGTATCTGTTATGGGACAGAGAGCATACTTAAGAGCAGTTCAGTGTATTCTCCCTTCTACTTGACTGACATGACTAACAGGCACTAAACTTCAAACACTTGAGAAATAGAATTGGAATGTAGATCAAGAGGCAGGAACAACAGTGCACCTCTTAAATAGTCAAGTATATGCATGAGAAATTTCAGAGTAACAGCCATGTTAGTCTGTATTTGCAAAAAGAAAAGGAGTACTTGTGGCACCTTAGAGACTAACCAATTTATTTGAGCATAAGCTTTCGTGAGCTACAGCTCACTTCATCGGATGCATACTGTGGAAAGTATAGAAGATCTTTTTATACACACAAAGCAGGAAAAAATGGGTGTTTACCACTACAAAAGGTTTTCTCTCCGCCCACCCCACTCTCCTGCTGGTAATAGCAATTACCAACAGGAGAGTGGGGTTGCGGGGGGGAGGGGGGGACCTGGATTTGTGCTGGAAGCGGCCCAACTTGATTATCATACACATTGTAAGGAGAGTGATCACTTTAAATAAGCTATTACCAGCAGGAGAGTGGGGTGGGGGGAGAGAAAACCTTTTGTAGTGGTAAACATCCATTTTTTCATGCTTTGTGTGTATAAAAAGATCTTCTATACTTTCCACAGTATGCATCCGATGAAGTGAGCTGTAGCTCATGAAAGCTTATGCTCAAATAAATTGGTTAGTCTCTAAGGTGCCACAAGTACTCCTTTTCTTTATGCATGAGAAAATAATTTATTTTTCCAAAATAAACTCCTGCTTTCCAAGAAAGACGCCGATGGATTATTGCAAACGAGCTGAGAAGCATCAATCCGGCAGGATACACATATGACATAAATAGTGAGATCAATATAAGTAGCCTTTCATATTGAAGTTAAGCACAGGTATTTGAATTAAAAGTTTATTTCAGAACAATATACAAATATTGGATTTATATATAGAAAACTATTGGTCCGAGATTCAAACATTCAGATCACAATTATGCATGTCTTGGAGATGAGATTCAATTGAGTAAGGTGCACACATGGAAATTCTCTCATCCAGCTACCCTATTGGATAAAGGGCACTGAAATAAGAAACCGGCTGGCTAATACTAAACGTGTGCAGGATGGAGGTGATGCTAGTAGGAAGAAAGCAATGTCTGCCAAACTTATAATGAACCATACATATACTGACATTTACATAACAGTTAGCCTGTTCCTAGTATTACAGAGGGAATAAAAGCACTAATTTAGTGCTTTAATAGAATAAACTTCAAATATAAAAGCACATAGTACATTAGTCAACCTATATACATACAATATGGACCAAACTCTTGGCACAGTAGAAGGATGGCAGTCAGGGAGCACATTATGCCTCCCTGATACTCAATCTGCTCCATACCCAATATAAATTAGAACAGTTTGGGGTTGAAGAGATTAATAGATTCACTGATTTTAAGGTTAGAAGGGACCACCACGACCATCTAGTCTGACTTGCACAAAAACAGGGCATACAACTTCCTTGAATTCATTCCTGTTTGAACTAGAGCATAACTTTTAAGGAAACATCCAATCTTGATTTACATTTAACAGCGATGGACAACCTGTCACAGATCTTGGTAAAGTTGCTCCAATAACTAACTACCCTCACTGTTAAAAAGATATGCCTTATTTCCAGTCTGAATTTGTCTAGCTTCAACTTCCAGTCATGGGTTCATGTTGCACCTTTGACTGCTAGATTGAAGAGCCCATTATCAAAGTTTTTCTGCCCATGTAAGTACATATAAACTGCGATCAAGTCAGCCCTTAACCTGCTCTTTGTTAAGCTAAATAGACTAAGCTCCTTGAACCTCTCCCTATAAAATATGTTTTCCAATCCTTTAAACATTCTTGTGGCTCTTCTCTGAACCATTTCAACATCCTCCTTGAATTTTGGACATCAGAACTGGACACAATATTCCCAAATAAAGAGCTAATATAATTTCCTTACTCCTACTTGATATTTTCCTGTTTACACATCCAAGGATTATGTTAACCCTTGTGGCCACAGCAGCACATTGTAAATTAATATTCAGCTGATTATCCACCATAGTCTTTTTCGGAGTCACTGCTTCCCAGGATAGAGTCCCCTATCCCATAAGTATGGTCTACATTATTTGTTCCTAGATGTGTTCATTTACACATATTACATTTAACTGTATTAAAATGCATATTGGTTGCTTGAGCCCAGTTTACCAAGCAATCCAGATTGCTCTATACCAGTGACCTATCGGATTCATTATTTACCACACATTATTTAAATGTCTTTGTGTCATTTGCAAACTTTTATTAGCAATGATTTTGTTTTCTTCTAGGTTCACTAATAAACATGTCAAATAGTGTATGGCCAAAGACAAATCTCTACGAACCACACCTACTCTATGATGGGTCCCCGTTTACACTGACATTTTGAGACCTGTCAGTCAGATTTTAATCCACTTAATGTGTGCCATGCTGATTTTGTATCATTTTAGTTTTTTAATCAAAATGTTGTGTGGTACAAAGTCCAACGATTTACAGAAATCTAAGTATTTCAGCTCTATACCCCCTCCTTTCCCTATAATGAAATATCATCAGACAAATCCAGTCAGATTGTGACTTTGGACCCCCAGTGTCCCTATTCTAACAATGCTCAGCACCTTTCATCTTTAGATCTTGGAAGCACTTTGCCCAGCTTTGGAAATCATTGTGTCCATTTCCACATATGGGACTTGAGGCACAGGGAGAGGAAGTAACATGCCCCAAATCACTTTGCAAGTCAGTGGCAGACACAGAATTAAAACGCTGCTCTCTTACCTCCCAATCCCATGGACTGTTCACTGGACTATGCCAGCCAAAGCATTGCAGAAGTTCAGCCCTCTTGTAACATATAAGCCCTAAGGCTTTGTGTGTGAGCAAGGTCATCCTTTAGCTGCTAGTGCCATCAGCTAACGGACAGCTCTGTTAGGCCAAGGGATAGAGACCTGCATTTTGAGAGCTAGAAGAAAAGGACTTTTTATTTTGGCTCTTCTCTGATTTATCTGGGGTATTTCTTTTTTCCTGTTTTCTGCAATGCAAGGATTTATTAAATGACAGTGTGTATCTTGCTCCTAAACCTTTACTTAAATTACACACACACAAATATGAAAGCAATTTTAATCAAACCTCATTTTTGTTTCATTTGTCAAAAAGGAAGGAGAAAAGTCATAATCAGGGAATTATGGGTGCCTAGGATAGACAATGTGACAGTTTTGTTCTCTATGGTACCAGGGAAGCCAATAGTGGCACTAGTATAATGTCCCTCTAAATCCTGTAAAACTTCACCGTGGCCAGAGTAAGATTGTTTCAGTCCTAGACTTTCATGCAAAATGGACTTGTCTCTCAAGTTGCCTAATAAGAAACCCAGTGAAATAGGACTTACCTCCTCCACTTTGTGCTTTGCACATACATTCCACTGTCAAAGCCAAATGAGCAGAAGTATAGGAGAACTTGACCTGCTCCCAGGAATTTGTTTTTCATTAGTTGAATGCAAAATACTTTCTAAATTTCTTCTCAAAATCCTCAGAGAAACTCTAAGAAAAAGCAAAACATTTTACTGACATCTTTTTTGAATTTTTCTCTAACGTGACACACTGCATAAATAAAAAATTAAAATAAGTCAAAACATAAGACAATAATTTGAAAACAACTTACTATATTTAACCAGGATTACATTTCTCCACTACTTCATTAACAACAAAGTAACATATTGTGGTAGAAGGACTTATTACCATATTTATAATTTTATCCTTTGTGACTAGCCAATAACACTGGGTCTCTCTAATTTGAACAATCTTCTATTTAAATTTAACTACCTTCCCCATTGCAAACAACACTATTGACCTTAATGTCAGACAACATTATCTGCTCAGTAATTTGCACCAATAGTCTCATTGTACTCCTTTTAGCACACAGGCTTATCAGGGAAAGTCAGGGAGAGTGAAATCCACAGCTCTTTGTAAAAGAAATTGAAGTAATAAAACAAAGATAGTATTATTAACAAATCTGTGCAAGAACATTGCTTCAGCAGGAGCAAGAACCAGAGCTGCTTGCTAGCCATTTAAACAGCATCATACTAAAAAAGACTAGTTAACCAGTTGAGCCTTTGTTGGCTTCTTTTTTGTCCTCTTTCTCCTTGATCTCTCATATTTCTCCTGCTGTCTCAGCTTCCAAAACATGCTCTTTGAGGCTCTGCACAGATTCAGCAGGTTGGCACTATCTGGCACCATAAACACCACCCACCAGAGGCAACTAACCCATCGGCTACACAACAAAGGGCACCGTAACAGTTAATTAAAATGACTTTAATAAAATAGTGACCACCTAGCAACATAAAAATAATCAAATGCAGGAACAAATTAACCCAGCAGAAAACTCCCTTTTCTACACGGGTGCCGACTTCCTTTTTCTGTGTGGATACTCCACCCCCACTCCGCCCCGAGTCCTGGCCCCTACTCTACCAAGGCCCCATGCTTCACCCTAACTCTTCCTGCCCCTGCTCCACCCCCCTCCCTACAGGCTCCTCCCTCATTCTGCCTCTTCCTACCCCCTCACCGCCCCCTCCACCCAGTACCTCCCGCTGAATAGCTGATTGGCAGGGCCCACCAAACAGCCGATCGGTGGGTGGCTGGTGCATGCTGAGCACCCACGGAGTCAGCACCTATGTTTTTCTACTTTCTCAGGGATACATACCCTCAACACTACCCCCCAAACCCTATCAAATGAATGGCTTTTGCAGCATGATTGGAAGTTTGACAAGTTAGGCAGAGGTGAAAGTAACTGGTATGGTCCGGTATGGCATACTGGCAAGAGCCAGTACACCGTGCTGGACCGGACCGGCTTCCCCAGGCTGGCACTTTAACGGTCCCTGGGCTCCCCGCAGCAGCCCGAGCCCTAGGCCCTTTAAAGCGCCACCCGAGCCCTGCTGCCGGAGCACCTGAGGTAGCAGCGGCAGGGCTCCGGCAGCTCTTTAAAGGGCCCAGGGCTCCGGCTGCCGTGGGGAGCCCAGGGCCCTTTAAAGCGCTGCCCGAGCCCCGCTGCCGGAGCCCTGGGGATAGCGACGGCAGGGCTCCGGCGGTGATTTAAAGGGCCCGGAGCTCCGCTGTGGTAGCGGCAGCCGGAGCCCGTGGCCTTTTAAATTTCCCCAGAGCTCTGTGGGTGATTTAAAGGCCCGGGAGCTCCCAGCAGCAGCCGGAGCCCTGGGACCTTTAAACCTTGATTTAAAGACCTGGGTATTTAAAGGCCCCACCTCTTCTGGTTGAGGCCACGCCCCCTGTTCAGGACTCTGGAGTGTTGGTAAGGCCTTTAAATTACTTTCACCCCCTGAAATTAGGTGCTATTTCAGATCTGGGGGGTGGTAGGTTCCAGAGTCCTGGAGCCATCGGGGAGAATGCCCTGCTAGGACGGCCATCTCTAGCCATTTGAGAGCCCTACGCAGCCCCCCTGCAGGGGGAGCTGTGTGGGGCCCCAGGCCTCCACCCCCTAGGATTTGGGAGGCAGGAGCTGTGGCGGGGGGAACTTTTGGGGTCCCCGCAGGCCCAGAGTGGCCCGGGGGATTAGCAGGGGGCTGTGAGCAGCCCGCTCTGCTTCCCTCGCCCCGGCCCCAGCCGTATCGCTCAGGGGACGGGGCTTGGGGGAAGGGCTCCCCCCTGCACTCAGCGGGAGCTGCAGAAGCGGAGCAGCCCGGCCCCAGCCAGCTCCCAGCCGCAGCGCTCCGCTTCCCGGCGCCGGTGCAGGGTACCTTACCCGCCCCCAAGCGGCACGGCTGGGGCCGGGGCAAGGGAAGAGGAGCAGGCTGGAGCCGCGTCGCTCTGCTTCCCGCTGCCGGTGAGTGCGGGGGGCTGATCCTTTCCCCGCACTCACTGGCGGCGGGGAGCGGAGCGCGGCGGCTGGGAGCTGGCGGAGTGGGACGGGCTGGGGCCACGTTGCCTCGCTTCCCACCGCTGACGGTGAGTGCGGGGTCGCTGGGGGAAGAGGTGGAATGGGGGCGGGCCGGGGGCGGAGCAGGGGAGAGGGGTAACGGGCAGGATGGAGGGAGTTGTCTGGGGCTCCACACCCCTCTAGGGACGGCCCTGCCCCGTTGCAATAGGCACAGCCCGCGGGGAGGGGGCAGTCGGGGGATAAGGCTCATTGCCGGGCTGGTGGTAGGGATTCTCCCCCTCCCTCCCACTCACCCACCCCGAATTTCTCCGACACCCACCCCCCCAGTTTTGTGAACTAGTTACATGCAGTATTGCCTGTTTGTTTCAATGTGAATTGAAACATTAATACACACTTTAAAAGCATATATGGTGTATGATAAAATAGGTGTATCTGAAAAAGTATCATAGATTTGAAAAGTGTAAACATAGATTAGCTTCCTTATACAGCTGTTGTTTTTTATGACCATGTCAGTGCATTCATTTTGGTGACCTTGGCCAACCTAATAATTTCAAATTATGATTTGTAAGCAAAGCCTTAATGAGCTCTCCCTGACAGCTAGTAATGAGCTAGAGGCTGGGGGGAAAGGATTCAGGACCAGATTATATTTACATTCACACCTAATCTACCTAGGTATCCAGCAAATAGAGCTGTGTTGCCCAAGTGATAGACTCAGGCTGGGGCTGGGTTACAAATCACTTGAATTGGGGGCAGGGGGGTAATGAAATGTTGCTGTTCTTATTGTCTGAGTAAGGGCAGTAGAACTATACTTAGTCTGTGCTGATTGAGGGCATTGAGAGAGATGTTTTGCTTGATGGTCTGCCTGAGTCACAAGTACTATATGACTTGCCCCTCTCCACTGTTTAAAGACAGAGCTGATTAGGCTCCATAGATACTCTTTTGTTCTGTTAAGTGACCACTACAGCTGAAATCACTGATAATCAGGTCTAAGTGCTTAGACCTGCTGTGGGACAGTGTTTCTGTGGAGGAGATGGCCCAGTCCGTACTAGCAGCGAGGTTCCTGCACTAAGAGCTCAGCTGAAATCGCTGAGAGCTGGATGGAACCTCAGGAGACCAACTCGCAGAGGTCACAGTGGCAGGTGGCAGCAGAAGGTGACAGCGCAGGGCTATTGGCAACAGAGCGATGGAGTGAACAGTGTCACAATGAACAACAGTGGCCAGAGTGAACAGTGAGCAGCTGGAGGAACGAGCAAGGTGCCTTCTAGCCCCCCACCTGGGAGGTGAACTCCTGTGAAAGGACCTCTGAACTCTGAGTCTCCACTGACCAAGGACAACACCGGTGAGTGTTAATGAGGCTGTTAAGAACGCTGGAGACACAACACAGTTCACGTGAACAAACATGGCTGTGGCATCATACTTCCTATTTAAGTAAGAGATACCACACACTACAAACTGGAGGCCAATGTTCACTGCCTTGTCACTTGTTCATCCTGAAGTTGAACACTGGTTCCGAACAAGACCAGCAAATGCTCACTATCTTTCTGCAAGAAACTCAACTGACTGGCTAGACGCATGTGGTGCAACAGTGAAAGACTTCAACAGCTGAAAAAGTGAAGAACTCTCACCAGAAAAAAACTTGCCTACATGGCTGATGAATGCACCAATGCAAATCGGCATCAAGTATTAAGTCACTGTGTATGTTATCTTAATGTCAGTGGTAGGCCAGTAGATGTGTTTCTAGATGTTCAAGTTATAGAAGACACATTGGCTGTATCTGTGACAACCCACATCTTTAGAGTTAAATGCTTGTCAGTTGGACCCCAAACAGAGGGCTGCTTGTGCATTTGATGGAGCTGCAAACTTCTTTAGAAGACCTGGTGGAGTACAAGCTTTGCTCAGAGAAAAGTGTAACCCTAATCTTTCCTGTGCACACTGCAGAGGCCATCTACTCCAACTAGCACTAGTATGAGCTGCAGACTCTTCAAAAGACATTTAAAAAACTATACATTTAATGTCTTCATTATATTCTTTTTTCAGCAAGAGTCCAAAAAGACTGAATATCTTGGAAAATATAGAAGATGAAATTAGTCCAATCTGGGAAAACCCTCTGGCTTTCTCATGAGCTTGGCTGTTGTCTTAAAATTAAGCCAGCCGTTATTACTGGCTTTGGAAACTAGGCACCAAGATGGGATGGATCTAAGTAGTGAGGCTGGTGGATTACTTTTGCTACTACATTCAGAGAAGACTATTGCCATGCTCTCCCTTGTAAGTCTACTGTTGAAACTACTTGGGTCATTAAACAATGGCTTCCAGGCATCTGCTGCAACAGTAGTAGATCTTTGATCCAAATGTAGCTTCTATTGCTGGACAATCAGAGAGCTATCCATTGAAAAAGTACTGGAAAAAGCAAAGACTTCAGTCCAGAAGTTGAGTAATGAAGGCATTTATATTGAATCCTTAAGTGAAGAGGACAAGAAGTGTTTAAGATAACTGAAAAAGTACATAGACTTGATTCTTAAAAATCTACAGTGGCGACTTATAGATTCTACTCAACCTCTATTTAGCTTTTACAGATCCCTGTCCTATAAAACACTGACAGTTGAGTGGAGTGAGGCACTATCAGCAATGGGGCTGCCATGTGCTCAGGACAGAATAGAGAATTTGAACTCAGAGTGGAATATCATATGACGAATGAATGAAGATTTGACTTCAACTTCTTTTTTATCATCACTAGTGGCTTGATCCAATCTTTGTGCTGCGTTTCCTGGGATGAAAGAAGTAGGAATTCATCTCTTGTTACTCCCGGTCACATCAGCTACAGTTGAGCATTCTTTTGCCTCATTGAATTTGTCATAAATATAAAGGGAAGGGTAAACCCCTTTGAAATCCCTCCTGGCCAGGGGAAAGCTCCTCTCACCTGTAAAGGGTTAAGAAGCTAAAGGTAACCTCGCTGGCACCTGACCAAAATGATCAATGAGGAGACAAGATACTTTCAAAAGCTGGGAGGAGGGCGAGAAACAAAGGGTCTGTGTGTCTGTCTTATACTGGTTTCTGCCGGGGATAGACCAGGAATGGAGTCTTAGAACTTTTAGTAAGTAATCTAGCTAGGTATGTGTTAGATTATGATTTCTTTAAATGGCTGAGAAAAGAATTGTGCTGAATAGAATAACTATTTCTGTCTGTGTATCTTTTTTGTAACTTAAGGTTTTGCCTAAAGGGGTTCTCTATGTTTTTGAATCTAATTACCCTGTAAGATATCTACCATCCTGATTTTACAGGGGGGATTTCTTTATTTCTATTTACTTCTATTTCTATTAAAAGTCGTCTTGTAAGAAAACGGAATGCTTTTTCATTGTTCTCAGATCCAAGGGTTTGGGTCTGTAGTCATCTATGCAAATTGGTGAGGCTTTTTATCCAACATTTCCCAGGAAAGGGGGGGTGCAAGTGTTGGGAGGATTGTTCATTGTTCTTAAGATCCAAGGGTCTGGGTCTGTAGTCAACTAGGCAAATTGGTGAGGCTTTTTACCAAACCTTGTCCAGGAAGTGGGGTGCAAGGTTTTGGGAAGTATTTTGGGGGGAAGGACGCGTCCAAACAGCTCTTCCCCAGTAACCAGTATTAGTTTGGTGGTGGTAGCGGCCAATCCAAGGACAACGGGTGGAATATTTTGTACCTTGGGGAAGTTTTGACCTAGCTGGTAAAGATAAGCTTAGGAGGTTTTTCATGCAGGTCCCCACATCTGTACCCTAGAGTTCAGAGTGGGGGAGGAACCTTGACAGAATTGAATTTTGTTTTCTGAAAGAAGTCGCCTTCTGCCTGATCATGTGAATGATCTAATGAGCATATCAGTTGAAGGACTGGAAGTACCGGAGACATGAGAAGCCACCAAGGATGAACGCATTGCATTCAAGAAGTTCATTAACAGAGTTGTGCAAAATTATAACAAGAAGGATGTCGATGTAGTGCTTCATAGAAGGCTTGGTTAGACAACTTTAATTTTTTGATTTTAAAACATGAGTTAAATCTCATAAAATGATCATGAAACATTTTTCAGTTTTTACTATGGTGCCATAGAACCACCTTCACCCTAATGGTCTCACCGCTCATAGGCCCTGACATCCCCCCTCCCCCCGCCCCCATTTCAATTCCTGGGGAAAACAGTGGCGGCCGCTTATGCAGCATGCAGCTGCCTAGGGCACCATGAAATTTGGGGCAGTTTGGTGCCCCAAATTTCCTGGTTGTCTATGCAGCTGAGTATGCCTAAGGATGGCCCTGCCTGCTGGTATCTCTGCTCTTTAATACCAAAGAGATCCAACTCCAATTTCCCTGTTAGTGCCTATGTAGCACTATGACAGCAGGAGAAAGGAAGCGTCCCATGGCAGTAAGGAACACGTTCTGGTTTGCAAAATTACAAAAGAAGAGGAAGTAATGAACTAATACACATAACTAAACTCTAGACTCAAGGGAAAAAAATGGAAAATTGTGGCCACGCTATATCCTTATGGGACGTCTGATTCTGTTTGTTTATAGTACAGAGTACTTAAAATTTTAGAAGGTTTTGTCAGACTGTTCCTAATCGTTGCTGATGTTTCTGGTGATCTGCTCTCCCCGGGCCCATCCAAGTGAACAAAAGAAACATCTTCCACAAGTTAGTCACCTCAGTTGCAGTGATTTCAGTGTGCTAATTGCATGTAGTGGAATAAGATAACTTGGTAACATTTTGCAATGTCGATGGATTTAGAAAGTTTGGTTATAGAACTAACTGAAAAGGGGTGGGAGGTAATAGGCAGTGGAAGGGTACAGAGTGAAGCCTGCCCTTTAAATAAAGAAGCCTGTTAAGGACATTGCTTTCACAAAATGACTGCTTCTCTAGTGGACCTAAATTGTCAATTTCAAACAGTAAATTTAGTATATGCAAATCAGAGTAAGGAAGGGAGGCTGTAATAATGAAGTTCACAACTCCAGGCCTTCAAGGTGCAATGTAAAGAGAATGACAGTGTCCTCTTCATGTGTATTAAATGCACCCTCAACCGGAGCACTTGACAAAAACCTAATCTTGTAAGAATTCTTTTGAGAGCCCCAGGTCTGAGCAGTTCTGGTATGATCATGTTAGCTTCCAGAATGCATCACTGTGAAATCAGAGATTTTGGAAAGCTTTGTGGCAGAAGGAACTGACCCACAGGGTACAGGCAAGTCCTCTTTCTCTTGTATACAGTGTGTTTTTTCCGAAGTTGTTTTATTTTGTTATTTTAAACATTCCAGATGTAAGTAGCACTCAGCATCAGTAAAGTGGCTTGTTAGGGAATAGTTTTATAGCATTACGGTACTGCGGTGGTAACAGAGTATTTATTTCCTTGAGAAGCAGAATCCACTAAAAGGATGAAAAGGAACCAGAGGTCAGGGAGATAGAAACTTCAGGAGAATATCAGACTGTGTGAATGCATACATGGACATAAGCAAAAGAATGTTGCTGACTCTTTTTAATTACAGACTTCACCAAACTCCCTTGTTAAGATATTTTTTATAATCTGGAAAGCAGATTTTGCAGTGGTAAAATATGTAATGACTTGTCACTATGCCTCCTCCTGAATCTTAACTGTGGGAAAAAACGTGGGAATTTATTAGAGTAGCGAATCCATCACCACTAGGCAATACTGCTTGCCATTAAAAAGTCAGTATTTGCCAACAATTTCCTTTCCATGGTATGTGAAATATATGTGGTCACCTATACATAGAATGGGGCATAACTGACCTTTTAATGATGACTACTATAATCCCACAGAGGATGTATTGGGCATTAAACTGATACTACATCTGATTTTAGCCAGATTAAATAGATTTACTCTACTTTCCATTTATTTCAGGTTTTCAGGGGTTGTTTGTACAATGCAACTCCGAAAAGCACACCATATTTACAACAACATAAATAAAGCCAATCAAAAGTCTTAAAAGAGGAACAGGAATATGCTTGATCAATTCAGGAGCAGATCTACTTCATAATCTGGCCATTTACATAGAATAGGATTATACTATATCACTTGTTTAGTGCTAAAGTATAACACTTGGTAAAGTATATATTATCTTCTTAAATTTAAGCTTATAATCAGATGTAGCAGTGTCTTAAAAATGCATTCCCCAAAAGGTTTTATACCATGCTAAGTAGAGAAATAATTTCACAGGAATTTGACACCGTTTTTAGCTTCTTTTTAAGAAGTACTATTTTCGAGTATTAAAGACCGATAACATGTAAAATGGCCGAGACACAGTTTCTAGGACGTTGCAGTGCTGTTTGCTATGTTTCCATACGCACATACTTTAAGGTGTAAAATCCTGTGTGTCTGATTAAGGGCACGTCTTCACTGGCAACGTTAACATGGCTTGTGTAGTCGCAGCACATTGCTGGGAGAGAGCTCTCCCAGCGCTCTAAAAAACCACCTCCATGAGGGGTGTAGCTCCCAGTGCTGGTGCACTGTCTATATGGGCACGTTGCAGCACTGAAACTTGCAGCACTCGGGGTGTTTTTTCAGACCCCTGAGCGAGGAAAGTTGCAGCGCTGTGAAGGGCCAGTGTAGACAAGCCCCAAGGAAAACACAAATGAACAAAAGTCTCAATGAGAGAGAGCACAGTGTGTTTCTCTCCTTGGTAGCAGACTACATGGTAGCTGCTTCTGCTACAGGAAGTAGGTCTTTCCTAGATTTAAAGATACAATACACAGAAAACAAATCATAACCGATACAAGATACATTCATCATTCTAAGGTGTCAATATTTTCAGAATAAAAAAGCCAGGGGGACTTTTGAGGCAATATGTTTTTAGGGTTATGAAATACTCGTACAAAAGACAAAAATGTGGCATTAAAAAATGTATATTGGTGTCTCTATCATTAGCTTCTAAATCAATACCAAAATGTGCATATTTCTCAGAAAGAAGGATTTCCCCCACCCCAGTAACTTAAGAGCCCTAAGTGAAGTTTCTTATGAACCACAGAACAAATCTTATTGTTCATTTTGAGCAAAAGAACAGCTTTGATATTATCTACTTCATTTGCCATTTCTCTTCACCCACACCCACACCCACCCATGCACCCACCACTGGGTATTTTAGGCTGCAATCCCCTTGGATCTCATTGTGATTCTCCCCAAGCTGGTCTGACAATCTTTTGGCCTGTGCTCTTTGGCTTCCATCTAAGGACAATCACAGTGTTCTTATCAGTGACCAGACAGTCCTCACAAGTGGAGAATATTTATGTAACCCTTCTGCCAGGTGGAGTCAGCAGCAATCAGGGCTGGGTTCTACATCTAGGGGTTCCTTTTCAACAGTACAACACCAAACTGGCTTGATCCCCCAATCGGTGACTTGGGAAAATTACACAAACTACGCCTGGGCACCTCTAAGAGGCAGTACTTCCCCTCTCGTATGCAGAGTTTGAGTGTAGGAAAGAAACTTTTAATGAAAGAAAGAAAGTCACCGGACATTAGTTAGGGAAAATGCCACATGAAGGATTCATAAACATAAAACCGTGAGCAGGACACCCATCCCGGAGTGTGTGCAGCAGTGTCTTTTGCCTCATGTTCTTGAGTTCTACAACCAAGATTTCCTTTACAATACCCCTCTCTGCTCTCTCACCACACCCCACTCACAGGAATTGTCCTTGGTAGGTGAGGACCCAGGGTTCAGAGGTGCATCTTGTAAATTCCCCTCCCACTGGGGGAGGGAGCAGGGGGCAGAGGGGCCTTGCTTGCTCCACCATCTGAGCACTTGTTCTGGCTGGCTGCCACACCAGTCACTCCCAGCTCCGCCGTTCCACGCCACTGGCCTCCATTCCGCTCTGCCGGGTTGCCTCGCTAGCAGCTCGCCACTCCACTGGCCACCCAGCCAGCTGCTGTTCCACTCCCCTGGCCACCCTACAGGCTGCTGCGCTGCACACAGTCCCCTTCTGCTGCCACCTGCTTCTGTATGGTGACCTCTTCAGGTCAGTCGCTTGAAGTTCCCCCCAACTCTCAGTGATTTTTTCAGCTCTCAGCAATTGTCGGCTTCTAGTGGGTGAACTTCATTGCTGAAGCAGGCTGGGCAGAAACGCTGTCCCACCACAAGTGATTTCAGCTCTAGTGAGTACTTAACAAAACAAAAGACTCTTAACGGAGCCTTACT
Source organism: Lepidochelys kempii (assembly GCF_965140285.1). Lineage (NCBI taxonomy): Eukaryota > Metazoa > Chordata > Testudines > Cheloniidae > Lepidochelys > Lepidochelys kempii. The sequence goes on along the minus strand of NC_136381.1, from coordinate 247,098,751 downwards.
TAGCTCTGTCTTTGAACAGAGGCGGGGCAGGTTAAACCATGCCTGGGGCTCTGCAATAGGGCCCATACCTCTTGGCAGGGACACCTGTCCCCACCCCTCTTACTTTCACAGGGGTCTGGCATTCAAGTCCCTGGCTTAGCGAGCTCATTTCAGTTGAGGGTGGCCCCCTCAATCAGGGAAGGTTAAAGTGCAGCAGAACTGTGCTTACTCAGACAATAAAGATAACCACATTGATAACAACATTTCCCTATCCCTGCATTCAGTAATAAAGTGATTTGTAACCCAACACCAGCCAAAGTTGATCACTTTGGGCAACACTGCTCTGTCTGCTGGATACCTAAGCAGAGCAGGTGTGTTCATGTAAATACAGTGTGCTCCTGAAGCTGTCAGAAGAGAGCTCATTCAGACCCTGCTTACATCTAAAACACAGACACATAAAATTAATACAAGAATTTAAACACATGCTAAACATAGCAGAAATAGTCCATCTTTCACATAAGGGAACCAAAGTCCTTCAGCAGAGCTCCCCCCTCCCTCGCCTTCCCTTTAGACAAAAGGTTCTATCCATTCGCTGGATTAAAATAAAGGCCCTAACTCTGTTTAAACCAGCTTTTTATGCCAAAAGCCATTTTTTTTCTATTCTCCTTGGGCTTCTGGTGCCTGTTTGACCCAGTACGTGCCAACAGCCTCAGGAATGGTATCTTTCTATGGTAGTTGCACTGCTACCATTTGCTTGTTTTTTCCTGATTCGCTTGTGGGACTAGGCTTCTTTGCAGTATCAGGCAAGATATCTTTTGATATGTCTTCAAATCTTTCAGAATCATTCCTCAAAGCGTGTACGTGGTCTGCTAATGATTGACAGAGGTCTGCACATGTTTTCAAATCCAATTCTTTTTCTTGGAGAGCTTGACTTGTGTGGTAAAAATGTTGTGAAATTTCATTCCACTTGGTCAACATGAATACAAACTAGTTCTTGCATCTTGTTTGCAGTGTTTTCTGCCTCACGTATAGTTTCTCCCTTTTGTGATTGGTCTTCAGCTATACTTTCTAATGCATCCACAATCTTTGAGTAGGACTCCAGAATTGCACTTGTTGACACTGCATGTGCCTCCCAGCGAGTATTAGAAAGAGATTTCAACACACGATCATTGCCCAAATATATTTTAAGAACTGCCCATCGGAGTGTTGAGGCAGAGAAAAATGTATAAAGTAACTGGACTGTTGAGAAAAAACTTACTGCCACTGGACAACATTCAACAGCACTGCGGCCAACAAGATTGAGAGAGTGTGCAGCAGATGGTATGAATATGGCATATTTGTTCTGTTCTAAAAGCTTCTGCATTCCTTGATAACGCCCTGACATGTTGGCAGCATTGTCATAAGATTGACCTCTGCACTTTGAGAAATCTATTTTGCAAACTTGGCACAGATAATGCAGTACTTGATTTGCCATTTCTTCACCAATGTGGCTTTTCAAATTGAGGAATGTTATAAATAGTTCAACTGGTTTTCCATCTGTGGGAGATACACATATCTTAATACAATACTCAATTGATCAATATGTGAAAGATCAGGTGTAGAGTCGACAGATAAACTGAAGTACACAGCAGTACTTATTTCATCCACAATAGCTGAACAAACTTTGTCATTTATTAGACCAATGAGTTCATCACGTATTGTCTTGGATAAGTATGATGGGTTACCTTTGCCAGCATTCCCATATTTTGAGATATGACCTGCTAAAAATGAGTCAAACTGAGCCACAAGCTCCAACAATCCCAAGCAATTTCCATTCTGCAAAAATCCAAATGTGTAATTTGATCCCCAGAAAGGCAGACCACGTTCAGCTAATGTTTGAATAACAGCTATAACATGCTGCAAGACATGTTGCCAGTATTCACGCTCCCCTTTAATTTGTTCTTCCAATTTTTCTGTCAATCCAAAGCCCTGTCTTCGATTTATATATTTCAACATTTGAATCTCTGGGAGTAGTGCTATTTTCATGTTGTTCAATTAAAGCAGTATTCTACCAGTCACTAAATCCATCTGCAGCAAACTGGGATGTTTATATGCAAAAAGTTTGCAAACAGAACAGTACACAGAACCTGTTGATGGTGAATACAGTAGTCATTCTCCTGTGTATTTCTCACCATTGGCTTTCATGCCAAAAAATATTTTTTTGTGGACAATATCTTGTTTGTTTGCCATTGGTAAAAGTCCAACATGATTTCTCAAATGGCCCAGTGTGGTGTTGACAGTCATTTGGTCCACGATTTATCCAGTAAGCTATATCATCGGTACTGAAATCAACCCACATACTAGGATCTTTTCTCCTATTATTTACAGCATGAACGGGTTTAGTCTCTGACACATCCACACCTTCTAGAACAATGTCTGTTTTACTACCAGGAGTAGGATGATCAGTTACAGTCTCTGAGGCATCCACATGTTCTGGAATGGTGTTTGTTTCATCAATAGAAGAAGGGTCAATCTCTGAAACACCTACAGGTTTTGGAACAATGTCTGTGCTACTGAGAGAAGATGTTGCTTCTGATGGATTTGCTTTGAAAAATGATGTCAGCTTTGGAAGATTTTGGAAAATTTCACTAGTTTTTTGTTTCTTCTGCCAGTTTACGTTTCTGTGCTCCACTCAGTTGGTTATGTTTCATCCTACCCCTTATCTCAGTTATCTGAACTTTAAAAAAACAAACAAAACAAATTACACAACGTACACTATTGTGTGTGTATGAAAAAAAATGAATCAAGTACGTATAATTCAGAAGATTATATCAATAATAAAATATAAATTTGTTGTAATACATGACAGGATCTGATTTCCTCGCATTATTTCAATCTACATTAGTAGGACGCCCCCCTGGTTTAGGTGGGAATAAGTAATAAAAAGAGAACAGAAAAATGGGGGAAGAGTGTGGAGTGGAGTGTAAGGAAGTCTAAAAAGTTCTGATTTTTCCCATGATATCTACTTCGATGCTTTTTTTTTTTTTTTGAAATATCAATTTTTTTCCAAAAAAATCTCAACTAACCCTCCCCGCCACACACCCAGTTTTCTGGGATGATTGCTTCCCCCTCCCCCCACTACATGGCTAACAGTGGGGATGATTTCTTTTCAGCCACAGGCAAAGAGCCCAGCAGGAACGGCCACCTCTGACTGTCCCCTTAATAAAATTCCCCTATTTCAACCAGGTGACCATGAATGATATCACTCTCCTGAGGATAACAGAGAGAGAAAAAGAACAGATGTTGCTTGAATGTCAGCAAACACCGGGACCATACGCTGCCATGCTTTCTTAGGCAATGATTCCAGACTACGTGCTACTGACCTGCCATGGTAAAGTGTCCTACCATGGAGGATGCAATAAGGCTGCCCTCCCCAGAAACCTTTTGCAAAGGCTTTCGGAGTACCTCCAGGAGAGCTTCATTAAGATGTCCCTGGAGGATTTCTGCTCCATGCCCAGACACATTAATAGACTTTTCCAGTAGCTGTACTGGCCGTGAATGCATCCCAAGTCTTCAGGACAAATTAATCATTAAACACACTTGCTTTTAAACTGTTTATTATATTTACAAAGGCAGACTCACCAGAGGTGCCTTCTCTGCCTTCAAGGTCCAGAAGCCCAGGTTGGGAGGGTACTGTCTCCAGCGTGATCAACAGTTCCTGGCTGTCGGGGAGAACGGTTTCTCCATTTGCCTGGTGTGTGCTTCCTTCAACCACCTCCTCCTCATCTTCTTTGTCCCCAAAATCCTCATCCCTGTTGCGTGAGACTCCCTTGCAGAAGTCCACAAATAGGGGTGCGGTAGTTGTAGAGGCACCCCCTAGAATTGCATGCAGCTCATCATAGAAGTGGCATGTCTGAGGGTCTGACCCTGAGTGGGCGTTGGCCTCTTTTGGTTTTTTGATAGGCTTGCCTGAGCTCCTTAAGTTTCATGCGGCACTGCTGCGGGTCCCTGTTATAGCTTCTGTCCTTTGTGCCCTGGAGATTTTTTCAAATATTTTGGCATTTTGTCTTTTGGAACAGAGTTCTGATAGCAGATTCTTCTCCCCATACAGCGATCAGATCCAGTACCTCCCGTTCGGTCCATGCTGGAGGTCTCTTGCAAATTTGGGACTCCATGGTCACATCTGCTGATGAGATCTGCACGGTCACCTGTGCTGATCAGCATGCCACACTGGCCAAACAGGAAATGAAATTCAAAAGTTCACGGGGCTTTTCTGGTCTACCTGGCCAGTGCATCCGAGTTGAAAATGCTGTCCAGAGCGGTCACAACGGAGCACTCTGGGATAGCTCCTGGAGGCCAGTGCTATCGAATTGCATCCACACCACCCCAAATTCAACCCAGTGATGTCAATTTAAGAGTTAATCCCCTCGTCGGGGAAGAGTACAGAAATTGATTTTAAGAGCCCATTAAGTCGACAAAAATGGCTTCATTGTGTGGACAGGTGCAGGGTTAAATCGACCTAACGCTGCTAAATTCGACCTAAACTCATAGTGTAGACCAGGGCATAGTCTCCCATCTTTTAAATGTAACCTGACCTACATTCTCTGTTCCTAGATATATGACTCTGTATTTTGCTGTACTAGAAACTCTTGGTAAAAGGAGCCTACCTTGCCAACTGATACAATTTGCTTTAAATAGCTGACCTGCTGCTATCGTTATTTATCACTCCACCATTTTTTAGTGTCATCAGCAAATTTTACCAGCGATCATTGTGTGTTTTCTTCCAGATCACTGGTAAATACATGATTAGCTTTGGCCAAAGTAAATCCTTTCAAGACCCCACTAGATCTGTGCCCCTCTTTCCCACGATTGGTGTTGATTCGCTATTTACAATGATTTATTTAAATCTATTAACCAGTTTTTAATCCATTTAATCTGTGCTACGTTGCTTTTGTATCATGCTCTTTTTTCTTTTTTTAATTCAGAATGTCATGTCATATGTCAAATGCCTTACAGAAGCATAAGTATACTATATCAACACAAGTTTCAGAGTGGTAGCCGTGTTAGTCTGTATCAGCAAAAACAACGAGGAGTCATTGTGGCACCTTAGAGACTATTCCAACCTGAAGCAAATACTCCACGAGCAACTACACAGCAAAAACACCAAGCCAGGAACCAAACCCTACAACAAACCCCGGTGCCAACTCTGTCCACATATCTATTCAAGAGACACCATCATAGGACCTAATCATATCAGCCACACCATCAGGGGCTCGTTCACCTGCACATCTACCAATGTGATATATGCCATCATGTGCCAGCAATGCCCCTCTGCCATGTACGTTGGCCAAACCAGACAGTTTCTATGCAAAAGAATAAATGGACACAAATCTGAAATTCAGAATCCTAACATTCAAAAACTAGTAGGAGACCACTGCAGTCTCTCTGGTCACTCAGTAACAGACCTAAAAGTGGCAATTCTTCAACAAAAAACTTCAAAACCAGACTCCAATGAGAAACTGCAGAACTGGAATTAATTTGCAAACTGGACACCATCACATTAGGCCTGAATAAAGACTGGGAGTAGTTGGGTCATTACAAAACCTAAACCTAATTTCCCCCTACTGTTACTCACACCTTCTTGTCAACTGTCTGACATGGGCCACTCTCATTACCACTTTAAAGTTATTTTTCCTCCCTTGATATCCTGCTGTTAATTGATTTGTCTCATTAGACTGACCTCACACTTGGTAAGGCAACTCCCAGCCTTTCATGTATTTATACCTGCTCCTGTATTTTCTACTCCATGCATCTGATGAAGTGTGTTCTAGCCCATGAAAACTTATGCCCAAATAAATTTGTTAGTTTCTAAGGTGCCACAAGGACACCTCATTGTTTTTGCTTATATCAACACAGTTATGCTGTGCTTACTGCCATCTATTGGACAGAATCAGAACTGCCCTACTGTGCACCTTAAGATCTATACAGTTTACAGTAAATAGAGATTTTATTTCAGCTCAAGTGGTACTTTTTGAGCAGGAAGATCTAGGTTCCTGCTGTCACCATAAAGTTATGAATGACCATTCTGTGAAGCATAGAGACAAGCATGATATTCCTAGATGGCTATAGTTTTGTTTTTGTTTTATGAACATCATAGGCTGCTCTTATTTTTTCATTGACTGCTTGTCATTATAGCCCTAATTCAGCAAAGTAGTCAATGGGAGTTTAGCATGTGCTCAAGTGCTGAACTAAGGCCTCTGTTGGTTCCTCTAGTGGAGATTTTGAGGTGCTGATTGGGAGTTCCCCTTTGCTTTATTTTGTTTTTGTTTGCAGGGCAATAAAGGGATAATGGCGGGGGGAAGCACCATACAAATAATATGTGTTCTGGTGCAAACAGAGCCCTGAAATGAAGACATTAATGGATCCTGTGGGTGGTGCTGCTTCATTGAAATGGTGCCTGTTGTGATTTTTCAGATAATCTGGAGATTAAAAATATACAACTACTGAAGAACGTTGAGGTTTCTGAATTGTACTGAAAATAGCCTGGATATTCAAAGTTAAGGCTGGCATTACATTTAACTCAGTGTGGGCGGGGGAGGGATGGGGGGGAAGCATATTGGAGCAGTCCTCAGATCATGGCAAACTTAAGTCTGCTGCAGTTTCCACGGCATGCATCCGATGAAGTGAGCTGTAGCTCACGAAAGCTCATGCTCAAATAAATTGGTTAGTCTCTAAGGTGCCACAAGTACTCCTTTTCTTTTTGCGAATACAGACTAACACGGCTGTTACTCTGAAACCCGTCATTAAGTTTGAAGGTTAGTGTTTATACTAATAACACAAAGAATGATGTAAAAAGATAATTTTCCCAATGTAGCCTGATCTATAGATTATGTATTAATTATGTTGATTACTTAAGAATTCCCAGTTATCACTTCAAGGGTTGACAAGATTTGGCCCAGTATTATTCAAATTATTATATAGTTGGGAACACAGATGTGAACAGCTGCAACACGCACATTATAGTCACTCTCCTATATTTATAAATAGTTTATTAATATATTTAGCAAGTCACAAACATTTGAACTCAGTAAGGTGGACAGAGGTACTACAGAATGTACATCTGCACAGCCATATACTCACACCGTCCCTTGCAGAACAACCTGAAATGTTAGCCATCATCTTCCTCATCACCATCATCTTCCCCCCATCACCAGTGGCCATCATTCTGGCACCTCCCACGGCCTACATCTTCCTCTCCTATTGCTCCTGGGCTGGTATACAACTTTTATAATCTGTTACGCTGACGCTACTACGTTTGATGCATATTCAATAGGGGATTTGCCCCTTTTCCTTATTTGTATTTCCTCCCCTTACTCATGTTAGAGCGTCCTTCTCCTATAGGTTAGTATATCAATGATCTCAACTTATTATCATATACGCCAGTTCATTGCCATGGCCCTCTTGTGGTTACGTATCTGCAGATGTAGCTCATGTATCTGTTATTGTTATGTACGTCAATGTGTTGCCATAACACTCTTGTGGTTGGACTCATGTTCCTGTGGTTGGAAATTCCCCTTAAACACTCTTTTTTCAGCTCCCCAATATTTGGGGTTTTCCATTGGGCCATTTATCTGTGCCAAAATTCATAGGCCTCAATCCTTATGCTAAAACTGCTGAAGCTAGTGTCTTACAGGATAAAGGCTGTAGGTTCCTTGAATTACAGCTGAATATAATGAAGGCAAGCTAGCCCTATGGGCTACAATAAGACCTATTTTAATTTTACTTGAATCTTTGTCCAAGTAGAGTGGATAATGTAAGGCTCTTGGACCCATACCCTCAAAGGTATTTGGGCCCTCTGAAATCTTGGCTTTGGAGGATGAATAGTTCAGGGAATTGCAACAGGATATGCAGCTTTTTATCACTACATCACTTGTATGAATCTGACCCTTGGTCAGTTGTTACATCTAATGGCTGACACAGGACCACACATTGAGTTGATGGTATCAGTCTGTTTCCAACATATCCAAATCGATAACACAACCCTAATCACAATGGGTACTATTAGGCACCTCAGTTGGTAGCCTCACCTGAGAGGACGAATACTACCGAATAGGCACAGAAACTAGAGATGTAGTCTCTCCTAAGTCAAGGAAAAATTGTATTAAGTGGTCTGTGGTAACTTGCATTGCTACTCCATGTTCTGTGCATTAGACCTTAGTTCCCAGTGCAGTCAATATAACAGTACCCATAAGCACTAAATTAGCTTCAAAATTTGTTTTTCTTATTGAAGATCTGGAGAACAACCTATATGGATCCAGACAGTTATATTTGAGTCCGCCCTACTTTTAAATGAAACCTTAGTCATTTATTTTGAGATTTTGGAAATTAGCTTATATTAAAAAAGGAAAAAAAAAAACCCACCTACCTAGAAACTAACAGTTCATAATGAGTGGCCTGTACAAGATGGAGATTTATTCAGCAACTTTTTTTTTAATTGAGTTTTAGGAAATAATATTGAAAATACCTACATATCAATCAGGATGAAAACAGTAATATTCCTATTTTGAACAGATGGAATTCTCTTCAGACAAATTTTGCTTCGTAAATAGGGCAGAGATCTATTTTTTCTTTAAAGATCATATACTTGGATATAAAGTTTGCTATTTCATATAATTACATAAGAGCCAGCATGGACTCCCAATAAAGAAATATTAGAATTTATTAAGGCCTTTATCCTGCAGATACCTACAAGCTTGCTTAGTTTTAAACATGCAAATAGAATGACTTGCAGGCTTAAAGATAAATACGTGCTTAAGTAAAGGAGTACTTGTGGCACCTTAGAGACTAACAAATTTATTTGAGCATAAGCTTTCGTGAAGTGAGCTGTAGCTCACGAAAGCTTATGCTCAAATAAATTGGTTAGTCTCTAAGGTGCCACAAGTACTCCTTTTCTTTTTGCGAATACAGACTAACACGGCTGCTACTCTGAAACATGCTTAAGTGTTTGCAGAACTGGAACTTTAAATTGGAATTAATTGTTTTCACCAGCTAATTAAGAAAGACAGCAAGACTCCATTCCTATTTTAAAATCTGTTTAACTACATTAACAAAATATAAAAGGAATTGCATCCTGTCATATGATTATCTTGTGAGCACTGAGGGCTTGAGTCTCTGCTCATTGAATTCAGGGACAGAACTCTCATTGACTTCAGGTGCAGAAACTCCAATGTTGCTACATATCTAATGGTCTCTCTCTCTCTTTTGAAACGTAAGTAACTTTAGGATCACCAAAGCTGGAGATAGAAGAATCTGTATGTGCAGAAGAGCTAGGATCAAATCTTGCATTTTTTTCAGTCTAGAAATGATTATCTGTTTTACCTCAAAGAAAAGCCAAATATATAAAACAGGGATCAAGGAACTGATTTGGTGGGATTATCAAAATGCAGGCAAACTGGGAGCTTGCTGTGTAAAGATTAATATAGGCTTCAGGATTTGGCTCAGTCTTACAAGCCCTCCACAAACATACCTCCCACTGAGTTCTGTGCTCAGAGGGTTTGCAGGCTTGAGCTGAAGAGTCTGTCTTTTGAATCTTAAGAAACTATTTCCCCCAATATCATCTGGCTGTGAATTCTACAGATAATACATTGCATTTGTAGCTACTCATTTGTTTTATCTTTGTTGCCTATTAATTTAATTGACTGTTTCTTATGATACAGGAAAGAATAAAGAACAGTGCCTGGTTGCCCAATAATGATTGCAAGAAAAAATACACAACACATATGTATATTCATCCTGTTAAGAGGAGCTTTATGCATTAACAATTTTGTTCATATGGCATTTCATTTCCCTCTGTCATTTCACATTAGTTTGCCCTACTTGTATTTTTCAATCCAGAAAGAGCATATTACTTACTGATAATATGTTCCAAACAGTATTACGTAGAAATGGTAAGCAGCATCTGTTCTAGTGCTTTGAAGGTGCACAAGGAGGTTGATGTTGCTTGCTGAGTAAAGTTCTGATTTGCAGATGTTCGCATCTCAGACTAGGAGAGCTAATTATTTAAAAAATGGAAGATGCTTTTGTTGGACTGTCAGAATCTTAAGAAGTGTAATGTTTCTGAAATATGTTCATTTGTCTCTACTACAAAGGTGTTAAAGCAATTTTTTTTTAAAAAGCCTGATGTTTGTAATGATTACATATTGCTCTTCCAATTACCTTCCTTCTGTTTGAAAATTGCTCAAAGGTTCAAAAGAGAAGTTTAAAACAAACAAAAACTATAAAGGGCTAACATAATACTTTTATGTAAAGATTCACAATATGTTATATGACTTTTGAAACCACCATACATTTCAAATGATTTTTTTATTTAAAAATTTATCTGTCAAAAGTAATAATTTTGTACATTTTGTTAGAATTAATGCTGAAAATGTAGCTCCAGAAAAGGAGGTACAATACAAATATACTTACCACAGGATTTCACAGTTTTTACATTCACTTGGCAAAATACAATCTCTTGTTTTCTTTGTATCCTACTTTTTGTGCTGTCTTTGGATATCTGTGTGTTACTTTTAGGCTACTTTTTGAAAGCTCTGAGAATGCTCAGTTCTTTTACGCAGCTGTCTGAAACCACTGATCCATTGCCCATGTGGGAATTCTGGTGGGCTTTGTAATGGAAGTAAAAACAGGACTTAGGAAGAGAAAAATCAATTTAGCCACAAAGTATAAGGGCCACTGAAGAATTAGTTTCAGTACTGATGGCATGGTGCTATGATTAAGAAAGGGGGGCCCCATAAAAAGTACAAAGGGGTAATAGCCAACAATGTTTTAAGTCGCTCCAAATTAATTTAAATAGCTCTGTGTAAACGCAAAAGCTTGTCTCTTTCAACAACTGAATTTGATCCAATAAAAGATATTACCTCAGCCACCTTGTCTTTCTAATATCCTAGGACCAACATTGTTCTAACAACACTGCAAACAAAAGTAACTTTGGCAGTGACGAAGCACCATTACATTGTATGGACACTATAGATATTCTATTTCTATTGGGGTTTGAAGCTTCTTTCAGAAAATAGGTAGACTAATGTTTAAAGACCTGATTGAAAGGGAACTGTGCCACAGTGAGACACATCTGCCACAGGCATCACGTTGCATAGAGTCATTGGGATATAGGACATGACACAACATATAATGGAATGAGAGACCAGGCATAACATGGCCAAAGTGATGTGACATAATTTATTTATATTTGCCGCCAGAAGTAAATGAAGTCACAGTTGTAATTACTGCAGCATATATGGAACTAGAAGCAAAACCGCAGAAGCTTTATTGGCCAAATAGCAATTGAAGGTAGCTAATTTATACATAGAGACACTAAAGAAACAGTATCCATTATCACTGCTGTCCACTCTAACACATTGTATCTTCGGACAGATTTAATTTAACAAGAAGAGTCTCAATCTGTTACTGCTGCAGTCTATTCCTTTTGCTCTTCACTGTTTCTTTTATGCCTCTGTTGAGGAGAGGAGCCACATAATTAACTGGTGATATTATAAAAGGCTCACTTTTGCCTTATGATGCTGGACAGAAATGGCTCACATTATTGAGGGAGTTGCTGATGCTTATTATACATTCCTTTAAGAGTTGTTTGAAGTGCCATATATAGTTTCTATGCCTCTTGCCCAGCATGGGTCAAACTTTAAGCTGCTGTACTGAGATGCTGGACTGTGAGCCCAGGGTACTGTTTGTTTCATCTTAACAGCATTTTACTCTCCAGGGAGATACAGAAACTTGGCATGAGAAGGTGGGAGGAGGTGAAGGTGGGAGGGAGAGAGATATACAGATATCCTTTTTAACAACTGGCAGACAGATTACAGTTTGGAACCGTTTGAACTTCAGCTGTAAAAGAATCAGATAAAGCCCCTCTGTGAGGTAGTACACAAACTGAAGATGAGAGCTGGGTGAATTTGTTTGGATGCATAGTTTATTTGTCGAAAAATGCAGTTTGGGGTCGACTAAAGCGATTCTCAAATTTGGCAAATAGTTTCAGCCAAAAAAAAAAAAAAATCTGGTTAGATTCGAAAGGGGTCTTAGGCACCATTCACAAAACTAGAGGAGAAGGTAGTGTTATGCTGTTTTGCTGACTTGCTCAGTGACTAGAGCACTCACCCATGTTGTGGGAGACCCAGGTTCAAATCCCCACTTTGGAGCAAGAACTTGAACCCAGCTGTCTACTGTCTCGGATCAAAGGCCTAACTGCCAGGCTATAGAGTCATTCTCACTTATTTTCTCTGGTCCAATGTGTATTTAAGTATTTTTACAACACTGAACTGCTTCAACAGGAGAGACTGAGGGTGACCCATAAGCAGTAGCCCAGTGGTTAGTGCACTCACTCAACTTCATGTCTCCATTGTGCATGATTAAGAGCAGACACCTGATCTTGGGTCTCCCACATCCTCTGCTATTGAGTATAAAGGAGGAACCTACCCCTCTGGTTTTGCAGATCTAACCCATCATTTCCTTTGCTTTTATTACAAAAGGTTAAAAGTGCCCAGCAACAAAATGTTTAATTTGACCAACAATTTTTTTTAAATCATTTTTGATTCTCCACATCATGCTGTCTGAAGTGGCCCAAAACTGCAAGTGCCAGTCTTGGGTCTGACTCAGAAAACAGGGCAGACACCTCACACTGGAGGTATATTCTATAATGAGACTTCACCAAGTCAGTAACAAATATGCACTCATGGAACAATATTGTAGTCTCACAATGGCATCACAAACAGTCCCTCTGAGGCTCTCCAGCCTACCTTGCAACCCAGACAAACTAGACTTTATGATAACAGTCCCTTATATCAAATATCACATACTCTCGATCTCACACCAAAAACAATGCTGGTAGCCAATTTCTTTAGTAAACTAACTAAAGGGTTATTAGCTAAGAAAAGAAATGAGAGTTATTGAGACATAGGGTTGCCAACTTTGTTTGGACAAACTCCTGGAGATTTCATCACATAACATAATCTTTAATCAAAGATTAATCTTTAATTCCTGGAGACTCCAGGACAATCCTGGAGGGTTTGCAACCCTATTGAGAGATTAAAGCAGGTAAAATGCAATAGCAGGACAGTCAAAGTTTGTAAGTCCAAAATGATAGCAGATATGTAATGATCTGCTAGTTTTCCATAAATCTTTCATGGTTCCCCAAAATAACTTTCAGAGTAGCAGCCATGTTAGTCTGTATTCGCAAAAAGAAAAGGAGTACTTATAGCACCTTAGAGACTAACAAATTTATTTGAGCATAAGCTTTCATGAGCTACAGCTTTCATGAGCTTCATCGGATGAAGTGAGTTGTACCTCACGAAAGCTTATGCTCAAATAAATTTGTTAGTCTCTAAGGTGCCACAAGTACTCCTTTTCTTTTTGCAAAATAACTTTGGCGATCTCTGTTTTGCACCTGGAATGCTCCCTGAAAGTGTACAAACAGTTCAGAGATACAGGATTGATTCCTGGATCCATTCTTATAGCTGTGTTCCATGGAAAGCAATGTGGAAAGTGTTTTCATCACAGCATGTGCTCTTCCTTTGTTGACTAAATGCAAACCAAATCTGTGAACTTCCACTGTCGAACACAATGACCCATGCATTGAAGTTAGCAATTGTACATTTCCAAAGCTCCAATCTCACGTGATGGGTAAATATAATCTAAACACAGTGTGATAGCCGGAAACAATCCTTCATTAGTTTTCATGAAGTTTACACATCCAGTACATTTACATCTTAACACTACAACACATTTTAATCTAGGGTTATCTAATTACTGGGTATAAATAATGTAATGTGACATTAAACGATAGGTTATAAGTAAGTGAAGACAATAATATTAACATTTCTTTGATATTCATCCAAAAGTGAATTAGTCTGTGGTTTTGTTACGAGCTGACCTGTCAGTGTCACACTCCAAAAATTCAGAAAAAAACGTATTTATTTTACATTAAAAAAAAACCCCTGGAACTACCAGCACGCCAAAAAAGTCAGTTATTCGCATAGCTCTAGTGATGATAGTGGGGGTGTGGTGGATGGGAGAAGTGTAATAAAAATGACATTCCGTTCAAGTATAATTCCAAATTATACTCTTAAAATTCTAAGAATGTTTACAAAGCATTCCCAACGTTCTAATACAGGCTCGCCAGGCTCGCCAGTTCAGGATAATTATTAACAGAACTTGTTACCTTCTGAAAGACTTTTAGTGATCTATGTGAAATAAATTTGGAAGACAGGGAAAGAACCTCTGAGTCTCCTAGTCCATCCTTGGTGGCCAAGCTTCCTTTCAGCAGGTCTATTTAGAAATATCAGAAATTCACCAATAATATCAACGTTAACGTACAGTATTTTATTATTTTAGCTACAGTCTATTCCCACTGGCAGCCTAAATTCTATTCTAAACAGCTCCAAATCCCAGGAGGGAGGCTAGAAGGAATCAGCTCTCAGGAGAACGTGGGGCCTAGAAAATCAGGAAAAGAAAATACTACATATTTGAAATATAGCTGAGTGAATGGGCCTCTGCAGCTGCAGGCTTTTGCAGGTCAAAACACAGCACTGGTTCCAGGGCTACGGGTTGGGACTGTTAGAGAAAAAGCTGTGCTGAAGACAAGTTTTACCTTTCTCAGCATAACATTGCATCTTTTGCAGAAGCTTAGAGAAATCTCCTCCTTCCTCCTCTGTCGACTGTGATCACAATATCTCCTTTTTATGATTTGATTTTTCAACTGCTTTACCTGCGGTGAGAGAATTGCACAGGATTAACCTGTTGGAATAACTCTGTGGCTATCTTATTTTATGACATTCAACAGAAAGCAAACCCTTTCATTTAACTCTTTGCTACTTCATTTACACAATGAATGAATGGAGTTAATGTTTAAGTGGAGACAAAGGAGGAGTAGATGTTCGCACAAATTCTAAAACACACACATTTGCACTAATGTGTGCTTATACAAAGTATCTGGAAAAGCTCTTTTGAAGATCTGTTGAACAATATACACGGTAACCTTTCAGATTCTCATTCAGTTAGAACCCCTGGGGACAATATTAACTGAGTTAATGGATTCTTGCATTTGCTGTAACATATATGTTTTTTCTAAACCATTCTCACTCTTAAGCAAATTAAATAAGCCTGTTTTTTTAATCTTTAAGTTTCTCTTTCACTTTTGACTTTGGTTATTGAATATTGTTAGTACTTCCACCAATTTTAGCTTAGGATAGACCAGTGGTTTTCAAACTTTTTTCATTTGTAGACCCCTAAAAAATTTTGAATGGAGGTGTGGACCCCTTTGGAAATCTTAGATATAATCCACAGACCCCAAGGGTCCACGGATCCCAGGTTGAAAACCACAGTTCTATCGTAATGACAACCATTTATGGACCCCTTAGACAAGGTCTACAGACCTCCAAGGATCTGTGGATCACAGGTTTAAAACCCTTGGGGTCAAGAATTATTTCAAAGAAAAAACTTGCACTGTAACCCATCCTAGTATCTCCAGTTACCATGGAGTTCATTTCATATCAAATCAATGAAATTTCTAAATGTTCCTTGTTTGCCCAAGGTTTATGCATGGTGGAGTGGTGGCAAAGGCTTGGGTTCATTACAAGCACAGAAACCACTATCTCTAGAGGTTTTTAATAGGCTGAACGAGTATATTGCTGCTCGTTCAATAAATGATAGACATCTTCTGAATTTTTAAAAAAACATATAATTATCACTCGAATAAAAAGTGTGATTAGTTTAAAATTAAGGATCCTTAGTTTACATATTGCATGTAACAGCAAGAAATGTATTTCCATCATTTATTGGAACTTTTTACAGGAATTTGCCCCTAAATTCTGAAGGAAAGTGCATTTTCTCTGTATAGAAAATATTTGAAGTACTACACAAGAATAGCTACTGTAACAAGTTTAAGAGACTTTTTACTCATTGGAATCTGTGAATTAAATCTGAAGACTTTTTCAGAACAAAATTATACAAGTGTTTGTCACAAGTGTGACAGTATATCATATGGCTGACAAGACAAGTCTTGGGAAACTGGTTCATTGCTGAAGGCTCTATTCACAACACGTTTATGAATGTACATGTACATCTAACCTCACAGCATGACAAAAAACAACATGTGAGCTTTTTTATTTTTTGAGGAAACTTCATTTTAGAATTAGCTACTGAAATCCTGAAAAGGAAAAACAATAAAGGCTTGGGAAAAAGCAGCTGTGATTATCTAGTTGGTAGCACCAACAAGCTTCTAAAATGGCGGGGAGAGCTTAGTTAGGAACCAGAACAGTAGTTTTATTCCATTTCCACACTGAAAAGCATGATTTCTTTCTGCTCCAATGTCTTAAAAGGAGTGAGCCTCCAGC
Organism: Lepidochelys kempii; assembly: GCF_965140285.1. Taxonomy (NCBI): domain Eukaryota; kingdom Metazoa; phylum Chordata; order Testudines; family Cheloniidae; genus Lepidochelys; species Lepidochelys kempii. Next base: position 247,082,396 of record NC_136381.1, on the reverse strand, counting down.
AACTGTAGTCTATGGAGACCTGAAAGAGATTGCTGCAATGCAAATTGAAAACAAATAAAAATAATTGACTCATAAAGGTTTCAAGACCAGCAAATCCATCTACTCCAGATTCAGGTTAGGAAGCGCATACACCGTTTATGGAAAACTTGTATAGAATTTTGAGGGTTTTTGAGGAGAGAAGATTAGATTGTGGGTTTTATATTGTTAGTCAATTTGCATACATTTTTAACCAGCTTTTTTTGAAAGTTCCATTTAGAGTTTCTTACACCTCGTTAGTTCAAATAAAGTTCCTAAGGATGGACTGTCCACTCCTGTGCTTTTACTGTCCTTCAGTGTTTTATTGACTCCTCAGATAACTCGCACTAGTGTAAATGGGTTACTCTAAGTTTCCCTGTAAAGTTTCCTTTGGAGACTAAAGCTTGAACTGAGTGACTGTGTTACCAGGTATATGCACATCAGATCCTTTAATATATTACAAGACTTATCTCCTTGGAGAGTGCCTATGAACTTCAGCAACCCATGTCTCCTATATATAGCCTAAAGATTGCTCTCTACAAGACACCACCCTTGCCCGAAGGCACATCCTATTGACTAAGACATTTCATGTTCAATTTTACAAATGGAAAGACTTGATAGCCCCCATTTTCTCCATTCTTATAAGAAATGTGAGGAAAGAAGAAACTGCAACCAATAAAACCACCACCCAAGTCCTACTTTATAGCAAGAAATGTATTGTCTTGATGACTGTGCTTGGAAAGTCTCTAGAACATTGGGTGCTACCTTGATCAGATTCTGTACCACTACAAGGGTAGCCCCAGGAGGCACAGAGTCAGACACATGCTCAGTTCCTCCTATACTTCTTCCTTGATCCCAGAGGCAGTAAGAAATTGCAGGACAAACTGTCTCTGAATTTTGGGAAAATCTCTGTAATGACAGAATTTTTACTTCTTATGAGCTACCTGGGCACAGGTACTTCATTGTTATATCTTTAAAACAGAACAAAAGAACTAACACAAAGCAACATTCTGTTTCTATCTATCTATCTATCTATCTATCTATCTATCTATCTATCTATCTATCGTATGGTGTGCCATAGCTTCAGAGACAAAATTATTTGGAATTTTTAGGGCACTGAAGACTTCAAATCCAATATATGGGGGGTTGCAATTAATACATATTTTCTATAATATATTAGATGTTAGAGTTAAGAGCGTCCTTTGCTGGGCTAAATCTGTGCGCATGAAATGGCAAACTTTCACGTGCAATTTTGAGACGTATTCATTGAGCTATAGAGTGACATGGAGCTTTATATGCAATGCTTTAACAGCTTTACCACAGAAAGCACACAAAACACTAAGGCAGGATTTTCTTTCAGGGATAATACATTGAGAGGCATTAACACCTTCAGTGAGGAGATGGGCAGAGAACTGTTGGGCAATGGATTGGCTACAGCATTATTTACCTCTCCATCCATCCCTCCAAGTTCTTATATTCACACCCACCACCATAGTATCTGAGCACCTTATTATCAGATTGCCTGTAAAAGCGATGCCTGCCCTCTGACTCAGTGGTGTCCTGCTGGCTTCTTCCAGGGTAGGCAGAGCCCTGGCCAAGATATTGCACTGGAGCAAGCTTCATTTCATCTATATTAACAGATTGCTCCAGCGTAGTCACACTGATGCAAATTTTCCTAATCTAGTTGCCTTTGGTGTAACCCCATTCAGTTGGAGGTAGAATTTGGTATTTGAGGCACAATTGTGGTACAACTATGGGCCAGACTCTGATCTCAATTACACTGCTGTGAATGCAGGAATAAATTCAAAGAAATTACTTAGGATTTAGCCTGGTGTAACTGATATCAGAATGTGGCATAGAGTACTGATCTTACAACATAAGACTATGAGGTAATGTATTTAGCATTTTATAAAATTCTCGCAAATAGTGGCAAATGTTTATGATGACCTGAGACATTAAAACCAACTCAAACTGTATTTAAATCACTTTGCCAGCCTTTCATTTGAATACAAGAGTGGTTCATGTTTGTTCAGATATACGGTAGGCCAGATTTTGAGCTGATATCATTCTCATTCCCGCTGGCCATGCAATTTTCCACGAAAGAGAACATTAATTCAGTCGAAAAGAATGAATTGAACACATTGGTCAAAGAATATTATAAACCAGGGGATAATTTCCATTTTCTTTGGTAACAGTCATGATCAGCTTTTTTGAAAGTCTGAGTTTTTATATATGTTATAAATATAAAGGGAAGGGTAAACACCTTTAAAATCCCTCCTGGCCAGAGGAAAAACCCTTTCATCTGTAAAGGGTTAAGAAGCTAGGATAACCTCGCTGGCACCTGACCACAATGACCAATGAGGAGACAAGATACTTTCAAAGCTGGAGGAGGGGAGAAACAAAGGGCCTGGGTCTGTCTGTGTGATGCTTTGGCCAGGACAGAACAGGAATGAAGTCTTAGAACTTAGTAAGTAATCTAGCTAGATATGCATTAGATTCTGTTTTCTTTAAATGGCTGAGAAAATAAGCTGTGCTGAATGGAATGGATATTCCTGTTTTTGTGTCTTTTTGTAACTTAAGGTTTTGCCTAGAGGGATTCTCTATGTTTGGAATCTAATTACCCTGTAAGGTATTTACCATCCTGATTTTACAGAGGTGATCCTTTTTACTTTTTCTTCTATTAAAATTCTTCTTTTAAGAAACTGATTGCTTTTTCATTGTTCTTAAGATCCAAGGGTTTGGGTCTGTGGCCACCTATGCAAATTGGTGAGGATTTTTATCAAACCTTCCCCAGAAAAAAAGGGGGTAAGATTTGGGAGGATTCTGGGGGGAAAGACGTTTCCAAACGAACCCTTTCTCAGTAACCGGTGTTAGACGTTTGGTGGTGGCAGCGAAAGTCCAAGGGCAAAAGGTAAAATAGTTTGTACCTTTGGGAAGTTTTAACCTAAGCTGGTAAAAGTAAGCTTAGGAGGTTTTCATGCAGGTCCCCATATCTGTACCCTAGCGTTCAGAGTGGGGAAGGAACCTTGACAATATACATATATTTTCTCCTGACTTTATTTTCCTATTCAGGGTTGCACAGCTTCAAGTGCCTCATTAAATACTGGAGAACTTGCGTGACTTTAAAGATTCTGAAGTCGAGAAAATATTAATTGGAAGTGGAATTACTGCACATCAGAATTTCTGTGTTAGAAAACATACTAACCTTGGTGTGTAATGGTCTTAAGTGATCCAGATGCTGAGGAGTGAACTAGAATAGCACTAGCTAATCTTTAGGGCCCGATTCTGTGCTGGGATAAAAGAGAATGATCTTTGAATATCCTCAGAAATGTGTCACTTTGGCAGTACTTGTCTTGAACAAGCAAACTACTTGTTGAAACAGTGGCTACCTTATCGATTCTACTGGGTAGTAGAGGGGTGTTCTTCCGCTGCTCGACTCCATCCTTATATGCCACACATAGCAGGAAAAGTATGTCTACCTATGATAGGAAATTTCAATTTATACCATTAACACTTTTTAAAAGTTCAATAGAACACAGTAAATTAACTTAGGATCAGTTTGTGCCCAGTTTACATGTATAGGGAAGGCAGAAATAAGGAGCTTCCTCTTACATGCCTAACCTACACCTCATCACAGATCCACCCCTTTTCCCCTCCAGTATGCTGACCCTACAGCCTAGTACATTGGGAGAGATTGCTGCAATCCCTGAAGAGTGTAGCAATGGATACACAGTGCTCCCACTTGTAGGGTGGTTCTGTACCATCCACAAAGCAGGCTGTGTGTAAGTGGCATGGCAGCTTTAAATAAATTTCAAGCCACCTGAATGCAAAGACAAAGTCCGTATACAGGCAGGCTGGACTGTGACTTATAGGTGAAGCCCAGCGTCAGGCATGGTGTGGTGCCACACCGCCCCAGTGAGGTGCTTGGAGGCTTTGTGTCTCAAGGAAGCAGAGCACCTCCTGGAACTCCAAAATGAGGCTCCTTTTGAGGGTGCCTCTCCCTGCCCCATAAATGGCCTGCCTATGAGAAGCTGAGCTGGAAGCATGGTTTCTCCTCATCCCTGCTGTGCACCCAGGAGGCAGGAAGGGAGCCATCTAGTGCACCCCAGACTGCTGAAATGAGAATTCTGCCTGGCCCTCACAGGGCCTACCCTAGGGAAGAGGAAGGCTCCTTTGTTCTTCACCCCTACTGCACACTATAGAAGGGCCAAGCGCAATCTGGTTCTAGGATACATTACACAAACCAATGGATGTTAATAGTACTCATTGCTGTACCCACAAGCCGATACTTTTGTCTCTTCTGTGACATCTAGTTTTCCATAAGTTTTTGAATGATACTGAAAAATATTTTTCCAGTAAACAGGTAAAATAATTCCATAGGTGCCCAATTCGTCAACCTGCACTCATGTGAGAGAAGCCCCACTGGGCTTCCATGGGACTATCTGTGGAGTATGTGCTGCTCAGCATGAGTAAGTGGAGAATGGAGCTCCAAATTAGCAAAAAAACAACTACTGCAAAGAAAATATAGAGCAACTATTTTAAGCTGTTGTTGTGAGCTAAGGAGGACTCTTGTTGATTGCATGATTACATATGCATGCTTTTCCATGCAGCCTATATGTTTATTTAACTTCTCTCCATTAATGTCAAGAATTGCTTAGCAACACATGGCCGTGCCATGCTGCAGGACAAGTAGCAATATTTATGGCAATGGTGAATCGAGAGAACGCTGCATAATTAAGTGTCATAACTGCTTTAAAAAAAGAATTCCTAGATTAATTTGTCGGCTATGTTTGCTGTGTAAGCACTGTGCTCCAAAACCAATAAGCACTACATATGTCATGTCTTAGGCTTCTATAATGAAATTTTACCATTGCATTTAGTTGTCCCAGATCTTTATTGATGGCTATTATGGATTATCCTGTTAAAACCACAACAGAGAGGAACAATTTAGACTACTGCCTTAGAAAACTACTCCTTTTAACCAAAAAATCATGTTATCCTACTGAGCTTCTATGCACATTTTAAACTGAAAACAATAATATTAAACTCTTATTCTGAACTCAGTGTGGCATTTTAGTTGAACTTGTCTCCATTTTAACCCTAAGACAGGAAGTGAACTGGCTTTTCCACATAGTCCTGTTTCTAGTAATGGACTGGATTTTGTTTGAACAAGTTATTATTCATTTAAGTCATCCCTCATGCTCTACCATCTTAATATCACCTAAACTATTCTAACTGGAAAGTCAGTACCTCCAATAGCTTTCATGTGGAGTAACAACTGGAATTATTAAACTAAATTCAATGCCTACTGTGTAATAAAGAGCAGATGGAAAAATGTGGAATTCTATTTTGAAAAATAATGAGCATTCTATTTGGCGGTTTTAAAGAAGGAAGATTTCTTTGCCTTCTGCAGTCTCTATGCCATGTTATACCACTCTGTTTTGTGATCTCCTTTAAAATAATTCAGGAGGGATTTTCAAAACAATTCAGAAGGGAAGGTTTTCTCTGAAGAGTGCAGTGATGTGAGATACATTATTCAGTCAAAATACTAAGGTGGCAGAAAATCCAGGCTCAGTCTTCCAGATCTTGCTGTCTGGTACACACCTCACTGTATCTTTGGGAGTAAACAGCTGTTATGCCAATCCAGTTTCATGTTTTACAATATAATTTATTTTTAATTTATTTATTTTTTTGACCACAGCAGACATGCCTTTTCCCTGGTAGAAATCATCCTCGGGCCTTCCCCTTGTCTAGTAAGTTGCTTATGCTTTTGCCTGACTGGGCACCATGTAGTTATGAGGTAAGCAGGGATGTTTTCAGCATCCCAAACTCTCTGGGAAAGTCTGCCCCTAGGAAACAAATAATTGGCTCAGAGAGAGGGAATATGAGGAGAGAATGACAAGTCAATGGGGCTACAAAAGTGCCAGAGTGAATTCCAAAGGGCCTGATTCTGCTACTTTAAGGATCCCAAATACCACAAAAGCACTCAAGTAGTTCTATTGACTTCAAAGTGACTTTGACAGCATCAGGACTTCAGGATTCAGTCCATTGGAAACAGCTAAAATGGGAAGCTATTAAAGCATTAATCAGGGTATCAAACAGAGGTAAAGGATCAATGGCAGAAGGGAATTTTACAAAGAAGGGAATAGACAGGGAAGTTGGAAGAGGAAAAAGTATGCTCAGGAACTTGGGAAATAACACAAGTGTGAGGATGACATTAATGCATTAATTTAGATGGAATACAGGGGCCCAAAGATGTTAACATAACCCAGTTGCTGTCCAACATCAAACTGTTTTAAACAAGATTTAGGGTTTGGTATTCACAGACCTCAACTTGCTTAGCACCATAGCAAACAAACCATTAAAACCATGTTAATCTTTTATTGAAGATACAGAAAAGGAAAACAGTTAAAACATTTGAATTGTAAAGTATTAAAGATGTTTTCATTTTAACAACATCCCTTGTTTCCTTTGTCTTTAACTGGTGAGAGTTTTTAGCAGGAACAAACCCCTTGTTTGACAAACTCTTATATGGTATTATAGATGGTGGTAACTGTTCTTTTGAGGAAAAGAGAAGAAGTTAATAGAGACAGGCTGGAGCTGTCATTGCTGTTGTTACTAAAGTCTGATTCCGTACCCTAGAAGACAAAACAAGATACACCAAGAAGGAGAGAGAAAAGGACAGCAAAGATAGACAATACAGCTTCTGTCTCTGATGTTGACTGTCATTTGCAACCTCACTGCTGGAGAAACACCAGTACAGCACATGGCCTTACCAGCCACTCTGAGACCTAGCAAACATGTACCAGCATTGGGATGCGTAGCACAGGCACCGAATTTCAGCTTTCCCTGGGGGTGCTCCACCCCACTCTGCTCTGAAGACCCTCCCCCAACTCGGCCCTTCCCCCAAGGCCCCACCCTTGCTCCACCTCTTCCCACTCCCACTCTGCCCCACCTCCAAATCCCCGCCCCACTTTTTCCCACTCCTGCTCCTCCCCCTCTCCCCAAGTGCCTCCGGCCTGCTGCCAAACAGCTGATCAGTGCCGGGCAGAATGCGCTGGGAAGTAGGGGGAGGAGCTGATCAGTAGGGTCCGCTGAACAGCTGATCAGAAGTGGCTGATGGGTGCTGAGCACCTACAATTGTTTTTCTGTGGGTGCTCCAGCCCCAGAGCACCCATGGAGTCTGCGCCTATGCTATGTAGAACATTGTTTTTAGTTGTCTCTTCCTGGTCACAGGTTTACAGCAGTGGTGCAAAATACACAGTCTTGGCCAGCTAAGTCAGACTTTTATTAAACAAAATGGAAAAGGAGAGGGATAGGAAAGAGAAGAAATAAGGTGGGGAAGAAAAATGACACATGGGGAGGGGCAGGGCTTCACATCCCAGGTGGTATTCCTGATTTTGGAGGAGGTGATGTCATCTCAATCCCTCTCCCAGGCCCCATCTGGTCAGGACATCTCCCAGGATAAGGACAAAGAAGGTCTGGGGTCCCAGGAGATAGCGGTGGTGGCAGTCAAGATAGTGAACCTCGCTCCAGCCATCAATTTTCCGCAAAGTCTCTTTCTTTAAGGACCTCAAAAGGTAGTGATATGTGGAAATAGCCCATCCCCACAGTATATTGTCCACCAAATAGTCCTAGTATCTAACACATCAATTTTGGTTCACTGCATTCTGGTTCCAAACTTTTCTTGTTTACACAATCCTTGAGTTATATCAGCAAGCCTTTTTGTTTGCACTAATTCAGTCTGTTTCCCTTTCATAGCTTTTTCCACCAACATTTGTTGTTATAGGTTACTTTGACATCTTATGAACCTGCACTCACTGTTTAGTTGAGCTCACAACTAGGGTAAATGTGTGGGCTCATTTATCACAACAACTCTCAGAGTAACAACCTGCAACCACCCAATGAAATTATATATGATTAAGTAGGATAATAAAAAAACAAACTATGTAAGTACAATACAGTACAGAAAAATTCAGTATTGAGCTGTACAAGCTAGTGGAGCTGATCTGCAAAGCATGTAGCCAGAAAAAATTGAGTGAAGGAAAGAGCAGAGAAACAAAAAAGGCAGTGCAGGTTCCAGACAAGAATCAAATTACAAATGCCCTCAGAGCACAGGTTGTAAAGGAACTGATGGGTCTTCTAAGGAATGAAGGTGGAAGGCTTCTAGAAGAAAAAAGAGCCACTGGCAGCATGAAACAAGCAGTAGTAAGAAGGCCTTGAGATTAGTGGGTGGGTTTGGTCCAGCTATACCTGGCCTCCTTGCGGGGTGAATCTTTTTCTGGTGCACTGTCCATCAGGGTGAATCAAATTCCATCAGTTGCAAGAAATGAAGTCCAAAACCCAAACACACCAAATTCCTTGTAGGCATATGCTTAGTAGTTAGTTTTCTAATCATAGAGGCCCTGATCCGTGAAACTGAATAGGGAGATTGTGTCCAAATTAAATCATACAAGGAAACCCATACCCGCATACATGTCTGTATATCAGTTTGGGTTACTTCACCATCACCACAGTTGCCATAATGTATTAAAATGTTAACATGGAAACAATGGATAAGCTTAATATTGCATACTGCACTGGGTCTGTCGGGCAGGGCGTAATTAAGATGGTACAGAGAAACTTAACTCAGAATGTGACTGGTTTTGTGATTTCATGTCAAAACCTTACTTAGCTTTAATAATTTAGTATTTTTTCCATTCCCAATACAAAATCATCCTGGGCTCTTTTCAGCTGAAATTTTAACAGAGCTCTTCACTGCCTAATTCACTTCCTCTATGCAGATCCTATTACGCCTTGAAGCATTTCACATGATTTCTCAGTACTTGCTAGCATACTGCCTTGTTAACTCAGAGTTTTATTTCTAGAAGGTTGTTTGTTCATGCTTTATGATTACAGTCTAGCTCAGTCCTGTCATCAATTGAGTTGAAAGTCTCCACTGTTCCTCCTTCAGCTGTGAAACTGCTACTTTATTATCTTCAACAACTTCTTCCATATCATTTCATCTTCAGCCTTGCCTAATGCTTTGTACCAATTTCAGAATCCCCACTGATATTATTACTTTGTGACTTCATCAGCAGAACATTAAATGATGAGCAACTTTTCTCTTTTTGACAACCTTTAGCTTAATCTTCAACTATGCTATTAGGAGTTAGAGATCACTGCCAATATCATTTTTATGGCACATTTTCACATCTTGCATTAACTTCCAATTCTTTTTCTTCTGAACCTAAGTTACATTGCAAAATGTGTATTGATTTATGGGGAATGACAAGTAAAAATAAGTAATGTTTGTGTGTGAGGTTTGCCTCTCTAAAAGAACTTCATGTGCTATGACAGGGATCGGCAACCTTTGGCATGTAGTCCACCAGGGTAAGCCCCCTGGCGGGCCGGGCCAATTTGTTAACCTGCCGTGTCCGCAGGTTCGGCCGATCACAGCTCCCACTGGCTGCAGTTAGCCGTTCCAGGCCAATGGGGGCTGCGGAAAGCGGCGGCCAGCACATCCCTTGGCCCATGCCACCTCCCGCAGCCCCCATTGGCCTGGAATGGCGAACTGCGGCCAGTGGGAGCTGTGATAGGCTAAACCTGCGGACGAGGCAGGTAAACAAACCGGCCCGGCCCACCAGGGGACTTACCCTGGCAGGCTGCATGCCATAGGTTGCCAGTCCCTGTGCTATGACCTATCTCAGGATATCCATTCTGAGACGCTTCTTACTCCAAGAGGTGGAACTTTAAAGGAAATGTGTGCTGTATATGCAATCTTTATGAGATTTGAAACTACCCTATTATGGAGCAGAACTGCAACCTTCTTTTGTTCCTGGAATCCAAAGGATGTGTATTTTGTCCTTGAGAACATTTTGATTAAATACAAAATATGTGTTCAGCAAGACCACTGTTTATTTTCTGCTACAATTTCTCACGATCCCCCTTCCCACAAAGGCATTGTGACGCTGGCACACCAGATGCCAGCTCTTGCCAAGGCTTTAGCAAGTCGAACGCTTACAAATTCATTGCTGGAAAGCAGTAAAGCTCACTTATTTGTCAGCATGGTTAAGATGAGTACTGGACTTCTACAAGTGTGTTTAGACTTTATGAAATGCTTGTAAGTTGCTGCATGTATTAATCCTACTTAGAATGTCTGTATCCCATGCTATGAGGTAATACTTAAGTTGCCCCATAACTGTAAAATGTTTGGTCTGAACTATGTAACTAACCAAACAGGGAAAACACTTCACCTAATGCAAAATGCTGAATGCTTATAAAAGGCATTATCTCCTGCCCATCAGGAAGGACTGCTGAATCCAAATGGGGCATCATGGGACATCACAACACAACGGCTTTGTCAATTGCTCATCACACCGAGAAAGAGGCAAAAAGGCTCATCCCATCAGCTTGAATTCTGAAAGAAGAAACTAAAACTAGATGACAAGAAAATTTTTCCCTCTCTCTCTCTCTGATGTTTGGAATCTCACAGGGCTGCAGCTGAAACAGGGGCAGAGATCCCCAGGGTCAACCTGGGTTAGCTCTAAAATACATTCAGTGCAGAGAAATTACTATAGCTCTGTCCCTTTTGGAACGATAGACTGTAACGCATTTGTGTATATATATTGCCTGCTTTAACCTTTAAATAATTCTCTCATTTCCTTTTCCTAGTTAATAAATCCTTAGTTAGTTTACTATAGGATTGGCTACAAATGTTGTCTTTGGTGTGAGTTCTGTGGTACAAATTGGCCTGGGGTACGTGACTGGTCTCTGCGGACTGGAAGCAACCTGTATCTTTTGTGATCCTTGGAGTAAGGCAACCAACTATCTCTTAGTACAGCTTGCCTGGATGGCAAGATAGACTGGAATGCTGAAGAGGACTATCTGTGACTCCATGGTAAGACTGGTACAGTGCTTTAGGAGTTCACACTTGTTACTGGGTTGTTACTTGGTTGGCTAATTATAGAACACACACCCACTTTGAGGTGTCTACCCTGAGGTTAAGCAGCAGAGGGGTAGCTGTGTTAGTCAGGATCTGTTGCTGCTTTTACCCTGAGGTTGGCACTCACTGTCAGAGAGTGAGAAAGGCACAGTAACGAACTATCAGATTTTTCCCAATGGCTGTCATAAGTTTGCTAAGTTTACCCCCTCTTTGTCTTGATTATTACTGGCATTGAATGATTACTACATAGCATTGAATGATAATCACTTTTTTCAGACATTTGAACTATCCATTGACCATTCATCCGATGGATTTTCTTTCTAATTTTGTGATCTATCTCCCAGGATGTCAAAATCCCTGTCATTGGATACAACAGCAGAAATATACAGGCTGTTCTTATGCTAGGATCAGTCTGTCAGATCTTGTACATGCTATATATTATGGAGAGGTGATAGAGTTGCATCTCCAGCATTAAAGATTGGACCTATTTTGTCACTCCAGAACCTTCCAAAAGTCCCTAGAAGAGGTCAATTCTATTTCAAATTTTGTATGTGTGGTCCCCAGCCACAAGACAATGTTTTGTGGTAATTTGGACAACAGACTTTGATTTGGGTGGAACTTCAATAAAATGGAGTGCAATTGTGTTTCAAAACTTCTAATTTGGGGGGGAATGGGACAAAACAGGTTATCTTAAAAACTTCACAATGAGGTTTATTTGACGAGGTTGTGGTGAGCTCTAGTACACAGGAACAGTTCTGAGAAAGTAAAGCCTCATTTGGGAAGTTATTAGGATGGTCAGAACAGCCCAGAGGTTCCTAATACACTTTTTAATGTGCCAGATAACTGGTAGAATCCTAAACTTCCATTAAAAGGCCAAAGTCTCTAGACCTTTTCCTTCTGGAGACTGCCTTCAAAATACAAGGCGACTGCCAGGAAGTTTGGTCGCAGTTTCTGAAAATGAGAATAGAATCACAACCTTCTGCTCTTCCAAGAATCCTTGCCAGCTGCACCCCTGCCTGTAGTGGGAATCGAGACAGACCCTGCGTGCTTCAGAGTAGAGGTAGAGAATGTCACTGCCCCCAGAGCTCCTCAATCAAATACCAGCTTGCAGCATCCCTTCCTTATGACTCTCCAAAGAAGAGCAGCACCAGTGGAGCTGTCATTTCTGATGCACTCCCCTCAAGAATCTGCTCTAGCAGCCAGTAGCTATTTGGAAGTGTCATCAGGAGGATCCAAGACTTCATCTTCCCTCCCTACGTGACTATGCCCATACACAGGCCCATTTATGTGGATGCCTTCCAAAAGTAGTAGAGGTGTGGGAGAGATTCTGGGAAATGGGCTCCCGTGTGATCATTTGAGAGGAAGTGGCTTTCCCACCCCTCCCCCACCTCCAGGTTAGAGAGAGTGACAGTCTATTTCCTTCTCCTCTTCCTAGCAGCAGCCTTTGTCTCCACCTCAGAGACAGCTCGCTATAGAAGATGGCATATTTCAAAGTGACTGAATCTTCAACCCATCCTTCGCATGCTGTGTCGAACCACGCACAGGGTAGCAGCACACAGGCAGCAAGCAGCACAATCAGCATGGATAGCATGTCAATACCATAAAGGTATCTGGGTGAACTATGGTCTTCTCAATAATGGAGGCACGTTTGAAAGTCAGTAAAGGTCAGCCTTGCTAATTGGCTACCAAAACTCCCATGGTGGAAAGGAGAAAGAGTGATATTCTCCTGTACAACATTCCCTCCTCAGTGAAAGAGCTCCTACTGTCCCAGGCTAAATGTTTTCTACCTTTAATGAGTGCTTAGTAGCTGAGCTGCCACCTTTGCCTCTACAACCACCTGAGTTGCCATATCTAGTTTATTGGTTTTCAGACTGTTTTAAAATATACTAGACCAAATTCTACTTTCAGTCACAGGCAAGAAATCTCATGATCTTAAGTAGGATTGCACACGTGTAACTTAGGGAAAAAAATTCACCCCTTTGAATAAGAGATGCTATTGTAAAATACAGTTCAGATTATTCTGCTTGAAAAGGTGAGCTCAGCAAAGAGAGCACATGGAGTCTGTAGCAGGTTATTCAAATTTAAAATGAACAGAGATTAGGAAATGTTATATTCTGCATTCACCTTTAGATATTTAAAATGTTTTTCTCCCAAAAATTCCACCTCTGGATAATTAGTCCATCAGTATCCGTATTAAGCAGGGGGCTTTAAATGGAATGATGGTTATGATGATATTGCAAACAAGCTTTCTACATCAAACAAGAATCTATTGAGCCCAATCCTGGGACCAAAACCTGAGGTTGTTGCTTTTACTCAAGCAATCACTCCTAGCCAATAATTATTTTGTCTGAGTAAGGACTCCAGGATTTAGCCGACTGACTTCATGCTTGTTATTCATCAAGGGCAGAATCCACAGAACTAAATGGCATTCTACATTAAGACAGTGCAGAGTTTATGACAAACTTGTAAAAGTGAACCTTTTTATTCTGTAGTGAGAAATCTAGAGGAAATTATCCATTTGCTGTGAATTTTACTGATATGCTAAGATTTTGTAGTTATGCACCTTTAAAAAAGAAAATATTACTTAAATTTCTGGCAGGTAACAGACTCCTTTCATGATTAGGATTAGGTACTGTAATTGTAGTGTGCGAACTGAGCACACAAGATAATCACTACTTCACCAGTTTACAATAAATGCTGATGTTTACAACAAATGCTGAAATAGTTTTAAAACTCTATATTTAAACAGTTCATGCTCTGACATGAGCATCAGTATAATATATAATGTACATCAGTATAATATAGGGATATTTTGTGAGCCTGTATAATCTCTTTTCCTACATTTTTTTCTTGTGCAGTTTCTCCAAAGTTTGGGTAAATACCTCTGAACTTTAGGGTACCACTTAGGCCATATTGCATACAGAAATATTTTCAACACACCCTCCTCTTTATTCAGGGGGCAAGTGAAGATGATGCCATATCACTGGTTGGATTGCCATTTCCAGAAGTACATAACCTCACTTATAGTACTGATGTCCTGGAATTGTGAATTCCCGGTTGTGAATTTTCCTCTCCAAAAGTACTGCTCACCACAATGTGCTTTATTGATTGACTGCTGAAGCTGTTATGTGTGTTTGTATGTGTGAGACAGATACACAGCTGCCTGAAGGTAAAACGTGCTTTTTCTCAGCCACTCAGAATAAGGGAAGAGAGGTGCAAGGTTTCTGCCAGACTCTCTTGACTGGTTCATTTACAGCAGAATGTAAGGATACAGCAATCTTCTTTAAAAGTGGTTCCCGGTCCATGATCCTGTTGATTTTTGCCCTAAAGGATTCATAGCGTAGAACAGAATCAAACCCAGCTGACTAGGACAGCTTTCCCCAAAACTGGAAAACCAAGATCACCCAAAGCAGAATCACTGTCTGAAGAAGTGGCAGATGATGGTGAAACAAATTTAGACAATTAATTTTAATACAGTAAATAAACAAGAGGTGGTCCTGAACCTACCTGCTGGACACTCATAGTTCATTGTCACAGAAACATATATGTAAACAATATGCAGCTAACAAAGTTTCCAAGTTGTAGAGTCCTTTTTTGGAGAAACCTTTGCCTTGTATACATACCACTGAGCACACATCAATGCGTAAATAATCAATGGAGACAAAACCAAATATCTTATGTTTACTCTCTCTATACTCTCTCTCTATATACTCTATTCTTTGTAAATCTTCATGGTTCTCTCATGAGTTGAGACCTGAGTGCCAAATTCACCCCACTGTGACTTCATTCACTTCAGTGGGGTTACTTTCATTAGGAAGGCAAAATGGAATTGGCTCAAAATAACAAACCCTGTTTTGTGTTTGTCTGAAATATTTGGGATTTGGCACATTTCTGATGTCTTCCAGGCTCTTTTAAGTACACAGCTTGGAGGCTGCAGCCATTTTAGCAGACTTTTTGCAGGGAGACCTTTGCAGATAGCTTTTGGAAATTAAGGCACTTACTGTCATTCTAACAGCAGCCTGAATGCTTTGGGAAATACTTTAAACTAAAGTTCCCACTGGCAAACTGACTATCCCATTTCTTCTCAAACATGTTGCTGATGTAATGGTCTCTTTCTGAACACAGCAGCGGTTGTGGGCCGAAACCTGATGTTCAACAAGCCCAGCTGTATGCATCTCATTATCCCAGCACTGATTACAAGATCCCATTGACCACAAGCTGCCTGTCTAGATGGTGTGATTAGAATATAATCAATCTTTAATCCAATCAGAAAACTCACTGCCTACAACTGATAAAGGTCTCGGCAGGATACTGATGAGGCCAGAACCCTGCTATCTCTAAGGGGACACCTGCAGCGTGTGAGGTGCAGTAACTAAACAGGCTGATCCAAGAGAAAGCAATTAAGGTGGTTTGTAAAGAATTCTGATAAACAGGATTGAAACAGAACAGGCTAGGTAACAAAAGCATCAAAATCAACAACAACTTGTGAAAATCTGGAACTATTTTCTGCTTCCACTTAATCGCAACACAGACAGAATTACATTTTAGTTCAGGAGGATCATCAAAGGCTTAACATTTAGTTTAAATTAGAAAAAAAGTTGCCACTAAAATAATTTCTCTCAATGTGGCATTTCATCCACAGCTTGAGTTCTCCCTATGCTATTTAAGTTTTGTACTTAAATACTTTCAACATGTCTTTACCGGATACAGAAATGTAATATGATTATGAGTTTTCAAATCACAGTCGTATGTAAAAATTACCTGTGCTTTGTGTTTATTCCTTTTAACTTCTTGACCCAAATTAAATAATTCTATTTTCTTTATCTTTGTATTCTTCACTAATTCTGCAGAATGGAAGCTTATAATTAAGAACATATTTAAGCTGTTAAGAAAAAAAAATGCTCATGGCCATTATTATGTGATGACCCCTCCCTGTGCTTTACATTAATTCCCAGTGCTCTGCTGCAGGGGATAGTTTATGATGATGCCCATTCCTTGATATGTTCTGTTTTTTATTATGCTAATGATCAAAATTAAAAGAGAAAGAATCTGGACTGATTATTTTATTACAAGTAAAAAGAGCTTTCAAGGTGTCTGTCTCATCACAACACTAGCCTTTGCTTACTTTACTATTTTGACAACTATTTTTGCCTCAATTGTAATTATTATTATTTTATACACATTCCTCAGAATCATCTTTATTTCTGAGTACACAACCAGGAGACAATCCTAATCTCTTCTTGCTTTGCTACACACCTCCTTTCAGTTCCTATAGGGTATCTGACACCCATCTGGGATACCTGCAGCAAAGCTTACATCTATGTTCACAATAAGCTTAAGATCAAAGAAATAAAATTAATCTGTCTCCCAAGTATTATTTTTCTTCAAATGACCATTTCTCATTTAATCATGTCTATGGTTTCAAAGCTTCTCTTCTAATCAGCAAACAATGGGCAGCATCACAGTAAAATAATCTAATTGTCATAGCTCTGGGATCCAAAAAAAAGCTTTCAAAACTACTTTAAACTTGACAATTTCAGTAAAGCCTATTGCTGAAGGCTTAATATACTTCATATACTTTTAAAAAAACAGGAACCAAGAACATACAAGCTTTCAAAACCTGCACTTCAAAGTCAATACAGCCTACTGTAAACAATTCTATATCAAGCTCAATGCACATAGTCTTTAAACTTACCATGAACTAAAATAGTTTATACCCAATGGGACTGATCATACCTTTGCAGAAATATGGAAAATAGCTGCACTTCATAGCATATGACCTTCATAACTCAATTTATGTGTCATTCCCTCACTTGTGGGATATTTTCAATATCATAACTGTAAAAGAGAAAGAAAGGGAGAAAAAATGTTCAGTCATTCATTCTGTGCGGCCCTTTTTTATTAAAAGCAGAAATAACATTAGATGAAAATCATTTCACTGATAATTTTAATGAAATATGGAGTGATTTGAATATATTTTATTGCAGGCAATACAGAAAAAAGGCTCTTGCTGCTTAATGTGTCATTTAATGAACGGATTCTACATTGCTTTGCCCTGCTACGCTTGGAAATGTGGACCTCACAAGGATAATAGCTAGTTGTTTCAAAAGGGGCTTCTTCCCACATTTTAAAATTCTATTTCAACAAACTAATGCAAACTGGGAAGTATGAAGAAGCACAGACAAACCTATACCAAAATTCTGGATCCAAATACTCTGTAAATCTGGCTGAATTTTATGGCATTAGCCCATCTCTAATGAGAACAGAGAGAAGCAGATTTATCCTACAACTGATTGCAGGCTAGATTTTATGACCATAATGGCCCTTTCTGGCCTTAAAATCTGAGTTCATGAATTCTATCATGCAAGACAACCTCATCTAACTTGTTATTATTTATATCACATTAGAGCCTAGATCTCGCACTCGAGAGCAGAGACTTAGTATGCCGGACAAAAGATGGAAGCAAGGGACACAAAGCACAAGAAGAATGATCATAGTAATGGTGATAGGAAATGTTATGTTTGTTCCATACATTTTTACAAAAATATCATTTAGGGGGATATCTAAAACCCAGGCCAAGTAGCAAGGCTGGGTGCTACACAGATGTGTGGAAGGAAGCACGCTCTCCTTCCCTTCCCCACAGGCCATGGAACAATTCTATGAAGGACAGATATTCCACCTTCATGGCCTATGTAGCCACTTAGGCCACCTCTACACTACAGAGCCTATATTGGCATATTTCAGAGTAACAGCTGTGTTAGTCTGTATTTGCAAAAAGAAAAGGAGTACTTGTGGCACCTTAGAGACTAACCAATTTATTTGAGCATAAGCTTTCGTGAGCTACAGCATCCGATGAAGTGAGCTGTAGCTCACAAAAGCTTATGCTCAAATAAATTGGTTAGTCTCTAAGGTGCCACAAGTACTCCTTTTCTTTTCATGAAAAAATGTGTGTTTACCACTACAAAAGGTTTTCTCTCCCCCCACCCCACTGTCCTGCTGGTAATAGCTCATCTAAAGTGATCACTCTCCTTACAATGACAGGATTCAGAGTAACAGCCATGTTAGTCTGTATTTGCAAAAAGAAAAGGAGTACTTGTGGCACCTTAGAGACTAACCAATTTATTTGAGCATAAGCTTTCTTGAGCTACAGCTCACTTCATCGCATGCATACTGGGGAAAGTACAGAAGACGTTTTTATACACACAAACCATGAAAAAATGGGTGATTATCACTACAAAAGATTTAGTTGCAGCGTACAATGACAGAAGGAAGAGCTCTAATGGTATAGGAACATCACCTCTGCGAGTGATATTAGCTATGCTGGCCGAAGTCCTCTTCTGCTGAAATGGCTGCATCCATAGTTACTGGGGGTTTTGGCACCCTGACAATATTGCTAGGGGGTGTGGTTTTTTGCATGTCTGACTGACACAGCTATGCCTGTATAATGTAGGCTAGGCCAAAAACAGGGACAAAATTTGCATCTTATCTTAGAAAAACTGCAAGAGTCCCTCTGAAAATATATCCTGAGACTTGACATATTGCCATTACAATACATTATGATTACTACTGTAAGAGACCAATGGTCCTTCTAGTTCAGTATCCTCTGTCTACAAGAATAAACAATGCCACACTCTTCAGAGGACAGCACTGCAACCCTTTAACACAGGGTTTCTCAACCTTTTTCTTTCTGCCCCCCCTCCCCACCTCAACATGCTATAAAAATGCCATGGCCTGTCTGTGCCACAACAACTGTTTTTCTGCATATAAAAGCCAGGGCCAGCGTTAGGGGGTAACAAGCAGGGCAGTTGCCCAGGTTCCCACACTATAGGGGGCCCTGCAAAGTCAAGTTGGTCAGGTTCAGCTTCAGCCCTGGGTGGCACGGTTGGGAGCCTCGGGCTTCAGCCCCAGGCGGTGGGGCATCAGCTTTCTGTCCTCAGCCCCAGAAAGTCTAATGCAGGCCCTGCTTGGTGGACCCACTGAAACCTGCTTGTGGGCCCCCCACTGGGCCCCAGGCCCCTGGTTGAGAACCACTGTCTTCACATACTCAGTTGTGAGCTACTAATCTATGAAAGTACCTTTCCTAGCCTGAGCCCATGATCACTTTATGTTCTGAAGCATGGGGACTGATATCCCTTGCCATATTTAACTTCATAAATGTAAGTGAAACTTCCCTGGGAACTGCACCTTGACATGGTGGAAGGCTT
The DNA here is from genome assembly GCF_965140285.1 of Lepidochelys kempii. Taxonomy (NCBI): domain Eukaryota; kingdom Metazoa; phylum Chordata; order Testudines; family Cheloniidae; genus Lepidochelys; species Lepidochelys kempii. The sequence continues at coordinate 247,063,253 of NC_136381.1, read as the reverse complement.
GTGTGTTCCAATGATCTTGTGTGCTATGCTGGCAGGAGGTTTAAATCCTGGTAAGGTCACCCAAGGACAGGTCAAAGAGTATGGATCAGACAAAAACAGTCCACTGGTCCTCCAGGTTAGAGCTTGAGCAATAAGTCAACAACCTTATTACTCAAATATATATATTAATTACAGAGACACAACAAGGTGGCCATCCTGGCAAGTAGCTCAACAGAGAGAGATGGAGAAGCATGTTGATTACCTAATGACACCTGACAGATCAAGAAGGATTCAGATTCAGTGTAGGTGAAAATGTTGCTGTTCATCATTTAAATGTCTAACCCACTCTGGAATGTTACTGTGGTATCTGTTTCAATAGCATCCTGAGGCAGTGAGTTCCTTGGGTTAATTACATATACATTTGTGTTGAGTTAATCAACTAGCCTTTTTTTTAAGATAGTAAGTTCTCCAATAACTGTAGGTGAGAGAGATTTGTCTGAAATACTAGGGAATTCTTCACTGACCAGTAGGAACTGACTACTATTCCTGCAGGATTCCCATAATAATGAGAAGAAAAGGCTAAGAAAAAAAAATCAAGTTAATTTTTTGGTACTATAATATACAATGGTCGTGGGTGTCTAAAAAAAAACCAAAAACCTAATATACTGTAGTACAGCGTAGTGATGTTTTGTGGGATGGGGAGGTGGCAATGAATATAAAGTCCCTCAAGTAAGTGATAGTAAGGAAGTTAAATAGGTTCCCCAGCCTGACTGTATATCCAAGTTTTTATAGGGTGCTGAACACCATCTGAGCTGCCCAGTAGAAGCTGTATCAAATATGTACCCAGATCTCTCAATGAATAATAGGGACTTGTGTCTAGAGATGACATATTAAGATGTGATTCAAAAGGGAAATTATGACTCTCCTTATTAATAAAATATAATGGCTCTTATGCTGCATTGTTGTAGCCCTGTTGGGCCCAGGATATACAGAGGAAATATAAGAAGAGCCACAGGAAGCCCATGTGGCTGCAGAAGGAACTTTTTAGCTATCTAAAAACCAAAAGGGATACATACAGGAAATGGAAGGAGGGGCAAGTCACCAAGGACGAATAGGGAATAGTGCAAGTGTGTAGGGACAAAATCAGGAAAGCCAAGGCAAAGAATAAGTTACAGCGGGCAAGAAATATTAGAGATGACAAGATGGGGTTCTACAAATATGTCAGACAAAAAAGAAGGAACAGGGATGGTATGGGTCCACTGCTCAATGGAGAAGATGAGCTGGTAATGGAAAACAAACAAAAAAACCCCACCACATGACTGGACACCTAGCAAAGTTACCATAGACGATAAAGGAGAAGGGATGCAAATCAGGATAAATAAAGAACACGTTAGAGATCTTCTGACCAATTTGAATGAATTCAAGTCAGTGGGGCCTGATGCTATTCACACCCTATTCAGGCGCTGGTTAGGCCTCAGCTGGAGTACTGTGTCCAGTTTTGGTCACCAACGTATAGAAAGGATGAAGAGAAACTGGAAAGGATCCAGAAGCAAGGGACAAAGATGATCAAAGGGATGGCATGCAAGCCATATTAGCAAAGGCTGAAGGAACTGGGTAAGTTTAGTTTGGAAAAGAGGAGATTAAGGGGGGACATGATAGTAGCCTTCAAATATGTGAAAGGCTGCCAGAAAAAAGATGGAGAAAAGTTTCTCTCTTGCCAGAGAGGGCAGAACAAGAGACAATGGGTTCAAAATACAGCAATCAGTCTTGTGCCTCTTCTCTGAACACTCTCCAGGTTATCAGCATGCTTCCTGAAAGTAGGCTGAAGTAGCAGGCACAGGGGACTGCCCAATAGCATTCCATCTTAGCCCTAGATTTGGGGATGTGGCAGATCTTACCCTGCTGATCCCTATACATTCAACCACATAAACACATTGCTTCGTCCATGTACATACTATATATGATGAATGAGTATATAAACACTGTATTCAGTAGGTGCCATATATGTTACAGAAAAGCAGTACTTCACTACCAAGTGCCCAACACAGGGCTCAGGGGAGAGAAAAATAAAACTAATACATTTTAAGTACCTCTTTAAATAGCCTAAAATAGCTTTTCTACACATAAAAAAAATTGCATCTGTAGAGCCTTTCAGGGCTAGATTCAAGTTCTGGGTTTCATTAGAGGTCATAGTATCACAAAATGTACTACATAGTTCCACAGTTTCTCACATGTCTATCACCTCCGCTCACGTCGTGCATATGTTATAGATAACAAAATTAACACACGATAATGAAGATTTTACAGTTATTGCAGTATTGTCATGGCAAATTGCATCATCAAAATCCAATTGCACAATAAAGCTTTAGGCGTCAAGATGGTAAGAGAGATGTGATACATAATTGTAATGATGGTGCTCCATTAAATAAGAAGTAAGCCATGCCAGCACCAAGCCAGAAAAACTCATGAGGTGCTAAAGGCAACATAATAGGACCCCATGCTCAACTGTATCAAAAGCTACTGATAAATCAAGTAAGACGATGAAAGAAAGCATATCTCAGTTAGCTTGAAGCAACACTTCATCATTACAAACCCTCACAAGAGTAGTTCCAGTACTGTGCCAATATCTGAAACAAGACTGAAATTTATTGGAAAGGTTTTATGTGCTGAAGTCAATCTGTAATTATGTCACAACACTGTCCAATAGAATGAAAAAGAAGAATGGAAATAGGGCGAGCTGAAGAATTGCTAACAGTTATATTTTTCAGTCCTCTAAGAACAAAAACATGTTTTTAACAGATATATTACTGTCACTTTGTTCTTTATAAAATAATCCTTTGGTTTCCCATTCAATGGGGCTCCTACCAGGTTTGCAGGACCAGAGTATGAATGTTTAAAGGTAATTTATCCACTTATTTAGATTAAGCACCCATCTTAAACTAGGAGTGCTCTACAAAATTTACCTTCTTATTTCACACAATGAAATCAAGGAAATAAAAGTAGCCACAAACAATACAAAATATTACCCCATAAACAACACTACTCATAAAAAATCCTGCTGTCTCATTCCATAAACCTAACTCCTCTCCAGATACTCACAAGAAAAGGTGAGCTTTGAAACATGATCGGAATGTTATCAACTCCTGGCTATAGCAGACCCCAGGGGAAAGCAAGCGAAAAGCAGAGGACCCCTCCTTGGAAAATGCCCTCCCAGCACACTCTTCCATCTATAATGAAGATGTTCCAGTTTGAGAACCAGTACTGCATTGGGTGAAAGGGAGATCCAATCCCAGATCGTTAAGGGCTTGAAATTAAAACCAATACCTTGAACTCCAACTGGGGCAGCAAATAGAAGCCAGTGGAGTTTACAGTTTGTGGAACTACAAATATTATCATGAATTGAATGGTTATTGCAAAATGTCATTAAAAGGGCAGAGTTAAGACTTTTGGATGCCTTGGCTGTGCATTTCCATATGTTTCATTATATCTGGATTTCTTTTCAATTTATCTTTGAATTCCCAGGGCTTGTTTTTGGGATAGTTGGTGTCCCTGTTTTGTTTTCACCCGTAAATCACTGATATGTATTCTCAGCCTTAAACTCCATCTTGACATAGTTTTTTGTACAGGAATTGATAATAGATTTAATTTGAAAAAAGGATTTAAAAAACATTTAATTTTCACAGTGAAACCTATTTCAAATGTACAGTCAAGATGCAACAAACCCGTAAAGGCAAAGGAATTCTCAGTTAGTAACTGAACCCAAATCTTTCGGCAGCCTGACTGACTTTAAGATTATATTAAGCTACAGTTCTATTGTGTATAAGTAATGGGAGTTTTAGGATTCTATCCTGCAAGGTGCCTTGTACTTCTTGCAATTTTCTGAGCATCCCCACCTCCTGTTGTATACAACACAAGGGTGATGGCAATCATTTGCAATCAGCAGAAGTTGGGGGTGCTCTGCACCTTGCAGGATTTGCCCCTTACTCCCTTAACTATGAGGTTCCTTAGTTTTGTGGGCTTTTATGTAATGAATGTAAACTGCAGATGATACAGAGATTATAATATGATATATATTCTTTTGAACATCCTTCTCATTCCCAAAAGAAAAAGGTTCAGAACTCGGCAAGCAGCAACACATTAAATCTTATTTCAGTTGCACTTGGGAGCAAACGATTGTCACGAACCTCATTTTGGTACATCCAGGTATGTTGAATGATTTGGTGGATAAGTATACATATTGAAATGATTCAGAACATTATCAGTTTTTATCAGCTGACATATTTGTATAGAAACGCGTCTACTCGTGGCTTGCTTTATGTATTCTGAAATGATGATCTGTATTCAGTTTTCTGCATTACTCAAATTTAATGCAGATATTTCAGCTGATACAATGTGCTCTCTAAAACATCACTACTAATACGTAAGATTAACAAAAAGTATTATAAGTGCTAACAATCCACAAATTAAAATTCCAGGTTGGTTTGGAAGCTAATTAGTCATTCAGAATGGGAGGTCCTTCTCCTAAGTTCCCTCTAGGGCAGTGCAGGAGCTACGCGGGAGGGGAGAGGCGCCTCTCCCCCAGCCCCAGCCCCTGAACAGTTACTGCTGGGAAGAGGCACCTCTCCCCAGGCCCAGGCCCAGGCCCCAGTCTGGCCCCAGCCCCGGAGTTGCCGCAACAGGGAGAGACACCTTTCCCCCGGCCCCAGGCTGCTGAGGTAAGAGAGGGCTGGGGGGAGTCCTCTCTCCCCACCGCAGCCACGGGGCAGCCTGCACCCCAAACCCCTCATCCCTGGCCCCACTCCAGAGCCCTCACACCCAGCCAGAGCCCTCACCCCCTGCATCCCAACCCTCTGCCCCAGACCTGAGCTCAATCCCATACCCCAAACCCCTCATCCCTGGCCCCACACCAGAGTCCTCACCCCCAGGTAAAGCCCTCACCCCCCTCCACCCTAACCCTTTGCCCCAGGCCTAAGCCCTCCCACACTCTGAACCCCTCGGCCCCACCCTCACCACACATCACCTCCATATTGGCGCACATGACAAAATTCATTCCATACATGGATGTAAAATATTAGAGGGAACATTGCTCTTCACTTGGATTTTACTCACTCGATACCCATGAAAACTTCTATTTATGTCAACAGGAGTTCACCTGAGTAGGTACAGAGTGAAAAATGGATGGACCTAAGGATTTGGCTCATATATTAAAAAAGATTTATAGAGTGTTAGACTAAAGGCCAGATATCTGGGTCTGACCAAGTAGTACTTGGAACAGACCCCATGTTAGGGGTGTGTGAAAATGGCTGAAGGTACCATTCTGATCCTGATCCTGGCCCCCCTGGGAACAAAGTGGCCCTCAGTGCCCCCCCATCTTAACTGAGAGCCTTAGGCTGCTCTAAATTGTGCCAGCTAGAGTGGCCCCTAAGAGTCTTTCTATTGGTAGGAGGTCACTGAAGTGTACTCTGTTCCAGCTCACCTCCTCCCACCCGGGAACACACCCTTATTAAGGCTGCGAAACCTCCAGGATTATCCTAGAGTCACCAGGAATTAAAGATTAATCTTTAATTGAAGACTATGTCATGTGATGAAACCTCCAGGAATATGTCCAACCAAAGCTGGCAACCTTGTACCAGAAAGAATATATGCACTGTCAATGCTACCCTTGTACTTTGCATTCCTTGTAGCTGAAACCTTGTCCATCGGTGCATCCTCCACACCGTGACAGAGACTTTCCCAGATTAGAAGGCGGAAAAAGATGACTTGGGAGGACATGTTCAGTGAGTTAACGAGTTAATGGGTGCCCCTGAGAGTGACAAGATGTAGCTCAGACAAGATTACACTCTCCAAGAACCTGGACATGGACAGGGAGGACAGGGGAGCCTATTGGGAACAAGAGCGTGCCATGCAGGAAGAGATGCTATGGATTATGAAGGAGCAATCAGACATGTTGAGGCATTTTGTTGAGGTTCAAGAAAGGCAGCTGGATGCTAGAGTCCCTCTGCAGCCTGTGCTGAACCTGCTGCCATCATCGCCCAGTTCTACATCCTCCTCCCCCAAACATCCTATGGGGGGTAGGAGTTCAGTATCCCTTGCACTCAACACCAGGGGAGGATACAAGGACCAGAAGGCGCCCATTCCCACACCTTTGATTGTTATTGTAGTGCATCCGTAAGCCAGCTTTCCTTGTTTCTCCCCAAACAGTACTTTTCTTACTTTTCTTCGCTGTCTGTATGTTTGTGTGCATAATAAAACCTAACGGATTGAGGAGAAAAGGCTCTTTATTCATTCAACACATGGTGCATGGTTGTGGGATGGAGTTTACAAGGGAGGAAATGCAATGGAGGGGACAGTTTGGTAAGGAACAACACAGATAAGATATTACTCTGGCTCCTTGCTCAAACTGGTTTTCAAAGCCTCACAGAGACACAGACCCCCTTGATGTGCTCTAATTATTCCCCTGTTGTCTGGCTTCTCAAAACTGGCTGCCAGGCAATTGGCCTCAACCCCCCACTCCGTCAGAAACTTGTCTCCCTTTGTTTCACAGATATTATGGAGCACATAGCAGGAAGCAATAAAAATGGGGATATTGCTTTCACTGAGGTCTAACCTAGTAAGCAAACAATGACAGTGACCTTTTAAACATCCAAAGGCACATTCCACCACCATTCTGCACTTGCTTAGCCTATGGTTGAACCAGTCTTTACTGCTGTCCAAACTGCTGGTGTACGGCTTCATAAGCCATGGGAGCAAGGGGTAGGCTGGGTCTCCCAGGTTCATGATTGGCATTGCAATGTCACCAATAATTATTTTGCAGTCTGGAAAGAAAGTTCCTTCTTGTAGCTTTCTGAACAGACCTGTGTTCCTAAAGATGCATGCGTCATGCACCTATCCCGACCATCCCATGTTGATGTCGGTGAAATGGCCCCTGTGATCCACCAGCGCTTGCAACCATTGAGAAGTACCACTTTCAGGTTATGTACTCTTTAGCAAGGTGGTTACGTGCCAAGGTAGGGATATGCACTCTGTCTGTCACCCTACCGCAGTTAGGGAACCCCATTGCAGCAAAACCCATCCACTATGTCCTGCACATTGCCCAGAGTCACTACCCTTCTTAGCAGAAGTCTGTTGATAGCCCTACAAACTTGGATCGCAACAGATCCCATGGTAGATTTACCCACTCCAAATTGATGCCTCACTGACCAGTAGCAGACTGGCATTGCAAGCTTCCACAGTGCTATCGTCACTCACATCTCCACTGTCAGAGCAGCTCTCATTTTAATATTGCTGCACTTCAGGGTTGGGGAAAGCTCTTCACACAGTTCCTGGAAAGTGGCCTTATGCATCTGAAAGTTCTGCAGCCACTGCTTGTCACCTCATAGCAGCATAACGATGCAATCCCACCAGTCAGTGCTTGTTTTCTGGGGCCAAAAACAAGGTGATGCGTGACTGTCGCCAGCACCTGAGAATTGCTCCGCTCCATGTCTTCCAGCAGGGCTGCTTGCGTGGCATTACATTGTTCTGTGTGGCGGCTCATGTATCAGCTGTGTAAATACTGCAGGATAAGGTGCGAGGTGTCTGTAATGCTCACAACAATGTACAGCTGAGTGGGGTCCATGCTTATCATGGTATGGTGCCTGCACAGGTAACCCAGATTTACGAAAAAGGCGTGAAAAAGGCTTGGTTTGTTTGCTGTTGATTTCAGGAAGGGAGGGAAGTAAGTGCATCATGGGAGGCTAACGCCATATTCCCGTAACCACCCGCACCAATGTTTCGGTCCCATAAGGCATTGCAAGCCCAACCCAAAATTTTACTCAGCTACATGCACTGTGGGATAGCTACCCACAGTGCAGTGCTCCATGCATCGATGCAAACCCTGCTAGTAAGGATGCACTCTGCCGACACAATGAGTATAGTGTGGACATGCAAGATCGACTTGCTTAAATTGGAGGCTCAATGTCGACTTACATGAAGTCGACTTAACTTTGTAGTGTAGACATGAGGATTAGAGAATCTCAGGCAGGATCAGAACTAAAGAGAATGGGAGGAGCCCAAGCCACCCACATCCCTTTAAATTAAAAACTTTTTAAACAAATATGTAAACCTAATTCTTGTTTTTCAGAGTTTAAAAATAGTTGTAATTACTGTGAAAATCATTTAATATTTGTCCTTCCAGAGTTCATTTAATGCATACATTTTAAGAGTTCAAAAGTATCAATTCCTCGCATCTTCCCAACAGCTGTGAGTAACCTCTATGCAGACAGTTCATTGTTAATATTTGATATTCAGTATTCAAGTTGTTTGTTGATTGTGATTGAACACATGATGCAAATAACTTTCTTATTGTTCTCTGATTGGAGGAGCCTATTTCATATCCAGGTGGCAGCTTTGAAGAAACCGCTGGGATTCTGAATTTCTCAAGGGAAAGTGGCAGGCAAACAGGATAAAAGAACTTTCTGGGCCACACAGACCTCCTGGAGATTTCATTAAATTTCTAGTTATTGCATCTGGTTTCCATGCACAAATATAGATTTTGGAGTATCCAAAAGTGATTCATAACATTGTGGAAGCAAATTTATAGGCCTCATTTTGATACACGGCCCTTTCATTTTCTTTAATTGCAGAGAAGTGCAAGTCAATAGACCTAGTGGCCAGAGTCCCTTTTTGTTATATTGCAAGTTTCCTTTAACTGAACTTTAGAATATTTCACAGTTTATTTGGGTTGATGTGTGTGTGGATCAAGCCTATTTGACCATCCCTAGTTTAAAGCTACCTCAGTAACAGAAAAGCAGGCTGTAGGCCAAATGCAGACGTGGTATCTGTAGGTGCAGGTCCATTTAAGTCAATGAAGTTCACCTTGATTACATTAGAGTCTGAATTTAGCCCTTTGTGAGGAACAAAGGTTTTTCAGTTAATTTTAATAATCTAGGCTATGTTTTTTTGCCATATGCAGTCAAATTCTGCTTATTTGCAGCCAGCAGCATTTTTATACTATATTCAGTTAGAAGACTTTTTTTTTTGTTTGTTTGACTTTTTTTGTATTCAAGTGTAAACTTCAGCATGAACCAATTCTGAAGGGCCATTATTTGATGTATTTTAAAGCCAGAACTGGTACATAACAGAACACCTTCATATGTTATAGCAGCATAGCCTAGTTATCTGTGACTGTAGTCAAAGTGATAATACATTTAGTCATATTTTCTGGACTTTTATAACATTGTTTTCTGTATTTAGGGAGACGAATCAGTACCATAAAAACTGGCAGCAACAGTGATAAAGAAAGCTTTGGTTCTTTCTGTACTTGTACCTGGGTGAATGCTAAATTTTCAGCAGCAGTAACTCGGGACACACACATCTGTTATATATGCTCCCCATTTTGAAAAATAGTTATTTCAGGGATTTGGATGGAAGAGTAAATACACAGTAACAAAGAGACACGTAGCCAAGCAAAGGAAGGCCCTAAACTCAACAGCATTCTCTTGCTACTGAGGGAATTCTGTGCCAAAAAATTAAAAATTCTGCACACCATATTTTAAAATTCTGTAAAATTCTGCATATTTTATTTGTCAAATATAATCACACCAGTTTCAATTATTTTGGCAATTTATTTCAAATACCTGTATGTCTGGAACAATACAGACAACTAAATAGATTCAGGAAACGCTTTTTGACAAATAGATTCCTTACTAGGCATATTAATAAAGAACTTTCAGTAATAATTCATTTAAACTACAATACAGAACTGTATTTCCCGCAGCCTTCAAAAAGAGTGCAAAGGTTTGGGGGAGTAAGAGGTAAATAATTGCTGGGAAGGAGCCTGGGTATGAACTTGAAGGGTTGTTCTGTACGGGTGGAAAAGTATAAAGCAGGTTTTTTTGGGGGGTGGGGAGGGATTATTAGGGACCATCCCCACGCAGTCTCTGGCTGACCCCTAGCCTCTCCCATTCAGTCAGGCATGTCTGTTCCTGTCCCCATGTGCATCTGTGCCCAAACTCAGCATCCCACTTCCCCCTGTAGCTCTGCACCCCCCACCCCTGCCCATGTGGCTCTGCACCTCCCTCCCACTTGTGGCCCTGTGCCTCCACTCCCATTCAGCCCCTGCTCCAGTCCAGTCCTCCCTCACTAGCCCTTATGAGCCCCTATCTGTGATCCCCCAGCATCCCCACACTATCTTTCTCCTGACCTGGCTTGATAGCTGCTGTGAAGAAGGCAGGTTCTTTCTCTTCCCTATCCTGGCTGGGGCTTGCCAGGAGCAGCTGCTGTGTTCTAGTGCCACAGTGCCCACCTGCAACAACTTTTCAGCAGAAGCTATTTTCTGCAAAAAAAAAGTTTTTTAAATATGCACAGCACATGAAATATGCATGTGCACAGTGGCGCAGAATTCCCCCAGGAATAATTCTCTGTTTGCCTGTTGTAATGTGATAACTTGTGGCATCCAATCAATTCCAGTATCTCAGGGAATGTTCTAGGTAATGGGCACAAGTCTATTGATTTTGGTGCAAATTGGAACATCAAAAGAGCTTGATTCATAGGGAAAACCAAGTCCTCCAGACTGCCTAATTGCTTCAGGCAGACAAATCTCTCTACTTCCCCGTACTACGGCCTACACATATCAAAGGCAGTTGGGGACCTGGGGAATGCAGGGAGGGAGATGGGGAGAGGGGTATGCAGGGAACACAATGCCCCTGCCATGGGGGCGAAGGGAAATGGGGGCATACAGAGCCCCTGGCATGAAGGGGGTTGGGAGAGTTGCAAGGCGTCCCTGAAATAAAGGGGCATGGGACAGTGGCACCAAGGGGACCTGTGGAGTGGGGATCATGGACATTAAGGAATGCAAAGAGTCTCTGATATTTGCAATGTGCTCGACCTACAGCAGCTACAAAGTGTGTGACCCTCTAGTTTACAGAGAAACAAGGAAGCCTTATTTTTGATCCAAAATGTTCTACTGCCTAGCTTTCTGCCATGGAGTGTTCATGCCAAGCCTACATTATATCAAGAGCTGTAGATGGCCTTGTGAGTGCTCAAGGACCCCCGCTGAGAGCATGCTAACTTAAAAATACCTAATTTTTATCCTTTATCTTAAGTAATGTAAGTATTCTTTACTGCCTAATCCTGCTCTCATCTGTTACTTAAAGTAATATTGCACTAAAACCCATACAACAGGAGACCATTTGACTGTCAGGTTACATTTAACATGGTTAATGAAAATTTAATGTTCTTACAATTGTTTTTTCTCTCAGTGGTACTGAATTACTTATGAATAACCTCATTGCTACTTAAACAAAGCATGCTCTTCTAACGAGGTACAACTAAATTGAGGTCAAAGAGATCTGTAACGCAACATCTAAATGGCCAATTTCTGCATCCGTCTCCTTAATGTTCAGAGTACAAGAAGGCCAAGGGAGACAGAGATCGGGGAGGGAAATGACTAATGGCAGATCCCACCCCAGAGACTAAGGGAATTGGGGAGATATACTACCAGAGGACTCATCCATTGGTCTCGAACCAGCTTTCACTGGTACTACCTTTTCCCTCTTCTACCTGTATTTTTTCTTTCCTTCTCCTCCTCCTCCTTTTCTCATTTTCCTTCTCCAGTCCTGAGGAGTCAACAGAGGAATCAAAGGATTGAAGCATAGACTCTGCACTTTCACCAAGATTAGGGTTACCATCTTTCAGGTTCCCCAAAAGAGGGCACTGCCAGAGGGGGGGTTGTGGGGTGCTGGAATGGGGTACAGTTGGGGGCTGTTGGAGGGGTTATTTGGAGGGGATGGAGGGGTATGTGTACTGTGAGGTCGGGCATGCTGAACGGGTGTGTTTATTGAGAGGGGTATTTGGGGGATATAGGAAGGGTGTGTGTGTACAGGGAAGTGTATTTGGGGGGGTTCAGGAGGGGATATTTGGGGAGTGTGGGATGGTGAGTGTGGGATGGGAGGAGCATTTGGGGATGCTGGAGGGATATTTGGAGGAGTGTGTGTACATACTGTGAGGAGTACCTGGGGTCTCACTCTCGAGATGGTGGAAGTGTCATTCCCTGACATGGTGGCAGGATGGCTGAAGCAGGCCCAGGACGAAGCGCCAGCCCATCAGCCTGCACCTCTCTGCCTCTCTTTCTCCACAGGAGCCAGGGCCTTGATGGGCAGGATCCAGCAGCTGCAGGAAAGGGACCAACTGGGAAATGGAGACAGCTCTTTCTGAGCAGCAATGTCTGCTCTGCAAAAATCCCAGACATAGCCTGAAAAATCCACCTGGATGCAGAGAGGAGGCTCAAAAATGAGGATATGTCTAGGAAAACCTGGACATATGGTAACCCTAACCAAGAAGGAGGCAAAAAAGACTGGAGTAGTGGTTGGGCGATAGCCTTGCACTGTATACTTCTATTGCCTTCTTGTTTCTTACAGATGGAACTGGTACCCTGAAAAATTAGTTTTGGGGCTCTACTACACTAACCTGCCTATTACCCCCATAGTCTGTTCTTCCAGTGGTAAAAATTGCTAAGGAAAACATTAAGAGGAGACAGATATAACCTTCTGATAAAGTAACTGACACTGGCAGTAATCTTTCCAAAATAAAGTATTCTTTTTATTAAAGTAACCTATAATCCTTAATACAGTATATCCTAAAAATCCTAAATAAAGAACAAAATCCCTAAAAAATCATTTATGCAAGTTTAAAGAGCACTTAAACTACAATAGCATATAGGTCAAATGATATTAATTGAAGCAAATTGTTGCAAGTGGCCAGTTTGCAACAAACTGCTGACAGCAGATCTTAAGTTGCTTTAAAGTAAAAACATAATTAAAATGCACACTCCAAGCATACACATAGCAAATACTATGTACTATACTAAGCTATATTTAGACTAAACGATAATTGAAAGAATATTAAGCTTACTTTATAAATCTATTGCTGCTTTAAAAAAAAAATCCAATTACTACTGCTTCTGCTGTTCCGCTCCCGGTTAGTCAGCTCTGCTCTGCTCCAGCTTTCTTTTCTCTCTCTGCAGCAGTTTTTCTTTGGCTTCTCTTTCTGGCTTCCCAGCTCTCCCTGCACGACTCTCTCCTTCTCAGATGCAGCTTCTGGACTCCGAAAATGCTGCTGGCAGCTGGCCTTTTAGGCTACATTATAACTCTCTTTATATAGCTTCCTATTCTTAGCCACAGTTACCTCACTCACGCATGCTCAGTCTTGACCATTACTTCAGAATTCTGATTGACAGCTCTGACCTGTAAAACAAGTTGTGACCCGTTTAAGTGGGTTCTGACCACTAGAGCAGGGGCGGGCAAACTTTTTGGCCTGAGGGCTGCATCGGGTTTCAGAAATTATATGGAGGGCCCGGCCCCCACCCCTATCCAACCCACTCTGCTTCTCGCCCCCTGATGGCCCCCCCGGGACTCCTGCCCCATCCAACCCCCCCGTTCCCTGATGGCCTCCCCAGGACCCTTGCCACACCCAACCACCCCCTCTCTCTGTCCCCTGACTGCCCCTGGAACCCCTGACCCTGACTGCCCCCCACCGCCCCATCCAACTCCTCTCTCCTTCCTGACTACCCCCTCCCCCGGGACTCCCGCCCCATCCAACCACCCCTTCTTCTTGACCACTCTCGGACCCCCTGCCCGACTGCCCCCCACCGCCCCATCCAACCCCTCCTCTCCTTCCTGACGGCCCCCCCGGGACCCCTGCCACACCCAACCACCCCTTCTCCTTGACTGCTCTCGGACCCCCTGCTCGACTGCCCCCCATCACCCCATCCAACCCCTCCTCTCCTTCCTGATGGCCCCATGGGGACCCCTGCCACACCCAACCACCCCTTCTCCTTGACTGCCCTTGGACCCCGTGCCCCAACGGCCCCCTGCCGCCCCATCCAACCCCTCCTCTACTTCCTGACGGCCCCCCCGGGACCCCTGCCACACCCAACCACCCCTTCTCCTTGACTGCCCTTGGACCCCGTGCCCCGACGGCCCCCTGCCGCCCCATCCAACCCCTCCTCTCCTTCCTGATAGCCCCTCCGGGATGCCTGCCACACCCAACCACCCCTTCTCTCTGTCCCCTGACTGCCCCCCACTGCCCCATCCAACCCCCCTCCTTCCTTACTGCCCCCCCGGGACCCTTGCCTCATCGAACCACCCTGTTCCCCACCCTCTGACCGCCCCAACCCCTATCCACACCCGCACTCCCTGATCACCACCCCTGAACTCCCCTGCCCCTCTATCCAACCCCCTCCCCCACTCCCTGCCCCCTTACCACGCTGCCTGGAGCACCGGTGGCTGGTGGCGTGGCTGCACCAGGACAGGCAGCCGCACCACGCAGCACAGAGCACCGGGTCAGGCCAGCTCTGCAGCTGCGCTGTCCCAGGAGCTCGCAGCTCCGCCGCCCAGAGCATTGCGCTGGCAGAGCATGAGCTGAGGCTGTGGGGGAGGGGAGACAGCGGGGGAGGGGCTGGGGGCGAGCCTCCTGGGGCAGGAGCTCAGGTACCGGGCAGGACGGTCCCGCGGGCCGGATGTGGCCCACGGACTGTAGTTTGCCCACCTCTGAGCTAGAGGCTTAACTGCCTGACCTCTCTGTCACCCCTACTGCACATGATCAGTAGTACTGTACTATTGGCAGGGCCCTACCAAATTCACAGCCTTGAAAAATGCATCACGGACCGTGGAATCTGGTGTCCCCCTGTGAAATGTGGTCTTTTGTGTGCTTTTATCCTATACTATGCAGATTTCATGGGGGAGACCAGCGTTTCTCAAACTGGGGGCCTGATCCAAAAGGGAGTTGCAGGGGGGGTCACAAGGTTATTTTAGGGGGGTTGTGGTATTGCCACCCCTACTTCTGTGCTGTTTTCAGAGCTGGGTGTCCGGAGAGCGGCGGCTGTTGGCCGGGTGCCCAGCTCTGACGGCAGCACCCCGCCAGCAGCAGTGCAGAAGTAAGGGCAGCAATACCGTACCATGCCGCCCTTACTACTGCGCTGCAGCTGGCAATGACTCTGCCTTCAGAGTTGGGCTCCCGGCCAGCAGCCACCGCTTTCTTGCTGCCCAGCTCTGAAGGCAGCACCGTCATCAGCAGCAGCACAGAAGTAAAGGTAGCAGTACCGCAACCCCCCCTACAATAACCTTGCAACCCCCAACTCCTTTTTGGGTTAGGACTCCTACAATTACAACGCTGTGAAATTTCAGATCTAAATAGCTGAAATGATTAAATTTACGATTTTTAAAATCTGACGACCGCAAAATTGACTAAAATGGATCGTGAATTTGTTAGGGCCCTAACTACTGGCCGTCAGGTCTTTGCCTGGGCATGCTTCGTCTTTGCTTTTGACATGTTTTTTCACATGCTCAATAGTTGCCAATCTTGCACATGCTCAAGAGCTGCGATTCTGCTGAGCCACACCCACCCACACCCACTTGGCTCTTTGCCAGGGCACTTTTTTTTTTTTTTAAAGAAATCCTAAGTTCTTATTGAGCATGCTCAGGGTCTGCAGTGTTCATCTCAGGGTGGAGTGATTTTTGCTTATTCAGAATGGAGATCAGAAATACAAAATAAAAACTGGAGAATTTTCTCTGGTAATAGAGCCTTTGGGCTGTGAGACTTTTTCGGGGTGCCCACAACATGCGTTACTGTGCTACCCTCTTGCCTCCAATAAAAGGCATTCTTTCTTGTGGTAGCTGGATGTCAACTCCCTGACACTGCCAGCACTTCAGCTACCCAGGCACTCTCCTTTGGGCTCTGCCAGCCCCCACTTGGCCTTGTAGGTAAACACTTGGTGCACCCCAGTCCCCAAACATCTCAGAAGCGTCCTCCTGCAGTGCTCAGCCCCTGTCACTGGACACCGCACAGTAATGACCAGGTTTGCTACTCCCAAGAGAGTAGTATCTATACACCAGCTTGTTTGATTCAACCGAGTATCAGCTCCAGTAAACACAGCACTGTGAGCTATTTATAATGAAAGCAAGCATAAGTTTGTTAACAGAGGTTAAGATTTTAAGAGCTCGTGAGCAAGAGTAATAAGAACAACAGGTTGCAAATAAACCAAAAGTATCACATGCTTCGTCTAGCCTAAGACTTAACTATTACTAGTCAACTGCGTCTAAAGCAATTTCTCACCTAAGACCTTTCTTTCAGCCTTTCAACCAAAAGTTGGTTGAGATCCTGTTTTCATGGGCATAAGTAACTGCACTGCCAGTTACCCCTCAAGAGCAGGATAACAAAATGTCTTACCCCAAAGATCATTGTTTTTGCACCCCAAAGACAGGACAATCCTGTGGTTTAATGTCCCATATCTTCCCATCCCCCTGTTTAAGCCAGATGCAGATTTGCCTTACAATACTTCATTAACATTTGACAGAGCATCTGATCTCCTCTCTGGAAAAAACCTTTTTGTCAGCTTTGCCTGGTTAGATTTTAAAGCATAATTCCAGTATGCATATATAGCTGTTCAAATATCATCAGTACATACATTGCACAATGACATTAATGACCAGTGTGATACCATTTGATACCCACAAGACACTATAATGGATAAATGCTATGAAAGCCATGTGTTGGGTGTAGTGAGTTTGTCTGGTCTGTCAGGAGTTGCTGACAGAGTAGTGAACCCTTTGCCAGTTGGCACCAATGAGCCTCTGTATCACAAAGATTATCTGTTGTGGCTGGTTCCTTTCACAGACAGAAAAGAGGAGACATCCCAGAAAACTAGCACAGGGTGTAAGGTGTTTCAACAGGATTTCTTCCTGATTATTGCACAGGAGACTGGTTTTCCTGACTCCAACTTGTGGATTCAGTCCTATAAACACACAGAGCAAAGAACCACTGCTCTCTGGGTTCCCTTTCCTGAGGGCAGAACAGCCACCTCAGTAGCCAGGTTTGGCATGGCTTCCAAAACATCATGGGGTTTGAAGGCACAAAAGGACAAGTTAATGTGGATTCCACTAATGGTAGCTCCTGAGCAGACTTTCTATTAGAAGTCTGCCTTGAACTAAGGGTGTATGAGGGTGCAGAGAGAAATTGCCCTTTCACTCCTCCTCCATGCTTTTGGCTCTGGCCCTCCAGAGTGCCAACTGTACTACATGCCAGAAATGGGATCTCTGCATCACTCCACAAAATACTACCTTCAACAAGCAATAATTCTGGGAAAGACAGTTATTCTGCATACTGCACCAATAGTAAGAAGGCATTTTAGAATGTATGCATTGGTGGTCTTGAGTAATAAGTATGAAAGTTGTGGCTAATTTTTTGGGAACATTTAACAAGGTATCATGTAACATTCATGTTAATAAATAAAATACACTGGAAATGATGCAGGTACAATAAAAAAAATATGAAGGTCAGACATATCAGACAGTAAGAGGTACTGGTAAAAGAGCTCAAAAAGTATGTGCGTGCCATTGTAAGCTCTTTGGCCTTCTAAGGGCTTGTCTTCACTACTGGGGAGATCGACGCTGCTGCAATCGGTTCAGTAGGTGTCAATTTACTGCGTCTAGTGAAGACCCACTAAATCAATGGCAGAGCGCTCTCTGGTTGACTCTGATACTCCAGATCCCCAGGAAGAGTAAGGTAAGTGGACCGGAGAGCATCTTCCATCCACGCAGTGCAGTGAAGACATTGGGGTAAATTGACCTAAGCTACGTCAAATCCAGCTACGTTATTCATGTAGCTGGAGTAGCGTAACTTAGGTCGACTTACCCTGTTAGTGAAGACAAGCCCTAAGCTAGAACTATTTACTAAAGCCATAGATAGTTTCAGAGGATGAAGTATAAGCTTTCATGTTCAAGATCATGGGAATTGGAGTTCTATTAGATAATAATGCCATACATCTATTGCCTGCTTTAATACAAGAGGAGTACCCTACTGTACCATCATGGAGACTGAACCACCTATCCTCCTGTTGAGTGATTGATAATTTGAGATGAGCAAAGTTTTAGCATGGCTCTGTAAATCCCTTTAGAATGTAGTCAAATAATTCATAGTTCAGGAAAATACGGGAAAGTGTGTTGCGGTTCAGTGATGAGACAGAACACAGCTTTATGCAAGCAAACAGGCTGGTCAGCGGAGATGGGCTGTTCTGCCCCCCCTGCCTTCCACCTTCTCCTTTTATTATATTTCTCCCCCTAAGCATTACACACTGCTACACAAAGGAATGTATAACGTTGATTCATATGCTTAGTTACCATTTTTTATTTACTACAATCCTGGTTCTCAGGCCTTGAGCCCAGGCTAAAGAAACCTCCCACAGTTGCTGTCCAAACAATCAAGTTCTCAGGGTTCATATTTAGCCCTTGTTCTTGGATAGAGCAATGTGTGCATTGCTCCTAGGAAACAGTCAGGGTGTGCCCCGCCTGCTTCCAGGTGGAATAGCTAGACATTAACCCTTCAAAAGTGTTATACTACTTGATATCCATCAATGAAAGGAGGAAAAAAGGCACAATGGGGAAAAGAATGAAATTATCCAGAAAAGAAATATAAAAAACCCTATATTTTTAGAGAAATTACTCTTCATTTAAAAAATGTGGAAAATGTATTATTTTTCAAGACCATCAACCTGAAGCCTTGCTACTTGAAGGTAAAATTCTAAACCGTGATTTCTGCACTAGAGAAGACCAAACTATTATACAACAACTAATGAGACTTCTTAGCACATACTGCAGGTTCTTGCGACAAGCTTATTAGACAATAATTTGGTGAAGTGTGATGCTTTATGGGTTATCAAAGATAAAAATAACTCTTAAAAGACAATTATTTTAAGTGCTGATTGCAGAAACTGAGGCCAAAGGGATAGGTGTTCCAGGTAGAAAGTCCAGTGTCTTTTTTCAGAGCAGCTATACTTCCTTTTTGAATACGCAGATATAAATTTCAATGAAGTACAACCATATTATCACACAAAGTAGACAAATTATTAGTCTAGTAGTCTACATCTATATCAGTTATTGAACCCGATAGTATATTACCCCAACCCACTAACTCACAATATTAAACAGAGGACTGACACTGGAAAATGAAAAGAAGTGACAAAGCTGTTTTTTCCAGAATGAAACAAATTTCAGAAAATGACAGTGGTGGGAGGGAGTAAAATAACAGAATAATTGTACTGGAAAATATTTTCTGGAAATCATCTTTGATGCCTCCTACGCTTCGGTACTTACAGTACACAATGAAATCTTCAGACTAGAGTATGTAATGTCTGAATTATTTTTAGTATAATACAAATCTTACGCTTTGCTGGATCCACCATTTTGGCCATGAGAGCCTTGCAAATGCTACTCCAGCAGTATCAAACGCCAAAAACTCAGTTATTAGACTATTTTAAGAATCACCAGCCCCAAACAAACCTGCATAGCCATCCTTATTCCTTTTATATTCACTTTAGCACTGTCGTGACCCTTGGGCCTTGAACCCACGTCCACAGGAGCAGGCACGCTTCAATCCTCCACGTGGCAGCCTGCTAACAACTGCTGACCCAGGAAGTCCTGCCCCAGTTTGAGGCTCTGCCCTGATGCCCTAATGACACAGTCCCAGAGCAGCCAGTTGGCCCACTGGACTGACCCTACTTAAGCCAGCAATAGGAAGCTGTCTGAACAACGGGGAACCACCTTGCCCTGGACTGTGTACCTTGTGCCTCCTATTCCTGCTTGACTTCCCAGCATACTGACCTGACTTGTCTCTTGACCTCTGACTTGTGGTTCTGATGTCCAGTTTGTCTCCTGCTTCTGATCTCCTGGTATTCTGAGCCAGCTGATTCTTGACTCCTGACTGTGGACTCTGGCTCTGACCACTAGGTCTGGCTGCCCCCAACCTGGCCTTGACAAGCACATCTTTAGTTAAGAACTATGACAGCATACATAACTTTTCCTGTAGCCTCCACAGTATACACTACTGCAGAATCAGACCCCTTCAAAGATTAGGGCCAGGTATTGTTATGAAAATTGTAGTTCAGTTTGGATCTGCTACACAACTCAGTTTAATATGTTCTGGGGGTTTACCCTAATGGAGAGAGGGAGGTTACAGTGATGTTCGACAGATAAAAGCAACATAACCAGCTAAGTAACCATAACCATTTTCCACAGCAATGTCTGGAAAGGGAACTGCTGATGTAAACCATTCTCCTTCTAGTCTGGAATGAGTATTACATGCATCTCTGAGGAAAATCTAAAGAAAAATGCTGGGGGAGATCATGGTCCCGTAGTATAATAATAATATCATAATCATATGAATTTAACATTATTCAGTATGTATGTGGAACTTTGCAATTTCCTGTATGTAGAGAGAAATAAATGGTCCTGAAGAATTTATAAATCTATATTAGAAAATCATAAAAATGAAGAAAAAAGACAAAGGAAAAGGAAAAGGAAAGGAAGGGATGGACAAGGGTTGAAACAAATAAAGGTAACACAAGTCAAATTATATTGTGAATTAATTTTATTCAGATGTATCTCAGAACTTAGAAGCCAGCCTCATGCCACAAGCTAGCATTTCAGTGCTCTTCTTCCATGCACTTGAGCAATTCTGGTGTTCAGAATTAACAGTGGGTAGGGGTTCCTGTATTAAGCTGAAACCAATGAAATCCCAAAGTAGTAGTAGTTTGACAATAGGTTTTCATATACTGAAAATACTTGAAACGTAGTATTTTTGCAGGGTTGGAAATTGTATATGGATTGGCCAGAAGACCCTAAAACTCTCCAACACTCTCACAGAGATCTTGCCCCAGAAACTCAGGGCTTCAGAGGGGTCAATTTACAATATATTTCAAAAGGAAAGAAACTTTTAAAATGGCAACTCTCTCGCCCCCAAACCCCCAGCATTGTTACTCCTAAACCAAGTCAGATATTGGCCTACTACTAAACACTAAGTATTAGAAAAATAAACTAAATGGGAAACGCTATATTAACATATTTCTCTCAACTGGCCTTTTTCTCTAATATTTCCCCCCGCCCCCAAATCATTTACGCTTATGCTTGCTGATGCCATTTAGTGCTGGAGTAGACTGACAAAGCCTGAATTGATTTCTAGTTTATTTCTGTAGTGGCTGAGTTTTTTTCTAGAGACAAAGGCCCTTTACCAGCCAAAGAAGTACAGAATGGGCATCTTCTGTACATCCCCCCACTGCCCAGCCAATGAGTCTGACTGAAGAGACCACATATAGAAGAGAGCAGCTTAATCCAGTCCTATCCTTGGCCTCTCCAGTGAGACAAGGGGCCTGACTCCTCACTGGTTTATTTATGTATTGTATTTCTCAGGTGTGATTTGTATTGATTCTTGGGTCAGAATGTCTTGTGTGTAACCCTTAGGGCAATGAGAAAACAGTGCCACTAGCAAATGGGTAATATCCAAGATCATGGACAGGCATTTGACATCATGTCTAATAGAAACGTGTTGTTTACAAACTAATTATGTACTTTTTAATGATGTTGTTATATGTGTGTTTAAAAAAACAAACAGGATGACAGAGAAGCACAAAATTATATTCTTAAACAAGAGGAAGGATGGCCTAATGTTTAGGGTGCTAGCCTGAGATCAGGGACACCTGGGTTCAATTCCCTGCTCTAACACACACTTCCTGCATGACGTTGGGCAAGTTATGTAACTTCAGTGCCTCAGTTTCCCACCTGTAAAATGAGGATAATATCTCATAGGGGTGTCATGAAAATTAATACATTAAAGACCATGAGACGCGCAGATGCTACAGTAATGGAGGCCTTGTAAATTCCTTAGAATAATGTGGGCTTAACCCATTCTATCCATGTTTTCTCATTCTGTTATTTTTACAAGAGGAAAGTCATTTATTTCACTTCGTGTTTCTACTTAACTTCTGTGTCAGAAGAAGCATGGGATCAGAATTTTAATGCCTCATTGATGGAAGAGAACTTTATGAAGCTAGACAAATTCAGACTGGTAAAAAGGCATAAATTTAACAGAGAGAGTAATTAACCGCTGGAACAATTTACCAAGAGTCGTGGTGGATTCTCCATCACTGACAGTTTTTAAATCAAGAATGGATGTTTTTATAATTATCTATCTATCTATCGAGATAGAGATATATAGATAAATAGATATATAGATATGCTCTAGGAATTATTTGGGGGAAGTTCAATGGCCTGTGTTGTAGGTCAGACTAGATGATCACAATCATCGTTTCTGGCCTTGGCATATATGGATCCATTAATTTTTAGGGTGGTACAAAGCGGTATAACTAGGAGCAAGGAAATTAAGCAATGGAAAATTTAGGCTGAACAGCCCCCCCCCCCAAATTTTTTTTTTCTTATGGTGAGATATATTAAACCATGAGGTAGTCTCCCAAGGGAAGTGAAAGCTCTGTCAGTTGAAATATTTCAAAACTGAACTGGAGACTATGCTGAAAGGAATGATGAGATGACCAAACTACATTTCTAGAATGTACTGTCTCCACACAGAGGTGAGGAAGGAAAGAGAAATTGGACCACTGCATTTTCACTGGTTTCAGAGTAGCAGCCATGTTAGTCTGAATTCGCAAAAAGAAAAGGAGTACTTGTGGCACCTTAGTTTGTTAGTCTCTAGGGTGCCACAAGTACTCCTTTTCTTTTTGCATTTTCACTGTGTCATTTTTTTTTTTTGTAGATACCCAAACACAGCAGAAAGGGAAACAAAGCACTTTGCAAATTCACCACAAAACACATAACCACTTCAGCAATATAATAGTTGTAGATATAGATGAGTAGTCAAACCCACCATTTAGTGCACCTTTAAGAATGCTACTCCAGGAGGGTCAAATTGGGAGAAATATTTCTCCTTAAGTGCATCAGGTTAAGTCAGATTTCTTCCATGTTTCAGCTAAGCTAACAGAAGCTCTGCATTAATCTTTACTGTAACTGATTCATTTACAGTGGCTCTCCCCTGCTTTCCATTACCATAATGCTCCAGTTGAAGCCAATGAGATATCTCCATATCGGGAGGTAGGTGTATGCATGTGTGTGTGTGTGTGGGGGAAAGGCGGGGGGTTACTTCATGAGTTCTGCTTGCACAAACTACGAAAAAGGTTACATAAGGAGCATTAGCTCCCTCTAACTGCACAGCTCAGAAACACATCACCCATCCCTCATTTCTTTTCAAGGACTCTGAGAAGCATTATTTGTATAATCAACACACAATATATGGACACCAACCTTCTCCAATCTCGTACTTTGGGTTTTACTTAGTGAAAACTTCTTTTGCCATAAGCAAGAGTTACAAGTAGTATCAGACTAAAAGTGATTTGTTTACTTCACTGTGTGTGCTTCATTCTATAGAAAGGTCACTTTCATTTCATGTGCAAAACTTTTCACCCAGTTCCTAGGATGCACCCACTACTCCTGCTACACATGCAAATTTGCTAATTCCAACCCCCAGAATAACAAGGTTGGAAGGTTAAATCAAGCAAGAATGAAAGGCCTTGGCTACACTTGCGAGTTACAGTGCAATAAAGCAGCCCCGGGCGCCCTAGCTCACTTCCTGTCCACACTGGCAAGGCACGTATTGCGTTCTGACTCCACGGCTACAGCGCTGCTGGGATTCCACCTCAGCGAGATGATTAACGCTTGTTGCATAGTGGCTGAAACGCCCGGGCGCCAGTGTGAATGAGGTGTTGCATTACTGCGCTGTGATCGGCCTCTGGAAATGTCCCATAATCCCCTTAAGTCAAGTAATTCTTCTCGTTGTGAAATCGGCTGCAGGAATGTGTAAATGCCCTTTCAAAGCTCCATTTTGGAGAAGCTGGCTGCTTATCAGCTCCGAGAAAAAGCAAACATTTACTGTTTGCTTTGAGTGAGTGAAAGAGAGGTGGGGGAGGAGGGGGGGGTCTGAACTGACAAGACAGCATGCTGACACACTCTCAGCCCCCCAAAAACCCACTCTCTCTCCCCCCACATACACACAACACATTCCCTGTCACACTCCACCCCACCCACTCCCATTTGAAAAGCACGTTGCAGTCACTTGCATGCTGGGATAGCTGCCCATAATGCACCGCTCCCAATGCCACTTCAAGTGCCGCAAATGTGGCCATGCCAGTGCGCTTGAAGCTGTCAGTGTGGACAGACTGCAGCACTTTCCCTTCTGCGCTCTACGATAGTGGGTTTAACTCACAGCGCTCTACATCTGCAAGTGTAGCCATGCCCAAAACTTGTTTTGCTGAAAGAAGAACAGGAAGTCCCACTGATGTTCCAGAAAGTGTCCCAAAAATCTTACTGTACACATTACAGTCTATGTGATGGCAACAGGCTGCAGCAGTATTCTTTGAGCCTTTGCTGCGTGTGCACAACATGGTTCTTCCTCTGGTTGTCATGTGCAAACATTGACAATTTGCTGAACAAAGCTCTTAATTAGAAAATGTGAGCGCATTTGGTATCATAAGTGACTACAAAATCCTTTTTTCATGATAAAAAAAAGAAAGAAAACAGACCATTAACCAATAAATTGTAGTCTATAAATGCAAAATTAGCATCTGATGAAAATAGTGGTAAAGCTGAACTCCTGCTAGTTTATCATTAGGGTCTCCTAGATTATGTACCTTGTTGTTACATTTTGTTTTGCTTTGCTTTAGAAATGCAATGTAGGGAACAAAGGGATAAACTAGACAGTGTTAAATGGGCCCAAGAGAAATCAAATCTTCTCTTTTGGAAATAATCCCTATTGAATTTAATGGAGATGAAACCAATAAGGTTTGATAGAAATTATTCAAAACCCTACAGCTTTTAGTATAATACTACTACTAATAGAAAATGAAAACCTTTCTGTACGTTTCTTAAATCATTCTACAGAAATTGATTAAAAAGGACATAATCCTCTATTCAATTCTATAGTTTCAAAATACCTCCAGAATGGTTCTCATTTTCTATTACATTCTGCAGGATGTTTCCTTGGGAGTCAAAATTATTGCTTCAATGTGCAGATTCTTCATCCCTGTCCCCCATCCCACAAATGACTCCTTAATCTACTCCTTCTAGCACCTATTTCTTAGTCACTGAGTGCTGTGCAAAAGTCTCCTTTACCAGGCCCAGATAGAAGGATGCTGCTTTAATCCACCTTTGACATTAGATGACCTATTACATCCTATCTAACTCTAACTTCTGATACAATGACAGTCATCTTCAAACATTAGTCGTATCGGCTGCTTTGAAAAATATAGTCAAAGTCTAATGTTAATAGCTCAGGTCTGTCTGTTTATGCTTTTTCAGATATGACCTTTTTTTGTGGGCACCTATATCTTTTGAAAATGTAGTGTGAGAATTGTGGTGACAAAAGTTGAGTGGCCCAGGGGTTTTGCTTCTGCTTGGAGAGCTGGGATTTCCAGCAGCTTTTTTTGAATACCAGCTAATAACAGTTTATCAATTAAATTTATTGGGGCACACCTTCCCTGAAAGTGAAGGGTGCTAGGATGGGAGTGAGAGAGCTACTGGTTGCTGGGGAATATTGAAGTATTACTCTAACTCAGGGGTAATCAATAGGCAGATCGTGGGCCAAATCTGGTCTGCCAGATGCTTTTGAACACACCTGGAAATCTTTTTGATTACTTAACATCATTATGGTTATTATTTTTTATTATTATTATTTTCTCTGGAGTCCAGACTTTGATTATACCTTGACCAAGAAATTTGGATCTTGACAAAAAATAATTGCCTACCATTACCCTAACTCTTGATGTTGAAATGTTACAAGCTTAGTAAGCTTCTTGGAGACAATTTTACTGGGCTGGGATTTGCTGCTTCAAAATGTTGCTTTTCTGCAGAGAATCTCAAGATTTAGTTCCCCACACATACGTGTAATTGTCTCATGGATGAGCTGTAACCCAGAACTGGAGAACAGACTCTGACAGTATTATAGTAAATTTCACTGCGCTGCCTGCTCTGTCCCATATGATATCCTGGGGGAAGGGGAGGAAGGCTGCTTGGAAAATGGTGGGGCAGCACAGAGTTAAACATTGTTCAAGTTCTCTCTCTTTTCAGGCCAACAGATCTGCCAGAGACATCCATGCTCTGCAATTGCCTACCAGGACTCTCCTCAACATTTCTTGCCAATCATGATCAGCTCTCTACAATAGCTAATGAGTGCCCCAAGATATCTGTCATGGAGCTGCTTGAGCACACATTGAGACAACTGAGATGTGGAGAAGGGTCATTTAGAGGGTGGGATGGAAGTTCTTGGCTGCTCTAGAGGCCGGGACAAATGAGAAATTCATTACAGTCGCTCTGGGTGACTGGAAAATGACAACTAGAAAAATTGCTCTTCTGTACTCCTCCTTAGAGCAGTGACCCATTCTCCCTCTCACCTCTCCTGTTCCTTCTCTTTATCCTCCACCATGAAGGGAATTCCCTGATTCTCTGCACTTATATTGCACTAGAGCTACTGTCTAGGCTTCAGAGTAGCAGCCGTGTTAGTCTGTATTCGCAAAAAGAAAAGGAGTACTTGTGGCACCTTAGAGACTAATCAATTTATTTGAGCATAAGCTTTCGTGAGCTACAGCTCACTTCATCGGATGCATAAAAGTGGAAAATGCAGTGAGGATGTTTTTCTAGGCTGTTTCCTTAGACTTTCCACCCATTAACCCATAGTCCAGCAAAATGGTAGTACTCTGCAGCAGATACCTGACAGAGGTTGGCTGTGCTCACAGCAGAGTCGAGAGAAATTTCACAGGGGAATTTTAACTGAGCTATTCACTAATGAGGATGAAACAGCTCCCACAGGAGAGTTATTCAGGATTTAATCCAAATAAAATGCAACCCTTCACTGAAACTAGTATCAAGCCCCATTTAAACTATAAGGAGAAATCAGCTGCAGAAATGTCTTCCTTCTTCTTGCCTTTATAGGATAACAAAAGAAGTCTCTTACTTCTCTCTGGATCCAGGAGAAGCCAGCAAGCAGTACTTGCTTGTAGACACCATTTTATCAGTGCCATTATTTATAACCTGACACAGCACCACCTGCTGCTAGCAAGAGACACTACAGCTTCCCATTGAAATGAACAGGAACCTGCCCCACACTACTATTTTGATTGGTTTACCTTATTAGCTCTTTGAATGTTCATGGGGAGTCAGGGGGGTCCCATACTCCCTGACTTCCCTTTCCATTGAATTCTACATCAGGCATTTTATTGCCTCACTCCTCCTTGAGCCCGCTGCTCTCTTTTCCTTATCTTAGCTCCTCTCTCTCCTTACCAGTGCTATGTAGCAACACTCTTTTTTTGCTGCAGACTCAGATAGTTTTCTGGTGTTTAGAAAGCAAGCTATCTGGAGTGGGAATCCATT
Source organism: Lepidochelys kempii (assembly GCF_965140285.1). Classification (NCBI taxonomy): domain Eukaryota; kingdom Metazoa; phylum Chordata; order Testudines; family Cheloniidae; genus Lepidochelys; species Lepidochelys kempii. The sequence goes on along the minus strand of NC_136381.1, from coordinate 247,036,041 downwards.
GTAAAGAGAGAAAGAAGCAAGAGCTTGGCCCTGTTCTTCCATGCTAGAGCCCAGATGACAATGCTGTTTCCCTCCTCACTTTTTTTCTCTCATGATTGCGATTTCGTTAAAAACAATTTGCCACCTTGGCATCCTCTAGTCCAGTGGTTCTCAGCCAGAGGTACATGTACCCCTGGAGGTACTCAGAGGTGTTCCAGGGGGTACTCAACTCATCTGGTCACTGTTTCTCAATGTAGGGGTTGCAGCCCCTGCGGGTTCATGGGACAGGTTTAGAGGCGTTGCAAGTGCACAGGGCTGGTAATAGGGGGCAGCAAGCTGGGCAATTGCTAAGAACCCCATGCCAGAGGGGGCCCTGCAAATCTCAGTTACATGCTTCAGCCCTGGGTGGTGGGACTTGGGCTTCAGACAAGGCTCACAAGTGAAAAACAGGCTCAAGTATTACACTGAAATGTAAGTACAATATTTATATTCCAGTCAATTTATTTTCTAATTATATGATAAAAATGAGAAAGCAAGTAATTTTTCAGTAATTGTGTGCTGTGACACTTTTGTATTTTTATGTCTGATTTTGTAAGCAAGTAGTTTTTAAGTGAGGGTACATGAGACAAATCAGACTCCTGAAATGGGTACAGTAGTCTGGAAAGACTGAGAACCCACTGCTCTAGTCAAAGTTAAAGGTTTGTGTGTGGCAGGCAGCAGACTGTACCAGTGTCTAAAGAGCAAGTGAGACAGCAAGTTGGCAAATCTGGCTGATTTCTGCTTGTCTGACACCCACATATTGGTCATTGCAAAGCTCAGAGAGCACTGGATGGTGCAGCAATTAACGCTAAACCATGCTGTGTGGGAGGACACGCAGAGGGTCTGCCATGTGAAACATGATGTATTCCCAACTGATACAGTGATTTTTTGAATGTCTGCACCTGATTGGGTAAATACATACAGCATGTCTCCGGCCTGTCTAATTAACACACACACATTGTGGTCAGGCTTTTAAAACACACATTTTAAAGGCTGTATGTTGTGTTGTAGTCATGTTGGTTCCAGGATATTAGAGAGACAAGGTGGGTGAAGTAATATCTTTTAATGGACCAAGTTCTGCTGGTGAGAAAAACAAGCTTTCATGCTTACACTGAACTCTTCTTCAGATCAGGAAAGGAGGCATCAGCACAAAGCATGGGCCAAACGGCAGGTACAGAGAATCAAAGTGCAGTGACTCCCTCTGAGCCTGTAATGGAGGCCTTGAATAGTATGGCTGATGACACAAGAGATTCCTTAGTGGAGTCAGACAGTCAGCTGCTTGCCTAATTCCTAGATTGGCATGTTCTTTCTATGGTGTCATCTATGAAAGAGACCTCTGTCAATTGCTGCAGGGTCTGCAGAGAGGAGCTGCCCCCCAGTTCAACACGCACAATCCTTCCTCCCTCATCACTTAGATATGGCCCAGACTTGTGCCCCTGCCGAGTCAGCAGGTTTCAGAACCTGGCTGCTGAATCGACCAAGCCTCTGCCTTATCCTCCTTGAACTCCCAGTTTATCTCTTCTGTGATGGCTGCAGAGCACTGCCTTCTATCAATAGCTAGATATCTGTGGCAAAATCCTGACTTCTAGAAGTCCAGGAGAAAACTCCTGTTACTTCAATAGAGTCAGTAGTTCACCTCTGGTGAGCTGGGGCCTCTGGTTATTGTATAAAACATGCATGAGATACTGTCACCTCTTCCTACCTTGTGCCTCCCACCCATTTATGTGTGTCATCTATCTATTGTATCTTGAATGTGAGGTCCTTGTCAGACACTGCCTAGCATAATGAGGTCCTGATATGTCACAACTGTCCCTCATTTGACTACAGTAATATCAATAATAAATAATAATGAATAATAATTAATAATTGATAATGATGAAGACATAGTTTCTGCCAGACTCAGGACCAACTTTCAAACATCTGAGAAAAACTAATGCACCTCCCACTCACCGGGCATTATGTTCTTCTCCATTACATCTTCTCAATATACTTTTTTAAATAAATTGGATATCTCCATCCCACACATTTGTCCAGTGTTTCTTTCCTTAGTCATTTTCTCTGTCAACAGAAGGACTCAGATGTCCTCCACAAGCAGCATCTATACAAGCAACGTGGCACCAAAGAGACTCTTGGATGAGTGTCTATCAATGCTCTGAACTGACCTAACTTCCAGGCACCTAAGCCTTCCCTGGTATTTCACCTCAGTCTGAAAATCCCACTTGGATGCCTGTTTCTTTTGCCACGTCCAGGACACACAGAAATTTGGACTCACATCCCTAAGTGCAGTGTATCCTTGTACATGCATTACACCTGCCTTATGCACCCATCTCCCAGCTGGGTACCTCAGAGATGTTTATCTGGCCATTTATGTGCCTAAGAGGTTTTGAAAATCCTGGCTATTAAGTTTTATTCAGTAGCTAGTAGTTAGGCCAGGTCTCCACGACCTACCTATACAGATATAACTTGGTCACTCAGGAATGTGAAAAATCAACACCCCTGAGCGACATGGTTATACCAACCTAATCCCCGCTTGTAGACAGCGCTATGTCGGTGGGAGAGCTTCTCCCACCAACATAGCTATCGCCTCTCGGGGAGGTGGATTAACTATGCAACAGGAGAAGCTCTTCCGCTGGTGTAGGAGTGCCTTCTCTAAAGTGCTACAGCGGTCCAGATGTACCAGTGCAGCTGCACGGCTGCAGCACCATATGTGAAGAGAAGCCCTTATTAATAACCCTTTCATGGAAGTGACTGTTTGGTAGAGATCACCCTGGTCAAACCCACCCATGAATTTGGGAGTCATAGTTTGGAAATCTCCCTGATCTGAGTCTAAGAATCTGTGGCTGATCCCTATTTCTGTAATGACTGAACTGACAACTTGGATCTGAATGCCCATAAAGTTCAGACACAGGGAGGGGAAATATGGATCTGGTTTGATCCCTTCATTTCAGGTCTATCTTTGCTCTTTGATTATAAAACATGCAGGGTTGTTGTAGCTGTGTTAGTCCCAGGATATTAGAGAGAGTAAGTGGGTGAGGTAATATCTTTTATTGGACCGACTTCTGTTGCTGAGAGGGACAAGCTTTTGAGCTACATGGAGCTCTTCTTCAGGTCTGGGAAATGTAGGCAGAGTGTCCCAGCTAAATACAAGATACAGCATAAGAGTCTTTTTAGTGTATATGCAACCTGCCTCAGGTGGCATGTGACCAGGATTCATCACTGAATTTGGTCTGCTGGTTGGATCATTAGCTTCCCCAGCTTGGGTCAGGTACTAATGGGGAGTGCGACGTGAATGCTGATCCATGCCCCCTAGCATAAGAGTTAACACATATTTCAAGGGATTATGTGTGGTGAAGTGGCCTCTTAACACCTCTGCAGTCACAGGGGACAAAGAAAAAATAAGAAGTTGTGGGGTGGGTTTAGTGGGTTATAGATTGTTGTAATGCGCAATAAATCCAGGCTCTCTGTTCAGTCCACGATTTTTAGTGTCTAGAAAAGTTATTAATTTAAGCCCCCAAACTCGTCTTTTGAAAGTGTTGTGCAGGTGTCCTTTGAGGATGAGGACTGTGAGGTCAGATATAGAGTGACTGCTTTGTAAAAAGTGTTCACCCACAGGTGATAGGGTGTTTTTGTCTTTTATTATTTTCTCTGAGAGTTCATTCGAGAGCATAGTGATTGTCTGGTTTCATTCACATAGCTGTTATTGGGGCATTTAGTGCACTGGATGAGGTACGCCACATCCTGTGATAGACATGATCTTGAAAGGTGTGTTGTGTGTGTGTGTGTGTGGGGGGGGGGGGGGAGTGGGGGGAGGGGTTGATCATTGTAGCAGTGGAGATATGCCTGCAGGTTTTGCATCTGTTCTGGCAGGGTCTGGTGCTGCTTTGAGTTGGTGTGTCCTGGTCTGCGGCGAGTTTGCTTCTGATGAGGAGTCTGGAGAGGTTTGGGGGTTGTTTGATGGCCAGAGGATGGCGTTCAGGAAAGATTTCTTTCAGAATGGGTTGACTATGGGTTGTAATTTTTTGATGATAGCCTGTATGGGTTCCAGTTTGGGGCTGTAGATGACAACTAAAGGTGTGCAGTCAGAGGAGGGTTTATTTCTGTATTTCACAAAGCAATCACTCTATATCTGACCTCACAGTCCTTATCCTCAAAGGAAACATACACAATACCTTCAAAAGATGAGCTTAAATTAATAACTTTGCTAGGTACAAAAAACCACGGACTGAACAAAAGCACTAGATTTATGGCTTGTTGCGACAATATATAACCCATTTAAGCCCCTTCCCCAGCTTTTTTTTCCCCCTTTTCCCCTTATGACTGGAGAGCAGTTAAGGGGCCACTTCACCATGCATGGTGCCTTGAAATATGTGTTAATGCTTATGCTGAACCATCTGGTTCCACCTTGTGTTTAGCTGTGACACTCTGAGTACACTTCCCAGATCGAAAGAAGAGCTCTGTGGAGCTCAAAAATGTGTCTCTCTCACTAAGAGAGGTTGAGCCAATAAAAGATATTGCCTCAACCACTTTGTCTCTATAAAACATGCAGAAATATGTGTGATCCAAGGTGCCTAAAGTAGTCCTCGCTGAAAATGCCAAGGTTGCAAAAATGCGGACTGCAAAAAGGAGAGCAGATTTTCCTAAAACTGGTGGTTAACACTGAAGTTATATTCACCAACCAGTCACAAACTGTGCTCCTGATCTCCCACACTGGTTATTAAGAAGCTAAAAAAGAAATTACACAGCCCCCTTTATTACATGCCAGTTCTCTGGCCATCAGCACATAGGTCCAGTAAAGTGAGAAGTTATTTAAAAACTCTGCTCACGATACAAAATGTTCTTCTGACCTCAAAGGGCCAGCCATATTAGCAGGTCAATATTAGTTTGGAACTTACCCAAAATACCACACTGTCAGCCAAACCTTTAGCATCTAAAATTAAAGGTTTATTATAAAAGAAAAAAAGAAAAAGAGATTTTAAATGGTAAAGCAATCAGATACATACAGAGACTTCAAAGACCATGTATTAGGTTCTTAGTGGTACTAGTGAGTTTGCTGGCTTGAAAGTCCCCCTGGAACACATCCACAGCTTGGATGGATTATTCGGTCCTTTGTTCAGAGCTCCTTTTATAGAAAAATTGCTCCAAAGGTAAGAAGACAAAATGGAGAAAATGCAACTGCCTTTTTATATCCTTTGCCATGTGCCTTGTACATCTTTTGCCCAAATACAAGCTTCACAGCACATGGCATGGAAAAGCCTTAGAGTTAGCTGTCCACAGGCATGACCCTACATGTCTTGCTTATGAATCACATAAGGTGTAGCCTCTGGCTCCTTTCAATAGATTCATTGTACAGCTGATGACCCTTGATGGGCCATCGAACAGGCGAGGCAGTACTGATGCCGATCTATCTGGGGGTGTCACCCAGAAACACAGCACAAGTTTGGAAATACGGATATACCCTACATATCTATAACTCACAATACAAAGGTGATACAAACATATAAATAAGATTATCACATTTGGCAAATCCTAACATTTTTACGGATACCTTACACAGCATATCCGGGACAATTCCTTGCAATTTTATAATATTGGTATCAATAATATTACAAATTGTTCCACATATTCTATACAGCGTCACAGTTTGCTGATACATTTTTTCTTTTGAAGGGAACTCATATAAATTGGTAGCACTGAAAGCAGTGTGCATTGTTAGATTGTGAGGCTGGATATTTGGTGCTGTCTGATGCTTAGTTTTTAATCATGAGTAGTCTGGAGTATTTGTGAAGCTTGCAAAGTGAGAAACAGTGGCTGCGTATTCAAGACATGAAACTGAAATTGAAAAATGCAGTTAAGACGGCTGTACACAAATATGGAGAATTATGTTCAAATAAAAGTTACTCCAATTCCAGTGAGGTTTATATTTTATCAATAATTCATGAATTTGTAAAGTCATCATTTGTAATACTTAACTACTTCTTGGAAACTAAACAGCTTTCATGTCCCTAGTTAAATATAGTGAGTGCAGGTTATTGCAATGCTCTCTGGGATTCTGTATTGACACTTATTTCTTGATAATTGCTGCATATTTATAAAAGATCAGCTGAACTGGCCTTTCAAGTTTGATTTGAAGCTTTGGAGCCACAATAACGGCTTTTGGAATCTAAATCATCTGATGATGGCCATAATATAATGGGTGAAATGTCAGGGGGTAAATAAAAAACTTATGACCCAACAAGGCATTTGTTTAACAATTTGAGAGGATGAAATATGCAATACAGTTAGGGAGGCCCTTGTTTAATATGAATTGAAATTTCACTTGAAACAGGCAAGAAATAGAAGAGAAAGCTAATGGCATTTGAGAGACCACCTTAGAGTAAGTTAAACCAAAAAGAGGAAGATCAGAGACTTTAGGTAATGTTTCAACAGGTGGTGCTGCTATTTATCAAGAGTTACTGGTATCATTGAATACCTCCTTGGTTATCCATTTGAGAACACCAAAAATGCCCTGACAGTCATAAAAATTGCATTTTTCATACTAATCTTGGCCCTGGTTTGGCATTGGCAGCCATAATGAGTATAAAACTTTATACTTATATAAAAATGTATGTTTACTGCCCATTCAGAGATCAGTCCTGCAGGGGGCTGAGCACTCTGGCCCGACCCAGCAAAGCAGTTAAGCATATGGTTTACTCAAGGGCAATGCCAGTGGGGACGCTCACATGCTGAAATTTAAGCAAATGCTTAAGTATTTCTCTGGAACAGGGCCAGTGTTCCCATCACCTTAGAAGATCAAACCCTCATTGAAGCAGTGGAACCCATACATGATACACTATTCTTCTTTGGTTACGTGTGTTTGGTTCAAATTCAGTTGGCAATGATTTTCTGATTGTTTCCGAGTTAAATGAAGAGTCGTAAGGTCAGATCTTCAGTTGGTATACATTATTGCAGCTCCATTGCAGTGAATTGCCCATTTATCATGGCCAGATCCCCAAGCCTATAATTCCCACCTACTACCCAGAAAAAGAAGAAAGAAGAAATGCAACTACACTAATCATTTGCATATTACAATACCTTTTATTTTACAGATGTCAATGTAAATAGCTCATATAAACAATACAGCGAGTTCACCAGTTGTCTCTGAAACAAACACTGAAAGAGGCAAATTACATAGTTCACATTTTTCCTACTTTGCGCCACTCTCCTGGTAGTACCTTGTGAATACTGCTCCAATGGATGATCGCATTGCCATTAGGAAGTCACTCTTACTGGATCATCCAATTGCGAACCACCTCACCCTCAGCTTAATCTATCACAATTTATTTCCTTCAGAAGACAACTTTGTGCTTCAATACAATCGACATTTAATTCAATGCATCTCAAAGCACATCCTTGAGAACTGTCCACAAATGCAGTCTTCCAGATTTTCAAAGGCATTGCAAAAAGTGAATGGATGTTGGCTCTGCTGGAAAAGTAGTTTGTGCTGATCCAATGCTGCTTCTGATATTTTACTACTCAGAATATTTCAGAACTTTTTTTAAAAAAAAGCATGGCTCAAGCTCAGTTCTAAAACCAGACCAAGGCTCTGTGTGTGTGTGTGTGTGTGTGTGTGTTTCTTATTACTTCTGAATCAGTTCAACTATTTCTATGAAGCATATAAGACTGAAAAACATTGAAGTAAAAAGTAAAAACTTTGTGTTTTAAATGACTAAAAATAAAGTTCTGAGACTATTCCAGTGGCCCTGCCTGTCTCTGCTTTTTTCAGATCAAGACTCATCTCACTGACTGTAGTAAGTCCTTAGGGTGACAGAATCACTCATTTCATGGCTCTCAGACTCTAAGAACATACAATTTTTAATCTGACCAGAGATACTGAAGCACATCCACTGAGATAGAAAGTTTTTCTGAAATCCGGAGAAATTTCATCTGTCACTTTGCCGTTCCCTAGTAATTCTGCAACATATGCAAAGGATTTAAGCAGGTTCACCATGTATGAAGTCACATTATATGGGTTATTTTAATTATTTAATGCTTTTAAATTGATCATTGTCACCCTTGGAAGACTAATTACTGTTAAGTTATCTATCATCCTCATATTGCTCCCTACTGGTAAAAGTCTGGGTCAAAAAATACAATGTCCCATGAAGGCTAACATAGTCAGTCTCTGGTAGATCAATGCCCATGGGAGAATAGAATATTAGGGTTGGAAGAAACCTCAGGAGGTCATCTAGTCCAATCCCCTGCTCAAAGCAGGACCAACACCAACTAAATCATCCCAGCCAAGACTTTGTCAAGCCAGGCCTTAAAAATCTCTAAGGATGGAGATTCCACCATCTCCCTAGGTAACCCATTCCAGTGCTTCACCGCTCTCCTAGTGAAATCATGTTTCCTAATATCCAACCTAGACCTCCCCCACTACAACTTGAGACCATTGCTCCTTGTTCTGTCATCTGCCACCACTGAGAACAGCCTAGCTCCATACTCTTTGGAACCCCCTTCAGCTAGTTGAAGGCTGCTATCAAATACCCCCTCACTCTTCTCTTCTGCAGAGTAAATAAGCCCAGTTCCCTCGGCCTTTCCTCATAAGTCATGTGCCCCAGCCCCCTAATCATTTTCATGCCCTCTGCTGGACTTTCTTCATTTTGTCCCTTCTGTAGTAGGGGGACTAAAACTGGATACAATACTCCAGGTGTGGTTTCATCAGTGCTGAATACAGGAGAATAATCACTTCCCTCAATCTGCTGGCAATGCTCCTACTAAAACAGCCCAATATGCCATTGCCCTTCTTGGCAAAAAGGGCAAACTGCTGACTCATATCCAACTTCTCATCCACTGTAATTCCCAGGTCCTTTTCTGCAGAACTGCTGCTTAGCCAGTTGGTTCCCAGCCTGTAGCGGTGCATGAGATTCTTCCTTCCTAAGTGCATGACTCTGCACTTGTCCTTGTTGAACCTCATCAGATTTCTTTTGGCCCAATCCTCCAATTTGTCTAGGTCACTCTGGACCCTATCCCTACCCGCCAGTATATCTCCCTCTCCCCTCAGGTTAGTGTGAACTTGCTGAGGGTGCAATTCATCCCATCATCCAGATTATTCATAAAGATGTTGAACAAAACCAGCCCTATGACCAAACCCTGGGGCACTCCACTTGATGCCGGCTGCCAACTAGACATCGAGCCATTGATCACAATCCTTTGAGCCCGGCAATCTAGCCAGCTTTCTATCCACCTTATAGTCCATTCATCCAATCCATACTTTTTTAACTGGAAGCTCCTCCATTGAGCACACCTTACCTCCAGCTCCCAGATGCTCAAACTTAGATACTACTAGGAAACATGCTTCCATTGTAGTAGTGGCACTCAACTAGGGAGATATATTTGGAGATACCAACAATGCAGTCCAGTTTTTCATATGAGAGTCAACAAACACAGTCTTCAGAAAATTGGTGTGTTATGCTCCTTGTGATACCAAGCAACTGGACAGATGTATTCATCACTGACTAATTGTATTATCAGACATTTAAGAGACTCCATTGGACAAAGTATGAGAAGCAGTCCTATATAATATGACATTTCACTCCATATTCTTTATGAAAATATGCTTATAATATGGATCTAACATAACTGAGATATACTTTATGCAAGATGGCTCATGTGAAATATCATTGGAAAGGTTATGATGTACTGAATGTGATTATCCAGTTTGTATGCCTGTATCATTTCTGTATCTGATGTTAGGAATATTAACAATGTATCTGTATTTCAAATGTGTTACTTTGGGTGTCACCCCCAACCAGCCCTTCAAATACAACAATGGAAAAGCCAGACAGGACTAATGGGCCATTACAGAGACAATGGACTGCAAAAGAGCTTAGTCTTCCTGTGGACCCTGCAGAGACCCTATAAGTAATGGCTGCCGCAGCCCTGCAGAGATATGGGTCTGACACACCTGGTACTGGGCCCACCCCTTGGAATGCCAGTGTTTTTCCACTGGGAAACAAAGGGTTCCTGCCATATACAAGAGCTATATAAGGCAGGGGATTGACATCATGGGGTTCTCCTCTGCCTCCCCACCCAAAGAGACACTGAAAAACATCTGGAAGCAAGAACTGAATGGAGGGGAGAAGCTGGAAGGCATCTAGCTTGTGAGTAATAATACCTGAGGTCTCAAGCTGGAGACCAGTGCAGCTGCCTTTCAAGACTTTCTGTAATCTGCCTGTAACAATATCTAAAGTCAGAAATTACTATTTGTAACCAATTTCTTTAGTGAAACAAGCTTAATTTGTGTGTTTGGTTTTATTTGATTAGTACTCTGCTTTGTTCTGTCTGTTATCTCTTATGTGAACTTAAAATCCACCTTTTGTAGTAAATAAACGCATTTCTTGTTTATAATATACCCCAGTTTATGCCATTCATAATGGCGGGAAGGGGGGCGGGGGAAATAAGAGGCTCTGCATACCTTCCTCCATGTTGAGGGAGGAAACAGATTTCAGTTCATTCTGCACTCTAAGGGAGGTGGACACCTGAGTGCTTGGGCAAGTCCCTTAAGCTGAGCCTTCCCACAACTGATTTCAGTGTCTGTTTCGTTCTGCAGTTGGGTGTGGCCCTGCCTGTGAGTTTTCTGGAGAAGGCTTAATAGCCTGGCTCAGCAAGACAGGTAGAAAGGGTGCCCAGGCTGGCATAACAGGCAGGCTGAGTGGTATCTTGGCTCATCAGGTGACATCCTAAGGGGGGCAACCTGTCACAAATCTAATAGGTCTTTTCTAAAATTCTTCAATCTCTCTTGTATGAATTCATGCTAACTATTCTGTATTTCACATCACTAAATATTACCTGTGCTCTAAGCAATATTTGATGGAGCAGGAAGAATTCAGATTCAGAAATATTTACTTAATCTTGGCCCTTATCAATGCTTTCACCATAAAGAAATTCAGTCTTATAAAACCTATAGCCATTGAGTTCTAATTCCTCACCTGCCCTCACATTTAAGAGCTACATTAGCCACCTCTATTGTTTTTTTTGTCATTTCCTCCAACCTTAGCAAACTATTTAAAAAAATATCAAAATCCTTTCCTACTAGTCTCCCGATTCTAGAAAGTCCTAAATCTGGACACATTTCAGCTTTGTAGTCCTGACTTTATCTGAACTAACTTTATGTTTGCACTAGCTGGAGTCAAAACACGTTAATAATATCTCACTTTCCTCCAGGATAATGTATCCTACTTTCTAGACAGTGTCCTTCAGCTTCTCTCTTGAGTACTGATGTGAAGAATTCATTCAGCCTTTTAGGTCTACCAACCTGATCTGTCATTAACTTCCCAATAATAGCCCTTAATAGCCCCCCACTGACTCTTTATCTGGTGATTTGCTTCATATGTATTTAAAGAAACTATTATCTAACTTTAATTCCTTTTGTTATTTTTATTTCATTTACCTTCAGACTTGTTTAATAAATGTTTTACACTCCAGTCTATCTAACCTTTTTTTGCCTGCCTCCTTCTCCTTGGATGTCCTATATCTGCTCTCTCTTTTTTCTTTTTCTTCCCAGTCACATTATAAATGCTCTGACTCTGCAGCATAGACCCTTCTTTGTTTCCAACTGAGTTTGGGATGGAAATGGAAGTGGAAAACTGTGTATATTGTTTAAAATTAAAGAATGTGAAACTATGTCTAGTTTTGTTTGTTTGAAGTTTTCCTGAAAGTACATGATTTCTGATACTATTTTGAAACATTTCCACAGCTCTATTTCATGCCTTGACACTCAGATTTACCCTCCGATCCTGCACACCCTCATCCTCCCCCACTCATCCATAAAGAGTGTTGGGACACAGTTGTAAAAATACCTTCTGGAAGATCAAACTCATACAAAACTCAAAGTTTTGTATTAAAGTAACTATCAATTACATTAAGCATGTGTACTGGGAGTAAGAGGTATCTATTCAACAATACATAGAGATCCCAGAAGCCCTATCCCTGCATGCACTAGAGGTCTGATTTTCTTATAATGGACACCAGTTATCCACTGGTGTAAGTCCGTGAGATTTCAAAGGCACTACTTCTGATTCATACTAATGTGCTTAAGATTAGAAGGCGGACCAGGCTTTGTTTGAAAAGTTTAGTTGGGTTTTTGAGAGTATTGGTTGAGCTCAGATACAACCAAATCATGGAATCATAGAAGTGTAGAACTGGAAGGGATCTTGTGATGTCTTCTATTCCAGTCTCTTGCTTGATGCTTATATAATACGAGTTGTTCAGTCTTCTTCAGTCTGCAAAACTGGGCTGGATATGAAGTCATGAGGCTCTGTCTCCTTGCTATTTATGGTATTTTCTTCTAGTCAGGCCTGAACTATCTTGCATACAACTTTTCTTGAGTCACTTCCATTTTCTATCCAGGCCAGAATTAGAAAGTACAGAGGTGGCTGAAATGGAAACCAATGAGGAAAAAGTTATCCAAATCTTTCCACCCTTGAAACATAGTTTGACTTTTGTATGTGAAGGTTCTGGTCAATTCTTTTTTCAACTGAACTGGTTCAGCCACCATGAAGCATTGCATCCTGATCCAGGATACATAATTAGGAAACGGGAAAAGATAGTGCAGCAAGGAAAGTAGGAGAGCTGACATCTTTCTTATAACCTTGACAACAGATCTTTAAAAAATAATTTGCAAATGTTACCAGTGCCAACAGATTAGTAGCCAAGATTTTCTGTAACTTTAAAACACACAGTAAACTACAACCAAGCGCAAATAAGTGGATGGGCCCTCCTCACGTCCTTCATCGCTATGAATTATTCCACATTGTTTCAGTAAAAGATTGCCAGGCCTATTCTCAGAGGAAGAAAACTACCAAGCAAAGTAAGCCTAATTTTTCCTTTTGAAGGTTTCCTTGCTCTTCCCTATCAGTAACTTTCTCAAAACTCACTCGTGAAGTTTCATTCTGTTCACTCTTCTCCTTTTTGCAGTATCCTCTCCCCAGGCAGATTAAAAAACTGAGTGAAATTCTGCACCTATCGCTCTGCATACACAAATGTGCATCTTTTTCCAATGGACTGAACAGCAGCAAAGCAGCCTCAACATTTGCAAACTAAGGGCCTGATGCCGCAGAGTGATTAAGGCCCTCAACTCCCATTGATGTCTATGGGAGTTGAGAACGCTCAGAATCAGCACCGTGCTGTGAGAGTTCAGCATCTGCCAGGACTGAACCCTTAAGCAGTAAAACTCTAAGAGGGAAATAATGTTAACTGTGCTTCTGCCAATCTTAAGGTGCACTACTGTATTTGAAGCCAACAACGAGGCAGAATAAAACATTTTCAGATCATGCAGATCTGTATTCATATTGGCTTCTGCTGCCTTCTTATTAGTATATTTACACGTTGAATTAAAATGTTTTCCCATTACTACCATTCTCTGCTTTGCTTTGTTTTGTTTTAATTTGTGCAGTGATTTTGAAATTCAGTCCTTTATTGCACTGAGGAGTAATGGCATATGCCAGCGATAGCATTACTCTCTGAAATATCTCTATACCATTCCTGAATTGCTCTTTCAGAGACTACCAAACCCTCTCACTTCACAAATGGGCATTCACCTCCCCCTTCTCATTCCTGTCTGTCTCCTCAAAACTCTATCTCCTTTCACAGTAATCCCCTCATTTTTGTCATTTCCTAGCCAAGTTCTGGCTATTCCCATAATATCACACATTCCAAATGTGAATACGTCGTCAGCTCTCTTATCTTTGCTGCTAAGCTCCTTCCGTTTGTATATAAGCACTTTAATAACCCTCTGTTTTTTCATCTTTTTTTCTTTTATATTAGTGCTCATAAATCCCAAAGTTAATCTGACCTTCCTGTAACTCATTTCCAGTAAAAGTGCAAGCTTTCCCCCATTTTCTGTTTATCCGTCTTTCATTTCCATTTATTTTCTCTGCATACTTGTCTTCCCTCTGCAGTCCTAGTTTATTCCCACCCTCCTCCCACCTCGGAGTTCTGCCATTATGAATATGGATTCTGGGAGACTGGGTGTCTAAGGAGATCACTGTTAATGGGATGCAGACCCTTTCATCTCTAACTCGTTGAGTCAAATCCCTCCCACTTTGATAGTGCCTGAAAAATTGTTACTCTTGGGTGGTTGTTCAATAGCTTGCAATAAACAAGTTAATCTTGTGAGTCCAGTTCCTGAAGCACACGTAGCTAGAGGTAGTAAGAAGGTAATGCTATGAGCTGTCATGGGTTACACTTAAATAGTAAAAAGAAAAGGAGTACTTGTGGCACCTTAGAGACTAACCAATTTATTTGAGCATGAGCTTTCGTGAGCTACAGCTCACTTCATCGGATGCTGAGCTGTAGCTCACGAAAGCTCATGCTCAAATAAATTGGTTAGTCTCTAAGGTGCCACAAGTACTCCTTTTCTTTTTGCGAATACAGACTAAACACGGCTGTTACTCTGAAACTTAAATAGTAGTACTCGACCAGAGAAAACCCACACTGAGCTATGCCCGTCAGAAAGCGATCCCTTTTCCCCAGTGCAGCAGTGACGATGTTTTAAAAGGCAATGTAGATAAATACTGGACAATCAGAAAGACTAGCAGGTTTTAACGGGGCACAACTGCAAACACATAGGCTTAAGAGCTCAAAAACATAACAGGTAGTAAGGTATCCTTAAACAAACAAACAAAAAAAAAGATTGATGCCGTTCGAAAATATCGGAAGTTCATTAGGAGCACCCAGGCTCACCAACAGTAAATGGCTATTCACACTGCGGGGTAGGACACTTCACATGTAGGTCACTTCACTCTCTGTCTCTCCCCGGCATCATTTTGCCTTTCAATTGCAAGAGACACCATAACCCTAAAGAAGACACAGCAGCGTATTTTCCATCTCCGTGATTCCCTTGCTCCCTTCCCACCTCACTCCCCATCACTCCTTCTGAATCTTGTCTAACGTGAGTTTGTGGATTTGGAGGCAAACAGTAGCCAAAAGCACCTACCAGACTTGCCATTTTTCACAGCAGCACCAAGGTGCTTTGGAGCCCTGAGCAGCAACAGCAGTAGGACTAGTACATTAAACACAACAGAAGAGCACCACAGTCCCCTCTGGAGACAGAGTGGGGGCCCTCCCCCACTTTCTGGAACCAGTTCAGCAGCTGAACATTTGGATCTGAGGGCTTTGAAACCCTGACATAGAAAACAGCCTCTTTTCCCCTCCCCCTTGGTTCAGGATATGAAATGAAACACTTCCCGCACTATCGGGGACCAGTGGTACCTTAGAACATAGACAACGCTTCTCATTACCACTCATCTTTACTGTCTCCCACTTGAAATCCCATTTTCTGGCACAGGAGCGGAGCTACCAAAACAACACAGTGCCCAAAGTATCCAGCACACTTGCCAGTCCCTGGGCATCTGACTCACCTCCAGATCTTTACCAAGAACTCAGCCTTACCTCAGTCTCCAAGGAAGCTGAACAGTCTTGCTTCTCTCTAGACATCCAGCACAGTATTAGGCAAATACCAGAGCAGAAACACCAACCCTTCCCTACAACAACTTGGACCGTTCACACAAGAATTAGTCATGGGAGCACTGACAGTAGGAAAATGTCTGAAAACCGCTTGTCTAAGAAAATTCAACAACACCCATCACCCCACATTAGCCTTACTTCCTGGTAAGCCCTAATAATATAAGTGTTGTGTTGTGAGACTCTTTCAGCAAAAGCACACTGCTCTGTCTCAAACAAGGCACGCTTCCTCAAACAAAGATATAATTTCACATCAAACGTGTAAACAGTAGCCTCACAGCAAATGATGGATTCCTCTTGTTCTCAGCTGCTTAGCTGGTGTTTGGACCCTAGAGACTACTATTAACACCGGCTCACCTCCAAGTGATACACTAGTTTCCTTAAACTAAAATCATAACAGTTCAGCTAATACATAAATATCTTCCCAGTTCACATTATCAGACTTTTTGTTAGGGCACTCCTTTACACTGGCTTACTTCCACCACCTATGGAATCTGTATTCATAAAACGATACTCCTTAATTTTAAAATAACCACCCATCTACCACCTGGTGATACATTCAACACAACTCCCTAAACTCAGCCGAACAAAGCTGAGATAAAGCACTCGAAACATCTTTCTAAGCACACAACAATCACTCCCATCTCTTATTGGAAGTAAAAACAGGCACAAGAAATGTTTCACTCTTCGCCCATTTGGGCAGTTTCTATTTCTCTCCCGAGTCCGTGCTGGAGTGCAGGCTGGCTCAGTCTCCCAGCTCCTCCAACAGAAAGTGATGCAGGGTATAAGTAACTACAGAGATATTTGGTCTGCACTACTGACATTTTCTTGACTCTTAACTTCAGAAAAGTACAGATCCAAACTCTGCTGCTTTGTCCCATAACTGAGATCAATAATAACCCTAATATGTTCCTGTAACAGTTAGTCTGTTTAAAACTGCTGATTAATTATAAATATTGACATTGAAAACCAACATTTCTTTTCTTTTTTATTTAACTGTTCTCAGGATTTTTAAACATAGCTTCCTTCTTATTGCATACGTTACAGCTCTGGCTCACCAACAACTGGGGTGAAAAAATGTTCTTGGATTTTCCCACAGTGGAGGACACATCCGTCAATGGCTATTAGCCAGGATGCGCAAGGATCGTGTCCCTAGTTTCTGTTTGCCAGGAGCTGGGAATGGGCAACAGGGGATCACTTGAGGATTACCTGTTCTGTTCATTCCCTCTGAAGTACCTGGCCACTGTCAGAAGACAGGATACTAGACTGGATGGACCATTGGTCTGACCCAGTATGGCTGTTCTTATGTTTTTATACTATCGGATCCTTAGCTGGTGCAAACTGGCATAGCTCTATTCCATTGACCTCTTATACGTAGCTGACATAGGGCCAAATTGTGGCCCACCTATATAATGATCCCACTGAGGGGAAGAGCAGACTTCACAAGGCAGGTACTCCTCTCTTACATAGGTAGATGGGGAGTAGGCAGGCAGGAACTGGGCCAAGCCATGGCTACTTTCTCCCACACTGCAAACCAGAACATGTACACTGGCTGGCATACCAGGAGAAGAATTCTGCATAGGGCTGGCACTAATTGCTTTCCTTTGGAGTAAGGGGGTTCTATGAAACAAACTGTGACCCTGACTTACTGTTTCCTGATCTGTTCCAGAGGCAGTACAACTATGCCTCGAGGCTTTTGGCAAAGCCATGGTGTCATCCATTTTAAATTCTTTCCCCCAGCCTGGAGCAAGGGACATATAACCCATGGGTCAATGTGGATTATATGTCTCCCTCTGTGCCTAAGGGACGATGGGTCTATCATAGCTCTCAGCCTAAGGGCCTAGGTCATTAGCTCAAAGTGTAAAGATGCCTGCTTTTTAGTTCTGGAAGACCTGGTTCAATCCTAGCGTCAGCTAAGATGTTGGCTATATCAGGACAAAAAGAACAGGAGTACTTGTGGCACCTTAGAGACTGACAAATTTATTTGAGCATAAGCTTTCGTGGGCTACAGCCCACTTCATCAGATGCATAGAATGGAACATATAGTATATGTATATATATCTTCTTACTTTATGTTCCATTCTATGCATCTGATGAAGTGGGCTGTAGCCCACGAAAGCTTATGCTCAAATAAATTTGTCAGTCTCTAAGGCGCCACAAGTACTCCTGTTCTTTTCGCGGATGCAGACTAACACGGCTGCTACTCTGAAATATATCAGGACATACAGCCCCATGCACAGCTGCTGTTAATGCTACTCTGAATTATCCAATGAGGAGGGTTGAGAAAATGATAAGGCACACATGTTCCTCTTCCAGCCACATTTGCAGGATAGAAAAGCTGATGGCAGACTGTCCCACCTCATCCACACCCTTGAGATGGTGAATTAAGCTAATCTGAGGATCCCTACTTCTTACCAAACTGGGAGTTCAGAGTCAGGGATTACAGTCTAAATGATATGCTGGCTGCTTGCTCACACAAAGAGACATATTTCTTATCAAGAAGGCTGTCTAATTATGTCTTTTGGTTTCCTTTGTAGCTAAATTTGAATGTACAGTTTACAAATTCAGTGAAATTTGTATTGCTCAATCACATTTTCAAAATTTTACTTTCTTCCTCCTCCAGCCACACAATCCCAATTCCATATCTTCCCTACTTCAATTTTAGTGCTCATGGACATGAGAAATTAGTATTCAGGTAGCGTTAAGGAGACAAGATATTGGTAGACATAAAATAACATATTTCTAAATTGACTCTAGAAATCTTCCCTTTATTGTCACATAGAAGATGTGATTTCCCAAACAACTTTGAAGTCTGCTTTTCTGCACTGGACAACTTCAGATGCACCATAAAGGAGGAAAGTATGGGAGGCATTCCTGTATGGAACTCATTGCCAGGGGATGTTGTGAAGGCCAAATGTATAATTAGGATAAAAAAAGAATTAAGTAAATTCATAGAGGATAGGTCCATCAGTGGCTATTAGCCAAGATGGTCAGGGATGCTACCCCATGCTATGGGTATTCCTAAACCTCTGACGGCCAGAAACTGGGACTAGATAACAGGGGACGGATCACTCAATAATTTCCTTGTTCTGTTCACTCCCTCTAAAGCAGCTGGTACTGGCCACTGTCAGGAGACAGGATACTGGGCTAGATGGACCATTGGTCTGACCCGTTATGGCTGTTCTTATGTTCTTACGAGTGAGAATCAGCAAAAATCACAGACACTTCAACAAAAATCCCCAATTTACCACAACAAATTAGAATTTCTTTTTGAAGATTTTTTTTTTCTGATGGCTACAAAGAAATCTGTTAACTTGTAAAGGTTATATAGAAAGCACCTATAAAATTCAAAGACCCAGAAACTTCAGCTAAGATTACCCACACAAATGATAGATATTTGCTGTGGAAAAGTGCAGTTGGTCATGTAAATATTTTTGCTCACCCTTTTCCACATGCACATTTTTAAGGAACATTTTTACAGATGGGTTCAGTACAGTATGTGTGAATACTAGTGTCAAGGTTCCTCCCCCACTCTGAACTCTAGGGTACAGATGTGGGGACCTGCATGAAAAAACCTCCTAAGCTTATCTTTTCCAGCTTAGGTCAAAACTTCCCCAAGGTACAAAATATTCCCCCCGTTGTCCTAGGACTGGCCGCTACCACCACCAAACTAATACTGGTTACTGGGGAAGAGCTGTTTGGACGCGTCTTTCCCCCCAAAATACTTCCCAAAACCCTGCACCCCACTTCCTGGACAAGGTTTGGTAAAAAGCCTCACCAATTTGCCTAGGTGACTACAGACCCAGACCCTTGGATCTTAAGAACAATGAACAATCCTCCCAACACTTGCACCCCCCCTTTCCTGGGAAATGTTGGATAAAAAGCCTCACCAATTTGCATAGGTGACCACAGACCCAAACCCTTGGATCTGAGAACAATGAAAAAGCATTCAGTTTTTTACAAGAAGACTTTTAATAAAAAAATAGAAGTAAATAGAAATAAAGAAATCCCCCCTGTAAAATCAGGATGGTAGATATCTTACAGGGTAATTAGATTCAAAAGCATAGAGAACCCCTCTAGGCAAAACCTTAAGTTACAAAAAAATACACAGACAGAAATAGTTATTCTATTCAGCACAATTCTTTTCTCAGCCATTTAAAGAAATCATAATCTAACACATACCTAGCTAGATTACTTACTAAAAGTTCTAAGACTCCATTCCTGTTCTGTCCCTGGCAAGAGCAGCATACAGACAGACACAGACCCTTTGTTTCTCTCCCTCCTCCCAGCTTTTGAAAGTATCTTGTCTCCTCATTGGTCATTTTGGTCAGGTGCCAGCGAGGTTACCTTTAGCTTCTTAGCCCTTTACAGGTGAGAGGAGCTTTCCCCTGGCCAGGAGGGATTTCAAAGGGGTTTACCCTTCCCTTTATTTTATGACAACTAGCTAACTAAATTGATTGTTTGTGCCTAGAGCTATTCACCTACATTACTGAATCTAATTGTGCATTTAAAGTAGATGTGTAAATAAAAACACTTTTGGGGCACGGCATGAAGGAATCCCTGCTTGTGTGCATTCCGGGCTGTACAAGTATGCTGGGGACCCTGCGTATGTGTCAGGAATGAGAACTTATATTCGCGCCTGCCCAGTCCCCCAGTGGTCTATGGGCACAGCTGAGCCACAGCAGGGCTGCCTAATTGACCATTCCACCTGACCAAGGAAGTCAGCAAACGTGTTCTTAAGCTGCTCTCTGGCTGCCCAATGCACATGCCTGCAACTGTGATATCTCCTGTGCCTACCCTACTCCTAGCCTTGCTCCTCTCCAAACCACTCCAGACCTGCTTGCCTGTTCGATTCCTGGCCCTAGTCTCTGACTCCTGCTTCCTGACTCTGGCTCTGACCTTTGGTGCTGTTCCTGGCCTGACTGCCTCTGCTCTGACCACTAGGCCTGACTGCCCATATCCTGGTTCATGACAGTATGTGTTTGTGTTGCTAGCCCATGCTGAAGCCTGTGCCGCCACATCTACACTGCTGTTTTTAGCCGTTCTAGCACAGGTATGTCTATTTGAGCTTCAGTCAGATCTCAGCTTCCAGTGTAGAGATCCGCTAGGAGGTGGTGGTTATTACTGAATGGCAGTAAATTTAGAAAAACAGGGACCAATGGCAAGGAATGACAAAACAGTACGAGGAAAGTTATAAATGACATGCTTGAAAATAACATTGACATTTGCCTTTGTTTGGATTAAGAAACCATGAGAGAAAACGTCACACACATGCAACAGCTGAATCCATGATGATGATAGAGTATCTTTTACTAATTATGATCTATTCTATTGCACCAATTTGAGAGACAGCAATAGTTTGGAAAAAAAAATTGTTTAATTTTTTTTCTTCTTTATAAAAGGACAAGGTTAGAGAAGAGCTCTTTTACATAAATAAAATGCTGCAGGCCTAACTTGTTCCATTTATTTCCTTTCATTTTACATTATTGATGCATAACTTTTCATTATGCATTTTTCGATACTTCACAGGAATTCATACAACATTTCTTATCTGAAAGAAACAATATGTTCGTAGCATTACTTCCACTTATATATATATATTTTGAGTTCTACATAATAAATGTCTGGGTAAACCAAGAGAAATGTGTTCTCATATCTGGGTTCAATTACAATTATTCTGGGAAATCAATTTTTAACTGCAAATTTTAAAATCTCCATTAAAAATATTTACTCTCCCTTTTGTTGGATACACACACAAATTTAGTTTGGGGATTGTTTTATTATTTCACTAACAACTTCAATGACACACCATTCAAACACAGTATTCACTAGCCTGCTATCATTTCATCATCTTTTATTGTTAAAAACTAATATGACGACTTCTTTTGGTAGTAGCAGGAAACATGAAGGGTTGGTTATTATACCCACCTCCAACTCATTCATTAACAAAATCTGAATCTAACTCAGGACATGGTTAGCTATCTACATTCAGTGCTATACTGCTTGGATTTACATATTGTACACTCTGGACTAGACTACTACATTATGCCCTACACCTTCAGTCCCCTTGCAAAATACAGCTGGTGCAGAATGCATGGATTTTAAAAAAACATGTATCCATAATGGCTGCTGATTAGCTTGCGTTTAAGGATTTGGTTTTGACCTAAAAAGCCATAACAGGCTTTGGACCTGCCTAATTGCAAGCCCAGTTTTCCACCCATGCTACTTCCAAAGTTGCAGCCAGCAGCACTGCTCAAGCAGAAGACTTCTTAGTTTAAAATATATAGAGAGATAAGCATAGCATTCTTCAGGGAGAGCTCTTAACTTTGAGAATCCCACTACCCAGACCTGTTGACTTTAAGGAAAGAGTTAACAGTTATAATTCAAACAGTTTATTGTTATTCCTGTATTTGTCCACATTAAGAACATAAGAACGGCCATACTGGGTCAGACCAAAGGTCCAGATCGTCCACTATCCTGTCTTCCGACAGTGGCCAATGCCAGGGGCCCCAGAGGGAATGAACAGAACAGGTAGTCATCAGGTGATCCATTCCCTGTCGCCCATTCCCAGCTGGCAAACAGAGACTAGGAACACCATTCCTGCCCATCCTGGCTAGTAGCCATTGATGGACCGATCCTCCATTAATTTATCTAGTTCTTTTTTGAACTAGTCTTTACATTGCTAGTCGTTGGGGCCCCTGAATCTCTCTTTGTGGTGGTCCAGAGATTTGAAGATGCCACACACAGCCAATACATAGCTCTCTGGGAATGTGAGTACACTGAGCCTCTGTAAGATCACTCTGCCTTTCAGTCCCTTCATTAGAGGAGTCTGGGGCTGTATCTGCTCTCAGCAAAGGTTGCTCCAAGATTATATTTAACTGCCTTTCCATCCTCCCCAAGGTAACGTTCAGACCACTCATCCCAATTTTCTTTGGTAATAGTGCAAAACTTTCTTTGGTAAAAGCCAGCAAAACTTTCCATGGCACTTGGTCATTCAACTTCTCCCCCCCGACCCCCATTAAATTAATAAACAATTATTTGACTTAGAACAGAACATTTAAAAATATCACAAAATAAATGACATTTGAATCCAACATATGAGTTGAAGCATGTGGCAGTGTAAGCAGCCCTTTAGTCCCAGCTTGCAGGCTAACAGTTCACTCAAGCTCCTGGTTGCAATTCTGTCTGCAACGTTGTGTAACTTGACATAAAAAACTTAATCTAAGGACAGTCTGACTTCCACTGCTAGTGTACATGGAGCCCTCTCATGGGATTTTCATTTCATTCTAATCCTGACTCTAGGTTACATGGTTGACCATCACTTTTCATTTCAACTTTGATTTTGAGGGGAGGAAAAGCTTTTATTTCTGTTCATAACTGAGTCTGCACATCAGGCATCCCTCTTTGCTAGAGACATGGTGTTCTTATCTCAGCACAGGAGCTGGAACAGAAGACTGGCATGGAAAGAATTAAAACTCTATGTCCTAAGTCCTTTTAGTATCCAATTCTTTATCACCTTTAATGGTGTGACTCTCACACAAAGAATTGGACAATTTCTACTCTAGCTCCCCCTGCCTTGCAGAATTTTCTCCACCCTTGGTGAGGCCACCACTTCTTTCAAAGGATACCTAATAATTTCTCGAAACTTTTGGAGGTGCCAAGAGGATCTTGGGATTTCCGTATCATTCTTGCTGCCCTCTGCTCAGTCTCCATTTGTATAATTTTTATTTTTTAAATATAGTGATCAGACAGGGCACCCTTCCATCTCTGGCTCGAGTGCTACGTTTGTATTTGATACATTTATTTGTGTATGCAGAAATTCTATGTGTTTATATACATTGCTGTTAAGAACTCTGGCAGTGGAGATTTTATCCATTGTAACTTAATCAGCCAGTCTTTTCCTGATCCATGTTTTGTATAATTTGCACTTTGAAGGTCTATTTCATTTCTTTATTATTTTTTCCCTTTAACCTGACAACTGTACATGTCTACAGTTTAAACTGCTTAAGCCACTTCACAGAATAATAGACATTAGAGAAGGAAAAGACCTATTAGGTCATCCATTCTATATCTTCCTGCCCTTAGCAGCTACTTTATTCAGGTTTATTTATGCATCCAATGAAATGAGCTGTAGCTCCCGAAAGCTCATGCTCAAATAAATTGGTTAGTCTCTAAGGTGCCACAAGTCCTCCTTTTCTTTTTGCGAGTACAGACTAACACAGCTGCTACTCTGAAACCTGTCTTTATTCAGGTTGTTCTGAATAGCTTTCCTTATAAGTTCTGCATAAGACACATTTTAAAGATCTATTTTAACACATCACTATAACAAGTAGTGTATCTTCAGTGCATAGACCTAGGTCCCAATGACATCAGTGACAATATATCTTCAGTGCATAGATGTCAGGTCCCAATGACATCAGTGGTGATATTGACAATTAACTTCGGTCAGGCCACAATATGGCCTTTAGTGTATTACAAATATACATGTAACCATTCTGCCAGGTGTTTTGGACAATAATAAGGGTTGCTATCAGGTGTTGTATCCTTTGATTATACACTAAGGATTATTTCCTTTGGTAATTAAAATTTGGCTTGACCTATGTGCACTCTGCTTTAGGAGAATAAATTAAGAGTTCTCATTTTACCAAATTAATTTTTCCCATCTTAGGAAGGGATTGGCACAGAGTTGGGTTTGGTTTGTATTAAAAATCAGTGAGTGACACCTCTCAATAAAGATAATAAAACAAAAAACAGGTGTGACTACCAAAATCAGCATCAATGGACAATAGGTGCATGTAAAACAAAGGCATGGTAAAGCATATATTGAGCAATCAGCCCTGTCCACCCACCTGCATATTGCAGAATTCTGCTCCTTTCAGCAAGCAGTACCACTGATATATGACATATATCTTGCCGAGGGTTCCTTTAGAGAGAAACGGCTTTATTTATATCTACAGCCTGCTGGCTGATAATCTGTCATTTAACTATGAACAAGGCTTCTTTTATTCAGTGGCAAACAGGATCTAATTTTTTTAAGGTACTTATGGCCCACATCTCTATAATATCTGAATGCCTCATATGATCTTTAATACATTTATCCTCACCACACATTTCTAAGGTAGGGAAGTGCTATTATTACCACTGTTTTACAGATGGGGATCTGAGGCATAGAGAAACTAAGGCCCAGATCCTCAAAGGTATTTAGACCTTTGACCCAACTCTCATTGAAATCAATGGGAGAGAGGCACCTAAATACCTTTGAGGTTCTAGGCCTCAGTGCCTTTCCCAAGATGTCTGTAGCAATTAAACCTAAATCTCCTGTGGCTGAGGCTAGCACCCTAACCATTGGATCATCCTCTCTGCCATGGTCCCCAGGTTTCTGTGAGGCACTTCAGCGTGGAATTTTGCAGCCACTTCAAGTACACTTTTAAAAAATGAAAGGTTTTACTGAATTAGGTATGAAGATGAATAATATAATCAGTGCAGTACACTGGGCGCTATTTATTTTTACAATTCTGTCAATATTTTATAGTGATATTATGCTTCAATATACTACAGGGTTTTGTAATGACTATCATGCTGCCTTATTAAAATTGCTGGGGGGAGAGTTGGAGGCTGATAGTTGGGGCTTCTGCCTGTTATAGGGGAAGATGCAATCCACACCATTAAGGGGTTTTGTCACCTCTTACCTTGTAACCCTGGGTGCCTCACAATGCTTTGCGCACAGACAGCCTATAGAGGTATGGGTCACAGCCTCAGGGTCTGTGTGCTAGACAGCCCTGGTTCAGTTGCTCTGACTCCAGAAGCCTGTCTACAGCCCCACAGCAGCCTCCACCACTCTTGGTTACAGCCAGCAGGGTGACCCCAATACATTCCCAGTACCAAATTTTCCCCAAATCACGTGCTCTGTAATGTCTGGTCCTCTCCTGGACAGTTCAGATAAATAATATGGTTCGTTTATTCCTCTAAAGATACATAAGCACATCAGTGTATTGATGTAACTGTGTTAAATACACCCATCCTTTAAGCACAACACTGAATTCATTTATAGTAGAAATAAAACAAATGTATTAACAATAGGACATAGGTTAAGTGATGCCAAGTAAAAGGCAAAAAGTTAGATAGGGTTACAAGCAAATAAAAGTGAAAACACCACATCTAAAAGTCTAAAATTTAATCTAGCAAGAATCAGCCTTTGTTCAAGACGGTTTCTCACACCTATTCACAGACTTCAAACTATCCCCCTTCCCGTCCCACTTGGTTGAAGGCCCCATCTTTCTCAACTTGCAAGAGCTCTGATCCCTCGTATCTGTCTAGTGACAGATGCCAAAGATGGCTTCTGTCTTTGCTTCTATCTTCCGAAGTTCAATGACTCGTTTCAAGAGGCAGGATGACATCATGCAGTTCTTTCCTTCCTGTGGACTTTCCATACCCTTGCTGATTTCTATGTAAAGGGGCTTCCATTATTTTGATTCCACTGTGCTTAATTTACATAGCAGACAAATAAATAGCTGTCTTCTGTCTGGGAGGGAACCTGTTCGCCACAGACTTTAAAGCATAATATCATTAAATATCCATATTTCCTCATATAGTGTTAATACGGACATTTCACAATGATATTAACCACCAGTGTGTCATTAGCATTCAAAAAAGACCCCACTCTATAGACTCTTATAATATAGAAGTATTAAATGCAATCAGTTGATTCAATTTCTGATCACTTGAGGTTTAGCCCCCCCTCCCCCGTCTTTATAGACTGGCAAATGTTTAAAATGGATTTTCCAAGGGTTACCCCTCAAAGTAAAGCTGTAAGAAAGGAGACATGGAGTCTGGTGGAACCTTCATTGTCTTTACTGGTCAGAAAATCAAATACACCTTCCTTTGTCTAAGGCAGACATGGTTACCAACTCCGCCTGAAATGCCTGGTTTAAATACCCATCAGTCATAACTCTAGCATATATCCATATCTCTTAATACCCACCACAAACACACATCATACAAAAATATTAATGATCAGTGAGTTATTAGTTTTCAATGATATTTTACATGACCCCTTTTAGATACAGATTATAACAATAGTGAGTTGGGGTACACTGAAGTGGTCAGGCCAGCTGAACCTCATTACCTGATACTAGTAGCCTCTTGCCCTCTGGCACTGGGATACTCTTAGGTTCACTCTTCCCTCTCTTACAAAGCTGCAGGAAGGTTAGCCACTGGCTGACCTAGAGGCAGCAGGTCAGAGTCCTCTTTTGCGGACAGGGCACCTGCTGCCATATTTGCTTTCCCCTTTACATAGAGGAAACGTTTTTTGACACCTTTGCTGTGTACAGTCTCCAGGGCATAATATAAGAGTATCCATAATTTAACCTACTGTGTTGTTTCAGACATGTCACAGTGACATTAATGATCAGTGTGTTATTAGATTTCAAATGATATGTCACCTTTTAACTAAATATGACACCAGTGTGAGGTGTAATAACTATGTCAGGCCTGATGAGTTGCTGACACAGATTAGTGAACCACAAATGAGCCTCTTTGTCACACCGGGCCACATCTAAATTAATTATGTATATTCAGTGTATTCCTCTATCATGCATTTATTGGAGAGTGGTTTCCTTATATATTGGTTTGGTATAAATAACCAATCCCCATTATCCTTATTCATTTAACTGATCACTGACATGGATAATTTTTCAGATAGTCTTTGAATCTGCAAGGAAGCTGTCCCACTGGAGGAGGCACTCAACAATTTAAGGGATCAGGCCCTTACTTCTATAATCTGTTTATTCCTTTATCAGGGATTAGGTTAAGGAATTTGACTTTCACCATAAATACAGAATCACTCTGGACAAATCTTGAAGGCTGACGCTGGACAAAATGCCCCCTATCAAGGACTCTCTCTATCCAAGCTGATGTCTCAAATGTTCTTTCACATAAAAAAGGCTACTGTGAACAGTACATTTATTCTATTACCATGATTACTCTACATTTAAGTGAGCTTCAGCGTTATGGATACAGTGCTGTTCACAGACTGATAAGTGGTTATTAATCTATTACAACATCCTGTAATAGTAAACTATAAATTCACCTATCACAAATACCATTATATAAAGCTGCAATTATACAATTAACATACCCTCTCTTTTCACCAACATGCTAAAAGCTCTAAGTGCAGTCTATTCAAAGTTGTATGTCTCTGGACAGTAGCATTATGTTTAGTAGCCACAGGATCACAGATTTTTCTTTTCAATGTCTTTTCTGAGGCTCACCTTCCTAAAATTATAGTTCCTAATATTCCTTTTAGCCACATGTTGTAGGATTTATTAAAATAATGTAAGTGCTTCATGGTACCATTCATTTTGTGGTGTTTGTCTTTTAGAGTAACACCTGACATCCTAACACCCATATGGATTTTACTAGAGTCGATGGTAAATAACATACACTTTGAAATCCTTTTGCTGCTAGGTTAAATAATACTTACATATAAAAGGCCTGATTCTGATCCCTTTATTCACATCATTAACAACACTGAAGTCAATGATGCAACTCATGGAGGAAGATTATATTAATGGCTCATATTCAGAAACATGCTTAAGTACATGATTAATTTTGAGCATGCAAGTAGCCCCTTGATGGGAGTTCTCAAGTGGGAGTTCTCAAGAAATAGCTTAAAATTAAGTTGGTGCTTAAGTACATTATTAAATCAGAACTAATGTGAACTAGAGGATCAGAATTTTGTCCCAAATATGTAATCATCTGCTTAGATAGTTTATTGTTGATATTGCATTTAACATGTTCTTTACAGAATTCTGACCTATTTATGCAAGATCAAATGCAAAGTGAGCTGTAGAAAACACTCAGTAAATGTCTAGGTAGTTCTATGGAAAACCTGTAAGATAGTATAAAGTAACATCTAGAAAGTACTCAGAGGGTATCCAGCAATTTAAACTGTAGTTCATGGCATGTGTCTTCAGACTAAACAATGTCAGTCCTCATGATTTGAATATTTACACAAGTAACCTATTTATTTGCTGAGATTTAAGAGAACTAGCATTTATTTTACTACCATGAGAAGGAAAAAGTTTATTTTAAAATTCAATTTCAGGACTCAGGAAGCATGCAGATGAAACAGCTCTAGTATCCCAAGGGAGTACTGCCTGCCCAGGTTAAAGTGGAAATTGCTTTGTCATCATCACATTGTGAATGGTCTCCTACAACACATGTCTATACAAATGGCCTGCTTGTAAATGGAGAACTCATGTTATTAGTTCCTAGTACTCTTTTAGATTACTGCTGAGTCTGTTGGTCTACTTAACCCTTCACACCACTGGATGAGGCATAGAGTTTAAGGCCAGAAGGGACCACAGATCATCTAATCCAACCTCCTGTATATCATAGATCCCCAACATCACCCAGTAGCAACAGGCATCCAACACTAAACCCAGCAAACAAAATGAAACTGAAGTATTACGATCCACAGGAGTCTAGGCTATTACGTGCCACAGGCAGAGACTAGGAGGGCATATAGGAGGGCATATTATGTGCCCCGGTGCTCGATGGTTGTTTTTTTTTTACATTGTTTTGTTTTCCATTGTATATCTACTATATATCTGCTGGCAAAATATGAGTTTAAGGGGGATAAAAGTGAGACCTGCTGATTGGCAATAGTAGTTTGAGTAGGAGTTCCTTTGAAGACAGAGTAGTATTTGGAGTATTATTTATTTACATTTCTAAAGAACCCACCTAGTGCTCTGTGTGCTGTACAGAGAATTTAAGGAAGTATTATCCCATTAAACACTTCAGAATTGATCAACCATCCTGCTACTACACCCCACCTCCACCTACTCCCAGTGCTTATTATAATGACGAAAACAATGGTTCTGCTTGACACTCCAACTCTGAATGTTACCCTGATCCCAAAACACCACAGCCCCTCCATCAGTTCTCCCTCCCACCACGCAAATCATCGCCCAATAACCTGATGAGTGTGTCCTCAAGGTAATCAAATTTGGTCCCTGGAGGAGTGTAAGTTGAGAATGTCATTCAAAAGCTGAGGCCACATTGCTGAGTATGACCTTCTGTTAGCTCAAACATCTCAGGTGACTGCCATGGGACCACATGGTATCAAATGGTTTTGTGGCATTATGTGCAAGCTAAGTCCTTAACCCTAAAATAAGTTCCCTGCCTGTGGACCCTTGTGTTCTCATGGAGGCCCACTAACTTCACTGGGTCTCCATGTGGATGCAACAGTGTGACTCTACTGAACAATGTGCAGGATTGGATCACAGACTTCAGATCGAGCAGTAAGGCTGGCATCTTGTTTTCTGCAGCTTATCTCTGAACATGTTGTATGCCATCATGTACGAGGCTGATGAGTATGATCTCCTTATTCACATCATTAACAGCACTGAAGTCAATGATGCAACTTATGGAGGAAGATTATATTAATGGCTCAGATTTAGAAACATGCTTAAGTACATGACTAATTTAAGCATGCAAGTAGCCCCTGGAATCCAATGGGAGTTCTCAAGAAATAGCTTGTACCAGGCTGATGAGTGGAACCTGATTTTGGGTCATTCGTTGCACACTATGTTCCAGGAGCTGTTGTGGATAATGGTGGAAGCAGGATGAGGCAAAATAAAAATTAATAACTAATTTGATAAACTTTGGGCACTCTCAGTTACCAGGCTATGGGTAGTTGGTAAGGTACTATGGTACCTCTTCACCTCCCTGTACACTCTGAACTTTTTCCATTCACAGGAAAGACACTGCAACCTTTGATAATGCTAACAAGCTGGTGCTGGGACAACATTGCTGAAAGAACAGCTTTCCATTGTAGAGAAGGGCACAAACCATAAAATTTGGATTCAGAACTTTGAACAACCCAAATTTTAAATGTTAGTCATCTAGTGTTTTTGTTTCGGCCCATCTCTAATTATATTATTCATAGTACCATCTATGAAAACCTAATATACAGTTTTTCCAAAGCCTTCCAAGACTTTGGGTTTATCATAAGCCTAAAAAAGATTAACATAATGTGCCAAGGAGTTGAAGAAGCACCCTTCATCAAGATCAACTGTTATGAACTTGAAGTGGTGAACAAATTCACATACCTGAGGTCCACTATCACAGCCAACCTCTCTCTTGAAACGGAACTCAACATCCGCATTGGAAAAGCTGCCACAATAATATCTAGACTGGGCAAAAGGGTATGACAAAACAATAAACTGACAGAATACACAAAGATCTGTGTGTATTGTGCATGTGTTATCAGCACACTTTTGGACAGGAGTGAGGCATGGACCTTATACTCTCATCAGGAAAAGAGGCTCAACAGCTTTCATATGCGTTGCCTTCATTGAATCTTTGGAACTTCCTGGAGGGACAGAGTCACCAGTACTGAGGAGCTCAAGTGGGCCAGCATACCCAGCATGCAAACACTCCTCAAACAGAGACACCGCCGCTGGCTTGGGCATGTGTGCCGGATGAATGATGGGTGCATCCCAAAGGACATCCTCTATGGTGAATTGGCATCTGCAAAAAGACCCAAAGGATGCCCAAAATTGTGTTTCAAGGATGTGTGCAAGTGAGACCTCAAAGAAATGAACATGGATGTGGACAACTGGGAGGATCACACTCAGGACTGCAGCCTTTGGAAACAAGAGCTTAACAAAGGTCTCTGGAGTTACGAGAGGAAACAGTCCAGTTTAGCTGAGATGAAAAGAGCTCGCAGAAGGCAGAGCCCAAAGGGTTGAAACATCACCTTTAAATGTAACAGATGCAGCAGAGATTGTCTCTCTTGAGTGGGTCTCTTTAGCCACAGCCATGGCTGCCATAAGACCTCTAATGGGGGTCTTCAACCATTTAAGTATTTAAAACTGATGTTTCCCAGAGATATGTGGGAATTGTGGTAATGTAGGTCAGATTGGAGAAATATTCTGGGCCTGGGGCTTTTATGCCATAATTGTCATTGCATGGACATTTTGCTGGATGTAATATCAAGGATTCTCAATCTTAAGCATGGAGTAATTTTTACTACTTTCAGATCCATGTTTGCCTAAACACTGGAAGTGTATTATATTTGGCTGGCTATATCAGGATTTATTGGACTGATTTATCCATGAGTATACCACAGTACTTTTCCAATAACGAAAATGGAGAACAATATGTAAAAGGTGCATTAACATTTTGCAGCCATCAGAGAAATATCCTAACTTGATTTCTCCTTACATTAATGCTTTCCTACTTGATTTGGACCTTTCGTAAAAAGTGTTTTGAATCAAAATGCTCAGATTTGTATAAGAGTAGTGTAAAATGCATACATAAAGATAGTAAATGGGATGTTGATTAGGTAATTATGACAAAAGCACATTTAGGCAATAAAAAATGGTAAAATGTTCCAATTTAACTTACATTGTTCTAAACTGAGATCAACAGGTAACTTGCTCTTTCGTATAAGAAGTTATTTCATTATAGAAACAGGGACATTTAATCATCAATGTTCATGTAAGATACTCTCATTCTTACAGATTCATTCATTAAAAGATCATCAACATAGTGACCTAAGCGTACTACTTGGTGGAAAGGATGGAAGAGAGATAAAACACTGTCATCTTTTAAGTAATGGGAGGTGGACAGAGAGTGTACCATGAAAGTACCTGGATAGATGGATAGGATGCTTAGATAGCCAGTAATATTAAAATATTAGTCTAATCTATTGGCAGATATTAATTTAGTTATGCCTGGGAATGAAAGATCTCTCTAGGGATTCATGCTTCTAAGAATCTGTCTGGCTGGGGATGACATCTGTTTAGTAGCTGTAGTGTTTAGTTTGGCCATTCATGTCTTCTGTAAAAGTGACCTACAAAATAATTTTTCACAGCCATGTAACCTTTTTTCTTCTTCCTCTTCTTTATAATGTATGAAGAAGGTTTGAAAGGGCTTTTCTGCTTGCTTTCTTTTCTCTTGGAGATAACAGGAATTTAAGACCTGTTCATTCCTGGTTTGGAGAGAGGACCTCTTGATCGTTTCAACTGGTTTATCACCCCTTAATTGAAGAAGCAGGTGTACTAAATCTTTAACAAAGGTTTCCTTTTGTCATAATTTTATGTTTAATTAAAGTTAACAAGGAATTTTAGACAGTCTGACTAAAATTCCTTTCCCATCTCAACTTTCACACCTTTGCTTCCTGTGATGTCATCAGCTCATTAATACTTCAGTCATCACACAGGCCCTGATTCTCCAGTGCCCTGTGTAGTCATTTACATCCATGCAAAGTGGCTATAGAATACAGCCAGTTCAGAATGGTTACATTTCAAACCCACGATGCACAGATTTGAATGGCTACCTAACATGCAAGGCAGCAGGAGACCAAGTTAAGAATCTTCTAAGGTTACAAGAACTGACTTTCAAATGTAAAAAAACCCCTAGAAAGTTAAAAACCTTTCTAAATGCAGCACAGAAGCAAAATAGGCATCCCACCCTCCATTTATCCCCCCTACAGAGGCCACCTTTAAAACTCAGCTCCCGTTTATATCCATTTGCAGGACTGACTGCTTTTACATAAACAACATTCAGTGGCTTGAATGTTCAAATATTTACGATTAAAAAAAACACTTGGAAACTGGGTCAATTTTTGAGTCAATGTTTGTTGACAATGTTTGTTGCCACCCTGTATTTACACCTTACACACTATTGTAATAATCTTTGTACAGGGCATGCCTTGTGAGGTATCACTTGAAAACTCATAACTTGCCGATCAGTAATATCATGGCAAAAATTTGTAGCAGCATTGTAAAAAGTAATACATTTCTCCCATATGATGTTAAAAATACCTGTTCAGACTCCCGTAGCACCAAACTGGTCAAACAGATCTGTCATGAACAAAGGATTGTATGTTTGTCTTAATTTGAAGTTAAGTAGTAAACAGAGTCTTCAAGTGGAAAGGAGGAATAAAGAAAACAGGAAGATCACACAGGTGAAAAAAACTAGCAGGGAACATCCTTCCACACATACTCTTTCTCTCCTGTTTCTCAGCTGGAAATGCTTCTCAAGAGGGACTGAAATTACAAATGGGAGGGGCAAACACCCCAAGAGACTCTTCTTCCCTCTCCCTGTCCATCTCACACTTGTACCTGAGAAGACAAATGAAGCAGCGCCTGGGCTCTGGGTGAGGGCTCTGACCTAAAGATTGGCCAGTAATACTGTGGAAAGCAGGTGGTGAGAAACTTTGCTTTCATCCAATATAGTTTGTTAAGTTAGGCACTAGAAAGCATTTAATCTTTATTTTTCTTTAACCATTTCTGAATTTTATGCCTCAATGCTTGTCGTCATCATCATCATCATCATCATCACTCCCATAGCTGCATTGGTCGTTGGGGCACCATCATTTATGAGCAATCAACCAATTGTCTCCACCCCTGATGATTGTGTTGAGTCTCCACAAAGTCCATTCCTGTCCACTCTTTTATGTTGTCAATCCATCTCTTCTTCTGTCTACCTTTTCTTCTCTTCACCTGTACTGTCCCTTGAGGATGATCTTGGATAGGCCAAATGATCTTGTTACGTGGTCGTACCACTTCAGCTTGCGCTTCTTCATGGTTGTCGGGAGGTCTTCATATGACCCAGCACATTGGGTGATGATGTTGCAGACCTCTTCATTAGTGACGTGGTCAAAGGATTTTATGAAAGCATCTCCTCTCTATAACCTGTATTTTCCATTCAAGTTCTGCCGTAAGGATCCATGTCTCGCACGCTTACAGAAAAATGGAGATGACCAATGCATGCAGCAGTTTCAGTTTGGATTCCAGGGAGATGTTCTTATTCCTCCAAATTGGCTTTAGCTTTGCCACTGCTGCTGTTGTTTGCACAGTTCTTGCCCAAATTTCTGCCTTGGATCCTTCATCAGTGATGATTTCCTCCAAATACTTGAACTGTGTCATTGTCTCCAGCTCTTGTCCACTGACAGTGATGTGATCCCATCACGTTTGTTTGTCATTAGCTTGTACTCACCTAAAATCTATCTCTTTGTAGTTAATAAACATGTGTCAAGGTTCCTTCCCCATTCTGAACTCTAGGGTACAGATGTGGGGACTTGCATGAAAACCTCCTAAGCTTACTTTTACCGGCTTAGGTTAAAACTTCCCCAAGGTACAAAATTATTTTACTCTTGGATTTCCACTGCCACCACCAAACTTTATCTGGGTTTACTGGGAAAACGTAGTTTGGACACATAATTCCCCCCCAAAATCCTCCCAACCCTTGCACCCCACTTCCTGGGGAAGGTTTGGTAAAAATCTTCACCAATTTCCATAGGTGACCACAGACCCAAACCCTTGGATCTTAGAATAATGAACAAGCATTCAGTTTTCTTACAAGAAGACTTTTAATAGAAGTAAAGGAATCACCTCTGTAAAATCAGGATGGTAGATACCTTACAGGGTAATTAGATTCAAAACATAGAGAATCCCTCTAGGCAAAACCTTAAGCTACAAAAAAACACACAGACAGGGATAGTCATTCTATTCATCACAGCTCTTTTCTCAGCCATCTAAAGAAATCATAATCTCACACATACCTAGCTAGATTACTTACTAAAAGTTCTAAGACTCCATTCCTGTTCTGTCCCCGGCAAAAGCAGCATACAGACAGACACGGACCCTTTGTTTTTCTCCCTCCTCCCAGCTTTTGAAAGTATCTTGTCTCCTCATTGGTCATTTTGGTCAAGTGCCAGCGAGATTACCTTTAGCTTCGTAACCCTTTACAGGTAAGAGGATTTTTCCTCTGGCCAGGAGGGATTTTAAAGGGGTTTACCCTTCCCTTTATATTTATGACACCCCCCCCCCAATCTTAGCTAGGGTGAAACGCTGGCTGGGATTTCTTCCTGGAGCTCTAGGAAAAAACAGAGTTAATAAGACACATGCACCTCTAAATATACTACCAAGTACATAAAGACTAACAATATTTTCCACATCTCAAGGACGATTTTAACCAGTTGATTCTGGGAAACTTTCATGGGAGAGTGCATCAGCCACTTTGTTAGAAGCTCCTGAGATGTGTTGGATGTCGAAATCAAAATCTTGGAGAGCTAAACTCCACCGAATAAGTTCTTTGTTATTTCCCATGGCAGTATGAAGCCACTGTAGCGCAGCATGGTTGGTTTGCAGGTGGAAACGCTGTCCCCAAACATATGGGTGTAGCTTTTCCAGGGCGTAGACGATGGCATAACATTCTTTTTTACTGACTGACCAGTTGCTTTCCCTCTCAGACAGTTTTTTGCTGAGAAACACTACAGGGTGGAATTCTTGACCAGGTCCTTTCTGCATTAAAACTGCTCCCACACCACGCTCGGATGCATCTGTGGTTACTAGGAACGGTTTGTCAAAGTCTGGGGCCCTTAGTACAGGGTCAGACATGAGTGTCGCTTTAAGCTGGTTAAAGGCATTCTGATACTCTTCAGTCCACTGAACGGCATTTGGCTGTTTCTTTTTGGTTAGGTCTGTCAGTGGGGCGGCGATTTGGCTGTATTGTGGTACAAATCGTCTGTAATAACCGGCCAAGCCTAAGAAGGATTGAACCTGTTTCTTTGACTTTGGGACAGGCCACTTTTGGATAGCATCCACTTTGCCCTGTAGGGGGCTGATAGTTCCTTGACCCACCTGGTGTCCAAGGAAAGTCACTCTGTTCAGGCCTATTTGACACTTCTTAGCCTTAACAGTTAGTCCTGCCTCCCTTATACGCTCAAGGACTTTGTGTAGATGTTCCAGGTGTTCTGCCCAGGAATCTGAAAATATGGCCACATCGTCAAGGTAGGCCAAAAGTTTATATTCTTATACCAGACTTGAACTGGATTTAAAAAAACCCCTGAGAAACACTGTTTATTCCAGATCATCAGCAACCTTAAAATTAAGGAGATGTGTTTATTAGAAGGAGGACTCAATCCTCATGATACGTGGCCATTGTCTCTTTCCCTCCAAATGGATGGTTAATGAAACTGTAGGCAAGCAAAGGATATATACCCTAGAGAAAAGACGAATTTCCCATTCCGAAGATTAATAATAATAAAAAAAACCCTGAACACTAACAAACAAATCTTTCTATGAAGAAAATCTTGCAAAACAAAGAAAAGATGGTTGATGTCTCTGGGGCAAATTTACTCAATGAAATGGTATACTTGTAACAGCAGACCTGTACTTGGCTGTACCCTGGAGGAGAAAAAGACAGGAGAGACATAATAGTTTAGCCGATGCCTATTGGCTGCAATGTAGAAGATATAAGACACTTACTTTAACCCTGTATTTGTCTCAAAGCCATAATTTCACCAGACCCCTTGTCAAGTGTCTGATTACACCAGATGTTGCAAATACTGGTTTAAAGAAAAATATTTTCAAAATATAGAGATAAAAATAGTAGTGTTCTGTGGCAGACATCAGATTGACTATCCTCAGTGGTTAAGTCCTTTATCTATGGAACACCTGTAGCCTGGACAACAGCAATGCTAGCTTCCACACAGTGTCCTGCCATGGAGCATCCTCCCTCAACTGAAGGCCTCTCCTGAAAAACTGATTGATAGATCAGCCTCCATAACCATTCAATCCTTAACCCTCTTGCTGAGACTGACACAGTAGACATTCAGTGCTAATCATGTTTTTTGTAGTACTGCTGCCCTTTTTTGACCTAAATGGCTAGTCAAAGTTCATGTACCTGGGGATGTCCCAATTTGGGGTAGAAAATGACAAGAGTCTGGTATTTTCTTTGATGCAATCTTGTTTATTTACGAGAATGTACAAAGTCTGGCTACTCCCAATGCAGGAGGAACCAGAAACACAAGAATAGTTTCTCAGCAGCTTCGAGCCTCATTAACCAACACCTCCCCCAGTCAGTATTTTCCAAAAACTCTCTCTCTCTCTAGCTTTTCCAGGGTCATATATTGTGTCCACAGGATGCTGGTTGGCTTTTTTGCTTTTTCCTCTGAGTCTGTCTGTGACGGGTAGAGTAGGTCTGGAGGCCTCCTGCTGGAGGCCTTGTGACCCTGCCTCACCTCACTTCAGAAAAAGAGCAATAGAGAGGTCCTCCAAGCTGCCTAGAGCTGCTGTGTGGGACACAGCCAATGAGAGGGGCTGCGGGGAACAACCAATCAGGGCCCAGCAAGCTCATATAAAAGGAGCTGAAAGGGCTTGATAGATCAGTCTGATAGCAGGGACTGGGGAGCAAGAGTTGCTCCTGGCTGACTGCAGGAGCTGAAAGGGTTGGATAGATCAGTCTGCTAGTAGGGACCAGGTGGGAGGGGGGAAGAGGTGCTCCTGGCTGGCTGGCTGGCTGTAAGGGGTAAGGCATAAGGCATATAGTTGCTGGCAAAGACTGGGGAAGTGAGGGAATAGCTTCTGTGCGGTTACCAGAACTCAATTAAGACAGGCTATGGGGAAGAGGCCCAGGGAAACAGTTAGTTAAAGGGACATGACACATGGCTGCTACTTAGAGAGTCCCTGGGCTGGGACCTGGAGTAGTGGGTGGGTCTGGGTCCCCAACAACCATTGGAGAAGTAGCTGTGCTCTGAGAGAAGGAAGTTTAGACTGGCCCAGGGAAGGGACTGTATGTTTACATATTACCCCTCTGGGAGAGGGCTGAACTGAGACTGACCCAGCTGGAGAACTGCGGTGAGAGAACTAAAAAGCAGGCAAAGAGCCTCCTGGGAGGACAACCACTGGGGGTGCTGCTCCATCCCAGAGCAAGAACCTTCGCACATAAGCTGGACAATGGGGCACTGACAGTCTGACCAACAGGGTCTATGAGAGACCAGGGAGAGCTAAAGAAACGTTGCCAATGGAGAGATACCATGATGGGCCCAGTTGAATTGTTAAAGGACTGAGCCTGGGGAGGGCTGCAGGACATTTTGGACTTATACCCCCAAAAGGGTTTGTTTGTTTGCACATGGACTATGTGTGACTCGGCCGGAGGGCTTAGACTGAAGACCTGCCTGACAAGCGCAGCAGCTGACAGGGGGCACAACAGGCTGAGAATTAAGGAAAAATTGTAGGGGTGCACACACTCGACCTGGGGGTGCCACCCCATTACACTGCTTCTGTTCTGTCAGTCTGTTCTTCCCTTCCTGTACAAACATGCACTTTACCCAAACTCCTGGGCAGGTTCACAACTCCTTTTGTCTTAGGTGCATGTGATTAACTTACCTTGACAGTTATGTTAATTGAAGGGGGCATTCAGACCCAGTCTCAAATAGGTTTGTGACGCATGCAATCACCAGAGCCTCTTAGCGTTAACAATATGAACATTTGTCCATTCTGAAATGGACTCACTGATACATTTAATATGGGCCGAACAGCAGTCACTGAATATCAACAACTTTCAATTGTCAGTCTGCTCCGAATTCAGACTCCATATCGATCACCCGGTCTCCCAGCCTAAAATCCCATGTGCTATATTTATTTTCAGAGAACATTTAGGTATAGTTATGCAATAAGTACTGTACAACTCTATACACTTTAAATGGGTTAACTGTTCTTTTAAAACTTATACAATAAGAATAAGTTGATTAAATATCATAATTACACACCCCAGGCTATTGAAACTTCAAAGAGCATTTAAAAATTTCAGTGCATCAGCACACTCTGGTGTGCATTATTGCTTGTGTGTTCTTAATACAGGCTGGATTTCATCACTATCAGTTTGGAAGGGAAACGATTTTGTTTCTTGTATTTTAGAGGCCATTGTAAATAGGTGCTATCTCTGTAATGTGCACTTTAGATCTGGCAGCAGTGGAATTACTGACACAGGCATAAATCCTCACTCTGTCAAGCCTC
Source organism: Lepidochelys kempii (assembly GCF_965140285.1). Lineage (NCBI taxonomy): Eukaryota > Metazoa > Chordata > Testudines > Cheloniidae > Lepidochelys > Lepidochelys kempii. The sequence goes on along the minus strand of NC_136381.1, from coordinate 246,996,706 downwards.
AGGAGCATTAGTTATTGGAACAGATGTTCTTTGGAATGCTGTTCACACACACTGCACTAGGTGTGTTGTAAGGGACAGGCTTGCTCCTATTTTAGGCTGTTTTTTGATGCTTTATTGGCAATCAGTTTAACGATCAGGGTTTATCTTCTGACACTTTCAGAGTCATCTAATTTAAGGCCAGAAGGGACCACCAGATCATTTAGTCTGACCTCAGATATATCACAGGCCACCAACACTACCCAGCACTTGCAACCTAAACCCAACAACTAAAATTAGATCAAATATTACAGCCCTCAGGAGACAACTCTTAAGTGCCCCAGGCAGAAAATAGGAGGGACCAAGGTGCACCACTGCCCCAGACCTCTGTATTGGAAGAGAAATGATTAAGTGAGATGTGCCCAGAGGATCCTGGCAAGCAACCTGCAACCCATGCTGCAGAGGAAGGCAACACCTGCTACGCCGCCCCCCCCCCACACACACACACATAGGGTGACTAGATGTCCCTATTTTACAGGGACAGTCCTGATAGTCAGGGCTTTTTCTTATATAGGCCTCACCCCCAGTCCTGATTTTTTCACACTTTCTGTCTGTTCACCCTACTCCCCACCCCAAAGTCATGACCAATCTGACCTGGAGGAAAATTCCTGCCTGACCCCACATATGGCGGTCAGTTAGACCATGAACATGTGAGGAACAATGAGCTAGCCAAGCACTTGAGAGAGAGAGAATGCTCTGTACCACCTCAGAGCACCTGCCTACACCATCCAGTGTGCTGTCTTTAGCTTTGGCCATCTCTTATGCTTCAGAGGAAGCAGAGAAACATGCCCTGCCCCCCAAAGTAGACTACATTGAGATACATTTTGTTTCATGTACTGCATGCTGGGTAATAACATGGAAGGCCTCCATCCTTGTAAGTCTACATAGGCTCTTTATTAAGAGATGCAGCAACAGCAGCAACCATTGAAGCCATGTGCACGCAGACTCACCTCCAAATTCTTCCCTCCTGCAACTGTGCTCTGCCCTTCAAGTTCCATGCACATTGCTACAACTTTCACACTCTTTAAAAATTGCATATTATTTATTTTATAGGTGGGAAAATGGACTCTCAAACCTACACTTTCAATAAATATGTACACATTACTTAACCCTTTCTCACACACATAGAACTGAAAGTTCATTCTTTTCACTTTTAAATCGTTTAGAACCTGGTGAGATATCAAGTACTTTCTGATTTCAGCTGTGTCAGCAATGATTCCTGGGCAGCCTTTCCTGAAGTATTTTTGGTACTTCAGGATGTACCAAACCAGAAAATGAAGAGTATGCAGTTCATCTGGAGGGTAAATTTTTGGATTGGTTCTATCCTATTTGGCTTTGGTATTTGCTTTAATCCAAAATTGTACATTTATCCTGGTTGAGGGCGTCTTTAAAGTAGTGTAATGGGGAAAGACAGCATGTTTTATTCCTAGAATGATGACAGCCAGGTTCTTTCACCATTACTTCCACTGACTTTTCTTTGTGAATACTCCCACTGACTTCACTGATACACTCATGGAATAAGGAACTGCTTAACAACGATAAGGGTGGAGGAATCAGGCTTTTGTTAATCACACCAATGAATCATCAGAAGTGTTTTTTGTTTTTATTGCTTTTATAGCTTTCAATTTTTGGCAGGATTTTAGCTCAGACTTCACCATGGCTTGTTCTCAGAGTGCCTTTCAGGGTGAGGACACAGAAAACCAGTTAGACTATTTGTTTTAAAAGCAAAATCCCAGTGCCAGAGCAATAAACAAGTAAAACAGCTTTGCCTACAGGAACTGGTAAGGGATGGTATTAATCCCTTTTAACCCAAAGTAGGAGGTAGGGCACTTCCAGAACAGAGTCATGGCTTTACTAATGGGTATAGGGAGACGGGAACCAGAAGAATGCTTCCACCATATCTACAGCTCTTCCAGCCCTCTGGCTCACCCATATTCCTCTTTCTTTCCAGTGAATAGTGGGAAGGCTTGTTGCAGACCAAGACTTTCCAAAGAGTCTTAATCCTTGGTTCCCTCATGAAGTGGAAATTTGCTGTTTCCATTGTGTGTCAACATGGGGGCAAGGGGAAGAGAGAACCAGATTTTCCTTTAAGTGAACTAACAGGAATAAAGGCTTTTAAGAATCATTGAGCAGTATGATACTAGTGCACAGTTGACTGACACATTCTCTTTGAGTGACAGTTGAAATCTTAAGCTAGATTTGTGTCCACTTGAAACTGTGCGTCCCTAGAACCACATAACCTTACAATTAATTTTATAATTAGTGCTATTACATAAAACCTAAGCTTACACAAATGTCCCCAGTGACATGATTAACTTCAGAGATACTAGTCAGCAGGAGTCAGTCACAAAGTGTAAACTAATTAATGTCTGAGGACAAGGCGAGGACCAGGGAGGTCAGATATCTGACATGCTTGTAAGTACTGCCAAATGAAATTGGAAGAGAAGCATAACATCATCTTCAGGGAGTTATTTCAGCAGTAAGTGCAGAATTTGTGGCTACTTTCCTGAATGCTCTCTATCTAGCTCCTTCACTTTTACTTCCCTGATCACATATAAAACATAGAAAAAAAGGGGTAAGTGTGGTACAGAGAAAGCAAAGCATTACGTAAATATGAGAAAGTAATCAAAATGGATGAAAGGACCATATCAGGAGAACAAGACACATTACCAGATAAATAAATGTGCAGCAACTTACAGTTAAACAAAGAAATTAGCATAGAGCCATGCCTGATTTTCAGAGTCCAATTCACAATAATTTTAAGAGGGCCTGTAAGGAATTATTATGTTGCACACTAAGAGATAAAAGTATTTCTCTTGCTTTCTCTTTTCTTTACATTTGCTACATTCCTTCTCTCACCAGAGCCCCGATTCTTCAGTACTTCTCTATTAAGCAAAGCACATAAGCACATGCTTAAGTCCCACTTGCTTAAAGTTAAGTATATGCTTAAGTGTTTTGCTGAATAACACTTTTTTGAATTGGGACCAGTGTTGGGAATTTTCCTTCTCTCAGTCTGAGAAGATTTGCACATACAGGGTAATGCAGCTATGCTGATTTATCTAATGAGGATCTTGTTTAATGAGTCTGGATGTTTAGACGGTCTTCACTTATCAGATACATCTGCAGCTAAGAAATTAGATCTTTACACAGCTCTGACTGAACAAACTGCCAATCATCTCTGAATCACAATGGTGGAGTAAACTCATCACCAATGTGGAGTTTGGAACTTAGACCCTTAAGAGTAGCCATACTGGGTCAGATCAATGGTCCATCTAGCTCCTTATTCTGTCTTCCAACAGTGGCTGGTGCCAGATGCTTCAGAGAGAATGAACAGAAAAAGGCAATTATTGAGTGACCCATCTGCTGCCATCCACTCCTAGCTCCTGACAGTTTAAAAGCAGTGTAAATCATGTAAGAGCGGAGCATATACAGGTCAACAACAAAACTCTCCTTTTTTTATACAGGAAACACAGATTTCAGCGATGGGTGAAGTACATTGTGTCAAGGAACAGACGTGGGAGTAACTGGGAGTTGGGTTGGGGAGATTGTGAATGACTAGGTAAGGAGATTGGGGCTGGGAGCTTGCTGGGTGTTGGGAGGAAAGAGCTATAGTATGCAAAGTACTGTGAAAAATCATATCCTTGATGTCCCAGATTGGGCATTCAGAATTAAAGGCTAGTTTTGACTTTAAAGTACCTCTCTATAGCCTAGTTCTCAATCTGTAAAGTGGGCATAATAATACCATCTCATCTCACGGGGTGTATGAAAATAAATTTGTTAATGTTTCTGAAGTGCTCAGATACTATAGTGATGAGCACCTTATAAAAGCCCTTGAGGAAATGATTAATTTTGCACTCATAGCAGGCTTTGAAAAGTGTGCAATAAATAAGGCCTAGGGTGCCACATTGAACAATGAGGATACAACAAAATATTGAATAGCTGCTTATTCAGTGAGCACCATTTATCTGTGCATTGAAGGAGGCAGGGGTCCTGTGGAAGAAATAGTATGATAAAGTAATTAAACACAACATGTGCATAGGCACAAAGGCTGAATTAAGGTGCACAGGCAATATTTATCCTAATATTTGCATGCTAGTCTTTGCAACCCTGGCATTTAGGCCATAGTCACAATTTAGACAAAGAGATATCGGTCTGCATACTTCTTCCTTCATCTTTTTTTCTGAGTTTTTTTTATGGAGGGGAAAAATAGCACTTGAAAATGTTGTTTCGGTGTTGAGTTTGTATCTCTTTCACTCTCTTTGGCAGTCTCCCTCCCACAGGGACAGAACCATGTACAGAATGAGTGATTTTGCTCTGAGCAAGCATGACCTTATGTTCCAGCAGCTCCACTGGTGCCTGCATTTTCAGAAAATGCAAATTTCCTGCTAGTTAGGTGGCATAGTTCTTCGTTTTTCCCTAGGCTTATGGCTAGGAGGGAACCCGAATGGATGCATAGTTGGTAGCAGAATGGCAATGAATTTGCTAGATTTCAGGGCTTTGTTTGGAATAAGTGCAAACTCTTTATTGAAGTTCTACTTAAGATGCAAAAGTTATTCTTCCTTACTAGGACTGTCTAAAAAGGAAATATATTCATGTTGGATTAAGTTGTTAAAGATTCAGTGAGCCGTAGCGATTATTCTGACAGGCCATACAGAAATTTCTGTTTACTGAATCAGAAGTGACATTGGACAACATTCTGACAGAGAAAAAAATGTGTTGCCTTAAGCCTTAAAGTGACAGGATGGAGACAGCTTGAGATTTCAGTGGCACGACAGGGTTTCATCAGAACTGTGGTCTCTCATTCCTTACCCAATTTTTTTCTCTCTGCATATAGACTGAAAAATACATGTTGCAGTAATGCATTCCTGTGTGTAACATTTATTAGTCTAAATTACATCTTTGCAGATCAGACGGTCACTCATTTATATTAATAAATATACTGTGTATTCATACTGTATATTAATAAATATACTGTGTTTTTCATATGCTCTCAAAATTTTATTACGAGTGCAGTGCCTCGTTAAACCCTGGTACATCAATACAGCCTGCTCAAAGACACACTCCCTGGGTCAGATCATTAGAAAAGCTTTAATCCTTTAGAACAATTTTTCAGGACTGTTTACACCAGGGAGTGACTTGTACAAATCCTCTTTACACAAGACAAGAATAACACAGGAAGAAACTATTTGTCTCTGAGCTCTACAAAGAAGGAGAGTAAACCTGAGTCCACAGGGGGCTTTCTATCACTTAAAGTAACCAGGAAGGGATTAATCAAAGATATCTTTGCTGAACGATGTACAGCTAGCTTCAAGATGAAATCGCATTGATCAACGTACAGTAGAACAACAGAGTTACAGCATCTGGTGTTTTAAGTAGAGGTAGAGCAGGGCTAAAATACCCAAATTGCTTAACTGCCGCTTTGAACCATAAAAATATCTGCAGGTAACCTCACTTTTCTGAAGTCTGAAAATGTGCCAGCGAATTCAACACCACACATGAATGAAGGCAGAGAAAAGAAAAGGACTCCTTAGTACCTATCCGTGCATTTTGACACCACCACTTTTCTCACATTGTGAACAGGTCCCCACCTCCTTTCCTGTGATAGGGGGTGTCCATAAATTACATAACATTTTTTTTGGTAATTTTCAAGCCCCAGTTACCCTTTGTAAAACTGAAGCAAACACACAAAATTAAGAACCCAATTCCCCTAATGTGATACATAATTTATGGAAAGCCCCATTTTATAAAAGCCCTCTTGCACACCAACTAACTCTCCGCTGTTCATGGGGTCTGACTGAGCACTGCATTACTTCAGTTTTACACCAGTGTACTTACAGAACTTTTAGTGCAGTCGTAACAGCATCGCACTGGAGTAACAGAATGGTAAATAGGCCAGTTGCCCTTAGTGGGAAAAGATGCTTGCCTCTCATACATAGGTCCTACATGAAAAATCCACACTGAATGCTTTGTAAAAGAAGCCTGGAACTAAAAAATATTTTTCAAAATCAAATGTTTTCCTAAAAGAAATGTCTTTTCAAAGGAAATGAAAAATTCCCACAAAAACAAATGTTCAGTTTTGTTTTTCATTTAACAATTAATATTGGGTGGAAAATTGTCCCCCCTCCCAAGTTTCCCAGGTGAAAGTATTGTCATATTCCAACCCACTCAACATGGAACTACATTATTTCTGAACTCAACAGGTGCCTTTGAGAACGTTTCAGGTTTTGTGTGTGTTTGTTAGAAAATGGTGTGCTTCCTTAAAGACCTCCTTCCCTATGCTGCTGGATGAGTAGCAGCACTGGGCAGAACCACAGGGGAACGGTATTCCCGGCCCAGTTATATCCTCTGGTGGTAAGGAGGGATTATTGTAGAGAGTGGTGGACACTTGTTCCTCTCCCCCAAGGGCACCGTCATGTGGAGTTCTGTAAGATTTCATTTTGTCTTCTCTCTCATTCAGTGTGTGTATGTGGGTGTTAGGAGAGTTAATGGAGAAGCCAATGTTGCTATGTCTTAGATATGCTGATAACATGCAGTTGCATAATGCTACCTTTTCTGGCCCAGAACAGTTCAGGGTGTCTGGCAGAGACTGTGTTGGATCATATTAAAGAAGTTCTGTATTAAAATCACAAATGAGTTTGATTCCCCATAGTTCAAATTCCAGGGTATTACTAATTAAGAGGTCTCTTGGTTTTTGGTACTGTTTCTCTCCCTCTATGTGTGAAACTTGCAAGCTGCTAACTGTGTTAGTACATTCTAAGACAGAGTCTGTTCTCAAAGCAGTTCACAGAGAGAGAGACTCAAAACAATACTCTAACAACAGAAACAGCACCCAGAGACTCCCCACCCTTTTGTTGTATTAACAATTGTCATTAAAATAGAGATAGAGGATGTATGTGGATGGATGCTTGGTGTGGATAATAACTGAATGATCAGGGAGGTGCCAGCCTAAGAATCCAGTGTCCATCGGCTGAAGAAGGCGTCAAGTGGAAATAACCAGAGGACCCCACCCGGTGGGCAGACTGGAATCCACCCAACAGCCTCAAGGATGGGAGAACCAAAGAACAAGATAACATCTTGGAGCCCTCAGGAATGTGCTATCTGCTGATTGATTCAGCAACAGCATGATGAAGCAATTCCCATAGACTGGCATAGGAAGAAATTCCTATAAAAATAGACTCTAAAAAGTGAGAACTTTGGGGTCTGATTCTGCAAACCAACTTCCAGGAGCATCAGATGAGCATCTGACAAGGCCCTGCTCCCTCCTCATGTCCAGGCCACCTGGCCAGTGACTTGGCATGAGCAACTCTAAGGCTGGTAACTATGATAACAACCTTGCAGAACCTGTGTGTGTGTGTGTGTGTATGTTTGTATGAATGAATGTGAGAATAAATTTGAGATTGAATGGAATGTTATAACTATAACTAACTGCTTACTATGATTCTTTCTGTATTCACAATAAATGTGGTATTTTGCCTTTTTCCCTTTAATAAGATCCTGCTGGTTTTTATTTTATTGGTACAACATTTTGGTGGAGAATTGCGAAAGGGGGAATATTGGTAAAAAACCTCAGTTATTGTAAATATTGGTGTGCACACCGCCAGCTCTAGTGAGCTAGGCATTTCTATTAGGTTAACCAGACCTGCTGGCCTCCGAGAAGGTAGCAGGGGACCTGCTGGCCTCCGAGAAGGTAGCAGGAAAAACAGATTAAACCAGACCTGCTGGCCTCCGAGAAGGTAGCAGGGGACCTGCTGGCCTCCGAGAAGGCAGCAGGAAGAACAGATTAAACCAGACCTGCTGGCCTCCGAGAAGGTAGCAGGGGACCTGCTGGCCTCTGAGAAGGTAGCAGGAAAAACAGATTAAACCAGACCTGCTGGCCTCCGAGAAGGTAGCAGGGGACCTGCTGGCCTCCGAGAAGGTAGCAGGAAAAACAGATTAAACCAGACCTGCTGGCCTCTGAGAAGGTAGCAGGGGACCTGCTGGCCTCCGAGAAGGTAGTAGGGAAAACAGATTAAACTAGACCTGCTGGCCTCCGGGAAGGTAGCAGGGGACCTGCTGACCTCCGAGAAGGTAGCAGGGAAGAACAGGTTAACCGGACCTGCTGGCCTCCGAGAAGGTAGCAGGGAGAAACAGGTTAACCAGACCTGCTGGCCTCCGAGAAGGTAGCAGGGAGAAATAGGTTAACTGGACCTGCTGGCCTCTGGGAAGGTAGCAGGGGACCTGCTGGCCTCCGGGAAGGTAGCAGGGGAAAAACACATAGATTAAGCTATGATTTCAGAATCTAGGCTGTGTCACTTGCTAAGTAATACCAGCAGTGACAAAGAGATTGAAATATCCATGTTAAGATGTTTAAAAGAAAACAGGGTAAGCCAGTACCAGAGGGAGGAATGGAGTCAGAAGGAACTCCAACCTCACCTTTTGTTAAAGAAATTACACCTTTTAAACAAATCCTTCAAAAATGTGGGCACAGTCCTTGGACTAAAGAAGCCCTAGCTGATGTCTGCACTATTTCGGACTTAGAGGATAGATTGGCTCAGTATATCCTCATATACAAACCTTCTAGTGCTGCCAAAAGAGATGCAGCAGCAATTTGGTTGTTGTGGGAGGCATGTAAGGATTCTTCCCTCCGCTTGTCTTCATGTAAAGAGGAAAAGGCACAAATGGAAAAGGGAGCAGACAATTGGAAGGTGCTGGCTACAAATATCCAAAGCCAGCTGAAAATAGTGAAAGAGGCACTCCAGGAATACAAAAAGAGTGAAAAAGTTAACTCTGCAGAGGCTGGAGGGAGGCAGGTAAAGGGGGAGAAGGTCCTATGTACGGCACCCCCAGGCATAATTACAAAGAGAAAAGAGAGTAAAAAAAAAAAAAAGAAAGTTAACTCTGCAGAGGCTGGAGGGAATTAAGCAGTTAAACTTTGTATTTCACCCAAACAACTTTTAACCGAAAATGTTAAAAAGGAAAAGTGTTAGAGCATTCTTGGTTTCTTTGCAGCCATTCTGAAAGAAAAATGGGCCCTTTTCCAAAGGAATGCCGTAAATTAGCCAGGCAAAAATAAACTATCTGATTAAAATCATTTGACTGGACAATTTAGTCAAATTTGCTAAAAGAACATAAGAGGGTTCTATTGGAACTTAACTGCCTCAAATGTATAAAGGGAATGTAAGATGTAAAAAACAGAGCAGTGTGGAAGGGATGTTAAGGAAAAGAAAATGTGTATGTATCTGTCTGTGTGTGTGTAAATATGTAAAGTTCTAAGGACCAGTTAGTTTTGTTTTTGTTAATGCCACTAAAAATCCATTTGACTCTTTAATTCAAAGTTGCAAAACTGACAGACCTTTTTGCTAGACACAGGTAATTAGTGTTGTTTGGCTTTGGGATTTGGCATTTAACCCTTAAAAAGTAACTCAATGCTTTACAAAATTTAAAATGTTTTTAAGTTGTGGCTGCAGCAGGGCAGTCAAAATCAGGAGAATATAAAAAAAAAATATTTTGGATTCTTTTTGTTTGTTTTTTGTTTGTTTGTTTTTGTAACAAAATAGCAGATGAGAGTTGTAGTAAAAAAAAAATTAAAAAAAGACAGTGCCTCTCTGAAGCAACAGCAGGGGTGAGGTGCACAAAACAAAAAGAAGCAATGTTAGAAACACTGAGTCTTAAAATGGCTCTGAGTAATCAGACTGTCACTTTGATAAAGGTACATGAAAACTCTGTAAGCAAAAAAAGAAATAGTGACACCTTATGTAAAAATGGATCTGGATAATGTTATAGAAGTTAAACTATGGAAGGAATGTGCATTTGCCCCAGAACATGTGCAGGATATATTGTAGAAGGGGCAAAAGAAATGCAAACATACCATGCTACTTAATTAAAATGCTATTAGGGCTCCAAAGGGAGCCACAATAGGTTGGGTTTTCTTTTTCAGATTGCTGTGTGTTTTGGAAGCAGAAGTTAAAAGTAATCAAAACTCTGGTGAAAGTTGATTGTGTCCCTTTTAAGATAGAGTCTCTGAGCTGCTGATGGCTTTAAATCCAAAAGCAGGAAGTTTCTGTGAAAATGCAAATTACCTAAATGATAAAGGAAGGAAAGAACTAGCAGCACAAAGGAGCTGCAGATAAAGGACATACCTGGTCAGCAAACAAATTGTCTAAATAAAAGGCATGGGATAACAAGATAATTTTAATAAATGTAATGATAATAAGTATCCCTGTAACAACGTATAGTGTGTATGATTTTTGGAAAAATCCTTTAAGGTCGTATGGTAATGATGCTTCTCAGTTATTACCTGTAAATAAAACTTAAAGCTTAACACAGCAGGAAAAACATTATAAACTTGGTCTGCTGTATAAGAAGGAAAACTCAGGGATTTAATGACTAAACAGTGGGAGAATTTCCCCATAACCCTTAAAAGATAAAAGCCTTTGAAACCTGGCCTGCCTATAGAACAAAAACAGGAAAATATGGGGGCAATTTCTCTGTTTTGCCTGCAATCAGCAAGGGTATTTGTAAAAGAAATATTTTAAGCAATAATCTGCCACCCCAAAAGGGGTAGAAACATGTTCTTTTTGTCTTTCAGAAAATCAGGAAAAGCTGATGCCAGCTGAAAAGCAACCCAATACCATGAATCTACTGTCACAATAGAAATTGTGTTCTGTGTTCTGTTTTGTCTTGTTGCTAGCACTGTTGTGTGTTTAAAAAAAAAAAATACTGAAGACCTGCAGGAACTTAAAAATAAATTAAGCTTTCTGTCCCAGCTACAGGACAGCCTGATACAAAAACAAGTACATGCCAATGTAGACTTGGTCCAAATTGGTCTGGGTAACCTAAAAGGCCAATGGAATCTTTAGTAATGGCTTAATACTACCACATGGCTTATCCATAAGAAAAAAATATATATATTAGAAATAGGAAACTACACAGCCATAGCTATGGGATGCACTGAAATGCAGATACTTGCACTAGCTACTTTGGAACACAAAATGTTCTGGGTCATATTGGGAAATATTAAGGGTTTGATGCATTTGTTAAAAAAGAAAGAGATCATTGTTTGACACCTATCAATATGAATAGATGCAATATGTTTCCACTATTGTAAACCAGACTTGTTAATGGGAGAAATTGTTGTCAAAATTGCACACCAACAGTCCCTGGAGGCAAAGGTATTGAAGGTTAACCCACTCCCCATATTACACATGGGATCCTTTTGGCTACCCTGGACCTTGAGCCAGTGGGCTGGGGAGGGAGGGAAGCTATTGGACACTAGAGGGTGTACCGAATGGACTCCTCAAAAGTGGGTGTGCCTCACCTTGCCTGTTGCCCCAGAACCTTGTAGTAAAGATACATCACTAGGATCATGTATGTGGCAAGAATTGGAATCACAAACTCAAATTGCCTCACAGTACTTTCTCTTGAATAGGCTACATAGAAAGTGACACTGACGATTATAAATCTTAGTGTCAAAAGGGGGATTATGTTGGATCATATTAAAGAAGTTCTGTATTAAAATCACAAATGAGTTTGATTCCCCATAGTTCAAATTCCAGGGTATTACTAATTAAGAGGTCTCTTGGTTTTTGGTACTGTTTCTCTCCCTCTATGTGTGAAACTTGCAAGCTGCTAACTGTGTTAGTACATTCTAAGACAGAGTCTGTTCTCAAAGCAGTTCACAGAGAGAGAGACTCAAAACAATACTCTAACAACAGAAACAGCACCCAGAGACTCCCCACCCTTTTGTTGTATTAACAATTGTCATTAAAATAGAGATAGAGGATGTATGTGGATGGATGCTTGGTGTGGATAATAACTGAATGATCAGGGAGGTGCCAGCCTAAGAATCCAGTGTCCATCGGCTGAAGAAGGCGTCAAGTGGAAATAACCAGAGGACCCCACCCGGTGGGCAGACTGGAATCCACCCAACAGCCTCAAGGATGGGAGAACCAAAGAACAAGATAACATCTTGGAGCCCTCAGGAATGTGCTATCTGCTGATTGATTCAGCAACAGCATGATGAAGCAATTCCCATAGACTGGCATAGGAAGAAATTCCTATAAAAATAGACTCTAAAAAGTGAGAACTTTGGGGTCTGATTCTGCAAACCAACTTCCAGGAGCATCAGATGAGCATCTGACAAGGCCCTGCTCCCTCCTCATGTCCAGGCCACCTGGCCAGTGACTTGGCATGAGCAACTCTAAGGCTGGTAACTATGATAACAACCTTGCAGAACCTGTGTGTGTGGGTGTGTGTATGTTTGTATGAATGAATGTGAGAATAAATTTGAGATTGAATGGAATGTTATAACTATAACTAACTGCTTACTATGATTCTTTCTGTATTCACAATAAATGTGGTATTTTGCCTTTTTCCCTTTAATAAGATCCTGCTGGTTTTTATTTTATTGGTACAACAACTGCAACATGGATGACAGTGAACTGGCTGAAGCTCAATTCAGATGAAATGGAGTTGATGAAGCTGCATTGAGGGAAATGATCAGAAATATGTCAAAAACTCTTTTTCATCTGTTGAAGGTGTTTTCATCACTGATTGTTGCTCTTGTCTGCAAACTGAGAATCCAGGTAGAAAGAGGCTCACTCTGCAGCCCACCCATCCTTATTTCAAGGGACCATCCCTTATTTAATTGACTTGTCCCTTATGGTGACCACCCATCCCTTATTATAAGATGTATTGAAATGTATTAAAACTGATAACAAATACCATTTTTAAACATTAAATTGAAGCTTATGATACTTGCACAGTATACTTGAGGGAAGTAAAAAGGTACACTTGAGGAAAAAAATACATGACATGTTAAGGGAAATGGTGTTTCCCGAAAATGTTCCTTAAAAATAAAACATTGCCCCTGATTTTTTATGTGGTTTTACCTTATTTTCATCCAACAAAGGTGGTCACCTTAGTTAGGGGTGACACACTGTGGAAGTGAAATAGGCAGAGAGAAGGGCTAGTCAGATGATCAAGGAAATGGAAAGCCTATACTACATGCAGAGACTAAACAAGCTTGGCTTGTTTAGCCTAACAAAATGAAGGCTGAGAGAGGACAGGATTGTGCTTTATAAATCAAAGGAATAAACACCAGTGAGGGAGAAGAGCTACTTAAACTAAGGCACAAAAACAAATGGGTGTAAACCAGCCATGAATACATTTAGGCTGGTGTGACCGTAGGAGGCCCTTAGAGGGGTGACAGAACCCCCCCCATACTGTAACTCACATCAGGCCTGAAACCCTCATTGCCCCAACACAGAGTTATCATACTATGTATCTCAAAGATGTCATGTAAGGTATCAGATGTAAACTGGTGACACACTTGTCCTGAAAATCATTGTGTGATACATGTATGAGATGTGTACAAAGAGTTGTAGATGTGCGTGGGAGGCAGTGCATAAATCCAGCATGTCTTAGACAGAGGAATGTGTATTTACCTGTTTGAGCGGCTTGGTTACAGGCAGAGAACAATGAAAGTACATTTATATGAAAGGTAAACAACGCCATCAAGCTAAACAAGCAGGGGGAAAGGCCACTTAATCTCTCCCTGGAATAGAATCCGGACCCCAGGAATCCTTCCTGGCTTTTGATGCAGAGACAATGGACTTTGGGTAATATATAGGTAGCAAAAAGACATTTTAGTTATCCATCACTGAGGAAACAAAGGATACAGCACTCTTTGAGCCTGTTAAAGTTGGTTCTCCTAGCCTAGAGGCTGCAGATGTTGGTAACAGGATGTAAGAAAACTGCTTAGGAAAAGATTCTAACTTGCAAAAATTCTGTTTCAGACACGAAAAAGCATGTTTGATTTTGTTTTCTTTTAACCATACCTGTCTTTTATTCTTCCTTAGTATCACTTATGTCTCTGTTCTATGTTATTACATTTATTGTATACTGTGTATTAAAATGAAGTGTGAGTCTTCAGTTAACCTAACAGGCTGGTGTGAGTGCTGTTTCTTCGGAGGAAGCAAACTTAATTTCTGTGAATGTCAGGATGGGACACTGCAGAGACATATCTCTGGGGACCTTAGGAATTAGGGTTCACTGATTGTTTCCTGCAAGGCAAGGTTATACTGGCAGAGCCTTAGAAGAGTTTTTGCTGCAAGGAAGACAGGCTGGTGTGTCAAGGAACTGACACACAACTTAGCAGCAACAAATCTCTCCCTATTGCTAAGGCTGAGGTGTAACACAGTGGCTCACAGTTCTGGTGTCCTGAGCATAACATCAGAGCTGGAAGTTAGAAGGTTTCTAACCATCAGAAGAATGAGGTTCCAGAACAGTTTTCCACCAGTAGCGGGGGCAAACAATCTAAGTAGGTTTAAGAGATAACTGGATACATTTATGAAAAGGATTATATGACAGGGGTTGCCTGCCATAGGATCCTTCCAGTCCTATTCCCTAGGTCTAGTTTTTTGTACTGTCTAGGTTTACAGTATTGTAAGTAATAGTTTCTTTGATTGTATTTGTTAAAGGTGCTAAGAGTATTCATAAAGGCCCCTCTAATTATTTCATAAATATAACTCCACAATTTGTGGGTGTATGAGATCCTATTATTACCTATTTGTACCATATAGCACAGCTAAAATCACTAGCCTCAACCATTCAAAAATTGCAAGTCAGCCCCTGGCCAAAAGCATAACATTAGCTTAAAAATCATGATTTTTAAAATATATGAATGTCAGCTTCTTTTTCTATTTGCCTACTCGTTTCTGAGCCGTTAGGCTGCACTTGGGTCACATTATCAAGTATTTCTTGCCAGTCATGAGGATAAGAAGTTTACATACAGTAGAACTCAGAGTTATGAACACCAGAGTTATGAACGAACCAGTCAACCACACACCTCATTGGAATAGGAAGTATACAATTAGGCAGCACAGGCACAAAAGGAAAAAAAGCAAATATTATATAGTACAGTACCGTGTTAAACATAAACGACTAAAAATAAAGGGAAAATTTAAAAAAAGATTTGGCATGGTAAGAATCTGTGCTTGATTCATTTGAATTAAGAAGGTTAAAAGCAGCAATTTACTATGCAGAAGAAAAGTTTCAAAGCTGCATCATGTCAATATTTAGTTTTAAACTTTTGAAAGAACAACCATAACGTTTTGTTCAGACTTATAAACATTTCAGAATTACGAACAATCTCCATTCCCAAGGTGTTGGTAACTCTGAGGTGCTACTGTATTTTAAAATGAAAGCTGAGAATCTCAGGTAATCTCTTGATTCCAGCAGTTGGTGCTTTAAGGAGAACTACAACTATCATAAAGCTCATGATAAAAATCTCAAGAGTTGAAAACACAGAGAAAGCATCACTATTTTAAAATTAAACAAAATCCTGAAAATTCATGTTTTCGGTCTGGATGCTAAACTAGTTTTTAGACCAATTTAAACTTTAGGACAATGCAAGATTTTCCTCTGGCAGCCATGAATCTCAGCCAATTCAGAATGTATTTTCTCTCTTTCTCTCTAACAGCATTCAGTCAAACACTGACCATGATTTTTAGGGCACAACATCCCAACCTTTCCTAGGTCAGAACTGAGAAGGGTACCATGTTTGTGAGGTGGGGCTACTTCTCTCAGTCCCTCCTATAAACTGGCTCCTCCTACCGTCTTCATAGAATCATAGAATCATAGGTGATTCCCGGCACTTCTTTTATGATTACTCCCTAGCAAGTCCCTGCTGAAGATGAATTGTGGTTCAGACAGTTTGGGGCAGATTTTTAAAATTGTACCTAGGTGCTTAACTTCCACAGAAATCAAAATATTCAGAGAATTATGAAGTAAGGATTGGGAGCAGAGTATATGCAACTCCTATTTTACTCCTCTTCTCTCTCAACCCTGTCTTCAGTCTCTTCTTCCCCATCTCTCTCCCAGCTGTTTAATAAGTCTCCAATAGGCTCCTCCTCCAAAAACTGCCTCCTCAAGCAGGCATCTCACCTTCCACTCTTGCTGCACTCAACATGGGCTTGCCACTTCTGGACAGAAAGTTTGCTGATGTCTCTGAGCTCCTGTGCATTTAGCACTGAGCAGCTGCAGCATTAGTCAGTGAAAGGGCAAGACTCAGAAGCAGGATGAAGGAGGAGCAGAAGTACCTGGCTGTGTGGGACTGGCTCCACCCAGAAGCCCTGCTGTGGCATCTCTTCATCTCAGCCTCTTCTCAGGGTAGTGCACCTTTATAGGTCCCTCCAAACTCCAGGGAGATGTTCCGAAGGCCTAAATCATCTCAAGATTAGTCAGATTTTTTAAAGGGTTGAAATACAGTCAAATGTGTGAACGATTATTCTTGTTAGACAGCTCCCAGTCTTAAGAGACTACATCATGTAAATCAGGACAAGCATATATACTCAGTGTATGCAATTATCTCCCAAGTTTATCAGCGCACAGCCATTAAGCATGAGATGTTATTTGTCCTGAGTGGTCACTTTGAGGTTTTGCTGTACTACACCAGAAAGTTAGAATTTCTGATACTGAAACGTAAATGGTGGGACATAACTTAATTGAATACACAGTGCAGCTCATTATGCAAAATCTAGTTTATCCATCTTAATGTCCAGTTTTAAGTGGGACATTCCTGGGCAGGACTGTAAAAGCAGTCTTTGTCTTAGTTGTTCAGTTCCCATAAGTCATGTCTGTCCAAAATAACCACTGTATATTTTAGGATATTTAAGTTGAACTTAGTCATACCATTGTATTGTTATTGATTGATTAATCTCTTAGATCACAATGGTCAATAAGGGTTTCCTAAGGACTACAGCATAAGAAATATTATCAGTATCATTACAAAGAAAGACCCAAAGAGCATACGAAAAGCAATTGCAATTATTCACAAGGTCCTTTATTAATTCACTAAGCAGATAAACAGCTGATACAAAGTGAGTGCAAAATGCTTAGCCCTGGCATCACTCAGATCTCACATTTCCTGCTGCGGACCCCTGGAGTGTCAATCATTATCTTCCTCATTGTCATCATGGTAGATACGCTGGAGGGCAGGGATAGGATACAGAGGGACCTAGACAAATTGGAGGATTGGGCCAAAAGAAATCTGATGAGGTTCAATAAGGATAAGTGCAGGGTCCTGCACTTAGGACGGAAGAACCCAATGCACAGCTACAGACTAGAGACCGAATGACTAGGCAGCAGTTCTGCGGAAAAGGACCTAGGGGGACAGTGGACGAGAAGCTGGATACGAGCCAGCAGTGTGCCCTTGTTGCCAAGAAGGCCAATGGCATTTTGGGATGTATAAGTAGGGGCATAGCGAGCAGATCAAGGGACGTGATCGTTCCCCTCTATTCGACATTGGTGAGGCCTCATCTGGAGTACTGTGTCCAGTTTTGGGCCCCACACTACAAGAAGGATGTGGATAAATTGGAGAGAGTCCAGCGAAGGGCAACAAAAATGATTAGGGGTCTGGAACACATGAGTTATGAGGAGAGGCTGAGGGAACTGGGATTGTTTAGTCTGCAGAAGAGAAGAATGAGGGGGGATTTGATAGCTGCTTTCAACTACCTGAGAGATAGTTTCAGAGAGGATGGTTCTAGACTATTCTCATTGGTGGAAGAGGACAGGACAAGGAGTAATGGTCTCAAGTTGCAGTGGGGGAGGTTTAGGTTGGATATTAGGAAAAACTTTTTCACTAGGAGGGTGGTGAAACACTGGAATGCGTTGCCTAGGGAGGTGGTGGAATCTCCTTCCTTAGAAGTTTTTAAGGTCAGGCTTGACAAAGACCTGGCTGGGATGATTTAATTGGGGATGGGTCCTGCTTTTGAGCAGGGGGTTGGACTAGATGACCTCCTGACGTCCCTTCCAGCCCTGATATTCTATGATTCTATCTTCACCATCGCCACCAGCAGTTGTCTAGCTACCATATCCCTGTGCATTTCCCCCAGCACACAGGCTGGACAACACCTTTTATCCTGAGTTCCATTTACACCCACTAAGGCTCATACATATGCATAAGGTTTCCAACCCTTTTTTCCTAATCCATACTTCCATACCCCCTAATTAAGGGGTAACCTGTTTTTCATAGGCAATCTCATTAGTTCCTTTTTACTTGGTTACCATAGCAACTTGTGGTCAATTTAGAATTCTCCAAGATGTTATAATCTGTCATCTTGTGGTATTAACTGATAGATTCATGGAAGATAGGCATAAAGGGGCCTTAAGACAGAAGAGAATCAGGCCTAAACTGCTGAACATGAACTTTTACTAATGCTGCGTTCTAAAAACAATTGGCATTTAAGATATACTATGAAATAAGTAGATTTAGCTAAGCTTCCACCCTCCTGTCCCCATCTCCCACCAAGTACCAACTAAAATTTAATAGTCTGCAGTAGATTTTCATTCCCGGGAAGATTCTATTTTCCATGGCTGCAGTGGCAACATCACAAATCTTTGCATTCATTATCTCCCCACAGCAAACTGACTTGTGTACAGTGACTCACTGACGCCTCAGGTCACAGAGTAGGAAGGTTTCAAAGACCTGCTAAGGAAGCACAGTCCCTGTCAGGAATTTTTGATATAGATTATCTCTACCTTGTGCAGCTGAGCTGCTGACAAAGTGATTTCACAGGAGATCTCTCTATATATTTAGAAAGTGATTCACTCAGCCCTTGGTGACAACAAGCATTGAAGGCACTCATTTTTGTGGTGCTCTCTCTTCCCTGGTCATGCAATCAGCCATTAGCTAAAGATTTTCCAACTTAAAAATCTCTAATAGATGGAGCTGTGAAATTTGAGCTGCCAGGATAACAATTAAAGTATGTCTACACTGCTATTAGACAGTCATGGCTGGCCCATGCCAGTTGACTCAGTCTTGGGGGGCTGTTTAATTGTGGTGTAGAAGTTCAGTCTCTGGCTGCAGCCTGCGCTCTGGGACCCTCCCACCAATGAGGATCCTAGAAACCAGGCTCCAGCCAAGCCTTTTTGCATGAAACCCATGAACCTGAGTCAGCTGTCACGGGCCAGCTGCAGGTTTTTAATTGCAGTATAGACGTATCCTCAGAGGTCCTCCAAAAGTCTTGAGGGTATTGCTTGGATGTTCATCTAAAGCTTTTTGGTTTTTATCCACATCACTTCGATTTAGAAATCAGGCTCCAAATCTCACAATTTCAGATTTTAATTTGCAGTACTGCCTGGCTCCAGTCTAGCCCAATACGTTACAGAAACAGTTCCTCTCTTATGCTACTTTGTTACTTCCGCTTCAGGAGTAAGCTGAAACGAGGAAGTGCAGAGGTACCTGAAGTTTTGTTGGTTTGTTTTTTAAGATGTGCTGGTAATCTCCAATACTACCTAAGAAACTGCCTTTCTCCCTATACAGCATGACTGCTCTTGGGTAATATTTTCAGACGTCCCTAAATGACTTAGGAGTGGAGTTGCTCAGAAATTCTCCACATTTTTCTATTGGTGAATGCTGCTTTGCTGAAACTGAAATGTTCCAGTAAGATGGTTTGACTTTGATGAAAGTCTGACAGAAAGCGAGGATGCTTTGAAACTTGCCTGGTTTCCTGCCCTCCTGGATCTACTGCAACTCACCTGGCAGGCTGCTGCGGTACTGGGAGCACAAAAGTTCTACACCACATTATACTGGTATAATCACAGCAGTATAATCCACCCTAGTGTGAACACAGTTATACCTAGTATTAGTAAACTTCTAGCAGTATAGCTATTTCCACAGGGGATGGGGAATAAGCTGTGTGGTATAAGGAACCTTTACATGGCATAACTATATTAACTTGTAATGTATGCAGGTGCCCACACACAGCATGTGATTGGCACAAGCCTGTAACCAATTTTTTTCAAGCACTTTGCTGAAGAAATATGGGTACATAATTGCCATCCAGTCATTAGGCTAAAAACTCCTTTGTAATGACATGAAGTACGATGCTGTATATTTAAGGGACTTCCGTGGCCTCCCTTACTGTAGTGTCTGAGCCCTGTGAGAAAGGAAAGTTCTATTATCCATATTTTACAGAGTGGGAACTGAGGCACAGAGAGAGTAAATAACTTGCCTAAGTACAGTAGTTGTAGTCATGCTGGTTTTCCCAGACCTGAAGAAGAGCTCTGTGTGGCTCAAAAGCTTGTCTCCCTCACCAACAGGAGTTGGTCCAGTAAAAGATATTACCTCACCTTAGGTCTCTAGGTTGCCCATTGTCACATGGGGAGTCTGTAACAGAGCAGAGAATTGCACATGGGACTCCTGAATTTCAATTTAGTACTCTAACCACTGGACCATCCTTGCTCTCCGTTCAACAAACTGATAAGAAGTTAACTACACTGGGTTCTTACAGACATATTTTTCCTTGTGAAGGCTTGTTTCAGTGCTTCAGCAAAACTTTCTGGTAATCATTGGTAGCTGTATGTTATGATGTTGATCTAATCGAGCATTAACATCATTATTGTAGTTTTGAGGTCCACTGTTTCATACCAATGGTTCTGGCATGATCTGTTTTTGTTCCTGGTCTGTTTGACGGCATGAGACAGCATAAAGGGGTGGAATGTTTACCATCCATCATGCTCAAAAGGAGGATACAGGCAAACCACTGATACAGTGTTTGCCGCTGCAAAATATTCAGGAGCGCCACAGTCTCATCAAAATGACCCAGAAGGTCTTTGCCATAATTATGATTGTTATTTCAGTCATCATCTCCAGCAGTGACCTAGAACCACTTATCCACAGCCAATAGATGTGTTTCAGAATCTGTTAATCTGTTACTAAATAGCTTGCACAGCACATTTTCCCATCAGTAGACAGCAGTTTTTTTCCCTTTTCTTCAAGCAAGTGCTACATCCTTTCTTCTCTGTTGGGAACATTTTCTTCCCTAAAAAACTTCTGTTGCTAACTCTCTCTCTCTCTCTCTGGGAGACTTTAGGACTACATACAGTCCAATAAAGTAGGTGGATTTGACACACCAAATCCTCCTGAAGCTAGAAAATTACTTCTTTATACTTCAGTTTACTCAGTTTCTTTCTGAATCAATTGTCCAACTTCTCTGAGGTTCTGTTTTAGATGGCAGTGTTAGAGTAGAATATAAATAGATCCTTAAAATAGATTCATTTTAAAATCAATACACCAGTTGCATGCCAGCAATAAACTTTTTTATACTATGTTTCCTATTGAAAGGTTTGAGATACTTGCTGAAATAAACCATTTTTTAATATAGATTGCAGGATGGACATATCATGTAGGCTTAGATCATACTATAGGTGTGACAGGTTCCCTTTGGGTTGCCACTTGGAACTGGGGTATCAGTGAGCCCGCCTGGCCCACCAACCTGGGTTCCCTTTACATTGTACTGCTATGCAGCCTGTCAAGTCCTTCCCCAGGATTCAGATTGCACTTAACCAGCACACACACAGGTAGGGACACATCCAGCTGCAGTTATACACGCAGATGCTGAGATCAGCTCTGCATGGGAAGGCTCAGCTAAGGCACCTGCCAGTTGCTAAGGCACAGCCCTCCCCCTGGAGTGTAAACCCAAAATTATAACATCTTGTGCTGCACAGGGAACTGTAAAGCATAAACTCATGAAATTTGCCCCCTCCCTCAGTGTGGAGAGAGAGATGCTTTCTGCCCCAAGTTATAATTTCCACACACTGGTTTTAGACAAAACAAAAACAATTTTATTAACTTCAAAAGATAGATTTTAAGTGATTACAAATGATAGCAAACAGATCAAAGCAGATTACCTTAGTAAATAAACAAAACCGCAAACTGAGCTTAACATACAAAATAGGTAGGATATGAATTAGCAAATTCTCACCCTGAGTGATAAACAGGCTGACAGATTCTTAGGGCACAAACTGCCTTGGCTTTCCGAGGTTTTCATACACAGGCTAAAAATTCCTCTAGCCTGGGACCACCACTTCCCACAGTTAAGTCCTTGCCCCTCAGGTGTTTCCAGGTGTGGTGTTGTGGGACGATTGAGGTACCAACATCATTTTCCCCTTTTTATATCTTCTTCCCACTTGCTGGAAAAGTCTTTTGCTGTGATCTGGGTACAAACAGTTCCCACTGTGTAGTGCTATCTCTGAGAGATTTCTATTGTACACAGTTCCTGGGGTAATCCTTGTGCTTGTGTGCTTTTCCTCAATGAGCCATTAACATTGTTTGGCTTTTTTTTTACCTGAAAGGCTGCTTGTGGGTGTTTTCAACCTCAGAACATGTTTCAGTAACACATACATAGCCAAACTTCATAACTTCAAATACAATGATAGCACATATAATCCAATGAGATATTAATGTCTAGCAGATCAAGACTTTTAGAATGATACCTCACATGGCATACTTTGTACAAAACATATCCTAATTACATGATAGTGGTGAATATTGGGGTGCCAGAGTGTCACAGTAGGTACATCTACATTTACAGTGGTGTGTTAAGTAGATCAGCACAACAGCCAGGCAACAGGAGGGGCTCAATAAGTGAGTTGCATCCTGCCCCCAGTCACAGAGAGAAAACGTAACTTGAAGTTACCTGATATGCACATCAGGTTTCTAATGCAAAATAAAGTTAAATAGACTTGTTATTAAAAAAAAAATAGAGAGGTATATTGCATGACCTCTTTATCATAACGGGTAACCTAAACATGTACTTGTCAACACAGAAAGTGGAGGTGTAAGCAATTCATGTCATTCTGGACCAAATTTTACTGTCAGTCACATCTACTCACATGTGAAATTGACAGCACAATTTGACCTTATGTGCAATATAGAGTTGGGATTACTTACTTTGTAAGCAATTTTGGGACAAGGACCATCTTTCCATTATGTGTGTGCACAGTGCCTAGTATAACTGGATCCTGATTCTTGACTGGTGGTCCCTAAGCTCTACTCCAGTGCAAATAAATATGTTGAAAATAAATAAAGCCAAAGATATAATTGAAAAATGGAGAGAAGCAGTTTACTGAAGTCTACGGGTCTGCAATTTCTACTTAGTGTTTCTGGTCTCAAATTTCCCAGACAACAATTTGAGATAATGCATTTGAAAACTGTAGAACCTCTTTTTCGTGAGGCTGCTTAAGACTCTGAAAAATAAAATTCTCATTTTGGAGGGTCTAAATAGAATGCAATTACTGCACATGAAGCAGTAAACAGAATCAAGAAGTAGAAACTAAAAAAATATACATTGTGATAGAATGATTGTAGTAAATTGATGGATATTTTGATTTTACCATTGTTTAGCTCTTAAGACTATTATGAGCCAAGTGCTATTCACAGAAAGCTGGGGTATTATGTAAATAGACAAAGCAGACTATGGCCAGGGTTCCATTTCAAATGGCATATAGTGCAATAAAACAAGTCAACACAGTGCTGTATATATTTTGTTTTCTGCACTACTTTTACTGGAGGAAGAATACATTTGACTGCTATTATTATTTTAGGAATAAACAAAAAAAATATGCCATCAAATTATTATTCTGTATAGTGGAAATAAAGCTATTTGAGGGAAAAGTAAGTGACTTGCCAGTGATCAACTGGTACACATGATATTAATTAAAATATTTTGTCTTGGACTTAAAAGGTTTCTTCAAAAGTGTATAACTTATTAATTTTCCCCCAAGATAGATTCCAAGGCCAGATGGGACTGTTATGATCATCTACTCGGACCTCCTGTATAACATAGGCCATAGAACTTCCTCACAATAATTTCTAGAGCAGATATTTTAGGGAAAAAAATCTAATAATGATTTAAAAGTGGTCAGTGATGGAAAATCCACCACAAACATTGGTAAGCTGTTCTAAAGGTTAATTACACTCATCATTAAAAAAAAACACCTTATTTCCAATCTGAATTTATCCAACTTCATTTTCCAGCTGTTGCATCATGTTATGCCTTTTTCTGCTAGGATTGAAGAGCCCATTATTAAATATTTCTTTCCCATGTAGGTATTTATAGATTGTAATCAAATCACCCCTTAGCATGTTCTTTATTCAGCTAAATAGATTGAACTCTTTGAGTCTATCACTATAAGAAATCTTTTCTAATCTTTTAATTCTCGTGGCTCTTCTCTGAACCCTTGCCAATTTATCAGACATCTTTCTTGAACAGTGGACACCAGAACTGGATGCACTGTTCCAGAAGTGTTCTAAACAGAGAGGTAAAATAATTTCTCTACTACTATTTACTATTCCCCTGTTTATCCATTCAAGGACTGCATTAGTCCTTTTGGCCACAGCATCACCCTGGGAGCTCATGTTTCACTATTATCTGCCACTACCCCAATTTTTGTATCATCTGAAAACTTTAACAGTTGTTGTGGAAAATGAGTCACACCATCTGTTTGGTTCAAACAGTCTGAGGTCCTTTTATTTGAATACAAGCATGCAGGGAGAAGGAGACAGAGATGGCCACATGCAGGTGCCATCCTGGTCTCTCTCTGTCCTGCCCCTATAATACCAGTCTTACATAGTTTTTTACATTCAAGTCAAATGATACATTTCCTTAATTTTTTATCACTCAAGCATTGTTAATAAAGCCTTATAAGGAGCCAAAGTAAACAGTTTCAAAATTAGTACTGTGCTGATGCGCTTTGTTATTGTCAAGATCTGCAGTTTGCTTGTGGCAGCGTTTTGTCTAGGGGCTTTTGCAGGTTTGGTGGGGGCGGGGGTTGCATATCCTGGACATCTAGGGACTTGAGCTAGGCTAGAGGTTGGCCTAGTTCGTTATCTGGGTCAAAATACCATGGCCCAGCATATGCAAATGCTCTTAGCTTAAGTGAAGTCTTACAGGATGCCGGCCTGTAGGCCTCTTGCATTACTGCTCTTGCCTATGCTGCATATAGTGCATAGATCTTGTCACAGGGTGGGGTGGGGTCAGGTTCAACAGCAAGGTTAACAGCAACTTCCCCCATAGTTCCCGTTTTGTGCTTTTAGCACAACTATTAGTTGTAAACCTTCATTTTTATCAAACCTTGTATTTTTTTATTTTAAATTAAATGGCTTAGCCTTTGCGGTTTTAGTTGCATGCAACGACAATTCATGGTTAGGATGAATATGGAAGGTGCTAGTTGTATTACATCCTTTACAATAACGATAACATAATCCTAAACTAAACAACAACACTAAAAGCATTAACATTCCCATTGTAATAATATGATGGGGTTGTTGTATAGCCTTAGTCACAGAACACAGTACATTATACTTAGTACATAAAGCAGACACTTTATAGTCTGTATGGAAAGCATGCTTCTTAATTTGATATATATTTTTGGAGCATATGAATTTTTTCTTGTAATTTAGAATATTTTTAATCTCTGGTAGAATTAAAAGCAAATTTTGGAATCTGTCAGGTACTAAATTAGTCCAGTTAAAGGGTATTTGGAACCTAAGGGCTAATTGTAGAATTTTATCCGCAGGCCAATGAATGATATGATTGCCTGCGGCTGTAGTGAGATTAAAGTGTACATCATTCAAGGTAGTGGTCTTAACATGCACACAGCTATTATTAGCTTGGAAAAGTAGGTGTCCTGTCAGGGTAGTCCCGTGTCCCATACCCTCCCAACAAATGTTGTCATGAACAGTGACAACCTCTCCTGGTTTTAGTTTACGTACACAGTGAAGTTGAGGGGGTTCTAACGGCCAGAGTGTTCAGTGGCTTCCAATCCATACCCAAATGTCGGGCGTTATTCCGGGAGCACTGACTACAAATCGATTGGGCAGACCAGGTAGTTCAAGTTCCCAAATGTCTCGGTGAATTATCCAATCCCACATGCATCCTCCCTACGGACCTGGCAGGATTCGGTAGGTGGGAGTCCATACCCCTCTGATTGGCCCGTATGCTTGGAAGGAGCACTGAGAATGTCTACATTTCCACTTAGAAAATCTCCAAGTATGTCTCCACAGCCACAGATCAGATGGTACTCCCGAGGTGACTGTAAGGGCAGAGGGCCACGCCTGATGTTCAAGATCCCTCTGAATGGCCATGAACGGGTCATTCAGAAAATCCTGAACCTCTGAACGAGCCTGATCCCACTGCAATGCCTTTCCAGCGTTGGTGATACCCAGTACCATCTCTGTTAACAGCTTTTGGGGTCATTGAACTAAGGGCTGAGATAACGTATAATTCACCAACACCAGCCTAAACCTGGGCTAGCTGTGCTCCACTAATGAGGCCCATGGCTTTTTCCAACTGTCCCCATTTTTTCCTCATGTTGCTGGCCTTTATGGATATTCCATATTGCAGCTATACTATTTGCACCATCCCATAGGTGTCCAGCCAAGTCCCTCTTCTTTCTAGCAGAAACTCAGGTCCGTTGCTGTGCCAACCAAATGGCAGCTCCTTTTGAGCAATTAGGATATATAGAGGTAATCTGAAAACTAGATAAGGGTAGTGTAAATTTTATCGTCCCTAGTGTAGCATTAATTACAGTCCATTGAAACTCCAACCCATTTCTCTTTGATGAAGTATTATACCACATTTGATGGCTGAACACCCTTATGTACTCTTGAGAGGCCTCAGCATCAATAGCATAGGATGGGGTGTACTGCAATATGGTACAGTTTAAATTATTAGTTATTAGGACATTTTCAGTACAGGTAATATTTTCAGCAGCAGAACAAACTTTTTTGGGTATTTGTTTGATTATTCACCAGTATTATTTTGTTCCACCCCCCCCTCCCCAGGTCATTGATAAAAGTTATATAGCATAGGGCCAAGAACCAATCCATGCAGAACCCACTAGAAATACACTCATTCAATGATGATTCCTCATTTACATTTTGTGACCTGTCAGTTAGCCATCTTTTAATCCATTCAATATATGCCACATTAATTTTATATCATTCTAATTCTTAAATCAAAGTGTTGTGCTGTAATGAGTCAAACACCTTGCAGAAGTCTTAAGTATATTACATCAACACTATTAACTTTATCAATCAAACTTGTAATCTCATCAACAAAGATAGGTTTATAGAAAACAGATTCTGTCGAACTATATTTATTGGCATTAGTT
The DNA here is from genome assembly GCF_965140285.1 of Lepidochelys kempii. NCBI lineage: Eukaryota > Metazoa > Chordata > Testudines > Cheloniidae > Lepidochelys > Lepidochelys kempii. The sequence goes on along the minus strand of NC_136381.1, from coordinate 246,969,733 downwards.
ATATTACCCTCCTTTAATTATGTATTAATTGAGTCCCGTATCAGCCACTCTATTATCTTGCCTGGGATTGGTGTCAGATTGACAGGCCTATAATTAGCTGAGTCATCCCACTTACCCTTTTTTAAGTATTGGCATAACATTAGCTTTCTTCTATTCTTCTGAAACTCTCCCAGTGTTCCGAGACTTATTGAAAATCAACATTAACAGTCTAGCAAGCTCTTCAGCCAACTCTTTTAAAACTCTTGGATGCAAGTTATTGTGACCTGCTAATTTAAAAATGTCTCACTTTATTAGCTGCTGTTTAACATCCTCATGATATACTCATGGAATGAAAAGAATATTATGATATGACTACATCATCTGTGTTTTTCCCCTTCAAGTACAGAATGGAATTATTTATTGAACACTTCTGCCTTTTATACGTTATTGATATTTCCACCATTTCCATCTAGTAATAGACCAATAAAAATGCTAGGATTTGTTCCTAATATACTTAAACTCCTTCTTATTGTTCTTAACACTCCTGGCCATAGAGGTTACCTTGTGTCCCTTTGTTTTCCTTATCATTTTTGTACAATTCCTAGCTTCTGATTTATATTAATTACTATCAATAGCCCCCTTTTCCCATTAGTTTTTATAATAAAATCGCTGCCTTAACTTACCCTGTAAATCAAGTTGTTTTTTTTTAATCAATACAGCCCTCTTCCTTGATTGTGGCATTCTAAATTCCCAATTATCATTCATATTTATCTGTTTAAGTTCTTCCTCCCAGGTCATTTGGCTCATAATTGTCTTCAGCTTTGTGAAAATGGCCCTTTTAAAGATATGAATATAATAATCTCACTGGTCTGGAATGTATTCTGTTTTCACATTATAAATATGATCATGACTTGATTACTTGTACCTAAGTTACCATTAATTTTTAGTTCTGTGATCAGTTCCTCTATCTGTTAAGACAGTGTCTAATATAGAATTCCCCCATGTTGCAACACATTTTGAGTTAGGAAATTGTTACCTATAATATTAGGAATTCCAAGGGTGCTTTAGTACTGGCACCATGAGACCTCCAGCATGTGTCACTCAGGCTGAAGTGCGCCATGATCATGCAGGTTTTTTTTCCTGCATACTATGGATAGGTGCATAAGGAGCCAGTGATCCTGATTCTAGTGTGATTTGGTGATCTGTAGGAGACACCAACTAATATCCCATCTTGTGGTTTATCTGTTAGGACATTGAGTCATAAGAATTCAAGATGAAGACGAATAAGAAGTGTGTAGGAGTAGAGGTATATTAAGATGTTGCGGTCTAACATTTATGGCAATTTTGGCTCCTTAACTAGAGAAAAGGCAGGAATGGCATTTTAGCCATGTCTGTTGGTTTAACCAACAATTTGTTGTGTTCACTAACAACTGTATTGGTTTTACTGACTATATCTATTGTATATTTAATTAAGTGAAAATGTATAATGTTGGGCCATTAAATAGGTATTGTTCAGGCATCCCTTAGGGTCTTGGTTTAAGATCCCTCCATGATTTCTAGAAGGAGAACACAAGACAAAAGATGTGCTCGAAGGGGAAGATATCGAATTCTTAGTCTTAATGAATAAATTATTTATAAAATACTATATATTGTAAAATTGAATATTTTGCAAGTTTTATTGAGCTATTTTAAGTCTGAGTTACTTAAAAATTCCTGTGAAATTAATTATTTATCTTCAACGAAGGACCTTGGGTTTGCCGAATATCTGTTTTCTTTCAACCACTATGTTTTCACTAAAAAAGTTTCATTTGCAGTGGTACAAGCAGTGTTTTACTGAATTCACAAAAAAAGCCATGGGAACAAATGTGTTTCTTCGGATTCATCATTGCCAAATTAATTTGTATAAAGCCAGAACAAGCCCTAACCTTTGTCCTTCCCTCAAACAACCCAAAACTAATCTGTTTTGAATGGTCAGAAATTTGAGACAGTCCTCAAGATCCAGGCCAGATTTTTAAAGATATTTAGGTGCCTCAAGAAGTAGATAAGTGTCTAGTAGGCTTTTCAAAACCCCCCTAGGTGCTAAATCCCATTGATTTATATGCATGGTTACATACCTGAAGATCTTAAATTCTAGCCCCCAGCCTGCAAAGACCCATCACTTGTCAACAGCTGAGAATTTTCTCTGTAATGTGCTTGAGTGGGCGAGCTTTCCTTTTTCAGAATAAATCTTCAAGGTGTGGCTGGGTGTGACTGGCTTTATTTGATAAAGGCTTTATTTGATAAAGGATACAGGAATCCCATCACTGGGACCCGCTGAATTGTATTTTTATGGTTGGTTCCATTCAGGTGTTTTGCAGTATGGTGTGTCCATTTTACAACAAGAATAAGAGGAAAATACAGCACATAGGAAATAAAAATCTTAAACGCAAGGACAACAGGGAAAAGCAGTTGTTGGAAGTATAAGGCTTTAGTTGAAATCAGTGGCCCTCCTTAGGTTGTAAGATTGGAATCACAACCAAAGGTATAATGGGTGATACGAAGGACAGCACTACAGCTGAGAAAAAATCATGTGATATCTGAAAGAAAAAATGTCATTTTCAGTTTATGTTTGAGGGGGAAAGTTTAAAAAAAACAATTAGTTTTGATCTGAATTTTTAATTTGACCGTTTTTGAAAGATAAACATTTCAATTTTATTTTTTATCCCTTCCTATTTTCTTTTTTCAATACTGGATGCAATCGAATAAACGAATGTTTTCCACCTTCCTTTTATATCCCTTTTCCCTTTCCCACTCAAAGATTTGTGAAGTTACAGTGGGCGGGAAGAGGAAAGAAAAATGTCAGGGAAACCCCATGGACATGATTAAATTTTATAGCATTCAGTGCTAAAAATGGAAAAAAAGGAGGGAGGGGGAGAATGAAAATTCAAAAATTTCACATTTTGACTTGTAAAAGCCAAAGCTAAACTTACATTTACCCAAATGTATATTCTGCCATGAAAAAAATGTGTATTGGGGAAACTCCATTTTTCAGCAAGAAATTTGATTGACAAATTTTCACCACCTCTACCTATCACAAATTTACTGGCTCTTTCAGGGCCCTTTCCTGCCATATTGAAATCAATGGGCATTTTGTTATTACATTCCCTCAGAAGAGAATTCAGCTCATAAATTAATTATTTGACTCCAAACAATTATATTCCCTAATCTGGAATTGGAAATGTTCATACAAACACACTTTGGAAGGGTTTAATTGCAAAATTGATTTTTCTTCAGTTAAACTGCTTTGTAGGGAGTTGGTTCTATTACTAAAGAGGGATCTGGGATGAAGGACTCTTGGACTCTGACCCTTAGCTCTGATACTAACTCACTATGCTGAACATTCAATCTTGGTAGAAGGCCAATACAAGACATGTTTTGAAGCCTATGAGGATTTAAGTGGTGCATAGTCTCTGTGCTATCCTTCTTTGCTATAGTGAGTTTTAACCTGTGTGACTGTGGACAAATCACCTTAATGTTCCTGTCTATTATTTTACCCATGTAGCTATAATGCACAATTATAAAACTATTATTATTAATTTGTGTTTGTGTAAGCAGAGTCAGGATGAGCTCCACCCTGACATCTGGTGGTGAGGTGTGGCAAGTTGTGGAAAAGAACTTCAGGGTCTGATCTCATTTGCATAGGCACACCCACCCCGCCTAGAATGAGGCCATAACTGCCCAAATGGTCACTTTGGCTGTTGTGGGATCCCCAGTGTCTCTGTTATTGGGGCGGGAAGAATAAATTGTTATTACCCTGATTATGGGAACTGTGGAACTGTACTTGGCCTTTTGTTATGATGGAGGGACTCACCATCAACTAAGGAGCACTCGCTAGGCAAGGGACATGGGTTCCAAAACTCTGTGAATTGAGAGAGGCTTGAGACAGGTTTTTGTACCTGGTGGTGTGGCCCCTTTGTGAGGGCCTGAAACACCAATTGCACCTCTCTCTCTCTCTCTCTCTCTCTCTCTCTCTCTCTCTCTCTCTCCTGTGGAATGTCAGAGCTAATTTTGGGTCTATTAAGAGTCTTGCTACAGGTACTGTGCTGAATTCACTTTGGCCTTATGGTGCACTAGCACTAAGGCTCCCACTACTATAAGCTGAAATCACTGAGCACTGTGTCAAGTAGTGGGGAGCCGGAAGATCTAGAGTGCAGTGGTGCTGTTTGTGGATAGGCTGGCGGAGTGTTCGTGAGACGGCGAGGCGAGCTGTGCAGAGCGGAGCCGTTTGTGAGACAGCGGAGTGGTTGTGAGATGGCAAGCTGAGCAGAGCTGTTCATGGGTCGGCTGAGCGGAGCAGAGCCCTGTGGGGCAGTCAGCTTTAGGACACGTAAGGTGCCCCTTACCTCTTTCCCCCCACATACAAGCACATTTTAGCCAGACTGGGGAGCAACACTCTGCAGATCATAGAATCATAGAATATCAGGGTTGGAAGGGACCCCTGAAGGTCATCTAGTCCAACCCCCTGCTCGAAGCAGGACCAATTCCCAGTTAAATCCCAGATGAACTTTTGAACTCTGGGGCTGGACTTTTTGAACTTTGGGTGATTTGTGGATTGCTGGACTCAAGAGATGTTTGGGTTCTGGGACTCAAGAACCCGAGGGAAAGGATGTGGCCCAATTTGCTGGGGTGGGTCTTTGCTCATGGTTTGCTTAATGAACACTAGTTGTGGTGTTTCCCCAATTTAATGCTGATGTTGTTTACCTCATGTTATTAAAGATTCTCTGCTACATCGAGACTCTGTGCTTGCGAGAAGGGAAGTATTGCCTCTTTGAGGCGCCCAGGGGGTGTGTAAGATTTTCCCAGGTCACTGGATGGGGGCTCGTGCCAGTTTTGCATTGGCTTTGATGAGAGGGAACTCCTGTGTACTGAACCCAGCCCTTGCTGCTATCAGCTTGGCCTGGCAGAAGGGTTACATTTCTGGGGGCTCGTCCGGGATGGAAACTGGGTCAGTACCCCTCACAAGCACATCTTAGGTGAGTCATTAAATTGTGAAAACCCAAAATCTGGTTGTTGGTGTTTTGATCTGTTATATTTGGGAAAGAAATTACAGTTTGTATAATGGCCCTACACTTGCTAGAGGATTGGTGCAAGAGGATGAATATTAACCCTAGGAACTGTGTCCTGGTGACCGGGGTGCCGGAGGCATTCGATGAAGGCTCAATAGAGCCTGCCTTAAGGGCATCCACTGAGTACCTGAGTAAGTGTAAAATGTGTGGGCGCATGTTTGTGAGGGAGGACGGAAATTTTGCTGTACTGTGTGAGCTGTCGATGGCTGTGGACCTCTACAGGTTCCAGGCATGATAGCAGTGGAAGATGGTGAGTGGAAGGTAATAACTACTGGGAGCCAGCCCTCACCAGCCTCTGCCTCTGAAGTGGAGTTTTTAAAGAAAATGTCGGCCTTTTTGGGGAAAGAGGGGAAGACCTTGGCTGATATGCCAGGTCTGTTGGGCCTTGACCCAGAAGTCCCACCCCGGGAGGCTGCTCCATCACCTGATGAGTGGGTGAAGACTTTGGGGCAAGCATTAGAGAAGGTTGTGCCACCCCACCCTGAGTCAGGCCCCTATCATAAACTGAGGTTGTTTTCTGGGGGTTCCACCCCAATGCCTGGGGAGGAAGCATTTGAACCCTGGCTGGAACACACCACTGAAATGCTGCAGGAGTGGACAGTACCTGATGCTGAAAAGAGAAGGCGACTAGTAGAGTGCATCAGGGGGCCAGCCCTAGATGTGATTTGCACCCTGAAGCTCAGTAACCCTGGGGTCAAGGTAAAGGACTGCATAGAGGCCCTTGATCATGCCTTTGGGAGAACCGAGGGCTTAGAGGATGTTTATTGCAAGTTCCTCAATGCTAGGCAACAAAAGGGAGAGAAAGTTTCTGCCTATATACAGAGGTTGGAGAAATTATTACAGAGAGCCATCATGAGAGGAGCAATAGTGGTTGAGCAAATGGACCGGACTAGATTGGCTCAGATCGTGAGGGGAATTCAATATCAGAACCCAATCCTTCTCCACCTTCGATTAAGGGAGCGCCAAGACAATCCACCGGGTTACTCTCGGCTGATAAAAGAGGTCAGAGAGGAGGAAGAGAGGCAGGAAGCTGGTGAGGTTTGGGAGGTTCAGCCACCCCAGGCAACTGCCACAACATCCATACGAACGCCCAAGGCACTGATGGTGAATCCTCAAGAGGAGCTTACCCAACGAGTGCAGGTCCTGACACAGAAAGTGGCTGAACTAGAGAATACTATTGATTCAGCAAAGACTTCAGTGTACAAGGAACCCCCCGTTACCACGGTCCAGAAGACTACATTTAGAACCTCTGCCCCACCCCGGCAACATGGGAAAGGGCAATCCTTCTTCTGCTACCAGTGTGGCCAGGATGGGCACATTGCTGCCAGGTGTCAGAATGCAGAGAATCCCTCGCTAGTATACCAAAAGCTGAGGACCACCTTGGGAAAGTCGGGAAACGGCTCCAGGGCCTGGGAAGGGAGCCGCCTAGGCCTGCAGGGTTTGGAGGCTCCCCTGCGAAGAACCATGCCACCCGAATCCCACCAGGATTGATAGGACCTTGAGCAGAGGTCACTGTAAAGGTTGAAGGGACAGAATGTAGAGCAGTGCTTGACACGGGATCCCAAGTAACTATCATATTCCAGTCTTTCTACCAGCAGATGCTTACGCATCTGCCTATACAGCCCTTGACAGGGCTTGGCTTGTGTGGTCTCAGCATGAATGAATACCTGTATCAGGGGTATGTCATTGTACACCTGGAATTCCCAGAAGAGATCGCTGGGGTAAGACAGGAGGTGGACACTGCAGCTTTAATATGTCCTGACCCTAAAGGTGTCTCTGAGGTATCCATGCTAATAGGGACCAACTCCAGCCTCTTTAAGGTGCTTGCAGATTACTGCAGACAGCGAGCAGGGGACCAATACCTGAATACCTTGGTGATACGCACACATTGTGCCGCAGCCTACAGAAAAATTGAGGATGCAAAAAGAGTGATGCCTGATTTGCCGGTGGGAGCATTGAGGTACGCAGGCCCGGTCCCCTTAGTGGTGCCTGCAATGACAGAAAAGGAGGTGATTGTCATGAGTACCTGCCTGAAAGGCAGTAAGAGAACATTAGCAGTGGTAGAGCAGCCGACCGAGGGAGGGCTCCCTGAAGGAGGTGCTGAAGATAGCAGGAATTAAAAAGTCTAGGACAACGCCTTATCACCCCCAAGTGATCCTCAGCCAGAGAGGTTCAACCGAACCCTATTAGATATGTTGAGAACTTTGCAACCAGAGCAGAAGGCAACCTGGAGCCAGCATGTCGTATTTCTGGTGCATGCCTACAATGCCACAAAGAACGATGCTACGGGAGTCACCCCATATCTCTTGATGTTTGGGCGAGAACCAAGATTACCCATAGACTTGTGCTTTGGTGTATCAGAGGATGGAGATAGCTATGAAACTCATCAGCAATATGTATCCCGACTAAGAGAAAAGCTGCAAGATGCTTATTGCTTAGCTACCGCTGTGGCTCGGAAGAACACAGACCACAACAAACATCGATATGATGCTAGAGTGTGTTCGCAGGAGCTCCAGCTGGGGGACAGAGTCCTGCTGCGAAATTTGGGTATTGCTGGCAAACACAAGGTAGCTGACAGATGGAAGGCAATACCTTACCTGGTGATGGAAAAGCTGGAAGATCTGCCAGTCTACAAGATTAAACCTGAAGACAGTCCAGGGTAAATAAAGACGGTGCATAGAAACCTTTTGCTCCCTGTGGGGGAATTGGTAAGCACCCCTTATGAGATGGGCCACGACATGGTAGCCGGGCAGAACAGAAGTGCTAGACCAAAGCCGCCATCCAACACAGACAGTGGGCCCCCTGCAGCTAACTTACCCCTATTCTACACATCTGAGAGTGAGTCTGAGGAGGAAGACACAACCCTGGTGTATCCTGGGATGGAGACAAGATTTCAGTCTTGATCAGCTGAACCAAATGAGAGTTCTCCCTCTTCAGCCCTAAACCCCATGGCAGAATTATTTAGGCCCATTTCTGACACCCCTGTGCCGCTGATGAGACCCCCGTGTGATGACACACACAGGTTATTGGACAGTGGAGACACACAGGTAGAGGATGTCCTGGGCACCTTGGACCCTCCCGCGTTAGAACTAAGAGTGCAGGGTCCTACGCCAGTAGCCAAGGGACCCTCAAAGGAAGGCTCTCCATCCATCAATCAAGAGGATGTTCCCTCTACCTCGGCAACAGAGATTCTCAATAGACGAGACAGGGTGATAAGACCAGTAAAACGGTTAACTTATGATGCACCTGGGGTGACTAGTGAGGAGCCAATACATTTAGCACACAGGATTGTGGAAGCTACAGTGGGCTTTCTGAGGCCCTTTGGAGGAAACCAATGAGTTGGTATAAAGGGAGTATGATTTGTCGGAACGCCAAATTCTTGGCTGGGGGGAGGATGTAAGCAGAGTCAGGATGAGCTCCACCCTGACATCTGGTGGTGAGCTGTGGTAAGTTGTGGAAAAGAACTTCAGGGGCTGATCTCATTTGCATAGGCAAACCCACCCCACCTAGAATGAGGCCGTAACTGCCCAAATGGTCACTTTGGCTGTTGTGGGATCCCCAGTGTCTCTGTTATTGGGGCAGGAAGAATAAATTGTTATTACCCTGATTATGGGAACTGTGGAACTGTACTTGGCCTTTTGTTATGATGGAGGGACTCACCATCAATTAAGTAGCACTCGCTAGGCAAGGGACATAGGTTCCAAAACTCTGTGAATTGAGAGAGGCTTGAGACAGGTTTTTGTACCTGGTGGTGTGGCCCCTTTGTGAGGGCCTGAGACACCAATTGCACCTCTGTCTCTCTCCACTGTGGAACGTCAGAGCTAATTTTGGGTCTATTAAGAGTCTTGCTACAGGTACTGTGCTGAATTCACTTTGGCTTTATGGTGCACCAGCACTAAGGCTCCCACTACTATGAGCTGAAATCACTGAGCACTGTGTCAAGTAGTGGGGAGCCAGAAGAACTAGAGTGCAGTGGTGCTGTTTGTGGATAGGCTGGTGGAGTGTTCGTGAGACGGTGAGGTGAGGCGAGCTGTTCATGAGACAGCGGAGTGGTCGTGAGACGGCAAGCTGAGCAGAGGGGAGCCGGTCGTGGTGGAGCGGAGCCGTTCGTGAGACAGCTGAGCAGAGCAGAGCCCTGTGGGGCAGTCAGCTTCAGGACACGTAAGGTGACCCTTACCTCTTTCCCCCCACACACAGGCACATTTTAGCTAGACTGGGGAGCAACACTCTGCAGATGAACTTTTGAACTCTGGAGCTGGACTTTTTGAACTTTGGGTGATTTGTGGATTGCTGGACTCAAGAGATGTTTGGGTTCTGGGACTCAAGAACCCGAGGGAAAGGATGTGGCCCAATTTGCTGGGGTGGGTCTTTGCTCATGGTTTGCTTAATGAACACTAGTTGTGGTGTTTCCCCAATTTAATGCTGATGTCGTTTACCTCATGTTATTAAAGATTCTCTGCTACACCGAGACTCTGTGCTTGCGAGAGGGGAAGTATTGCCTCTTTGAGGCGCCCAGGGGGTGTGTAAGATTTTCCCAGGTCACTGGGTGGGGGCTCGAGCCAGTTTTGCATTTGCTTTGATGAGAGGGAACCCCTGTGTACTGAACCCGGCCCTTGCTGCTATCAACTTGGCCTGGCAGAAGGGTTACATTTGCAAAGCATTGTAAAATTCTTGGGTAAAAGGAAAGTACTATTCATTTTAACAATGGCTGTTTTAGAAGTTTCCCTTTTAGCGGACATTGTTCACTAGGTTAACCTTAAAAGCAATGTTTTACTCTGTGTTCAGAATCAGAAAATGCTCCTCCCTCCATCCAGTGCAACTTTTAATATGGTCCTAAAGAAGCAGCTAAAAGGCTGTGATATTTTGATACTTTAAAAAAAAAAAGCTAGAAGAACAAATGAAGAAGAGATCAGCAAACTTCCCTTATCCAGCAGAAAGGATAAGGTTATTCAAGGTTTCCTATCTACAGCAGAAGATGATTCTTTGCTTTGAAGTCTAGAGAGCATAAGAAAGAAAAGAAGCATCTGCTCTCCAAGCAACCGCACTTCCAATAAGAAATCAAAGAAACTAAGATTGCAAGCAGCCACTACGGGTTTAGAGACGATAATTCTCACCCTGAGAGCACTGGCAGATTTTGCTTTTCTTGTTCTATTTTTATGTTGGAATCAACTAAATGTAAGGTGTCAAATTCATCCCTAGTAGATCGCCAAATGTGGCTTCACTGGAGTTACACTAAGGACAGATTTGGCCCACTAACTCAAAAATTATACCTAATTATACTGAGTGCCCACTGATGTAGCCTAGTTCATTCCAAAGGTCTTTTCAGAGTGGATATGGATGTTCACAATGCACAGATTATGAAGTCAGAAAAGACCATTGTGATCATCCAGGACAGTGATTGGCAACCTTTGGCACCCATCACGTAAAGCCACTGGCGGGCCGGAACAGTTTGTTTACCTGCAGCGTCTGCAGGTTCGACTGATTGCAGCTCCCACTGGCTGTGGTTCACCATTCCAGGCCAATGGGGGCTGTGGGAAGTGGCGTGGGCTGAGGGATGTGCTGGCCGCCACTTCCCACAGCCCCCATTGGGCTGGAACGGTGAACTGCGGCCAGTGGGAGCTGCGATCGGCCGAACCTGTGGACGCTGCAGGTAAACACACCATCCCAGCTCGCCAGTGGCTTTCCCTGATGGGCCATGTGCCAAAGGTTGCCAATCCCTGATCTAGGCTGACCTCCTGCATAATTCAGGGAAGCCGATGACCAGTGATAATTCCTGTTTGAAGTAGATCAGATCTTCTAGAAAGACATCTAACCTTGAATTAAATTACCAGTGAATGAGACTCTATCACCACCCTCGGTAAACTGTTTCAATGCCTAATTGCTTTCACTGTTAAAAATCTGTACCTAATTTAAATTTGTCTGCTTCAACTTCCAGTCATTGGATTTTGTTATGTTTTTTTTCTGCTAGATTAAAGACCCTTCTATCAAATTTTTGTTCCCTCATGTAGGTACTTGCAGACTGATCAAGTCACCCTTTGACCTTTTCTTTGATAAGCTAAATAGACTTGGCTCCTTGGGTCTCTTACTATAAGGCACGTTTTCCAAACCTTAAATCATTCGTATGGCTTCTTCTGGACCCTCTCCAATTTTTCAACATCCCTCTTGAATTGTTGACACCGGATCTGGACACAGAATTCCAGTATTCACACCTGTGCCAATCACACAGGTAATGTAACATCTTGATATTCCCCTGGTTATACACCCAAAGATCACATGAGCCCTTTTAGACACAGCATTTTGGCTACAGTGAAAACAAAATTCTACATAAAAGGTTAGACAGGAAGTGAAGAATACTGTAGAATATCCAAATGAAATCGCAGAGGGAAGTTAAGTAGGTAAAATGCAATTTTCCAAGAACACATTTCAGACAGTTCAGCTGTTCTAACACACCCTGGTTCTTATACAAGTGCCATAGAATCTTTAATGAGCTCAATTTGTCAGATGTAAGTCTTTCCTCTGAAAGACAGCGCTAGTAAAAATAACCCACAGAACAGACAAGAAGATTATCTTCATCCCTTTGCCTTCTTTTCTCATCTCTTCCCATGTACCTTTGTGTTTCCCTCTTCAAAGCTCTTTCTTACTTTTTGGCTTCTCATTTTTTCACTTCCCTGCAACATCAGCAATTGCAAATACAACCTGTCCCAAGCATTGGCAGGGGTAGGACATGGGGGTGCACAACACCTGGTAGCTGTAAACTGGAGACAGACAGGGCTGAGCGACTTTCTGGACTTTAAATGGAGCACCACAGCAGTCTCTATTAACAGAAAGGTGCAATTGCACACCTTTCCTGCAGCCCCACAGAATGTATGACTTTCAGTCTCAGGAATGTGCCATGGGGTGGCCTATAGGTCTGAGTGTTGGTCAAACTGCAAAACACCCGGCAGGGCTGAGCTGATTATACCAGTTTTGCGGCTGCTTTGCACAGCACAAAGTAGCCAGAGAAAGGGCCAGAATTCAGCCATGCATCCAATACTAGTGGGTGGAATATGGTGGTCTTGATCAATATGGTTGATACTCTTTGTGACTATAAGCAAATACTTTTAAAAATTATACATTTCCTTAATGGCTGTGATACCAATGAGACGTTCTAAACCTCAACACACTAACACTGGAAGAGTATGTTCAAATTCCTGTGCTAAATAATCTAGGCTTCTCTGGCAGGACTTAGTTGTGAAAATTAAAATTGCATAAATCTGCTCATGTTTTTGTAGATAAGGGAATAATTCTATCAGTCACTGTTACTGTAATAAAAGCCAAATAATAATAAAAAAGCCTGCACCATACCTTATTCTTTCCCATTCTGAATCTTCTGCATAAGCAATTATTGTCGGGGTGCATGAAAGTCTAACTATGAAAGCTTCGAACCTGAAGATTCATCTACACAGACAAATGATGTTTGTAGCATGTAGCGAGGTAGATAGCAGCATTGGAATTGTATTTTGGTAACCAGCATATTGTTATAATTATGGCACCTAGAGACCTCAACTGAGATCAAAGCTCCACTGTGCTAGGTACTGGACAAACACGTAGTGAGAGACACATAGTTTCTGACTTGGAAAATTTACAATCTAAATACATAAGACAGAAAAGGGGTTTGAAGCACAGAGACTTGTCCAAGGTGACACAGGAGGAAAGGGGCTAAGCCAGTAATAGAACCCAGGGCACCTGACTTCCCATCCTGCCACATTGCCCCTCAAATGAATGAGAATGCTGCCTATACTGGGAATCTTATCTGTGTGTTGACTGGCATGCTGGAAAGGTTAACTTTTGGTTAAACTACTGAGAACATAATTGGACAAAATCATTCATTCTGATTAATTTAGTATTGTCTGAACAGTTTCTGTAATAAGCAAAAATGCAGAGGAAGACTTAATTTTTTATATGTTAGTAATATAGTCATATACATAAAATATACACAAAATACTGGGTGTATATTATGACCTCTGTTTTGGAATCTTGTCAGAATATGAAACTTTGTTCTTGAAAAAACAACATCGTTATTATATATGAAGATTTACCTTTCAGGATTGCAAATTATGTTTAAGGTTAAAGAATCCATTTTCACCTGATACAAGTCTTCTAGACAACCAGAATGTGCCTATAAAAATGGCACAGATACTAGGGAATAGTATTCTGATGCAAGTACTGAATGTTAGTACTTATCCTTCTGTAAATACAATATGTCCAAACATCACATTAAACCTGATCTGATTCAAGAATTGTGCAGGGTTAAAACCGTGCAAGGTTAAACAGAAAATAAGTAATATTCCTCTTTGTGTAAACTACAGATACAAATATATTATATCAGTCATCAGTAGAGTATACGTTATTACAGCTGCCCCTCCAACAGCTACAGAATATACCTGTAGCCAACATTTGCCCTTGTGACTTAATTTTACAATATGAAAAGCAGCTGGCTCTTGATCTCCTCTAACTTTTTAGTCTCTTGCTCCCAAACGTAGCATTTCATGGTAAGGTATGTCTATACCTTAGGAAGCAATTGATCCACTGGGGGTTGATTTATCGCATCTAGTCTAGACATGATAAATCGACCCCCGAGTGCTCTCCTGTTGACTCTGGTACTTCACTGGCATGAGAGGTGCAGGCGAAGTCGACGGGGGAGCATCATCGCAGTGAAGATACCGCAGTGAGTAGATCTAAGTACGTCAATTTCAGCTACGTTATTCATGTAGCTGAAGTTGCATTACTTTGATTGATCCCCACCCTGAGTGTAGACCAGAAAGTCTGGTCCTGGTCCTCATCTCATTTACAGCTGTGTAAGTGAGGAGTAACTGCTGTGATGTCACTTGAGTTACACTAGTTTGAAAAGATATAACTTAAGGAAGAACCTGGCTTGGGCTGGGTGCATCCGCACATGCTTGCTAAACCTAATAAAATGTATCCTGGATGGATATATTTTGCCTCCAGAACTCTGAGAACAAAGACAGGAGTAAAGAAGCATCTGAGGAATAAAGAAAAGGGAAGGGGCAGTTCTCTTGTAGGTTAAATGTTATTACTTAAATGCACATTTTTGGGGTAAGTAATTTTTTTCCTGTTTCTTTAAAGGCTGAATCATTGTTTCAGGCCAAACTCCCACATATGTCAATGGGAACTCAGCAGGAGGGAGGGCCTCAGGATTTGATTGCAAACAGTTTATAATTATGACTGCTAACTCACTTCTCCTTGATCTTTAGGTTTCTCTCTGTTCTCCTCCTGCAGCCTTTGGTGATATTCCTTTTCATGGAAGAGGATACCTCTGTCCACACAGGAATCTGTTCAAGGCCATGGGTGGACAATTAGGTACCAGAAACTTCTTTAGCTTCTCTCCCTAGTGGCTGAGGGATTCTCATACCCTTGAGCCTGTCTTTGAAAAGTTACCCATACAACAGTAATCTTTAAAACAGGACTGTCAGGACATAGTACCTTCATCTGAGCCTCAGGACTAACCATGCCAGCCTCCAGGCTGATTAATAAACTCAGCTGGGTTGCAGTAGGATCACCTGATTGGCCAGCTCACCTGATTGGCTGAAAGAAGCCAGGAGGCCTGCTTTTAAACTCAGTGGTGCAACCAGTTGCTGGCTGCTCAACATTTCTGTCTGTAGTTGTGATTGCTCTTGCCCCTAGTTCCTGGCTCCAACCCTTAGCTCTGGTTTCTGACTTCAGCTCCGACCTGGGGTGCCTGAGACCCACTCAGCCTGGATCCAACCATTGCCCTGCACTGCTGGTGCCTGTCCCTGCAGATTTACTTAAAAATGTAGAAAACGGTAGTAAAACAAAAGCAATGGTTTGCGTGACCATACCTCACTGGAATACTTTGTAAAGTGAGGGAGGCTTCCCATATCTTCATTATAGAGAAATGAAGAACTTACATCTCTAGAAATCAGCTCCCTCTGATCACCCTTAACGCACTCTTACTTGCTATATACAGGGAAGCCTCTCTATCCCTCAGCTGCTTATCAAATGCTGGGTGTTAGATTTCATTATCATAGCAGGGTGAGATTACGCCACCACGGAGCATTTGATTAGGAGTACTGTCTTCAGGAAAAGCCAGTCTTTTTTCCCCACACAAGGACAGTTATACACTAATAAGCTCTAAGAGGTTCCTCTGTGCTTCCAGTCTCCAAGCCCACCATTTCAAAGGCCAGTTTGATCTGCATGTCCTTAGATACTGCTCACCAGTTGAGGTGATTGACTTTTGATTTGTATGTCCATTGTTCTTGGTTATAAGTATTAGGTCAGACCTGCATGCCTGTGTATCTAGTTTCTATTTTAGCTGATCACAAAGAAGCATGGATTTGCTCCTTTTAAAATCCTTTTTGTCCCTTTACCCTTGCTGTGAGATACAAATTATTGACAGAATCCCAGACTGTCTTTCACAGTGACACATAACAGCAAGGATGAGTTCAAATAAAGTGAGAATTATCCCAGATATTCACCTCATCTTCAAATCTTTATCATATACTTTGTTTTAGCATGTAATTCAATGTTTCATTTCCTCTGACAGTGTGATTATAACTAATAAAAGGAAATATTTTTAAATAGCAGACAATCAGATTGTACAGTTTGCTTCCACAGATAGTCATTGAGACAAACAGTTTAGGGAAATTAAAACACAGAACTAAACACTGTTGATAACCCTGCATTTATATCACTGGCCTTTAATGACATTGATTTATTAAGGTTGGATGTGTACTAGCTTACAACCTGCTGGAGATCCAATATTCAAAAACAAGATCATTTTGATTTTAGTGTAGCCATTGAGTAAAATGTACAAACAAACATTTAGATAAAGGTATACAAGTTCCCCCTTGCAAGACTTGTACTGAATGTAGCAGGTTCAGTAATCTGGTCACCACATTTACATCTTTCCAAGTTAAATTCTGTATTTTCATGATAAATGTTAGTGTCATTTCTTACCATGATTTGTGGTGAAAAGGGATGTGTCAGTCTTCTGAATGTGCCCTGGTTTAATAATTAGGGAACCAATATGTACATCGTTGTTCATGAATGATGAAAATAATGTAATTTGATATAACTATGATGCATTATAGTCTTTAAGTTATTAGTAACATGACCATTATGACTTTTTGTTGACAGAAAATGAATTAATTTGGTCATTTCACTTCTTTTTTGAATTTTTTTTTGACAATGCTGCAGGATTTATTCAATATAACTCTCATCAAGTCAGAATTCATTTTCAAGACAGCTTACAGAGACATTCAAAGAACTGTGAAATAATGTAAAATTCTCTGTTCTTGGCTCTATAAAATAAGTTGATGTAAAGAGTCAAGGCATCAAGGGATGTAAAAGGAAGAAATTCTTCAGTGGCCTATATATCAGTGATAGAAGCTTGGATAATAAACTAGCAGAATTAGAAATACTCACTTATGAAAAGAAATGTGATATAATTGGTATTACTGAAATCTGGCAGGATGATTCACATGACTGGAATGTTAAAATAATCCGATACACCCTATTTACAAAAGAATGAGGGCAGAAAGGGAGGCCAGGTAGCACTCTTTAATGCAATATCGTTACCTACTTTAGACTTATTGACAATTCAAAAGGACAGGATCTGGAATGCTTACTGATAAATGTACTAATGGATAAATCAAAAGATAGGCTAACAGTGGGAGTTTGCTATAGACCGCCAAATCAAATGAAGGAATAGAATGAGCAGCTCCTTAAGCATCCTTCTATCATGTAAATAAAAAAAAAAAGAAAAAGAAAAATCTCATTCTTGTGGTATTTGAATCTGGTGGATATAAACTAGAGGTTTCATGCTACCACAACAAATCTTTGGAGATTCTAAAATTTATAAATTACAGTCTTTTCTACACATGAAGGTACTTTTACCAACTTGGAGTAATTTTATAGTAGACCTATAAAAGTGAAAACAACGAGGAGTCCTTGTGGCACCTTAGAAAGTGAATTTATCACTGAACTAAATATTGATCGTTGTCTAAGTGGTAGTGATCATGATGTAATTTCATTTGCTACATGCAAAATAGAATATAATCCCTTCTAATAATATATATGCTTTGTACCTTAAAAGGGCCACTTTCCCAAAGCTGAAAAGAATCGCAAACAAAACTGAGCGCGAGGAAATATTTAAAGATAAAATGTGAATGACAATTGGGAATTGTTTAAAAATGCTTTATTAGAAACCCTCAAAGCTCTCTACAGTTCAGTAATCACAAAAGAATTCTTCTTTAAAAAATAATAATCCTAGTATAACAGTGGGAACATCAAATAGGAACAGATGGATTATTTTACCTCTTTATTTGGCACCAGTGTGGTCTCTACTGGAATAGTGTGTCCAGTTCTGGTGTCCACAATTCAAGAATGATGTTGATAAATTGGAGAGAATTCAGAGAAGAGCCACAAGAATGATTAAAGAGTTAGAAAACATGCCTTATAGTGATAGATTCAAGGAGCTCAGGGTATGCCTACACTGCAATTCAACACCAGCAGATGTCCCATGACAGCTGACTCAGGCTTGTGGAGCTCAGGCTACAGGGCTGCTCAATTGTGGTGTAGACAAACAGGGTCGGGCTGGAGGCTGCAAGGCTGACACACGTCAGCTTTGGATGTTTAATTGCAGTGTAGACATACTCTCAGTCTATTTAGTTTAACAAAGAGAAGGTTAAGGGGTGACTTTATTACAGTGTATAAATACCTACATGGGGAACAAATATTTAACAGGCTCTTCAATCTAGCAGAGAAAGATATACAGTAAAAGCTATTTTATCCGGCATGTTGGGGGGAACAGGGGGTGCCAGTAAGTGAAAAATGCCAGTTAAATAAGAGAGAGGGAATTTGGGTGTGGGAGGGGTGCGGAGCAACTGGTTGGGGCATGGGAGGGGGTGCAGGGTGCCAGATCCGGGGGGCACTCACCTCGGGTGGCTCCCTGCAAGTGGCAACCTGTCCTGGCGGCTCCTAGGCAGAGGCGTGGCAGGCGGCTCTGTGTGCTGCCCCTGCCGTACCCCGAGTGCTGGCTCCCCAGCTCCCATTGGCTGGCAACTGCAGCCAATGGGAGCTGCAGGGGCTGCACCAGACTGGAAATAAGGCATACATTTTTAACAGTGAGAGTAATAAACCATTAGAACGACTTACCAAAGGGCATGGTGGATTCTCCATCACTGACAATTTTTAACTCAAGATTGCATGCTATTCTAAAATTTTGGGAAAGTTCTATGGCTTGTATTAGACAGGAGGTCTGACTAGATGAGAACCCCCCCTTCCCCGAGCAGTTAGGAAATTCGGACATTTGATAAGAGAAACTAAAGATAAATGAAAAATCTATGACCATAGGGTTAGGAACAGTAAGAAAGAATTCTTTAATTATATCCTGAACAAAAATAATCCTAGCTATCGTGTAGGTCTGGTACTAGGCAATGATAGTAAAATTACCAATCATGATGCAGAAAAGCCAGAAGTTTTCAATATCTATTTCTCTTTTGTATTTGGGAAAAAAAAAGCAGGATGAGGTATTCATTAAATCTGGTCAGAAAAATTTGGATGGAATGTTTCTCCACTGCAAAACATAGATTTGTGGAATGTTTTGATTTCAATGACATTTGCATGGAAGCCAGGCAGGTTTTCTGATCAAAACCTGCCTGGTTTCCTCTCACAACTATCTGCTTCTTTTGCAGCCTGCCTGGTAGGCTGCTGCAGCGCTGGGGTTCCCAGGGCTTCTGGATTCCTGAGGAGCACATTTCATTTTCATGGCTCTGAAATGAGTTAAAACAGACTCCCAAGTGCCATGAAAAAATTAGAAATTTTGGGCTTTTGTCCTGATTTAGGATATTTTTTTTCAAAACCTCAATTCTTTTCCCCCCAGGGAACTGGGATTCTGTTTTCTGGCTGGCCCCAGTATTCATATCTTACAGCAATAATTAAATTAAATTATGGGCTTGATATAGAAATTATACAGGAGATCAGACTAAATGGTCATCATGGTTCCTTCTGGCCCTAAAATTTGAAAATAGAAGTTATTAGTGACATTATAGTAAGTTACGTCATTATAATAAACATTTGTTTCCATGTTCAATGGAGGACTTTGGTTCCCTTGTGACATTTGTTAGCCAGTCCCTTTCCTCTACACAAACTGATGTTAGGAAAGAACTCATTTGTTACTAATTGGAATGTGGTTACTCCAACAAAGTCAGCTTACTGAGCAAACTGTAGTGGGCAGGGAGAACTAGGAGAATACTTTATGAAGACACAGGTTGAGTAATATATTTCTTTTATTTACTTCACGATTTAGCTCTGGCTTCAATACAGATTCCCCCATCACATCATAGTCCTAACCCCTTGATCACTGGAGTAAATAGGAATTTTTTCATTGACCTCCAGGGGAGTACAATCTGGCCTTATATTGTAATATTTCCATATAGAGACTCTAACTCCTGTATGCACATTCTTCTAGGGAGCACTTTCTCCAATACATTATGACAATAGAACAACTGTCAAGAAAGGCTGTTCAGGATGTCAGTGTGACTGTCCAAATAGAGATTAGATAACATGCTCATAGGAATAACCTGCCCTGGGTGCCTGTCCTGTCCTCCTTCTCTGTTACCTAGCTAATATTTTCATTTATGGGACCTGACTTTGAAAGGCGCTGAATACCTTCTGCATGGTGCTGGGTGTCCTTGACATGCACTGACTACAAAGAGAGGTGAAGGTGCTCTTCAGAGCTACATAGCACCTCGCAAGATCACAAGAAATGTTGTACATTTTCTTTGACAGAACCTTTCTCTCTGGCTTTGTAACTTTAAAAAATCATGGGAGTAATTCCGGCTGTATATAGGGGCCATAAACCGACTATGGAAATTTCTACCAGCTCAGGAGCACCTTTGTGTTTGTTTTGCATTTGTGGCATGCTTGGGTTGGGGTTGCTATAATTTATGCCTGGAGCATAAAGTGGCTTAATACCCCTTGGCTGCACCCATGTGCTGGTGAGGCCAAGCACCAGAGTCATCCCCACATTCCTGTCACATGTTGAAATGATTTCAAAGATTGTGGCATACTGACTGTTTGTTGCTGTAGCCTAGGGGAGTCTGTCCCCAAACACTCATTGGTCTACTGTATAGCACAGAGATTGAATGGCACTCTCAGGGTGGCCAGCAAAGGACTATGTCAAATCACATGACATTACAGGCTTTACATGCTGCACCAGTGTTGCCAAAATGTAAATGTCAGTTTCACCGAGTATCTGTCAAGTAGGTTCCTACACCCATTAGTTGTCACAAGATAAGGCTTCAGAAGAACTAAGATACATCAGATATACTGGGGAGCTACAAAAGTGTTTTGTAAGCAGGTAGAGTTCCCATCCTGCTCCAGACAAGTGATGCATACACTGGATCCACACTTACACCCTTCAGCATAAATGAGATGTAGTTAGCTGTTCATAGTTCACATTTGTTCACCTTGGTTTGTTTAAGAGCAGCTGACATCAGCCTAGGATCGTAAATCTTTAGGTGCCCATAAAGATCAGATAGTTCGGTTTAAGGGCATATTTAAGATGCACCAGGCTATTGCATCATTAGTACATGTGTTAGCACAGAGGTGATTACTTAATGAAGACAAAAAGCCATAAAAGTTTAAGGGTTCTTAGTTCCCTTTCACTGGGAATGTTCTTTCTTACAGAGGTGACCATAGGTACGCATAGGGCAAAAGTGTGACTCTTCAACCACTGTCCATGGTAGCGGGCGTGTGAGGTGCATTGTCCAAAAAGGAGCTCCTGGGAACATTGTGACTGATTCTAGCTTTAGAGGAGCAGAATGAAGACTGGCCTCTGCCTCTCCTGAGCCCACTCCGAGAGGCAGCCCAGCTTCCCCAACTAGTGCAGAAGAGGTGTGATCATGGTTAGCCTTGGGCTGTGATTGTGACTAGCTCCTGTTTAGTGCCAAAAAGGAAAGGACTTCCACTTCCTGTTGTTCCCATTTGCACACCCAGGCAAGGTTAATCACAATCTAGGGGATTCCATGGCTGTAACTGAGAACTAAGTATGGACCAAAAACTCCATCTCAAACAGAAATAAATTGCATTAAAAAGATGTTTTCAGCACTAGAGAAATAGGAATCTGGGTTAGGGACAAGTGAGCCACTTTGGACAAAGAAAACTACCATAATAATCACCAAAGCCTTCTCCCTAAACTGAAACCATTTTTAATGTATTTAATTTTTGTGGTTCAGAAAAATGTAACATTTTTTTCACCATAATTTTTCAGTTTGGGCCTCAATACTTCTGGGTTCCATCCACAACCAGAATTGTTCTCCCCCCCCCCTCTCAAGTACTAGGTGGCTCTCATTACTGTAGTAGCTAACCTAACTAGAGACAGGAAATAATGAATTTTACAGGGAAGTCAGTTGGGATAAGCTTCAAAAAAGCATCTGAAATATTTAGAGCTTATCTGCACTGAATCAAAACCTCTGAGATAGCTCTGGCTAAACAATCCACAAAATGATTCATGTTTTCACAAATCAGTGCAGGGTTTGTAAATCTTCGCCAGCTGGTTAACAGTTGCAACAAGGGTGGGGTTCAATATATCCAGTGCCCTTCCTGACAAATAACTAAACTGGTTTGAGTCATCACTCAGAAAAATTAACACACCCTTCCTGGGTGCCCTTAACAGGCAGAACTTCCCCACCTGCAAGCTCTGCAAGACTGTGTAAAAACAGGGAAATCTTTTTTTAGGGTAAAGAGAACGCAGTTATATCCTTGGGAAAACACAGCAATGGCATATATCAGGGATCAGCAACCTTTGGCACGTGGCCTGTCAGGGAAATCCATCATGGACGGTTTGTTTACCTGCAGCGTCTGCAGGTTTGGCCGATCACAGCTCCCACTGGCCGCAGTTTGCCATTCCAAGTCAATGTGGGCTGCAGGAAGCGGCGTGGGCCAAGGGATGTTCTGACAGGAAACGTCTAGGAAGATGCAATTAGGTTTATTTCTTTTTATTTCTTTATGGCTTGTGGACTCTGCTGTGCTAACCCCAAATGCTTTTGTTTTGCTTGTAACCATTAAGCTGGATCTCAAGAAAGTTATTCTTGATGCTTAATCCCTGTAAGTTTTTTTTTTTTTTTTAAATCTAGACATTTACTGATCTACTTACATATCTGGGATTTCAAATGAGTAGTTTCTAGGTATGATACCGATGATTTTTCATACCTGGCCCCAAGCTTCTTACAGCATAGTTGCTCCCTGCCTGCCTCTCCCCGAGAACAACCACAAACAGACAAAAGGGAAGTGCTTTCCCAATTCAAAAAGTTTTAGCCTTCCCATTGGCTCTTTTGGTCAGGTGCCCACTCCCTTCCTTTTACCTATGCAGAGCAGGGAGACTTTTTGACCCTTTACAGGTAAAGCAAGTAGAAAACAGCTTTAAAGAGCGATTTTATAGCTAACTGGCTGGCTGGGTGTCCATAAAAAGAAGCTCCCCTCCTTTCGTTTATCACACCCACTAACTTCCAAAACCCAAATTCACATATAATTATAGCGACTTCCCAAGTGTCACAAGAGGAATTTTGGGTTGGTAGCCTCTATGGCAGCTCTTTTCCCTTTTCACCAATAGAGGGAATAGGCAGTTCTTTCCCCTCTGGAGCTTCTGGCCTTAGGGCTTTCGTATAATTTATGGTATTATTTATCTATTGCTCACAAATATTTGGTAGGCCAACAGGTTATATGTGAAATTGTTGACAAATCCAGAAAACAGTATATGTTTTAAAACAAATGATAATTCACCTGAAAATTGGTATTCATTATTCTCTGTCAGACACTCCACTGGTGAAATCTTGGCTCCGTTAAAGTTAGTGAGAGTTTGGCATTGACTTCAGTGGGCCCAGGACTTCACTGTAGATTAAAAAATTTCAGTCATGCAGACAGAGAGTAGAAATTATGTCATGTGACTTGGGTGACCAATCGCAAACTACAAATAGTGAATAGTGACTAGCCAAAGTGAACTATTCATGAACAATCTAAGAACTGACAACTATTCACAAACATACAACAACCACATTAGAAGAAAACAGAATCAGTTTTTGGACAGTTCATAAACAGTGAAAAGGGCTAACTTCATCAGCTAATTTACTCGCTATGAATCAAGGTCTTCACAAATTCCAGAGTAGGCACATTTTGCGATGAAGAATGATGGAGTACAAGAAAATTACTATAACTGTTAAACAGTAACAAACTACTTTCAACTCTGAGAACCATAATTACCTCAGCAGCCAAATTTGCCTTCTCTGCCATTTGAAATTGCTATGGGGAAGTACTATCTAATCAAATTCTATCTGCTTGTACAGGATGGA
Organism: Lepidochelys kempii; assembly: GCF_965140285.1. Lineage (NCBI taxonomy): Eukaryota > Metazoa > Chordata > Testudines > Cheloniidae > Lepidochelys > Lepidochelys kempii. The sequence continues at coordinate 246,946,278 of NC_136381.1, read as the reverse complement.
CATGATGAAAGGTACATCCTGAAATGTTGTGTTAAAAATGTGCTAAATGTCCATTCCCACTGCAGAAACATTTGAAATCTATGCATAGAATGACCTGCTAGTCTCCAGTATGCAAGGTCCTCATTGTCTTCTTATTCAAATCCCTCCTAATGACTCACTTCTTCTGTGAGGCCCAACCACATTAGCCCATGACAGTCAAATGTCTTTTCAACGCCAATCAGCCTCCCAGTACATGTTCCCTTATCTGTATGTGTCTTTCACATTGTAAACGCCTTGTGGCAAAGACTGTTTCTCTTTTACAGCACCAATCACATTCTTGGCACTTACTAAATAATAATAAACATTAATAATTATCTATGAAAATTCATTTTAATTAGGAAGAGATTTTGAATGTTGAAACATCACATTTTCCACCACAAATTGTTGCCACTGTGGAGTGTAAATAGACCAATCTTTGCATCCCCTGAGTGGTTATATCTATCGATATAGAGTTATAGATAGTAACTATTATAGATAGTAATAGAACTTCCCAAACCAGGGTTTTGTGTTAAATATAGCGAAAAAAAATACCTATAGTAAAACAGGTTGTAAAGACTATGCAAGATAGAAGTACAGGGAGACAACAGCATAAGTTAAATTGGATTGTACCTAAAGTTTCAGTGTAAATCCAAAATCCTATGTAAACCCACTAGTAATTTATAACCATAACACAAATGTCAGATTAAATTACATTATGAAGTGCCTTCAGTACCCCTCCATGCTGAACATTTCATTGTAATTAATTTTATTAATAATATAACAATGCACTTACTAATTACCCAGGGGAGGCAAATACTGCTACTAACTATAGCATCATACCTTTATCGGTTAACCATTTCTGCAAATACTAACAGTAAAATCTCCATCCAGGTATAGAGTGTAAAAATTTCATCCCTTGGCAATCACCTGCATTTTGTCACTAATATACAAAATGGCTGGGGTGAGTTATAAGAATCCAATGAAACTGACATGAATATTTGAAAACCCACCTTAGTGTATATTTACTAAGGTGGAAATTTCAGTGCAAGTATAAGTATAGAGCACACACTTCATCTAAAGCTCAGGAGTGGTACACACAGCAAGACCGTGCTGGGTTCTGAATTGATTTTTAAGGTATAAAGTTTCATATCTAGGTACAGAGAACTGCAATACTTAAGCCAGGATATCACAAATGCATTGCTCACAATTATTAATGTATTTATCCTCACAACATTCTGGTGAGATAGGGAAGTGTTATTATCCATATTAAGAAATAAGGAACTTATGCACAGGGAAGCTAAGTGACTTGCTCAAGATCACACAGGAAGGATGTGACAGAGCAGGGGATTAAATCCACATCTCCAATGGTTCAGGCTAGTGTCTTAACCCACTGGACCAGCCTTCCTCCCTCATCAGCTATTATTGTCACATTTCCTGAAGCCTCTTTGGAGAAGGTGGGGGAGACAACGATCTCTGGACAATTATATTGCAAAGAAAACTATAAATGCAAACTGCATTACCAAAAATTTAGCACAAACAACTTTGTTGAAGTGGGCAAAACTGCTACTTTTCAGTACTTGAGTATTTGCATGCAAACCCTGCCAGTATTCTTGCATTTCATTCAGAGAGAAATTGTATTATTTCCACTGGCACACACTGATTTTTTGCTGCACGCTTGCTAAAATTTTACAATGAGCAAAATTAAACTACGCTGTGCAGTTCACAAAACTAAATTAGGTTATTTTGGCAGAATATTCTGTATCTGAATTTTTCATGATGAGATGGCAGATTTTGGCTGCCAGATACTGCTGTCCGTTTTCCAGAAAACAAAGAAAAAACATCTAAGGTGATCCCATAAAATAATCTGTTTTTTCATGAAATTACTTGGGGAGTGGGATGGACAGTTTCTCTAATGGATGATCCCTTGTAATTACTGGACTAGTGTCCAGTATAATATCTGACAGATTTATAAACCTGTCTGGAAAGATTTTGGGATTTTGATGTGAGCCTCTTTAAAAATCGAACCACTACATCTAGGTGCTTAAGGGGAGCTGGGCTATTTTGAAAATCAGACTTCAGTTGTGGGAGCTTAGCATTTTATAGCTCTATCCCTTCTGCTTTAATTGTAAACCCTTTCTGTTTTGTATTGTACCTTCTCTAATTACACATATCGCTTGTAATGATTTTCATTCTTCTCACTGGTTTCTTACAAGATTATGTCCTTCTCTGCTATATGATGTGGAGAGCAGGCAATGTGAGCAGAAAGAGGGTGAGGAAACCATGTGGAGGCAAAAAAACATCCGCCCACAATACAGTCACCTTGGTCCTGTTCCTCAAAAAATATATAGGTGCCTAACTCCCATTGATTTAAATTCATTGGCATTTAGGCACCTAAATACTTTTTTGAGGATCTAGCTCCTTTAGCCTGACTGTGGTCAGAGTGTATGATCCAGATACAGGGGAAAGGAGGAGTCTACGAAAAAGCTGCTCTGAATAGCACATTACCCTCTTAAGGCTAGGATTTTGATATGGGACTTTTTAGTAAATTTCATGGCAGAGGTGCAGGAAAAAATGATAAGTCACAGGAAGGGGAGCAAGCCCATCCTGCACTAATCCCACAGCGGCAGTTTCTGTCCCATGGGGCTGGGCCTGACTCTCTGCTTTGGGAATTGCAACCTGGTGCACAGGGTTGCAGTGCCAGTCTGATTTGGCCCATCTGCCCCTCCCTACATCTATACGGAGGGGCGGAGGGGACAAGTTTGAGTGGTGTTGTGCTAGGTTGCAACACTACTCAGATCGGGAGCCTAATCAAATATGTTTTTACACTCATTTATGAGATTTCATAGATTTTATTCAAATTCACAATTTCTGTGATCACTGACAAAACCACAGTCTTAGGTATAATACAAAACCTTTTCCAAGCTGTAGAGAAATGGCAATGGCTAGGCAGTGTCCTCGCCCATGGCAGCGTAGCAGAGAGCTATGCTGCTAGTGCAGCAAAGGATATTATGACTGGACTAAGTTTAGCAATAATTGATCTCTGTTGTTCAGGTCAACTGCCAGACACATTGCCCGGTTATTCTGCCCTGCCACATGCTCTGTCTCTCAGAAGAGACAATATTGCAAAAAAGTGGCCCAAGAAAGGCCACAGAACTGTGGATGAGGGTGGTGAGTGTTCCAGTCCTCATTATTTTATATTGGAAGGGGAACACATGACTCACTGAGGCTCTTGGAGGTCAGTTCAAGACTATGGTCTTGGTGCTTTTAGCCATTATAACCCCGTTGATTTAAATATTCTGTCATGTATTGGAACTCCTACACTGAGTATTTCTTTCTAGAGGGCAAGTTACACAATGTTCTTGTCCATTGTTCTTGCCTGTTGATAATAAAGTTAGTTGAAGACTGGCTTTGTATAAGGTTTCAGAGTAACAGCCGTGTTAGTCTGTATTCGCAAAAAGAAAAGGAGTACTTGTGGCACCTTAGAGACTAACCAATTTATTTGAGCATGAGCTGTAGCTCACGAAAGCTCATGCTCAAATAAATTGGTTAGTCTCTAAGGTGCCACAAGTACTCCTTTTCTTTTTGGCTTTGTATAAGCCTCCCACCGCAGCTTCTTGCAAAACAAGCCTGAAGATGTTACATGTCCTTTTTACCTGTCTTAAAAATAACTTCACAACTATTCATTTTTATGGAACAGTCTGGAGTGGAGGCAGGGTAGGAAGTCTAGCCATCAGCTGCTATACTTTAATTTGGGCAATTGAACGTTATGCGATGGTTTGGAAATCATGAGAATTTCTGCAAAGTACGAGGACAGATGTAATGTCAGGATGACAAGGCAGGTGGCAAACTGAGACTACTGCTTTTATGCAAAAATAGACTTTTTATTATTATTATCTAGTTTTCCTCTTGGCTTTTCTATCCATCTATTGTATCTTGTTAAAAACCTCTTTGGGGGCAGGGACTGTCTCTTACTATGTATTTATACAACGCCTTGCACAAAGGGACGCCATAACTTGATTGTGGCTTCCAGGTGCTAATATCATACAAATAACAGCAGTGGGTAAACTAATTTTTGGCCAGTTCAGTTTCTGTGTCTTCAAATTCATCAGTTTCTCTTTCCCCCATTTTAAAATGTATAAAGGCATAGAAAGCCTCTGCAATAAACTGCATTTGTGGTCTCAGATAAAGTGTCTTTTAGACCTTTTATAGAGCTATGAGAGTTTAGAAAAGCTTCTGAGGCTAGTCAGCTCTCTCATATTTATTTTCAAAATGCATTCCACACTCACAAGCTTAGACAGAGCTTAATTACAATCAATTGAATAATTAAATTGAGGAAAATGTGCAATAGAGAACAAAAATTAATAGAAAACATATGTACAAGTGCACCTTTGGGCAAATGCATTTTAGGCTGCACAAAGTTGTCATTTCGCCTCTCAAATCACCTCCTTATTTGCTCCTGTGAATGCGTGGGACACAAACTAGATTGTAGACACAGCTTGTAAGTTCAGATCCTGAACCATATTTTAATATTTTACACAATAGTGCATTGTGGTCACAATAGCCCTCTTAGAATATGTGAATCTGAGTACTGCTAAACTTTCACAATGCATTTCAAATCCTGAAACTGCTTTGATCCATTTGTAATTTAAGAGCTCTCTCTCTCTGCAAACATCTTATAATCCATACATTTTAAGGGGATTTATAACAGTTTGTTCACCATAGTTTGACTCACTGGTGAACAGTTCTTTGCAGCTGTATTATTTGCTGGTTCCAGTCTAGTTGCAGTTGCCAATTGCTACTATTTCACTGACCATAGCACTCTGATAAAAAATAAAAAGCACACCCAGAAAAGTCTTCTAGAACAGGTAGTTTCAGAAAGTGAAATGGCCTCTGAGTCTTATCATGCTCTTTTTTTAATTCTGAATCCTTATCTCTTGGTGCACCTTGCAGTCCAAAAGCCATGAGTCCAGTAATAGAAAACCTGCTTTTTTTTATCTGTTTCTAGTATTTTGTGATGATGGACATATGTGGGGAAAAAACATCACATACATTTTCAGGTTACAATTAGAGAAGCCTAAACAGTATGAACTCATCTTCAAATTTAGTATACATCTAACTCTGGAAGTGTTAAAGGGCCATGTATTGTACTAAATTATGGAAACAGATCTTTGAAATTTTTGGGTATGGATTTAGCAACACTAGAGAAATTCCACATAGAGAAGGGGCCAAATTCACACTGATTTAGAGAGTTTACACTGGACATTTTACTATAACTGACCAGTTGTAACTATAGTTGCTCAGACACAATAGGAAAATCTGATAATGGGACAATATATATGATTCTAGATTATAAAATATTTAGATATAGGCGTTATTTGCTATAAAGTCTAGAAAAAAACAATATAGCGAGAGAGAAAATTTAGTAACCCTGCCTTTAACAGCTATTAGAGGCTAGTCTCTGAATCATTTCTTTCAGGCAATGTTTACCTGTATGATTCAATCTGGATTCGTGAGTACAGAAGATGTGGGTTCAGAAGTCAGGTGCTGTAAATTATCATTTATTCTCTCTCGGTAAAATGCAGTTAAACAAGAATATATTCTAGTATGTCCTGCTATTGATGTTACTAGCTATCTGTACTGCATGGAATTATTTTCATGCAAACAAAACATTCAGGTTGAATTCTGAAGTATCAAATACCTACATTAAAAACTGTGCGTGTAAATGAGACAGAGAAAGAATAAAGAGGACTTTTGCCAAGGAGCCACAGAACCTTTAGGGCCATATTTCACTCCTGTGACATTTAGACTAAAGTAAGGGTTGTGCACAGTTGCCTTACCCCATGGGAGTTTCTGGTGCTGGGCAAAGCCAGGAATACTGAGGCAGATGAAAAACAAAAAAAGAAAGAGCCAAACATTTTGAAACCAGAAAGAAGGTTTACAACACCATCACTTCTTTTGATCCATGAGTAGTACACAGGCTCATTCAATTGCAGTTTCTCTTTTTCTGCTTCACATGGCCTTCCTAATGCTACAGCTAGCTGGCTGCTTGACTAGCGAGATAATCCAAAACCGACTGAAGAAGTCAAAGGGAGTCTTTCCACTGATTTCAGTGGGCTTTTGATCTGGCACTACCAGAGGAGGAACGTGTGAGTATCACTGGTGTCATTGAGAGGAATTATTAGCATTTTGGAAGGATCATGAACCCTCATACTTCAAGGCCAAGCTCTAAATAATGGAGGTTAGAAATAAATTTGCCCCATGGGCAAGCTATTCCATGACTGCCTTGTGCAGATTCTCAACCTTTCCTCTGAATCACCTGCTAATGACTCTTGTCAGTTGGGGACAGGGTACTAGACTAGATGGAATACTGGTCTGATCCACTATGGCTATTCGTCTCTCTCTCTCTCTCTCTCTCTATATATATATATATACATGTGTGAGAGAGAAGCCTGGGCTTGGCTGTCTTTTCTGGTTACCTCTGAGTTTAGTATTACACTAATTAGCACAATTGTATAGCATAATAGTGAGTGCAAATCCAGTATGCATTTTGGTTTGCAAACCGAGTTGGAACTGTATATTTTCATAGGCTCTTCTGAGTTTTCTCATCCATCAAGCCAGCCTGGGTGAGAGTTCATGATACCACCTGCTCCTTCTAGCTGCTGCTTTTTCCTGAGTCATACGGGTGCAATCCGTCAAAGCAACCATTTCATAAAAATATCACAGAACTAATGTAGGCTGCCAGCTTGATAAAAGCAGCTGTAGCATTGACTAACACAAAGACATAACAACCTCAATAATGGCTGCAGAGCTCAAAAAGAGGCAGAGAAACAAAAGAAACTTTACAACAGGGGAAAAATAAATAGGCAGCATACCTTAGAAAAGAGCACAATTAAACGTTAGCTCAGCCATATTAATTCCCAACTTCTCCCCTCAACATGAACTAATATATTAGCTATTTGGACCTAGTTATTTTGCTGTCAGGTTTTAATTCTTAGCTATATTTGAGACCTTTTCTGTGCACATGATAATAGCAACAAAGAATCCAAGTGGTCTTCAAGAATGCTTCGGTTTATCAAGTTTCTCTGGGCCCCAGAATAATTCCACGAGTGCACATGCAAGAATCAATGATGATTCTGAACCACTGCATTACACAGTTCATTGACACCATTAGTGCACAGTGTATTATCCCCGGGAGTTCTGCAGACGTAATGAGCTCTGTCAACCTAAAATGGACCAAAAGGGTATGAGAACAATGACTTACTAAAAAACAAACAGATTTGGGAAAGGAAAGTGGAATGAAATAAAGCAAGTGAATGACCTATGTGAATTGATGTAGTGGCTTGAAATTTCCCAGGTAAAAGACACAGTCCAATTACTAAATCTTGATCTTATGTGTAAAAGGATGGTCAATTTGTTTGGTCAAATTCAATGAATGTTAAAGTGTTATAAGCTTCCAGACAAAAGGATTGGAGGTGACATCAAGGTGGATAATAAAGTCACCCAGAGCACAGATCATTGGCAATTTAGCAATTAGCTCTGTCAGCACCTCTGGATGATCTGTGAAAAAATCATAAGTTTTTAGCCAATATAATAAAAATATTGGAATAGAGAAGGTAACAGAACAGATAAATGTGTTTAAGCACAAAATATTGCCTACTTACTACAATTACACAATGTAGAGGAAGATCTGTTTTCATGATAGGTTGTTCTCTAGACAGCTTATTAATGTTCTGGCAGGTAGAAAAAATATTTTTGTCTGTAACAGAGGCTTTTTCCAAATCCCAACGGATCTTAACACACACTACTGTCAGGTTGGGGATGGGAATGAAAAAAAAGTAATTATGCAAATTGTACAAACAACAAAATGAATGAAAATAGAAACAATTACCAAAGCCTGAGAAAAGCAGTACAAATATAAAAATTGAAATAAGGCAATGGGAAAGGGCAATTCAGTTCACAAGAAATAAGTCCCTGCTCTTCTCTATAAACGTACAATTTAGAGTAGCAAGACTCAAAAGAAAGCAAGTGATCCTGGCAATTACCGTCCTGTGTATCTACATTTGATGAGTGCCATAAAAGGCAGTAAAGCTAGAAGGAGTCTCTAAGACAAAAAAGTCTTGACATGTCTTGTCAATGTGAATCCAAGCACACATTCAGATACAAGGTAAATGTGCATTTGCAGAACGCTAGCAGTCTGATTCATACTCTAACAGCTCATGCATGACTTCTCGCATTGCAGTTGTGAGTTGACAATCTAGTGGTCATTTTTAAGGAATACGTCATTGAGATTCCAGGCTATTAAAGTCTTTAAATACTAGGATTGAAGCCAGGATGCAGATCTGGAACAAAATGGGGAGTCAGTGGAGCACAGTGTGATTGCTTTCATTGGCTTTTTTCAACCAAAAGGTCAACCTCTGTATGCTGAATTGTTTGGAGTTTCCACATGGTCTTCACCCCAAGCCCCACACAGAGTGTATTGGACTAGTACAACCTCAAAATGAGAACCATATGGCTTGCCATGGTAAAGCCTTTGCCAAAAAAGGAAGAGGGACAATCTTTTGGCTAATAAATAATATAAAAAGATATTTCTTGAAGGTATTTACATATCTATGGTCTCTGATGAATCTAACAGGACCCTGACACTGTGTACAACTTAGCAATGAGAAGGCAGATGACTTCAATCGAAACGGAGGTGCGTGTTCTGGCCAGCTCCTCAGAATGTTTCCCTCTCCCTACCAGCATCCCCTCCATCTGATCTGGGCTGAGCTTGCGTTAGATGGGGAAGTCCCGATCGCTTGAGACTTCTAACACTAACCTGGACTAGATAATATAGACTATGTCTACACTTAGAGCTATGGGTGAGATTTCCAGCTTGTGTAGTCACACGTGTGCTAGGTCTCACCGAGCTAGCTATGTAGCTACAATAGCACAAGTGCAGCAAGTGGCGGCATGGTTGAGCCACCCTCATGGCTGTCATGGCACCACTACCGTTTTTATCACGCTTGCCTGGTGTGAGTATGTGTATGCAAGCTGGGAATCCCTAGCTTCAAGTGAAAGGAACATTCTGGCATTGGCAAGGGTTGGGAGAGGGACCGAGTAGTTCAACAGGTCTTTTTTATCTCTAACTTGTACAAGTCTGTGAATTCAACCTCATCTTTTCAGAAATACTTATAAATGAAAGTCAGCAGATGACAAAAGCCTCTGGACGCTAAGTATTACAGGACAAAGGGAAATGTGAGCGTGCGAAAGCAGAAATGAGAAGTTCCAGATAACTAAGAAGTCAAAAATTCTTGAAGTGCTACATCTACAAAAGCCACAAATAGTCCAAACAGTACTATGTACTGTAACAGAAATGATCAAAATACAATGAGAAGCAGCAGCACAATCTAGTCACATTGGCATTGTTTCTTCAGAGACCTCTCTCTCTCTCTCTCCCGTGTGCATGTGCTCCTGCTCGCTCTCTCACTCTCAGTTCAGTAGCATAAACACTACAATTCCTTTTTTCTTTAAATCACTGAAGTGTTAAATAATAGATACACAAGAACTCATATTGTTACAAAATAATTTGACATAGCTCATACCAGCAAGCACTTCTTTAGCAGACTCACAGGATCTAAACAACAAAAGAACCACATAAGCTCTCAAGAATGAGCAATTGCTTGCCTGTGACAATTTGATGGGAGCTGATCTACAAGAATGGGTGGCACAATTGGCTCGGAACACATGCCAAAAAATCCCCCCAAATACCTGGAATCTCTTTGGAGGGTTAATTCCAAAGGCTTCAGAATTATTTGTATAGCAAAGGTCCATCAATTCTTTTTTCTATGTATTTGTGGTCATATTTAAAATATTATTACTGAAAGTCATATCTGAATCAATAAAATGCCTCCAGTCATTTGAGTCTGTTGAAGTTTAAACTGGGGAAATAATCTGTCTTCCCTTCTCAGCCTACATTTTAAGATATGTAATTTTCAAGATTTGGGGCATTTTTCATTGTACAGTAAAGAGATCTTTTGCTTATGAATATTCTCCATGTGGGATACACTATGCAGCCCATATGATAGTGAATGATGCCACTTTTATAGAGAGACTCAGTTTAGGAAATGTTATATCCAAGCCAAATGCAAGCTGAGATTTTCTATACTACTAGACAATATCTACATCATCCTATGTTTGAATGATTCTCTTCTCATTTTAGCCATGAAGCAATCCTTTATATGGGTTCTAAGAGCAGGTGAGTACCTGTCAGGATCTCTCCACAGAGTACAGATTCATTGTTTATTACATTTTCACTATTTGGGCCTGATCCTTTGATAGGTGATGAAGGCAAGCTATACCTGGCCTTTTTGTGTGCTAAGTTTGCATTTTTATTGACTGCAGTGCATTCAGTCGAAATCTGTTCAGGAAGGTCATTGTTGTGCAGTCAGTAGAGTCCCCTTATTTTTTTGTACTTGCGATGCAGAGTTATCTGGTAGGTGGAAAAGCAAGTCAGAATCTGGATTCTTGGCTTCTGTTCACACCTGGGCCGCTGACTCCTTTCACTTTTCTGTGTCCCAGTTTATGTCTGTAAAATGGCAAGAAAACTATTACCAATCTCAAGCCTCAATTCTACCTTTAAGTCATTAGCTGTGCAAGAAGCAGGAGCTGAGCCGCTATAGCAGCCGAGTGGAGACGGCTTGAAGAGTTATGTCTGCACAGCGCAGATGAAAGCAATGTGCCCCTCAGACACTTGGAACCTGTTCAGTTCCCAGCACATACTACCCTCTTTTGTTAAAAATGATGACACGTGCTCCCACTGAGCTTGTGGCCAGATCTTAGCGAATACACAGGGAGCAGAACTCTGAACCCTTTTTTGTCCACCGTGTTAGTCATCCCCTTTGCACTTGGTGGTGCATATTGTTCCATCTGTTCATAAGCATATACCAGCATTGAAATCTACAGGAAATTTTGCTTAAGCATCAGTGGTGCAATATGATCCATTGTGACTAGTGGCAGTACAGTGTTTGGAATCTGGGCAGGATGTTGAAGGCGAAAGGATAGTGTGACAGACCCAGACCAGTGGGATACAGGAGTCTGGCAGAAAGCAAATATATTGGCCACTGGATGAATAGTTTTCTGTTCCCTGAGTGACCAGAGCAGGGGCTGCCCTAGAGCAATCAAGAACCTGCTAGAACCAATTAAGACAGGCAAGCTAATCAAGACACCTGGAGCCAATTAAGAACTTTCTAGATTCAATTATGGCAGACAGGCTAATCAGGACACCTGGTTTAAAAAGGACCTCCCATCAGTTAGTAGGGGGGGTGTGCTAGGAGCAGGAAGTGAGAAGGTGTGCTGCTAGAGGAATGAAGAGTTCAAGTGCGATCAGGCTTCAGGAGGAAGATCCTGCAGTGAGGATAAAGAAGGTGCTGGGGGGAAGGCAATGGGGAAGTAGCCCAGGGAGTTGTAGCTGTCATGCAGCTGATACAGGGAACATTGTGGACAGCTGCTATCCATAGGGCCCTGGGCTGGAACCTGGTGTAGAAGGTTGGCCCGGGTTCACCCCCCGATTCCCCGAACTCCTGATCAGACAGAGGAGGAGTTGAACCTGGTCTGTGAGAAACACCAGAAGGGAAGGTCTAAATTGGAAAGGGATCTGCCCTGTCCCCAACCCACTAGGTGGGACACAGGGACTGCGGGGATTGTTCTCTGTTCCCCCAACGCTGGCCAGTGATAAGGTTAGCTGAGTGGATGGCAGGTTGGAGCCACTAGCAAGAGTAGCCAAACTGAGGGCTACCGTGAATCTCTGAGGCAAGCAAATCTGCCAATAAGCGCAGGACCCACTGAGGCAGAGGGGGAACCTTGTCACAATAGGAAAAAAGGATCCCTGACTTTCTGACTTCCTTCCAGGAAGAGACACATTTTGCTCCTTATTATTTCTAAAGCGCTTTAAGACCATCCAAGAAAAGGAGTTTTATAATTGCAAATTATTTTCATCTTAAAAGTACATATTATTGATTGTAGAATAGCGCACAACCATTAATTCTCAAGATATGTTCCAAAAAGATAGGTAAAGACAGATTATTAGCTGGTGTAAATCAGCATCTTACCAATTTATGTCAGGCAAGTATCTGGCCTGGAGATTCAGCCAAACATGTTATTTCTAACTTGGGATAGTGATAGTCACTTATTTCTCACAGTGCTTATAACAAGCATATACTTTATGATGATTTGATATCTCCAAAAGCATTAACACTCTGGAGAATGTGACTCAAACTACAAATGCTTTATGTGCATGTTCACATCTAATGTTTTTATTTTAGCTCATTCCTATCAAAACATAACATTAGCAAGAATGTCTGGTAATGGTGATTTCCCAGCACTGTTCAGGTTATGGGATACATTCTCCCATTGTGAGGCTGAATAATTTTTCTGCCTAAGAATAACAAGTGTATTCTCCATACATTTTTAAAAATGGGGCTGTATATTCTTACTAAATTACAATAATAAAAAACCTTGATTGCATCTTCCTGGAATATCAAATATAGGGTATTGTCTGCCAAGCCTTCATCATTTTTATAATTCTGCTACTGTTCATTATATTCTGCTATAAATATCTCAGTGATCCCCTTAGTTTCTGTTCAAGTATTTTAAGTTTATATTCCAGTTCCAATAATTAATAGTCTAAAGGGGTTGTTTCCCGTGTATTTATGATAGCCCATAGTAACTGAGTGGTCATTTATAAGCATTCAGAAGTTTTTCACAGGGGAGAAATCATTCAATTTCACTCTCACTCTTCTGCTTAACTTGAACTAGTTAATTTTCATTTAGTTTCTCTCAGAAGCCATGTTTAACGATTCCAGCAGTTAGATATTTTCTATGCTTTCTGTGGCTACACATTTGTTTGACAGTCCCTTTATAATTTAATTAACTCTTTAATCCTGTGGCTGCTGCTTCTGTTGTCAGCTCGTATCTGGAGCAATGTTTAAATAGCTTTGATCTGCCAAAGTCTGTATTCACATGCATAAGTAAGTTTTGTTAAGCTGGTCTGTGTGCTGGTGATGCATTGGGTGTTTACACTTTGGCTTCATATATGGTACTCCATTTTATTTAGGGCCATATTGTGATGCTGCTGCCCAAGAAAATAAGACCCTGGCCCTCTCCTAGGCAACCACATGAGTGCCTCCCACATACTGGATTCAGACTGTGGGGGAGAACGGGAGCTACACATCTGGTACTCCTTCACAGGAAGTGGGCAGGGAGGCACTGGAAAACGGTGTGTGTGTGTTGGGGGGGCTTGGCTTCACCCCCCAACCCCACCCCAAATGCCCCAGCTAGAAGATCTGATTGGTGTGAGGTGAGTCGTAAGCTGCACCTGTAAAGGCCTGCAGGAAGTTACTTCCCATCCACACCCTAGAGCAGTGAAGCTCTTTGACTTCCCAGAGTGCTGCAATGGCAAGCAGGAGTGGTCCTTGAAGTGCATATGAGTTCAGGCAGCCTGGCAGTAATTTCACTGATTTAGCTGAGGCGGTTTCTTTCATCCATTTGCTGAAAGTTACAAAAACCTGGGCAAATACTGATTTTTAATCCCCCCCCACACACACACCCCCCAAAAATACCCAAACACCCACTGTGGACAGGGCATGAAACGAAAGACATTCTAAACTTACGGGCACTCTTGCAAGCATTTTATGCTGGGACCTATGGCCTCCATGGGCTGCACCTGCAAAATAAAGCCGCTAACAACTCCTCCATTTGATGCAAATTAAGTATTAGCTCAAGGTCTCCTGGCAAATTGCCACAGTGGCCCTCAGCTAGGCAAAGTTTGGGTGCCCCTGCATTTGTTCCAATTAAAAAGTGATATTGGGTCAGATCATTAACATCTTATAGATATGTGGGCACAAGACTTGCAAGGACAGAGCCCTTTATGTTTTATTTTCTTATCCCCCCATATTTTTCCTACACACGTGTAAGAAAGATTTTCTTGAAGTTCTATTTTGGGGGATTACGGAGACGCTCACACACAGGCATAGGCATTAACTCTGCCAATGGACTGAAAGCCTCCTGTCCAGGTGAACAATCCTGTAGAACACTTGGCAGTAACAGCAACTACCTCAAGGTTATGCCCTAGCTCTTTTTTTTTTTCCTTTATGTCATCTGCAACAACTGTGGACTCTGACATTTAGTTAATTAAATTTGCCCACAATATCCTACTTAGTTGTGCAATTCCTCTTGAGGATGTAATTTTTGAAGGTAGTAGGCAAGAAGAATGGTTAACCTTGATGAGTCGGTTTCCCACAGTAGTATGTTATTCAGGAGGAAAAAACTCAGGAACTTTCATCTATTGTATAAATAATAAACTGCAAGACAGTGCATGGACATGGAATATTTAAAGAATAGCATTACATCTCAGAAGCCTGATAGCAGAGTGAAATTTAAATGAAATTATCACACAATTGCAACTGCTGCTGCACATCCTTCATGAGGCTCTTTCTATTTCAATTTCATTTTAATAGTGATGTTTTCAGATTAATTGATATTTAGATGATTATTTCTAAATCTGTTCTAAATTATTTCTGGTGATTTCCATGATGTTTTATAATAAGCTGAATATTTGCGGCAGCTTTCATAAGCTTTTATTCCGATACAGTACACTTCTAAGTTAATTTTTTAGAGGAAATGTGATGCAGAATTGGATCCAAATGGATTAATCTGTATGTGTATGAAACTGCCATCCTTACTCATGTTAAGTAGTACCCAGCTTCTTGAGTAGTCCCACTGATTTTAATGCAATTATTTGTGAAGGAAAGTGCTACTCACTTAAAGTAAGAATGGCAGAATCAGTTGCCATGAAGTGAGATATTTCCTTTTTATATATTCATATCTTTTAAGGTCCGAAGGGACCATTCTGATCATTTTGTCCTGTGGCTGCCAAATTTTTAGAAATACTGCAGCTCCTTTATTTTAAAACTTTGTAGCTCACCATGACAAAATACCATTTTTTTTAACTGATTCAGAACACTAGGTTCAAGAGGGACACTGAAGTTCAGATGGTTTTGTGACTTTAACTACATAATCTAATCTGATTTAGTCCAGGTTTTTAAAACTATAATTTGAAATTATGGATTTTTTAAAAAAAATGTTTTGGCGCATTCAGACCTAGCCTAAGATTTTAGTGAGAAGAATGGCCAGTTTTGATCTGCATAGTTGCATAATGTTTGTCTGAGTCTCTGAACATCACCGGAATTCACTGTGAAACAGAAGCTGAATGTGGTCAAAGCCCATCTCTTTACATAGCATCGTAAAACAATGTATGAAATCATTTCCCAAGTTTAAACCATTTCTGTGCTTAGTTTTCACAGAAATCATTGCTGAAAGCCCAGACTCACAGAGATAAATGGAAGCCGCACTTTCATAGCTTTATCACTGAGTCCTTCATACTCACCTTTAACAGAAATCCAGAATTTCTGGTTCGTTAGACTTTAAAATTTAGTTTTCAGCATGTGATCACTTAACAATTTGAAGAGATTTTCTTCAGATGAGATCCTTATGTTGGAATGGTGTCACCTGTTACCTAGAACACATTTAGAACCTCTCAGTAACTGGAGATTCATAGAATCATAGGGTTTAAAGGGACTGCCAGGGTCTTCTAGTCTAACCCCCTGTCAAGATGTAAGATTTGTTGTGTCGTCTTCAATTCCCGTAAAATATTCAGCAAAATGGGAATACTCTCCAGACAAATGAATTAATATTTGGTCTTTAATAGCACTTTTACTCTGTACTTTTAAAAAGTCTGACACCGGAAACATGTCAGTTATTCTCTTTTCAATGTGGCATCTCTAGAAACAAAGCTTCTGCATGAATCCCCCAATTTTCTTTTTCATATCTAGTATATTTGTATTCCTGCCTTAAAGAGTTAGGTTCATTGCATTAAAAATGCCAACTACGTCCACCAGGTAAGCTAACATAGTCAAGAAGTCCACTTTACATATGTAATCTGCAAGGTCTGTTTTCAGGAAAATTCTGATTTCTTCATGCAGTTCCGAGATGAGTTGTAACACTTATCCATGTGAACACCACCTAACGTCACAATGAAATAGAACCTGAGTATAGTCAGAGCCCATCTCTTTGCATAGCATGCTAAAACAATGTGTGTTATATAATTAACAACTTTACTAATGTTGAGGGCCTCGTGTATTTCAGGTTTCAACTTTTTGATGCTAAAGATTGGTGATGAATCCTGCATTGTGCCCCATTTGCTGCTGGTGCCACTTTCTTTACTTGTTCTTTCCAGTCATGGCTACTGCTCCATCAGTGCACAGCCCCTCACACATAGCTCAGTTAAGATCTTCATCCTATGAAGTTTGCTGGGGATCTTCAATATTTCTTCACCAGTTGTTCAGGTTGGAATTTCTTTGCAAAATAAAATTTCTTCTGTGACCATACCTGCTTTAACAAATCTCACAATATACAAAAGCTGAGCTATGTCTGTCGGTTCATCAAGCCGCAATGCAGAATACTGACTCTTCTTAACTCGTTCTATCAGCTGGTCCTAGACGTTTTCTGCAAGGTCCTCAGTGCATAGATAGATAGTATTATTTGACATAGGAATGGTTTTCAGGGACAAGATTGTTTGTTCTCCAATCATAACTCTACACATGTCTATTACTACTGGAAGAGAAGGGTCTCTCCAATGGGTGTGCTCGTTGGCATTTTTCAATTCTCATGACCACAACATAAGATGCTACTAAGGCTTTTTAAGGAACAAGACCAGTGGTTCCCAAACTTGTTCCACCGCTTGTGCAGGGAAAGCCCCTGGCGGGCCGAGCCAGTTTTTTTTACCTGTTGCGTCCACAGGTTTAGCCGATCGCAGCTCCCAGTGGCCCCGGTTCACCGTTCCAGGCCAATGGGAGCTCCTGGAAGCGGCGGCCAGTACGTCCCTTGGCCCGCACCGCTTCCAGCAGCTCCCATTGGCCTGGAGCAGCGAACTGTGGCCACTGGGAGCTGCGACTGGCCGAAACTGCGGACGGGCAGGTAAACAAACTGGCCCGGCTCGCCAGGGGCTTTCCCTGCACAAGCGGCAGAAGAACTTTGGGAACCACTGCTTTAGACAGTTTAAGGAACAGTTGCTTCATTTTGCTTCTTTAATTCTTGTTTCTGAAGGGAAAAATAACCGCTCTTGCTTATGACCTCTGGGTGTTTAGTTTCTAAATGTCTGTCTTGTTTCCCTGGCCTCATACTTTCATTTACTAACACTTGAAAACAAATGACACATTGTGGTTGTGGACTTTCTGCAGTAATACTGAGACATGAAAATCCAAACATAATGCAACTCTCATTGTATTGTCTACTTTTCTTCCTTTGCTGTTTAACTTTATTAAAATCATCATAGTCTTCAGCTGAATGTGTGCTCCATGTAGGCTTGGTACTTGGCAAAAATCATTACCTTATAAAGATAAGATTCACCTTTCTCTCCATCAGCCGCCTTCCTCTATTGGCTAGTGCTGCTGCTGTCACTGGGAGCCTTTCTTTGCTCTTCACTTCAGCAGGGTGCTTTCAGCTAAAGGCTTCTGGTTGAATGCTTCCCCTAGCAGGAAGTCTCTCTTCTGCAGCCTGCAGGAATGGGGGTGGGAGGGGAAAGGAGCCACAGAGAGACTCCCAGGTCTGGCAGCAACAGGACAAGGTGTAGATGACTAGATAAGACACAGATGATATTTAAGCCTAGTTTAACAGTGCCTTAATTAGGAAAAAAACAAAACAAGAATGGCCATATTGATTTATTTTATTTTTTTTTCCAAATCACTCATAGTTCCTCCATGAATCCTTCATAGCTCCCAATGGAAGCCATGGCTCGCAGTTTGGGAAACACTGAATTCTAATCTGACCTCCTGCCCAGCCATTCCTGTATTCTAGCCTAATAACTTGTGATTTGATCTAAAGATAAATGGCATCTCACTTGTTAGAATCAACATACAACAAAGGAAAAATAACCCCACCTTTGAAAACCCTACTCCCAGTAGCCACAAACCAGTATGCACTGAGGTGTAAAAATTGCACTGGATTTGTTAGCATGGAAAAACTAGGAGGGCTCGCACTAATATCAAGATGGATGAATGAGTCCTGATAAAACAGGAACTAAACTTCAGACTAACTTGAACACAAACTGAACTGAATTAAACATTTCTGGAAGTTCAAAAATGTTAAATTACCATTTTAAAACTTTTTTTTTCTTTTATTTTGTTGCCTTTACATTTTCAGATGTGGGCTGAGATTGAAAGCCTAATTGTGAAAATTGGGCTTCAATTAATCTCTAATTGTAGGCATAACTCCAATGACATAACAGCATCGTATACCATGGTTGAATTTGGTTTGTGGCATTTCCAGAAAGAGAAATTCCCAAGCAGAAATAGAAGTAACTGTAACTCTTGCAAAATTTCCATCCCAAATCTCTAGGCTCAAAATGTTCTGATAGTTTGGACAAGTCTCCAATATGTGCTTATTCAATGAGAACCTCTGAATCTTTCCTTAGTTCACCCATCGCTTATATATGTGAACATCTTTTAACTTAAAAACTCACACAGAACTTTTGTTTCCATTAAATGAAATAATAATAAAAACTCCATAAATGGAGCTAAGTGTTCATAATATCATAATGATGTTATGAATCCATTTCAGGGATCAGAAATGCCACATAAGTGAAACCTCTAGAATTTCCATCACTGAAAAGTTCTTGCATGAGAATTGTGAGTTAAAGTACTGCACCAGTGCTTAGTGTAGTGAACTTCTGCTTGTGTCTTATACTTACTTCCCTTCCAGAGCAGCAGTTTGGTATATAATGCTACACAGGAAAAGACTCAAGAGGTGTCACACCATAGGCAGTGACTTACTGCAATGCATATATACATGCATAATGCATAGAAAGTGAAATAAGGGCCAAATCTACCCCTGACTTAGCACCTCATTTAAAGGCATTAGGCAGCGGTTGTAAATCAGGGTAGGACTTGGCCTTAAGAGTGCAGCAGTAAAATTGGATGGACATTATAAAAAGTATGTCAACTTGTGTCATTAATTTAAAGGAAACATATGAACTTTCTTTTAATCAGTGGGTGCCAGCTGAATATATGCAGGCCAGCAGTCACTCTAAGTCTGAAGTTAGTCAGATTGATACTGGCGGTCTGATAAATTTCTAACACTAAATAAAGCTTGAAGTGTGTGTGTGGGGGGGGGGTGTGATATAATTTGCATTCATGCATTAATGCATTAATTTAAAAATGCAATTTAGATGCGAATTGATGCTAATTCAGCCCAGCACTGTTACTGTTGTGTTGCACTGTTTTTGCAAACAGTGTAACCTTTTGTAGTGATGAGATATCAGGGAATATAGTGCATTTGAAATTGGGGAGCAATTCAGTGTATAATGCCATGTATATGGCACTTCTCATATTATTATAGCCACTTCTTAATTAGAGATGGGTGAATATAGCAAAGAAAGTGAATTGTGATTATTCTTCAAAAGGGTATTCACACCCCTTTTTATTCATTAAGGCTTTGTCTACACTTGGAGCTGGGGATGTGATTCCTAGCTCGCATAGGCATACTCATGCTAGCACTCATCAAGCTACCATTGCTAACAATAGTAATGTACCTAGGGTAGCACATGCAGTGGCGAGTGGTGGCATGGGTTAGCCACCCCAAGTACAAACCTGCCCACATCCTGTAGATACATACTTGGGACAACTTGCCCATGCCACTGACTGCTGCTGCCCATGCTACCATGGCTACACTACTATTTTTAGCATGCCAGCTTGATGAGAGCTAGCACACACATGTCTATACGAGTTAGGAATATCACCCCCAACTCCAAATGTAGACATAGCCTTAGTGTGAAAATTACTGCTATGCACCACAAGTCCCATTTTGAGGGCTTAAAGGCAACTTAAGTGGTGCATAGGTCTTTGGCTGGCCCTCTGCACACATTTGAATTTCACCTTTATTCTCATGTTTCAGGTGAGTAAGTTTTTATTTATATGGTGAGACTAATAAATAGCAAATACTTACACTGATGAGTTCCCAAACCTGCTATAGAATAAAGTTTTCTTGTATAAACTATTTCTCAAACAGTTGTGAGTGATAAACCCATAAAATTACATCACAATCTGTTCATGGATTAAAAAAATAAATAAATTCATCTGATAAATTGTACCCAGTGAACAATGCGGCCAGCTTTATTGTTAACGTAGCAGGTTAAATATAAAGACAAAAGGAGCAGTATTTTTATTAAGCGGTCTGAGTGAAGAGTTGGCTCATGATGTGTGTTAATAGCATCTCCATAAAAATGCTCAGTCAAATTCCAGGCTTTGTGCCAAATGTTCCTCTCAGTTTCACCCCTGCAATACTATGTGCGTGGTGTAACTGAAAGCAGAATTTTGCCCTTTTTGGTGAAGCATTATAAAGAATTTGAAGAAATGTAGGGCCGGATTTTTCCATTGCTTGCACCTTGTGTAGTCATCGATACCTCAGCAAAGTATATGAGGATATTATCAAATCAACTGCTATGCCTGGGTCAGTTGAGAGAGAGATAAAGCTGCGTGTTGGTAGTATATTGCAATCTATGTCTTCCCGTAAAGGGCCTGATTCAAAGCCCGTTGAAGTCAATTGACTCCTAATGGTTCCTGTGGCTTTGGATCCGGCACTGACCTCCCTAAATATGGAGCAAGAGGAGTGACAAGGTAGATTTCTGATGAACCCCATGTGGGAATCCCTGATGGAGCTGATAAACACTACGTCTTTTCAGGGGATGTCCAGCCTGCAAGGGGCATTAACTCGAGTTCTATTAAATTCCTGAAGGAAAAGAAGGGTGGGGGAGGAATCATTCCCACTCCCCAGGTCTGTGGCACTTAGAGGTGACATGGACTATGTCCTTACTTTCTCCAATAACTCAGTATGCCTTCTACTGGTGATTCATTGCCCATAGCGGAAAGTTGTGGTCTCTGCAACTTCTTTCCGATGACATGGTGATGTTGTATATCCAATATTCCAAAAAATACTATTGCATTATTGAATGGCTGCATGATTAAAATAATTTTAGGGCATATTGCAGAGCTTATCCCCCACTCTTTTTGCCCCCTCAAGTATTTGTGGGAGATGATATGGTAGGAGAATTTTTCAAAGGGACAGGGGAGTGTCAGTTTTAAATTGCCTAGCTTACTGGAAGTGTTTTTCCTTAAATTGTGTTGCTGCGCCATATTTTTAAGTTACCTCAAGGGCGCCTAAATGTTATGGATGAAAGGAATTAGGAGAGGTTCTATCTATCATTAGTAGGGCCTGTGGACATGTCAGCAGCACTATGAGGTCTGAGGCATGGAAGAGAGATGATAGACCTAAATGAATTAGAATGGACAAATACAGTAGTGCCAAAATTGTCACATGTGCCTCCATTTAGGCCCAGAAATCTGTATTTAAGTAGCTGTGTAAAAGTTGCCTCATTTCTATCAACCTGTAAGAGCTTAGCACCTCTAAATATTGACCACATTTATTTAGGTGTCAAAATAAGGATTTAGGCAACCAAATGTGAACATTTTGGTAGCTTGTCTTCACCCACCAAAAGAAGCAGAACTTGAAGCAACTTCACAAGTGGCGCCCAGGCTCAAAAACAACTTGACCACACTCAAAATGACCCGAGGACTCCAGATACTGCTTGAGATTGCCTGTTCACAACAATGGGAGATTTCAAATAAGGTGATAGAGGTACCGATTATCGGCATTGAGAGAGGGGGTTTTGAGCAAGGTTTTAACAACTGATTCTTTAAAAGATGACTGCAGATCAGTTGTATAGGCCCGCCTTTGTTTAACAAAACCAGCACAGCAGTTATGTTGTGCCTGCTAGCTCTCTTGAGCGCAGATTGTTGCATTTAATCGATCCCTGCAACTTTCCTTCTTTAACAGTTGCTGGAGCATTCCCAGTGGTTTAGCGGAGTCATCTTTTGTGAAAGTTAGTAGGAAAATGTTTTCTGAAATTCAGATAAAATTATGTGCCTTGCTTCATCTGTGCCTACCAGTTTAGTGATATACACTTAAAGAACTTGAGAAAATGTGTCACACAGCAGTAGTGAAATGGATCTCTGTGTCATAGCTCCCACAGAGAGGAGCTCCACAGTAGTCATTAGCAGTACAGAAAACATCAAAGATAACAACTGAGACCTGAACCACTTGCTGAAAAAGGGAATCAAAGCCCAATGGCTCTACCACTGCTGGCTATTTCAACACAAAGCAGGCAGTTTTAAAAAACAGTCAGTAAGCATTAATATAGTATGATAAGTGGCAGTGAACCATCTGGGTATTAAAGACACTTCCTGCCTTATGAGTAGGACTGTGGGTTTCTTGTGAATGTAGGAGATTTTCATTTTTCATAAAAGGTCATGACTTTTGTCACCTGCAGTTATGCTGTTACTAGTAGCTATTCTGGACACCGTGAGGGCAATGCAAACAGATCTAAAATTGCTCAGTCCACTCCACAGAGATGTGAATTGGGACCACACCCGCAGAGCACAGTGAAGTCGGCTAGTGTGAAACTATACCACATCTTCTGTCCTCTATCCCATATGCAGATAATCTTTCTTTCGTGATCATGCCTGAAAGATGAGCACATCCTACTGCATCTGTGTTTCTAACAGCATCCTAACAACCGTGAATAGGCCTTTAAGAGAAAGTTGCAGCTGGTGTAAATTGGCATGCCTTCAGTGAAGCCAACAGAGCTGCACCAATTTAGGGAATCTGTTCCTTTGCTGCATCCCAATTCCTCCACTGCTACCTCTGGATCTTTGTGAGGATATGTGATTAAAACTGTAGCAGGAGGCAGGTAAGAGGGCTGGGGAAGGGTCTCTCTGCAGTGAAGGAGAGAGAGAGAGAGAGGTTTTAGGCATAATTCCATTTACCTTATTCTAATTAAGGTCCTTGTTCAGTGTTAGAAACAAGTGACTCTTTTTGTGGTTTTTTTAAACTCTTGTTACGTGACATTTTTGCCATGCCAATTTTTAAATCATTTTAACTTCCCAAGCATCAGTTTGAGTATGATCATGTAGCTAATAATATTCCATGTTCCACGCTGGAAAGTTATCCTTATTCACTCGGCCTATTGCTAATATATAACTCTTTGCTGATTTAGGGCTTGTGTACACAAACATTTAATTAGTGGCAAGCTGGGGTGTGAATCTCACCCACACTAGCCCACTGAGGCCTAACTGTTCATGTGCTCCTTGCCGCTGCGCATTGATAGTCTCTTAATGCGCTTTGATCTAGTCCTGTTTCAAAGCTGACCAGATCAAGCCACACTAACAAATGTCAGCAGGGTGCACATGACCAGTTAGACCACAGCAGGTTAGCACAGGGTAGATTCACACTCCGGCTTCCTGGGGGCTAATTGTTCATGTAGACAAACCCTTAGTTACAAAGGCTTGGACTTAGCAGAAAGAGGCAAGTGCTGTGTTAGAGAGTAGGTGGACTGTAAGAATAGAAAGATAGAATTTGAAGATGGTATACATGTAAAGAAGTATCCTTAGAGTAGAGAGTCAATTGTCTAGAATAGGCCTGATGAGACATCAGCACCCTCAGGAATAATTGACAAGAGCAAAGGGCTCTTTGCGCTCCAGGGAGAGCTGTGATACACAGCTGTTCAAGCTATTTTTATCTTTATTTGTACTATGGTAGCATCTAGAGACACAACAAACATCAGGGCCCTATTGTGTTAGGTGCTGTAAAACTGATGATATAGTATGAGAGAATCCTTGCCTGAAGAGTTTACACCTCAAGTAGAGACAGGAAGTATTATTATCCCCATTGGAAACTGAGGCATAGAGGGATTAAGTGATTTGGAAGGGCTGCACAATAATTCTGTGGTTAAACCAGGAATTGAGTCCAGATCTCTTAAATCCCAGTCAAATACCTTCATCACAAGACTGTACATCCCCGACACCCATGTGCTTTGGTGGCGTTTTAAAAAATAAATAAAAAAAATCACTACATACAAAGAATTCTTTTGGAGGTAACTTTTCGTGAGCCTGATTTTTTTTAGCAAAATATAAAGTAAAATATTAAAATGGTACAATGAATGATCCCCAAAATATATTTTTCTCCTCCCTGAAAGCCAAAGCTAATAGCAGATAATAAGAACCCAATGTGTGTCTTATTGTTAGCTGTCTCAGTAAAAGCCATTCCATTTGCCCTCCAATCATTTATTTAATCACAGTTTTGAGAAAATTGCACATGTTATACTGGCTTGTTAATTATGTCACATATAACACAATAGGCCAAATTTTTGAAAGAGATAACAGGTAGATAATTTTTCCCTCTGGAATTTACTGAACAAATGTAATGCCTAATAATTACTTGTGTATATAAAGGGGTTATGCCCCGCCCCCTTGGGCCATACTCTCATCTCAGTTGCTCACTGGTGTAAAAGAGATCCGAGTATGTCCCTTCTCTCTTTTGCCCTGTATTTTATTATTTTCAGAGAGCCTGATTCTGCCATTCTTATAAGAATACAATTCCATGATTTGTCCTACGAAGGCTAGAAGTCAGCCAGACCACAGGTGCAAAGAACTCCGTAAACAGTGAGTCTGCAAACCAGTTACTCTTTGTGCCTATCTTAATTGGCCAAAGGTTCATCCAATTATCACTTAGATATTAGTCATGCTGTCTGTGTGGGCCTGATTCTTCCATACTTAGTCACAAAAGGACTAGAAATGGTAGGAAAATTTTTGATGAAACTTTTTTTCATCAGAAAATACTATTTCATCAAATCTGAAACTTTTTGCAGGGATGTAGTTTTGATGAACAGCTCATCAGGAAAGGTGTCTCAGGTCCAGGATGGAATTTCTGATCAAAATGAGAGAGAGAGAGACAGACATAGACACACTGACCAGGGACTTGAAGATGTGTTTCACACATCCTGGCTGACTGCCTTAACCACAAGGCTATTGGCTGTTCTGGGGGGCTCCCATTTTGGTTCTTTGCAAACAATTTTGAAAGGTCAGAGTTTCATTCTGTTGCTGTGAATTGGACCATTTTTGAAATCTCGGAAAGTTTCACAAGACTGGAAAACTGTTTCCCACCTAGGTCTAAATGGGACTGATCTAAAACCCATTGAGATCAATGGAAAGGCTCCCACTGCCTACAGTGGGCTTTGATTTGGGCCCAATATTGTTGTCTTTATAAATGGTCTTACACTTCTAAAATTTATTTGTCTTTATCTTAAAATAACTGAACACTATTCTGTTGCCACGTTGCATCTTTGCTGCTGAGAAAGATAATGACATTTTGCATCATGTACTGACCACAGTCCACATGAATAACTCTTGTTGACATCAGTGAGAGTTGCATACACACATCTGGACTGCTCAGGCTGCTCTGCTACCCAGCTGAGTGGAACAGTTCAAGTGAAATTAACAAAATGTGAAGTGCTATCAAGTTTGTTAATTTCACTCTGCCTCTTCTGCTCCACCCACACCAACCCCGCTGCTTGCTCTGCCCATTAGCTTGGATGCAGGGAAAGTACACAGAGAAATTAAAGTCTGTTAGTTTCACTTGAAACTGCACCACTAATATGGAGAGAGAGATATGGTAAGACAGCAGGGGCCTGAGAGAAGCAGGGTTGTGAATGTAAATAAGAGGGGACAAGGGATTAGGGAGGAGGAGGAGGAACAAACAAGTCTGGAAAGCGAGTAAAGTAGGGAATGAGCTGGGGGGCAAAGAAATCAGCTACAGTATTAAGTGCTGAGGGAATCGGCCAGAGAAGAGGAGAGTAATCAAGGGGGAAAAAGAGACAGAGGAGAAAGAAAAAAGATAGAAACAAGCTGAAAAGGGCAAGAGCTAAAAGATAGAGCTACTGCAATAATAATAATTCATTTTAAAGGAGAGGACCAAAAACAGAGGGAAAATACACAATTAAAAGGAAGAGACAAAATATGTCTGTGATATATCTGTGATGAATGCTTTCGGGAAGAGGTAGTGCATAATGTAAGAGCCAGTGTGCATGGGAAAAAGGGAATGGGCGGTGGGAGGGAGGGAAAGAGTAATGAATGGTCAGATGGATTAAATTAAAAAGAGAACAAACACAGCATAAGACTAGTTTTATTTAAATAGTGTATTATCAATTTACATGATCTTTGACACTGGGTGAAATATGTAACTAATTTAAAAGAAAATATATAAATAACATTAAATAAATAGTAAATGACAAAAATACTGCTGCAACATTCATTAAAAAATAAGATTAAAGGATAAATAGGGAAAGTTAAGATCGTGGGCAGAACCTGAGCAAGATGCCTTTCTTTCCACTCAACCCCTGTGGGGGGTACTTAGAAAGAAGCAAAAAATAAAGGCTCAGGAGTTTTTAATTTGTGTGTGTGTGCCTGTTAGTCTGGCATTTATTGGCATTTCTGGAGGGATCTATTTCTTGTTTCATTTTCATTGTGCTGGAATAGACTTGAAGCAATTTTTAATTTTAAAGCTAGATTCTTCTGTCCTCCAATACTTACCAAGGGTTAAAAGACGCACTTTGAAGTGGCCAAGATAACAAGCCATGAAAAATAAGAGTAAATATTCTGTATCTCAGGATTTATTACACAGTTACACAGCTTGGGGCATTAGGAAAAACATTGTGAATAGCAGTGATTGTGCATGCTGGTGAGCAGATCTCAAAAAGCCTACCTATTTGATATACCCTGTGTTTGTACAGCATAATACATGAACTACAGAGTTAATGAGTTCTGAACATTATAAGTATGTGCTAAACTATGGGCCACCTTGGTTTCCATTAGCTAGAAAATACCTTTACAAGGGTGGGGGAGTGGAAGAGAGCTTGTTTGTTGCTAGTAGTCCCTAAGGAAGAAGAGCTGGGGAGCTCTCCATAACTGTAGCTTGGAGAATGGCACCATTCTCTCAGGCTTGCCTGCACTAAGGAAAAGGCATGTTCTTATCACAAGTTAACTAACTCAAGATACAATCCTAATGAAGACAAAACTCCCCCACAGTTTTTAACTCAGCCTGGTACCTCCTGTGAAAACTACAAGTTGCCTTGTCTCTATTAGATAGATCACCTCTATCACCTTGTATTAACTGACTATAGTAATTAAGAACAAACCTGTTTTTCCTAGTGAAGATGAGGCCTAAGGGACTTCATCACCAACTTTTTTCCTGTATTGGTCATGACGGAACATTGGTGTGCAGTGTATAGTGTCATGCCCAGGACATCGGGGGTCACCTTAAATTAAAACACGATATTCCATAGGTGAGTCACATAACTATGAGCTTTGTTAATCATGTCTTCCTTGCATATCTATCCATATAGCTCAAACAATAAACTCCCTAAGGATGGCCTGAACATATACTGCATTGTGTGTAACATCTGGGATGGATTTGCCAGGGTCACTTCCTTCACTGGTTGGAATCAGGATACTACACTTCACAAAGAAAAAAAAATAAAATAAATAAACACATGGAGGGAGATGTCACCTGTGTAGTAGGTTTGCTTTTCAGTGTCTCACTTCCAGGTACTTGTTGGTAGATACAAAAATACAAAGGCATAAACCAATCATAGCCATACTGACAACTCCCAGTGCCCCAAAACAATTACTACTTATCTCTGCGTATGGCAACACTACAATGGAAATGTGTGTGTG
Source organism: Lepidochelys kempii (assembly GCF_965140285.1). Taxonomy (NCBI): domain Eukaryota; kingdom Metazoa; phylum Chordata; order Testudines; family Cheloniidae; genus Lepidochelys; species Lepidochelys kempii. The sequence goes on along the minus strand of NC_136381.1, from coordinate 246,918,607 downwards.
CTTGTGACAGGTCAGAGAGGCTGAGGCTGGTCACTCCCACAGCAGAATATGCCTTACATTGATTCTAACTAAACACTATCAACATTTATGCAGTGGTTTTTCACAACTTGGAATTTTTAGCATTCACCTGGATTGAATAAATGTCACCTAATTCAATCAAAAATACAGTATGTGCTTAGAAATACATGCAAAGTTGCAAAAGCTGTGAAACCATTTTATGGGAGCAGGAAAGGGAGGGGTGAACACTTTTGGGTGTATTGGTTTTTACTTTGGCCCCCAGAAAAGATCTGAAGAACTACTGTACACGGGAGCAAAAATATATCTCGAAGAATTATACTCTTGTGAGAAAAGAAATTTAAAAATAATTTAATATTCCCCAGTCTTGGTCCTTTCCCCAAATCATGTATGAGAAAACTTAGTTGTGAGTGTCGCTGTTCAAGTGTTCTTCTTGACTTCTCTTTCCTTTTGAAAGTGTATCCTCTTTCCTCAGAATGACAGCCAAGCCTGACTTGAAGAAGAGCTCTGTGGAGCTCGAAAGCTTGTATCTTTAACCAACAAAAGCTGTCCCGTAAGAGAGATTACCTCAGCCACCTTGTTTCTCCCATATTGTGGGACTGATATGGCTAGCACTACACTGTCTGCTAGCTCTCCACCTTGTGGCTGTCTAGTGGAGACATTGTGGCTTTTCTCCCTGAGATCATCTGTCATTTTCTCCCTGGTAGCAGGATCTGGCCTCATATTCTGAAAATAAATTGCACCAAGCATTTTAGCTCACACTGATTTCAATCTCAGCCTCAATGGATTAGATTAAAATGAAACAGATTTGTGTAGCACAAGAAGTGGACAATGGTTTTCTCTTCTCCTTTTAAAAGGATTGGTTACTGTGCCCTTATAAACCAGCAGTCATTTTAACCCATTAGGCTCCCCACCCTGAATGAGAACACAGCTTGTTTTCAAATATCTTCCTTCTCCCCCTACAAACAAGGTAATTAATAAAAATGAGGCATGTTCCCACCTGAGCTGTGGGATGAGTGTGACGTGTAATCCCTGCAGAGCTTTCAAATCACCTGTGACACATCTTCATGTGAAATTCACACCATCGTTCTCCAGTCTGAGATGGTAAGGATTAGTGTGAAACTGAAACATCAAATTAACATATCATCCTCAACAGTGGGAGAGCTAATATATGTGTATTCTCTAGAACACACTAGGCTCTCAACCTTTCCAGACTACTGTAACCCTTTCAGGAGTCTGATTTGTCTTGCGTACCCCCAAATTTCACCTCACTTAAAAACTACTTGCTTACAAAATCAGCCATTAAAATACAAAACTGACACTGCACACTATTACTGAAAAATTGCTTACATTCTCATGTTTACCATAGAATTATAAAATAAGTCAATTGGAATATCAATATTGTACTTACATTTCAGTGTATAGTATATAGAGCAGCGTAAACAAGTCATTGTCTGTATGACATTTTAGTTTGTACTGACTGTATTAGTGCTTTTTATGTAGCCTGTTGTAAAACTAGGCAAATATAGGGGTTTTTGTACCCCCCCCGAAGACATCTGCGTACCCTCAGGGATACAGACCCCTGGTTGAGAACCATTGCTCTAGCATAAAGATCCTGATAATCACAAAGGGCTAGCCAAGTGTTTCTTAACTGGTACCAGTCCTTGAAAGCTCCCTGACACAGTTTAGGAAGGCAGCAAGTTGGTCCCTGGTATTAAGAAGGTTGATAAATGCAGGGCTAGACCATGCCTGTAAGTACAGCCCAGAGTAAAGAGAAGCACAGAGTCTAAGCTCCCCCTATCAGGGCTGGCTCCAGCTTTTTTGCCGCCCCAAGCGGCGAAGAAAAAAAAAAGGAAAAAATAAAAAGAAAAACACGACTGAGCTGCCGACGAAGTGCCGGGGAAGAGGAAGAGAGGGAGTGAAGGACCCGCCACCGAATTGCCGCTGAAGACCAGGACATGCCACCCTTTCTATTGGCCACCCCAGGCACCTGCTTCCTTCGCTGGTGCCTGGAGCCAGCCCTGCCCCTATACACACCCAGAAGGCACTGAGAGCAGAGCTACCCTCTACTCTAGCCTTTTATATCTTTACCTCTCTCCTGCTTCACAGTTTGGTGCAAAGGGTGAGGGGGATGTGAGCCTGCCTCCTTCCTACCCCTTGCCTATGGAGTGTCCCTGCCCTTCCCTGAGTTCAAACACTGCAATTCTACATAGCCCTTGCAAAGGTTTTGCAAGGGATAGAAAGCTCCTTGTTCTCTCCCATGCAAGGGCAAGGCAGCAACTGAGCCCATTCCTGCTCCCATGTAAGTCAATGGCAAACTCCCATTCCTTTCAGCAGGAGCAGGCCTTGTAACATTTTGTTACAAGAAGTACAAATGTGTGGCCCCTGTTTGTTGTACTCACATCATGCATAGCTCTTTTCTGGAGTGGATGTACAACTTAATTCTGCTGTAATGTGGTGGCACTTTGGATCAGACTTCTAAAGTTTGTTGTATACAGTCAATAGTCTGAAGTGATTTTGATATATTCTGATGGACATTTTGATTTAAGAGGAAGTGAGACAGACTGACAGACGATCTCATTTAGTAAAGGGAAAGGATGGAGATTTAATGAGTAACTCACACTTGAGTTCTGATAAAATTCATCCCTGTGCAGTGAGGCCAACATGAGGCCTAAACCATGTAAGTCCTGTGTAAGCCCAGTTTTGTTTTGGTCTTTCCACATGAGGGTGAATTTTACCCTTTCATGCACATATAATTTAAAATAGTATGAATGAAGCTAGACTACATCATCATGCATAGTTTTGCTTTGCTTTAGATTTTTTTGAAACCTATTATGCCTCCCTATTTTTGTCTTTTTTTTTTAAGGTAGCCAATTCTGATTTTCTTCTTCCTCACAAATGGAAATTCTAATTAATATAAAATAGACAGGATTTATCTTGCTGCTGACTCAAATGATGCAGTCTTCTGAAGTTTGAAATATCAAGTCTATCCATGTTATGTGTTGCAACCAGTTTTATGTGTCATTTTTGCAGATAAACAAAAATCAATTTGCATCATCTGATGTTCAGACCTATGCTCATTGCTTTAACTTAGTAAACGTAAATGAATGTTACACAGCTGGAAGACAATCCAGTTATAATAAAATAATTATAAACAACAATGCACAAATATGTTTTTATTCTTTGAGTTAAATGAAATGGAAAAGCTGCAGACTGTGGGAACATGCTATTCTATGATAGACGATGGATAGATAGATTATGTAAAGGTATTGGAACTTTGTCTCTATTCAAAATGTTTTCATTTAGCCAGCAAAGGCAAGAGTGAGAATGCTATGAGAAGTCTATATAATTAAAACAACATCCCAAATGATAGATAGATAGATAATGTATATAAAGAGTGCCAAATATTGTTCATTAACCTGAGGGTTCAATAAAGTTGTTCTGCATGGCAAATGGCTTTTTGTTAGCAGCTGTTAACACCTATCAGGTCTCCTGACCCCATCTACAGAAGGCCAGAAGAGTTCAATATCCAAATCCATGCTGTTATTGTAAAGTCAAACTTTTCAGAAATACAATGGGCATGACATTTTCCAAGGAAATTTCTGAGGCTTCTATATTTTCCCTGTTGAGAACATATATTTTATCAAGAACGCATTATACACTGTAGTCTGTTTTTTCTCAGGAGATTCTGCAGATGACAATTTCAAGACTGAAGACAGAATTCCGTTCCTTGGCTTGTCTACATCTTAGCTCCTGGTGTTCTGCAGAAGATTGCTTGCACTCTACGTCTCACCAATCTGTGTCTCACTAACTCATTACACACTTAAAATGTAGTCGAATACTTAGAGACCTAGAAGAAAGCAGTCCTGGACTTTTATTTTCTACTCTGCGAAGGACTCATGGAATGTTTTTATACAAATCAGTAAAACTCCCTGTGCTTGAGTTTTTCTATCTGTACAGTGCGGTGTTAGGAGGCTTTTTATAACTAAGGCTATGATTTTGTCACACAGGTCGCACAAGTCATGGAATCTGTGACTTCCAGAGACCTCCGTGACTTCAGGCCATGATGGCTGGGAGCTGCAGGCTCCCACCGCCACCCGTGGCAGCTGGGCCCCCCGAGCTCTGAGCCACAAATTGTTGGTGGTGGTACCCTGCAGCTCCGACTGCCTCATGCAGTGGGGATACCCCCCAGCTCCCAGCTGCCATGGGCAGCGGGGTACCCCCCAGATCTGACCTGTGGGTGGCAGGGGACCCTGGAGCTCTGAGCCCCCGCGAGTGGTGGGGGCCGTTGGAGTTCCTAGCTGGAGCTCCCAGCTAGAGCCCCACAGCTGTCCAGTAGCTCCCCATTTTGTCATGCATATTTTTAGTAAAACTCAGGGACAGGTCACGGGCTTCTGTGAATTTTTCTTTATTGCCCATGACCTGAACATAACTTTTACTAAAAATATCCGTGACCAAATCTTAGCCTTATCTATAACTAATGCAAGTTAGTTTGGGCTTAAAAGTTTTGTATAAATGAAATTTGTTATTACTACAGCTGGAAAAAGTACAGAGAAGGGCAAGAAAAATGATTAAGGATATGTGTAACATTATCCAGGGTAGGTTTCAGAGTAGCAGCTGTGTTAGTCTGTATTCGCAAAAATACAGCTACAGCTGTAGCTCACGAAAGCTTATGCTCAAATAAATTGGTTAGTCTCTAAGGTGCCACTAGTACTCCTTTTCATTATCCAGGGTACAATCTGAACTGTGTCCCTTCAGTTCTCCAACCTGTGTCCCTGTGTCCAACAGCTGTGTCCCTTCAGTTCTCCAACCTGGGGTGCCTTTTACACTACTTCACTGTGAGAGCAACCATTCCTGGTCTACCCACACAGAGTTACTCCCAGCTACGCTACATGAGCACTACAGTCAGCCACCCTTGAATTACACTTCAGAGCAATGCCAGTAAACTCCCAGTCCCAGATTCCCCCCCCAGAAATGTGAATCTTGTACTGCCCAGCCCCCTCCTGGACAATACAAGTTAATTTAAAGTCTGTTGTTTTATTAATAGAAAGTGATATGCACAAATCCTGTTATCGCAAATGGAGTTTCCCAAACACTACAATCCCGACACACACTGATTTAGATAACACAATAAAACAAGTTTATTAATTACAGAAAGATAGATTTTAAGTGGTTACAAGCATCGAGGCATAAAAGTCAGAATTGGTTGCCAGGAAATAAGTGGTAAAAAGCAACTAATACCTAACTTAACAAATTAGAGTGAATTCAAAGCAAAACTGAATTCTCTCACCACATGTTCTAGCAGTCTCACTACCTGAATCTTTCAGTCAGGATCTCTCCCTAGTCCGATGATGCTTCCTTTGTCCCTCAAGTGTTGTCGATACCATGAGTAGAGATGAATGGAGACATGATTTGAGGAGTCAGTTCCCAATTCTTTAGTTCTCTTTTTCTTTTAAAATCATCTCCAGCTGAAGTTCAGGACACAGAAGGTCTGGGGGGATGGAAACCTCCAGCTATTTATATGCCAAAATGTAGATTTCTTGCTCACACACTTTTTTTCTTCTGAAGAATGGCCACTTAACCAGGTGATAGTCCATTTAATTTTGTTGACTCCTGGCTGAGGTGTCAATTTGCCTCTTGTCTTTGAGGAACTGGTTTGTGCCCATTTTTCTAAACTTGAAACATGTCTCTGTAATGTTATACAGTAGAACCTTATAACTTTACATACAATGTCACCACACATATTTTATCAGGACAATAATGATCAACAAATTATGAGTTTTCAAATGATACCTTACAAGATATACTTTGTACAAAATTTATCATAATCTTAGGTGAACATAAAGGTACAGACTGTCACAATGAGGTAATATCTTTTATTGGACCAACTTCTGTTGGTGAGAGAGACAAGCTTTTGAACTTACACAGAGCTCTCCTCCGGGTCTGGGAAAATGATAGTGACACTGAGTTAGTTTCCCAGACTTGAAGAGCACTGTGAAAGCTTGAAAGCTTCTTTCACCAACAGAACGTGGTCCAATAAAAGATATTACCTCACCCAGCTTGTCTCTTCAGTGTAGGTACATATTTACACAATTTGAGAACCGACCTCTTGTCTTTACTGTCAGCCTCTGGTTCTTGTATCTTAGAATGAGACAACTGCTTCTCCTGTGGAAAATCTAGAACATCAATGAGTTAGAAGGGAAACATTGCTCCACCCTAGTCATAAAAGGGGCCAGTACATTCAACACAAACACTAAGCAAAGGAATTCCCAAATAAGAACAAAATGGATCATATTAAGACTCATTCCAGTAGCTGATGTACTGTTTTAATGATCATCATCACTTTTCTTACAATTATTCGTATCCAGTAGTGCCTGAGGTGCCCAGAGATAGGGGCACCATTCTGCTTGATGCATAAGAAAAGACCAGTCCCTGTCCTGAAGAGCTTCCTATCTAAAGGCTGGATCCAATGCTCACAGACATCAACTGGAGTCTTTCCATAGACTTCAATGGGTGTTAAAGTAGGCCCTTAGTAAGTCCCATTAAAGCCTTACATTGAAGTCTAAAATGGAGTTGAAGTGATGCATAGGATCTTGTAATGTGTCCTTTGCTGGAGGAGGGGGTGGGGCGCAACATGCAGCCAGGACGGCACATCTTTAAAATTGTTTCCCCACCGGTGAAACTTCTTTCCTCCTATGCTTTGTCTGTTTTGTATATATAGATTGTAAGTTAATTGGGGCAGGGACTGTCTCTTACTGTGTCTAAGTATAGTGCCTAGCATGACAGGGAACTAGACAAAGCTGCTCTTTTATGGTCTCTAGGAGTTATTGTGAGACTAATTATACAATAATTAATAATAACTGTCTCAATAAATTATTGCTTTGAATTGATCCATCTGCACATTTGTCTTTTACAGACATTAAAAATGTTGTTGGCTGTTCTTCAATAAGTTACTTTGTCCATTTCTAATATTTCCCAGACGTGCTTGCACTGTTTATGCAAGGAGAGGGACTGGTATGATATCCCCCTGAACAGAACACAAAGGATATCGCAGCAAGTGAATGAGGATCTAACATTTTTTCTTTTGTCCCTGTAGTATCTTCTCTTACTAAGAGGGAATCCTAGAGGTGAAGAAATAGTTATCTATTATAATTGCATGTCATAATTTTGGAGCTGGATCTTATTCCAGTTCCAGAAATGTACAATATATGGACATGACCACCAATTATGATCCGGGCAAGCGATCATTTTTGGCAGTATGAACAATAAAATGTCCATTTATAATCTATATGGCAAAGTACATCTGGGTGTTGTCCTAAATTATAGTTTATACAGATTTTCAGTGATCTCTGAATGCAATTGGACTGCATTCCACAAAATGTGAAGCTAGTCTTCTTTCTCAAGATTAATCTAAAGGTCATGGAACCATTTTCCCCATGTATTTGAATTTAAGTTCTCCTTCTAATCACTCTAAAGCACTGACTCTCTGCCAGCCCTTTTATTTCCCTTATTCTAAAAAGCATATCCTCTAATTCAGTGCGTTCTCACAAAAGATGTAGTTTGAATTGACGGGATGTTGCAAAGCGGCTTAGTTCAGAATATAGACTAGAGAGAAACCTTTTAAGTCAAACGTAGTAATGAGTGTTTCAAATAAAATGAATGTTCCTCTTTGTAATAATTGGATGAGATCTAATAGGCCCTCACCTTTTGCTTTGCCAGTATGACTGTTCATTTAGACAGAAGGGGACAATCTAAATATTTAATGCTGAATTACAGAATAAATCATTTAGAAGGACATTATTTCATTTTCCTTCATGAATTAAATCATGCTCAAACTATGTTTTTGTAGTAAATCTCCAGTTATGCATATAGTTTTTGCAACATAAATGAAGTATCATCTTGTTAAGGTGGATGTGTGTGTGGTTGGACATTTCAGATGGTCTGGGAATCATTGGGATTAGACTCCCTCACTGTCCTGTGTCCTCCCTGTGTGTACCCCTGATCCATTCCAGTTGCACTCCAGTGCTTTTCCGTACTGCTCCCCTAAACTTTCCTGCTGTTTTTTGGGAAGTTCTTTGCCTGATCTCCTGGCCTTGAAATCTATAAATCTGTGTATTAGCCTAGGTGGTGGGAAATGCTAAGACCCCATTTTCATTTTGAACACTTATAAAATGTAAGAGTATTTTGATCCAGGGTTTTGGTTCAGGCTCCTCTGTAATAAAATAAAATAATTAATAATAAATTCACTGTACCATGTCATTACTATGAGACGCTAACAACACTGTAGTTTAAACTTAACAATAGTTTGAAGATTACAAAATGGTACAAAATGAGTATGGGATTTGAAAAGCACTGGGTGTTTCCTCACTGTAGAAATCAATAGCTCCAAAGTACTATTTTACAGTACTCTTATTCTTATAAATAAACCCAATTGTTTCAGTGAACAGGCTCTTCCCATAACACAATTACATTTGCTGTTATGGCTTGAGACCCACTGAAAGGGAAATGGATGTTTGTATTCTGTATGCATTGACACAGTTAACTTCAATAGTGCGCAATCTCTTGAAAGACAAGTGGCTTTCAAACCCTGCTGTGAATCCCGCAGTGACATATCTCAGAAAATTGTTTACTGTTAGTAGGTTCCAAAACATAGAGATTTTCATGGGGACTGACAGATGTTATCATTTTTGGTCACTGCTAAAATAAGTGAACCAATACGTCTCCGTAATTAGAGTCAGTGGACATGCTCCTTTAGAAAATGAGATTAATGCCCACCCCATTGAGGAGTATGTGTGTGTGTGTGTAAGAGGTACAACCTGATGCAGCCATTTTTTCTCTTGTACACTATGCTGTCTGTGGCATTGGTGTCTGCCGTACTTACAAATATGGAAATCTTAATTTAGTATATTTATTTTTTTACAAAAAGAAGTAATATCAGTACTGCTTCTGTTCAGCTCTCCCTTCCTACTCTTACAGTGCCTGAGCTAAAGTCTTTTGAAATCAGTGACTTCAATGTGCTTTGGATCAGGCCCATATTGCTTTACAGTATGCTACTTGGAATGTGAGGTTAGAAAACCCTGTTAGGCCAGTTTCTTAAAAGGACCTTTATCCAGACTTTTTTGCAAGCAAATGTAATTTTCATCCCTTAAAATGCAACCACATTTGTTGTCCCTGCAGTTCATGGCTGGTAGAGCTCCTGAAATACCTGATTTGGGCACACAGTCGAGTCCTTAGCCATTTCTGTCATCGGATTTGTGCCCAAATCTAATTGTGGCTGCAAAATTAGGCATGCATGATTTTGGCAGCTGTAAACTGAGCCGGCAAAACAGGATGTTATCCTTTAACAATCTGGTCCTTTGCAGCATGTGACTTAGCTACTTCCAAAGGAGTTGTAGCAGGGGGATAATACAGTGTTTGTTGCAATCCTTGTATAGTATTTGTCACTAGAAAACAAAAAGTGGGCCATAGAGGCACAGGGCCAGATCCTGACCCCTGATATATATATTTTCTCTAGTGTGGCAGCAAACCACTCCATTTTATAATTCCTCCAGCATACAGGACTCCCCTGGGCAGCACACAGCCAGCAGAGAGTATATGTATCCAGTGTAGGAGAGAAGATCTATTCCTATGCTGATCCTGTAGAGAAAAGGCACTAGATCAAGGACAATCTGATTTTGAACCAGTCCCATTGAGTTGAGATGCTGGGGCCTCAGAGGCTACTCCAGCCCCTTGTTGACTTCAGTGAGTTTGCAGCAAATAGCAAAGCAGAATTTGGTCTGCTACGTATGTTTCTCTGCACCACACGATATCCTGCAGAGTGCAGATGGTTCAAGAAGTGTAGCTGTTTCCAAAGTTATGCTGGCAAGAATCCCATTGATTTCAAATTGAGGATGGATGTCTGTTTTACAAAGATACAAAAGCAATACCTGTTTGTAATACATATCATTGTCATTCACTGTTTGCAAGGCCATTGCAAATTATATGAGAAGAGAAAGGTAGCTGTAAAAGCAGTGTTTTATTTGAGTTTGTCCAAGAAACAATACAGGGAGTTTGCATGGAAGGCTTCATAATTCACAATTTTTAATTCATGGTATTTGGTACAAAACTTGTTGCCTTTTCATGCACTCTTCTCCCCTACCTCAAATATATTAGTTTTGATTTAATAGATATCTTCACGTAGAAAATATAGGAAAATGGGAATTTTTGCTAAAAAAAATAGGCTGGTTTGTATTCTAATACAGGTCTGTGTTTTCTCAAGAATTAGACCATTTTAACGAGAGATGAGTAACTTTCATTTAATTACTGAACAACAGTAGTAAATAAGTAATAGAGCTTCAGCTGGTGTTAATCCATTGTCTTCTATGCCAGTTTACATCAACTGAGAACCTGTCCCTATAACAGGGATGGCCAAACTTATTGAACCGCTGAGTCACATATGACAATCTGCAGAAGTTTGAGAGCTGGGGCATACCTGCCAGAGCTTGGGACATCATCCCTGTGGGGTCAGGGGGTCTCGGGGCTTCAGTGGGAGCAAGGCTGAAGCCCCAAGCCCCGGCAGGCACCTCCCATGGGGTTAAAGCCCTGAACACCTCTCCACGTTGGGCAGAAGCCCCTAGTCCCACCACCACACCTCAGGGCAGAAGCCCAGAGCTCCCCCAAACAGTCTGGTAGGCAAAGAATTGGGGGTGGGGGGAAGGGGCTCTGCATGCAGCTTATGAGCCACAGTTTGGCCACCTCTGCCCTATAACATAAAAATCATCTTTTCATGTATTATTTGTTTTCTGACTGTTTGTAAAAAAAAACAAAAACAAAAAACAAAAAAAACCCCACAAGTGGAAAAAAATTCCTTTGATTAATATAATCGGCTTTTTATACAATAGCATTTCTGTGCATGGTACTGACAGAAGAAACCTTAATCTATGGCTAAACTTGCTTGAAAAAGGTTGTCTGACAGGTCAAATGAGTTCATGTGGAGAATGTGCTTGGTCTTTTCATTTGCTCCTGAAAAGGGACTGGAAACAAAGTACAGTTTTACCAGATGAGTCAGGCATGTTGGGGAGGTTGTTGCTGATGTCCTGCCAGTATCTCCATTTCTGCATAAACCATATTTTAAATCACTTTAGAGAGCAATGAGCTGCATCTGGCACCCTCAGGTCAGTCCATAAACTATTTTAAAAGAGTAGAAGTCAGTTCATCATTACTTTGTCTATATATATATATTCATATATATATGAATCAGTTAAACTGAGGCATGATAGTGTTTCTTGAAAAAACTCACCATCACTATAATAGAGCCAAATGCCATTTATAGACCTGCTTTATTTAGTTAAGTTTTACTATGTTACTTAATTCCGCATATAACATTAAATACTCAACCCCACTACCTTTCCCAGCATACAGGAAAATTCACCTTCCATGACAGTAAACACCAATATAATTATGATTTTTGTCTCCTGTTGCAGTTAATAGAGAACATTTTAACTGTTAGAAAAGTCATGTTTTCCAAGAACCCAATCACCTGTGCTGGATTGGGCTAAGGTACAGAAAATTCCCATGAGGTTTTCTTTGTGCTGTTTTCTCCTGAATCATTCTGATGAGGTTTCATGGTTTGCCCTGCTAGGGAATAATTGCTAGGGCCAGCCTCCAAACTGGGTGAATCCTGGGGGATCAGCAGGAACCCATGAGGAACCCTTATGCTGCTGAGCCAGATCCATGTCCCCAGCAGCCCCATCCCCACCTACTTGGGTTTATCTATGCAGTGACAGGTGTGGGGATCTCCCTTAAAAGGAGGAATCCCCACTGGAGCAACTCCAGCCTTCCTATTTCTGCCCCAGACCACCCACTCTCCAATTTCCCCCACTCACAGATCCCCAGTCTCATGGAACACCCTCCACATAATCTTGGGGTGAGGAGTTCACTACAATGGACGTGGCTGGTTCTACTTGCCACACAGGAGTCCTTGAATTGAGAGGTTTCAGAGTAACAGCCGTGTTAGTCTGTATTCGCAAAAAGAAAAGGAGGACTTGTGGCACCTTAGAGACTAACCAATTTATTAGAGCATAAGCTTTCGTGAGCTACAGCTCAAGAAGTGAGCTGTAGCTCACGAAAGCTTATGCTCTAATAAATTGGTTAGTCTCTAAGGTGCCACAAGTCCTCCTTTTCTTTTTTCTTGAATTGAGAGTTTCCTACATATACGAATCACAGGAGCATAATGGGACCTTTTGGTTTTTAAGCGTCTTGATATTTCCTGACATAATGAAAGGCTTAACGTGGATCTAATTTATCAGAGCTGGTGAGTAACGAATTTTGTCTTTCTGTCTTTTTACAAATTGTCTGTAAGCAGTTTAAGATTTTGTGTTCATTTATTTGTTGTTCAAAATTATTTCTTGTGTTATATCTGCAGATAAATCTTGATCTGGAAATCATTCACGAATAGCTGGAGAGCATTCTCTGTTAAACATGCAAAATGTCTTGGTTAATTTTTACAGGACACATAAGTCACACAGTATCATCAGAGTCACTGCACTGAGTGTTTCTTGACACACACCGAGACAAACTGAAAAGTGTGTGGCTCCTCTCATATGACAAGGACCCTCAGCACATGATGGTAGATATAACTTAGACTGTCAAAAATAGTTGATAACAAGAGGTTTTTCTGGAGAGGTAGAGGTCTGTCTTGGGTTAGAAACTGATCAAAATGTAGAAAACAAAGAGTAAGTAATAGATGTTCAATTTTCAACATGAAAGGGAGTTAATAGCAGGTTGCTCCTAATATACATAGTAGGAGTGGTGTTATTTAATGTAATTATCAATGATTTGGATGAGGTGATGAAAATGTTCATGGGACACCATCTAAAGAGAGAACTGTAGAAACTTCAGGAAAAAAAACAGTAAAGTTAGGAAATTGAGCAACACAGTAGCTTGATGTAGACAAGTACAAGGAAAGAACCTTTTGGACTTCCCACACACACATTGATGATGATTTCTAAATTAACTGTAACCAGTCAGGGAAAAGATCTAGGAGACACAATTCAAACAATAAACTCATCATCAGTAGACTGATCTAGTATGGCAGTTCTTATTTTCCAGTATGTTTATCTTCACAATTTTTGAAATGCTGATGTTTGGAACGTAACACGCTGCTCTGATATAAATCAGTGTTTGCAATGAGATATGCAAATTCTCAAAACTGTACTTGATTTATTGCTAAACCCTATTGTTTCACACACACACACAAAATTCACAATGAGAGCAATACATGGGCTATTAAATTGTACAGGACAAAATGTATATGAAATTTCACGGGACATTTGCTATGTTCTTATGGCATGAATTCTATAAAAGATTTGTTTCACAAAGAACATTCAGTGTTCGCAAGTGTCACCAGTTTGCTCCCCATCTGTGATCATTTCATTTTTAGGTACCCTTGGCCAAATACTATCCCTTAGATCCATATGTAGGAGTTGGCCTTCAGGTGAAATTTTCTTCTTTATATGCAAAACTGGAGATTAGTCAGAGACTTTTAGGTGACATGGTCCATGCCACCTATCTGCAAAGATACAGGCTCTGATTATGATTCTTCTTGAGTTTTATAAGGCAGAACTGTTTAATTTTTTACAGTTCTGTACTTTCTAATAATCTCTTTTCCGGGACCCTCCTAAGCATATCACCATGAACTCTCTGCATTTGGGTCAATAAGGTAATATTTTTTCCCTTTCTGCTTGAGAATCCCAGGCTGCAGCAAAGCCTGTTGAGCCAGCTTCTAAAGGAAGTCCAGACTGATATAATTGTCTTCTTCATAGAATCATAGAATATCATGGTTGGAAGGGACCTCAGGAGGTCATCTAGTCCAACCCCCTGCTCAAAAGCAGGACCAATCCCCAATTAAATCATGCCCCCACTGTGAAGATTTTATTGCTATGATGAGCCTCCTTCAATGGCTCAAGAAGATAGAGTCCGGCAGATCAAACAGATCCTAGGTTATGTGCTTGTCAGTGTGAAACCAGACTGTGCTAAGCTGCCAGGTCTAATTTATACCATATCACAGAAATGTACTTATCAAAACAATCATAAACTGAATACAACTAACACGTTTGTCAGCAATCATCTTGCTAGGGTTCTAGTCGTTAAGACTGACTATGTTACTGTCTTTACAAATGAATTCACCGGAAACACTCATGGCTACTGTGATGCCAGTGGACCAGGTGCCAGCTCATGCCAAGGTCCTTATTGCCTCAGGTGAACACTATCAAATGCGTAGCTGGAAACCAGTCTGACTCCCCTGTGGGTTAGTATTGCTAAAATAGGTATTAGACTTGTAACAATGTGTTCAGACTTTATGAAATGCTTGTAAAGTGCTGCATGCATTCATCTCACTTGTAATATCTGTAATCCATGCTATAAGGTAACACTTAAGGGTTTGTTCTATGCTGTAAAAATGTTTGCTCTGAAACTGTCAATGTAGTCAGGAAATAAATATCACCAAGTGTGAAATACTGGTTTTCACCCATGAGGAGCGGTTATCTGCAGCCTATCAGGAAGGCCTGTTGATTCCAAATGGGCCATTGTAAGCCATCTAAAAACAAGGACCTTGTTGATTGCTCCTGGCAAACTCATGACAAGGGGGACCTGCAGAAGAACTCACCCCATCAGCTTGGACTCTAGGGAAATGGGGATAAAAATTCCTGACCAGAAGGAATTAGGCTCTTTTATGCTGTTGGACTCTAAGGCTTTGTCTACACTACACAGCTTTTAGCAACATGGCTGTGTCGCTACAGCCCTGCTTCGAAAAGTTGTGCAGCGTAGCCGCTGTTTGTCGGCTCTCCTGCCGACAGAAAACTTCCACCTGCAAAGAGCGGTGATTGCGTTGTCAGCAGGAGAGCCAAAGGCTTTGTCTACACTGGCAACTGAATGACAAAACTTTTGTCTTTCAGAGGTGTGAGCGCTCCTCCTCCCACCCCTGGAAGACATAAGCTTTGCCGCAACAAGTGCCAGTGTGAACAGCACGTTGTTGGCAGGAGCGCTCCCCTGCTGACAACGCAAATGCTGCTCCTTGGGGGTGGAGGTTTTTTGTCGGCAGGAGGACGGACAAACAGCGGCTACGCTCCACCACTTTTAGCGGCACAGCTGTAGTGACACAGCTATATCGGTAAAAGCTGTGTAGTGTAGACAAAGCCTAAGAGGCAAAGATTCTTAAACATCAGCAAAAGATCCCCAGGATTAACCTGGGTTAGCCCTAAAGGATTGATAGAGCTGGCTTATTTCAGCAGCTCTATCGCCATCTGAAATCTGAGACTGAAACTTGTGTGTGTGTATGTTTACCTGTTTTAACCTTGTAAATAACTGTTAATAAATCCTTAGTTAGTTTACTATACGATTGGCTACAAATGTCTTTGATGTGAGATCTAAGGTGCAAATTGACCTGGGATAAATGACTGGTCCTTTGGGACTAGGAGTAACCTACTACTTTGTGATTTTTGGTGTAAAGTGACCATCTATCACAAGAGACAAGGTGGGTGAGGTAATATATTTTACTGGACCAAGTTGGTCCAGTAAAAGATATCACCTCACCTACCTTATTTCTCTGATATCCTGGGACTGACAATGGCAACAACAACACTGCATACATCTATCACAGAGTCAAGCTGGCCTGGGTGCCAAGATAGATCAGAATGCCCAAAGGGACTGTCTGTGACTTCATGTTAAGACTGTATAGAGCCTGAGGAGTTTACAGGTGGTAGGTGAAATCTAATTATAGAACTCACAACTGGCATGGGGCTTGTGCCCTGCTTCTTAATAGTCTGTCCTGAGCTTGGTATTCTCACTGGTGAGTCATTCCAAACAGCATGACAGCTATCAATTTATTATTTTAAGTGATGTTTGGGATTAATTAGTATATTTCACAGGTAATGGTGTAGATGTAATAATTTCTTTAGTCTAATTTTAAGGTTAAATCTGCATTAGAGGCTACCTCTAAGAGATAATCCCCTACCTGGGGAGACTATTTTGAAGTATTCACAAAGTTAGAAACTCAGTAATTCTGCTTCACAGGGTTCATGTGACTATATGTCTTCAGTTTTGATCTTCATGTGTTCACAACTTATCCTTGATCCTTAGTGAGGTTCAGTTTTGGGGGCCATCAAACTCAAGCTCCGAAAGCAAATCTCATCCAGAACCAAGACCTTTTACTTGAGTTCACATCATACCCAATCCAAACAGCTAATTAAAGGTGTCAATGCAAGACTGTAAATCAATCCAAGGTCACTGGAAAGCCAGGTTTGCTTGAAGGGCTCATTAACTTTTAAAATCTGACACTGAATTTGGCCTGAGTTTCAAATTAATAATCCACCCCTGAACCTGACTTCTTACATCTTTTCACTTTGTTCTGTGGGCTGATTTCAACACCCTGCTTCGGTGCCTTGTTCTGCCTTCCTGTGGCCTGAAGAAGACACTGATTCTAAGAAGCTTGCCTTTTCCTACCTTTACAAGCTAAGAAAAGCATGGCATCACCTTTTTTGCATTAAAAGCAATTGCCTTCCACTTTGTAGCATTTTTCATTTTACAGCTAGGCTCCTTTGAATGAGGCCTAAGATGATAGAAGTGAGCTGGAGCATGGAACACTGAGGAGAGTTTAGTTTCTTTCCATTTTTTAAAATGAAAGGACCTTGCTACATATCTTTTGTGATGTCTGTAGCCTGAAATAAGATAAGTTGCCAGAAAGTTTCCTCCTTTCCCTTATTGCCAACCACAAATGTTGAAAACTTATAAGAGGCCACCTCAAGAAAAAAATCATGAGATTTTCATAAACCTCATAATTTTGAGAATCTTTATCATTTGGTTCTGGTTTTTGGCCTCAAGCTGCCCTGAGGTCACATATTTGAACGTTTCTCTGCAACCATGGGTACATCTGCACTGCATTTTAAAATCCCCAGCAGCAAGTCTCAGAGCATGAGTCCACAGACTTGGGCTTCTGGGGCTTGCACAATGATGTTAGTCTACCCAGCAATGAAACATCTCCACATGCCAAGCCCCACATGCCTGAGTCAGCAGGCACAGGCCAGCCACGGATTTTTCTTTGCTGCGTTGACACCCTAAGAGATATGGGTTTTGGAGTTTACATCCTATTGAGATGCATAGGGCAGTCCATACCTCTCAGAGCTATTGTTTCAGGCCATTTGCAAACTCAGTCAGATATCTCTTAATTGATTACACCCACTCCATGTTTTCAAGCTTTTCTTTGCTACCATAAGCGCTAGAAACTTAGGCCATGTTGACACTATAAAATTATGTTGACCTTATTTACATCACACCATAATTATTAAATCGCTTGTGTGCGTGTGCACACTTGGCTTCTTGTGTCGGTGGTGGGAGTCCTCACTAGGAGTGCCTGTACTGATTGTACTGCCAGTGTGGGGCATTGTGGGATGGGTCCCGGAGGCCCGTAACAGTCAACATAAGCAATGCAGTGTCTACACTGACACTGTATTGACCTAATTACATCAACCATGACTCTACACCAGTCAGGGAGATAATGTTACTAAATCGGTGCAGAGAGGCACTTATGTCAGTGGGAGCCAAATTTAAGTGAAGACACTTCCACAGTTAGGTCAACAGAAGGCAGCTTACATCAACCTAACTGTGTAGTATAGACTAGGCCTTAGGGTGTTTTAAGTGAAAGATGAGATTCTTTTAAAATTATGTCTTTGGGAGCTAGGACTTGAAGAAAAATACTGAATATCATTATGTTCATGGAAGCTAGGGCCCTAGCCATGTGTGTCTCTAGTGCCTAAACCTTAATCCATGTCTGGTAAATATTAAAAATGAATAGCAGTCTTCCTTTTCCTATTATAATTGAACGCTAACTTCTACATCACTAATAAATATGGTTTGAAATAAGACTACTATTGCTCTGTTACTTGGGGGGCAGTTCTACACTGGATGCTCTGGTGTGGATGAGATCCACTGGGCCATATGGATCCTGCTGGTGTTCATTAGTATTGTTTGAAATGGGACTACATTAATGGCACACTAAGGAACTTTTAGTGCATTCAAGCAGGGACCACATGGCCCAGTTAGTGCGTAACACACTTGTGAATGCTAGAATTCACACCCCGCTAGAGTGGACTTATTCGCCGTGTTGACAGGTGCTATCCTGTTTCACTCCCCCTGGTTTGGAATTCTGCTCTGGAAACCCCAAAGTCTCACCTTTCCCATTATATGAACTCTTTGGTTCTTCATCCTGAGCATTCTTTAGTCCAGGTGGAGCTGGGCATGCATTTATCCATTTGCTGCAGAACACAAAGAAACTCCTCAACGAGATCCAACCATATATGTTGGAGTTGGCCAGTCGGGGATTCTCCATCCAACCAAGAGTATTCAGATAATCAAGTTGGCTGTTCAACATCAGCCAGCTGATGTTAGAAACTATGAAGTCCCTTTGCCTTTAATGTTTTCTTTTCCAAGACACTTTATATTTACATTCATATTTCAATAGTCCAGTAACATGCATTCTATTGTTACCTCTTATATTCTAGTGCTTCAATCATAGAGGCTTGCCTGCTTACCTTGGTCTAAAATTCTATTTAGGAGAGATAATCAGCAAACAGTTTATTAGGATGGGTACATTATGCCTGTAAGAATGAATACACAGCGGGCACAGAACTCAGCTCCTACGGTCAACATTCTTTCACCTACTCATGTAGCACCTGCTGCATATTGGCACTGCACTTCCATGATGGGGAGTGGGAGATATTGGAAGTTTCAAAGCTGGCCTTGTTGGGCATAACAACAGCAACTACAATAGGCAATGACTTAATGGGGAAGGAATTATATATTATATAATATTTTTCCTTACACCGTGAGGTTCAGTATTTGTCCTAGAGAGGGGGTATATATTTACAGATTGTGCAGTCAAGGCAGCAAATAGGTAAGAAATGTTTAATATATTTGATATGCTGCATATCACCATAATATTGATTCCTATTTACCTAGGAAATTTTTCTATCTTTTCAGTAAAGCTATGGACTTCTTAACCTCAAAATTGTGTGTAGCCATCAATTGCCAGAGGGATTTTTGAAGCAAAGTGACAATTATGAATGAGATAAGAAAATAAAACAGTTGAAGAGACTTGTTAATGCATCACTTGAGGGAAAAAGAGGCATACCACAGAATATAAAAGAAGCACCTAATTTCGTGGAATTGTTGTTGTTGTACATTGCTTAGAGGTACAATATTTACAAAGATTGCTTTGAGTGTGTCCCTAAGAAACCCTGCCTACTGGGAAATGGTTGTTTGGTTGCCATGACATTGAAGACTGGTTACCTGCTATCTCTCTGAAGTATAGCTGATCAGCCCCGGCATTTTAAAGTTGCCCTTTACTACTTTAGAAGACTGATGTGTTTTGTATTTATTTTGAAATCCTAAGAAAAGTCACTTAACCTTTCCCTCAGAGATTTGGATTGTGCCCCCTATTGATTGCTATTGTAAAGAGGGACGCTCACTCATTTTAACAATACTGCACCAAAATCAACTCTAACGTAACTCTACTGAAGTCCAAGGAGTTATACCAGGATTAATTTGGTCCACTTTGTTCTTTTGGGGACAGATTTTTAATGCCATTTCTCATATTGAAAAGTACCTTATTCCACAAGTAGACCTCTTAATTTCAATTGGACTACTCACAAAGTAAATAGCAGAAATATGCGCTAGTTGATAAGACACTGGACTTGGATTCTGGTTCCATATTCAGCTCAGCTTCAGACTTTCTTTGGGACCTAGGGTAAATTAATTAATATAGCCTGTTCCTTAGTTCCCCATCTGTAAAATGGGGATACTTCTGCTGTATCACACAGTAGTGCTGTGAAGGTAAAACCCACGAATGACTGTGGGACACTCAGATACTAAAGTGATGAAGGCCATTTAAGTAACTAGACAGAGAGAATCTGTCCCTTCATGGTTTGGTTATTATTTCTCATAGACAGAATTCTGCAGCCAGAGTTTTTCTAGCCTATGCTCTTTGTCCTGCCTATGTTTAAAGTCATACTTTTAACATGGAAGACCTCACATCAATTTTGGACCTGGTTATATCGTAAATATTGTCTCTATTATGTGGTGCACCTTAAGGTCAAACAATGCTGGATTTTGATAGTATAAAATCTTTACATTGTTTTGGTCTCTTGGTGCTATGCCATTTGTATTTAGGGCAGTTTGTCTGCCTTGGCTTCTAACATTACAACAGTCTTACAGTAGTTTTAGATTTAATTCTACTTTCTATTTTATGGGCCTAATTTATCTTTTCCATAATTTATCTGAGATGTGCATATTTTTGTGAAGTGCCTTGGGATGTGTAGTACGAGAGGTACTGTACAAGAACAGTTGTTCTTATTAGAGTGAACTGCAACAAGACAGATTAAACATTCAATTAAACATGAAATTTGCCCATGTAAAAAGCTCCAAGGAAACAGCTTAACAATTCATGGTTATGAGGTATTAAAGTTTTTAGAATTAATTATTACTTTGCTTACAGGTAACTCATCTGTCTCAGAAAAAATGAATAGCAGCCAAGTGTTCATTACAAAAATGACTAGTATACAAAACTGGGTATCTACGTAGAAGTCTGTACTTCTTTCCAAGGTTTAAAAAGTTTGGCACAGAGAAATGAAAATACTTACAGCAGGTGACTACAGTATGTTATAGGCCACCTTTCGGATTCATTGTATGTTTGAGTTAATGTTGTTGGATTAGCACTAAACATTAATGTTTGCTTAAAATCCACATGATTACTTTAATACTCTGCTACTGTGATCAGGTTCTGTAATGCTATGAAAGAGAGTGTTATGATACATGGTTACGTCTCACACATAATAGAAGTATGATATATTTTCAACAAAACTGGTCAAAGGTATTTTCAAAATCCTCACTTACGTGATAACACTTCAAAGTCTATCTGTGCCAATGGGAGATTTTGTGTTCAGCTCTCATAATTAAATTGTTTTCAGACTGCAGGAAATGTATGCATTTGTAATTCACCAAGTAGTCAAGATGCTTGGAGAATGACGCTTTTCGGATTTTCTTTCTGCATTGTTTAAATCCTTGATATTGTGTAGAGTGTTCTTGTTTTAAAGATTGATTATCTTTGGTTTTATGCCTTAGATCACATGAGAATAATGATGAGTTTTATGCATAGTCTTGGAAATCTGTACCTAATTGTCAGATTTCATCTGTTTCTGGTGAATTGCAAGTAGGGCTCTGCAGACAAGCACTTGACTAACATACCTAGGGGGGGTTATTTATTTATTATTTATTCTTTTTAAGATGTTGATTTCTTTATGATGTTATGAAATAATTACAGATAAACATTCTTTCGTGTGTGTGTGTGTGTGTGTGTAAAACCTGTAAGCTTATCAGGCCAGGGACTGTTCTTTTGTTTTGTGCCTGTGTAGTGCTTAGGACAATGGATCTGGGTACCCAAGGTGCCACTACAATACAAATAAATAACTATACATAATAATATGTGTGTAGGCACTCATGAGATATTTATCTATCTAAATGGGCTATCTGTATGATACAGCTGTAAGACCAAATTCTGCCTGGTCTGTTCATGAATGTTCAGCGAAGGAGAAGGTGTAAGAAGCCTTTTGACCTTTGTGCAGCCCAGGTAAAGGCCAAGATGATTTCCAGTCCCTGTGCTTAGAGGAGTGCAAGGGCTGCTCCTTCCCCCTCCCCCACAATTATATAGTGCCCCAAATGAGGCAGGAAAGAAATGAAACTGTGACTGCCCCTCCCCCACTACACATCACCCATACATTCAGCAGCTAACTGTGTGATGGATGTGAAGCGGCTCTGTAATAATTTATTAATATTGTATGTTGACCTGGTTAATGGGATGTTCACTGTGTGAATATAATGGTTTAGTTTAAAAGTGGGCTGTAAGGAAAACTAGCAGGGAGGAAATAGAATACTGCAAGATAAGTCACATCTCTGCAAATATTTGAGGATTATTACAAGACAATGAGGATTATTACAAGAAAAGGCCTGGGAACCATAGACCAAAAGGACTATAGCAGTTTAAAAAGTGACTCTCTGAAGACAGGGTGGGTAGTTGCTGGGGAGTTGTTTGGGGAGTAACCAGGCTGTGACAGAGGTACGCACTGGGTGTTTGAAGAAATCCGGCCTGCCAGTGCTACCATCAAGGGAAGGTTTCAGAGGTACGTCAAACATGTGCAGATGGTTTTTTGTTTTAAAATAATTTTTCTTTAAATGATAAAAATAAGTTATGCTTCAGTTTAAGGTGGTTCTCTGGTCACTGTATCCAGCTCTGCTCACAGATTCCTGAGGAGAACCACAGGTGTTAAACCCAGTCAGACCTGCTGGGTAAGCACTGTTGATACACAAGGTATTTTAGCCCAGAGCCTGGAGTCTGTTTTTGAAGTTTTTTGGTGAAGAATTGCCACTTTTAGGTCTATAATCGAGTGACCAAAGAGATTGAAGTGTTCTCCGACTGGTTTTTGAATGTTATAGTTCTTGACGTCTGATTTGTGTCCATTTATTCTTTTACGTAGAGACTGTCCAGTTTGGCAAATGTACATGGGAGAGGGGCATTGCTGGCACATGATGGCATATATCACATTGGTAGATGTGCAGGTGAACGAGCCTCTGATAGTGTGGCTGATGTGATTAGGCCCTATGATGGTGTCCCCTGAATAGATATGTGGACACAGTTGGCAACGGGCTTTGTTGCAAGGATAGGTTCCTGGGTTAGTGTTTTTGTTGTGTGGTGTGTGGTTGCTGGTGAGTATTTGCTTCAGGTTGGGGGGCTGTCTGTAAGCAAGGACTGGCCTGTCTTCCAAGATCTGTGAGAATGATGGGTGGTCCTTCAGGATAGGTTGTAGATCCTTGATGATGCGTTGGAGAGGTTTTAGTTGGGGGCTGAAGGTGATGACTAGTGGCGTTCTGTTATTTTCTTTGTTGGGCCTGCCCTGTAGTAGGTAACTTCTGGGTACTCTTCTGGCTCTGTCAATCTGTTTCTTCCCTTCAGCAGATGGGTATCATCTGTTAGCTTCGTGCCTCCTTGGGGAAGAGAATGTTGCCTACTGGTTTGAGGCAGTGCCATATATACTGGTCTCTGCTAGGGCAAAGCCATGGGAAGGATCACCGTAGGAATTGTTCAGAAAAGCACAAGGCAAATGAATTTAAGAATTTTTGTCACAAAAGGGAAGAAAATATATGTGATAAGCAGCCTGATTCTCCTCTTAACTAATAGCTGTTTTACTGTGGTATGGTTTCGTAGACTTCAGTGGAGCTATGCCTGATTTATCTGATTATTCATAGGTACTGAGCACCCTTTGTTCCCATTGCCTTCAACTTGAGTTGCAGCTGCATGATCCCTTAAATGTCTAAATACAGATTTACATGCATGATCTTAGGCACTAAGTGTGAAAATTTTGGTTGTGGCAATTAAGCTTTATTATGAGGGTAAAGTGTAAGCTTTATGATGCCTTTCCTTTGTGTAAGGAAAAGTCTCCTTGTCCCTATGTAAAGGGTAGGGGGATTCTGAAGTAATAGTGTGTATAACTCTATTAAACTCCCCCTTTTCCTGCACTTCAGCATAATTCTTTGTTACAGCATAGGCCAGGGTTCTTTTTTTTTCAGGACTTGTCAGAAAATGTTACATAGAGTTTTATGGAAAACCCCTGCCAGTTCCAATGAGAGAGAACCATACAATTTCTTAGTAAACAAACATTTTATGCACACAGACGACATTGTAAATGCAATAAAATGTTGTAAAGAGTCTTTGCAATAGTAAGAATAACTTTTACATAAAAGTTATTAGGCAGTAAATCTAGTGACGTTCCTTACACAGACTTCCCCCTTTTGTCACTGTTACATATAATTCAATGCAAGGTTTCAACATAACATTTACGCTTTACTTTAGTACACACACCTCCTAAACATATTATACCCTAATCTTTCAGAAATGATTTCTTAGCTGTGTAGTGTGTGTACAGTGTGTATCATATATACAGTGTGAATCATCTGGACTCTTCAGATCTTGAGAAGAAAGTCAGCATCTCAGTTATTTCCCAAAAACTTCAGAGAAACCAGTAAGCAAACAGTGTGGGGATCTTCACAGCTAGCAGCACTCCACCTCTTGGGTTAATAGTTGACTAGTCTTCAGATGCTGGTGAAACAGAAATCTGTAGCCTGTATCGGCAAAGTGGTATAGGTATTGGGACCCAGACCTCAGGGCAGACACATTTCTCGGTCCTGTGTCAATCACTGTGTCTACAGGGCTCTTTAACTCCTATATCTATAACTTCTCCCCATGCTGTGATTGGCTCCACTCTTGTAGGGTGAAGGGGAGTGACCTTCCAGGCTGCTTGCCTACAATGAAAACATTCTTCACAGGTTCAGAAACAGCTACTGAGCATGTCTAATGACTACCACCCTACTTCTGGATGTTTCTTGGCCCTTCTAGCTAAGTTGCCTTACACTATTCTTTACACATGTACAGAGATGCAGAGTAGTACACCTAATGTCCGTGTCTCCTCCCCACTGCTTCTCTCCCTTTCTTTGGGCCAAAAAAAATAAAAAATAAAAATCAAATGCTACCGAGTACAGTATGTGGGCTACACTTGCTTTAAAGTGCTGGGATTTTGTAAACGATGGGCTATGTAATTACATTGGGTCACTTTAAGCCAAATTCTCCATTGGTGTATATTGGGACCGGTCCAATGACTTCATTACGCTTGCCAATTTAAAGCAGCAGAGAATTTGTAACCTTTTTGACCTGTTTTTGTTTTTTTATATTAGATGTAAAGGTGTGAAAGCTTGTTGAACCATCCTATAACTTTATCTAAAACTCTAATGGAAACTTTGTTATTAATTCTTATTAACTGTATTATGGTACCTCCATCTTAGAAGACTGCAAATTCAAAGAAATCTGGATAAACCCTCTTCATTTTTCATTTGCACATACCCCTACACATCTTGGTTCCGTCAAGGGCCAAAAGCTTGGTTCTGGCAAGGCCCAAATGCTTTGAAAATGGGATACTGATAACCCAATTGGAAGGTTTCTAATAGAGGATGTTTTGAAGATGGTACGACATAATTTATTTAAATAAAGGGATTACCTATGAGAAACAGAAATCTGAAATAGATTTTGATCACAAAAAAACCCATGGAATACTCTAATATTACAGTTGTGAGACATTTATTAATGCCCATAAAACTGAGAGAGCTCTTGGTGTACTGTATATGTAATTGAGCATTTCTGAGAGATGAGGTAACATTCTTCTGCTAAGTGATATCAATCTTAATGTAATTAATTCTAACTGCATGCCCTTCATTATTTTTTTTCTATTTTTACCGCCGTTATCCTCATTTTCTCTTCATTCAGCAATGTCTCTTCATCTGTCAGTCCGACAAGAACTTTCTCAAAGACAAACAATGCTAATGAGTCACAGACATGTCTCAATCAATGTCTTTCTTTCCACATCTTGATGGGAATCATATATAGCTTCTAATTCCACATTAGGTTTGTTTCCTCCTCCCCCCGCCAGTTCTGACCTCAGAGGCATGGATTGAAAATGGTTTAAGCAGTTAACAAACAGCTTTTTATCACACTGACTAGGGGGCATTCAGTGACATGGTTGATCACTCCCAGAAGGCATAGTTTCAGCTAGCACAAACTAACAAAGGTCATTGAAAAACAATTCACTCAGATTCTGTCTGAACACACAACAGTTGTAAGGAGCTAAATAAGATGTTGTGCGTAAAAGCAGGCCACCATGTTTCATTCCAAGCTGTTTTGCATCCAAATATTGATACATTTTGAGTATAGTAGTTGGTAGGAATCACTGTGGCTTCAACATTATACTGCAAAAAGTCACTGAACTGACATAAATTGTATTTAAATGGGGATTTTGTGAGCTTGGCTGTTGTTGCCTGACTGCAAAGTCTTATTTAACCAATGCATCACCTTACACGAGATAGCAATGCAAAATATTGCCTAGATTGCTTATACTTGTATTTAGTTGTAGTATTTTTTTAAAAAGGAGGATACCGTAACCAAGGTAATGTAAGGTTTTAGGTAAAGCTGGGCAGGAATTTTCTGTTGTAATGTATTTTTAATGGAAAATGCAGTTTCCACAAAATCTGCTAATTTTTTTTTTCTATTTTCTGTTAGGAAAATCAAAACAAAAACATCCGTGTCAGGTTGGATCTCCCTGAACTGAAATGTTTTGATTTGTCAAACTGAATCTAAACATCTAGCTTTGGATCTATTCAACATTCATCTCCATTTGTCTGAATGGCTGGGGTGCCTCATGGGAGTTGTAGTTCACGTGCTTTGCACCCCCATTCTCAAATATGAGTCAGGCTTCTCCGATTGTTGGGTTATGTTTCTGCCTCTCTGTAGCTTATTACATCCAAACGAAGAGCCCAACAGAAAGCATGAGCCAAATCCTTCAGCATTATCTCTGGTGTTACATCGACCATCATCAGAATGAATGGTCTTCACTGTTATCCTATGCAGAGTTTGCATATGAGTTTGCTGAACTTGCCTCTACAGGGAAAAGCTCTTGTTTTGCGAACTACTGGTTTTACCCCCCAATTTCACCCAGAATTATCCACAACCTGGCAGCTTCAGAATGGACACAACTGATTCACTGTACCTAGGGGTGGAGCAAAAGACCTACCGGGAGCTAGCAAAACAGGATTATAAACAGAATGCAGAGCAAGGATGACAGAAAGGTGCAAATTTCTCCATTGGCCAGAAAGTATGCTCTTAGTGAGGCACCTCTGTACCGATAGACCGTCCCATAAACTTGATGACCAATTTCTTGGACCAGGATCTGGTCGAATAATGGATAATTGTGAAATTCTACCCCAAGAAATGCAAAAGCAGAAGGCCTCACACCTGTCAAGGTACACTCTGAAAGACCACAAAGGGAACACAGGTGTAGCTAGTCTTGTAACCGTAAAAACATTCTTGCTTCCTAGCAGCTTCCTAGCGATACATGGGGGAAAATAATGATGGGATACTGCACACAACTCCACCTATCATCTCTTTAGATATTATTTGGAATGATGGGTGCTTGACTCCTTTGCAAATCAGACCATTTATGTCACTGCCTAATTATGGATTTATGGACTTAAGAATCCATGTTGGAGAATTCTGGCCTGAATTCAAGTGGATGCAACTACATTGTCATGAGTTAATTTACACCTGCTTACATGAGATCTGATTTCAGGTTCAAGATCTCTAGAAAAACTATATTAATACCAATATAAAATATATCCTACTTAAAAGTACATCTTCCTTATCTTGTATACTTTGATCCTATAACAGGAGGGATGGACCTGAAACACATTGGGTATTAACATCACTTGGCTGAAGAATTTAATTAATGCATTACACTTGTATAATAAGTTTTGATATTGTGCCACTATATTAAATAAGTAATCTCTTTGATGAGCACTTTTTTAATGCTATGTCCTCCTTTTTCCAACACTAATTTTGAATAAAGACACGAGGCCCATGATGATCAGAAGTGGAGGTCAACAGCAAGTTGAAGTAAAAATGAGCTTCGGGGGGGAAACAGAAAAATTAATTAGTCGGGGAAGTCAAAGCCTCTTTAGCGTGCAAAAGAAAAACAGTGGCTTTGGTCAGTGAGAAAAAATGTTAATTGGTTTACATCTTATTTGCTGAAGATTCATTTAATTAGAGGAAGAATGTCCTCTTCTCATCTCTGGCAAATGAGAGGTCAGAACTTTCATTTTTCCTCTTCACACCTTCAGAATATTCTTCATAAGATCTTTACTGTCCCATGACAAACACCTACAAGACACTGAGAGCTTCAAGAGCTGATGAAAGACATGATCACATACTGTGACCAGAGAATGTGTTGCTAGTTGAAAATATATAACACAATCTCAATTTTCCCCCTCTAAGTTTCAAATCAATTTAGTTTAAAAGAGTTTTAGATTGGTAGCTCTGAAGTCTGAATTCCTCCATTTAGTTGTAAAAAGAGTAAAGCCTGGGTAGCAGAAATGCAAGTTTACTTGATGTTCCACCAATATACCCTAACACTGACCGGCAGAGACAACCATCTATGGGAAACAGGGTAGTTCAGTTTCCATCATTCCTTGGCTTCTCTACCAAGAATACTAATAAAGTCATGTTCCTAATAGTGGGATTTTTACCATTGCCATTAATGGGAACAAATTTAGGCTAACCATTGTTGGACAATCCTATTGGACTGCTTCACACAGATGCATTTTAATTTGAGATATTTCAGATGCCATCAGAAATTTCACCTAGAAACCTCAGCAGGCTACTCGCCCACCTACATATAGGCAAGGAAACTGTTTCATTTGGAAGTATTAATGTTCCATATAATTGAAACAATCACTATCCCAAGGAGGTAGCTTTGTGGATGTCTATGAGGAGTACCTCCCAAATGTGAAGGGAAGCGTGGGAGAAAGCATAAAGATGTCTGAAAATGTAACAAGTGAACAATGGAAGCTGGCATTATGGTCTGATCAGAGGTGAGAGTCAACAGCTCAGTAGCAAATGAGAGATGATAGGCAGGGTGCGGATTCACTGGGAAGGCCTTCAAAGTAAAAAAGAAGCAGAGAATGTATGATGCAATAGAGAAGGAGGAGCCATTGGAGGTATGCAAAGAGAGGGGTGAGATAGACAATGTGATGAGCTAGGAAAATTCTATTTTCAACAGCATTCTGAATGGATACGAGCGGGGCAAGATTGCATTTGTCAAGGGAAGAAAAAAAGGGTGTTAGAACATGAGAATGGCCATACTGGGGCAGACCAATGGTCCATCTAGCCCAGTATCCTGTCTTGTGACATTGGCCAATGGCAAGTGTTTCAGAAACAATGAACAGAACAGGCAATCATAGAATGATCCATCCCCGGTTATCCACTCCCAGCTTCTGGCAGTCAGAGGCTAGAGACATGCAGCACGTGGGGTTGCATGACTGACTATCTTGGCTAATAGCCATCAATAGACTTATCCTCCATAAATTTATCTAATTATTTTTTTAACATTTTTCTGGCCTTCACAACATCCCCTGGCAAAGAGTTCCACAGGTTGAAGGTGTGTTGTGTGAAGAAATACTTCCTTATGATTTTTTTAAAAACCTGCTGCCTATTAATTTCATTGGATGACCCCTAGTTCTTGTTTCAGAGTAACAGCCGTGTTAGTCTGTATTCGCAAAAAGAAAAGGAGTACTTGTGGCACCTTAGAGACTAACCAATTTATTTGAGCATAAGCTTTCGTGAGCTACAGCGAAAGCTTATGCTCAAATAAATTGGTTAGTCTCTAAGGTGCCACAAGTACTTCTTCCCTAGTTCTTGTGTTATGTGAAGGAGTAAATAACACTTCCATATTCACTGTCTCCACTCCATTCATGATTTTATAGACCTCTATCATATCTCACCTTACTTGTCCCTATTCAAAGGTGAAGAGTCCCAGTTTTTTAATCTCTCCTCATATGGAAGGTGTTCCGTAACCTTAACCATTTTTGTTGCCCTTCTCTGTACCTTTTCCAATTATATCTTTTTGAGATGGGGCAACCAGAACTGCATGCAATATTCAAGCTGTAGGCCTACCATGGATTTATAGAGTGGCATTATGATATGCACTGTCTTATTATCTGTCCCTTTCCTAATGGTTCTTAACATTCTTTTAGCTTTTTTGACTGCCACTGCTCACTGAATGAATGTTTTCACAGAACTATCGGCAATGATTCCAAGATCTTTTTCTTGAGTGGTAACAGCTAATTTAGACCCATCATTTGTATATCTAGTTGGGATTATGTTTTCCAATATGCATTACTTTGCATTTCTCAACATTGAATTTCATCTGCCATGTTGTTTACTTAGTCACCCAGTTTTGTTAGGTCCTTTTGTAACTTTTTACAATCTGCTTTGGACTTAAATATCTTGAGTAGTTATGTATCATCTGCAAATTTTTCCACCTCACTATTTATCCCTTTTTGCAGATCATTTATGAATATGTCGTACAGCACTGGTCCCAGTACAGCTCTTTGCAGGACACCTCTATTTACTTCTTTACATTCTGAAAACTGACCATTTATTTCTACCCTTTGTTTCCTGTCTTTTAACCAGTTACTAATCCATGAGAGGACCTTCCCTGCTATCCCATGACTGCTCACTTTGCTTAAGAGTCTTTGATAAGGGACCTTGTCAAAGTCTTTCTAAAAGTCCAAGTACACCATAGCAACTGGATCACCTGTGGCCACATGTTTGTTGACTCCCTTCAGAGAAGTCTAAAAGATTGCTGAGGCCTGATTTCTCTTTAAAGCCATGCTGACTCTTCCCCAACAAATCATATTCATCTATGTGTCTGATGATTCTGTTCTTTAGTATAGTTTCAACCAGTTTGCCTGGTGCTGAAGTTAGGTTTGAAGTTGGAGCCTTTTTTTTAAAATTGGTGTCACATTAGCTATCCTCCAGTCATCTTGTACAGAATCTAATTTAAATGATTATATACCACACTTAATAGTTCTGCAATTTCATATTTGAGTTCCTTCAATACTCTTGGCTGAATACCTTCTGCTCCTGGTGACTTATTACTGTTTAATTTATCAACTTGTTCTAAAATCTGACACCTCAATCTGGGACAGTTCCTCAGATTTGTCACCTAAAAGAATGGCTCAGTTGTGGGATTCTCCCTCACATCCTCTGCAGTAAAGACTGAAGGAAAGAATTCAAAGGCAATGATCTTTTCTTCGTTGATTGCTCCTTTAGCACATCAGTCATCCAGTGTCCCAAATGATTGTTTAGCAGGCTTCCTACTTGTGATGTAGTTAAACATTTTTACTGTTAGTTTTTGAATCTTTGACTAGTTGTTCTTCAAATTCTTTTTTGGCCTGCCTAATTATACTTTTACACTTGACTTGCCAGAGTTTAGCGCCCTCTCAATTTTCACTTCCAACAAAAGATTATGCTATTTTAGAGCTTGTTTGGTAAATTGACCCTTGAAGAATGGAAACTGAAATTTCCAAAGCTGCCTAATTGCCCAATTCCCACTAAATTAGGAATGTCTTAGGTTTTTATACTAATTAATGGGAACTAGGCATCCGGATTCTCTGAAAATATCAGCTGGGGTTTGTAAGTGATAGGTTTGAGAACAGGAATAATCATGATCCCCCTCCCCCAAGCCATAAAAGGTGCCGGGTTTGTTACAATTGCATTTACTTCCCTGAAAGTGTCCTGCAACCTTTATTTCCATCAGTCTAATGCAGTGTTTCCCAAACTTGGGACGCCTCTTGTTCAGGGAAAGCCCCTGGCGGGCCCGGCCGGTTTGTTTACCTGCTGCATCCACAGGTTCGGCAGATCGCAGTTCCCACTGGTCACGGTTCGCTGTGCCCGGCCAATGGGGGCTGCAGGAAGTGGCGCGGGCCACAGGAAAATGTAAGTTGCATTTTAGAAACCGAGATTTCTACCACTTTTGAGGATACTATGTGACTTGAGCATTTCCCTCTAGGAATGTCTTCAGGGGAACTGGGATAATGTAGTACTATAATGGTTCCCTTAAAGTTACAGCAGAGAAAGTCCATGGTTCAAGGTGAGAAGTATGTCAAGTACATCTCTAAAAAACTGTACTTACTTGCTATGGGAAAACTGATTTTTGTCAAGTTTCAAACACACTCAAACATTGTGAGTTCAACTGGAACTCTTCTGGATTTACATTAGGAGTAGTTGGTAAAAAATGGAGCAAATCCAGCAAAAATAACCATGACAAGGCAAGCTAAAACAAACAAATAAATGGGATGGGAGAGGGGAAAGATGGAAAAAGAGTAATACAAGCATGTGTCTTCATATTCCAGCTGTGTACACAATGACAACACCATAAGTGTAATAACAGGTTTGGTGGGAATAATTTTAATTTGCCACTTAATATTAAGATAGTTGAGAATACAGTAGAATAGTAGAATAGTTCCAAAGTAGAATAGAATAGAGAATACAATAGAGTAGAATAGTTCCAAAGACATCACAGTTACCCAGGATCCTTCTACAATCCTTTGTTCAGAGGTACCTAACCATTTCTGAAACAGCAGGGCCAGGTTAACAACAATGGGAATTTATTTTATAAACAGCCAGTGTGTTTCTTAATGATTTATTAAACAAACCAAGAGAGCAGAATCATCCTTACTGCTTGTGTCCTCATTTGTTTAATAGATATTTTATTTGCAGGTTCATAGTTGCAATATGTTGGCTTTAATTACTTGAATAAATTTTAATGTAATTAATAAGTTGAAATTTTACTCTGGCACTCAGGTGATTATGCACCCTGAGTGGTAAGGGTGCAATTTGCATGTTATTACTAAAATAACAAGAAGGCCTTCTGCATGCTAAGTAAGGTAACATTTAATTTTAACTTATTTATATCATTAGTTTGCTTCCAAAAAGTAAAATGAGCATAGACAATAGACATGATTTTCAAAATAATTACCATTTGTATGATTTATGTATGTGTTTTATAGTGCATTCTATGCACTTTGAAGTGCTAAAGTTTCCATTTTATTTTCAGAATGGAGCTAGCCTCCCATTAAATCACATTAACTTGTAAGTCAAACCAGACGAGGATTCAAGAAATCAAATGTATTTTCCTAAGGAAAAATGCTAATACATTGGTCAAAGCCCATGTATTGGACAAGGAAGAAGTTACATTTAAAGCTCCTGCTTTAAGGCTTCCAATATTACCCTTTTCTCTTCATATCATGGCAAAGAGGGCTATACCTGATGTGTCTAGAGCTGGTTGAAATTTTTCAAATGAAAAATCACATTGTTTAAAGTTTTTTTTTTTCCAAAAATTTTCCAAATACTTTTGGTAAAAAAAAGCATGACATTTCAAAATCCCTGCTTTTAAAAAACTTTGAAATGAAAATGTGTTGATTTTTTTTGAAATGTTCACCATTTTTAAAATCATTTGTTGACTAGCTCTACATGTAGTAGATGTTTGTCATGCAAATACACATGAGACATTCTCAGAGGGCAAACTCTCTATGTTGCAATTGTACGGTAATGACCTTTGAGCTCACCATAATATTTATGCTAAACAACCACATATTTTCACTCCCCTCCTCACACAACATAGAAATTGTCATATCAGTCCAGATTACTACAGCACCTTCATCTCATAGGAACAGGAATGTAAGCTTTTCCCATTGATCAGGCCATTGGTAATTCAAGTCAGTCTCTTGCTTCCAGCAGGCTATAACCTGGTGTTTCAGAAAAAGGTGAAAACAAAAACAAAAAACGTTGCGGCAATAAATTCTTAAATGACAAACTGGGAGTGCAAGTTGGGAGGAGTCTTTCTCATCCCTGGTAGCAAGTGAGTGCTGGAAGGTGTTTTCCTGCACCAGTCACCATTCTGTTGAGAAATCCTGTCTGTTTTCTTTGTGATTGTTGGTGTGTAAAGACAGAGTAGGTCTTCAGCAAAATGGGCCATTTTTCTCCACTCTTTCTGGCTGTTCTCTGAAGCATTCTCTGTCTACAAAGCAGAATTAATGCAACAGACTTGTATATGTGCGTGAATGATATTGCCCTCTAGTGGTTAGTCTACAGAAAGGGTACGATCCCTACTGCTACTATCTCTACCATTTCTTTTTTTCCATTTGGTTCAGGTAGTCAAGAGCTCTATTTTTGGAGCTGAAGGCCAAGGGTTTTTCCCCAAATGTGTTCAAGTGACTTTTCTAGTAATTGAGTCTGTTGACAACACATGTTTTTTGTTATGCCTAGTCACTTGGGGCGAAACCTCTTTTTAATCTGTACAAGAATTTGTGTTAGGACTTCAGTGAAGTTAATAAATATGCATACTGACTCACCAATGTCACTTCAAACTGCTCATTTACCAAGCCTTGTAGTTACACACTGTGTATCTGGTAGGCAAGATCTTACAGTATTTCAAGTAATGTTAAACCAGCAGTGACAGGCAGCTCTGAAAATGGTATTTAAAATTCAAGTGGTTTTTTAATCTATAAATATATCTGAACATTTTTATGAGTAGCTAGGGCCAATCTGGCTAATCACTGCTGTTAAATACCAAATTGCTGCATTTCCCGTTCAACTTTGCTCATGTTTCTCCAGATAACATGTAGCCTCCCTTTCCTTCCAGGGTTAATCAGGTGATCTCTACATTAGCACTTCTTTTGTCGGTCAGGGATGTGAAAAAACCACCCCCTTGACAGACGTAAGTTTCACCGACAGAAGCAGTGGTGTGGACAGCACTCTGACAATGGGAGTCACTACCATCGCTTTTTGGGTGGCTTAATTATGCTGATGGGAGAGCTTTCTCCCGTCGACATAGAGCAGCTATACAGGAGATCTTAACAGCAGCGCATTTGCAGCAGTACAGCTCTGCCACTGTAAGGTCTCCAGTGTAGACATAGCCTCAGAAGCAGGCAACTCTCACCTGTTGCCAGGTCACCTTACATCATTAAGAATAAAGGAGATCTTGGAGGTCGCAGCTGAGATGGGGTATTAGGTGGGAATCCTCTAGTTACCCTGCTGCAGTAGTCTCCTTACTTACTCATATGAATATTTATAGTTGGCAGTGCCTCCACCTGGACAGTGCACCTCGATTTCCTTCAGGAAAATATAAATAATGGATCTTATAAAGGCTGTGGGTTAAGAACCACTGCTCTACTGGCTGTGGGATGTTAATGTCTTTCCTATATGCCAACAGAGTAGTATCGGAAATAAAGAGCTGTCTTAGTTTCAATCTCCAGAAATATCTGCTAGTTTATTAAGTTTCCTTGATACTTAGTATAGGCATAGTTGTTATAATACTACTCCCAAACATAGGTCTAGTAACTTTTGATTTACCCATAGCACATTCAAGAAAGATTACTTGTTTGTCTGAAAGGGCTTTGATCTGATAGAACTTGAAGGGAGATCAAATAGCCTTCACTAAACTATATATCATATAATTACACTGGTGACTCCTTTCCCAAGCTGAAAAGTAATTGTTGACAGGTAAAACCAATGCCAACATGCATAATGTTGAACAATTAGCACCTCAATTCATACCACTTCCTTCAGTGATTTGAGCTGTCAAATTTTGTTGATTGATTCTAAAAGAAATTGGGGATAATAATGAACTCTGGTTGAATTTTCTCTTCAGATAATTGCACTGCCATTTTTACATTATTTTGAGATTATTTTATTTTTTACATTTTTTTGCTCATAACAATGCTTTGCATTTTTTATAGCATCTTCAGTGAAAATATCTTAAGTCCTTTACATTAATGAACTGAGCCTCATGTGTTCACCATACATGTTCATGTGTGCTATATGGCTCAAAACACTATTTTTTAAATTACCTTTGAGGTTATTTTATTTTATTGCTCATAAATGTTTCACTAGTTGTGAAAGGGAGGAGTAACTAGCATAAAGTGATGGGCTAGAGACAGGCATAATTCATAAATATAAAGATCTATATTTTACATTAAAAATGCTTTGCACTTCTGTAGAAGCTTCAGTGAAAATATCTCAAGTTGTTTAAATTAATGAACTGAGCTTCATGTTTCAGAGTATCAGCCGTGTTAGTCTGTATCCGCAAAAAGGAGTACTTGTGGCACCTTAGGGGCTGACAAATTTATTTGAGTATAAGCTTTCGTGGGCTACAGCTCACTTCATTGGATGTATAGAATGGAACATATAGTAAGAAGATATATATATATTTATACATACAGAGAACATGAAAAGGTGGAAGTAGCCATACCAACTAAAAGAGGCTAATTAGTTAAGATGTGTTTCCCATATATACACGTGTGTATGTTCTATGTCTCAAAACACTATTTTTTACATTATCTTTGAAGTTATTTTAGTACTATTATTCTTTTTGCTCTTAAATGTTTCAATATTTGTGAAAAAGAGGAGTGCATAAAAATAAAGATGTATATTTTACATAAAAATGCTTTGTACTTTTGTAGCCACTTCAGTAAAAATAGTTGAAGTCCATTGCATTAATTAACTGAGCCTCAAGTGTTTACTGTATATACATATGTATGTTCTGTGTCTCAAAAGCACCTTATTAATCTACTTAAAACTTCCCCCCCAAATCATCTGGAGACCAGAAGAGGTGAAATGTTGAATGGAAATTATCATCTCTGAGCCTGATGTCAATGAACTATTCATGCTTACAATTAAACACATGCATACGTGTTTGTAGGGTCACACCTACACAGACTATGCATATATAGTCTGTAAATATAATTTGTGCATACCTTAGAAAAGAGAGTTAAGGAATCACAAACAAGTTTGACTCTGCCCCTCTGTGAAAAATTCATATAGTGTAGCAAATATGTATGGATAGGGATATATTTTTAGATACATACACATGTTTAAATATGGAAACGGATATCAGTGTGTGTAATTCACCATATCTGTATGTTACAAAAGTCTTTGTTTGGGACTATAGGACCTGATTATGATCTCACACTTGTTTTAAACTCTAGTGACTCCAATTATCAAAGGGGTAGCTATGTTAGTCTGTATTCACAAAAACAACGAGGAGTATTAGTAGTCTTTAAGGTGCCACCAGACTACTCGTTTTAGTGACGCCAATTAATTCAATGGAGTTACTCCTGATTTACACTGATGTAAATTACAGCAGATTCAGGCCAACATATTCCATTTTGAAATGTTGCAGGCTTTTACTTGAAAAGCATGCTGATTCACACCATGAAATAATTCTCTTTTTGTGCCAAAACCTTTATATTTTTGAAATGTTAAATTAAAATATTTTGCATCAAAACTCAGAGTTTCTTTTCCTCTATTGGGAATAACCTATTTAAGGGAGAACTTGGTTCTAAGACAGCAATACAATGGCAAAATAAAATATTAATGTAAATAAGCATCTTTCAAAGACGTCTATTGAAACCCTAGCCCACCACGGTGTCAAAATGCAAATGAAGTTATGGCTGTGTAAGTCACGGGGGATGACATCCACACTGTCAAAACACACCAGAGAACTGTCAAAGTCAGTCTATGGAGAGTATATTAAGATGTCAAAATGAAACAGACATCAATACAGATTATATTACCTCTAAAAATAAACAAAAGAAATTAAACAAAAAAGTTCTGATCTCAATCAAAGTACTGCGTACAAGTTCAATGACTCCTTGACTTACACTAAAAATATCCCTTCTGAATACATCTATGCAAGCAATATTCTACATTTTTGAAATACTCCACTATGTTTCTGTGTATTTCAGCTTACAGTGGAGTGCATTAAAAAGTTATAGTAATGTTACAAAGTGAACACAAAATACTATGAAAGCTTTTTAAAAAATGGTTGGTTTTGTGTTCACTTTGTATAAGCTTCTATGTCAGAGGTTACTCATCACTGAGCATGTTGGTAAGTATTTTTCATTGAGATAAGCTGTATATGGAGCATAAATGTTTTGTGGACCACTAGCACTACAGTGTACTTCAGATGAGTGGCTTACTGGACAGAAGCACCTAAATATCTTGGAATTACTGTCTTAAATCCTGGCATAGTTGACTCAGCCCTTCATTTTTCCAAGGCAGATAAGATTAACTGAATATCATGCTGTTTATTCATAGATTTCAACTGGATACAATTAACTTAGGCTTGAATAGAGACTGGGAGTGGATGGGTCATTATGCAAAGTAAAACTATTTCCCCATGTTTATTCTCCCCCACCCCGCACTGTTCCTCAGACATTCTTGTCAACTGCTGGAAATGGCCCACCCTGATTATCACTACAAAAGGTCCCCCCCCCACTCTCCTGCTGGTAATAGCTCACCTTACCTGATCACTCTCATTACAGTTTTCAGAGTAACAGCCGTGTTAGTCTGTATTCGCAAAAAGAAAAGGAGGACTTGTGGCACCTTAGAGACTAACCAATTTATTAGAGCATAAGCTTTCGTGAGCTACAGCTCACTTCCTCAGATGCATATCGTGGAAACTGCAGCAGGCTTTATATATACACAGAGAATATGAAACAATACCTATTCCCATCCCACTGTCCTGCTGGTAATAGCTTATCTAAAGTGATTTCCAGCACAAATCCAGGTTTTCTCACCCTCCACCCCCCCACACAAATTCACTCTCCTGCTGGTGATAGCCCATCCAAAGTGACAACTCTTTACACAATGTGCATGACAATCAAGCTGGGCTATTTCCTGCATAAATCCAGGTTCTCACATCCCCCCCACCCCCATACACACACAAACTCACTCTCCTGCTGGTAATAGCTCATCCAAACTGACCACTCTTCAAGTTAAAATCCAAGTTAAACCAGAACATCTGGGGGGGGGGGTAGGAAAAAACAAAAGGAAACAGGCTACCTTGCATAATGACTTAGCCACTCCAAGTCTCTATTTAAGCCTAAATTAATAGTATCCAATTTGCAAATGAATTCCAATTCAGCAGTTTCTCGCTGGAGTCTGGATTTGAAGTTTTTTTGTTTTAAGATAGCGACCTTCATGTCTGTGATCGCGTGACCAGAGAGATTGAAGTGTTCTCCGACTGGTTTATGAATGTTATAATTCTTGACATCTGATTTGTGTCCATTTATTCTTTTACGTAGAGACTGTCCAGTTTGACCAATGTACATGGCAGAGGGGCATTGCTGGCACATGATGGCATATATCACATTGGTGGATGTGCAGGTGAACGAGCCTCTGATAGTGTGGCTGATGTGATTAGGCCCTGTGATGGTGTCCCCTGAATAGATATGTGGGCACAGTTGGCAACGGGCTTTGTTGCAAGGATAAGTTCCTGGGTTAGTGGTTCTGTTGTGTGGTATGTGGTTGTTGGTGAGTATTTGCTTCAGGTTGCGGGGCTGTCTGTAGGCAAGGACTGGCCTGTCTCCCAAGATTTGTGAGAGTGTTGGGTCATCCTTTAGGATAGGTTGTAGATCCTTAATAATGCGTTGGAGGGGTTTTAGTTGGAGGCTGAAGGTGACGGCTAGTGGCGTTCTGTTATTTTCTTTGTTAGGCCTGTCCTGTAGTAGGTAACTTCTGGGAACTCTTCTGGCTCTATCAATCTGTTTCTTTACTTCTGCAGGTGGGTATTGTAGTTGTAAGAAAGCTTGACAGAGATCTTGTAGGTGTTTGTCTCTGTCTGAGGGGTTGGAGCAAATGCGGTTGTATCACAGAGCTTGGCTGTAGACGATGGATCGTGTGGTGTGGTCAGGGTGAAAGCTGGAGGCATGCAGGTAGGAATAGCGGTCAGTAGGTTTCCGGTATAGGGTGGTGTTTATGTGACCATTGTTTATTAGCACTGTAGTGTCCAGGAAGTGGATCTCTTGTGTGGACTGGACCAGGCTGAGGTTGGTGGTGGGATGGAAATTGTTGAAATCATGGTGGAATTCCTCAAGGGCTTCTTTTCCATGGGTCCAGATGATGAAGATGTCATCAATATAGCGCAAGTAGAGTAGGGGCTTTAGGGGACGAGAGCTGAGGAAGCGTTGTTCTAAATCAGCCATAAAAATGTTGGCATACTGTGGGGCCATGCGGGTACCCATAGCAGTGCCGCTGATCTGAAGGTATACATTGTCCCCAAATGTGAAGTAGTTATGGGTAAGGACAAAGTCACAAAGTTCAGCCACCAGGTTAGCCGTGACATTATCGGGGATAGTGTTCTTGACGGCTTGTAGTCCATCTTTGTGTGGAATGTTGGTGTAGAGGGCTTCTACATCCATAGTGGCCAGGATGGTGTTATCAGGAAGATCACCGATGGATTGTAGTTTCCTCAGGAAGTCAGTGGTGTCTCGAAGGTAGCTGGGAGTGCTGGTAGCGTAGGGCCTGAGGAGGGAGTCTACATAGCCAGACAATCCTGCTGTCAGGGTGCCAATGCCTGAGATGATGGGGCGCCCAGGATTTCCAGGTTTATGGATCTTGGGTAGTAGATAGAATATCCCAGGTCGGAGTTCTAGGGGTGTGTCTGTGCGGATTTGATCTTGTGCTTTTTCAGGAAGTTTCTTGAGCAAATGCTGTAGTTGCTTTTGGTAACTCTCAGTGGGATCAGAGGGTAATGGCTTGTAGAAACTCG
Organism: Lepidochelys kempii; assembly: GCF_965140285.1. Classification (NCBI taxonomy): domain Eukaryota; kingdom Metazoa; phylum Chordata; order Testudines; family Cheloniidae; genus Lepidochelys; species Lepidochelys kempii. The sequence goes on along the minus strand of NC_136381.1, from coordinate 246,878,519 downwards.
TGTTGGAGAGCTGCCGAGCAGCCTCTTGTTCATATTCCGACCGATTCATGACGACAACAGCACCTCCTTTGTCAGCCTTTTTGATTATGATGTCAGAGTTGTTTCTGAGGCTGTGGATGGCATTGCGTTCCGCATGGCTGAGGTTATGGGGCAAGTGATGCTGCTTTTCCACAATTTCAGCCCGTGCACGTCGGCGGAAGCACTCTATGTAGAAGTCCAGTCTGCTGTTTCGACCTTCAGGAGGAGTCCACCTAGAATCCCTCTTTCTGTAGTGTTGGTAGGGAGACCTCTGTGGATTAGTATGCTGTTCAGAGGTATTTTGGAAATATTCCTTGAGTCGGAGATGTCGAAAATAGGATTCTAGGTCACCACAGAACTGTATCATGTTCGTGGGGGTGGAGGGGCAGAAGGAGAGGCCCCGAGATAGAACAGCTGCTTCTGCTGGGCTGAGAGTATAGTTGGATAGGTTAACAATATTGCTAGGTGGGTTGAGGGAACCATTGCTGTGGCCCCTTGTAGCATGTAGTAGTTTAGAAAGTTTAGTGTCCTTTTTCTTACACATTACAGTGTGTATGGTAACACCCATTGTTTCATGTTCTCTATGTATGTAAATCTCCCCACTGTATTTTCCACTGAATGCATCCAATGAAGTGAGCTGTAGCTCAGGAAAGCTTATGCTCGAATATATTTGTTAGTCTCTAAGGTGCCACAAGTACTCCTTTTCTTTTTATGTGGCCAAAGGTGATCCAAAGGCTATAGTGTACTTGGTCTTTCAGAATGACTTTGACAAGGTCCCTCACCAAAGTCTCTTTAGCAAAGTAAGCATCATGGGATAACAGGATCAGTAATTGGTTAAAAGACAGGAAATAAAGGGTAGAAATAAATGGTCAGTTTTCAGAATGGAGAGAAGTATAGTAGGGTGCCCCAAGGATCTGTACTGGGACCTGTGCTGTTTCACATATTCATAAATGATCTGGAAAAAGAGTTAAACAGTGAGCTCTCAAAGTTTGCAGATTATACAGAATTATTCAAGATAGTTAGGTCTAAAGCAGAATGAGACGAGTTACACAGGAATCACACAAAACCAAGTAACTGGGCAATAAAATGGCAGATGAAATTCAATGTTGATAAATGCAAAGGAACACATATTGCAAAACATAATCCCAACTATACACACAAGTGGTAGGGTCTAAATGAAATGTTACCATTCAAGAAAGAAAGATCTTGTAGTCATTGGGGTGAATTGTCTGAAAACATACATTTAATGTGTAGTAGCAGTCTAAAAAGCTAACAGAATGTTAGGAACCTTTCCGAAAGGGATAGATAATAAGATAGTAAATATCATAATGCCGCTACATAAATCTATGGTACACCCACAGCTTGAATATTGCATGCAGTTCTGATTGCCTTGTCTCAAAAGCAATATATTATATTATAAATGGAAAAAGTACAGAAAAGGGCAACAAAAATGATTAAGGCTATGTGTGATATTACACAGGGTACACTCTGGATTGATGGACAGCTGTGTCCCCTCCATTTTCGAAGCTGGGGTCCCTCTTACACTGCTTTGCTATGAGAGCAACTGCTCCTGGTCTACTCACACACAGCCTCCAGCACGTAAATTACTCCCAGCTATACAGTGTGAGTGCTATGGAATTACACTGCTGAGCAACACCAGCAAATTCCCAGTCCATACTTTGTTCCAGAAATGTGTGTATTGTACTGCCCAACACAAGCTCATTTAAAGTCTGTCATTTTATTAATTGAAAATGTTATGCACAAATCCTGTTATCTCCAATTAGGTTCTCCAAATACTTCAATCCAAGCACACTGATTTAGATAAAACAATAAAACAAGTTTATTAACTACAGAAAGATAGATTTTAAGTGGTATGAGGCATAAAAGTCAGAACTGGTTACAAAGAAATAAAAAGTAAAACACAAACTAATACCTAATTTAACAAGCTAAGTGAATTCAAAGCAAAAGTTCTCTCTCTCACCACATGCTTCAGCAGTCTTACAGACTGAATTCCTTTCAGAGAGGATCCCTCCCTCAATCCAAAACTGTTTATTTGTTTCTCAGGTATTGTGGCTGCCATTGGTAGACAGAAAGGGAAGAATATTTTGGGGCATCTGTTCCACATTATTATACCTTTTCCTTATCTTTAAGAAACATCTCCAGCTGAGGTTCAAAGTCTATGGAGACAGGAACCTCCAGCTGTTTCTTTGCCAAGATGTAAATTTCTCACTCACTCCCTTTTTCCTGCCAAAGAATGGCCAATTAATCAGGTGATGGTCCATTTGATTTCATTGACACCTGATTGAGGCATCAGTTTGCCTTTTGTGTCTGAGGAACTGGTTTGTGGCTGCTTCCCCAGATTTGGAATATGTCTTAATAACATCATACACTAGAGTCTTATAACTTTACATACAATGTTGCCACACATATTTTACCAGGACAATAATGATCAGCAAATCATGAGTTTTCAGATGATACCTTACAAGGCATAGTTTGTACAAAATTTTTCAAAGTTTTGAAAAAGGGAAGCGCATAGGGATACAGATGGTCACAAGACGGAACAGCTTCCATATAAGGAGAAATTAAAAAGACTGGGCCTGTTCATCTTGGAAAAGAGATGACTAAGGGGGGATATGTTAGAAGTCTATAAAATCATGAATGGAGTGGAGAAAGTGAACAGTGTTATTTACCCCTTCACATAACACAAGAACCAGGGGTCACCCAATGAAATTAATTGACAGCAGGTTTAAAACAAACAGGAAGTGCTTCTTCACATAATGCACAGTCAACCTATAGAAATCATTGCCAGGGGATGTTGTGAAGCTCGAAAGTATAACTGGGTTCAAAAAAGAATTGGATAAATTCATGGAGGATAGGTCCATTGATGGCTATTAGCCAAGATGGTCAGGGATGCACTTCATGCTTTGGGTGTTCCTAAGCCTCTGAGTGCCAGATGCTGGGACTGTATGATGTGGGATGGATCATTTGATAATTGCCATGTTCTGTTCATTCTCTTTGAAGCATCTGGCATTGGCTACTGTTGGAAAACAGCAAACTGGGCTAGTTGGACCATTGGTCTGACCAAGTATGGTCATTCTTATGTTCTACGCATCATTGTTATTTTATTAGAGATTTTAGAATTTAGTGTACTGGATATGTGTTTAGCAATAAAAAAAATCACGCTTATATTCTGTTTGTATGCTGTGACTGTGCCGATATATGGTCTCACCGTGCAATTAAGAGCCAATGAAAATAAAACTGGTATTACAGTGCCACATTTTTTGTTTAGTTTTTCAGAGTTCATAGTACTTACCCATTAGGGCCAGATTAAAAATAATGCAAAGATCTTTTGTTCTTCAATGGTCAGCTGAAAGCCACGGTGCGCCAAAAAGCAATGAAGCTTTTTGAATATTGTTAAAGGTTAAGCTTTCGTTCATGATTTTGGTGAAAGAATGGGTCATTTTTTTTATTTGGACTGGCTTGCCCATTCCTATCTCAGTATGCAAGAGAAAAATGTTACTTTCTGCTTGATATTTTTTGATAATGACCCTGACCCTCAAGTCCTTGCACAGGAAACACCTTCTGAAGTTAATAGACATTTTACATGAGGGTTACAGGAGTGGGGCCATTAAGATGGTGTGCTTAGATTTTCAGAAAGCCTTTGACCAGGTCTCTCACTAAGTCTCTTAAGCAAAGTAAGCTGTCATGGGATATGAAGGAAGGTCCTCTCATGGATTGGTAACTCGTTAAAAAGATAGGAAACAAAGAGTAGGAATAAATTATCAGTTTTCAGAATGGAGAGAGGTAAATAGTGGTGTCCCCCAGGGGTCTGTACTGAGACCAGTCCTCTTCAACATATTCATAAATGATCTGTGAAAAAGGGGTAAACAGTGAGGTGGCAAAATTTGCAGATGATACAAAACTACTTAAGATAATTAAGTCCCAAGCAGACTGCAAAAAGCTACAAAAAGATTTCACAAAACTGGGTGACTGGGCAACAAAATGGCAGATGAAATTCAGTGTTGATAAATGCAAAGTAATGCACATTGGAAAACATAATCCCAGCTATACATATAAAATGATGGGGTCTAAATTAGCTGTTACCACTCAGGAAAGAGATCTAGGAGTCATTGTGGATAGCTCCCTGAAAACATCCACTCAATGTGCAGCGGCAGTCAAAAAAGTGATCAGAATGTTGGGAATCATTAAGAAAGGGGTAGATAATAAGACAGAAAATATCATATAGCCTCTATATAAATCCATGGTGCACCCATATCTTGAAGACTGTGTGCAGATGTGGTCACCCCATCTCCAAAAAGATATACTGGAATTGGAAAACATTCAGAAAAGGGCAACAGAAATGATTGGGGTGTGGAACGGCTTCAATAAGAAGAGAGATTAATAGAACTGGGACTTTTCAGCTTGGAAAAGAGACGAGTAAGAGAGGAATATGATAGAGGTCTATACAATCATGACTGATATGGAGAAAGTAAACAAGGAAGTGTTATTTACTCCTTCTCATAACATGCCAACTAGGGGTCACCAAATGAAATTCATAGGCAGCAGGTTTAGAAGAAACAAAAGGAAGTATTTTTTCACACAATGCAGTCAGTCAGTCTGTGGAACTCCTTGCCAGAGGATGTTGTGAAGGCCAAGACTATAACAGGGTTCAAAAAAGTATTAGATAAGTTCATGGAGGTTAGGTCCATCAATGGCTATTAGACGGGATGGAGAAGAATGGTGTCCCAAGCCTCCGTTTGCTAGAAGCTGGGAATGAGCAAAATGGGATGTATCACTTGATGATTACGTGTTCTGTTCATTTCCTCTGGGGCACCTGGCATTGGCCACTGTCGGAAGACAGGATACTGAGCTAGATGGACCTTTGATCTGACCCAGTATGGCAGTTCTTATGTTCTTAAGATTTAACGTTTGTTCTAATTTCTGCCTATCAACAGCCACTGAGACAGATATATCATTACTGATAATATAAGAGGCTGATACAATTCATTGTACTGGACCTCTCTAAATAATTCTGCAAAGTCAATTAGTATTTTCTTCAACTTCTCTCCCATTTAATCTTCTACCAGATGTAGCAGTGGCTCTGTTTCAGTGGACTCTTCATATTCCTTAGTGAAAGATGCTTTTCTAGGTTCTTTTTTCTTCCTCCACAGATGTTAGCAAAAATGCACTCAGTTTTCTTTTCCTTGGTACAGTAGGCTCAGTTTGATCTCCTGAGGTTTTCCATTCCCTCTGTTCTTCTAGCAAATTGATATGGAAATTTTGTTCTTTTTAAGCTTTTTTTCTTTCTTTTCCAATTTGCTGAGTAACAGGAGGCTTCCTAAAAATCTCCTAAGGGCTTTGCCAGTTTGCGAAGAGCATTCTGCATTCACTGGTTTGTAGTTGCAATAAAAAAAATTGGCCTTGTTGCAATTTTCATTTTCTGGCCAATTGGTTTCACATGTAGTTTTAGCCCTTTAGAATGTTAAATAACTTTTATTGAAAGTGGTATTTTAGTACAATTTAATTGACCCTAGATAAAGGAATTGGCGGCTGTGATTGCAGAGCCATTGGCCATTATCTTTGAAAACTCGTGGCGAACGGGGGAAGTCCCAGATGACTGGAAAAAGGCTAATGTAGTGCCAATCTTTAAAAAAGGGAAGAAGGAGGATCCTGGGGACTACAGGCCAGTCAGCCTCACCTCAGTCCCCAGAAAAATCATGGAGCAGGTCCTCAAGGAATCAATCCTGAAGCACTTGCATGAGAGGAAAGTGATCAGGAACAGTCGGCATGGATTCACCAAGGGAAGGTCATGCCTGACTAATCTAATCGCCTTCTATGATGAGATTACTGGTTCTGTGGATGAAGGGAAAGCAGTGGATGTATTGTTTCTTGACTTTAGCAAAGCTTTTGGCACAGTCTCCCACAGTATTCTTGTCAGCAAGTTAAAGAAGTATGGGCTGGATGAATGCACTATAAGGTGGGTAGAAAGTTGGCTAGATTGTCGGGCTCAATGGGTAGTGATCAATAGCTCCATGTCTAGTTGGCAGCCGGTGTCAAGTGGAGTGCCCCAGGGGTCGGTCCTGGGGCCGGTTTTGTTCAATATCTTCATAAATGATCTGGAGGATGGTGTGGATTGCACTCTCAGCAGATTTGCGGATGATATAAACTAGGAGGAGTGGTAGATATGCTGGAGGGCAGGGATAGGATACAGAGGGACCTAGACAAATTGGAGGATTGGGCCAAAAGAAATCTGATGAGGTTCAATAAGGATAAGTGCAGGGTCCTGCACTTAGGATGGAAGAACCCAATGCACAGCTACAGACTAGGGACCGAATGGCTAGGCAGCAGTTCTGCGGAAAAGGACCTAGGGGTGACAGTGGACGAGAAGCTGGATATGAGTCAGCAGTGTGCCCTTGTTGCCAAGAAGGCCAATGGCATTTTGGGATGTATAAGTAGGGGCATAGCGAGCAGATCAAGGGACGTGATCGTTCCCCTCTATTCAACATTGGTGAGCCCTCATCTGGAGTACTGTGTCCAGTTTTGGGCCCCACACTACAGGAAGGATGTGGATAAATTGGAGAGAGTCCAGCGAAGGGCAACAAAAATGATGAGGGGTCTGGAACACATGAGTTATGAGGAGAGGCTGAGGGAACTGGGATTGTTTAGTCTGCAGAAGAGAAGAATGAGGGGAGATTTGATAGCTGCTTTCAACTACCTGAGAGGTGGTTCCAGAGAGGATGGTTCTAGACTATTCTCAGTGGTAGAAGAGGACAGAACAAGGAGTAATGGTCTCAAGTTGCAGTGGGGGAGGTTTAGGTTGGATATTAGGAAAAACTTTTTCACTAGGAGGGTGGTGAAACACTGGAATGCGTTACCTAGGGAGGTGGTAGAATCTCCTTCCTTAGAAGTTTTTAAGGTCAGGCTTGACAAAGCCCTGGCTGGGATGATTTAATTGGGGATTGGTCCTGCTTTGAGCAGCGGGTTGGACTAGATGACCTCCTGAGGTCCCTTCCAACCCTGATATTCTATGATTCTATAATATATGCAAACAAGAATGCAGCTTTGTATTCAATGTAAGTAAAAAGTAATTTTGGTCAGTGGGAGCATTCCTATTCCCAGCCTCTTCCATACCTTTAAGGCCCAATCATGCTAGGGTCTGAATGCCTCTTTGGAGGTGCTCTGTACACTCAGTTCCCACTGAAGTCTTCAATTCTAAAGGTATCAAGTGCTTGCGGGCCACCTGTATGTCCCATCAAGGCCAGTGAAGTCGCACTAGGGATAAATGTGACTTATTGTTGACAGATGTGCACTGTGTTTATGGGGGATCAAGGGGCATGGTAAAAGTGCTACTTGATTCCTGAGCACTGAAATGAATCTACTATAGCAATGGATGCTTATGTTTCCGTTTGCTATTTTAGTCACAACATCATCGGAACAGTTAAATGAACACCAACAGTTTTACAGCTGTAACTGTCACTGGTCAAAAGGCTATGGCCTAGAGAATACACTCAAACTGCTGAGCCACATGCTATTGACTCTAGAGCATGACATTCCCTTTTGAAATCTCCTCTCCTTTGTCCAGGCTATAGCTGTAGATTCTGTCAGCTGAGCCATGTGAAAAGTCTGTCTTACACAGAGAAAATTGATTTTATCACTGCACGGTAGATTAGTATCAATAAAATGATGTAGAAAGCCTCATTGCATAGAGAGAAAATCCTATTAAATAAGAATCTGGATGCAAATACCTAACTTGTTTTCAATATTTTCCAATATTCGAAATCAGAAATTTTTGTTAAATAAAGTTGCTAAGTCATACCATAGAACACACCTGGAAAAAACCTTTCCTGAGCAAGGGTAGATAACTTTGTGGTTAGAATGTTGATGGCCACCTAGAGCTCTAATCTCTGCTAACTCTTTTACCATCACTACTGCTGGTAAAGTGGAACCAATGGTAACAATGGTGGGAAATTTATAGGAAAAACAACAAGAACAAAAAAAACCCTGATGTAGACACAGCCTCAATTATCTGGAAAATAGTTGAATATGTGAGTTTAAAATGAACTTTCCATGAGGAACCATGCAAAGAGAGCTTGATATCCCCCTCCCAACCCCCAAATCATGGTCAAAACAAAATCACTGGAAAATGTGAACAGATGCTTATGGAAAAAAATGTTTGTAGTTCTAAAGCTTAATCCCCCAAGTACAATCAGTTAATGTATTACACCCCAAACTCTGCAAGGCCATAAAAGTCAGTCCATCTATTGATGTTCCAAGTAATGATACCCTCTCTTTCCTTTTGCCATTTTTCTGTCTCTAATTCCTTTAATTTTATGGCGGGGGGCGGGGGGGGGGGGGGGGGCGAGGAATGTTAATTGCCTGCAACATGCGCATGTTCTTTTTCCTAAAATAGTATGACATTACTAATGTGCTATATGTGTGTCAACATTTCAATAAAATTATATATTTTAAAAATTCCTATCAGTTCCGTCTGATTATTTATAACTGCAGTCCACATGCTGCATAATTCATGTTCAAATCATTTGCTGATATGGCAAAGAGTTGCTCTTTATAGCAATTGTTTAAAGGAACAAAATGGGGGTATTTAAGAGGCTAATCATACAATTTCTCTGGGAAGATATGAGCATTTAAATTACATGCTGATAAACTGATCAGAAAGGAGTGCTGGCAGCTAGATATCGTACTAAAAATACAAAACAAAGGAAATGTGCTCTCTCTGCATCTGTGGCATTTATTGAACAAATAATTGTATTTTAAACCAGTGTCATGCCTCAAATCCACATTTTTTGAAGTGCATTGCTTTCTCAAGGCCCTAAGACATTCTGATTGATTAAAACCCAAAGAGTCAAACACAAAAAACCTGCAAAAACAGAAAATTAAGGACTGAATCATTTTGCTCAATGCATTTTAGACAGCTAAGCAATATGGGGACTATATCCCCCATTAATTATGCTGGTGTTTGCACTAGTGTAATTCAGTTATATAGAGTGCAGTGACTCCTGAGTAGGGCTGGTCTAAAATTTTCCCAGAGATGTGGTCAACCGGGGCCTATAGAAAAAAAAAATGGATGGATGAGGCACCTGAACTACGGCTCCACTAAGACACCAAAATAAAAATATTTCCGATTTGAACCAATATCTTTTGGTTTTCAGTGGAAATTGCTACTGAAAATTTGAAATGATCCATGGAAAATGTACACAAAATCATTTTTAAAAAGGTTTTCATCTAGATTTTCCATGGAAAAAAATCTCCATTTTATGACCAGCTCTACTCCTGATACACAATAAGTGGAAGAACAATCAGACTCAAGAAATTTTTAGATTTCCAAGAGAACTTGGAAAATCAAACAGAAGAGGATTCACAATTTTTTTTTGACAAATAAATGTGTTGTGTTCACTTCACTGTTATTCATGAGGTCACATGAGCCCTGATTTGGCAAAGCTCCCCTATGCTGGAATGGAGTTTAAGCATATGCTTAAATCTTGTTGAAATAAGTGCTTTTCCAAATAGGGATAGACTTTCCATTATTTATTGCTCACACATATTCAGATGATCACCCATGTATTGTTGAAAATGTTATTGAATCTTAAAGCGTCACAAGTTTTATCATGAAAGATTAGTCAGCTAAAAACTTCAACAGGAGTTTGTTATTCACTATTTGCTAGCCTCCTGATTTAAAAAGCATCAGTTCGCAAATACTCCATAACATCATTTATTTGAATAAACTATTCAGCAAACACCTATGGAGAGCAAATATATGCATAAAAATCAGAACTGGTTTGCAAATGATTCATGCATGTAAAAATGGCTCAGTATTTAATAGATATTATTCACAGGGAATAATTTATCCAGCTCTTTTCATAGATTATCTCTAGATCATATTGATAGGACACCAGAACTACAGTACACAAGCTCTCTAGTTTTAATTTCAAAATCAAGGAATGCAGAGGCTGCTCCTCCCAATGTCTGTCTCTCTTTCTTTCTCTCTTGCTTTTTTATGAGAGTGGCTTACTCTATGTAAGTTACAATGATCTCGTATGCCACAAGTCTTGTATGGAGTGGCAAATACAGAAAAATGTGAGAAAATACAAGATCCCAAAGAGATTTGCAGTACTTCCTGCTTCTGACCCCGGCCAAAAGTACAGAGGACCTGTATAAAGAAAAATACTGGATAAGAAATTTGATCTAAAAGTTCAGATTCTTCAAACAGTTTTGTTCAAATTTGATTGTGGAAATGTGTGAAAGTTTGAGGATACAAGGGGATGCAAACTGGGTCACTGACTGTAGCTATTTAGTCCTGTAAGCCCCACTTCAACCAACCATTTAACTATGCATCTGTTGAAGTTTTCATATCAGACTGGATGCTTTTCTAGAAGATCTGCTTCATTCTAACTGGCTATTGGGCTCGATACAGGAGCAGCTGGGTGAAATTGTATGCCTCATGTTATATAAGAGGTCAAACTAGATGATCTAATAGGTTCCTTCTGGCCTTAATCTATGAATTTATATGCTTAAGAGCTTGATGAATTGGGACCTTATTGTGGAAGGGAAAGAACTTTAGAATGCCTGAAATATCTTCATTTAAAATGTAATTTATGCTTACTTTATCCATTGGATATTATCATGGTCATTTAAAAACTATTTTATTTTTAGGATTGCATAGTTCCCCTTCAATTTTTGTGTAGTTGTTCAATTCTTCATCCTTCTTGAAATGGATAATTCACCTTTATCATTAACATGCTGTGTGTGTCTCCTTACTTGACTTTTACATTATTACTCTAGCTATTACTATGCATGCATTATTTATATGGTTGGCTATCAAGGAAAAAAGGCAAGCAATTTACTTGTCAAAACATATTAGAATGCATGACTTTAAATCAAAGTTGCATGGGTTGGTAAAAAGCTATAATAAATGCTCTTTGGCTAATATGTTAGTGTCATGCAGTGGGGATGGTCAATGTATTGACTAAGAAACCTATAATCATTTCTAAGACTCATTGAATAGAACAGCATTTCAGACTATTAGACGTTGCTTTTAATTGTATAATATTAAACCTTAATTTGTGGGCTCTATACTTTTTTCAATAGGTGGGATTCTAGCCTGTACTTTAATGTTAATGTCAGAATAAAATAGGCATTCAGACAGGATGAAAATTACAAATATTATAGAGCCTAATTCTCTAAAAGTGACTTACAAATACAGCCCTGGAGACTTCAAATCCCATCTGAATGATATAGGGTTCTCCGCCCTGCAGAGTGGATTCCTCTGAGTAACACTGAGTTCCTGTAAAGAAGACAGCTCCTTCCTGTAGGATATAGCTCCTTAATTCTCCTGTTGCAAGATATAAAGATGACCAAAATGCTAAAGGAGCATTCAAGGAAGAAAAGGCCATTGTAGAAAAGCTAAATAAATTCTTCATATCTGTCTTCACTGCAGAGGATGATGTCAGGGAGATTCTGATACCTGAGACATTCTTTTTTTGGTGACAAATCTGCAGAACTTCCCCAAAGTGAGGTGTCACTAGAGAAAGTTTTGAAACAAATTGATAAATTAAACAGAATAAGCTGGTATTCACCCAAGAATTCTGAAGGAAATCAAATATGATATTGCAGAACTACTAACTGCAGTATGTAACCTGTCACTTAAATCAACCTTTGTATCAGATGACTGGAGGGTAGCTAATGTAACACAGATTTTTTTAAAAGGCTCCAGATGCGATCCTGGCAATTACAGACCAGTAAGCCTAACTTCAATACCAGGCAAACTGGTTGAAATTATAATAAAGTACAGAATTATCAGACACATAGATGAATACAATTTGTTTGGGAAAGATTGACATGGCTTTTGTAAAGGGAAATCATGCCTCACAAGTCTATTAGAGTTCTTTGAGGGAGTCAAAAACATGTGGACAAGAGTAATCTAGTGGATATAATGTACTTGGACTTTCAAAAAGCCTTTGATAAGATCCCTCATCACAGGCTCTTAAGCAAAGTAAACAGGCAAGGGATAAGAGGGAAGATCCTCTCATGGATTAGTAACTGGTTAAAAGACAGGAAATAAAGGGTAGGAATAAATGGTCAATTTTCACAATGGAGAGAGGTAAATAGTAGTGTCTCCCAAGGGTCTGTACTGGGACCTGAACAGTTCAGTATATTCATAAATGATCTGGAAAAAGGGGTAAACAGTGAGGTTTCAAAGTTTGCGGACAATAAAAATTACTCAAGATAGTTAAGTCCAAAGCTGACTGCGAAGAATTACAAAGGGATCTCATAAAACTGGGTGACTGGGCAACAAAATGGCAGAGGAGTCTCAATGTTGATAAGTGCAAAGTAATGCAAATTGGAAAACATAATCCCAAGTATACATACAAAATTATGGTGTCTAATTTAGTTGTTACCACTCACGAAAGATCTTGGAGTCAACATGGATAATTCTCTGAAAACATTTGTTCAATGTGCAGCAGCAGTCAATAAAAGCTAACAGAATGTCAGGAACCATTAGGAAACGGGTAGATAATAAGACAGTAATAAGATAATAATATAATGTCTCTATATAAATCCATGGTACATCCACACCTTCAATATTACATGCAGTTCTGGTCACCCCATCTCAAAAAAGACATATTAGAACTGGAAAACTTACAAAGAAGGGCAACAAAAATATTAGGGATATGGAACAGCTTCCATATGAGGATTAAAAACACGGAGACTATTCAGTTTAGAAAAGAGATGACTAAAGGGGGAATATAATAGAAGTCCATAAAATAATTGATGGTGCGGAGCAAGTGAATGAGTGGTCAGGGGTGCAACCCTATGCTCTGTGTGTCCTTAACCTCTGACTGCCAGAAGCTGGGACTGGATGACAGAGGATGGATCACTTGATAATTGCCCTGTTCTCTTCATTCTCCCTGAAGCATCTTGTCCTGGCCACCGCTGGAAGACAGGATACTGGGCTACATGGACAATTGGTCTGACCCAGTATGGCCATTCCAATGTTCTTATACAAACAAACAACACCAGCTGAAGCCAGTGTGCCCCATCCTAGTTTCACAGAATCCCATTAAAATTGATGGGAGCCCCCTGTTTCTGGCAGAATGAGAATTAGATCTGTCTGAAGTCTACGTTAATAAAGTTTTCGGAAAAATACAAAATGGTTTCCAGGGCCTCATTACCTTTAATACTCAGGGGGACCCTCCTTCTCTCTCTGTCTAAGCAAGTTCCTCTTCCAGCACTTTTTTCTCTCCGTGCTGCTACTGCTATTTTCTTTGCCCTCAGGCCTCAGTTTGCTTCCAGCCTCTCCCCTGGGTATAGGTGTCACTCCCCTTTAGCTTAGTTGTTCTGCTTCAAATTCAAGGCCACTTTATTTTGATCCAATTGTCATACGTGTGTATTAAATGTATAGCATATCAAGATAAGCATGGAACCCTGTTCTTCAAGCCTTATGCTGCACAGTTTAGAGTATATTGTCCTGAATTCCACTAGTCTCATTAAAACATCTCTTTTCAGTGTTTGACAGCATGTTCACTATTTCTCCCGACTCTGTTTGTGTCATGTGGCTGAGGCCTTATATTCAGAGACACAACAAAATAACTTGTTAAAATCCATTGATTAAAGCAAGAACTCATGAAGATGGTGCTTTTATATTGAAGTACTATTTGAAAGAGAAAAAAAATATGATTCCAGGCAAAGAAGAAAATTAAAAGATTTAGCAGGATTTTATTGTAACGAGATTGATGGACATTTGTGGGCATATGTAAATAGATTTAACCAGCGCTTCAATGAAAACAACCTTGGAGATAACAATGAGAAAAATGCCATCTTCCTCCCATTATGTGGTGCAAGAGACATGAAGTCTGGTTGGATTTTTTGTCTCTCAGTAAAATTGATAAACACAAGAAATTATCCCAAACAGACAGTGACTAAATTCCAACCATTTACCATAAATGAATTACTATGTTTTAAACTGGTAGAGGAGAAAAAAACACATTGTATAGAGTGCAGAGTTTATTTTAAACAAGAATGGGAGAACTCTCTGGAGCCACACGATCAAATTGGCTACTAGAATGTTAGCTAAAAATAGAGAGAAACTGCCGAGTGGGTGAGAGAGGCAGGAACAGATGAACTATACAAAGGCCACTTAAATCAATGGGAGTCTTTCCAGTCCCTTCTATGGTCCATGGACTATTACACATAGACTACAAAGGACTTTGGACTGATTGGGAGTCAGGCAATGAGGGCATTAGGTTTCTCATTGATAATTTTAGTGAGATAAAAAACTCAGTAACAAATTCTAAGCGCACTTAATGCCCTGATTTAAAACCCAGGTGAAATTAGGAGTGACCAATGGAGGCAGTAGACCAACAATACTCTGTTCAGGTGGGGAAGTCTACCAAGGTAACTATGAGTGAAGAACATACTACTACTTGCCAGGTGGTCAAGCAGCATAAATTTGTACCTGTTGCAAATAGCTTTTGGCCCACAGAGCCCATATATGGCTTCTTGAGCCCAGAGTTGCTAGAGGCTCAGTGAGAAATGGAAATATTTATATGGGGAAATTGTGGAGAAAGACAAACTCAGAACAGGCTGCCCTGAAAACTTGTGAAAGTGAGTGTCTTGATGGCAGTGGACTGTGGTGGAATTCACTTAGATTGGACCATTTTCCAATTGAAATAGTGAAGAATGACCATTCCTCACCCTGTAGGTGGTGAGTGAGAAATGTGGTGCTGGGATCTAAAAGGATGCCAAGGATGTGATAGACTCTATGTAGATGGGTAACTGATATGAGGAGGCAAAATGAGAGAATCTGACCACACTCCAATAAAAATATTTCCTCACCCAACTTGTTTCTCTAATATAGAAGTAGCCATTTTTAGGACTCAAAGCCTTGCTTCTCTCCAGAAAACAACAATGGTCCTGCCCAAAGTGGCAGACTCATGAAAATCTGGAGCAGGAACTGTCCCAGGCTTACTTGCTGAAATAGGTATTTTTCCATTTCTAATTTATTATCCTTACCTTACCTTACCTTACGAAAGGTGGTGCTAGGATGAGAAGTCTAACCATCTTTCTTTTTCAGTGTTGAGACGTTGCTTACCTGCTTGGTCCTTCCTTTTTCTTGAATGCTACTGACATTTTGCAATCAGCTGCTGTCACTGTTTAAAATGGCCACAAAACTATGATTTTCCAGTTGTACCTTTAACAGTAGAACAGAAATTGTCATGGACACTGAAAAGTAGAATTAGCTAAAAGACACCAAGTATATACAGACTGTAAGTTATTGGTTCTATTCTGCCATCACTTTGCAGGCATAACTCCCATTAACAGTAACAGTTCACACTCAGGCATCAGCAGGAAAAGAGACTTTACATGTCTAGCTAATAAAGGATATGAAGTTTTATTATCATTGTTAATTGTTTGTATTACAGCAGTGCCCAGAAGCCCTAACTGAGACGGGGGACCCACTATACTAGGCATTGTACAAACTCATAATAAGATGCAGTTCCTGCCCCAAAGAGTTTACAATCTAAATGTACAAAGCAGACCAAGGTGAGAAGGGAAAAAGAGGTAGAGCTATCTGAAATAGATTCAGATTTCCCAACTTTCAGTTCAGTACCCTATTAGACCATACTTCCTCACTGTCTTATATAAAGTATATACAAATCTGCTTGATTTCTGTGCTTCTGTCATTTTTTTGGCTTCCTTTATTTTTATTTATCAAAATGTTCCATGGGGCCTAATCTTTGATAAAAGCCATACAAGTCTCCTTCACAGATTGCTAATGCCAAAAGTTTAGTTTGGTTACTGTTCAGTGAAGAAGTACCTCACATTTGATCTACAGATCTTCCCTAGCAGAAGAAACAGGAGATTACAAGTCTATAGACAATACAAAAAAGAATTGAGTCTGCCTCAAACTTTATAAATATATGTTAGCAGGAAGGCTTAGTTATGTAGGCTGTGATGAACTTAAATTCTAAGATTTTAGCAAAGATTAAATCTCTGTGGAAACTGGTCATCTGTTATGGGGTTGATGCCAAAGAATTCAGAGATTATGGAAACAGTTTGTGAATAGGGTATCTGAATTGGGGGGAAAATGCTTGCCCAAAGGGCGGTGGTGGTGTGATTTGTGTGTGTGTGTGTGGGGGACTGAGTCTGAGTTGATAGAACTGAATAACTGTACAAATAATGTGGAATTTTACAGAAACAAGACTCTTCTGGCTACTGCATCATGTATTCCGTCTTCTCAGAGAAGCTTAGAAAAGCTAGAGATTGGTATATATTGACCTGAGGGAATTAAAGAACACTTTTTTTTTTATTAATTACACAGTCAGTCTTCTCTCTGTTTTACTGAGAGTTTTTAATCCTTTGAGTCTTTGGGGTTTCTTTTATTCTCATGTTATTAACTATTATTATTATTTAGTAGTATCGTACACCTAGCACAATGGACCAGCAACCCATTGTGATAGGTTCTGTACAAACATATTGGATGTTTGCATTAGTGAAATGTGAGATGGGTTATATATGACATTCTTATTTCAGTTATTCCAAACTAGTATCCTAGTGTCTTATGTTCTCACCATCATATGAATATGGTGGACTGTTAATGCTGAGGATGTGAGTATGTGGGTATCCATCTTTCAAAGGGTTTGGTAGTGATGGTGACAAAGAGCAATTTACACATATTTCCTCTGTTTTAAAAAAAAGCAAATTTGAAAAATAGAGGATTGTGTTGAAGATTAACACTGACATGGGCCATTTTTAATTTCTCTAGTCACCACCACAATCCAGATGTTTTAAAAACATAATTCAAGTATCAATTGCTAAAGAGCGTTTTCCTCTGCAGGATTATTCATATTTTAATATGTGGCGCCATTATGAAAGTCACAGTCCTGTATCCATTATGCAGAGAGTCATTCAATGCCAGTTGTCAACATTTTTGTAAAATGCAAGCTAGATGGCTCAAAACATCAACCTTATGTCCTGGCTTTGATCAGAGAAAATGAGCTCAGTGTGGATGGTCTCATAGCAGCGCTTCATGCATTTGTCCTCCTCTCCAAGTACCAGACAATCTGGGACTCTTTAAAAAAAAGCCCAGGATAAAACTATAGTGGGGTGATGTATGGTTTGAGGGAGAAAGGGAAATTTGGCCATGCATGATTCTGTGATATACATTGCATACCTGGATAATGCCGGGCTGCAGCCATTGCTGTTAATTTTAGTGCACATGAAAGTGAAGGACTAACAATTAAACCTACAACAAAGAAGGGGGGAAAGTCTGGTTTGGTTGATTGCTTCTGAAAGCAATAAAGATACAAATCATTGGCATGTGGTTTTATAGCTGTGAAGTTCTTACTTTGAGGAAATCCCCAATGAGATTGTGTTTCGTCCTTAAAGTGTCCTTGTTCTAAAGTATTTTCTGGTTTTGTCTTTAAATGCATTTTTTCAGATCAAAATAAGGAACAATTTACAATATTTTAGGTCTCTTGCTGTGTGTTTTGTACAGCACCTACAAAATGAGGTCTTAATTTTGGTTGGAGCCCATAGGTGCTACCACTGTAAATACTAATATGCACCTTGATCTAGTGGCTGATGTAGAGTTTGAATTCTGATGCAAGCTTCTAAGTGAGAATGCACAGAATAGATCTTTATATGTTAATACTGTTATGTAATATTTATATTATAGTAGCATCCAGAGGTCCTGATCAGGAGCAAGACCCTACTATGACAGTTTGTTATGGGATGTACATACCTCACACATACACCACACTAGGCAGGAAAAGGTTAATCCCACACTATGGGTGGAGGAAGTCCCATCCCTCAGACTAGGCTGGACATGCTCCAAATACTGTGCTAGTATAAAGGAGAGCAGCCCAGCTTAGTCTGGGCTGACCACCAAGCAGGAAGGGCGGTTGGTGGAGGCTCCAGCCTAGCAGCCATTACAGTCCTCGCCTGCGGGAGCCAGAGATCCCGAGACCGGACTGGAAACCTGTTGCCATTGGTGTCCCAGGGAGTTACCTGCACCGAGGAGCCTGGAGACCCCGATACCCTATGGACTGCAGCTTCAGGAAGACCGATAGGAAGTGACCCAGGGAAAGTAAGAGAATGGTGACTCCCAACCATGTAAGGTCAGCATGCTGCAGTTGGATTCTCTGGTGAGCCCAGCTGCCACCCCCTTTAGTGGTGGCCCCTGGATCTGGCCAGTAGACCACACAGCCCTGCACTCGAGGGCCACTGTATTGACTGACTACTAGGCCATGCTGCCCTGTACCTGAGGGCTGCTATATTGACTCTGGCCACTAGACCATGCTGCTCTGCGCTCAAGGGCCGCAGTATTGACTACGGCCATTAGGCCACGTAGAACCCAAGGGCTGCTGCGTTGACTCTAATCATTGGACCTCATTGTGGTGAGGCCCAAGACAGTCTGGTAGACTAAAACTGCAGTGTCAGTACACACACAGTACACCCCGACAGGAGATAGGATATGCATACACCACCACACAGTTGCTGAATAAACATAGAGGTAGACATGCTTCCAGCCCCAAAGAGTTCACAATCTAAGAAGTATACAATTGTATACTATACACTTCTAAACATTTGCTTTTTTCTTTTAGTTCTGTAAGTATGTAAATAAATATTTACTTTTCTTAACTCCCCCTTAGCCTAGCCTTTAAATGATAACTGATGTATTGCAAGTGTCATGGCAGAAGTGGGTCTTGAGAAGGGATTGGCAGGTGAACTGGCTGGGCAAATGTGTTTTGTGTGCACTGGATGGGAAGTTTCAGAGTAACAGCCGTGTTAGTCTGTATTCACAAAAAGAAAAGGAGTACTTGTGGCACCTTAGAGACTAACCAATTTATTTGAGCATAAGCTTTCATGAGCTACAGCTCACTTCATCAGATGCATACTGTGGAAAGTACAGAAGATCTTTTTATACACACAAAGCATGAAAAAATGGGTGTTTACCACTACAAAAGATTTTCTCTCTCCCCACACCCCACTCTCCTGCTAGTAATAGCTTATCTAAAGTGATCACTCTCCTTACAATGTGTATGATAATCAAGGTGGGCCATTTCCAGCACAAATCCAGGGTTTAACAAAAACGTCTGGGGGGGGGGGGAGAGGTAGGAAAAAACAAGGGGAAATAGGTTACCTTGCATGACTTAGCCACTCCCAGTCTCTATTCAAGCCTAAGTTAATTGTATCCAATTTGCAAATGAATTCCAATTCAACAGTCTCTCGCTGGAGTCTGGTTTTGAAGTTTTTCTGTTGTAATATTGCAACTTTCATGTCTGTAATTGCGTGACCAGAGAGATTGAAGTGTTCTCTGACTGGTTTATGAATGTTATAATTCTTGACATCTGATTTGTGTCCATTTAATTTTTAAGTAGAGACTGTCCAGTTTGACCAATGTACATGGCAGAGGGGCATTGCTGGAACATGATGGCATATATCACATTGGTGGATGTGCAGGTGAACGAGCCTCTGATAGTGTGGCTGATGTTATTAGGCCCTGTGGTGGTGTCCCCTGAATAGATATGTGGGCACAGTTGGCAACGGGCTTTGTTGCAAGGATAGGTTCCTGGGTTAGTGGTTCTGTTGTGTGGTTTGTGGTTGCTGGTGAGTATTTGCTTCAGGTTGTCTGTAGAGAAGGACTGGCCTGTCTCCCAATATTTGTGAGAGTGTTGGGTCATCCTTCAGGATAGGTTGTAGATCCTTAATAATGCGTTGGAGGGGTTTTAGTTGGGGGCTGAAGGTGACGGCTAGTGGCGTTCTGTTATTTTCTGTTAGGCCTGTCCTGTAGTAGGTAACTTCTGGGAACTCTTCTGGCTCTGTTAATCTGTTTCTTCACTTCCATAGGTGGGTATTGTAGTTGTAAGAATGCTTGATAGAGATCTTGTAGGTGTTTGTCTCTGTCTGAGGGGTTGGAGCAAATGTGACTGTAGCTTAGAGCTTGGCTGTAGACAATGGATCGTGTGGTGTGTCCTGGATGGAAGCTGGAGGCATGTAGGTAGGAATAGCGGTCAGTAGGTTTCTGGTATAGGGTGGTGTTTATGTGACCATCGTTTATTAGCACTGTAGTGTCCAGGAAGTGGATCTCTTGTGTGGACTGGGCCAGGCTGAGGTTGATGGTGGGATGGAAATTGTTGAAATCATGGTGGAATTCCTCAAGTGCTTCTTTTCCATGGGTCCAGATGAAGATGTCATCAATATAGCGCAAGTAGAGTAGGGGCGTTAGGGGACGAGAGCTGAGGAAGCGTTGTTCTAAGTCAGCCATAAAAATGTTGGCATACTGTGGGGCCATGCGGGTACCCATAGTAGTGCTGCTGATTTGAAGGTATACGTTGTCCCCAAATGTAAAATAGTTATGGGTAGGATGGGAAGGACAATGATGGTCTCAGGAAGGCCAGAACAGAGGAGATAGGAGAAATTAAGTGAGGATCTGGTTGAGATTTTTAACAGTCTGGTCAAAAAGAAAAGGTCCAATTTTATAACTCTTACAGAGGAAAAATTGGTCAGATTTGGAGACTGTATTCAAATGTGCGATGAGAGAGAGGAAAGAGTTGAACATGGCTCCCAGGTTACAGACCTGACTGGCAGGAAATATTGTATGCCACATTAGAATATGCTGCAAATAAAAGGCTGAATTTATGTATAGATTTGAACATGTCCTCAAATCTTATTCATAAAGTTCTGAGTTAAAACTGAATGTCCGGATCCTTATCTGGTGTAAATTAATGTTTCTTCATGCGGCTCATAGTCTTGCTCTTTATACCCAGGAGTAGCTTGGTACCAGAAAGAATATTGGATCAATCAGTTAAGCAGGATAAAAGCAGTGCATGACAATCATGGAATGATTAATAGCTCTCAAATGCAAACAGGATAGATAATCGTGTTCACAAGACACATCTTGAACATTCAACATTCTATTTCATGCCAATAACTGCTGGCATGATTAACACAGTAAATAAAATAGGTATCAAAGACAATAAATGTAGCCTACTTTCAAATAGAAATCAACCTTTTATATTTTCTGTGGGGGCAATTTTCAAAAGCGCAAATGGTTTTAGGAGCACAACTCCGACTGGAGTCACTGGAAGATGAGTGCCTCGTTGCCAGTCTACCACTATGATCCCTCTTATCCCTTTACAGGTTTTCAGCTATGGGGATGATCCTGTGCCCTTGAAGCCAATAGGAGTTTTACCATTGACTTCGGTGGGAGCAGGATGGAGACCTATATGAAGTATACTGGAAAAAGCGTATGGCTGTGCCTTTCCTGATTGTTTAGGATACAGCCGTATTCTCTGCTATCATCTCGCTAGCTTCCACTTACATTTTTAATTTTCTAGTTCTTTTTCAGCTCTTTTACAGAGATTGTAAAACAGTGCCATGAAACGTTGCCTTAAAAAAGGTATTATGGTTTTAAAACATATCTGAAATATCTGTATTTTCCTCTCACCTGCCATAGCTTACAAGGCAGTCAACCTGAATCCTTTTTTATTTAAAGAAGGGCTGCCGATTAATCACAGTTAACTTATGCAATTAACTCAAAAAAGGTTAATCACAGCACTGTTAAACAATAGAATACCAATTGAAATTTATGGAATATTTTTGGATGTTTTTCTACATTTTCAAATATATAGACTTCAAATACAACACAAAATACAAAGTGTACAGTACCCACTTTATTATTTTTATTACAAATATTTGCACTGTAAAAATGATAAACAAAAGAAACAGTATTTTTCAAAAAGAAAAGGAGTACTTGTGGCACCTTAGAGACTAACAAATTTATTTGAGCATAAGCTTTCATGAGCTACAGCTCACTTCATCAGATGCTCATACAATACTGTAGTGCAATCTCTTTATGGTGAAAGTGCAATTTACAAATGTAGATTATTTTTGTTACATAACTACACTCAAAACCAAAACAGTATAAACTTTAGAGCCTACAAGTCCACTCAGTCCTACTTCTTGTTCAGCTAATCGCTAAGACAAACAAGTTTGTTCACATTTACAGGAGATAATGCTGAAATTTCATTTACAATGCCATCTGAAAGTGAGAACAGGCACTTGCAAGGCACTTTTGAAGCCAGCATTGCAAGGTATTTATGTGCCAGATATGCTAAACATTTGTATGCCCCTTCATATTTTGGCCACCATTCTGGAGGACATGCTTCCATGCTGATGATGCTCATTAAAAAAAAAAAGATGTTAATTAAATTTGTGACTGAACTCCTTAGGGAAGAACTGTATGCCTCCTGCTCTGTTTTACCCACATTCTGCCATATATTTCATGTTATAGCCCTTGGATGATGACCCAGCACATGTTGTTCATTTTAAGAACACTTTCGTCTCAGATTTGACAAAATGCAAAGAAGGTACCAATGTGAGATTTCTAAGGGTAGATACAGCACTCAACCCAAGGTTTAAGAATCTGAA
Source organism: Lepidochelys kempii (assembly GCF_965140285.1). Taxonomy (NCBI): domain Eukaryota; kingdom Metazoa; phylum Chordata; order Testudines; family Cheloniidae; genus Lepidochelys; species Lepidochelys kempii. The sequence continues at coordinate 246,856,049 of NC_136381.1, read as the reverse complement.
GTGCCTTCCAAAATCTGAGAGGAATGAGGTGTGGAGCATTCTTTCAGAGGTCTTAAAAGAGCAACACTCTGATGCAGAACGTACAGAACCCAAACCACCAAAAAAGAAAATCAACCTTCTGCTGGTGGCATCTGACTCAGATGATGAAAATGAATACGCATTTGTCCATACTGCTTTGGATTGTTATTGAGCAGAACCCGTCATCAGCATGGACACACGTTCTCTGGAATGGTGGTTGAAGCATGAATGAACATATGAATCTTTAGTGCCTCTGGTAGGTACATATCTTGAAACGCCAGTGCCATGCGAGTGCCTGTTCTCACTTTCAGGTGATATTGTAAAGAAGAAGCGGGCAGCATTATCTCCTGCAAATGTAAACAAATGTGTTTGTCTGAACGATTGGCTGAACAAGAAGTAGGACTGAGAGGACTTGTAGGCTCTAAAGTTTTACACTGTTTTATTTCTGAATGCAGGGGTTTTTTTTTTACATAATTCTACATTTATAAGTTCAACTTTCATGATAAAGAGATTGTGCTACAGTACTTGGAATGGGGGAACTGAAAAATACTATTTCTTTTGTTCTTTTACAGTGCAAATATTTGTAATAAAAATAAATATAAAGTGAGCACTGTTCATTTTGTATTTTATGTTGTAAATAAAATCAGTATATTTGAAAATGTATAAAACATCCAAAATATTTAAATAAATGGTATTCTATTACTTTTTAACATTGTGATTAATCACACAATTAATCACAATTATTTCTTAATCGTGCAATTAATTGCAATTAATTTTTTAATTGCTTGACAGCCCTAATTTTAAGTTTGTTTTAAAAATGTGCTCATAGGCTGCCTGGAAAATGTTCATACAGATCATTTTTGCAAGTTTTACTGCAGAAATGGATTTACAATGGATTTACTGGAAACAGATATAAAGAAAACACCTACATAACATTAACTACAGTTATGTGAATGGGGTTATTAAAATTATTTCATGATAAAAGGTTTTGCTAGGCTGCATAAATAACGTAGTGTTATATTATTGTTTACTATCTGCACTGTGGTACTGACTAGCAACCATAGTCCTGGACCAAGACCCCATTGTGCTCAGTGTTGTGAAGCACAGACCTCAAAACATATAGTGGACTAAAACTTTATCCTGCACAACAGAAAATTAAATCATGTGTAGGGAAAATTATAAAACTACATACATACAAGAAGCATGAGATATATTGTAAAGGAGATCATGCCTTGTAGCTAATAAACCATGTTTCTGTACAATGATCCTTAGGATTTCTGATTTTTATTTTACACCATGCTATTTACCATTTACCTCTTGCAATCTTGCCAAGTAGTCATTCTCCAAACTTGAAGGCTAGCAATTCTTGATGAAAATATATTTTCCTGTGAGGATTTACAACATCATTCTAGCTAATTTTGCCTGGAGTTTTGCTCTCCTGTTATGATATCCCTAGAGGGGAAAGAAATAAAACAGCTGGTCTCCTTGACAGGAAAGCGCAGACAGACTGGGAAAAAGTACTTGCTGCAATTGGACAATGTGATGTTGCGGAGTCCATATGCAGTTCTGAAGTGATCTCAGAACAAAAGGGGAGCACTTAAAGAGTGCATGGAGTTCTCTCTGAAGTGGGAGTGAAAAGGCTAAGCTCTGCAAGTTCTAAGGTCTTTCAGCAATAATCAAGTAATTAACTTTCAACAGGAAGAATGGAGGCTGCTCTTTTTATTTTATTTTTGCATGGCTTAGCACTGACCTTTAGCAGCTTAGCCTGTTAGGCTGGAGACAGGTGTTTGTCAAAACTCCTATTTATTAGAAATTGAGATATTTATGAGGTTTTACTGAAAAAAGTCAATGGACATAAATTTCATTTTGCATCTTTTAATATGATATTATATCCTTAATTTAGACTGCACACTTCCAACATTATTAAACCATGCAACTTGCACAACATTATTAAGCCGTGGGAATTAAGCCATGCAACTTGCACAAACTTGGAACTTCCTGGATAAAGTTTCATGTACTGCTGTGAAAATGTAGGAGTAAGTGAACTTTTAAATACATTTTGGACAAATTTGATACTCAACAAAAATGAAAAATAGTCCCAGAAAGCTGACTGAGAGCTAAGGCTGACATTTTGTAAGTATTCATGGTCTTTGGGTGCCAATATTGAGACACATTGGGCTTGGTTTTAAGAGGTGTAAGTCATGCAGGTCCATTGATTAAACTGGAAGGACAAAGGAGGAAGGAGGGAGCAGAAAAACCCAGTAGCTCAGCACATCTCTGCTCCCTTCCTTTCCTCAATTAAAAACTGGGTTGACTCCTTTCTGCTGCTTCTTCCTCCTTCCTCCACTCTTCTCTAATCCTGAAACACCAGGCCTGGAAAAGGGGAAAAGAGACCCCCCCTGCTGGGACTATCCCCCACCTCAGTGTGGGGGTGAGGAGCCTATGGAATTGTCCAGCTCAGACCGAGGAGAGAGGGATGCAGAGTTTCTACAGCAGCAGGAGGGGCAGAAGTGGGGCTGGGTTATAGAACTGTTGCATGCCTGGTGGGCAGAGTTGATGTGGGTCCGTGGGGCTGGGACAAATATGACAGTTGGGTGGGACACAAAATTAATTGATGTAGAAATGGGGAGGCATAGAATTGACATGGAGGTGGGGGCTGCATAAGTAACTGATGCAGGGACAAGCAAATGTAGGGGTGGGGCACAGCAGTAATTCATTTGGCTTGATTAATAAATTCATCCATTCAGGAAACACTTTATACACTTGTGTAATATGATCTCAGTTGTGGTCCTAAAAAGAGCCCTTCAACAGAAGCCAAAATCACTTTGTTATCACTTTGTGAGACCAGGCAGCCCTTTAAGTGTCACATACTTTTTGGCTGGGCAGGGTGAGAAGGCAGATCCCAACGCACAGTATACTTTTTTTTTTACAAAAGAAAAAAAAAAACCCTCATGATTTTGTGACCAATCTCATGATTCTGGGAGGTTTGACTCCTGTTTTTTGAACCTTTGGGGTTTTCAGTGTGCTATTAAGTAAGACCTCTGGGAAGTACAGAGATGCCACAATTCCTGTACCGTCTTTATACTATCTTTGGTTTCCTGTGACATACTTCCTGCTGGGGCAGAAACAATGAAACCCAGGACGGGGCAGTCGCAGGCTACAGCTACCCAGAGTAGTAGGAAGTTTGTTGACTCATTGCTGTACATAGTTCCAGTTCCTAAGAAAATGTTTATCTTGACACCAGTCTGCTCATCAGTGAGATATTATAGGGTCCTAGTGAGCCTGTGCAACTGCAAGTAACTCCCCACCAGCCCTGAGAATTAGAAGAAATGCTGAATATGCCGGGAAAAGCAATTTGAACTGTGTATGAAAGCCACAGGGGCAAATAAACAGGAGGATTTGCAAAGGAGTGCTCCACTCTTAACTATGGCAGGCACAGAAGCCCTAGTTGTATGTAATGCATTCCATACAGAGGTGGAACAAGAGAGGAAAGCTTTGCAGAAATAATGAAAATATTTGAGGATCACTGCATCCCTAGAATAATGTTACTTATGAGAGATATATGTTCAGGATAAGAATGAAGGAGAAACAATAGAAAAGATTTCCACAGACTTAAAACTAAAAAGTCAGGCCTGTGAATATAGCCCATTAAAAGACTCTCATTAAACACCAGATTGTCCTGGGTTAAAACAATAAAAGGGTCAATGAATAGTTACTAAGGGAGATGACTCCAGCACTAAAATGGCCAGTATGTATATGGCAAGCAGCAAAACAAAGAGAATGCAAATGAAAAGTGTAGAGAAAGGCACAGAGCATATGACTGTGAGTACCATAGCTAAACCACCAAAGGAGAAGTTCACAGAAATTAAACTCTCTAAATACAGAAACACGGAAAGCAGGAAAGAGTGACAGTGATGTAGCAACTAGCATGAATATAGGAAATGCCACCTATTGGGTAAATATGTAGAAACTGTAATAAGCCTAACTATTATGCTGAAACCTGCAGAGAAAGCAGGAAAATGCATGTATTAAGTGCAAAACTGGATTCCTCAAGTGAAGAGGAAGAGCTGTTCTTAAAACACAATAATGGAGGAGGCTGAAAACTGAAAAGATTGGCTAACTAAAATATTCACAAATAGCAGGTATGTGACATACAAAATAGACACTGGGGCACAAGTAAATGTAATAACAGACATGGAAATAGAGAGCTGTAAGGAACATGTAAAAATGGAAGGGTCAAAAGTATCCACAAAAGACTAATGCAGGAACAAAGAATGCACACTGACACTGAAATACAGAGGGAAAATGTTAAAACAAGAATTTGGGGTGGTACACAAAGGCAAGCCCAGGCTTGGGCCTATATATATGTGGAGGCTTTGTTAAGAGGCTGTATGCCATAGAGAGACAGAAGGACAATACAGGACCAGATATGAAAGTAGTAACAGCATCAGATGAAGCTGTAGTCACAGGAAATGGGTCCCTCCCAGTAACATACAAGATATGGTTAAGAGAAGATGCAAAACCCAGGGTGCATGCTACACAAAAAGTTCCATAAGCTTTAAGAAAGAGTCTAGAAGAAGAGATGCAAAACATGACAGCATATGGTATCATTCAGAGAATATAAGAACCAACAGATTGGGATCAATGCATAGTAACTGTAGAGAAAAAAGGAGGACCCTAGGGAGCTGAACAAAAATACAGAAAGAGAACATTTCCACTTGCCCACAGTAAATGAACCATTGCCTGAGATGGAAGGAGCCAAATTAATCAGCATATTAGATGTATCAGCTGGATTTTGGCATATCCACTTACACATTGAGAGCTCCAGGATCAGGGCTTTCAAGATACCATTTGGCACATACTGCTTCCTAATACTACCTTTCAGAATATGTTCAGCTGCAGAAGTATTTCACTGAACTATGAGGGTCTAGCAGGCACGAAAGTGAACATTGATGACATAATAATTTGGGACAGCATGGCCATTCAGGAACAACTGAGGAGAGCACTGGTACTTATGAGAGCTCATAACTTAAATGGAATAAGGCCAAATGTCAATTTCAAACAACAGAAATAACAGATGGGAGAGAGACTGAACTGAATCAAAGATTCAGGCAATACTGAACATGCTGAGACCTGAAGATAAAAAGGGAATTCAAAGGCTGTGTTAGGCATGTTGAATTATGTCAGCAAATTCATACCTAACTATACAGCTCTTACAATTCACCCAAGATATCTCCTCCACAAGGTCATGGAATGGGCATGGATGCCAGAGTATGAAAGAGATACCAGAATATTAAAGCACATTCGGACATCAGCTTCAGTGCTGCAATCTTTTGACCCTTTGAAAGACATCATGCCTCTAAAGGAGAGCTGAGAGCAGTACTATTACAGGATCATGGCACTAACTAGTTATCAGTCTCATATGTACGTATGGCTATGGCAACCACAGAAAAGATACAGGTAGAAATTGAAAAAGAGACATTAAGTCTGGCATATGTATGTACAAATTTTCATGACTTTCTGTATGGTGATAGCTTCAAAGCAGAAACTTATCACAAACCATTGATAGCAATACACAAAAAGGGATTTGGAAAAGCACCACAGTGACTGCTTTTGAAAATACAGAAGTATGATGTGACCCTTTAGATCCAACCTGAGTGACACTTAATAATGACTGACATCCTCAAAAGCATATGCTTCATGGGCCAATGGCCAATGGCCTAATGATCTAGAACAAGCAGTAAACATACATGTGATCATGACAGAAGTGTCATGTGCTGCATCTTGAGGCATATGGGATGAACTGGAGACAGAAACAGGTGAAGGTGAAATGCTGCAAGCAGCAGTACAAGCAGTAAGTAAAGGAGGAAAAAGTCAACACTTCCCACCTGCCTATTCCCACTATACAAATGAGCTTTCAGTGATTTCAGGAGTGCTCTTAAAAGTGACACAGATTGTGGTTCCCAGAGTGATGAGAAGGAAAATATAGGAACAAATACATAAAGGTCACATGGGAATGACCAAATCAAAAAGGAGGGTTGGAGAAGTTGTGTTCTGGCCATAGATTAATAGTGACATTGAAGAAACAGTCTTGATTAAATTTCCATCAAAACCCATATATTATTCTGACATTTCAGTTTGAAGAATCAGTATTTTCCAACAGAAAAACATTTAGTCAAAACTCACAACTGGCCTGGCATGAATCCCTTATTAACAGAGCCATCCTACGGGACTGCTGGAGAATCTCAGCTACCGTTAAAAACAAAGAAAAGAAAGTCTCTAGCCCTTCTCCTTGCAAGATAGGCTTGAAAGTTCAACTTGATACAAACCAGTGCAAACCTATCACCGGGATTGGAAGGAACCAGAAGCTGAGACCCAGTGCCTCAGTAAGAGGCTGAAAGAACTGAAAGACCTCTGCATCTTGAAACAAGTTAGTTTTTTGCCCCCATTACTCCGTTTAGAAGGCTGGTCCAGAACTTCATTCCTCTGATGGTTAGAAACCTTCATTTAATTTCAAGCCTAAGCTTGTTGATAGCCAGTTTATATCCTTTTGTTCCAATATTGGCCTTTAACTTCAATAAGCATTCTTCCTCACTGGTATTTATCGCTTGGTTATATTTATAGAAAACACTCACATCCTTGGTGTGGTTAGGCTAAACAAGTCAAGCTCCTTATGTCTCCTCTCATAAAGTAACTTCTCCATTCCTCTGATCATGCTAGTAGTCCTTCTCTGCACTTGATCTAGTTTGAATTAATCTTTCATAAAACTGGGAGACCAGAACTGTACACAGTATTCCTGATGAGATCTGACTGCTGCCTTGCACAATGGTAATAACACTTCCCTATCTATATTGGAAATGTATCACCTGATGGATCCAAGGATTGCATTAGCCTTTTTCATGGCCACATCACATTGACAGCTCAGAGTCATCCTGTGATTGACCAATACACTCAGGTTTTCTCCTCCTCTGCTGCTTCCAACTGATAAGTCACCAGCTTATAACAAAAACTCTTCTTGTTAGTCACTAAGTGCATGATCTTGCACTTTGCACTATTAAATTGCACCCCATTTCTATTATTTCAGTTTTCAAGGTTGTCAAAATCTCCTGGTATGTTATCCCAGTCCTTCTCCTCCCAACTTTGTGTCATCCACAGATTTTATTATCACACTCCCACTTTATGTTTCAAGGTCATTAATGAAAATATTAAATAAGATTGGTCTCAGGACCAATTCATGAGAAACTCCCTCCAGCCTGACATTTCACCTTTCAGCATGACCCATTGCAGTCTCCAGGGCCAGCCACATACCAAATGGCACCTCAAGTGAGGAGCATCTTCAGCACCCCCACTCCATTTGTTAAACTTTTGAATGCCTTATTTTTTTATTGCATTCATACCCCATTTCACAACTTTTGATGCGAAATTTGCATGCTTGATTTATTCCTGTCATATAAGACAATACATTTGCATGCTAGGATCTGTAAATCTGTATTTATTCAAGCCATATATAAGCAAATAAAAAAATCTTTTCCTCTAAGCTTATAAAAACTTTTGTCACTAACAAACAAAACAGCATCCCAAGCCCGGTGTCCCACAAGCCTGGCACCCCAGATGGTTACCTGGGTCGCCTGCCCCTAAATCCAGCCCTGGCAGTCTCCCCCTTAATAGTTCCTTACCCAACTTCGGATTTGTATTAATCTTCTCCAATTTAATGAATAATTTCCCATGTGACACTGTATCAAATGCTTTACTAAAATCCTGGTAGATTAGATGTAATGCATTTATGTTGTCTTGAAGATCAGTTATCTTCTCAAAGAAAGATATATGGTTTTTCTGGCATGATCTACTTAAAATAATGCAAAAGGAACAGGAGTACTTGTGGCACCTTAGAGACTAACAAATTTATTAGAGCATAAGCTTTTGTGGGCTACAGCCCACTTCATCGGATGTATAGAATGGAACATATAGTAAGATATATAGATATAGATATATATACATACAGCTAAGTTGGAAGTTACCATACAAACTGTGAGAGGCTAATTAGTTAAGATGAGCTAATATCAGCAGGAGAAAAAAACTTTTATAGTGATAATCAAGATGGCCCATTTTGACAGTTGACAAGAAGGTGTGAGGATACTTAACTTAAGGAAAAAGAAAAGGAGGACTTGTGGCACCTTAGAGACTAACCAATTTATTAGAGCATAAGCTTTCGTGAGCTACAGCTTACTTCCTCAGATGCATATCGTGGAAACTGCAGCAGGCTTTATATATACACAGAGAATATGAAACAATACCTATTCCCACCCCACTGTCCTGCTGGTAATAGCTTATCTAAAGTGATTTCCAGCACAAATCCAGGTTTTCTCACCCTCCACTCCCCCACACAAATTCACTCTCCTGCTGGTGATAGCCCATCCAAAGTGACAACTCTTTACACAATGTGCATGACAATCAAGCTGGGCTATTTCCTGCATAAATCCAGGTTCTCACATCCCCCCCACCCCCATACACACACAAACTCACTCTCCTGCTGGTAATAGCTCATCCAAACTGACCACTCTTCAAGTTAAAATCCAAGTTAAACCAGAACATCTGGGGGGGGGGGGTAGGAAAAAACAAGAGGAAACAGGCTACCTTGCATAATGACTTAGCCACTCCAAGTCTCTATTTAAGCCTAAATTAATAGTATCCAATTTGCAAATGAATTCCAATTCAGCAGTTTCTCGCTGGAGTCTGGATTTGAAGTTTTTTTGTTTTAAGATAGCGACCTTCATGTCTGTGATCGCGTGACCAGAGAGATTGAAGTGTTCTCCGACTGGTTTATGAATGTTATAATTCTTGACATCTGATTTGTGTCCATTTATTCTTTTACGTAGAGACTGTCCAGTTTGACCAATGTACATGGCAGAGGGGCATTGCTGGCACATGATGGCATATATCACATTGGTGGATGTGCAGGTGAACGAGCCTCTGATAGTGTGGCTGATGTTATTAGGCCCTGTGATGGTGTCCCCTGAATAGATATGTGGGCACAGTTGGCAACGGGCTTTGTTGCAAGGATAAGTTCCTGGGTTAGTGGTTCTGTTGTGTGGTATGTGGTTGTTGGTGAGTATTTGCTTCAGGTTGCGGGGCTGTCTGTAGGCAAGGACTGGCCTGTCTCCCAAGATTTGTGAGAGTGTTGGGTCATCCTTTAGGATAGGTTGTAGATCCTTAATAATGCGTTGGAGGGGTTTTAGTTGGGGGCTGAAGGTGACGGCTAGTGGCGTTCTGTTATTTTCTTTGTTAGGCCTGTCCTGTAGTAGGTAACTTCTGGGAACTCTTCTGGCTCTATCAATCTGTTTCTTTACTTCTGCAGGTGGGTATTGTAGTTGTAAGAAAGCTTGACAGAGATCTTGTAGGTGTTTGTCTCTGTCTGAGGGGTTGGAGCAAATGCGGTTGTATCGCAGAGCTTGGCTGTAGACGATGGATCGTGTGGTGTGGTCAGGGTGAAAGCTGGAGGCATGCAGGTAGGAATAGCGGTCAGTAGGTTTCCGGTATAGGGTGGTGTTTATGTGACCATTGTTTATTAGCACTGTAGTGTCCAGGAAGTGGATCTCTTGTGTGGACTGGACCAGGCTGAGGTTGGTGGTGGGATGGAAATTGTTGAAATCATGGTGGAATTCCTCAAGGGCTTCTTTTCCATGGGTCCAGATGATGAAGATGTCATCAATATAGCGCAAGTAGAGTAGGGGCTTTAGGGGACGAGAGCTGAGGAAGCGTTGTTCTAAATCAGCCATAAAAATGTTGGCATACTGTGGGGCCATGCGGGTACCCATAGCAGTGCCGCTGATCTGAAGGTATACATTGTCCCCAAATGTGAAGTAGTTATGGGTAAGGACAAAGTCACAAAGTTCAGCCACCAGGTTAGCCGTGACATTATCGGGGATAGTGTTCTTGACGGCTTGTAGTCCATCTTTGTGTGGAATGTTGGTGTAGAGGGCTTCTACATCCATAGTGGCCAGGATGGTGTTATCAGGAAGATCACCGATGGATTGTAGTTTCCTCAGGAAGTCAGTGGTGTCTCGAAGGTAGCTGGGAGTGCTGGTAGCGTAGGGCCTGAGGAGGGAGTCTACATATGTAGAGTCGATATGTAGACTCCCTCCTCAGGCCCTACGCTACCAGCACTCCCAGCTACCTTCGAGACACCACTGACTTCCTGAGGAAACTACAATCCATCGGTGATCTTCCTGATAACACCATCCTGGCCACTATGGATGTAGAAGCCCTCTACACCAACATTCCACACAAAGATGGACTACAAGCCGTCAAGAACACTATCCCCGATAATGTCACGGCTAACCTGGTGGCTGAACTTTGTGACTTTGTCCTTACCCATAACTACTTCACATTTGGGGACAATGTATACCTTCAGATCAGCGGCACTGCTATGGGTACCCGCATGGCCCCACAGTATGCCAACATTTTTATGGCTGATTTAGAACAACGCTTCCTCAGCTCTCGTCCCCTAAAGCCCCTACTCTACTTGCGCTATATTGATGACATCTTCATCATCTGGACCCATGGAAAAGAAGCCCTTGAGGAATTCCACCATGATTTCAACAATTTCCATCCCACCACCAACCTCAGCCTGGTCCAGTCCACACAAGAGATCCACTTCCTGGACACTACAGTGCTAATAAACAATGGTCACATAAACACCACCCTATACCGGAAACCTACTGACCGCTATTCCTACCTGCATGCCTCCAGCTTTCACCCTGACCACACCACACGATCCATCGTCTACAGCCAAGCTCTGCGATACAACCGCATTTGCTCCAACCCCTCAGACAGAGACAAACACCTACAAGATCTCTGTCAAGCTTTCTTACAACTACAATACCCACCTGCAGAAGTAAAGAAACAGATTGATAGAGCCAGAAGAGTTCCCAGAAGTTACCTACTACAGGACAGGCCTAACAAAGAAAATAACAGAACGCCACTAGCCGTCACCTTCAGCCCCCAACTAAAACCCCTCCAACGCATTATTAAGGATCTACAACCTATCCTAAAGGATGACCCAACACTCTCACAAATCTTGGGAGACAGGCCAGTCCTTGCCTACAGACAGCCCCGCAACCTGAAGCAAATACTCACCAACAACCACATACCACACAACAGAACCACTAACCCAGGAACTTATCCTTGCAACAAAGCCCGTTGCCAACTGTGCCCACATATCTATTCAGGGGACACCATCACAGGGCCTAATAACATCAGCCACACTATCAGAGGCTCGTTCACCTGCACATCCACCAATGTGATATATGCCATCATGTGCCAGCAATGCCCCTCTGCCATGTACATTGGTCAAACTGGACAGTCTCTACGTAAAAGAATAAATGGACACAAATCAGATGTCAAGAATTATAACATTCATAAACCAGTCGGAGAACACTTCAATCTCTCTGGTCACGTGATCACAGACATGAAGGTCGCTATCTTAAAACAAAAAAACTTCAAATCCAGACTCCAGCGAGAAACTGCTGAATTGGAATTCATTTGCAAATTGGATACTATTAATTTAGGCTTAAATAGAGACTTGGAGTGGCTAAGTCATTATGCAAGGTAGCCTGTTTCCTCTTGTTTTTTCCTACCCCCCCCCCCAGATGTTCTGGTTTAACTTGGATTTTAACTTGAAGAGTGGTCAGTTTGGATGAGCTATTACCAGCAGGAGAGTGAGTTTGTGTGTGTATGGGGGTGGGGGGGATGTGAGAACCTGGATTTATGCAGGAAATAGCCCAGCTTGATTGTCATGCACATTGTGTAAAGAGTTGTCACTTTGGATGGGCTATCACCAGCAGGAGAGTGAATTTGTGTGGGGGAGTGGAGGGTGAGAAAACCTGGATTTGTGCTGGAAATCACTTTAGATAAGCTATTACCAGCAGGACAGTGGGGTGGGAATAGGTATTGTTTCATATTCTCTGTGTATATATAAAGCCTGCTGCAGTTTCCACGATATGCATCTGAGTAAGTGAGCTGTAGCTCACGAAAGCTTATGCTCTAATAAATTGGTTAGTCTCTAAGGTGCCACAAGTCCTCCTTTTCTTTTTGCGAATACAGACTAACATGGCTGTTACTCTGAAACTTAAGGAAATAGATTCAATATGTGTAATGACCCAGCCACTTCCAGTCTCTATTCAAACCCAAGTTAATGGTATCTAGTTTGCATATTAATTCAAGCTCAGCGGTTTCTCATTGGAGTCTGTTTTTGAAGCTTTTCTGTTGCAAAATTGCCACCTTTAAATCTTTCACAGTGTGGCCAGGGAGGTTGAAGTGCTCTCCTACCGGTTTTTGAATGTTATGATTCCTGATGTCAGGTTTGTGTCCATTTATTCTTTTGTGTAGAGACTGTCTGGTTTGGCCAATGTACATGGCAGAGGGGCATTGTTGGCACATGATGGCATATATCACATTGGTAGATGTGCAGTGAACGAGCCTCTGATGGCGTGGCTAATGTGAATAGGTCCTATGATGGTGTCACTTGAATAAATATGTGGACAGATTTGGCATCAGGCTTTGTTGCAAGGATAGGTTCCTGGGTTAGTGTTTTTGTTGTGTGGTTGCTGGTGAGTATTTGCTTCAGGTCGGGGGGCTGTCTGTAAGTGAGGATTGATCCGTCTCCCAAGATCTGTGAGAGTGAGGGATCATTTTTCAGGATAGGTTGTAAATCTTTGATGATGTGCAGGAGAGGTTTTAGTTGGGGGCTGAAGGTGATGGCTAGTGGCGTTCTGTTATTTTCTTTGTTGGGCCTGTCCTTTAGTAGGTGACTTCTGGGTACTCTTCTGACTCTGTCAATCTGTTTTTTCACTTCAGCAGGTGGGTATTGTAGTTTTAAGAATGCTTGATAGAGATCTTGTAGGTGTTTGTCTCTGTCTGAGGGATTGGAGCAAATGCGGTTGTAGCTTAGAGCTTGGCTGTAGACAATGGATCATGTGGTGTATTCTGGATGGAAGCTGGAAGCATGTAGGTAAGTATAACGGTCAGTAGGTTTCCAGTATAGGGTGGTGTTTATGTGACCATCGCTTATTAGCACAGTAGTGTCCAGGAAATGGACCGCTTGTGTGGACTGGGCCAGGCTGAGGTTGATGGTGGTGTTGCCGGCACCCAGTGCCGAGAGGCTGAACAACAGCTTGAGTGGTTCGTTACCCGGTGTGCTACACCCAATAATCACAACGGGGTGGAGAAGCAGAAAAGTTTATTTGAAGCTTCAAAAAGGTACAGGGAGAATACAATCTCAAATCCTGCACACCAGAGCAGGAAGTTACACAGACTTTTATACATCCTTTTTCCCAGCATACTTATCCAATAGCAAGCTGCTCCAAGTATCCATATAGCCAGCCAATCCAGTTCCCAGCTAGTTCCCTGATTCTCTGTATCATTTGTTAAACTATACATAAAGCTGCTTTATTCAGCATTGTTCTTCCATATCTCCCCTGTTTGGCCTTGCTTAGTTTCAGGCAGTCTGACTCTGCAACATACTGTTGCAGATTCTCAGCATAACTGCTGTGTGTGCCTCCAGGCGGGGGGGCCAAGGACACTTGGGCCTAGCACACAGAGCTGCTGCGAGTGCCTCCAGGCAGGAGGGGGTGGGGCAAGGACACAGGGGCCTAGTGCGAGGGGGCTTCATCGACACTTGTGGTCTTCCATCCCCTCGAGTTACCTAGTGGCCATGCCCCAGTGTTCCCAACAACTCCCCCCTTTGAGAACACTCAACAGCCTTGGCTCTGAGTTTTCTCACTTGGGCTACTTATTTCTTTACAATAGGACTTTGCATAAGCACTTTGTGATAGCCCTGAAGAGAATGACTTATTAACTTTTGCAAAAGGGCCCTGACACATGATACTGCACAGCATAATACCAGTAATACCAGCAGTACAGGAAAGAGAAGTTTCAATAGCAGGCTAAATAAACCACCAAGCCAAGACGACAAACCCCAGCCTGAAAACAAGGTTTGCAACCAATTGTTCTCTGGGGGTAAGTGTTTCCCTAAAAGGGGAGGAACCATTACACCCACACCGTTGGCCTCCCCTGTTGGTCTTTATCCAATACCCATCAGCCCACTGTGTAATAACACAGGAGCTCTTTCCCACAGGATGCCCATAGGGATCAGATTGGTTTCGGGTAAAACATAACTCTCCCTCAGTGAGTACTGCAACTGAATACTCCTGGTCCTGATAGGTGGCTTGCTGTAAAGAGGTCTTGTTCCAGAACGCTGAGTCCGTTCTTTCCTGCTCTTTGGTGGTGGCTAATTCTGCTAGGGTCAAGGGCAGCATGTCAAGGGACATTCCCGTTTTGGGGGATAGTGGAGTTGGAGCACACACCCAGCAATCAGTCTGGTTTGTTAAAGTAGCAACATGGTGCGCAAGCAAAACAAAGGAGTTATGCTCCCGATATGCACAATTTGGAAATACCAATACAAAGAATAACAATGTTACCCAATTAATTATTACCAGAGTCTTCCCAACCCAGGGTCTCCAGTACCTGGGTGGGCCCATTTTAGCATTAAGGTGCCCGCTATTTGTGTCTTTTAAACAGTAGCTTTAGCCCGAGATCGTCACTAGATGAGGAGTCAGCAGGTTGGACGGTCCACTGTTCTGCTGACGAGGGGGCAGGTACTGCCTTCAGACGAGAGTGATGGATCCAGTTCTTGTGTCCCTCGATCTTTGCCGCTGTATGGGAGATCAGCAGGACGGTATAGGGTCCTTTCCACTTTTCCTGGAGAGGCTCGTCTTTCCAGGTGCGAACAAGCACAGAGTCACCGGGCTGTAAGGAGTGAACAGGAGAGTCCAAGGGGAGAGGCTGGGAATCCTTGGTATACCTGTGAAGAGACAAGAGAACAGCAGACAGGGAACACATATACTGTGACAAAAAAACATTACCCAACTCCCATTCCCCTGACAGAACCGGGGTGCCATTCATGGGCCATGCCCTTCCAAACATAATTTCAAAGGGACTGAGCCCTAATCTACCCTTTGGGAGAACGCGGATATGGAGTAGGACGAGGGGCAAAGCATCAGGCCATCGCAGTGAGGCTTCTTGGCACACTTTTGAGAGATGCCGTTTAAGGGTCTGATTGGTACGCTCCACTACCCCACTGGCTTGCGGTCTCCAGGGCGTATGGAGTTTCCAGGGGAGCTGTAAGGCATGTGAGATGCTTTGAATGATTTTTGACGTGAAGTGTGTCCCGTTGTCAGATTCCATCCACAGGGGGAGTCCAAAGCGAGGAATGAGCTCCTTAACAAACTTGAGGGCCACTGTCCTGGCAGTGCAGTTACGGCATGGGAAGGCTTCTGGCCATCCGCTGAACCGATCCACTATAACAAGGAGATATTTGAACCCTTGGGTCCGGGGAAACTCAGTAAAGTCTATTTGCCACACTTGTCCAGGGCCCGGAGTGGGTTCTAGGGCAGCTGGTGGCACAGGATGTCCCGGTAGGGGGTTATTCTTTTGGCAGACTAAGCAGTCCGCTTGTACCTGGGCAGCCAGGGGTCGGAGTCCGGAAGTGATAAAGTATTTTCCCATTAGCTGGATAAGTGCTTCCCTGCCAGCATGAGTGGTTTGATGTAGTTTCTGCAGCACTGGCCGTATTAGGCCCTTTGGTAAGAGGACCTTCCCTTCTGGGGAATGGAGCCATCCCTCCTTTTCCCGGAGACTGAGTTTGTCAGTTAGCTGTCTCTCCTCCCCAGAGTACTGAGGGGTTGGAAGCTCCCCTACTGATGGGATAAGGGCATGCATATGGGCGTTCTCAGTCTGAGGGGATGGCAGGGTGGCAGCATGCTTAGCCTCTCTATCTGCCCGGGCGTTACCTCTGGCCACATCTTGATCCTCCCTTTGATGGGCTTTACAGTGTACCACCGCCACTTCCGAGGGGAGTTGTACAGCTTCTAGGAGCTGGAGCATTTGGGGCCCGTACTTGACTGGGGAGCCTTGGGCTGTCAGCATTCCCCTTTGCTTCCATAGGCCAGCATGAGCATGCAGCACACCAAAAGCATACTTTGAATCAGTAAAAATGTTGACCCGCTTTCCTTTTGACAGTTCAAGTGCACGGGTCAGGGCTATTAGTTCGGCAAGCTGGGCAGAGGTCCCAGCAGGCAAACCTTCAGCTTCCACAGTGTCATGGAGGGTCACAACAGCATAACCCGCCCTCCTTTGCCCATCTATTACAGTACTGCTACCATCAGTGTACCACTCATAATCTGCATTTGGGAGAGGTACATCCTTTAAATCCGGACGGCTGGAGTACTGGACATCTATGATCTCTAAACAGTCATGTTTCTGTTCCTCTGTTTCTGGCAAGAGAGTGGCTGGGTTAAGGGAGGGGCAAGGCTGTAGGGTGACTTCAGAGTTCTCTAACAGCTTAGCCTGGTACCGAGCAATCCGAGCCTGGGTGAGCCAAAGCCCTCCCTTTGCATCCAATAAGGCTCGGACCATATGGGGAGTATAGATTTGCATAACCCCTCCTAATGTTAGCTTCTCGGCTTCCTCAAGCAATAGGGCAGTAGCTGCGACCGCCCGTAAACATGCCGGCCAACCCTTTGCAACCTGATCCAATTGCTTAGAAAAATAAGCCACAGGACGCTTCCATGCTCCTAACAGCTGTGTAAGCACTCCTAGGGTTATTTCGTCCTCAGTAAAATGCAGGGTGGCACCGAGGCGACAAAGTAGATCCCGTCCCAGCAGAGGGGTTGGACACTCAGGGAGGTATACCAGCTTGTGGGATATAGTCCTGTCTCCCAAAGCACATTCCGCTGGGGCATACACTGGGCACTTGGTGTCCCTGCCTGTGGCTCCCACCACAGTAAGGGAATCTGCTACTGGCAACTGAAGAGGCTGATTTACGGCAGTTCGGGCCGCTCCAGAGTCCACTAAAAATCTATTTCTGAGCTTCCCACCCGCATCTTTACTCGGGGTTCCGGGGGTAGGGTGGTCCGTCTCCCCTGACACCCCTATTCCTGCTCCACCATCGCCATCATAGGGGCACCCCCCTTTTCTTTCCTCTTTGGGCACTCATTTTTCCAGTGTCCCTCCTGTCGACACAGGGCACACTGGTTGCGACCCAGTCGTCTCTCCTGCAGGCCCGGACGGTCGCGTCCACGGCCTCTTCCTCCCCGGCCACTTCTCTTAGTGCCGGCCTGTACCGCTGTTACCATCAATCTCACTTGCTTTCTCTCCTTCTCTGTCTCTCTCAGACTATAAGCTCGGTTTGCAGTCTCTAAAATTTGTGCCATGGTCATACCCATTAAATCCTCCTTTTTCTGTAACTTCCTCTTAATATCAGGGGCTGCTCTGCTCGTAAAAATTCCCTTAATAATTGACTCAGTTGCCTGATCATCGGGGTCTGCATTAGTGTTCTGTCGAATGGTGTCCCGAATACGTTGTAGAAAGGCCCCTGGGCTCTCTTTTAAATCCTGCATTACTTCATATGGCTTTGCCCAATTATTATGTCGGACAGCCGAGTGACGGAGTCCATGCAAAAGCAACTCCTTATAGGAGGTAAGGCGGGTCATATCCCCATGATCATTTGGATCCCACCTGGGGTCTGCTCGGGGGACTTGTGCATCCGGGTCAGGGACATTAATACGATCCCGGTCGTACCGTCTCTGTGCCTCCTCCCTTGCCTTGGACACAACCTGTTGTCTTTCAACCTCAGACAATAGGGTTCGCAGGAGGACGTTACAATCATCCCAGTCCGGCTTGTGACTACTGAGGCACCCCTCAAAGACTGATATAAACCTGCTTGGGTTGGTGGAAAACTCTCCTGCCTGTGCTTTGAAAGCAGCCAAATCCACAGGATTAAAGGGCACATGAGTATAAACCTGCATAGTTGTGGCAGGACGCCTGTCTGATCCAGACCGGGCGACTTTAGTTTCAGTGATTAAGGGGTATAGGCCAACCATTGGGGACTTACAAGGTGTGGGTGTAGGGGCCGAAGGGGACACCGGCTCTGCCATTACAGTGGGGGTGGGGGTCTGGGGACTAACATTAGCTGCTACCAAACCAGTTGGAGTCAGATTACAGCGCTGTAAAATATCTGGTCGAGTACATAAAGTCAAAAACAAATGCGCATACATATGTTCATTCCATTTCCTTGTTCTCTGACAGAACAGGAGTAACTGAAGGATCGTGTTGTAATTAATTGACCCTCCTGGTGGCCACCACTCCTGGTCCTCGAGTTGATATTGAGGCCAGTCAACTGTACAGAATCGTTTTAATTGGCTCTTAGTCATCGGATCCGCACCAAATACCTGCCAGTTTGCTAGAATGCACTCTAGGGGCGTACACCGTGCCCTAACCTCTGAGCTCTGTCCCTGTCCCATACCTACAGGGTAACTCTGGGCGTCCCCAGGTTCCAACAGAGCATATAATCCGGATTTTAAAAGGATCCTACCTGATCCAAGGAACCGGTTCTTCACCGTGGTCCACAACAGCTTCTCCACTATATGAGTGCGTTGCACCGTTGTGCCCTCTGGGGTCGATCAAATCGCGTCTCCTCCGAGGCCCCCGATGAACTCACCGGTGCGCGCTGGGCGTCGGTTCTCGCCGCAATCTTCGACCTCCAGGAGGGGTCCGGGCAAGGCTAAATTGCAGCCTCGAGCCCACCCAGGGACGCCAAAAGCTGTTGCCGGCACCCAGTGCCGAGAGGCTGAACAACAGCTTGAGTGGTTCGTTACCCGGTGTGCTACACCCAATAATCACAACGGGGTGGAGAAGCAGAAAAGTTTATTTGAAGCTTCAAAAAGGTACAGGGAGAATACAATCTCAAATCCTGCACACCAGAGCAGGAAGTTACACAGACTTTTATACATCCTTTTTCCCAGCATACTTATCCAATAGCAAGCTGCTCCAAGTATCCATATAGCCAGCCAATCCAGTTCCCAGCTAGTTCCCTGATTCTCTGTATCATTTGTTAAACTATACATAAAGCTGCTTTATTCAGCATTGTTCTTCCATATCTCCCCTGTTTGGCCTTGCTTAGTTTCAGGCAGTCTGACTCTGCAACATACTGTTGCAGATTCTCAGCATAACTGCTGTGTGTGCCTCCAGGCGGGGGGGCCAAGGACACTTGGGCCTAGCACACAGAGCTGCTGCGAGTGCCTCCAGGCAGGAGGGGGTGGGGCAAGGACACAGGGGCCTAGTGCGAGGGGGCTTCATCGACACTTGTGGTCTTCCATCCCCTCGAGTTACCTAGTGGCCATGCTCCAGTGTTCCCAACAGTGGGAAGGAAATTGTTGAAATCATGGTGGAATTCCTCAAGGGCTTCTTTTCCATTGGTCCAGATGGTGAAGATGTCATCAATGTAGCGCAAGTAGAGTAGGAGTGTTAGGGGACGAGAGCTAATGAAGCATTGTTCTAAGTCAGCCATAAAAATGTTGGCATACTGTGGGGCCATGCGGGTACCCATAGCAGTGCTGCTGACTTGAAGGTATATATTGTCCCCAAATGTGAATAGTTGTGGGTGAGGACAAAGTCACAAAGGTCAGCCACCAGGTTTGCCGTGACATTATCGGGGATACTGTCCCTGATAGCTTGTAGTCCATCCTTGTGTGGAATGTTGGTGTAGAGGGCTTCTACATCCATAGTGGCCAGGAGGGTGTTTCAGGAAGATCACCGATGGATTGTAGTTTCCTCAGGAAGTCCGTGGTGTCTCGAAGATAGCTGGGAGTGCTGGCAGCGTAGGGCCTGGGGAGAGAGTCCGCATAACCAGACAATCCTGCTGTCAGGGTGCCAATGCCTGAGATGATGGGGAGTCCAGGATTCCCAAGTTTATGGATCTTGGGAAGCAGATAGAATACCCCTGGTCGGGGTTCTAGGCATGTGTCTGCACAGCTCTGTTCCTGTGCTTTTTCAGGGAGTTTCTTGAGCAGATGGTGTAGTTTCTTTTGGTAATCCTCAGTGGGATCAGAGGATAATGGCCTGTAGAATGTGGAGTTAGAGAGCTGCTTAGCAGCCTCTTGTTCATACTCCAACTTATTCATGATGACGACAGCACCTCTTTTGTCAGCCTTTTTGATTATGATGTCAGAGTTGTTCCTGAGGCTGTGGATGGCATTGTGTTCAGCATGGCTGAGGTTATGGGGCAAGTGATGCTGCTTTACCACAATTTCAGCCCATGCAAATAGACGGAATCAATCTATGTAGAAGTCCAGTCGACCTTCAGGAGGAGTCCACACAGAATCCTTCTTTTTGTAGTGTTGGTAGGAAGGATTCTGTGGGTTAGTATGTTGTTCAAAGGTGTGTTGGAAATATTCTTTGAGTCGGAGACGTCGAAAGTAGGATTCTAGGTCACCACAGAACTGTATCATGTTTGTGAGCCTGGAGGGACAAAAGGAGAGGCCCCAAGATAGGACAGATTCTTCTGCCGGGCGAAGAGTATAGCTGGAAAGATTAACAATATTGTTGGGTGGGTTAAGGGAACCACTGTTGTGGCCCCTTGTGGCATGTAGTAGTTTAGATAGTTTAGTGTCCTTTTTCCTTTGTAGAGAAGCAAAGTTTGTGTTGTAAATGGCTTGTCTAGTTTTTGTAAAATCTATCCATGAGGAAGTTTGTGTGGAAGGTTGGTTTTTTATGAGAGTATCCAGTTTTGAGAGCTCATTCTTAATCTTTCCCTGTTTGCTGTATAGGATGTTTATCAAGTGGTTTCACAGTTTCTTTGAGAGTGTATTGCACAATCTCTCAGCATAGTCTGTGTGATATGTGGATTGTAATGGACTTTTTACCTTTAGTCCTTTTGGTATGATGTCCACCTGTTTCAGATAGAAGAAAAAAATACTCAGAATGGATAGTAAAGAATTGCTAAATAAGGGTGGTGGTCAATAAATGCCCTCCAAAGGGCTCCTTCACAGCATCATTGGATCTGGAGAGTTAGCAAGGCTGAAAGCCAACAATCCCTTTTTAATCTCCTAAATAGTCCTGTATTATTTGCATAGTAACTATGTCAAGCAAAAAAATAGTCCCTTCTGGAATTTTAAAACACAAAACAAAAACATTTTGAGATCACCAGATGGGCAGCACTATAGAAGTGCAAAGTGTTGTTATTATTATAGACACCTTCCACTTGAGGATGAGCGTCAGACCAGAAGGTTGTGATTAAAAGATATAGACAAAGCAGTAAGGCAGGGGCTAGGAGGGCCTTTTTTGGATTACAGAGGATCTTGGGAATGCTCCTCGCTTGCTTCAAGAGGAGGACAATATAGAATTGTTCACTATGTCTTGGTATTGCCTACCCCAAATGTTCAAACATCATGAGTCAGCCCTTACCAAAATAATGACATTGACTAAAAATCATGAATTATTTTTTTAACATAAATTTTGAATTCTTTTTGTTTGCCTTCTTTTTTTTAAGCCTCTGAGGTTCACTTGGGTTTGTGTTTTCCTTCATAGCCAGGCGGGATAGAAATGATATATATGTTCATATAAGAATGAAAGGTGAATTCTCATATAATTACTTGACTTCTGAAGGTTTTTGAAATACACCAAATATCATAAGAGTAGTCAGTGCTGTTCCAGGAGACTTACTCTGCAGCATGCCCAAGGTTAGGTGGTACTAGTGGGCAAGAAGAAACAGCTCTCCACCATATAGTACTGACGTATGACTTGCCCATGATGTTGCAACAGAATGTAGTGTGCCTAGAAGGAGGAAAGGGTAAAGAGGCTTTTAGGAGCAGAAGAGGATTTGAATATTAGTGGGCCAACAGAATGTCCTCATTTTCTCCTGCACTTTCGTCCATTCCAGATTTAGCCCTAAGTGTCTTGAGGCCCCTTTGAACCTCGTTTGGGTCTGACCAAGTCTCTAGTGTTAGTGGGTAATAGTTTTAAAGAGCCAGCACATAAAGTTTGAACGAATGTAAAATACTATGTTAATTAGATCTATTAGGAAATGTAGACTTTGACATTATTAAATAATCTACTTAATTATGGTAATAAATTATTATGGTTGTTAAATTAATGGCTTTTGTCATTCACAAAAGATACAGCATAACTGTTGTAGCAATATAGTGAGAACTACAGTTCACAATAGAAGCTGATTCTGAAAATGCATGTTTCTTCTGTGGAATGTTACTGCCTAAAAAGGGAGCTAAACCTGAGCCAGGGAGGGAGGGGAGAAACACAGAGTTCCCCAAGCCATTGGGGATTTCTTCCTGTCATCTCATAGGGAAGAACTAATGGTAGGTCCATTCGATTAAATCTGATGCTGGGGAAATGTGTTACAAAGATGTGGGAAGGCACTGTTGCTTACATCGAGAGAAGAGACATTGGAGGGTAGCCTCTCAGTGTGAATAGCTCTGTGACTGATTGAGCGCTCCTGGATTAGAAAATCATGGAACTCATTCTTAAAGAGTTAGATGGGCTGCAAGAATCTACCTTGTAGAGACTGATGGAATGGTTTGAGAGACTTCCACGGTGGGCTTTTGTCATAAATATAAAGGGAAGGGTAACCACCTTTCTGTATACAGTGCTATAAAATCCCTCCTGGCCAGAGGCAAAATCTTTTCACCTGTAAAGGGTTAAGAAGCTAAGGTAACCTCGCTGGCACCTGACCCAAAATGACCAATGAGGGGACAAGATACTTTCAAATCTGGAGGGGGGGGACAAAGGGTTTTGTCTGTCTGTGTGATACCTTTACTGGGAACAGATCAAGGATGCAAGCCTTCCAACTCCTGTAAAGTTAGTAAGTAATCTAGCTAGAAAATGCGTTAGATTTTCTTTTGTTTTTTTAGCTTGTGAAATTCGCTGTTCTGGAGTGAACATGTATTCCTGTTTTTGTGTCTTTTTGTGACTTAAGGTTTTGCCTAGAGGGATTCTCTATGTTTTGAATCTGATTACCCGGTAAAGTATTTACCATCCTGATTTTATAGAGGTGATTCTTTTACTTTTTCTTTAAATAAAATTCTTTTTTTAAGAACCTGATTGATTTTTCATTGTTCTTAAGATCCAAGGGTTTGTGTTTGTGTTCACCTGTACCAATTGGTGAGGATATTATTTTCAAGCCTTCCCCAGGAAAGGGGGTGTAAGGCTTGGGGGGATATTTTGGGGGAAGACGTCTCCCAGTGGGCTCTTTCCCTGTTCTTTGTTTAAATCGCTTGGTGGTGGCAGCGTACCAGGTTTTTAACCTAAGCTGGTTCCCAAGGCAAGAAAGAAATCTGTGCCTTGGAGAAGTTTTAACCTAAGCTGGTAAGAATAAGCTTAGGGGGTCTTTCATGCAGGTCCCCACATCTGTACCCTAGAGTTCAGAGTGGGGAAGGAACCTTGACAGCTATCAAGTTGGATATAGTTTCAAACTATGCTAATGATGCTGATCTAGCCAAGGACAATAAGAAATTACTTTCCAGGATGTCTGACAAGAAAAAATAACAATAGTTCAGACACCTAAGCCTTACTGGTGTTTCTGAAGAGATTATGTCTTGGATCATTCCTTAGCTACATGTATTTAGGACAGAGCACTATCCTCCAGTGCTGCCAGCTAGAAGACACTGTACAATGGAGATAAATATTTTTCAACAGCATCTATCCCACAAAGTGTATTGGTCATTTTCCAAAAATATTCTTCGTGACACCAGGGTATCAAGTGAAAAGCAACTTCAGATCTCATGCAGATTATGTACACCTGCTGTAGGTGAAAGAAAGGTTTTGTTTCTGTTAAAAGGCTATTGGGGAAAAAAACAGAGCTAAGTCACTGTTTTATATTCTACTTGGCTAATTGAGGAAATGAGTTGATGGCCATTTATATTTTTTGAAGTCTGTGGAACATGCTGTAATTTTTTTACAGCTACACAATGTTCATTGACTTTAGTTATTGAACTGGTAATACCTGAACAGGGATGCAGAGACTAAGGGATAAACCCTGGCACATTAAAGTGAATGGCAACTCTCATTGACTTCAATAGGGCTAGGCTTTTATGCTAAGACTTATGCAGTATGGGACCAAGGAAAAATAAATCTATATATGGATCACAATTTCGAAAGTAGTTTACATTAATATCCTTGCGACCTATATGCACATGCAACTACACATACATTTGAATACCTATGACTTGTTCACTGCAATGATGTGATGATATGTTAGTTTGAGTTAGTTCTTATTTTTCTATTATTCTAAGTACTTCATTGCAAATCCCCAAGCTCCTAGAAGCTTTAGTTAATTAAGTTAATCTTCAACAGATTTATTTTGGGAGTCTATCTGATTCACCATTTGTCAGTGACAGAAGTTGGCCAAGGGCACTGCTCATGGAGTTTAGGTCATTAGTAGACTCAGGCACTAGAATGTCTGTGGGAAAGCACTGACAATGTAGCAATTGCCAAGCGTGTCCTGTATTGTATAACTTTGGTGTCTTTTCCAGGAACAACCTGAGAAAGGTGAACTCGCACATTTTTGTACATATGGCAGATTCTTTTCCCAAGGCAATTACAAATTCCAAGGCAAAACACTCTGCTCTACACACTTCTCTCTCCCTGGGGAGAGGATGAGAGAATAAACATGGGACTGATGTGTAGTCATATCTCTTAATGCACTACTGGGAGGCATTCAGATATTACAATGATGAACAAGGTATATGAACCTATTTGTAATAGTATGGGTGTGTGCCTGATAACTACTACCGCTATAAACCTGTCTGTTATTTAAGTTACCTTTCATATCTGTGTAATATGTAGTATCATACTAATTCCCCATATTAAATCTCCCTGCCCATTTTTGCTGTAAGAATAGCAAAGTATTGCAGTCACTAGCCATGAGAATTTAGCTTTCAAATATAATTATAAGACTGTGAGAGCATGCACTGAGCTAACAGTTTGGCATCTTGCCTTAATATTATCTGTAATATTAACAAGGTAGCTAGACTGAATTCCCAAAATTATAGACATTGGACACTGTGGCTGCCCTAATAGGGTCACAAGGGCAACAGCCAAACCTCCCTGTTGGGGTGAATAGTTTTATTTCAGCTTCCTCAAGAAGTTTCCACCACAAAATGCTCTGGCTCTCCAGAGAACACCACAACAATAGTCAGCCACAAAACAATCTAAGCTCAAAATCTCCCTCCCACATGCTGCTCAGTACCAAGCCCTGTAAGAAGGTGCATATCATCCCAAGCAAAGCACACCCAACCCTAGGAGCAAAGATCTCTCCTATAACAGAGATCCTTCCATTTGAAGGCACACTTCCTTAACAAGGCCCAGCTGCAACAGGGTCTAGTGGGTAATTTCTTGAAGGAAGCATATTAGCCTCTTTATCCCCTCGCACAGGGGTAGAGAATCTCAGCAAGGTGCAAAGAGTTATTTAGGTACCTAAATCAAGAACTTGCTTATTCAGTGGTTAGGGTGGTAAACTGGGAGATGGGAGATCCAGGTTAAATTCCATGTTCTACCAGACTTCCTCTGTGATTTTAGACAAGTCTGCAAAGAGACTCAAGTGTTGTAATACCTAAAAACTTTTAAGTGCCTTGAAAACCAATGGAATCCACAAATGCTGGGTTACAAAGAGAGTTAGGCACCTGAGAAAGGGATCCACAAAAGCCCAGCATGCTAGGTGGGGAGCTGCCTAAGTTAGACTGAGAAGGGTGTATCCTAAGCTTTGATTCCTCTCACAGAGTTAGGGCTATTGGGTACACATACATTTGAGCTGGGAAGTGTGGTTCCCAGCATGTTCCTGTGCTAGTTACACATGAGCTAGTGACTAAACATAGCCGTGTGCCCGTGGCAGAATGGGCTAGCCTCCTGCGTACGTACCCAAGGGATCAGTAGGATTGTACTTGGATTGGCTAGCCGAAGCAGCTGGCCAGGTCACAGCAGACACACTGTGCTAGTTTAGTTGCTGGCCCAAGCACAGCTAGTGCAAGCTTCGAGTCACACCCCTCAGCTCAAATGTAGACATCCCACTGGCTGTTTGGGATCCACAGCCAGAAACCTTCCCCTGGAGCCAGGGGCCTAAGCCAGTTCTTGCAAGGACAGCAGTAGCTCCACACAAAACAGCCTGGAGGTAGGAGGCTTGTAACCTTTAGCAGTGATTAGGGAACTAATTCAGGGTATGGGAGACTGGTTGAATTTCTCCTCCCACCAGATAAGGTGAAGGGATTTGAAGAAAGGTCTCCCACCTCTTAGGTAAGTGCACTAACCTCTGGACTAGAGAGTCATTCTCACTCTGGCCCAATGCATATTTAATTATTTATACAAAATGGAACAGCTTCAGCAGGAGAGATTGAAATATCCCATAGTCCAGTGATTAGATTAGGGCACTCGCCTCAGAGATGAGAAGCCCCTGTCAATTCCCCAGGCAGAGAGGGGAATTGAACCAGGGCCTCCTACGCAGCAGGTGGGTACCCAACTCACTGGGTTAAATTGTGTAAGAGAGAACAGTGCTTTCCGAGCTCGTGGCCATTTTGTGGGGAGAACATGCCTACCAGAGTGAACCCAGCAGGCGAGGAAGGTGGGAAAATACTTATCTGTACCTGGTTTGAGGATTGATCTGGGCCTTAGGTGTGAGATAGACATCTAGGCACATACCCAGAGTCAGAAATTTAAGTGCCTAGGGGCCTTTTACTATGGAAATTTAGGCACTAAGAAAGTTCAGGCACCTACAGAGTTAAGTGGCTGTTGAACAGGAAGTTTGTGGATCACAGTGGTTCCCAAATCTGGGATTTAGGTACTTAACTCTAGACTTTAGGAGCCTACATGTCTTTGTGGATCTGGCCCTTAATTTCTCTCTGCTTCAGTTCCCCATCTGTGAAATGGGGAAATATTGTATTTCCCTTTCTCACTGTTATGTCATGAGAATACATACATTAAAGCAACAGTTCCTAAACTTTAGCAACCCGAGGACCTCCAGTTTGATTTAAATTTTTTTGCAGACCACCAACCCGGCTTCTAATTTTCCCTGTGGGTGCTCAACCTCTGCTCAGCCCGAGACCCCACCCCCACTCCACTCATTCCCCCAAGGCCCCACCACCTTTTCCCACCCCCACTCTACCCCTGCCTCTCCTCTTCCCTCCCTTTTTCTGCCCCCTCCCCCAAGTGTGCCCCATCCCCACTCCTTCTCCTCCCTCCTCAATGCTGCTGAACAGCTTTTCCGCAGGGTGCAGGAGACACTGAGAGGGTGGGGGGAGGAATTGAACAGTGAGGCCGGCAGCCCCGGACATGACTCGTGGGCCCCCTGGAGTACCTTTGCAGACCCCCAAGGATCCACAGACCCCAGTTTGAGAACTGCTGAATTAAAGCATGAGGTGCTCAGCCACTATGGTAACAGGTCCGGGATACATTCCTAAGACAGGCAGAGTTTGCTGATTGAATTTGTGCAGCTGGCCAACGGGGACTGAGCAAGCACTTAAGCAAGGTTTACAGGGTTGGTGGTTTTGGGGACCACTGGGCTTCCACAGTCTATGGCAGCCGGCCTGCCTGCCAGGCTGAAGGGGGAGGTGGGATTGCTGACTCTCAGGCACCTAGCTGAGCTGTGGCTTCTAGACTTCTGGCTCCCCTTTAGCCTACCAAGTGGAATTTTGTTTTGAAATGATCCAAATTGAATGATTATTTCAAAACGCTTTTTCAGATTTCTGTTTGACAGAGAATTTTGAATTTTATTTTCATTCCAAATCAGAATGAAAACAAATTTCAAAAGCACAAAATTATCTGCCAAATGGAATCATGGCTCTCCTCCTAGCTCTCAGAAGTAGCAGCCACAACTGACATGGCCTCAATTCACAGGAAACCAATGCAAGAGCTGAATTTGTGAAAAGGGTTTTGGCTATTCTTCAGTCTCATTTCATAATTTTCTAACTCTTGCCAGGGGAAGACAGTGCTCAGAAGCTTAATTATCATCTTCTGCTGTGTGAGCATGCTGTGAAAGAAAGATTATGGGGAGGAGGAGAAGGAGGAGATAAAATATCCCTGACACAAATTAGTATTTAACATACATTCTGAAATCAGGCTGTTGCTGCTGCTGTCCCTATTTCTTCAAGACCTTAGATACAGCATGCCAGAAAGCCCATCATTTTTATCTCTGCAGCAGAGTATACAATGTTTTGTGGGGTTTTTCTCTTCCATTTAAAACACATCTTCCTCTCCCCCTCACCCGCCCCAAAAAGAATCTGACAGCTGAAAATGACTGTAAAAGTCAGTTAATCTCCGCTGACCCCTGGATGAATCTGACTTTAAATGAGTTAGGGGACAAAAAAGCTGCTATTGTGTCCACTTATGAAGAGCTTATCTTTTTCTAGTTAGAATATCAGGGTTTTAGGCCTAGCAGACAAATGACAACTACAGTTTAATCAAACTGACAGTGTAAATAAGAATGTGTTCAATATTTAACATCAGTATGTAAATGGATTCACTATGTTCATGTCTCTATTCAGTTTCTCAAAGAAATAACTTATTGGATGCACTGGAGGACAATTTTAAGATATGTATCAAATTTAATAAACCAAAAAGAACTGTAGATTTTAGTTTCTATTAAAGAACAGATACAAACTAGTTTGGGAATATGGAAATTCATCTCTGTTTTCATATAAAGGTGTGCATGACATTATTCTCCAAAGAAGTCCCTTAGGATATAACAGCAATGATGGAGGTTCAGAGGCAGGCAACAAGAATGATGAGGGGCAAGGAAACTGAAATAAAAAGAAATTATACAAATTGGACTGTTTACTTTAGAAAAGAGACAAATAAGAGGGCTAATGATAAATGGTGTGGAAAAGGTAGATTTGGAATGTCTATTCATTCTTTCTCGAAATACAAGAACAAATGGACAATCCCAGTTAAATGGAAATTATTAAAAGGAAATACTTTTTACACTATGCACAATCTTTCAGTGGAGCTCACAAGATTTAATGAGACCCAGAGCTTAGATGGGTTCAACAAAAAGGCTTGATATTTATATGGATAATAAGAAAATATCCAAAATTATATTAGTAAAACAACAACAACACAGGAGCTTTGGAAATGTGACCGAAAGCACCCTTGTATTCACCACCCTACACACTATTGTACAAAATATACCTTGTGAGGTATCATTTGAAAACATACAACTAGCTGGTCGATAATATTGTGGTGAAATGTTTGTAGCGATGTTATATGTGAAGTTATGAAGTCCCCCCGTATGATATTGGTAGCACATGTTCAATCCTACACAGCCCTGACTAGGCAAAAGTTGTTAAAGAGGTCTACCCTAAACAAAGGAATGTGTGTACCTCAATTTACATATAAGTAATAAAGAGGATCTTTGAGGCAGCAAGAGGGGGATATGGCAGGAGACAAGGCAAACCTGCATTTCAGCATACACCCGGTAAAAGAAATAGTATGGAGCCATCTTCACCACCAGACTCGATGTCACCTTCTTTACTTTTTGAACAAAATTTTCTTTTGAGGGGTAACTGTCAGAGGAATCCACTTCAAAGGGGGACTAGAATATTAATACTTAGTCCTACCACGAGTGCAGGGGACTGGACTAGATGACCTCTCGAGGCCCCTTCCAGTTCCATGATTCTATGATTAAAGTGAGGGTCAAAAATACTGTAAGACATCTCTCCCTATGTCTCTACCTCCCTCTCTTTCAACTAAGAAGGTAAAGGAATCAGTCCTTTGACTCTGGGGGAGATCCTGATATGAGAATTTGGGTTTCTGGGAACATGTGGCAAGGATTTTACCTTGAACGAAGTCTACCTTGTTGAGCTTTATCTACTACAGAGTGTTGTATTTTTATTTTTCCTGTAACCATTTCTGACATTAATGCTTTATATTTGTACTCATTTTAAATCTCTCTTTTTGTAGTTAAATAAACTTGTTTCATTCTTTAATCAGAACTAATCCAATGTTGCGTTTAAACCAAATTGTTTGGTAACTCCACTTAGGTAGTAGGAAACTTACAGGGGCAACAGACCTCTAATATTTGGACTGGGCAGTGCAGAACACATATTTTGGGGAAAATTCAGGACTGGGAGCAGGTTGGAGTCACCCTGCAAGTAGTAACCAAGGCTGGTGTGGCTGGTGTGTTGCTGACAGGATGCTGGGGTCAGTGCTGCTGCACCAGGGCTGCACACAGACTCTCAGGGTATGACCTGCGTGCAGGCAGTCTGTTTGTGAGTAGCCCAGGTTGGGAGCTACAACAGCAAAGCATTGTGAGGCGCCCAGGGCTCTGGGTCAGGCAGTGATGCAATCTCTCCCTAGTCCGGATTGCACCCTTGAATATGTCAGGAAGGTACATGAACCCTGGTGGTTTGGAGAAAACTGTATCTGTGGTCAGTATGCCTGCTATCTGCTTACTGAAGGGTTTGTTGCACCTTCCTCAGAAGCGGCTGTAATTGGCCATTGCTGGAGAGGGGATACTGGACTAGATAGACTGCTGGTTTCATCCAGTATAATAATTCCCATGTTCCTATGAATTTATGGTCAGACTGTACAGTATAAAATATGGTTTATACATTAGAAAGCCGGTGAATCATGGTGATCTTGCACCTGCCCTGTGGTCTGCTTCATAGCTGACCACCATTTTACCACTGAAACAAAGGCCAAAGAATCAAACCTTGAAGACAGCTGGAAGAATAAATAAATTCCAGAAAACTAATATTTTATCAGTAATAGAAAGTTTTCACATGCTATAGAACAGGAAATGATGTACTAAGCCCCAATTCAGCAATGCACTGACATATGTCCTTAACTTGAAGTACATGAGTAGTCTCACTGAAATCCCATTGAAATCAATGGCACTATTCACCTGCTTAAAGTTAAGATGATATTTCAGCAGTTTGCTGAATAGGGGATTTAGAGATGGGTGTTCTCTCTTCTTTTATTATAACCCTGAGATTATATAGGTTTCATCTACTGCTGTTTTTTTGGATTTGTTCTGTAAATGCACACATTAAGTTTCTAAAGACTTGGAGTTATGAAAAGTTCCTTAAAAAGAACAGAAGTACTTGTGGCCCCTTAGAGACTAACAAATTTATTTGAGCATAAGCTTTCATGAATAAATAAATCTGTTAGTCTCTCAGGTGCCACAAGTACTCTTTTTCTTTTTGTGGATACAGACTAACATGGCTGCTACTCTGAAAAGTTCCTTGATGTCTGAATGTTTCTTTTTTTAATTAAAAACCTGTTATTTTTGACAAAGGGTCTAGTTTGCTTACTGTTGGTGATCAGCCACAAAAAGTAATTTATCTACCCCCTTGTTATAGATAGAATCCAAAAGCTAGAACTGTATTTTGGTTGTGCTACAACAATACATATGATGCAATATTTGTTTTGTGAGAAATTAAATTGTGTCTCACTGAAATTTAAAAATAAAATTATTCTACTGGATGTTATTAAACTATGCCAATGAAATGCAAAAGATCTCCCTCATAATGGTTGTTAATTCTCATACTGTATATTAATCAACTGATAGTTAACAAAAAAAACCTAGTATCAGATTTAAATGAAGAAAACACATTTCAACTGGTAACATTTTTCCAATTCTTCACTATTTAAGGTCATCCTTCTTTAAAGACTTAGTTTTTGTAATTTCTCTGTTTGCTTTTCTATATTAAACATATTAAAATATGTTTACCACTTTCAGAAAGTTAAAGAAAGAAGAATAAATTCTTAGACCCCAGTTCTGCATTCAGATCCATTAGTGCACATAGTTACACAATTCTGCATCAGCAGAAAAATACATGATTCCAGCTATGCAAAGATAGGGTCTTAGAAATCAATGTTTGCAACAAGTCAGGAGAAAGAGACATTTAAGGATTGGAGTTTTTACTTCCCATTTCTTTTGCAACCAGAAGAATACCCTTCTTGAGAATGGTAAAACAGCCTTTCAGCCACAGGACAAATCTTTTATTTAAAATATAATTTAGTATACTGAGTAATGCAATTTTTTTGTCATGTTCAACCTGCTTTGGCTGTACTAGTTATCTAAGCAATGAGGGCTTTCAACTACTAGTGCAGGGTTTAATAATGAAGAACATATAACTTCCTACTAAATCAATATTTGAGTGCTGCTTCAGGCCATTTCCAGTCATCATTGGGTTTGATCGCTCTCATTTTAATATTATTAACAAATGGTTTCATTATATTGTTATATGAACAATGATGTAGTGTTAGTAGCACGTTCCTGTGGAATATATGTTTTTCCCCTTATTAATATTTGAAGTGGAAAACTTACCTCCAGAAAGATATTGAAGAGTTGTCTTCGAGTGCAAATACAGAAGAGTTATGAAACAAGAAGACAAAATACAAGCAAATTAGCTAGTTTACAAATTACATGTTAAACATTGAAGAATGATTTTCCCTTTATTCCAAGAATAAAACAGAGTATGTGTCTAAAACAGCTGCAACAGACGACTTCCGAATAGATGCTATTTGAAAGTGGGTTTAAAGCATTTTTCAAAGGATTCCTTGAGTCACTATATTAACACTTTTTTACCAGTGCAAGATAATTGGTTCACTGTCTTTTCCCTATACGTGAATCGGAATGGAACTCAAGAAAGGGGTAACATTTGGGGAGGGTATGGCAGATACCTTGGCATATGGGTCATTTACGAACTGGGGCTCTGATTCAGTAAGTACATGATTATCTTTAATCCTGTTAATAGTCCTGTTGAAATCAGTGGGACTCACTCTAATGCTTAAAGTTTGTCATGTGCTTAAGTACTTGCCAAATCAGGGTCTTAGTCACTGAGTCAGATCCTTCATCTAATGTAAATCAGATCAAGTGAGCTATGCTGATTTACACCAGCTGAGGATCTGGCCCTTGTCTACAGCTTTGCCAGGGACTACTGGTTCTCTTCTTGTTTGGCCATTATTGTTGTTCTCATACATTTCCTTCCTCAAGGAATTATTTTGGGACTAATTCCTATGCCGTCCCTCATGCTTCACCATGAAAAGATTGATTTCAGTCAGGCCTTTTGTTGTTAAATCTTTGAGCTCTTGCTCATACTCCTAACATCCAATAAGAACAAGAGATGCATATGGAAGCAGAGAATGAAAGAGCAGAGAGAACACTAGCCTGTTTATTGAATCTTCTATGGCCTATAAATAAAGCATTTCTGAAAAAGAGCAGTTTTTGCCAGTATAATACTTCCCACCACATCACCAGCATGACCATGCTCCATTGAAGTCTGCTGCCCAAATTCCCTTTGGTTTCAACAGGAGCAGGACTGGGCCCCCTAAGTGGAAAACTCAGATTGTCGGGCTCAACAGGTAGTGATCAACAGCTCGATGTCTAGTTGGCAGTACCCCAGGGGTCGATCCTGGGGCCGGTTTTGTTCAACATCGTTATTAATGATCTGGATGACGGGATTAATTGCACCCTCAGCAAGTCTGCAGATGACACTAAGCTGGGGGGAGAGGTAGATACACTGGAAGGTAGGGTTAGGGTCCAGAGTGACATAGACAAATTGGAGGATTGGGCCAAAAGAAATCTGATGAGGTTCAACAAGGACAAGAGGAAGGAAGAATCCCATGCACAGCTACAGGCTGGGGACCGACTGGCTAAGCAGCAGTTCTGCAGAAAAGTGGGGGTTACAGTGAAAAAAAAGCTGGACATGAGTCAGCAGTGTGCTGTTGTTGCCAAGAAGGCCAATGGCAGATTGGGCTGTGTTAGTAGGAGCATTGCCAGCAGATCGAGAGAAGTGATTATTCCCCTCTATTCGGCATTGGTGAGGCCACAACTGGAGTACTGCGTCCAGTTTTGGTCCCCCCACTATAGAAGGGATGTGGACAAATTGGAGAGAGTCCAGCGAAGGGCATCAAAAATTATTAGGGGGCTGGGGCACATGACTTATGAGGAGAGGCCGAGGGAACTGGGGTTATTTAGTCTGCAGAAGAGAAGAGTGAGGGGGTATTTGATAGCAGCCTTCAACTACCTGAAGAGGGTTTCCAAAGAGGATTGAGCTCAGCTGTTCTCAGTGGTGGCAGACGACAGAACAAGAAACAATGGTCTCAAGTTGCAGTGGGGGAGGTCTAGGTTGGATATTAGGAAACACTATTTCACTAGGAGGGTGGTGAAGCACAGGAATGGGTTACCTAGGGAGGTGGTGGAATCTCCATCCTTAGAGGTTTTTAAGGCCCAGCTTGACAAAGCCCTGGCTGGAATGATTTAGTTGGTGTTGGTCCTGCTTTGAGCAGGGGATTGGACTAGATGACCTCCCGTGGTCTCTTCCAACCCTAATCTTCTATGATTTTATGATTGCTCCAGCAATGTAAAAGTTTGATTAACCACCTCTCACCCCAAATTAAAGTTCAAACTTCACTCTTTGGGTTTTTTTTTTTTTAAGTTTAAAAGGTAAACTTGGTAAGCCTTTCCTGATCCAAGGGATCTACGTATATTTCAGTTAATCATTTTGAAACAGCTCTCTCTTTGATTAAAAAGATATTTCTGAAACAGATCTTTTGGGGATATTGTTGGATTGTATTGAGTACATAATGGGAGAATTATGTACTCAATACAATCCAACAATCAGCTTGTGGAATCTATTTGAAGAAGATTTTTGCAATCCACAAGAATAGAGAGAAACTGGATATTGGTTCAGGATATTATATCTCTGTCCATCTCTCTCTTTGGCAATAGGGTAGTGATGGTGACTTGGCAGCTCAAGGGTATCTCTTCTGCTGTGGCTCTCTTTGTTGTATTACTCTCTTCTCAATAGGATCCAGAAAGATCTTTAAAATTCCACAGGCTGCTCATAAGTCCCAAATGCCTTGCCATTTTTCTGGTCAAGAGAAGTTGACAGTGTAGTTCAGGTCAAAGAACGTAGATTCGAGTTCATCTCTGGAAGTTCTTAAGGAACTTCTATATTCTGTTTTGCTCTCTGATACTGCAGTTCAGTCTGAACAAAAGGAAACAGGAAACACTAAATCTCTACAAGCTTATTCAGCTTTATTTTTACCCAAAATGAAATATTTCCTTTGGTTTTCAAGTTTTTCTTATTTTTATTTTTTTAAATAAAGTTCAATAAAATACTGAAAAATTGATTTTTTTTTATTTTAAAAATGTGAAAACAAAATGTTTGGGTTTTTTTTACCAAAACAATTTGTCCAATCCAACATGAAATAAGCAAGTGTGTTGGGCAACCTGAATCTGTATTTTTAGTCAAAAATATATTTTGTCCAGATCTAGCCCAGGTTAAGAAAGCTTGATTTCAGAGGTTCTGAGCAGCGAATTAGTGACAGAATCAGGATAAGAAACTGGAAGTTCTTGACTTGCAGTCCCATGCTCAGGTCTCAAGACCACTTTGCCTCTCAAACTGACAACAAATTCCTAACAAACCTCAAGTGCAAGGCATAAGCCTAGAATTGAGTGCTTGTGTTGATTGATACAACTGTCAAATGAATGGTTGATCTAGATAAAAATACTACAGAGCAAGGACTGATTAGCAGCAGTGGCAGTCTTGTAAAACAAAAAAAACATTTATTTCAGGTCAAATGAATGAATTCTTTTTCCAATTTTTCAGTTTGGCCAGCAAACGGAAAGAAACTCAAATATTCGCACAGCTCTAATCTGGGATGGTACCAAAAATTAGTGGACATGTTTGATAATTTGGGACTTATCCTGACTCTAAATCCATTTCCCCACCTGTAAAATGGGGACAATGACATTCCAAGTATCTCAGAGAAGGCCAATTAATAATTAGTTCATATTTGTACATAGATTTGAAAAAGTACTGTCACTGCTAAGTGCCATGAGCAAAATATAGTACTGTCTCTCAAGAGCTCTCAAGAAGACCATTATTCATTCTTGAACTTGGTCAGATTTAGAATATGGTATGTGTGTAGTTGAGATGTGAAAAAAAAATCCTATATTTTGGAATGCTCTTATATGCTTGAAGCCTCAAATGTATTTTTTGTGGTAAAGATAAAGTTTTAAAAAAATCTCATATTATAAATATTTTCATTAACTTAAATGATTTAAGTGAAAACTGATGTTTTCAGAGTCTGAAGACAATATCTTGCAATGTCTGAAATCCCACCCCAGAACTAGAGCACCTACATCAGCACATACATTGTGGGCCGCATATGCAGCTCTCTCTGTGTTATGTGGGCAGCATCCACACAATATATATACTACCTGTATGGCCCTGAGGATGTCATATGGGCCGCAGCTGTGTTCTGATTGGGCCGCAAGCAGCCCACAGGCTGCGGGTTGAGAAGCACTGTCCTAGCTGCTACAGGGGTAGGCCTGTGAAGGCTGTAATCCAGCAAAGTAATCTTCATATCAGGGTCTGCTATACTCAGGCCTGATTCAGCAAGATACTTATGAGTGTACCTCACTTTAAGTATGTGAGTAGCCTTGGGACTTAAAATTAGGCATGTGTTTAAGTCCCTTGACAAATCAGGGACCTAAACTGATCGCAAGATCAGGAGCTCACAATGTATAGGTGTAGGCCTGAATTCTCATTTACACTCTGGCAACTTTACAGTACACTAGTCATGAAAAGAGGCCTTAAAGTGAGTGAAATATAATTGACTCCCATTTCAGGCTTCTTTACACATCCAGAGTAATGTAAAGGGGCCCTAGTATAAATGAGAATCAGACCCATATATATTAAATTAGATTTGATATTTAAGCCTAGATTTGGATTTTGAGCACACAATACTTCCGTGTGAAAAGTACTCAGATTTCTTGCAGGTACACCATGGAAATTGAGCTTTGGAAACGTGTATCATAAGCGTCTTATAAAAGATATGTGTTAATAGCTGTAAGGAAGGTGAAACAGAATTAAGAACTACTAAAACTGTGATCAAGGGGGTGGGGAGAAAAACACATTTGGAGAAACATAGCTCCTTCTTAGATGTAAATGATTCTGATACGCATAAAATCTATTTTGCCTTGCTAGAGAGGAGGTTAGCATTTGTACTGAGTCATGTATATTGCCTATTTTATGGATTAAAATTCTTCCACACATCAGTTAAATCATAAATGTGTAAGAGAGGACAATTCTTTTACAGATGGAGGATGAGACTCTAAATGGTTTCTGTCTTTGGTATAATAGATAGTGCAGTTAAAATCTCCCCCCAAAATCAGCACATTCTCAGGCAGACAATTCGATAAAACACTACGTATAATGTAATTCAAAAAGAGCACCTTATTTCCCATCAGTAGTGGAATAAATGTTAATGAAGCAAATACAAGTTTGATCAAAGTTGTCCTGAACTTTTAACAACCTTTTCTAATACTTTTAAGTGAAGGTTTAAAACAGGGATCTAGTTATTTATTTCTAAACCTTAGCCTAAAAATATGTTTTTGTTGCATTTTTAATCACAAACAGTCTTATTTCTGTCCATATTTAAATTATATATATATATATATATATATATATAATACATTAATTATATATGTATATGCATATATACAGACACAAACACACATAATATACTGAGTGAAATATTTTTAAACAGACATCCAGGGGTACTAGATGCCACAGGGGATTTGTAACAGGCTAAAGAGTCTTTCTCCTCAAGATCACCCTTTCGACTCTAATCTGGTTCCATAGGTGGTAGAGAGCTGTTCCATCTGAGAACATGTAGCATAAGTAAGAACAGTGTGGGAGTGTTTATTGCTACCTCAGGGCAGAAAATTTGTGTCCATGGGACTCTCAGGCATGTATTTTGTCTCACTGGTTCTTTGTGTACCCCCTGCCTGTTTGTTGTATCCTTGTGTTGTCTCTTGTCTTATACTTAGATTGTAAGTGTCTCGGGGCAAGGACTGTATCATTTGTTCTGCCTAGACCTGGGGCCCTAGTCTATGAGTGTGGTCCCTAAGCACTATTGAAATACATAAGGAATAACAACATAACACCCACTATGAATAAGAGAACAAATGGGATGGCTCTGTGTTGCGATGTCCCATTTGTTACCTAGGTGCTTGGCTTGAGGAGAGACTAGATCATTTTCATGTTCTTCTCGACTTTAGTGTGTTCAGGGATCATGGAACTTGTTCAGCTGGAAAGGGAATTGATACAGCCTGCAACAGAGGACTTTGGAAACTGGGTCCTGCACTGGCTGCATAGAGGAGAAAAACAAAAGTGAGAAAGCAGGCTCTGCGTGTTAGTGTAGGGGGGAATATATAACATGGTCGGAGATTTTAATGCTTGGTTTAGATACAAGACTCTGCTTGTAAGTGATTCTGATGTTGAGTGCTTGAACCTTTTCTAAAGATGCAAGGCAAATATAACGGAATCTGCTACTTTTGATTAACTCCGAAGAGGATGTAAGAGGTCTAGGAGTTTCTTTGGTAGAAGCAAAGGGAACTAGAGACAGGGACATGGAAGGTACAGCTAAGAAACCTGGGGAACATCCAAGCTTAGGAAGAATGCTTATGCTCAGGTTTATGTACAGGGATTGTGGTCTGAGTTACTGATAAAGACAAACTGCTGAGGGTATATGGGGTAAGGTTTGGATTATATACTATGTGTGTGTATATATTCTTCTGAGCTATGTGCCACTAATGTGTTACCATTGTGTGATTAAAAAAAAAAAAGAAGGCTGCTTGCTAAAGGAAACAATATTTCTGGCTGGAGCTGCTGTCTACATGGCCACTATTTTTTGTTTTTGGAATAGACGAGGTTACACCAAAAAGGCAGATTCAGTATTTTCCCAAATTCTCCCATTGGTGGGTCTCCCCCCACACCCCAAAATGTTTTTCCTGAAGAATCACCACTCCCATCTTCCTTGTCAAATTATATAAGCTGAGCACAGTGCTAAACGACCAATAAATTCAGTGGATGTAAGAGATAAAGTACAAGCACATCCGGCAAGAATTCTTGGACATGTTTGTTTGCTAAGCAATGTTGCCTTCTTCCTTGAGGATGTTTACAAGAAAAAGTTTTGATTTAAAAGGAAATATAAAAGAATAGATTCCACATTCTCTCACTTCTTTCTGGGAGCTCATGTTTCCCTGCGACACAGGGTTTATTATAGAGTTAAAGAGGGATATTTCTGTGGGATCCTCTTCTTAAAAAAGTAGCAGCCAGCACATCAGTGACATGACCCTGGTTGTGAGTAATCTCCCTTGACAAAATCCTTTCCAGAAAAGCTCAAAACCAGTTCCCAAACTATTGAGAAATCAAAAAAAAAGAAATCAAATCAGAGGTTTGGGGAAAAAATGAAAAACTTCTCCTTTCATTTCATCCCTGAAATCACCTTTTAACATCAACCAAGAAACAGGCAAATTTACATTCTCCTGCTCATGGTTTCTATGTGTCAAAAATGTTGTGCTATTTGTATCTGTTAATCTGTGACTCACTGACACAATGCATTCTCTAACTGCCCTCTGCCCTTTCACAAATACTATGATGCTTTGAATTCTCTAAAGCTTATTAAAATATCAGGAAGTCAATGGGCTTTTGTATTATTCTTCAAAACTGTTTCAAGATATAATGTCATCGTGCCTTAGGAAGAGAATGCAGTGGCGTGTGTAGCAGTGTTCCCTCTAATTTTTGACAGGCTGTGTGTGCAAAAAATTTCTTCTGTGCAAATTGTTGTGCTTCTGTGCAAATTTTTGTGTGTGCAGTGTTTTGCCGTGTGCCTGGGGTTTAGGATCTGTGTGCGCGCGCTCACACGCACAGCTTAGAGGTAACAATATCTTCATAAATGATCTGGAGGATGGTGTGGATTACACTCTCAGCAAATTTGCGGATGATACTAAACTGGGAGGAGTGGTAGATACGCTGGAGGGCAGGGATAGGATACAGAGGGACCTAGACAAATTGGAGGATTGGGCCAAAAGAAATCTGATGAGGTTCAATAAGGATAAGTGCAGGGTCCTGCACTTAGGACGGAAGAACCCAATGCACAGCTACAGACTAGGAACTGAATGGCTAGGCAGCAGTTCTGCGGAAAAGGACCTAGGGGTGACAGTGGACGAGAAGCTGGATATGAGCCAGCAGTGTGCCCTTGTTGCCAAGAAGGCCAATGGCATTTTGGGATGTATAAGTAGGGGCATAGCGAGCAGATCGAGGGACGTGATCGTCCCCCTCTATTCGACATTGGTGAGGCCTCATCTGGAGTACTGTGTCCAGTTTTGGGCCCCACACTACAAGAAGGATGTGGATAAATTGGAGAGAGTCCAGCGAAGAGCAACAAAAATGATGAGGGGTCTGGAACACATGAGTTATGAGGAGAGGCTGAGGGAACTGGGATTGTTTAGTCTGCAGAAGAGAAGAATGAGGGGGGATTTGATAGCTGCTTTCAACTACCTGAGAGGTAGTTCCAGAGAGGATGGTTCTAGACTATTCTCAGTGGTGGAAGAGGACAGGACAAGGAGTAATGGTCTCAAGTTGCAGTGGGGGAGGTTCAGGCTGGATATTAGGAAAAACTTTTTCACTAGGAGGGTGGTGAAACACTGGAATGCGTTGCCTAGGGAGGTGGTGGAATCTCCTTCCTTAGAAATTTTTAAGGTCAGGCTTGACAAAGCCCTGGCTGGGATGATTTAATTGGGTATGGATCCTGCTTTTGAGCAGGGGGTTGGACTAGATGACCTCCTGAGGTCCCTTCCAACCCTGATATTCTATGATTCTATGAACAGTGGTGCGGAGTATACTACATTCATTGCACTAATATTCCATAAAACCGCACCAAATCAGCAGAACTTTTATATCTTCAGGGTAGCTCTATAATATGAAACAGATGCTAGAGAAGAGCTGATACAATGGACACCGAATGTATTCTTATGGTATTAACAGTTGAACAAATACCAACCAAAAGAAACAGTTAAATAAATAAATAAATAATATGCAATTTTGTTTTTAAAAAAACAAAATGATTCTGTGCAGTCAGAATTAACAGATATATAGATTTTATGGACAGAAAAGGTGATCGGATATTCTAGCCTGACCTCTTGCAGAACACAGGCCATAGAAATTCATCCAGTTACTCCTGTACTGAG
Source organism: Lepidochelys kempii (assembly GCF_965140285.1). Lineage (NCBI taxonomy): Eukaryota > Metazoa > Chordata > Testudines > Cheloniidae > Lepidochelys > Lepidochelys kempii. Next base: position 246,815,146 of record NC_136381.1, on the reverse strand, counting down.
CCTAATAATTTGGATTTGACTGACATATGTTGTGGCATATATGGCAACTTCCTGCAACATCCCTGAAAACCCTTATTGAATTAATGTTAAGTATCTTTGGAGTCCATTGTATTAAATGCAAAGGTTATGTATTATTGTGGCCTGGATGATCAAAGGTCCATATTGAACAAAGTGAAAGATCAAAATGATCTTCCAGGACAATATGTGTGAAGTGTATTTCCTGGGATCTCCAGGGGGAGATGAATGTAAATTTTCTGGTTAAGCAAAAACCCAGCCTTTCGAAACGACACCCTTAAAATTGGACCTTAGTCTTCTGATTACCTGTTCCCAGAGTCCGAAGATCAAAGGCCCAAACTATATAAAGGAAAGACTGAACATTCATGGGTGTGCAAGTTCTGAGATAAGGCTATTATTAGCTTGTAACCGTAGGAAAAAACTCTGGTGGATCTGAAGAACTGACTCTTACCAAAGCCCTAGTTGGAATTGTGTGTGTGTAACTGGGAGTTACCTCTGGTAAGCTTATTAGAATTCCTATAGCAGTGTTTCCCAAACTTGGGACGCCACTTGTTCAGGGAAAGCCCCTGGCAGGCTGGGCCGGTTTGTTTACCTGCCGCATCCACAGGTTCGGCCTATCGCAGCTCCCATTGGCTACAGTTCACTGTGCCCGGCCAATGGGGACTGTAGGAAGCAGCGGCCAGTACGTCCCTCTGCTCGCACCACTTCCCGCAGCCCCCATTGGCCTGCAGCAGTGAACCACGGCCAGTGGGAGCCGTGATCGGCCGAACCTGCAGATGCGGCAGGTAAACAAACCGGCCCGGCCTGCCAGGGGCTTTCCCTGAACAAGCGGCATCCCAAGTTTGGGAAACACTGTCCCATAGGATCATTTATTGTTTAAATATGTTTTTTCTGTAACACTTTTACTATTAGAATAAATGCTTTCTTATAAAGAGCTGTATGGTAACTTATAACTGCTAGCAATTACATTGTTCATAAACTTGAGACGAGAAAGCAAAGTGCAGACGCTGGCCTGTTTAGGCAGTCTGACTTGCTGGGAATATCACAGTCTAGGCAAGGAACAGTGCAGCCTGGGAAAAAACCTCAGTCAGGAAGGAGAGAGATGCCAGTCCCTTAGTGGATCATAAAGAGGGAATATAGGCCCAGTTGTCCTGAACTGCAACACATATCTTTCAGAATGAGGCTTTAATTATGTTGTGTAGTAACACTGTGGCTGACTGAAGCATGAAAGGGTTCCAGAATCTTGTAGTTTTGTATTTCATTTTTATTACTCCATATGAGTTTACACTCCCTCCTCCCCTGCAGCTCCTGCCTACTCTCGTGTAGTTATGAGCAGGCGATCTTTTGTGTTTGTATCTCTCCAGTCTGATAAGAAGGTGTAGTCTCTTTCTCAGGCTACACACAATCTAAGGACAGATAGAGAGGGAGGATGGGATATTATATGTAAATAGACAAGTCAAGATAGCATCTGGTCACACATTTGTAAAATATCATTAATTTTAACTAGGTACCTGCTAGGGCTCACAGGTTAATATTTTTAAAGATGCAACCACTGAGCCCTCCACAAAAATCACTTTTCCCCCTTCAACTACAGAGGGTGAAATTCACTTCTGGTGCAGAGATCCAGTGAAGTCCTCAAAATAAGACAAATGTGTGACATAGTTGGTTCACAGGCCTTGAGATGGCTAAGGGATAGGGGTGAATTTCACACAGTGTGAATAACAGGAAGTCAATCTAATCAGACCTATACAAAAAATATTAGTAACTTTTGAAAAGTAACCAATACTTCTAAATCAGTGAAATTCTGGTTAGCAATTTCATGTCATTTTATATATCAACCTGTAAATATTTTTGTTTCCCAAAACTGTAGTTTCCAGTATCGAATTTGTCAAGGCTCCACTGTTTTGCATTCAAATAAATAAATATTAAGGTGATAGTCTCTCCTTTTTTTTATGCACAATATAAGGAATAGATCATGCAGCTGTAAAAACTGAAGCTGGGGGTGTGAAAGGAGATTTGAAAATGAATGGGTTGCTCACCAGGTTATACTTACCCTTTTCCTAAGTAAAAATGTCCCCAAGATTGAGACATACATTTTTCTGAAGGACAGAATATAGCCACATCGTGAACCAGTTCATCCCTGGTCCCAGTTCATTGATTTCAGTTGGGTTTCAGCAGGGATGAATTTGGCCCATGGATCTGTCTTGTTTATCGTATGTAAAAATCCAAGCTAAACAGCGAAAACATAAAAACAGACTAGGCCGTTAGCATTAAAATTGTCTGCAGAGACAGATTGTGTAATGTAGGGTTTATTGAATCCCTGTAGCTTTCCAGCAAAGCTTACTGTGTGAGTTGAATGTAGAATATCCTGGTGTAATTTAAATGAAAATGTTGACTAGCTCTAAAAGATCCATTAGCAGGCCTAAACTGAATAGGCAGCCATTTGCTATGTCCTCAACACCTGCTACTTAAAACAAGAGAAACACTGTTACCACGGGTTACCAGAAGATACTGTGTTCCAATGGCAAAGTGGTAATTTTAGAAGAATTTATGTTTCTTAGGGTTGAATGTTATAAAACACATGAAACAGCTTTGTAATAGAGAGCTAAAGTGCAAACAAGTGCTGCAGCAGGAAGCATGTCTCAGTTCATAAGAAAGCATTGCATAATAAATAGAAATAAATATCAGCTTGAATGAATACTTTGTTCCTTGTTTATGATTTGCACAGTTCTAATTACAGTGCAGAAACCATGCCACTCAAGTGCTATGATGTCTCCAGTTTGGGGAAATCTGTGGAATGTAGACAAGGCTGTCAAGCAAATATAGCTGCATTTCAGAGAAATATACTCTTGGAGGCTGATCTGCCAAGCTCCCAAGAGGAGGCACTCAACACTTAGTTGGATCAAGTCTTTAGACTATTTTATATTGGGCAGTGAGTCCTACGTGTAGCCCACTTCAGCAGTCCATCCTTATTCAGCAAAGCTCTTTTCAGGCCTTTCTTTAAGTCCCATTGACTTCAATGGGACTTAAGCATGTGCTTAAAGTTTACCATGTTCTTAAGTGCTTTGTGGACATAAACATTAGCTTAAATGCTTTGCTGAATTAGTCTAAGGCACTTAAGCTTCTGCATAACTTCAAGCATCCAAATTTACCTGTGGAATTTGATTACCTGGCTTGGCTGGGGCCACAGTTGCCAACTTTCACGTGATAAATAAGCACCCTGACTTTCACAATAAGCCAAAAATCAAGCTAATCCCATTTCAAAAGAAGGCCAAAACAAGCCAATCCCTAAGAACCCCAACAGTCTATGTGACTAGATCCCCCTGGCATGCAGTCTGAGACTGTGATGGGCCTGCTATGCACCCCTGATTCTCTCCCCCCCTTGCCCCTGCTTGCCTGCCCTTGCCCCTGCTTGCCGGGAGCCAATCAGAAAAAAAAAAAAAAGAAGAAACAAGCTACAACTAGCAACAAGCTACAAGCCAAAAACTAGCCAACAAGCAACTCGCAAGCCAAGTAAGCCAAAATCAAGCCCAATTTCTGCATTTTTTCCACGGGTTTGGCATGTCTAGCTGGGGCCTAAGAATGCAGAGGGTGAAATCTTTGAGCTGTCCAGTCTTAAGGAGTTAAGTCTAATATCTTGCAGCTTGTGGTCATCAAAGTATGGCCCAGCAACAATAATATAGTTAGGCTTCTCTAATTTATTTGGATGTAGATTTTTTAAATTATGCAGTTCTCAGTGCGACACATCAATGTGCCTTATTCCAATCTTTCTAACACTTTAAATGCAAATAAATAAATAAAGGCTTTTTTTACCCTTTGTCTTGGTTTCACTCTTAATTTTAATGAATCTACATAGAAATTCTTCAAAGGGTTCAAAAGAGAATTTGGTGAAACTGGAAGGACAAAAACCTACCAACCCCCTGGGGTGGAGTGGGGGGTGATCTCTGGTAACTTTTTTAGGTTCTTTTATTGTTTTACTATGTTTTCTCTGCAATGCTTAGGAATAAATGTGCTTACTTAGGAAAAAAAACAAAAACTGTGTGGTAACTTACAATTGTAGGCAATACACTGACCATAGCCCTTGGAGAGAAAGCAAAGTGCAGTGCTAGCCTCTTAGGCAGTTTGGCTTGCTGGGGATATCACAGTGCAAAGCAGAGAGCTGTGCAGCCTTAAAAATCCCCAGTCAGGAGGCAGTGAGACATGAGCTGACACTCAATAAAGGTGATGGCTGGGAACCAGAAGCCTAAAATGGGTGTCCTTTGTGAACTGCAGGGCGTGAATACAGGCGCAGATGCCGTGAAACTGTGACATTTGGTATGAATCATCACACCAACACTTCCAAAACCCTCAGGCCAGCCCTGTGTATAATAGACATATAGCAAAGGACAGAATTCAGTTACATTAAAGGAAAATTATTTCACAGAACCATCCAAAAATGACCTAAAGTCAGCTAAAGATGTAACCCCCCAAAATACATTATGAATATGTAAGTATATTCCAATGCCCTTTTTCAAAATTAAATTAAAGGACTTAGAAGCGGGAAGAAATGAGGTATGTTAGTCTCTAAGGTGCCACAAATACTTCTCATTGTTTTTGTTTTATCAGTAAGGACTTTACAGCTGGAGGGTATCGTGATACTTTCGGCTATGTCTACACGCAGAGCTGGGGATGTGATTCCAAGTTCACGTACACATACTCGCGCTAGCTTTCATTGAATTAGCACACTACACACAGTAGTGTAGCTGCAGGAGTATGGGCAGTTGTGAGTGGGTGGGCAAGAGGTAGTTGCCCCAAGTGTGTAGCCACAGGGTGTGAGTGAGTTGGGAGTTGTGGCAGTTAGCCCGTGTGGTTGCTCACCTCTGCCCGTACTACCGCTGTTTTACTGCTGGTTTTAGCATGCCAGTTTGATAAGAGCTAGCACCAGGATGTCTCATTGAGCTGGGAATCACACTCCCAGCTCCAGGTGTACACATAGCCTTAGCCTACCAGTAACTGTCATTATTATTTAATGAAAGGAACTTCAGAATTCATCCTAAGGTTGGTGTTGGGGTGCGGTGCACTAAAGATGGTTAAATGCTCAAATATACAGCACAGCCCAATTCTATAGCCATAGGCTATGTCTACACTACCGCAGTAAGTCGACCTACACTACACAACTCCAGCTATGTGAATAAGTCAACGTATCTTAGGTCGAGTTACCGCAGGGTCTACACCATGGGGGGTTGATGGGAGAAAATCTCCCGTTGACATACCTTATTCTTCTCGTTGCGGGTAGAGGACAGGGGTCGACTGGAGAGCAGTCTGCAGTCGATTTGGCGGGTCTTTACTAGACCCGCTAAATCAACCGCCGGTGGATCAATCTCAGAGCATCAATCCCTGCCATAGTGTAGATCTGCCCTTACTTGTGTGAGTAATCCTTAGTCACCACATTAAGCCCATGGGACTCCTTGTATGAACTTAGGTTACATTGATCCCAAATTTAAGATTCCTTTTCTTATGGCTATTGACATTAGTCACTATAAGACTTGTTTGGTTTTTTGTTTTGCTTTGTTACATTTATCTATAACTTTCAGTACAACTCTTTGTCTGAAAGTTTTAGAAAAAAAAAGCCCTCATGGAACTAACATGATCTTTGCTGCCATCACATTGTTCACTCTGCTTTCCCTGACCTCTCTCTGCCTTTTCCATTTAGCTCTTTGATGCCGGGATCATCTACAACTCTGTTTTGTACAGTGCCTAGCACACTGAGGTCCTATTCTTGCTGGGCCCATAGGCAGTACCGTAATAATAGATGATAATAATTAGTTCAGGCCCAGCAGAATGAGCTGAATTAAACCAAGACATTGTAAAATTGGTTCCGCTATCTCCCACATGACACATAGCATGAATATTGCTGGCTGAACTGTTATTTATGAATAACAGACCCCTCCTTATTTCACTTCCACCAATGTGCTTCTGTTGACTGGAAATAGGGGAACTCCTAATTAACAGTACATCTGTGCAAGTAGGATCAGACCCTTTATTTGTATGAACTTAGCTCATTGATGATTAGTAATCCCTCCAAAAAAGATCCTGATTTTCTTTGAATGTTTTCATTTTTCATAAACATTCACAGAATGGTGTTGATTAATAATTTTTAAATTATGAAACTGCATTTGTTATTGGTGTTGTATGGGTGGCCCCATAAGCCACCTGGCCTGGTTTCCGCTCCTTGGTTTGATAACTAAAACGTGCTAAACATGTGGGTAACATATAGCAAATAATTCTCACTTTCATATGGATTTTCAGATGAATCATCATTTATGTTAAATATGATAAAATCTTTAGGATTCCAAATCCTTTCATACATACTCAGAAAATACTTGTGAATAATAAAAAATATGACCTACAAATCATAGTGGAATGATCTAGGCAGTTCTAGTGATGACTATACTTATGAATCAGGTGTATTTTACTATTTGACTGGGTTCTAGGTGTGAGCTATGATGTCATGCCACTGCATCATGTCTTGGTGTTGAATTGTGTGAGGATGTTGCGTTGCCAAAGCATAAGATGTAAAAGCTACCATGCCAGAGTAGATCAATAATCCTTCAAAGTCCAATATCTTGCCTCCAGCACTAGCTAATATCAGATGCTTCAGAGGAGGATGTAACAGAACAGACTTGTCATCCTGAGCTTCATAAGGCTATTTTATTGTGGCCGGCTCCCTGCACTTCAAAAGCTCATCCCTTGAATGAAGGGGTAATGAGCTGAGTTATCCACATTTTGTGCTCTATAACAAACCTTGAACTTCTCTGATTTTGCCCACAGAAAGTAACTTATTTGAACTTGACTTATGATGGAAAGCAAGTAGAGTTTTCTCAGCTACTTTATAGTAACTTCCCACAGACAAGCAGGAAGAGGGTAAAATTTATTTGACAGGTGACTGCAGTATAAGCTATCATACATTTTCTATTAAATTTAAACCTCATAATAACTTGCTGAAACAATGAAGCCATAGCCCTGAAAAAGAACTTTCATAATGGAATGGAAAAATTATATTTAAAGATATGGTGGAAAGATATCCAGATAACAAAGCAAAAATAAAATTAATTTTTGAAAGTGTGTAGTAGTAAAGATTTTCCACATGACTAGATGCTATTATTGAGCTAATACAAATACCACCGTTATTGAGAAATAAGGTAATAGTTTTAGCTCTGAATAAAAATTTAAATCTGAAAAATGTCTTTACACCTACATTTAGGAAAATCATCATCTTATCATTTCTTTTATATCACAGCATCAAACTTATCAGTGTGTGCAAAGAGAGTGTATATGTATACACACACACAGACACCTACACACATATATAATGTATTGCATATGGATAGAAGTTCCAGAGAGGAAATACTTCCTCTATTGGTGAAAAGTGTTGCCATAGAGATACTCATTTGCACAGGCTAACCACCCATAATTCTTCCATGGACTTAGGAAGTCATCATAAACTATACATGAACTTGGATTTGGGGAAGTAGGGGTTCCCAGAGACATGCAAAGTGGGAAAAGAGCTCTTATCTTGGTATCAAGAGCTCATTTCCAAGTTGCCAAGACCCTGTTCGAAGGTCCTATGAACTTTCTGGGCTTTGTGGTGAGAGATGACAATAGATTGTTGTCTTTAAGGCAAGAGATGATGCTGTGGACAGCAGCAGAGATGGGTGGACTCCAATGAGACCTTGTCTAATAATCTGGAATGACTAAACTGGGTTTGGTGCTGGTATCTTCAGACAGGAACAGGAAAGCAGAATCCTTGGGACTGGAGACAGACCAGCTAAAAAACACTAGGATGACTGCTACTAGCTGATCCAAAACTGTGAAAGGCATTTGGTGAATAGGTGAGTTGGGGCAACCAAGGGACTGTCTCCTGTGGGACATTCTCACTGTTGGGTGGTATGGGAGTTAGACTACTGCCAGAGTTACTCTTTTTTTATTCTTTATTTGCATATAAATTCTATTGCTGTTTTCCCAAATTTTTCCTTGTTTGTACATTGTCTCAGAGTGCTTGTGAGTGGGGAAGTTCTGCTCATTAAGGGGACTCATGAAGGGTTTGTTTAGTTTTTCCTAGTTTTCTGGATAGGGGTACAAGTCAGTTTAGATATTTGTCAAGAGATGCCCTATGTATACTAAGCCTGGCCCTTACTGCTGGCATTACCCAATAGCAGAAGGGCTACATGCATGTATGTACACATGCACATATTACATACATACATTATAGGGGCATGGTAGTGGCTTTATATTATGCTTGTGTTCAGTTGTTTAGATCATAGATGCCATCATAGAATATCAGGGTTGGAAGGGACCTCAGGAGATCATCTTGTCCAACCCCCTGCTCAAAGCAGGACCAATCCTCAATTTTTTGCCCCCAATCCCTAAATGGACCCCTCAAGGATTGAACTCACAATCCTGGGTTTAGCAGGCCAATGCTCAAACCACTGAGCTATATCAAAGCAGATTACTTAAAGCATGTTATCAATTTCTTTGTTTTGTATGAAATATGCAGCATATCTTCCTTCAGATTTACTACACGTACTTTGTGAGTAAAGGCTGAATTCTCTGGGGATTTTCTATTCAATCTGTAACTTAGTTTATGAGTTAGAATGAACTACAGTGAGACATTACAGACCTTTCCCACCGCTTTCTGACCTTTTCTTGAAATCCTTTTTGCTAACAAATGGCTAATTTGTTATCATTCACACTTTCTGTATGGTAAAAATTCGTTTGCAGCTTATTTCAAAAATGAATTTGAAGAAATTAGGCTGCAGATAAGCAAACACACCATAACAATTATTTCCCTCCACCCCGCTCACACCCCCGCCGAGCCCCCTTACTCATATAGGCACCATAAAACACATAACTTACAATGGGACTAAAGGAACCCGGTGGGATTGGAGCTACTCATGCCCTCAAAGAAGGGCAACAAAAATGATTAGGGGACTGGAACACATGAGTTATGAGGAGAGGCTGAGGGAGCTGGGATTGTTTAGCCTGCAGAAGAGAAGAATGTGGGGGGATTTGATAGCTGCTTTCAACTACCTGAAAGGGGGTTCCAAAGAGGATGGCTCTAGACTGTTCTCAATGGTAGCAGATGACAGAACGAGGAGTAATGGTCTCAAGTTGCAGTTGGGGAGGTTTAGATTGGATATTAGGAAAAACTTTTTCACTAAGAGGGTGGTGAAACACTGGAATGCGTTACCTAGGGAGGTGGTAGAATCTCCTTCCTTAGAGGTTTTTAAGGTCAGGCTTGACAAAGCCCTGGCTGGGATGATTTAACTGGGAATTGGTCCTGCTTTGAGCAGGGGGTTGGACTAGATGACCTTCTGGGGTCCCTTCCAACCCTGATATTCTATGATTCTATGATTCTATGACCACTACTTATTAGCATGTATGTATGTTGTGACTCTATAGCCTTAGGAAGAAAGCTGCCATTTCCCATTGTTCCCAGTAAGACTCAAGCAGCAGGAAAGAAGGCCCCTATTTCACTAAAGGCTTTGTGGGGAAATATCGGTACAGCATGTGCTACAAGACATCAAAATGTGTAATATATGACCAAAATGTAGAACAACTGTATTTTGTACCACAAGCTCATTGCACCTTCACCTAGTCTAAAGGATATTTTGATGGGAATCCCTCTCCCTTCCCCCAAACCGGAAGCCTGATTGAGATGAAAAGTGGTACAGTCAAGAAATCTGGTAGTCAGATGAAAGCAAGACTGTCCCAAGACAAGACCTCTTGGCTTTTGTTTCTAATGTTATTGAAGATGTAGGAAAAGACTGCTGTCCCCTATGGTCTATAGCTAGGAGAATGTGAAAATGTCTGTGTTGTGAAGTTTGTCTCAGCTGGTCAGTACTAGGTTTTCTGAGAAAATAAGGTCTTGTGGTGTCCAGTACAACTGAGATGGACCCACCTGGCCTCCTCAAGCACAGAATTCACAACCCTCATCACGACCACACTGCTTTCTCTCCTTCTCCCAACCTCAGACATCTCCAGTCCCTCCATATCTACACATGACATAGGGGGAAGTTTGGAGGGAACAGGGATTCTCTCCATACTTCCCTCAAACCCTTCTACATTTGCCACCTAGAAAATCCATGTAACTTGTGTCCATATGTTAATGGTGAATGTTTGCTATTGTTGCTGAAGCTGTAAGTAAGGTTTTGCATGAATGCTGTGAAGGATTTATGTGTTGTGTGTGTCATGTTCATGGCATACACACAGAGAAGTTAGATTCAAACAAATATTCTTGCTGGAAAGTTGCAATGTAACACTACTTTATTTCTTTGAATTCTGAACAATTACACACAACAACCCAAATACAGAGGGAGACAGACCAGGCTGCTCCCTTAAAAAAAAAAGGTATGGGGGGAGGCACAACTCACTACTTTTGTCTGTCTGTCTGCAGACTGACTCTGTCATAAGCTAACCTGCAAGCAGGCATAGGAAACACTATGAGAATTTAAAGTGATAGATCATCATTTTAACCATTGTCAGTACACCACAGTGTAAAGTGCATATCCTTGTACCAGTTGGAGGCATAAGGAAGTTCCTTTGGGATGACAAGAAGTCTATCACTGTCAGTAGACAAATGTTATGTGGGCAGAGAGGTATCCCATGACTTGGTATTTCCTTGCTGTTTAAAGTCTGCTTTGGGAGCATGTCACACTTAATCAAATTAATCCCTTTTAAACTGTGCTCTTGTTTGTAAAATCTCTCTATATACATATTACTGTGAAGGTCAGCAAGGAATGAGAGGCAAGTGCATTAGTTCTGGAAAAACTTCAGATGAATACAGTAAATCATTGAGACAGACATGACTTGCATTTTGCACATAAAGCAATATAGATTAATTTACTAAGCAACCGATTCTGTGAAGTGCTGAACACCTTTCAGGGATGGACTCCCAGGGTGACATTCATGCCTGTGCAAAATCCAGTTTATGGCTCATGAGGCCCTTAAGCCCCCAAATAGGGTTTAAATGAGACTTTAGTGGTCCATAAGTCCTGTGGTGAGTCTTTGCTTACCCTAAATAATGTACATGTTGAATAGCATTTATGAATGAATATAGTGCCTCCATATGTGCTTTTTAAGGTGTTGTAGAACAAACATGTACCTAATCTATGTATCTATCAATTTGACTGGTCCCCAGCCCCATAAAAATCATGTATATAAAAAATAGCAATAGAAATCCAGAACTACAAAGCCATAAGGCGTACATAAGTAATTAACAAAAAGTCTGTTTTTTAATATTTGCCTTTTTCTAATGCTAAAAATAATCCATGAATAAAGGACAAACACAGAAAGCTTGGCTACTATCTTTATTATGCCCTTTTACAGCTTACAGTCAATGGATAGTTTTAATTCTAGAGAGAAGAAAATCACTCTCACAATTTCCCCCCTCCGTGGTCCCTCAAGAATGCCCCCTTATGTTTTCAGGCTCTCCGATGTCACCTCTCTTGAGCAGAAACCATCTCTCTCCCTCCTGACTGGGGTTTTTAAGGTTGGACATTCCCTGCCTTCCACTATGATAACCCCAAGAAGTCAAGCTTCCTAAGGCCAGCCAGTGTACATTATTTCCTCCCCTCGCCCCGCACTCCAGACAGTGACTGTTTTACTAGTGATCACACAGCTCTTCCTTGGCAGGGTACATTTATTTTACTGGCAAAAAAAGCATACAGAGAAAACATAAAAACAATAAAAGTTCCTACATGCTTACTAAACATTCCAGGACTCACTCATCAGTCTTATGAGGCCCTACTATTCCAAGGTCTTTCCAACCTTTCAGCAAGAGCTGGCATCCTGCTAAGACCCCCAAATCCTCTGTTGAACAAGACCCTGAGTCTCCCCAAACTCAACCTTTATATACCCAAAGCCCCTCCTTTATTCCCCAGTCTCTGGAAAACCCAGCCTGAAGCAATATATACAAACCACCCTGGTGCTTGGTGCTTCTCTGGAGCTGTTTACTATCTCAGGAACTGTAGTAGTCACCCCACACTGTTTTTAGTTCCTGGAGGAGCTGCAGTAGACCTCCCCCCATGTACTTGCATACAATCTCTGGCCTACAACAATATGTAAAACATTCATAAACTTAATTAAATATGCTCCCCCAAAGATACTGCATATGGTTGCAATATCTGCTGCCATCATCTATAGCAGCTGATGTTGCACCTAACAAATACATTTCGCCCCTTGAAGGCAATCAGTGACTTCAGTGGGATTTGGATCAGGCCCATTGTGAGACCTGCTCACTTTCTAGTGATAGCAGGATACCTGCCAGTTCTAATAAGGTTTAAAGTGAGATCTTTGCTATTAACCTTGTTCAATCATTTAAAACAGTGGTTTTCAAACTGGGGTATGGAAGCTCTTGTCATGGGGGAACATGAGAAAAATTCTGTAATGGCAGACAACACATTTTATTAAGTAAGACTTGGCAATCTAATCATAGGTATATTATGACCCTATCTCGATGGGGATATGTGGTAGACTACATCATTTGGAAGGGGGTACACAGCCTAGGAAGGTTAAAAACCACTGATTTAAACCAATGGAAGCAGATATAAATAAAATGCTATCATTCTGATCAAGTAACTTTTCACACTCACTTTGCACTACACAAAGTGCAGGGCAATGACAATTCGGGCCCTTTGGGAGGACTGTACAATTTATAGGTATGTTTATCTTAAAGTCTGGAAGCTGTTTTTCCCATACTAGAAAATGGTATTAACATGCCTTAGAGTACCAAGTCCAGTATACTTACATGGTATATGTGCGCAGTATTCAAATTCGGTCGATTGAGTTCTAGCATGAGAACAGGAAGTCACATTATGAGTGTCACATAAAATCTGTGGCCTGGGTAACTGTTCCGTCAAGGCAACAGAGAATCTTTTGAAACCTTAGCTGACAGAAGTCTGATTCATTGAAGACTGATATCTGTAAAGGACTCTGAGGGGAAAACGACAACTGAACTGGACCTGTATGGACTAACAGTGCAAGCCAGACACAGCAGATATTGTCTTGATTTTTCCAGTAATTCTCCAAGTCAATTCTGTCCCTTTCTCTGTTATTTTAGATAGTGATTAGGAAACCATTGTGCGCAATGCAACATTAAATTACGATCACATATAAATTACACCACCGACTTTTTCTATAGCAAGTGAAAACCAGTTTAAAAACACATGAAGAAAAGGAAACAGCAAGACTTCGGAGTTCTTTTGAAAAACATTATAACACACGGTTATTATGCAGCTCTTCACATTTGCACTGGAAGGTGATCTGACCAAAGCTATTCATTAACTTTCAAATATATCTATACCTGTTAGTCTGCACAACTTAGAAAAAATTTCCTCAGGTTCAAAGATACAAACCCTACATTAAGGATGCAGTCTTGCAAAATGCAAAGCTCTCTTAACTTTGTTTGGAGTTGAGGGAGTTCAACATCTCATGGGTTTAGTTCATGAAAGAAAAGATCTTAATCAGCAGTGCTGTTGGCACACATACAAGTTAACCTCTGAAATTATCCACCACCCCAACCCCTTCCACAACCACCAAGTTTCTTTTCACCTGGAAGTTAAATCACCACAAATATAAACCACAATAGGTCCTGAGATAGTCTCCCTCCATGGATGGGTGGCAGGGGCAAACTACAATGGTACAAGTCATGCAGTTGCACGAGGGTGAACAAGGTTATAGGGGCCCAACCAGCAGAGGCCACTCTAGGCACCACTGTAGCTACGCCACAGTATATCTATAGGCAGACAGGGCTCCAACATCAGAGCAGGAAGTGTCCCCCTGCCAGCTGAGAATGTAGCACTTTTGCCCCTTCCCGGTTGCTCTCCACTGCGGGTGCAACTAAGATCATGGCTGAAGCTCCTCCGGCATTGAGCAGCTCAGGGATTCTCCTGCAGGTACCACTAGTGCGCTGCTGCTTGGGGCTCTATATTAGTGCCCAGCCTACACCTGCTGCTCGTGCCCAATCCCCGCAGGGAGCCCCTGCCCTGGTCACCACCCCCAGGACTTGCACTGTGATCACCATTTCAACAGCGAGGAACTTATCCAGAAAGATGTAGGGGCGGACTGGGCTCAGTGTATGGGCTGGGGGTGTGGAGTGGGGGATAATGAGAAGGGTGCATGAGCTGGGATGTGGAGTGGGGGTTGTTGGGGTCTGGGAGGGTGATTATCAGTGACTATGTAGTGTTGACAAAAGCAGTGTTATAAAGGAGTACATTTAAGAGTGATAAAGGAAAATAAAACTCTATGGATGTGCTACATGGCTGAGTTAATGTTGCTTCAGAATCCTTACACTTTGAATTTCCTGGCTCTCTAATGTTTAACTTTGTGATGTTAAGGTTGCATTCTCTCTTTGAGATAGAGAAGCTTGATATTCTTGTCGGCCTTAAGGCTAGAAACAACCAATTTTACTTATACTGTTTATTGATGTGTAATAGAACTTTTCCGTTTTAGGTAGCCTATCTATTGTGTTTATGTATTTATGGATAAGGTGGGTAAGTTCTGATATTCCAAAATGGGAAAGGTTAGCATAATTTTTTAGATTTCAGAATCAGGAAGGGGCCCCTAACCTATTCTTGCACCAAGGCCCTCTGGGCCTTAGTGCACCCTTAAGTGTAGGTGAGCTGCTCGGGTTGTTCCAGAAAGACCCCCATGTGTACTCAGTTAGAGAGTGCTCCTCATAAGAGCCACCTGGTCTGGATGGCAGGGTGAATGAAAAGAAAAGCTCTGCACACACCAATTCAGATTCTTAGTGCCTGGCACCTTGTCACATTTTGTTTCTGAAAGGGAAAATACAGTTTTTCGTCAGGAGTTTTCATTTAAAAAAATAATTTTGTTTGGCAACATAACTTTTAATAGAAAACCACTTGCAGTTGTAGTCTGGTTGCCTCATGTTCCCATTTCCATCTCTAGGCCAGTTGCCCTGGTAGGACTATATATATCACTGTCTCCCATTTTCCTTAGGGCAAATGGTGCATCATAGGAGTCCCTAGCTGAGAAGCATCATTGGAGGTATAGTTTGACTGCAGATCCCATCCCATACAGGAGAATGAGACATGATAAAATTGTCATTAGGCACCATGGCAGCATTTCTGAATATAAATATGTTTTTACTTATTCATTTGGGGGGTGGGGGGGAAAGTCCACAGAAAGCAGAAGTTTTTGTGAAAAAATGAGTTCTGTCAAAAACTCAACTCTCAGTTGAAAAACACGTTTTATGGAAAATGTTTGAATAGCCCCAATCAAAAGTTAAATTCTGCAACCACTGGCATGGTATGAAATTCTTGGGTCCTGACTGACATACAGTATTTTTACTTATAACACTTCACCAAGCAACTAAGAATTAAAGATATCCTGAAAGAGGTACGGTAGACAATTCTATGTATAATCTAGGAAAAACAGCGAATGCAATTCAAGCCATCCTGATGGTACAGTTAGGCTAGATTTTAAAAATACCCATATTGGGATAGGAAGCCAGGACATGAGGCAGATTTTACCTTGTTTTCTGAGGGAGGGGGTTAGTGATTGTAAGAGGCTATTTAAGGATGAAGCTTCTAATTCCTTCTGAAGACTCATGAATGCCAGCTGACCTAGAGATACAGAAACTATAAGCATATATGCTTTTAGTAGGGTCACAATATGAAATGTATTAGTCTTTTTTGAAAAAGGGTCTCATATTCTTCTGGACTAAGCAAACATTCCTTTTATAAATAATAAGCAGAGTTAGCCTAACGAGATGGTCTGATTTTATCTGCGTGATCCAAATTAGAGTTTGCTATAATCTGCCTCTGAAGGAAGATATTGTGTTTGTGGAAAGCACAATCTGCAGTGTCCTTGAACCAATTTCCTTCTGCTCCGATTAGAAGACTACACTTTTAATACAGAACTGAGCAACCGGGGTTAGTTCTGAATAGAGGCCCACATTTTCAAACATGAGTGTCTAAAGTTTAGTGGTAAAATCTTAGCCCCATTTAAGTCAATGGCAAAAGTCCCATTGACATTAATAGGGTCAGGATTTCACTCTGGATATTTAAATCCATATAAATAAGCAATCTCAAACTCAGAGGGCTAAGCACCTGCAATTCCCATGCATACCTACATGAGACTAATGAAATACCGGAAAGGTGTCATTTAATAAAAATATGCCAGATGGAAAACTGATTAATACATAACAATCCAAGAGTGATCTTGAGCAGCGTAACATAAAACTGGGGAGATGTATTAACTAGGGCGATGCAAGGGTTTGTTTTATGATGAAAACCATCTAACTTTATGCATTCCCTTATTTGTGAGGTAAATAAGTTAACATTTGTTGATACTAAACTAAGTGGGATCACAAACAGTGTGAGAACAAAAGAGTGAAACTACAGAGCTAGTCCTGCGGAGCTAAGAAATTGTGTAGGAGATGCTCGATAGAAAATAGCAGTGTAGAGAAAAATATAGGATGAGAGTAACTAAAGTCAACATATTGACAGGAAATATTGGATGTATTACATTGCATGTGACACTTAGTAATACCTATCATTTATTGTAGTACTTATACACAGCCTTTAATCTTCAAATGCTGTCCTGTACGTTGTCTACTGAGAGCATATATTGGAATTAGGGTGTGTCACAGGGCACATCACTCACCACTGGACTGGCACTCTGGGGATTAGCTCAAGGCTGACGCCCCCTGTCCACGGCTTGCATACTGTCACTGCATCTGCCTGCAGCACCTCTTGCAGCATCAGGAACCACAGTGCTCTCTTAGCGACTCAGCCCTCCATGTCCCCCTCTTCCAGGGGCTAGTGTCTCAGTCTAATAATCATGCCACTTCCTGCTACAGCTCTAGTTCCTCTCACCACTGCTACGATCCCCTGGGACACTTTCCCACGGCCCCAGCATCTTCTTCACCCTTGCCACTGGGCACTCAATCCTTGCAGCCAGCCAGGAGCTCTCTCTTGCTCCCCTGGTCCCTGCCAGCAACTGACCTGTCCATGGTGCTAGCTTTCCTTCATCCTGCTAGGAACACAGTCCTCATCCCCTGGGCTCCCAGCAGTGACTTACCTCTGCTCTTCCCTGCATCTTCTTTTATGTGAGCCTGCTGGGCTCAGTTAGGCTGTTCCTTGCAGCTTTTTCCTGATTGGCTGTGCTTCATGCAGCCTCTTTGGGCTGCTCAGAGGACTCAACTCCCCTACTTCCTGCTGAGGTTAACCCTTTCTACACCTGTGTAGAAATAAACATTTATGATAAACATTATGATGCTGCAAACAATTATACATGCGCTAAACTTTACTCACAGTGAAAAAAATAAGCACATCTGTTTTTTTTCAGGATTGGTGCAAAAAGTCTGACTCAGATTGGCCTAGATCCAGCAACACACTTAAGTATGTGGGGGACAAATTTCAAAGATGGGGCACCAGCTGGGGATAGTTAACCACACCCAGTTTAGTTTCTGTCCCTTTCTTCAGGGCTCTGTTTATTATCTTGACAAAGAAATAAAGAAAATGTGCAAATGTAACATAACCCTCTAGTGAAGGGTTCATACTGGGGTCCTTTGGTCTCTAATAGCTACTGGGCAGGGCCTTCCCCAATCCTGGGGAGATCCACAGGGACAGGGCTGGCTGGATGGCCTGTAGCTT
The DNA here is from genome assembly GCF_965140285.1 of Lepidochelys kempii. NCBI lineage: Eukaryota > Metazoa > Chordata > Testudines > Cheloniidae > Lepidochelys > Lepidochelys kempii. The sequence goes on along the minus strand of NC_136381.1, from coordinate 246,797,471 downwards.
CCTGCTCTGGTTATAGGAGAATGTGCTCCCTGCTTTACCCTGGTTGCTTCTCCGCACTGGAGTTAGGCCCTGCTATAGATTGTCCAGATGCAGTGTGGACCAATCAAGAAGTACTAGTAATCTACATCAGCTGATTCCCAGCACCTTTTCTCTAGAGCAGGGCCAGCTGTTCCCTGCACCCCTCCCCTCCATCCCTGGACCTTGAAGGGGCAGATCAACTTGTTACAATATGAACAGCAGTTAGTCAATGGAAGTTAGGCACCTTACTGCAATTCATGCTTTAGAAAACTTCCCTTGTGCTTCACTAGCAGCACATGGGTATGCGACTGATGCCAAAAGCACCATTCATGCACTTAATTTTAAGCACACTTTTAAGTGCTCTCCTTGATCGGGGCCTTACTATGTGGAAATGTGCATTTGGGTTATCTTGGGTTTGCCTGATCTATCCATCCACTTATTTATATGGTCCCATCATGATAGTATTTGAATAAAGCACATTTTAGCAACATTATTTTTCTCCACTACACATTTAAGAAATTGTTCTATAAAACGGGTGCTGTTTTGACTTAAGTTGTGAACTGCAGACTTTATAGTCAAATGATCCTCTGCTTTGTTTTATATACTCTAATTCTGGTCATATTTTCTTTTCCGTTTCTTGCAATAGTTTCCAAAATATGCAGGTATCATGTGCGCCATTAAGAAAGGCAGTCTTTGCCAACAGTTACCCACAGTGTTTCAGAAGTAACTTCAATTCCCCCCCTTATGCAGACGATATCTGCTGTAACAGTCTGAAATGTTAACTTCTTTATGACTCCTCTTGTAGCTACATCACTGAATTGTCACATTTTACAAAAAGAACAGGAGGACTTGTGACACCTTAGAAACTAACAAATTTATTTGAGCATAAGCTTTCGTGAGCTACAGCTGACTTCATTGGATGCATTAAGTGGAAAATACAGTGGGGAGATTTATATACATAGAGAACACGAAACAATGGGTGTTACCATACACACTGTAAGGAGAGTGATCACTTAAGGTGAGCTATTACCAGCAGGAGAGCGGGGAGGGAGGGGGAGGGAAACTTTTGTATGATAGTGGTAGTGTGTGGTAGTGATAATCAGACGTCAAGCATTATAACATTCAAAAGCCAGTCAGAGAACACTTCAATCTCTCTGGTCACTCGATTACAGACCTAAAAGTGGCAATTCTTCAACAAAAATACTTCATAAACAGACTCCAATGAGAGACTGCTGAATTGGAATTAATTTGAAAACTAAATACAATTAATTTAGGCTTGAATAGAGACTGGGAGTGGATGGGTCATTACACAAAGTAAAACTATTTCCCCATGTTTATTCCCCCACCCCCCACTGTTCCTCAGACGTTCTTGACAACTGCTGGAAATGGCCCACCTTGATTATCACTACAAAAGGTTCCCTCCCCACCCCCCCACTCTCCTGCTGGTAATAGCTCACCTTACCTGATCCCTCTCGTTACAGTGTGTATGGTAACACCCATTGTTTCATGTTCTCTTTGTATATAAATCTCCCCACTGTATTTTCCACTGAATGCATCCGATGAAGTGAGCTGTAGCTCACGAAAGCTTATGCTCAAATAAATGTGTTAGTCTCTAAGGTGCCACAAGTACTCCTTTTCTTTTTGCGAATACAGCCTAACACGGCTGCTACTCTGAAACCTGTCACATTTTAGTTCATCATTAATAAGCTGACTTTCTTAGGAAACCTTTCTGATTGTTTAACATTAATTTCAAATACTATTTTTTTCCCCAAATCATCAATATTGTGAGGCCTAATTTTGGACATAAGTGCCTTAATGGCACCTCAAAATTCCACATTTGGGTGTTCAGCGGGCAATTAAGTTCTATCAATGCTTGTTTTATGTGCCCAAAAATGCTGGTTTTATGTGTCTGTTTGATGGCCAACATAGACCGAATATATGAAAACTTGGACCCTAAATATCCACCAAAGTTACATGATCAAGATTTCAGCTTATGGTGTGTAAACAAAATATTAGATGTCTCTGCTTCTTGGGTTTCATAGTTGAAGTCATATTTCTCAGTATTTTTGGTGAGCTGTATACATTAAACTTTAGTAAAATTACCTCATTCATCTTTTAATGTCTTCTCATTTCATTGGAATGTATTATAACACCAATTGCTTTTGTGACCCACCAACTGTAAGAAGCAATTCTACTTTGTCAGAGTTTTTTGTGGAACCAGCTGCCTCAGATACTGTTCCTTTTGCTGCTAAATTTACTTTCCATTAGCAAGATAGCTGGGGATCTTAGATGCTACTTTTTCATAGAGGCTGGTCAAAATCACATTTTGCATTAAAAACATGCATTAAATTTTCCATTGTATTTGATTTTCATGAAATTTCAGGAGATTTCTCACAGAGAGTTATAAGAAAACTTGAAAATCACATCTCTAAAATTTGAATAAATGACATTCCTTGAATTGTAGCCACTAGATTGGCTTCTGCTCCCCTTACCATTAGACCTGGGTGTAATTTTTTGCACAACCCCCTCTTTTTTTTCAATGAAAAATGCAGTCATGGTGACACCAAAACATTTCACAAATTCCTGTTTATTTTGCCAAATTGGTTCAGTCAAAGCAACAACAAAAGCCGACAAAAAACATTAAGAATGCTTTGTTTTTGACTTTTTTGTAAAAAACATTTCAATGTTTCGGTTTAAAATGACTTTTTCTTTCAAAATTTCCTTTGATGTTATTAAAAATAATAAAGCTAAAAATGCTCAACATTCAAATGAAGTATTCCATTCGGGTCAAATTAAACACTTTGTATGACCTCTCTTTAGCTTTGCCCCGAAATTAATTTTTTTTTCTCCTGAATTGCCAGAGAACTGAAGAATCTATTATTTGTCTAGCTCTACTTATCATCCTCTGACACTGTAGGATGTATAAACTGCCATTGATTTCCTTTCCATCATCACCTTCCTCCAGCCCCTCTGTAATCATAGAATCATAGAATATCAGGGTTGGAAGGGACCTCAGGAGGTCATCTAGTCCAACCCCCTGCTCAAAGCAGGACCAATCCCCAAATAAATCATTTTGTCAAGATTGTGTCTAGCCTGACCTTAAAAACCTCAAAGGAAGGAGATTCCACCACCTCCGTAGGTAACGCATTCCAATGCTTTACCACCCTCCCAGTGAAAAAGTTTTTCCTAATATCGCACCTAGATCTCCCCCACTGCAACTTGAGACCATTACTCCTTGTTCTGTCATCAGCTACCACTGAGAATAGTCTAGATCCATCCTCTTTGGAACCACTTTCAGGTAGTTGAAAGCAGCTATCAAATCCACCTCATTCTTCTCTTCGCAGACTAAACAATCCCAGTTCCCTCAGCCTCTCCTCATAAGTCATGAGTTCCAGTCCCCTAATAATTTTTGTTGCCCTCCACTGGACGCTTTCCAATTTTTCCACATCCTTCTTGTAGTGTGGGGCCCAAAACTGGACACAGTACTCCAGATGAGGCCTCACGAATGTTGAATAGAGGGGAACGATCACGTCCCTCAATCTGCTGGCAGTGCCCCTACGGATATAGCCCAAAATGCTGTTAGCCTTCTTGGCAACAAGGGCACATTGTTGATTCATATCCAGCTTCTCATCCACTGTAACCCCTCGGTCCTTTTCTGCAGAACTGCTGCCTAGCCATTCGGTCCCTAGTCTGTAGTGGTGCATGGGATTCTTCCGTCCTAAGTACAGGACTCTGCACTTATCCTTGTTGAACCGCATCAGATTTCTTTTGGCCCAATCCTCTAATTTGTCTAGGGCCCTCTGTATCCTATCCCTACCCTCCAGCGTATCTACCTCTCCTCCCAGTTTAGTGTCATCTGCAAACTTGCTGATGGTGCAATCCACACCATCCTCCAGATCATTAATGAAGATATTGAACAAAACCGGCTCCAGTACTGACCCTTGGGGCACTCCACTTGATACCGGTTGCCGACTAGTCATGGAGCCATTGATCACTACCTATTGAGCCCAATAATCTAGCCAGCTTTCTATCCACCTTATAGTCCATTTATCTTATTTATTTATCTTTAACTTGCTGGCAAGAATACTGGAGACGGCATCGAAAGCTTTGCTAAAGTCAAGGAACAATACGTCCACTGCTTTCTCCTCATCCACAGAGCCAGTTATCTCATCATAGAAGGCAATTAGAGTAGTCAGGCATGACTTGCCCTTGGTGAATCCATGCTGACTGTTCCTGATCACTTTCCTCTCCTCTAAGTGCTTCAGAATTGATTCCTTGAGGACCTGCTTCATGATATTTCCAGGGACTGAAGTGAGGCTGACCGGCCTGTAGTTCCCCAGATCCTCCTTCTTCCCTTTTTAAAAGATACGCACTACATTACATAATCCAGGCTCCTGCCCCAGGCACATTCTTTCTCCATGCTGCTCAATCTCCTGTTCCATACCTGCCTCTCCATGTTTTCTCTCCTTTCTTTGTGGTGCACATTTTTGTGGCCTCTTCTCTTTTTTTTCTATTTTTTTAAAATCGTTTTGCATTTAGGTCAATGTGTGTAAAATCATGTGAAGACCAATAGTTCCGTGACAGCTACAGCAATAGAAAACATTTGTGTCTGATCTTTATTGAATAATAGCCTTTTTAGCAGCATTTTCTAACAGATCATCACACCTCTGAATGGAGAAGAAGGATAGGTCTCTCCTATACCTGCAAGAATCAATGCTATATCCCTTACTGCACTGGACACAATCTATAGAAATGCCAAGCCCAGTTGGTGGCACATTTGAAAAGCAACATTACAGCCTGGTCAGGCAACCTTCCCTTCTTGTGGTTGATTTTTGAACTTTAAATTCAAATGCACTTTAAATGTACATAGCTAAACATATTCTGATAAACTGCTTCCGACATATAGAGGTTACTCAATTGTGTAAAAGGGTTCATGTTTTAGTGCATCTCAAATTTCACTTCAGCCCCCATATGTGAGTAATTTAAGTTATGGAAAGATGACAAAAACTTTTAAAAATTACCCCTTAAGACCACATCACTAAGTTTGGCAAAGACACATTTCACGCTGATGGTAATGTGCTGTTCTGTACACAGCAAGGCTGTAGATTGCGTTCAAAGTCAGAGAAATACAATTGCCCTTCTGTTAATTTTATTTCTTTATAATGATTGATGGCACTGGTAGGCTTCAAACTTGCTTTAAAATTGTAAATATATCAAGAACACATTCTGTTCAACTGATATCTATTGTGAAAGGGTCAGGCCAGAGGGCTACAGGAGAGTGATAGAAGGTAGATAAATTAGCCCCAGATTAAGCAGGTCCCTTTTCCCTGAGTAAGATAATGGGCTGTTCCAGAACAATCAGGAAGTTGCTGGAACCAATTAAGGCAGGCTAATTAGGACACCTGGAGCCAATTAAGAAGCTACCAGAATCAATTAGGACAGGCAGGCTAATCAGGGCACCTGGTTTTATAAAGGCCCTCACTTCAGTTAGTGAGGTGCATGTGAGGAGCTGAGAGCAAGAGGCATAAGAAGCTCAGCGTGAGTAGGCGCACTGCTGAAGGACTGCGAAGTACAAGCGTTACCAAACATCAGGAGGAAGGTCCTGTGGTGAGGATAAAGAAGGTGTTGGGGGCCATGGGGAAGTAGCCCAGGGAGTTGTGGCTGTCACACAGCTGTTACAAGAGACACTGTAGACAGTTGCAATCCACTGGGCCCTGGGCTGAAACCGGGAGTAGAGGGCAGGCCCAGGTTCCCCCCATCCCCCTCAACTCTCTATTTGAGACAAGAGGAGGTGACCTGGAGTGTGGGTCCCACTAATGGGGGAGGTCCCTGGCCTATTCTGCAGCCCACTAGGTGGGTAAGCAGAGACTGTGGGGATTGTTCTTCTCCCTTTCCCCATGCTGGCCAGTGATGAGGTTAGCTGAGTGAATGGCAGGTTTGAGCCACTAGCTAAAGTGGCCAAACTGAGGGCTGCCGTGAATCTCTGAGGCGAGCAAATCCGTCAATAAGCGCAGGACACACCAAGGCAGAGGAGGAACTTTGTCACACTATATATAGTGTGGCGAGGGAAATTAAATTTCAGTGTTTCATTTTAATCACAGAAAAACATCACTTTTTATGTTTTTAATTGGATATTTTTTTTGTGGGGGGGGGGGGAGGTTATCATGGAAAACCTGGATCCCTGGTGGTCACACATTGGAGTTAGCGATACAGAAGACGTTGCCATGACTAGCAGTTGCAGAGCTTGATTCTGATTACATTGATCCCAATCTATCTTGGCATAACTCCATCAACTTCCTTCCATCTCACAGGTTTATGTAAGATGACAATCAGGCTCACAGCATTTTTCTCTCAAAATTCTAGTTATCTTTATGTTTGTTATCTTCATTCCAACCCAATATTTTTATTTAAACTCCTCTTCCTTTGAACTTTATTGAATAATGATGTAAGCCTTTCTGGTCATATAACCAGTCCAGACAGCTAATTAAAAACAGCAAAAGCACAAAAGTGACTGACAGTGTCTGGCTAGATTTAAAATATATATATTTGGGAGGATAGTGGAAACTTAGATGAAAGGTCCACATTAAGGTGACATCAAAGTAACTGTCTTCTCTTTTGAGAGGTGAAACTGTTATCAGACCCCTTTATTGATAAAATCAGTACTGCGTTAGTCCAGGTCTTTGGCATTATCAGATAATTTGACAGTTTTGACTGAATTCCTTGGGCTGTTTTAAGGCTGACTTTTTGTATCTTTCATCCCACTCTACCTCCACACCTCATCCATATCACTTTTTGCTATCTAAATCCATGAGAAGGAAATTTTTGAAGAGGGCCATGTGCTGCTGATTGTGATTTCCCTGTAGACTGCATTGCCTTGGTATGCTGAAGATAATGTTTTGCCACCCATGGACAAGAAGCCATTAACGTAGAACCAGACAAAACTTCTAATTTTTGCTTTACAAAGCTGGATGTCATTTAAAAATACAGGTGTGTGATCCAAATGGTGATTATTTCCTAAACTTTGTCAAGTCTATGAAAGTAAACTTAGACCAAGTTAGTTTCTGTAGCCTCCTTGAGGCTGTTCTAAGTCACACCAAAATCCAAACTGTCCATCAGAAAGCCCCAAAATGTACAAGATGCAAATGTAACTCTGAATGAAAGGAGAACTGGGCTCATTTTTTCGATGTACAGAATGAAATCAGAAAGTTGCACTAATACATACATTTTTCAGAGTTTCAATAGAGTTTATTATCTTCATTTCATTGTTCAAAGGCCCATCCTATCTCACTGGACAAATTATGTCAAATAGGAACAGATTTACATTTGAGGAAGCACTGAGCTGTCTCCCTCCATAAGTTCCATAGCTCCCAGGCATGAAGGAGGATACATTTGCCCTCTCCATAGCTCTGCTGACCAATGTGAAGGGAGTCAGGTTTGACTCTGCTTCTTCCTTGCCCGCTTTGGGCTCCTATGCAAGAGCACCAGGTGGTCTATGAAGGAGCAAATTGTACTCTTCCTACAACAGGGGTTGCTGGCGTTCTTAGCCCATGTACAGTGCGGATTAGGCATAGGGTTAGGAATAGAGGAAAGGCCCTAGGGGGTCACCAAATCCAAGAACTCGGAGTCACCAACTGAAATTAATAGATATTGGGTTTAAAACAAAATGAAGTATTTTTTCACACAATGCACAATCAACCTGTGGAACTCTTTGATAGTGGATGTTGTGAAGGCCAAGACAGGGTTCAAAAAAGAACTAGATAAATTCCTGGAGGATAGGTCCAGCAATGGCTATTAGCTAGGATGGGCAGGCTATTAGCTAGGATGGTGTCCCTAGCCTCTGTTTTCCAGAAGCTGGGAATGGGCGAAAAGGGGTGGATCACTTGGTGATTACCTGTTCTGTTCATTCCCTCTGGGGTACCTGGCATTGGCCACTGTCAGAAGGCAGAATACTGGACTATATGGACTTTTGGTTTGACCCAGTATGGCCATTTGTATGTTCTTACGTTATGTTCTTATGTTCTAATCCTGCATCATACACTCCCACAAGAGCCAAGGACAGTCTGGCTACTCAATTGACTGCTGCTAGCAATGCTGTGTGAAAGAAGCCTGTCTGCAAGGTATGACAATACCCAGAAAGTATTCCTTAACCTGCCCCATTTATAGTCCATTGATGTCATTGGCAAAACTCCCATTGACAACAGTGGGAGCAAGATGAGGCCCAAAATTTGCCATATGGATATTAACACCTAAGAAGGGGGGTTCAGTGACCCAAACACAGGCAGTCATGCACAGTGGTTAGAACAGGAGTCAGTATCCAGGAATGAGCGCCAACGGTCAAAGCTGGAGTCAGAGACCAGATTTCAGAGCCAAGCAGCAGAGCTGAAGTCAGAATCCAGGAATCAGAGCTGAGGGTCAGGTCCAGGTTACCTGGAGTGAGTAAGGCTGAGCTCAAGGGTGGGAACAAGCAGGTGCAAGAGCTATCACAGCCCCAAGTAAGAAGTCATCACAGCCACTGAATTGCTGCTGCTGCTGCTGGGCTTACAAGCTGGTCTGCGGACTCTTCCCACAGATCAGGCTGTGTAGCCAATCATGCAGACCAGCTGTGCTCATCAGGGTGCCCAGAGACTGGCTCTGCCGCAGATCCTGATTCCTAATGGTGGGTATCCTTGCCTTTGAAGCTAAGCCTGACCTAATCCTTCTTTTTCTGAAGTCTCACATGTTGGAAATACCTGAATTTTGTTGAACTACTTTTGGCCACAAAATAGATTTTTGAGGTGCTTTCCATTCTTGATGGCCCCTGCCATATGAAAGAATGTATCATTGCGTAAGTAGGATGGCTGCTGTAACATAAAATGGTGCTTATGAGATGTAGTTGCTGTGCAGAATTTGTTTGGCCTCTGATTGACCTAACCAGGAAGTAGGGGCCATCAGGGAGTAATTAAGATCTGGTTAAAACCAGTTCTCACTAGTTCTGGGTGCTCTGTACAGGGTTAGCAGGCAACCAAGGCTGAAAAACACCTGCACGTGTAGTGGGTTCTCCTTCTAGCCCTGCTGTGAGTGATTGATGACCACTTACAATGGTTAAGTGTGGATATTTGATTGTTGTGCCATTGGGCTGATCAGCCTTTGAATTAATAAAAGCTTTTTCAGTTAAAGTGTTGACTGCTGAGACTCATTGGAATGATAGATTGGAAACCGCAACACCATGGGACCATTTCAGACAGACAACAATGAGAAGGAACGTAAAGTTCAGGAATTGGTGAAAGAAAGTTCATTTATTGTATGCATTCATTGAAGTTTTCTTTTCACCTCCTGAAGAACTTCCCACCCTTCCTTGGAGATTCAGGGACCCATCCTGATCTCATTCATAACAGTGTAAATCATGAATAATTCCACTGCTCTGAATGGAGCTGTATCAGTGTAAGAGAAATATAAATCAGGACTGCACAGCTGCCTCTTGAAATCTTGACTTTGTATATTACTTCATCGACCAGTGGGGATTGCTATTGCGTAGTTAGTCTGGAACAAGGGGGCTGAGCACTTCGCTAGCAATTCACTAAGCTCCAGCACATTGCTAGTTTTTCCTAGTTTTAATGACAATCTTTTAAAGAACAAAGGCCTATGGGTTATAGACTGTAGAATAGCAACTGCTTTCTGTTTCCTGTGCCATGTGCTGGGTTTTAACACATGAGGACTCCATGTTTCTGAAACTAAACTGGCTTTTTATTAAGATAACTATTTATAGAGGGCCTGCAGCTGCAGTAACATTCCAGTTACAAGCATGCAGATTGCCTTTTGGGTGCCTCCTCTAATCTCTTCCCCTCAGAAACATGTGCTCCTTTCCCCAAGTTACATGCAGATTGCTTCACTTTGTTTCTGTAATTTCTGCATTATTTTTTCTCCTAAATCTCTTTTTCTTGACTCTTCAACATGTCTCTCATTAGGATTTCTGTTTGGAGCACTAGGAAAGGTTTATGTATTCTAAGGAGCAGATAAGAGATGCATGCACTGTGTTTGCCATCTTGACTTCCCTTTAATGTAATTCATTATTCTACAAATATAAGTACATAGTGCTGCCAAGTTTATTTGTATACTAATAACAAGCTATTAATTAACATCCAAGAACACATGTTTCTTCCAACAATTTGTGGTAATAAAGTAATTAATGAAATCCAAAATTTCATTCTGTGCTGGAAGTCTGGCTATAATACTCAGACTATTACAACTGTTTCTCCAACAATGTTACCAAAAAAGAAAAATGTAATGTGTATATATAAAAACAATGTAACATGACTGTCATGTGATATAGCTGTTGTCATGTAACTGTATTACTTTTTTGTGCACAATTAACAACATATTCAAGAGGAGCATCCAGCAATTAAAATGAAATTGGCCATATCATTTCATCCTCTGATACATTTCTACTTTTGCCAGTTTCACAAAAAAGGCACCATCCTCTACTCCTTTTTAATAAATGGCTTCATCCATTATTATTTGCAAGATCTTTGAAATCCTAAAATGTAAGGCACAATTGAAGTGCAAAGTATGATTCTTTGTTTACTTTGCTGCTTCTTACCATATCTGAGACTAGGTGAGATCTAGTTTTTGCACTGGAAAAGCTGCAGGTCAGGCTGTAGTGAGAATCAAAAGGTAATTGGAAACCTTTATTGCTGGCCTTAATCTGAACATAACTTGTCTGATTAGCACTACTTGCACTCCCAGCAATGAGAATCTGAAAGGAGGGCAGTTGAGCAAGTTTTAAAAAAGAGTGTAACAAATAACTTCATGAAGTCATTCTCCTGGAAATTCTTTGCTGGTGTCACTCAGTTGATTTCAGTTGCGGACCAGATTATGTGTTGGTGTCACTCCTTTGATTTTATTGGAATTACACTAAAGCCTGGTCTACACTGGGGGTGGGGGTACGGGGGAATCGATCTAAGTTACGCAACTTCAGCTACATTATTCACGTAGCTGAAGTCAACGTACTTAGATCTACTTCCGCAGTGTCTTCACTGTGGTAGATCGACTGCTGATGCTCCCCCATTGACTCCACCTATGCTTCTCACTCTGGTGGAGTACCGGAGTTGACGGGAGAGCGCTTGGCGGTCTTCACTAGACATGATAGATCAACCCCTGCTGGATCAATCACTCCGGACATAAGTGTAGACATGCCCTAAGAGAGTTTGGTCTATTATTCTAACATCACATTTCCCTCCCTGTCATGAATATTGAGCATTCCGTTGAACAGGACCTCCTCTGTTTATTGCAGATCCAGGGTCCAATCCCGAAATAATGTTGATTAGAGATGGTTGATTTTTTTTTAAGTCAGTGGAAACAGACATTTTCCCGCCTTTTCTTTGTGAAAAATGTGAGCTTTGAACCAGCTATAGAGAAGTTTTTTTGTTTTGTTTTTTTCATAATTTTGAAATTCAGATGAAAAGCAACAAAAATGTATGGATGAAATACTTCAGCATTTTTGGTGCCACCTAATGATCAGATCTTTAGCATTCTAGAGCACTTTTCAGTATCCATGCTATTTGCAATCATTTTTTTGAACCACTATGCATTTGCTCATATGACATTCACAACCCTTTATCATTCTTTTCCCTGCAAATATTATAGGAGTGATTATTTTGTTCACAAGAAGTCAAAAGAGTTATACGAGTGTAAAACTTATGTAAGCGAGAGCAGATTCATACTCTACACTGCATTTGACTGCTGCCCATCATGTTGACCAGTTCTGTCTCACTATTTCCTTATGCTCCCCTTAGGTCTCTCTTTATTCATCTGTTGTTTCTTGTCTTTTACTTAGATTGTAAACTCTTTTTGTGTTATGTTTGACCAGTGCCTAGTACAATGAAGCCATAATCCATGACTGGGGCTCCTAAGTTTTACATAGTACGCATAATAATGTAACCTTTCTGCCCGGCGGAGCCAGCAGCAACCGGGGCCGGGTTCAATATCTAGGGATTACTCTTCAACAGCACAACATGGAACCAGTTCGAGCCCCACGCAGTAACCTAGGGAAATTACACACCACCCCTGGGCACCTCTAAGAGGCACTACTTCCCCACTCGCAAGCACAGAGTCTGAGTGTAGCAATTAAACATTTAATGAAAAGAGGGAAGTCACCTGACATTAACTAGGGAAAATGCCGCAAGCAGGACTCATAAACATAAAACTGTGAGCAGGACACCTACCTCAGAGTGCTTGGGGCAGAGCCTTCTGCCTCATGTTCTTGAGTTCTACAATGAAAAGTCCCTTTACTGCACCCTCCCTCACAGTACCCCACTCACAGTGGTTGTGCTTAGTCAGTGAGGACCCAGGGTTCAGAAGTGCATTCGGGTGAGTTCATCTCCCATCCGGGAAAGAAGATACCTAGCTTGCTCTACCAGCTGAACACCTGCTTTGGCTGGCCGCCCCACCAGCTGCTGTTCCTCTCCACTGACTGCTTCACTAGTTGTTGTTCCTCACCACCTGGCCACCCTGCCAGCCCCTGTTCCTCACCGCCTGGCTGCCCTGCCAGCCACTGTTCCTCACCGCCTGGCTGCCCTGCCAGCCACTGTTCCTCACCGCCTGGCCATCCTGCCAGCCACTGTTCCTCACCGCCTGGCCATCCTGCCAGCCACTGTTCCTCACCGCCTGGCCATCCTGCCAGCCCCTGTTCCTCACCGCCTGGCTGCCCTGCCAGCCACTGTTCCTCACCGCCTGGCCATCCTGCCAGCCACTGTTCCTCACCGCCTGGCTGCCCTGCCAGCCACTGTTCCTCACCGCCTGGCTGCCCTGCCAGCCACTGTTCCTCACCGCCTGGCTGCCCTGCCAGCCACTGTTCCTCACCGCCTGGCTGCCCTGCCAGCCACTGTTCCTCACTGCCTGGCTGCCCTGCCAGCCACTGTTCCTCACCGCCTGGCCATCCTGCCAGCCCCTGTTCCTCACTGCCTGGCTGCCCTGCCAGCCACTGTTCCTCACCGCCTGGCCATCCTGCCAGCCACTGTTCCTCACCGCCTGGCCATCCTGCCAGCCCCTGTTCCTCACCGCCTGGCTGCCCTGCCAGCCACTGTTCCTCACCGCCTGGCTGCCCTGCCAGCCACTGTTCCTCACCGCCTGGCTGCCCTGCCAGCCACTGTTCCTCACCGCCTGGCCATCCTGCCAGCCCCTGTTCCTCACCGCCTGGCTGCCCTGCCAGCCACTGTTCCTCACCACCTGCCACCCTGCCAGCCCCTGTTCCTCACCGCCTGGCTGCCCTGCCAGCCACTGTTCCTCACCGCCTGGCTGCCCTGCCAGCCACTGTTCCTCACCGCCTGGCCATCCTGCCAGCCACTGTTCCTCACCGCCTGGCTGCCCTGCCAGCCCCTGTTCCTCACCGCCTGGCCATCCTGCCAGCCCCTGTTCCTCACCGCCTGGCTGCCCTGCCAGCCACTGTTCCTCACCGCCTGGCCATCCTGCCAGCCACTGTTCCTCACCGCCTGGCTGCCCTGCCAGCCACTGTTCCTCACCGCCTGGCCATCCTGCCAACTGCTGACCACTTTCACTGGCCACCTGTCAGTCACCTTGTGCTGCCAACTGCCTCTCTGCTGTGACCTTTGTAGGTCAATCTCTTAGTGATTTTTAGGTCTCAGCAGGCTGGGCAGAAAAAGTGATTTCAGCTCTCAGTGAGTACTTATCATAACAAAAGGCTCCTAAAGAAACCTATTTAGGTCTATCTTTGAACAGTGGGGAGGAACAGGTTAAATCAGATCCTTAGGGAGAGTCCACACCTCCTGGCTAGGATACTTGTCTCTACCCCTCTTGCTTTCACAGGGCTCTGGGATTCCAGCCCCGGGCTTAAGGAGGTCCTTTCAGATGAGAGTGACTCCCTCATTTGGCACGTTAAGCACAGTTCTGCCCCAGCCCCCTTTATTCATGCAGTAAAGACAACAATGTTGATAACAACATTTCCCTACCCCTGCATTCAACACTAAAGTGATTTGTAACCCAACACCAGCCAAAGTTGATCACTTTGAGCAACACAGCTCTCCCTGCTGGATACCTAGGCAGAGTAGGTGTGTTCATGTAAATACAGTTTGCTCTTGAAGTCTCTCCCCAATCCCAGCTAGCTGTCGGAGGAGAATTCATTCAGACCTTGCTTACAATAATAAATAACAATAGTAACGATGCCTGGACTTTATCCAAAGGCCATTGAAATCTACGGAAAGACTCCTGTTAAACTTATTGGGCTTTGGATCTGGCACTATGTGTGGACCGATCACACATTAGCAGTAATGTTTAACCTTTCAGGGAGGGTTGTGGCCACTGAAGAGATTTGTAAAAGAACTTCCTATATCTGCAATCAGCTATCCCAAGTCAACAAACAGTGAAATTCATTGTTAATCCTCCTCTTTTAACCTCTATTCTAATCTACTGTAGTATTTATTTAGAGATCCCATGTGAACTACATTAGGACAGTGACTCAATATCTTAGCGATATTTGATATGTTAATCCTGCATTTATTTTTAATTTAACTAATGAGACTGGATTGTTATTTAAAACAGCCTCAGGAATGTTAGTGCATGTGTATTTATAGTATTACTCTATCACCTGCTGCATCAAGGTTAACTTCCTGTATGCTGCTCTGTGCAGGCATTTCTATTTGGAATAAATTGTAATTTCTGCTTTTTTTTTTTTTTTTAATTATTATATATGTTTAATTTCACTTCAGAAGTACTTGTCCTGCACTCTGGTTATATATTTTAGACCCAGGGGGCATCATTTTGCATTATTTTGACTAGTGTTTCATGTAGTGTAATTTAAAGTAGAAAATTGTGGCCTGAATTTTCAGAAGCAGGTATGCTAAATTGTCCACTTATGTGTGCTCTTCTGTGTGTGTGAGAGAACATGCATTATTGTTGAGATCACCTGGATTTCTCTTTTGGAGACACACTAAAAACTTTAGTTGTTTCCAAACCTGCTGATCTTTACAAACTGGCAGACATTTGTGATATAGTATTTTAGTTTGTTGTTCTCAATGGCTAAAGTTGCACTGAGATGTGGAGGGCCCATTGCACAGGGAATCACCAGTTTAGAGGCTGTGTAAGGTTGCTTGCACATCCCCTAAGTTCTGTAGAAAAAGCCCCCACACCAGCCCTGCAAAGTCCATGATGTGAGTGCATTGGGAAGTAACCAGGGGAAGGGCCTCAGGATAAGAACTTAAGAGCAGAGTACATTTCATCCAGTGTCTTATGAGATAAGAAAGTAAGAACATAAGAACAGCCATACTAGGTCAGACCAAAGGTCCATCAAGCCCAGTATCCTGTCCTCTGACAGTTGCAGGTGCCTCAAAGGGAATGAACAGACAGGTTATCATCAAGTGATCCATGCAATGTCACCCAATCCCAGCTTCTGGCAAACAGAGGCTAGGGACACCATTCCTGCCCAACCTGGCTAATAGCCATTGATGGACCTATCTTCTATGAATCTCTCTAGCTCCCTTTTGAACCTTGTTATAGTATTGGCCTTCACAACACTCTCTGGCAAGGAGTTCCAGAGGTTGACAGTGTGTTGGGTGAAAAAATACTTTCTTGTGTTTGTTTTAAACCTGCTACGTATTAATTTCATTTGGTGGCCCCTTGTTCTTGTATTATGAGAAGGAGTAAATAACACTTCCTTATTTACTTTCTCTATACCACTCATGGTGTTATAGACCTCAGTCACATCCCCCCTTAGTCGCCTCTTTTCCAAGCTGAAAAGTCCCAGTCTTATTAATCTCCCCTAAGCCGTTCTATACCCCTAATAATTTTTGTTGCCCTTTTCTGAACCTTTTCCAATTCCAAGATAACTTGATAAGCTACAAACACTGCTTCAATAATGGAGGTCTGAAGTCTATGAGGCAGGTCCTCAGCTGGTGTAAATCAGCATAGCTCCATTCACTTCAGTGGAATTATGCTAGTTTATACCAGCTGAGGATCTGTCCCAGTGCTTGTAGGCAAAACAGTGTGAAGCAGGCGAAATGTCTTATTTGTCCTCACTTCCCATATTCTTGCTGCTGTCTCTTAATGATGCCAGTTGGAGATTTCCTGCCATCATTTTTCTGTGCAGTGTTGAACTATTGTGAGACCCAGTTAACCTGCTTCTTAGACCAAGTCATCTTTATTAAAAGTTGTCCCAGCAATGTAGTCTCATACCAATGTCTCACTGTTCATGCTCAATTTTTAGTCACCAATCTCTATTTTTACAGGCATGCCTTTGTACTTGCAGTGATTAGCACCTCCTTTTAGGTCGATTTGAACCTGAAAATCAGAGATTTAGACATCAAAGTGACCTAATCTGTGTGTGAAAATAACTTCAGGCATACAGCTGGGCACTAATCAAATGGCCACTGTGGTTCTGCTGTACACAACAAACCTATATGGCCTTCCAGTAACCATTACACATCTCATTATGATTCCTCAGATTTCTCATAATGTTATCACTTAGTCTTCATCAGAAGAAAAGGAGAATTCCAGGTGTTCTATTTACTTCAGTGGGGCTTGTGAGCGAGATAGGCATCATATCGTGTAATTTTTGACAATAGCAGTCGATTTCAAAGGGCTTTTCTTGTTTTCCTTGTCGGGCAGAGTGACCCTTCTTTTCCCTTTACTTTAGCTGAGTGATTTCCCTCCCAAAATATGGTTGATCACTAGCTGTTGTGATATTTGTTTAATTACACCACCCCCTTCACCATCTGCCAATAAAAGGGGAAGTGTGCCGATTCAATGCAAAATGAAGTAATTATATTTCTACTACAACCTAAAGTGAGGTTCTTTGTTATCAAATGATAGGGAAAGTTTGCTTTGCTATTTCATTACATTTTTCTTAAATACAATTTAGTTTAGGCAATTAATTTAACAGCAATAGGGCAGCAAATAATAAAAAAAAGAATTCACGTATATGACTACTTCCTCTTCAGTTTTGTGACCTCCAGTTTTCAAAAATGTTTTCTAGAATTCCCCACAGAGTTGCCAGTCCAGGGCCTGATCCTGAAACCCATATCTTTTGTGAATAGTCACAACCAGTGATTAATTTGTGCCAGGGCTTGCCAGGTCTGAGCCCCGGCCCCTCTAGACTTGGCAGTTCCTAGCCCTGTCACCTTTGGGCTTGCTGCATCAGTTATGAATGTAAAAAAAAAAAAATTGCTTGAGCTCCAGCACCTACTTGCTTGAGCCCTGGCACCTCTTTCATTACAAATTAAGTACTTGTCACAATGATGTCAATGGATCTGATTTTCCTTTCAGTTAAACGAGCATTAGTCCACTGACTTCTCTAGAGTTACTTCATATTTACACCAGTGAAAATGACAAGAGAATCAGGCCCCAACTTGTAAATAAACTAATTGAAATTATAAAATATTCTAAAGTACACATGATTAGGCTTTTCTAGGGACAGGGAAAGTAGTAGGCACATATATATGCTTAATAGATAGTAGACATATATAATAGTAGATAGATAGATCCAGGGTTTTCCCCAGTGTACATTATAATCCAAAATGAGGCTTTTTTTAAACCAAGGATTATCCTAAAGACTCCAAGGACTTTTACCATCTTTACTAAAAAGGGAATGAAGCTTCTGAGTCAAGCAGGAAGAAGGTATCAGATTTTGTGTATGAAGACCTGATCCTATTAGATTCTGCTTGCCTACTAGCTTCAGTGGGAATTGAGGGAGCAATGAGCAATTTGCAGGAGACACCTATGATCAGACTTGGCTTTTATTCTGTTCCTCCTAGCTTTTGGAAAATTCAGAGACAAATCTTATTCTCCCTCTCACTCACTTCATTTCCTTGTTTTGGGTTCTGCGGAGCGAGGGGCCTGCTAGATGGAATGAATGCATTAGAGTAACTTCTCATGTGAACTAGAAATATGGCATCATTCAAAAAGGAAAACATCCGAGAAAGAATAAATCTTTTTTTTAATGTGCTTGAGCTTGTATTAAAAAAATACAGATGTACTGTATGCATATGAAATTTTTGATTAAAATGTCTCTCACCAGTCTGTCTCTTTAATTAAATAAAACCTGTTTGGTATTAATCAAGGCATAAAGAATTTATGCCCCAAATCCAGATTAATTAAAAGCCCAGAAGCTTGAAGAACAGACTGTGTATAAATACTAAAATAAATCAATCCAAACATAATATTTATGGATGTGGGCTGTGTATACCTAATATATAAATAATTTTGATGAGTGATTTATGGTAGATGCACTGTGAAAATACATTGCTTATTAGAATGCATTTAAACATAAAGTTAGGCAAACAGTTTGATTTACAAATTTCCTTTATAAATACTTATTTTTTTTAATTATAGCTCTATTTGTAATACTTTTAATGGTTAATTTCATAACAAATCATGAGAAATGTACTGCCTGTTTCACCACATTACTGAAGAAAGGTTGAAATACATCTCCTGCAGGATACACAGTACTGTAGGTTTGACCAAGCTCTATTGAAAATCACCATTTATCTCCACAGACAGAGAATTCAAAGTGATTACCGAATTTGCTGGACAAAGAAGCTACATTTTGTGTTCCAATACTCTGGCTTCCGGCTGGAATTCAGTTCTAGACATGAAATATGAGTACAAATTTTGTGGGTGAAAATTGTGCCTGGAAAAAGAGAGGCTGTCCTCCTGGTAAATTACCCCAGTAGATTTAGAGATTGTCCTGAACTTTAAAGTCAAACTCTAGGATTAGATCCACGTCCAAACTTTCAAAGTTTGGCTTATGTGTTCAAATTTGGGACAGTATAGAGATAGGGGAGAGTCATGAATTTCAGATCTGGAGCTGAGTTTCCCCAGAGTCTGGGAAGAAAGGTCAGATGTGATGCTTTAGCTTGGACCCGTCTGAAGTCCTCATTAAACAAGAATCTGGAAAGATGATCTACATACATCTCTCCCCTGTAACAAGTTAGTGCAAAAAGCCAACATGCATGATAAATGGACTCTAGTCTCCACTGAGGCAAAAGATATTGAAGATTCTGCCCATAGATCTGACTGATGGCTGCAGTGGTTGCACATATTAATTTCTATGCAATTACAAAATAATGCAAATTATTCTTCCAATTGCCAGCGTTTCTTATGGTAACAATGGCTGCCAGTTACCACAGCTGTGAAGACAATGCATGTCATCACTATAGCTGTCAAATACCAAATTTAACACCTGTTTGCTAGTATTGAGGGTGTGCAGCAAGGGCCATAGGATAATTGCTTTACTTAGGATGAGATGGGAGGAGGGACCCTTTGGAAGGAAAGTCTGTATACATTCCAATTTTATATATATTTCCCTGCTCACTCCTCATTTTTCTACTGCACTTTTCCTCTCTTAGCCTCTGGCATTAGTGCTGCATGCTGATAAGATAATATTTTGCTCAACCTAGCCAGGCATTCTGTGCAAGGTATTTAATGTGGGATCTGCAACACCTGACCTAGGTTTGTGCATGTTATTTTCAGGGCAGGTAGCCCACCTGAAATGCCTAATTTTTGACATCTGCACATACCAGCTGGTAATGAGTATTTGGATTCCTAACATCTCTAGTTTTTAATCTCTTACATTAGACTTGTTAATAAGGATAGATGGAAAGCAGGTGTGGTAGTGGTTGAAGGGGTTATTGGCAGACATAATTGCTTCAACTATTGTTTTAAGCTTTTTTTCTCCCTGCACAGTTTGTCCTTATTGCAGCTGTCGATTGCAGCTAAACTGGGAGAGTACAGCTTTTCCATTTTCTTCACTATTTACAAATCTAAATCAGTGAATGGAAAACCTCCAGGAGTCAATCTTTTTTTTAAATGTAAATAAAAAAGTGAACATTCAAAGTGAAGCATTGCAGCTGAGCTGTGTTAACCACAACCTTAATTCCTCCAAAGGTATGATCTAGAGGTGACTGGGAGCCAGCAGTTCCTGTGTGCTAATTCAGGCTCTAGTATTTATACTTTCCAAAGACTTGGGCAGACAGCTTAGGGTGAAATTCGTCCCTATGCAGAGGGCCATCACAAGAACCATGCATCATTTTATTTAAAAGTAACAGTTGGACTGGATAAAGTTAGATTTACTTATACCACTTTTTACAAACGGTGGGCCATGTTCTCTGCTGGTGCATAGTGGTGCAGTTCCATTAAAATCAATTGACTTGAACAGTGCTGTGTTTCAATTTACACCTGCAGAGAACTTGACTCAGTAACTCAGTAAGAGTGTACTCCTGTGGCCAGATTTTCAAAAGAGTTGAGCTCCCATTTCAACACCAAAGTGAGGAACTAGGGTGCATGTTGGATGCTGAGCTCTTTTGAAGATCTGCCCACAAGCTGTAGAGCTGATGTTCCTGGGAGCTAAGTGCTCCTAAAAATCTGGCCCTTATTTAGGTGCAAACATGGGAAAGGAGCTCTTGTGAAAACCCGGCCCTAATTGTGCCTGCTGAGTACTTGAGAATCTGGCCCAACAAACATAGACACCAGCATCTTCTCTTCATAGTATGCAAATGTACCTTCATTTGTCCCCTAACTTGGGAGCCTGGAGTGAGGCTGTTTGGTGGGTTGTGGGCCTTTCTTACACTTCTTAGGTATGCTTCTGCAGCCACGCTGAGTGGGGAGAAGGAACATCACCCACAGCCAGAGTGGGAGGAATGCTGGCTTTGTAAGACGTGCTGAGCCAAATTCTTCTTTGTCACACCCATGCAATCCCAATGATTTAAATGGGGATATCTGGGTGTAATTGAGAGCAGAGCCTGGCTCAACACTTACAGAAATGATGGGGGAATACCCGTACTGTGAAATTTGCCATACCTATAAAAGAAGCATAGATATCATTCTTTCAAGAATAGTCATGCCAGCACTGGGGAGCCATGACCCCAGCACTGCCTTATCCAGACACACCTTTTGAGGTCCATTCACACTTCATCCAATACTAGTCGCCTCCATTTTCTCCTCCCTCCCTTGTATCTCTGGGGCCGAATCATAGGACCAGAAGGGACCTAGACAGGTCATCTAGTCCAGTCCCCTGCTCTAGTGGCAAAGCTAATTATCTAGACCATCCCTGACAGGTGTTTGTCTAACCTGCTCTTAAAAATCTCCAGTGATGGAGATTCCACAATCTCCCTAGGCAATTTATTCCAGTGCATAACCACCCTGAGAGTTAGGAGGTTTTTCCTAATGTCCAACCAAACCTCCCTTGGTGCAATTTAAGCCCATTGCTTCTTAATCCATTCTCAGAGTTTCAGAAGAACAATTTTTCTCCCTCCTCCTTGTAAAAACCTTTTACGTGTTTGAAAAATTTTATCATGTCCCCTCTCTGTCATCTCTTCTCCAAACTAAACAAACAATCTTCCCTCACAGGTCATGTTTTCTAGACCTTTCTAGACCTTTTTTTTGTTCTTCTATGGACTTTATTAAGTTTGTCCACATCTTTCCTGAAATATGGCACCCAGAACTGGACACAATACTCCAGCTGAGACCTAATCAGTGCGGAATACAGCGGAAGAATTACTTCTAGTGTCTTGTTTACAACACTCCTGCAAATACATCCCAGAATGATGTTAGCTTTTTTTGCAACAGTGTTACACTGTTGACTCATATTTAGCTTGTGGTCGACTATGACCCCCAGGTCTCTTTCTGTAGTACTCCTTCCTAGGCAGTCATTTCCCATTTTGTATGTGTGCAACTGATTGTTCCTTCCTAAGTGGAGTACTTTGCATTTGTCCTTATTGAATTTCATCCTATTTACTTCAGACCATTTCTCCAGTTTGTCCAGATTATTTTGAATTATAATCATAGAATTATAGAATATCAGGGTTGGAACAGACCTCAGGAGGTCATCTAGTCCAACCCCCTGCTCAAAGCAGGACCAATCCCCAACTAAATCATCCCAGCCAGGGCTTTGTCAAGCCTGACCTTAAAAACTTCTAAGGAAGGAGATTCCACCACCTCCCTAGGTAACGCATTACAGTGTTTCACCAACCTCCTAGCGAAAAAGGTTTTCCGAATATCCAACCTAAACCTCCCCCACTGCAACTTGAGACCATTACTCCTCGTTCTGTCATCTGCTACCACTGAGAACAGTCTAGATCCATTCTCTTTGGAACACCCTTTCAGGTAGTTGAAAGCAGCTATCATATCCCCTTTCATTCTTCTCTTCCGCAGACTAAACAATCCCAGTTCCCTCAGCCTCTCCTCATAAGTCATGTGTTCCAGTCCCCTAATAATTTTTGTTGCCCTCCGCTGGATGTTTTCCAATTTTTCCACATCCTTCTTGTAGTGTGGGGCCCAAAAACTGGATAAAGTACTCCAGATGAGGCCTCACCAATGTCGAATAGAAGGGAATGATCACATCCGTCGATCTGCTGGCAATGCTTCTACTTATACAGCCCAAAATGCCATTGGCCTTCTTGGCAACAACGGCACACTGTTGACTCATATCCAGCTTCTCATCCACTGTAACCCTTAGGTCCTTTTCTGCAGAACTGCTGCCTAGCTATTCGATCCCTAGTCTGTAGCGGTACATGGGATTCTTCTATCCTAAGTGCAGGACTCTGCACTTGTCCTTGTTGAACCTCATCAGATTTCTTTTGGCCCAATCCTCTAATTTGTCAAGGGCCCTCTGTATCCTATCCCTACCCTCCAGCGTATCTACCACTCCTCCCAGTTTAGTGTAATCTGCAAACTTGCTGAGGGTGCAATCCACACCATCCTCCAGATCATTAATGAAGATATTGAACAAAACCGGCCCGAGGACTGACCCTTGGGGCACTCCACTTGATACCGACTGCCAACTAGACATGGAGCCATTGATCGCTACCTGTTGACCCTGACAATCTAGCCAGCTTTCTATCCACATTATAGTCCATTCATCCAGCCCATACTTCTTTAACTTGCTGGTAAGAATACTGTGGGAGACCATAATAATCCTATCCTCCAAAGCACTTGCAACCCCTCCCGCTTGGTATCGTCCGCAAACCTTGTAAGTGTACTCTCTATACATTATCTAAACCATTGATGAATATGTTGAACAGAACTGGACACCACCCATTATGCCAGTCCAGCTTGACTGTGAACCACTGATAACTACTCTCTGGGAATGGTTTTCCAACCAGTTATGCACCCATCTTATAGTAGCACCATCTAGGTTGCATTTCCTAAGTTTGTTTATGAGAAGGTCATGCGAGACAGCATCAAAAGCTTTATTGAAGTCAAGATATACTACGTCTACCACTTCCACCCTATCCACAAGGCTTGTTGCCCTGTAAAAGAAAGCAATCAGGTTGGTTTGACACGATTTGTTCTTGGCAAATCCATGTTGACTGTTACTTATCACTTTATTATCTTCTAGATGTTAGCAAATTGATTGTTTAATTATTTGCTCCATTATCTTTCCGAGTACAGAAGTTAAGCTGATTGGTCTGTAATTGCCTGGGCTGACCTTATTTCCCTTTTTATATATTGGCACTATATTTGCCCTTTTCCAGTCTTCTGGAATCTCTCTTATCTTCCATGATGTTTCAAAGATAATCACTAATGGCTCAGATATCTCCTCAGTCAGCTCTTTGAGTATTCTAGAATGCACATCATCAATCCCTGGTGACTTGAAGACATCCAACTTGTCGAAGTAAGTTTTAACTTGTTCTTTTCCTATTTTAGCCTCTGATCCTACCTCATTTTCACTGGCATTCACTATCTTAGATGTCCAATCACCACCAACCTTTTTGGTGAAAACTGAAACAAAAAGATCATTAAGCACCTCTGCCATTTCCACATTTTCTGTTATTGTTTTTCCACCCTCATTGAGTAATGGGCCTACTCTGTCCTTGGTCTTCCTCTTGCTTCTTATGTATTTGTAGAATGTTTTCTTGTTACCCTTTATGTCTCTAACTAGTTTGATCTCGTTTTGTGCCTTGGCCTTTCTAATTTTGTCCCTACATACTTGTGTTATTTGTTTATATTCATCCTTTGTAATTTGAACTAGTTTCCACTCTTTTTTTATTTTTAGTAGGACTGTCAAGCAATTAAAAATTAATCATGATTAATTGTGCTTTTAAACAATAATAACATATTTTTGGATGTTTTCTCTATTTTCAAATATATTGATTTCAAATATAACACAGAATACGAAGTATACAGTGCTGACTTTATATTTATTTTTATTACAAATATTTGCATTGTAAAAATCAAAAGAAATTGTATTTTTAAATTCACCTAATATAAGTACTGTAGTGAAATCTCTTTATCATGAAAGTTGAACTTGCAAATGTAGAATTATGTACAAAAAATAACTGCATTTAAAAATAAAACAATAAAAATAAAACATATAAAACTTTAGAGCCTATGAGTCCACTCAGTCCTACTTCTTGTTCAGCCAATTGCTCAGACAAACAAGTTTGTTTACATTTACAGGAGATAATGCTGCCTGATTCTTATTTACAATGTCTCCTGAAAGTGAGCACAGGTGTTTGCGTGGCAGTGTTGTAACCAATGTCAAAAGATATTTATGTGCCAGATGTGCTAAAGATTGATATGTCCCTTCATGCTTCAACCACCATTCCAGAGGACAAGCGTCCATGCTGATAACGGATTTTGCTCGATAACAATCCAAAACAGTGCAGACCAATGCATGTTCATTTTCATCATCTAAGTCAGATGCCACTAGCAGAAGGTTGATTTTCCTTTCTGATGATTCGGGTTCTATAGTTTCAACCCACATTGGAATGTTGCTCTTTTAAGACTTCTGAAAGCACTCTCCACACCTCATTCCTCTCAGATTTTGGAAGACACTTCAGATTCTTAAACCTTGGGTCGAATGCTGCAGCTATTTTTTGAAATCTCACATTGGTACCTTCTTCGTATTTTGTCAAATCTGTGGTGAAGGTGTTCTTAAAATGAACAACATGTGCTGGTTCATCATCTGAGACTACTATAAAATGAAATATATGGCAGAATGTGGGTAAAACAGAGCTGATGACATACAATTCTCCCCCAAGGAGTTCAGTCACAAATTTAATTAATGCATTATTTTTTAATGAGTGTTATCAGCATGGAAGCATTTCCTCTGTAATAGTGGCCAAAGTATGAAGGGGCATAGGAATACCTAGCATATCTGGCATGTAAATACCTTGCAATGCTAGCTACAAAATTGCCACGTGAACACCTATTCTCACTTTCAGATGACATTGTAAATAAGAAGCGGGTAGCATTATCTCCTGTAAATGTAAACAAACTTGTTTGTCTTAGCGATTGGCTGAATAAGAAGTAGGACTGAGTGGACTTGTAGGCTCTAAAGTTTTACATTGTTTTGTTTTTGAGTGCAGTTATGTAACAAAAAAAATCTATATTTGTAAATTGCACTTTCACAATAAAGAGATTGCACTACAGTACTTGTATGATGTGAATTGAAAAATACTATTTCTTTTATCATTTTTACAGTGCAAATATTTGTAATGAAAAATAATAGTATAAAGTGAGCACTGTGCACTTCATATTCTGTGTTGTAATTGAAATCAATATATTTGAAAATGTAGAAAAACATCCAAAAATGTAATACATTTCAATTGGTATTCTCTTGTTTAACAGTGTTATTAAAACTGCGATTAATCGTGATTAATTTTTATTACGATTAATTTTTTAAGTTAATATTGTGAGTTAACTGCGATTAATTGACAGCCCTAAGAAGAAGGATTCCCTGTTCTCCCTTTTGACTGCAATTAAATGGCCATAATTTGGCCCCTATTGTGTATGCACACTTACTATATTATATCAATATCTTCTAGGGCTAGTTTCACATCTGCAAAGTAAATTTCCAAGTGACAGAGGGAAAAGTGATCAAAACCTTCTAATAACCATGTTTCCTTAACATTTCTCTGCTTCTCTTATTTAACTGAAAAACAAGATTTTGTCTTATGCTTGTCAGTTCATTCATTCTCTCGGGAATTTTGGTCCATTGTAAACATTATTTAAAAAACAACAACAAACAATGAAGAATCTTACTCTCTATCTTCTCTAGATTTCAGACAAATAATTTTTTTCCATGCTTATCAAATAGTTCTGCCTTAATTTTAATCCTACTCTTCCCCATCCTCCCTATGTAATCTAATCTAGCCTAATCTAATACTATCTCTCAATCCTCGTTTTTATGTCATGCTCCTCATCAATGAATCAAAATCCTACACACTATCAAGCTGGCACCTTATTTTGAGTGTGGTGTGTGGCATGTCTTCATATTCCTACACAGAAGTTACCACAATATTCTGAATCTGTCCATCATGTTGCTGGGTATCAGCAATGAGTCTCCATGTAAAGTGGATCCTCTTGCCAGGTAGATTTTTTGATCGCCACTCACCTTTCTATTTCTGCTGCCTGGCAACATTTGTATTTGCCTGCTCTGGAATATTGAATCAACAAACATGGGCCCACCCTTATCTGGACAAATTTACAAGCCAAAACACATTTCAAGAGAGGTGGGGCTTGGTTTTCAGAGGTGCCACCTACAACTTCAATGGAAGCCAAGGGAAGCTACGGGTGCTCATCATATCTTTAAATCAAGGCCACAAGTGAAGAAGCATGCTGTGTCCAACTGAAATAGCAGGAGAAATAGACTATAGAAACCTAAGCAGGTGTATGGCCAGAATGTTAGAGCCAATACTCCTAACTCTTATAACAAGTACTATGGAATTGAAAACTTTCTTTGTAAATCTTTTCAACTCCCCCTTCATCCCCAATTTAGGCTCATGTTTGTTGCAGAAGGCAGTGCTGCTATCTGAATTCCATAAGTACCTTATTTAAAGATGTATCATCAGTACAATCAAAAGTAACCATTTCAGAAATCTTGCTAATCAGTGCGCTGGATCATGCATCTATACCTCTACACCTGTCTGATATTTCAGAAGTGGCTCGACTGGGGTAACAGGTGGAATTCCAATTAGCTTATACTTCCTGATTCATGTGTTATTTTGTCAAGTTGTTGACTCTGTAACATTAACTTTTTAACCTTAATTGGAAAAGGTATTTCTATGTAACAAGGATAATCAAAGGCAAAATCAATTTTGCTTCTTATGGAGAGAATTATTCACCATGCATTTGGTATTTTGCATTATTTAGAGGATACTTGTTTTTTCACAGCTAATTGAGTCAATAAATGGTATTTTAGACGCCTCAGAAGAATATGAAACTTGAAAATAGGGATTTGAATGTTACACATCTGAATGGTTGTGGCTGAGTTCAAAGTATCCACTTTGTATAGCTATTGTCTCTTGAGATAAAAGCCATTTCTTTAGATCAGTGGCATGATATATGTGTCAGACTGCATCTGATTAGTGCATGTGATTTGATGTGATACAACCAGACAAAACCCATCATACCAAGAATGAAGAATTAAACAGGCAGAGGTACCTGTTCAGATGCATCTAGAAAGCAAATTGCTGGAACAATACAGATGCTGGAAGTTGAAGATTTATGTGTATCTCAACAGGGGCTTGATCCAAAGTTGGTGGGAGTCATTTTACTGATAACAGTGTGCTTTTGGGTCAGGCCTCAGCTGAGCAAACCCCCCCTTAAACCCCACCTTACCTATTATCTCTCATTCGGTATGAAAAAGTCGACCCCCCACCTCTGATTGGCCCAGGATGTCAGCCTCCATTTCCTTCTTGTTAATTTTCAAACAAGCACCTTCATGCTGTGTTCCATGCTGAGAGGCACTCCTAGAAAACATCCACAAAAGAAACTCATCTTCCTCCTTCAAAACCCTCCTGAGAACTCTCCTGTGCTTTGATGACTACAAAAATGCGACAATGGTGAGGCTGCTGGTGTGCTGTCTGCTATTGCCTTATTGTTTTCGTGTTCTCCCCCATCAGTCCGTCTGTTGTCTCTTGTCTTACACTTAGGCTTTGTCTACATTAGCACTTTTGTTGGCAAAACTTTTGTCAGTCAGGGGTGTGGAAACCCACTGACATAGCTACCGCTGCTTGTTGGGGGTGGTTTAATTATGCCGGCATAGAGCAGATACACAGGAGACCATATAGCGGCACAGCTGTACCACTGCAGCAGTGCCGCTGTACGGTCCGTAGTGTAGACATAGCTGTAGATTGTAAGCTCTTTGGAGCAGGGACTGTCTTTTTTTTGTGTGTTTGACAGCACCCAGCACGATAATGTGCTGATCCACAACTATGGATCCTAGGTGTAATGATAATATAAATAATTAGGATTAATAATCAGAAAGATGAAATTTAGCTCAGTGCATTAGTTGGTCTATATCTGAATGTTGCCAACGAGATATCAGAGAGTAGCTCTGTGAAATTATAGGTCTGATCCCACTGAAGTCATTGTCAAAAGTCCCATTCACTTCTGTATATATATATATGTACGGAAGTGAATGGGACTTTTGACTATATATATATATATTATTTTTTCACTTTTCCAAACAGAGACTTGAATTTTAGCTGATTATTTTTAATAACCAAATAATAACTATAATATTTATCATGACTATGGAAAAGGAGGATAGGCAAAATATAATCTTTTGGGGTTTTTTGACAGTGATTTTAATAAACTTTTTAAAAATTATATAATAAATAATAAATAAATAAATAATAATAACAGTATCTATCTGTTGGGGACACTGGGGCATGGCCACTAGGTAACTCGAGGGGGTGGAAGACCACGAGTGTCGATGAAGCCCCCTCGCACTAGGCCCATGTGTCCTTGACCCCCCCTCCCGCCTGGAGGCACTCGCAGCAGCTCTGTCTACTAGGCCCAAGTGTCCTTGGCCACCCCACCTGGAGGCACACACAGCAGTTATGCTGAGAATCTGCAACAATGTGTTGCAGAGTCAGACTGCCTGAAACTAAGCAAGGCCACACAGGGCAGATATGGAAGAACAATGCTGAATAAAGCAGCTTTTTGTATAGTTTAATAAATGATACAGAGAACCAGAGAACTAGCTGGGAACTGGATTGGCTGACTATATGGATACTTGGGGCAGCTTGCTATTGGATAAGTATGCTGGGAAAAAGAATGTATAAAAGCCTGTGTAACTTCCTGCTCTGTGTACAGGATTTGAGATTCAAATCTCCCTGTATCTATTTGAAGCTTCAAATAAACTTTTCTGCTTCTCCATCCCGTTGTGATTATTGGGTGTAGCACACTGGGTAATGAAACAACTTCAGCTGTTGTTTAGCTTCTTGGCACTGGGTGCCGGCAACAGCTTTTGGTGTCCCTGGGTGTCCCTGGGGTCCTTTGGTGTCCCTTGGGGTCCCTGGGGTCCCTGGGCGATGAGGCTGCAATTTAGCCTTGCCCGGACCCTTCCTGGAGGTCGAGGATTGTGGCGAGAACCGACGCCCAGCGCGCATCGGTGAGTTCATCAGGGGCCTCGGAGGAGACACAACTTGATCGACCCCGGAGGGCACAATGGTGCAACGCACTCATATAGTGGAGAAGCAGTTGTGGACGGCAGTGAAGAACCGGTCCCTTAGACATGGGAAAGGAGCAGCTGCAGGCCACAGTGAAGAACCGGTCCCTTGGATAAGGTAGGAACCTTTTAAAATCCGGATTGTATGCTCTGTTGGAACCTGGGGACGCCCAGAGTTACCCTGTAGGTATGGGACAGGGACAGAGCTCAGGGGTTAGGGCACGGTGTACGCCCCTAGAGTGCATTCTAGCAAACTGGAAGGTGTTTGGTGCGGATCCAATGACTAAGAGCCAATTAAAACGATTCTGTACAGTTGACTGGCCTCAATATCAACTAGAGGACCAAGAGTGGTGGCCACCAGGAGGGTCAATTAATTACAACACGATCCTCCAATTAGTTTTGTTTTGTCAGTGAATGGGTAAATGGAATGAATATTTGTATGCACAAGCGTTTATGGCTTTAAGAAATAGAACAGAGCTGTAATTCTGCAAAGTTGTAATTTGACTCCGACTGGTTTGGTAGTAGCTAATGTTAGTCCCCAGACCCCCACCCGCACTGTAATGGCAGAGCCGGTGTCCCCTTTGGCCCCCACACCCCCACCTTATAAGGGTAGGATGCCTCGGGTTACAGAGATTGCCCCCTCGGTGGTACTCTATCCTTTGCTTACCGAGACTGTTGTGGCTTGCCCGGGGCAGATGGACGTCAGGCTACCACTATGCAAGTTTACACCCATGTGCCATTCAATCCAATAGACTTAGTAGCTTTTAAAACACAGGCTGGGGAATTCTCAACGAACGCAAGCAGGTTTATTTCAGTCTTTGAGGGGTGCCTCAGTAGTCACAAGCTGGATTGAGATGACTGTAATATCCTCCTGAGAACCCTGTTATCTGAGGTGGAGAGGGATCAGGTTACAGCTAAGGCAAGGGGAGCATCAGCGTTCAAGCGGAAAAAAAAAGAAAAAAGAAAGGAAGCTATCTGTCAAGTTCCTCTCCAAGTAATTGTAAGCGGCTCAGGGCATTTCTGGGTATGGCAGGCTTTTGCAGGATATGGATCCCAGAGTTTGGACTGTGGGCTAAACCCCTGTACGACTGTGTAAAAGGAGCGGATCATGACCCCTTCTATTGGACCCCAGAGGCTGATAGAGCATTTAAAATCCTGAAAAGAAAATTGATGGCTTAGAGAGATCCAGCAGGTCCAGAGCTGTTTCAGTTGTATGTACATGAACGAAGGGGGGTGGCCCTAGGAGTGCTCACACAGCTGTTAGGAGCATGGAGACTCCCATGGCTTATTTTTCTAAGCAATTGGATCAGGTTGCAAAGGGTTGGCCGGCATGTTTACAGGCGGTCGCAGCTACTGCCCTAGTGCTTGAGGAAGCGGAGAAGCTAACATTGGGAGGGGTTATGCAAATCTATACTCCCCATATGGTAAATCTATACTCCCCAAGCCTTATTGGATGCAAAGGGAGGGCTTTGGTTCACCCAGGCTCGGATTGCTCGGTACCAGGCTAAGCTGTTAGAGAACTCTGAAGTCACCTTACAGCCTTGCCCCTCCCTTAACCCAGCCACTCTCTTGCCGGAAACAGAGGAACAGAAACATGACTGTTTAGAGATCATACATGCCCAGTACTCCAGCCGTCCGGATTTAAAGATGTACCTCTCCCAAATGCAGATTATGAGTGGTACACTGATGGTAGCAGTACTGTAATAGATGGGCAAAGGAGGGCGGGTTATGCTGTTGTGACGCTCCATGACACTGTGGAAGCTGAAGGTTTGCCTGCTGGGACCTCTGCCCAGCTTGCCGAACTAATAGCCCTGACCCGTGCACTTGAACTGTCAAAAGGAAAGCGGGTCAACATTTTTACTGATTCAAAGTATGCTTTTGGTGTGCTGCATGCTCATGCTGGCCTATGGAAGCAAAGGGGAATGCTGACAGCCCAAGGCTCCCCAGTCAAGTACGGGCCCCAAATCCTCCAGCTCCTAGAAGCCGTACAACTCCCCTCGGAAATGGCTGTGGTATACTGTAAAGCCCATCAAAGGGAGGATCAAGATGTGGCCAGAGGTAACACCCGGGCAGTTAGAGAGGCTAAGCGTGCTGCCACCCTGCCATCCCTTCAGACTGAGAAAGCCCATATGCATGCCCTTATCCCATCAGTAGGGGAGCTTCCAACCCCTCAGTACTCTGGGGAGGGGAGACAGCTAACTGACAAATTCGGTCTCCGGGAAAAGGAGGGATGGCTCCATTCCCCAGAAGGGAAGGTCCTCTTACCAAAGGGCCTAATCCGGCCAGTGCTGCAGAAACTACATCAAACCGCTCATGCTGGCAGGGAAGCACTTATCCAACTAATGGGAAAATATTTTATCACTTCCGGACTCCGACCCCTGGCTGCCCAGGTACAAGCGGACTGCTTAGTCTGCCAAAAGAATAACCCCCGACCGGGACATCCTGTGCCACCAGCTGCCCTAGAACCCACTCCGGGCCCTGGACAAGTGTGGCATATAGACTTTACTGAGTTTCCCCGGACCCAAAGGTTCAAATATCTCCTTGTTATAGTGGATCGGTTCAGCAGATGGCCAGAAGCCTTCCCATGCCGTAATTGCACTGCCAGAACAGTGGCCTTCAAGTTTGTTAAGGAGATTATTCCTCGCTTTGGACTCCCCCTATGGATGGAATTTGACAACGGGACACACTTCACATCAAAAATCATTCAAAGCATCTCACATGCCTTACAGGTCCCCTGGAAACTCCATACGCCCTGGAGACCGCAAGCCAGTGGGGTAGTGGAGCGTACCAATCAGACCCTTAAACGGCATCTCTCAAAAGTGTGCCAAGAAGCCTCACTGCGATGGCCTGATGCTTTGCTCCTCATCCTACTCCATATCCGCGTTCTCCCAAAGAGTAGATTAGGGCTCAGTCCCTTTGAAATTATGTTTGGAAGGGCATGGCCTATGAATGGCACCCCGGTTCTGTCAGGGGAATGGGAGTTGGGTAATGGTTTTTTGTCACAGTATATGTGTTCCCAGTCTGCTGTTCTCTTGTCTCGTCACAGGTATACCAAAGATTCCCAGCCTCTCCCCTTGGACTCTCCTGTCCACTCCTTACAGCCCGGTGACTCTGTGCTTGTTTGTACCTGGAAAGACGAGCCTCTCCAGGAAAAGTGGAAAGGACCCTATACTGTCCTGCTGATCTCCCATACAGCGGCAAAGATCGAGGGACACAAGAACTGGATTCATCACTCTCGTCTGAAGGCAGTACCTGCCCCCTCGTCAGCAGAACAGTGGACCGTCCAACCTGCTGACTCCTCATCTAGTGACGATCTCGGGCTAAAGCTACTGTTTAAAAGACACAAATAGCAGGCACCTTAATGCTAAAATGGGCTCACCCAGGTACTGGAGACCCTGGGTTGGGAAGACTCTGGTGATAATTAATTGGGTAACATTGTTATTCTCTGTATTGGCATTTCCAAATTGTGCATATCGGGAGCATAACTCCTTTGTTTCGCTTGCGCACCATGTTGCTAATTTAACAAACCCAGACTGATTGCTGGGTATGTGCTCTGACTCCACTGTCCCCCAAAACGGGAATGCCCCTTGACATGCTGCCCTTGACCCTAGCAGAATTAGCCACCACCAAAGAGCAGGAAAGAAATGACTCGCCATTCTGGAATAAGACTTCTTTACAGCAAACCACCTATCAGGACCAGGAGGATTCAGTTGCAGTACTCACTGAGGGAGAGTTATGTTTTACCTGAAACCAATCTGATCACTATGGGCGTCCTGTGGGAAAAAGCTCTTGTGTTATTACACAGTGGGCTGATGGGTATTGGATAAAGACCAAAAGGGGAGGCCAACAGTGTGGGTGTAATGGTTCCTCCCCTTTTAGGGAAACTCTTACAAATACTCTTACCACAAAAGAAAGGTTTGGAAATATAACTTGCCATCCAGTTAATATCTCCAATGTAGCAAGCCAATGGTGGGTTTGTAGTGGTCCCTATGGTGAGTGTAATTTGAACGGCACTATTAGAAACGCCCCCACTTGTACCCAATCAAAAAAATCAGATGCCCCCTTAGGGGCATATAAATTGTTTAAAAAAGCAGCCAAAGCAGCCTTAAATATCCCAGAAATCCCCTTAAGAAACAGTCCTTACTGGGTCACTATTTTGTATGTGGCTGAAAGGCTTACAAGGTGCTGCCAGCCAACTGGACAGGTAGCTGTTATATAGCTCACGGAGTTCCTCATCTGTCAATAACTGCCATACTGCCCAAAGGAAAGATTAGAAATGCCCGAGACACCTCTGTTGAGTCACGAGAAAAGACCCTGCGGCGACTGACTACGGCATTGGAGGGCAATATGAAGAATCCCCTCACAACCGAGAAGCTTGTAGGGTGCTCTTTACTGGGAATAGCGCCACTGTTTACCGGGCCAGCCATGGCATGCATAGGCCGCTATACTATAAGGTTGCAGATGGTACTTGAGAAGGTGGCCTTAGAGTTAGAGTACTCGGTTAGTGATTTAGGGTCAGCAGTAAAAACATTAAATAAAGAAGTACAGCAGCTCAGGAAGTTTTCCCTCCCAAACAGGCTGGCTTTGGACTATCTCTTGGCATCCCAAGGAGGGGTTTGTGCCCTCGTCAGGCCCCGATGTTGTGTATATGTAAATGATAGCAGTTATGAGATCTATGAAAAGGTGGTACAGGCTGAGGCCCATGCCCGAGCCGGAGCACAGGTTGCCTATACTGCCCCAGAGAACGATTGGTTGCAAACCTTGTTTTCAGGCTGGGGTTTATCGTCTTGGCTTGGTGGTTTATTTAGCCTGCTATTGAAACTTCTCTTTCCTGTACTGCTTGTGTTACTGGTATTATGCTGTGCAGTATCATGTGTCAAGGCCCTTTTGCAAAAGTTGATAAGTCATTCTCTTCAGGGCTATCACAAAGTGCTTATGCAAAATCCTATTGTAAAGAAATAAGTAGCCCAAGTGAGAAAACTCAGAGCCAAGGTTGTTGAGTGTTCTCAAAGGGGGAAGTTGTTGGGGACACTGGGGCATGGCCACTAGGTAACTCGAGGGGATGGAAGACCACGAGTGTCGATGAAGCCCCCTTGCACTAGGCCCAGGTGTCCTTGGCCCCCCCTCCCGCCTGGAGGCACTCGCAGCAGCTCTGCGTACTAGGCCCAAGTGTCCTTGGCCCCCCTGCCTGGAGGCACACACAGCAGTTATGCTGAGAATCTGCAACAATATGTTGCAGAGTCAGACTGCCTGAAACTAAGCAAGGCCACACAGGGCAGATATGGAAGAACAATGCTGAATAAAGCAGCTTTATGTATAGTTTAATAAATGATACAGAGAACCAGAGAACTAGCTGGGAACTGGATTGGCTGGCTATATGGATACTTGGGGCAGCTTGCTATTGGATAAGTATGCTGGGAAAAAGAATGTATAAAAGCCTGTGTAACTTCCTGCTCTGTGTACAGGATTTGAGATTCAAATCTCCCTGTACTATTTGAAGCTTCAAATAAACTTTTCTGCTTCTCCATCCCGTTGTGATTATTGGGTGTAGCACACTGGGTAACGAACCAACTTCAGCTGTTGTTTAGCCTCTTGGCACTGGGTGCCGGCAACATATCTCTTATATAGCACTTTTCATCCATAGATCTCCAAGTGCTTTACAAAGGAGGTCAGTATCATTACCCCCATTTTGAAACTGAAGCACAGAGAGAAAAGCACTTGCCCAAGATCACCCAGCAGGCCAGTGCTTAAAAATCACTGATCAAACAAGAAAGAAGATGGTGGTTTGTTTTTTTTTTCTCCTTCTCCATAACATTTAGGTGGAATGGGAGGGTGTTGGCCATTAGGGCTGTGCGAGGGGAAAGTGAAAGGACTCAGAAAATAATCCCGCAGTGTGAGGAAGGGCAATTGCATAGTAGGAGTAAGTGACAGAGTGGAGGTAAGTGTGCTTAATTGCTGAGCTTTTAAAGGGTAAGGACTTCCAGCACAGCATTGCTGCAGATGAACACTAGTATTTGCTTTTCTGGTTTTAGGGCTGTGAGGGAGGAGGAATGGTGAAAAAACATATTTCAGCTTCTTTTTCTTCTTTGGATAGCAACACAGTGGGCATATAGATCTCAAGAATCACTGGTCACACAACCCCCACATTAACTAGCGATTGCACTTTTTAATAGAACATTTTGTGCAGACTGGTGTTTCTGCCTGTAAACAGGTTTCAGAGTAGCAGCCGTGTTCGTCTGTATTCACAAAAAGAAAAGGAGTGGTAGCTCATGAAAGCTTATGCTCAAATAAATTTGTTAGTCTCTAAGGTGCCACAAGTACTCCTTTTCTTTTTGCCTGTAAACAATAACATCAGGCCAAGGGAGATAACTCCCCAGATGCCTCCGGACCTTTTGCTTGCTGAAGAAATGCCGGTAAAGAAAATAAACAGGCACCATGCAAGTCTCTAGTTGGAAACACAAAACCTGCACTGAGCTACAAATCTCTGCTAAAACTAGGGCCTTATTCACCTCTGCTGTGCATTACATCCGATCATTTAGACCTCTGCAGTGAGTGTAAAGTGGGTGCAGAATGTTGCTAAAAAGGAATCCTGCATGAACTTGCATTGGTGGTTACGTTTACACCCATTTTCAACAAGGTTAAATAACTACACCGGGGCAAAGCAGTGCAGAATACTCCTTATGGTCCTAATTGTGCTTCCTGTGGAAGTCAATGGCAAAAGTCCCACTGACTTAATTGGGAGCAGATTCAGGTTATGTGGCAACTAGCCACTGATCCTTCAGCTCGATTAGCAATGCTGGGAGAGAGATCACCTTCAGTTGCAGCAAAATTTTGAAACATGCATTGGCTTAACATTTGTACATGTACAATGAAAGGGTAGGTGGGTTACATTTACCCAGCACTCACATGAATGATGTGAGCATTAAATAGTTAATGTTTATACAGTGCTTGGCAAACATGTAAAATGTTGTGCATACCTGTTGTTTTATTATAACCATGCTTTTTGTTTTTTTAATTATTTTAAAATGTCATTTTATCATGTTGATTCAATAATATTTTTATATCAAATTATCATGTTAGTATAATAATGATTACTGTATCCAGGTGAACCTGTTTGTGCAATTCAGTTGAGTGTATTTTACAATGTGTTCATTCCTCCCTGTTTAAGTGTTCTGACACATTTTGTAGGACTTGCTACATCAACATACTGTATTATCTTACCCCTTAGCCTTTATTTGTCTTTTTTTAATTGTAAACTGATGAAGAAAAAGCATGTTATGGCTATTCCTATTTGGTGAGACAGAAATGATGGATGACAGTGACAGGGAGAATGAGGATGTGTGCTGGATGGCAGTTGCCTTTTGTTTTATGGCACAACTTGGTTACTTTAGGTGCCTGGCAACAAAACAGAAGTTTTAATTATTTCATTGAATAAATGTCTGCATAAATTGCAGAGGCTGACTTTGGGCTTATTGTTACTATAAAAATAAAAGGGAGTCTGTTTTCTTTACTCAGCCCATTGCTATGCCTAAGTGTGAGAGTTGCAGAGTGAAACTCTTGCAAGTATACCTTCTTTGTAAATAGACCTGGTCAAAAAACACATAATATATATATTTTTTTAAACAAAAAATGCTTTTTGAAATGTTTCATTTTTTTTATCAGTTTCTGGAATTTTTGAAAAAAAAAATTGACTACTGTGAAAGTGGATCAAAACATTGTCCAAAATTCTAATTGAAATTTTGGAAATTAAATTATTTTTCACCAGCTCTGTTTGGGATACCAGCTTTGTTCGTAAAGTGTGCATTGTATCCCACAAGGATAACTGTTTTAGCTTAGGTAGTAGCATTCTGGTTTTTTTAGGCTAAATGTTTCAAGTTTAATACCCAAAGTGACCCTGGGGAATTGTAGATATGTACTACAGAATATCCTATTACTCAACCTGAAAATTGTAGCTCCTAACTAGAACTATTTCTGCTGGTGAAATTGGATTTGTGTGAAATAAAGGACAATCGCACAGAAGCTTTTCTCCCTTGTTAAGAGGCAGTCGGAGGACTACAACACAGGCTCATAAAGAACTCTTCTGCAGAGCCCAAATGTATCGAAAAGCTCGAAGAATAACTCATACACATTTTCAGTTGCTGGCAGCCTGTCAGAGTTACAAACTCATCTCTACTGGTGGGGCTTTAGCATCTAATTGATGCTTCCCAATTTACTGTGCACCCCAATAAATGACCTGAAAGTTTGTCAGTCCAGCTATAAGTGAAGCATCTTCAGCATGTGATTATAGCATTAATTTTGAAGCAAGAAACAATGAGATGAAAGGTATCTTCAGCCATAAGCTTCTCCAGATGTGTTGTATCATCTGCTCCTGCTAGTTTGGCTTTGATTATGTAGACTCCTTCAGTTTCTGTTGTTTCTATTTGAGACTCCTGCCATGCCAACCACAAAATGTATGAGGAAGGGTTAAAAAACAAGCTCTATAGTGATAGACTCAAAGAGCTCAATATGTTTAGCTTAACAAAGAGAAGGTTGAGGGGAGACTTGAAGTATCTACATGGGGAACAAGTATTTAATAATGAGCTCTTCAATCTATCAGAGAAAGGTATAACTTGATCTAATGCTGGAAGTTGAAGCTAGACAATTTCAGACAGGAAATAAGGTGTAATTGTTTAACAGGAAGAGTAACTAACATCTGGAACAATTTATCAAGGGTCATGATGGATTATCCATCACTGATAATTTTAAAATCAAGATTGGATGATTTTTCTAAAAGATATGCTCTAAGAATTATTTGGGTTAAGTTCTATGGCCAGTGTTAACCAGAGGTCAGATAGGATGAGCACAGAGGACCCTTCTGCTTTGTAATATATAAATATATGAGTCTATGAATGTTAACCTAGCCACAACTTTAGATCTGGGTTCCAATTCCACCCCCCACCCCCTCAATTTGTATGAAATTGTAATGATTAACTTGAAAGAAACCAAAGGTAAGAGTTGCCTTTTCCCAAACTATATGGGGATTGTAGTATGAACAACCTTGTTTACCCCATACTTAGCAGTTTGTTATGTTTTTGGTAATAGTCCATCATATACAGGCACATGAGCCAAGAGGGTGTCCTCACAGTGGTCAAATTCAGTTATGTGCAAAGATCTATGCACCACTTTGGTCCAATGTAAGGTCTTAAGGCTTATGTAGTGCATAGGTCTGTGCCAGCCCTGTGTCCTTAAGGTGAATTTTGCAGAGGATGACAAGCATCCTGAAACATGATTCAGAGTACTGAGTAATGATTACGTAATATCCAGTCTGCAGGAAGTGGGGGTTGTGAGAAGCATTACAAGAATGATCAAGGGCCTGGAAGAACTCTCCTATGAAGAGAGATTGCCTAGATTGGGATTGTTTACCTTAGAAAGGAGACATAATAAAAATATATACAATAAATAATGACATAGACAAGGTAGATCAGGAACTTCTGTTCTCCCTATCTCATAACACAAGAACAAGGAGACATTCAGTGAAATTAAAAGGGGGGAAAACTGAAAACCAATAAAGGAAAATACTTCTTCACACAACAGGCGATTATACTGCGGAGCTCATTGACAAAGAAAATCATGAGGCAACAATTTAACAAAATTGAAATTTTGGATATGGTTCTAAAGCATATCCAGAATTGTCATAATTAATGACAAGAACAATTCAGGAAGGGATATTAAACCTTGTGCTTCAGGGTTTAAGCCAATCTCTAACTATCAGATATTAGGATGAGATTAACGTGGAGGGCATATCTGCCTACTGTACGGTTCTTACATGTCATCTGAAGCATCTGACACTGGGTACTGTCAAGATAAGATGATATAGCAGTTCCTACATTCCAATGGAAGAGTGGATCTGCCCTCATTCTATCCATAGAGGAACACAGACATTGGTTCGCTATCCATTAGATGAATGAGGATTTTTTTAAAAAAAATTGAAACCATTGTATCAGACAGTGTAAGCCGTGCTAGTTTTGCAAACCTACATTCTGCACTCTGCTTGTTTTAGGCAGGTAAAGAGCTGTAGACTTAGTTTAATAATCACTCATATGGGTGAATTAGTAATCCTCATATCCAAATATTTTCCATGGAAAGTCTGGAAATCCATAAAATGTTCACAGCTGAAGTACAATTCTTATTAAAAGGATGAATTAATACAAAAATGGGTCAAGATCTGAAATCCTTAGTAGGCTGCTTGGGAGATTGAAAACTACAGGTCCCTACACAAGATTTTAAACTAAATTCACTGATCTGGCTTATTCTGAAGTACAGTGGAAGTTCTGAATTTTCTAAGTGGAATTCTCACTCTACATATCATGATGTTTTATCACTCCAAGTGGGTTCCATTGAGCTAATCCCTTGCAATACAGAATTTCACATTGATGAGGTAGGTGCTAATTGGTGCATTTCAAGAGGATTTTCATCTTCTCATCCTTCCACATAGCAGGTGGTGGAGAGAGATGAAAAGAGAGATCCTAGGGCTATGGGGACATGTGTTGAGATGCTGGTGTTTGTTGAGTATTTCAATTTGGAGGTGCTGTGATAAGGAGACACATAGAATCTTAAGAGTTTAAATTCAGGTGTTGGTGGGTAATAAGCTTTTCGGGTAATAAGTTTGGCAGCTGATAAGATTTTCAGCTGATATGTAATATTCTATTAATAATTTCAAACTTTTTAAAGGCAGCTTGTCAATTTTTTTGGTTCAAAAGGTTTTTTGGACAAAAATGGCTTTTTCATAAAAAATAATTTCTGTGGGAAATGTTTCTTTATGAATTATGAATTTTTCCTTATATTCTTGTCAAAAAACCTAAAAACCAAAAGTCTTTTTTCATATTTTGATTGTCAAGAACGGAAAAAGTTTGTCTGTAAAATATTCATTTTGGGGCAAAGGGGAAAATGTTATTCCCAAACATCCAAATTTTCAGATTTCATGCAGAATTTTTCAGTTTTTGGTTGCTAAAATGAAAAAAAAATCATTGTTTTTAAAGAGAAAACCCAGATTTAGACATGGAAACATTTCAAGAATAACTCTAAATTTTAATTCTGTATTCTCTCCTCCGTATTGTTGAGATTTCTTCTGGAATACCATGATGCAGTTGTTCCAACCCTGCTCTCAGAGAATTTGCACAGGTGCAGGGTCAATGGCAGCATGGTTCCAAAAGGACCTAGCTGGAAAGAAAACTCAGGCCAGGTCTCTGCTACAAACTTACTTTGGTGAACCTACATTGCTCGGGGTTTGAAAAATCCAAGCCCCAAGTGACATAGTTATATAAACCTAACCCCCATGCAGACAGCGCTGTTGACGGAAGAGCTTCTTCTGTCAACATAGCTACTGACTTTTGTGGTGGTGGATTAACCCATCAGCATAGTAGCATCTTCACTTAAACTCTACAGTAGCACAGCTGCACCAGTGCAGCATTTTAAGTGTAGACCTGCCCACTGTGAACTGAAGAGAGAGGGGTGCCCCTGTCTCAGGGTGGGCCAGAGTCTCTGTGGGTCTGCATGATCTTCACCTTGTATCCTCAGTATCTGCAGGTTTCCTTGATCAGTCACATCCCTTTTCCCCTCCTCCCTGTGCCAAACTTCTCCCTGCCTCTGCAAGGGAAAACTATACCTTTAACTCATTGGAGATTTGAGTGCATGTCTTTTTCTCTTGCAGGTGTCTCTGTGGGAGGGCATAGAGACACCCCCACCCACTAAAATTTGGTCTGCTACTGTAGTTCCCTTTTATTGCTTGCTGTCTGGTGGGATGGATTTCACCAGTTACCATACCAAAAATAGGAATGGTGAGTGAAAATATATTACAGATTTTTTTTAGCCTGTCACACTTCCAGAAACCCCCTTTAGATACTCTCCAGTGCAGAGTATGTTACACCTTCACTGTTCCTCTAACTTTCTGCAAAGTGTCTGTAAGTAGAGAGAGTGATAAATAGCATTATGCAAATTAGAGTCACTGTACTTGACTCCTGTAAAATATGTCTTCCCTGTAAAGAGCACTTCTGAAAGAAAAGAAAGAACAATCCAAGAGATCATATTGTACCTTTACAGTGCTTTAGTAAAACTATTTCCCCATGCTTATTCCTGCCCCCCCCGCACACTGTTACTCTCACCTTCTTGTCAACTGTTGGAAATGAGCCATCCTGATTACCGCTACAAAATCTTTTTTTTCCTGCTGATGACAGCTCACCTTAATTGATCACTCTCATTAGAGTGTGTGTGGCAACACCCATTGTTTCATGTTCTCTTTGTATATCTATATCTATATCTATATCTATATCTATATCTATCTTCCTACTGTATTTTCCAATGCATGCATCTGATGAAGTGGGTTTTAGCCCACAAAAGCTTATGCTCAAATAAATTTATTAGTCTCTAAGGTGCCACAAGTACTCCTCATTCTTTTTGCTGATACAGACTAACACGGCTACCACTCTGAAACCTGTCAGCCTACAGTATGTTTATTGTTCGTGTTGAAGGATTTTCTTAACTACACTTTTTGGAACTTCGCTAATTAACATGGTTTCAAATACTTTTTACATGAAACATTAATTACAGAGATTTACAGCAAACCTATGATTAGGGTGATTAATAATAACTATAATCCTTTTTACTCATTTGGGCGCAAATTACTTAGGCGTGGCCTATTTTAAGCATGTAGGTAATCCCATTGTCTTCAAAAGGGCTACTCATATGCTTAAAGTTAAGCACTAAGCTGAACTGGGCCACTGAACCCTCAATGGAACTAGTTCAAGTGAATTTCAAGTATTAATTTCACTGCAAAACATTCCTGTGAGATGGATGAGTATCATTACCTCCATTTTATACACAAGAAAACTGAGGCACAAAGGGGGGGTCAGTGTGCAAATTTTCAAACACGCTCTGTAAGTTTGCATGCCTCTGTTTTTGTTTGTCCAGCTTGAATCCTTTGGGACTAAAGGGCATATTTTTAAAAGTATTTAGGCAACTAAAGATGCAGATAGGCAGCTATGGGGATTTTCAAAAGCACAGAGGCACCTAACTCCAAATTAAATATCATGCCTTAATGACAAGTCCATTCTTTCTCTGTCAATTCAGTCACAACTGCCATATCGGTCCCGAAGGATCAAGATTCATTTCCTCCCTTAATTCTGATGCAGTAGAAGGTCTTTTAAAATGATCATGTAAAGTATTCATCTCTTTTTTTGAATCTCTCCTTGAGTCCAAGCACAACAGTGTCTCTGTATTACAGGCTGTCCTCCTCCTAAATGACCTCAGTCTTTACCTAAACATTCTAGTGCAGATTGCAATATATATGGATTGTTTTCACCTTTTCCTGCTATTGGGGTCAATAGGGCAGACTCATAGAGTACATGTGATTGGCACAACTTTTACAAACTGGCTCACCAGGCCTGAGGTTCTCGGTTTGAAACTGAAGTTATCTTTCTCCTAGATGGATTGGCAGCCACAGCTAACAAGCTCTACCTGCCTAACAGAGGCACAGAGAGGTGAAGTGACTTAGCCAAGGTCACCCAGCAGGTCAATAGCAGAGTCAAGAATAGAACCAAGGTCTCCTGGGTCCCAAGCCCTGACCTGCTTCTCTGTACCATATTGCCTCCCCTGAAGAGAGCATGTACTTGCTCACTCACTCTGTCTCCCTCTCTTGCTGTCTTCCTGTCTTCCCTCCCCACCCACCCCCCACCATTATTTCTGGCCATCCATGAATACAAATAACATTTCCATTAATTGACAGCACTTCCTCAAGTGAAAAAAGAACAGTTTTCATAAAAATATGGTACAGCATGTCAAGATCTTTCAAGATCCCATTGCTTTTTATCATTTTGATAAATAACCACTAAATAGAAACACTCAATAGTAACAGCCACAGAGCTGATTGAAAATGTAGGGAAAAAATCTGCACAAATGTAGAAAATTTGATAGAAAATTATTTGCATTGAATTTTGAGGGGGGGTTTAACCACCTTGTCAGCTTTTTAATACCTGGGCTTGTTTCCCAGAGACTGAATCAGTAGGAGCCTTATTATAGACAAGCCAGAAGTGCTGCTGTCAGTTGCCTAACACTTTCCATTATAAGACCCTGTTTTCCGTTGCTTATAATTTTATCAAACTTCAGTCTTTGGGGTTGACATTTTCTACAACAGATGTCTGCTTCTGGAGAAAGCTTCTTTTTTTTTTTTTTAAATAAAAAAAAGTTTCAGTAAAAGCAGTGCACCATTTCTGAAAACGAGGCGAGAAAAAAACACATTTTTTTTTCATGTCTGACGCTGGGAGAGTAGGTGTCAGTTCATGCCAAGGTCCAGGGCCTCACTGAACACTGATAAATGCATAGCCAGAAACCAGTCAGG
This sequence comes from Lepidochelys kempii, assembly GCF_965140285.1. Classification (NCBI taxonomy): domain Eukaryota; kingdom Metazoa; phylum Chordata; order Testudines; family Cheloniidae; genus Lepidochelys; species Lepidochelys kempii. Next base: position 246,753,699 of record NC_136381.1, on the reverse strand, counting down.
CCTACCTGTGGGCTAGTATAGTTAAAATAGAATCATACAGTCATAGAATATCAAGATTGGAAAGGACCTCAGGAGGTCATCTAGTCCAACTCCCTGCTCAAAGCAGGACCAAGCCCCAATTTTTGTCCCAAATCCCTAAATGGCCCCCTCGAGGATTGAACTCACAACCCTGGATTTAGCAGGTCAATGCTCAAACCACTGAAATAGATATTAGTGTTACAAGAATGTGTTTTGACTTTATGGAATGCTTATAGGATGCTGCATTTATTAATCCTAGTTATAATGTCTGTATCCCAGGATATAAAGTGTTTGCATTGTAAGCCTCTGTGGTAGGTTCCATAGAGGCTAATATGAAAAAGGAGATGGCTGGTCTTGTGGTTAGCACCCCATAGGTTAGCACTGTCATAGGAGATCTGGCAACAATTCCTGGTTCTGCCATGGACTTATGTGACCTTGGGCAATTCACGTAAGGCCAGATTTTGAAAAGTATTTTCGTGCCTAAGGATGCAAAATGTGCCTACTGGGAGTTTGGTACTCACCAAACAGAAAAAAAAGATGAATTCATTAAGATAAAATACTTCTCCTGCACACAGGATGGCCTGCTGAAGGAAAATGAGGCATTGTGTATCATCAAAGAATGGAGACCTTGTTGATTGCATTCCTTATTCCCTCTAGGAAGGGGAGACCTACACATAAACATATCCCATCAGCTTGGATTCTGGGGGAAAGGGCATAAAAATTGCTGAAATGGAGAAACTGGGTTTCTTTATGCTATCTGGACTCTGAGGGGCAAAGATTCCTAAACATAATCAAGAGATCCCCAGGCTGCTTGGCATGGGTCATACCTAAAGGATGTATGGAGCTGCTTATTATAGAAGTTTATATTACCTATTTAAATCTAAGACTGTAACTCATTTGTGTGTGTATGTTTCCTGTTTTAATCTTGTATTTCTAATTTCTTTCCTTAGTAATTAAATCTTTAGTTAGTTTATTACAGGATTGGCGACAGGTTTGGGTTTGAGATCAGAATGCAAATGATCTGGGGTAACTGACTTGTCTTTTGGGACTGGGAGTAACCTGAATATTGTTGTGATTTTTGGTGTAAAGTGACCATCTATCACATAGTCCAGGTTGCCTAGGGGGCAAAATAGACTGGAATAACCAAGGGGATTGTCTGTGACTCCATGGGAAGACTATTATTGTGTTTGAGAAGTTCACATTTGTTACTGGGTTGGTAAAATCTAATTATATAACACACATACAGTTTGGGGTCTCTACCCTGCTTTTTGACAGTCTGTCCTGAGATTGGCACTCAAGGTCGTGAACCACTCCAGGCAGCATGAAACCAAGTTAAAAGTTTTTTACAACCATTTTCTTCAGACACTCTAGTGCTTCCATGCCTTGGAGCAGGGACTTGAAATTTGGCACAGAGGTCTACCATTGCCTTTTGCTGTGGCCAACAAATTCCCCCCTCCATTTTTGCTCTGGAAATGACCATTTGCACATACTCAGTAGAGGTTTGTTAGAGTGTGTTAGAAAATTTGACAAACATTTCATGTGCATTGATCATGTTCCATCCCCAAAGAGCTATGGGCCAGCCACAATGAATGCTTTAGCCCCACAGAGCCACTGAGCATGCTTTCAACCTGGAGCTGAGCAGGACTTTTCTTGCAATTGCTCCTCTGACTTCTTTTGGCTACTGTGAGCACTGAAATGAGAGCAAGGAGCAGAGAATGAGACAGGAATACTGTGGGGGGAAAAACAGGATGTGATCATGTAATGAAAGACTGTATTGTAACTCCTACACACAAGGGGACAGAATTAAGTTTGCAACAGCAACCTCAATTCTGACATTTCCTAACCTTTTAGTTCTTGACTTTACAACCTTAACATTTTTTTAAACATTTATATACTGCTTTGTAGTAATCTCATATGTTTTTCTATTTATTGTGGTTTAACATCTCTAAGCCCTTCTGTATTAATTTATGCCAATGGGCCAGGGTTGTGGGACTCTTCAGTAAGGTACAGTGTTGCTAGTAAAACCTATGATGGTTTCATGTAGGCCAAAATATTCATAGAATCATAGAATCATAGAATATCAGGGTTGGAAGGGACCCCAGAAGGTCATCTAGTCCAACCCCCTGCTCAAAGCAGGACCAATTCCCAGTTAAATCATCCCAGCCAGGGCTTTGTCAAGCCTGACCTTAAAAACCTCTAAGGAAGGAGATTCTACCACCTCCCTAGGTAACGCATTCCAGTGTTTCACCACCCTCTTAGTGAAAAAGTTTTTCCTAATATCCAATCTAAACCTCCCCCACTGCAACTTGAGACCATTACTCCTCGTTCTGTCATCTGCTACCATTGAGAACAGTCTAGAGCCATCCTCTTTGGAACCCCCTTTCAGGTAGTTGAAAGCAGCTATCAAATCCCCCCTCATTCTTCTCTTCTGCAGGCTAAACAATCCCAGCTCCCTCAGCCTCTCCTCATAACTCATGTGTTCCAGTCCCCTAATCATTTTTGTTGCCCTTCGCTGGACTCTCTCCAATTTATCCACATCCTTCTTGAAGTGTGGGGCCCAAAACTGGACACAGTACTCCAGATGAGGCCTCACCAATGTCGAATAGAGGGGAACGATCACGTCCCTCGATCTGCTCGCTATGCCCCTACTTATACATCCCAAAATGCCATTGGCCTTCTTGGCAACAAGGGCACACTGCTGACTCATATCCAGCTTCTCGTCCACTGTCACCCCTAGGTCCTTTTCCGCAGAACTGCTGCCTAGCCATTCGGTCCCTAGTCTGTAGCTGTGCATTGGGTTCTTCCGTCCTAAGTGCAGGACCCTGCACTTATCCTTATTGAACCTCATCAGATTTCTTTTGGCCCAATCCTCCAATTTGTCTAGGTCCTTCTGTATCTTATCCCTCCCCTCCAGCGTATCTACCACTCCTCCCAGTTTAGTATCATCCGCAAATTTGCTGAGAGTGCAATCCACACCATCCTCCAGATCATTTATGAAGATATTGAACAAAACTGGCCCCAGGACCGACCCTTGGGGTACTCCACTTGATACCGGCTGCCAACTAGACATGGAGCCATTGATCACTACCTGTTGAGCCCGACAATCTAGCCAGCTTTCTACCCACCTTGTAGTGCATTCATCCAGCCCATACTTCCTTAACTTGCTGACAAGAATACTGTGGGAGACCGTGTCAAAAGCTTTGCTAAAGTCAAGAAACAATACATCCACTGCTTTCCCTTCATCCACAGAACCAGTAATCTCATCATAAAAGGTGATTAGATTAGTCAGGCATGACCTTCCCTTGGTGAATCCATGCTGGCTGTTCCTGATCACTTTCCTCTCATGCAAGTGCTTCAGGATTGATTCTTTGAGGACCTGCTCCATGATTTTTCCAGGGACTGAGGTGAGGCTGACTGGCCTGTAGTTCCCAGGATCCTCCTTCTTCCCTTTTTTAAAGATTGGCACTACATTAGCCTTTTTCCAGTCATCCGGGACTTCCCCACGAGTTTTCAAAGATAATGGCCAATGGCTCTGCAATCACAGCTGCCAATTCCTTCAGCACTCTCGGATGCAACTCGTCCGGCCCCATGGACTTGTGCACATCCAGCTTTTCTAAATAGTCCCTAACCACCTCTATCTCCACAGAGGGCTGGCCATCTCTTCCCCATTTTGTGATGCCCAGCGCAGCAGTCTGGGAGCTGACCTTGTTAGTGAAAACAGAGGCAAAAAAAGCATTGAGTACATTAGCTTTTTCCACATCCTCTGTCACTAGGTTGCCTCCCTCATTCAGTAAGGGGCCCACACATTCCTTGGCTTTCTTCTTGTTGCCAACATACCTGAAGAAACCCTTCTTGTTACTCTTGACATCTCTGGCTAGCTGCAGCTCCAGGTGCGATTTGGCCCTCCTGATAACATTCCTACATGCCCGAGCAATATTTTTATACTCTTCCCTGGTCATATGTCCAACCTTCCACTTCTTGTAAGCTTCTTTTTTATGTTTAAGATCCGCTAGGATTTCACCATTAAGCCAAGCTGGTCACCTGCCATATTTACTATTCTTTCGACTCATTGGGATGGTTTGTCCCTGTAACCTCAACAGGGATTCCTTGAAATACAGCCAGCTCTCCTGGACTCCTTTCCCCTTCAAGTTAGTCCCCCAGGGGATCCTGGCCATCCGTTCCCTGAGGGAGTCGAAGTCTGCTTTCCTGAAGTCCAGGGTCCGTATCCTGCTGCTTACCTTTCTTCCCTGCGTCAGGATCCTGAACTCAACCAACTCAGGGTCACTGCCTCCCAGATTCCCATCCACTTTTGCTTCCCCCACTAATTCTACCCGGTTTGTGAGCAGCAGGTCAAGAAAAGCGCCCCCCCTAGTTGGCTCCTCTAGCACTTGGGCCAGGAAATTGTCCCCTACGCTTTCCAAAAACTTCCTGGATTGTCTATGCACCGCTGTATTGCTCTCCCAGCAGATATCAGGAAAATTAAAGTCACCCATGAGAATCAGGGCATGCGATCTAGTAGCTTCCGTGAGCTGCCGGAAGAAAGCCTCATCTACCTCATCCCCCTGGTCCGGTGGTCTATAGCAGACTCCCACCACTACATCACTCTTGTTGTAACAGTGATTGCAAGATGGTGATGTTACACATATTTTGCAAGTTCTTTTTCTTAGCATACAGACAAGTTTGTAGTCTTGGAAGAAAATGCTATATTTTCTTGGTTTGATGATGTTTGTTCTTTGGGGGAACTGTGGCAAGCAGCAATGGAGTTTGCTTGCTGCATTAGTCAGCAAGAGTCAATTCTTGGGGCAGAGTTGCTTCTTGGGAACTGGACTTTCCTTTGGACTGAAATCCTTGAAAGAAGATTGGTTGCATTTCATGTGTGACCTTTTCTGTTCCAGGACAGGTGTATATGAGTAAACAAGTTAGACTAACACAGTTAGATGGTATTGACCTCCGGGAGCTATCCCAGAGTGCTCCATTGTGACCGCTCTGGACAGCACTCTCAACTCAGATGCACTGGCCAGGTAGACAGGAAAAGGCCCATGAACTTTTGAATTTCAATTTCCTGTTTGGCCAGCGTGGCAAGCTGCAGGTGACCATGCAGAGCTCATCAGCAGAGGTGACCATGATGGAGTCCCAGAATCGCAAAAGAGCTCCAGCATGGACCGAATGGGAGGTACGGGATCTGATCGCTGTATGGGGGGAGGAATACGTGCTATCAGAACTATGTTCCAGTTTTCGAAATGCCAAAACATTTGTCAAAATCTCCCAGGGCACGAAGGACAGAGGCCATAACAGGTACCCGAAGCAGTGCCGCATGAAACTTAAGGATCTGAGGCAAGCCTACCAGAAAACCAGAGAGGCAAATGGCTGCTCCAGGTCAGAGCCCAAAACATGCAGCTTTTATGATGAGCTGCATGCGATTTTAGGGGGTTCAGCCACCACTACCCCAGCCATGTTGTTTGACTTCTTCAATAGAGATGGAGGCAACACGGAAGCAGGTTTTGGGGATGAGGAAGATGATGATGATGATGAGGTTGTAGATAGCTCACAGCAAGCAAGTGGAGAAACCACTTTCCCGACAGCCAGGAACTGTTTCTCACCTTGGACCTGGAGCCAGTCCCCCCCGAACCCACCCAAGGCTGCCTCCCAGACCCGCCAGGCGGAGAAGGGACCTCTGGTGAGTGTACCTTTTAAAATAGTATACATGGTTTAAAAGCAAGCATGTTTAATGATTAATTTGCCCTGGCATTTGTGGCTCTCCTGGATGTACTCCCAAAGCCTTTGCAAAAGGTTTCTGGGGAGGGCAGCCTTATTCCATCCACCATGGTAGGACACTTTACCACTCCAGGCCAGTACTCGGGAATCATTGTAGAACAAATCATTTCAGTGTATGTTTGCTGGCGTTCAAACAACATCCATTCTTATCTCTCTGTGTTATTCTCAGGAGAGTGATATCATTCATGGTCACCTGGTTGAAATAGGGTGCTTTTCTTAAGGGGACATTCAGAGGTTCCTGCTGGGCTGTTTGCCTGTAGCTGAACAGAAATGTTAGCCACAGGGAGGGGGGAGGGATGAGGGGCTAGCCATGTGGTGGGGGGAGGCAAAATGTGACCTTGGAACGAAAGCACATGTGCTATGTATGTAATGTTAACAGCAAGGTTTACCCTGAAAGAGTGTACCCATTGTTCTATAAAATGTGTCTTTTTAAATACCACTGTCCCTTTTTTCCCCTCCTCCAGCTGCCTGTGTTTCAAGGATCAAAGGATCTTCTCCTTCCCAGAGGCCAGCAAAGATTAGAAGGCAAAAACACCACACTCGCGATGAAATGTTCTCTGAGCTCATGCTGTCCTCCCACACTGACAGAGCACAGACGAATGCGTGGAGGCAGACAATGTCAGAGTGCAGGAAAGCACAAAATGACCGGGAGGAGAGGTGGCAGGCTGAAGAGAGTAAGTGGCGGGCTGAAGAGAGGGCTGAAGCTGATAGGAGGCAGCAGCTTGATGAGAGGAGACAGGACTCAATGCTGAGGCTGCTGGAGGATCAAACTAATATGCTCCAGCGTATGGTTGAGCTGCAGGAAAGGCAGCTGGAGCACAGACTGCCGCTACAGCCCCTGTGTAACCAACCGCCTTCCTCCCCAAGTTCCATAGACTCCTCACCCAAGAACGCGGTGGGGGGCCTCTGGCCACCCAGCCACTCCACCCCAGAGGATTGCCCAAGCAACAGAAGGCTGGCATTCAATAAGTTTTAAAGTTTTAAACTTTTAAAGTGCTGTGTGGCCTTGTCCTTCCCTCCTCCACCACCCATCCTGCTGCTTCTCTCCTCCACCACCCCTCCTGGGCTACCTTGGTAGTTATCCCCCTATTTGTGTGATGAATTAATAAAGAATGCATGAATGTGAAGCAACAATGACTTTATTGCCTCTACAAGCAGTGATCAAAGGGAGGAGGGGAGGGTGGTTAGCTTACAGGGAAGTAGAGTGAACCAAGGGGCAGGGGGTTTCATCAAGGAGAAACAAACAGAACTTTCACACCGTAGCCTGGTCAGTCATGAAACTGGTTTTCAAAGCTTCTCTGATGCGCACCGCGCCCTCCTGTGCCCTTCTAACCACCCTGGTGTCTGACTGTGCGTAACCAGTGGCCAGGCAATTTGCCTCAACCTCCCACCCTGCCATAAATATCTCCCCCTTACTCTCACAGATATTGTGGAGCACACAGCAAGCAATAATAACAGTGGGAATACTGGTTTCTCTGAGGTCTAACCGAGTCAGTAAACTGCATCAGCGTGCTTTTAAACATCCAAATGCACATTCTACCATCATTCTGCACTTGCTCAGCCTGTAGTTGAACAGCTCCTGACTACTGTCCAGGCTGCCTGTGTACGGCTTCATGAGCTATGGCATTAAGGGGTAGGCTGGGTCCCCAAGGATAACTATAGGCATTTCAACATCCCCAAAGATTATTTTCTGGTCTGGGAATAAAGTCCCTTCCTGCAGCTTTTGAAACAGACCAGAGTTCCTGAAGATGCTAGCATCATGTACCTTTCCTGGCCATCCCACGTTGATGTTGGTGAAACGTCCCTTGTGATCCACCAGTGCTTGCAGCACTATTGAAAAGTACCACTTACTTTATGTACTCGCTGGCTTGGTGCTCCGGTGCCAAGATAGGGATATGGGTTCTGTCTATGGCCCCACCACTAGGAAATCCTATTGCTGCAAAGCCACCCACTATAACCCGCACATTTCCCAGGGTCACTACCCTTGATATCAGCAGATCTTTGATTGCGTTGGCTACTTGCATCACAGACGCCCCCACAGTAGATTTGCCCACTCCAAATTGATTCCCGCATGACCAGTAGCTGTCTGGCATTGCAAGCTTCCACAGGGCTATTGCCACTTGCTTCTCAACTCTGAGGGCTGCTCTCATCTTGGTATTCTTGCGCCTCAGGGCAGGGGAAAGCAAGTCACAAAGTTCCATGAAAGTGCCCGTACATTCGCGAAAGTTTCGCAGCCACTGGGAATCATCCCAGACCTGCAACTCTATGCGGTCCCACCAGCCTGTGCTTGTTTCCCGAGCCCAGAATCGGCGTTCCACTGCATGAACCTGCCCATTAGCACCATGATGCCCACATTGCCAGGGCCCGTGCTTTGAGAGAAGTCTGTGTCCAGGTCCTCATCACTCTCGTCACCGTGCTGATGTCGCCTACTCGCCCGGTTTTGCTTTGCCAGGTTCTGGTCCCACATATTCTGCTGGATAATGCTTGTGGTGTTTAATGCTCTCCTAATTGCCAAAGTGATCTGAGCGGGCTCCATGCTTGCCATGCTATGGCGCCTGCACAGAAAAAAGGCGTGGAACGATTGTCTGCCATTGCTCTGAAGGAGGGAGGGGCGACTGACGACATGGCTTACAGGGTTGGCTTACAGGGAATTAAAATCAACAAAGGGGGTGGCTTTGCGAGAAACAGAATGACCCCCTCAAGGATAGAACTCAAAAGTGGGTTTAGCAGGCCGTTGATTTCATGGAGGGAGGGAGGAGAAAATGAATACAAAACAAATCTGGTCTATTTCTTGTTTTGATCCACTTCATCTATTTTTATACATCTTGCTGGCAGCAGACTGTGCAGTACGACCGCTAGCCATCATCATCTCCTGGGTGCTTGGCAGAAGACGGTGCAGTATGACTGCTGGCCATCATCTTCTGCTGGGTGCAGATTAAAAGACAGTGCACTGCCGGTAGGACTGAATCGCCACGAAACGAAACTTAAAAGGGAAATGACTTGGCTGAGTCACTCCCAAGTTTGCCCAGGTGCCCCTGACCTCATCGAGGTCGGTTAAAAGAGCACACTGGAGTACGTCAACGATGGCTACCCATCATACTGCACTGTCTGCTGCCAAAAGGCAATAAACTGCTGCTGTGTAGCAATGCAGTACCACGTCTGCCAGAAGACATACGGTGACGATTAGCTGAGCGGGCTCCATGCTTGCCGTGGTATGGCGTCTGCACAGGTAACTCAAGAAAAAAGGAGCAAAACGATTGTCTGCCCTTGCTTCCATGGAGGGAGGGAGGGAAGGGGGGACTGACGATATGTACCCGGAACCACCCGCGACAATGTTTTAGCCCCATCAGGCACTGGGATTTCTACCCAGAATTCAAATGGGCGGCAGAGACTGCGGGAACTGTGGGATAGCTACCCACAGTGCAACGCTCCGGAAGTCGATGGTTGCCTCAGTACTGTGGACACACTCCACCGACTACATGCACTTAGAGCATTTGTGTGGGGACACACACAATCGACTGTATAAAAACGTTTTCGACAAAACCGACTTCTATAAATTTGACCTAATTTCGTAGTGTAGACATACCCTAAGTTCTTCAGTTCAGGGAACGAATACTACTGTGTGTGTGTTTACCATGCTTAGAACAATGTGTCCTAATTTTGGTTGGGATCAGTAGGGTCTACAGTAATGTAATTAATATCCATTATTTTCTATTAAATAAATACATATCAACATCTGATCATGAACGGTATATCTGTCAAGGAAATTATTCATTGCAAACTGTTTACTCGGTTTTAATTATGTCCCTAATGCTCTTATTTTTGGAAGTGGTTATTCTGCAACTATAACTTAAAACTAAGTGAGTTCATAGGCCCAAAAGGACTGCAATAAACAATGGCTGCAATAAACAAGGACTCTGCAATAAACAATGGCCTTCAGCATGAAGCCCCATGCCAGTAGGGAAGTTAGAAAAATAAATACAAAATACAATGTTCAAAAATCTATTTCGGCCAAAGGGCTGCAAATTCTAACAATTGCCAGAAGGTGCAACTGAAAACAACAGACGGATTCTCAGGTGAGGCCGGTATAGAAGTGTGCCGATAGCATGGAATTTTGCAAGCCTTTGGGTTTGTGTTGGTTAAACTGCTAGTCAGCAGAGAACAGCAAACGTACTGTATGCACTGCAGGGAATAAATAAAATAGGCTTTAGCTCTCACGATCAGCAGAAGTCTCTGTCACACATCAGTAAATCCTCCTAGGCTTGCCTCCACTTGGCCTCTGCTCCCCACCCCATGAAGTGAATGCCTATTCTCATTTACTATTTAATCCAAGAAATGCAAAGTGGTTGCGGGGGAAGGGGGCCTTGCATTTTTAATTTTGATACAGATCAAATATTGTAGTGATGCCTACAGTTAATTTAGGTGGAACTATTTACTACTACCCTATTTAAGGTTGCCTGACATAATAAGGCTTCCGTTATAAAACCCTGTTTTCAGTTGCTTAAAACTTTGCCAAGTTTACAGCTTGGGCTGAAATTTTCCATACTGTGTGTCTCCATCAGGTTTAATTTGTCTGAAAAGTTTCAGCAAAATCAATTCAGCCATTGTTCAGAATGAGGTTAGAGGAAAATAATTTGTTTTGCCTATATTTTCCTTAACATTTTCGTTCAGAAGAGCTAATCTATGCTTTTGAGGAAGGACTTGAAATTTGCCTTGGGGGTTGCCTTTGTGGCAGGGATGTATCTCTGTTTTTTCTCTGTGAACATTTGGCCAAATTTGGCCAAGCTATAAAACTCTGAAAAATCTCAGTTTACACATGCTCAGTAGAGACATGTTAGAGTTTGTCAGCTAAGCTCTCTGAAGATTCTCTCTGAACTGCACATGCTCCAGTCTGGTGGTGTACGGGCCAAACTGGAGTCTCCCTGCAATTGCTCCTCCTGATTGTGAAGGGCCACAGTGGAACTGGGCACAGAAACAGAGCAGGGATAATGTCTTTCCTGTGCTCTCATACTCCCCCTGGTGGCATCCAGGCCCGATGAAGAAGGAGGGGGAAAGCCTGATTGAAATGCAGCGGGGACAAGGAGACTGTGACTGGCTGGGCCAGAGTCTTGGGGAAAAGACTGAGACAAGGGAGGGAGACTAGGTTTGGGACCAGGTGTAGGAGGAAGACTGAGATGTAAATCAGGAGCTTGGAGGGGGAGACTGGGACTGTGATATGGAGACTGGGAATGATCAGGTGAGGGAACTGGGGTGAGGAGCTGGGGTAGGGAGAAACAGGACTGGTATAGGTACTAGATGGAGGGGACACAAACAGAAGGGCTTATGCTTGGGAGAACAGAGGCAAAAGGATTTATAGCCACCACAGCTCACTCCCCTCCAGAATCTGGAATTAAGCCCAAGATTCCAGAGTTTCAACATTCCTTCGCGGTCAGGAAATATCTGTGCAAACTCACTGGCAAAGTGTGCATCTAGTGCTTGGTCCACATAAAGGATGACAGCCTACTACTGCTCTCATAGTATTTTCTGGTGTGTGTATATCTATGTGACTATATAATTAAAGATTGTATCATAAAGCATCCATGCAAGGGGGGCAAATTAAAGTTCCACAGGCAGCCTAAATTCTGAGTGCATAACATAGCAAAAGTAATGTTCTTTTTATGTAGTTTTTCCATGTAAATTTTTATTCCAGTATTCCAGTACTCTCATTTGCATTGATCTCAGCCATTTGTTTCCCCGACAGATTCCTGACCCACACCAAGCGTTAGGCATAGACCTCCCTTGGTGTGAGTCAGCATCAACAAATAAGAGTTCTAATAAAAAGCAATGTCTTTCTAGTGTACCTAAACAAAATACTGAACAATGAAGGATCAATTCTACATGTTAATTAGTTAGTTTTCTACTATTTGATTTCTTTTGATTTATATTGTAGCTTCTTAGCTAAGAACGGAAGTCTTTCTGAAATAAAAGTTGTTATTCAGTTACAAGCTGTTGGGCTAGATGTAGGAATCGCTGGGTGAAAGTCTAGGGCCTGTTAACTAGGTCATAGCATAATGGTCCCTTCTGGCCCCAAAATCTATGAAGAAAAGAGAAATGAGATGTCAATCCTCAGCTCTAGATGCTGTAACAGTTATTTAAAATAACATTCCTTAAAAAAAAAAAAAAGCCAGCAGCATAACAAAGCCCAGCTGCAACAAAATTACATTAAATTAACTAGCTAGTACTTTAAAAGTACTGAAAATAACTTCCCACACATACCCTTCAGCAGGAAGGCTTATGGAGTTTGGAAATAAGGAGTAGCGACCTATCTGCAGCCATTTTGTGATGTACCCCGTCGCACTGCTACTGGCTCAAGTAGTCTGGGCAACCAAACTGTTCAAACTAGCCTGGGAGGATTTAGTTTAGCTCAGAGTCCCTTTGTGATGTGAGCACTCTACAACTTCCTAGAAATTGCCGGAAGCCATTTCTGTTTGCATCCAGCAAAGAAGAAATAACATTGCAGTTGGCACCAGGTAGAAAAAGAGCAATTATTATTATTGCTGTTTATTTCTGTTAGGTAGTGCTTGAGAACAGCACACGTCAGGGCTGTATTGTATGTAATGAATATTGTATGCAGCCCTTTCTGCCCCTTCCCCGGGCAGCCCCTGTTCCACCCAGGGTCCCCACCCCCAACTTGACCCCCACCCCTTTTGTTCCTTTCTGCCCCTCCACCCCCGCACTGCAGCCCCAAGACCGGAGAAGCTCTGTCACTGCACCATGGCCCCAGGGTTGCAGCGGGGAGTGAGAGCTCCTCCAGTCCCAAGGTCTCAGCGGGAGTTCGGGTGCTCGGGCTTCCCCTGCTGTCCCACAGCTTCTGCCTGGGACGGGGTCGGGGTCCACTGAGGGGGAGTGTCCCCCATCCTGTGACTTCTGCCAGGGACGGGGTTAGGGGCCACTGAGGCTTCCCCCATCCTGACTGCCCAGCGCTGCTGCTGCAGAGTGGGGTCAGGGCATGGGGGCTTCCCCCACCTTGCCAGCCCAATAGCGGATTTTGGGGGGGGGGCCCTATTTGGCTGGGGCTCCTGGGCATGGGCCCTGGAGACCCAGTAGCTAATCCTCCACTGCCTCAGACACAGTCCACATAATGCGACAGGTAATAAACAGACAAATGAAAGGGGGCTTGGGGATAGAATAGTATCGTTTCTTTACAAAATATCTGAGCATCCTTAAATTTGCTAAAATGTGTATCATTTCATTTTTCCAACCGTATTGGTATATTTTTTCATTACTTTTAAGTCCAGCGTGTAAGTTACTTGGTTACTTCTGGAGGTGCCTGATTGAGGCAGGGAATGGAATCTTTTAAAATAGTCTTGAGTGAAATACTGATGCCATTGAATTCAATAGGGACAGGATTTCACCCCTGTTTTTTTTGGCCTGAAAGGCATCTGTGCTTCTTAAGGAAGATTACATGTGTGTGTTGTATCTGAATGTGTATGGAGAAATAAATGGGCCAGCTGACAATCTCTTATGCAAGTACAGACAGGGGAAAATATACAGAGACCTGCACTCCGGGGAGACCAGCACCCTGCAGCTGGAGAGGCAGAACAGGGTGGCCCAGCAATGCCTTGGCACTGGGGTCTGGAGCAGCTCAGATAGACCAAGGAGAGCAGCTCGTATGTTTTGTTAGGCTGCACAGTCTTGCTGCACACAAGGTTGCTCTGCCTTGGGAAAGATTGTCTTCATGGGGTGGTGCATCTTCACATTGTCCCCTTCTTAGGCTAGGGGCTAAAACCCCCATCAAGGTACTGAGATATGAGCCTAACTTTAAGCTGGTGAGCAATCCCATTGACTTCCTCTGTTGGCTGCTTGGAAATGTACGCATGGTGGGTATGACCATGTAGTGCAGATTGAATTTCTTTTGCATTACAACACCACAAGCTGTTTTACGGCATTGGCAACTGACAGCATGACAGAAATTTGTCTATTTTAGTGTTTGTCTAAGGCTTTTGGGTTTAAAAAGTTCTTTCAGGTTTGGGCACTCTTTAAAATAGCTGCTGGCTGAGCTGAGCAAACCCAAGATCCATCTGCAGAACGTGCTATAGGCACTAGCTTTGGCAGCAATTTAACAGAGAGAACATTCATGCCGTAATTAAAGAACCTGTTCATTTTCATGGCTGTCTAGCCCCGCCCTGCCATTTTACAGTGATGTGTAATGTAGATGTACATTTCAGAAATGTCACAGTCCTGGCATTTTTACTCTGTATACTCAAGTGTAGCAAACATATGCGTCCATTCAGATCAATCCACTCTATGTAGAGGTGAAGATAGATTCTGCTAAGGAAAGGATACTTATTAGATCCCAAACCCAAACTATTACTAATCTCAGACATTCAGACCTAATCATATTCAGCATCTGAAGCCGTTAAGACCTACTCAACAAAATTGGGCCGATATGAGGTTTCGTAAAACCTTAGCGAGAAGCCATCATTTTCATGAAAAAGAAAAAATATTAAAATAGTGGATTATCATTGCTGTTGGAGGCTGCAATGGAACATTTTGCATTTTTGAGTGGTCACTATTGAGTCCTTATTACTAGTGGACTTGTGGAAACAACAGAAACAACCCGAGCATCAGGGCAAACACTAACTACTTAAAACTCTAGCCAGTCTCAACTTCCCTACCATGTGTCCAAAATCCCCTTCCTCCCACTGCATCCACTGCCCCTACATGCCCACCTGTGGCATCTCAGCAGGTTGCCAGCTTCTGCTGTAACAGCTGTTTTATTGTTTTGGTTTGGTTTGGTTTTTTAAATTTTGAATTCTGATTCTAATTTTCAAAGTGGAGACCAAACGCTGCCCATCTGTTGTGCCGGCGTAAGACTGCATTTGCACGTGCAAATGGGCATTTATGTGCGCATAAATAACACTCATATTTATTGAGCACTCATCCAGAAATCCAATTTGCATGTGTCCAAACATGAGGCACATAGGGGGCTTGCATTTTTACAAGTGCACCCAGTGGGCTCTGCTTTGAAAAGTCAGTCTCCTAATTCTCCCTTGAAATCAGACTCTCATGCGTCAAACAGGAGAGTCACAGATGTGGCCCAGGATAAGTATAAGTACATGGCCCAGGATAGACTGCCAGATAATTCAAGATGCTGAGATGGACTAAAAAAGTTGGTGAATCTTTGCAATTGGAGAAGGTGAAAATGGGGGATTAAAGGAGGAGAGAAGCCTCAAGGATTCGGAAGCAATTATTGAATGATGCTCAGGCAGGTGTAGTGCCAGGAGCAACCTGGAACTGCAAGTGCATTCCAAGTACCCAAGGCCAGAAATAAGCAGGAGAACTGATTCTAGATTAAGAAGCTGGTTGGAGGCTCTGAGCATGGAGAGGTGGGCTCAGAAGAAAGGGAAATCATCAAATTGTGTTCTGGAGCAGGAAGACAAGGCAACTTTGGTACAGGGAGAAGGGAGCAGCTTTGGATACACCTCTAGGCATCTGTGGGCTTAACAGAAATGAATCTGATCCTTTGAAGTTCACCCATCACCACTAATTGAAAAAATATCAATCAAAAGTTTCAACAAGAGTGCTGAATGTGCTCTGTTGGCATAGGATGTATTGACACAGGACTGAGTATTTGTTCTGTGGGAGAGAGAGAGGCTGCCAACACCTTGCCACCGTTTTAAATTGACAGAAAGCCTGATAAGATCCTGTGAATGATCCTTTTAAAGTGATAAATACAGTAGATTAGATTTTTATATGGAAATATACAGGAGGTAGGACAGCTTTTCTTGGGCTACCACAGAACCACAGGTTTACTGCAAGATTTAATAAATGTCACATTGCTGAAAGGACCATGAGGCAAATCCCCATCCGGTGCAAATCAGCATAGCTCCATGAGTTTCAGAGCTATGTAAGTTTACATAAATTGAGGATCTGACCCTCACATGTTAGCAGCTCAATTGGAAATGAAATGTTGACCCAAGAAGTGGTTTTGCAAAGAAACAAATGCCCAAGTCTTTCTGTGTCTGACACAGAATAGAGGGCAAAGGATGGATTTTCCAGATAAAAATCATTCCAGGAAATTCAGTCTAGAGTTATATTCTCACTACCCAATCAGACTGGTTACAGCCAAGTGTTATTTAGCAGGATATTTGTTAGCCTAATGTTTTGTGAATATTTTTCCATACAAGCTATAGATCATTTCACAAATTCAGTAAAAAAGCTTGCCTTTTAAACATTCATAGAGTATTATAGGGTGGGATTTTCTAAAGCACTCAACAGACTTACTCTGCTTCCACTGAACTCAATGAATGGTAAAACTTCTATTGACTTTACTGGTAAGTAGAGTTAGGCCAATTTTGAAGGCTTTCCAAATCCCGCACATAGTCTGTAAGAAAACACAGATCAAAATAGTCTCCTTATTCTAAAGTGCTTATAATCAAATACAAACACGGCCTCCCTTGATATCAGGCTTCACATGTGCAGATGGATTTAAAAAATGTACAAACTAGCTACTTTATGAAGAGTCTGATTGAACTCCCAGTTAAAGAAAATAGACAGACTGGGCATGATACTCAGCTGGTGTAATGCAGCCCTTGTCAGGCTAAAGGAGCTATGGCAATTGATATCAGCTGAGGATCTGTCCCACACCCCTGCAAGGCATAATTTTGTATCTGGCTCTTCTGTCCTAAAATGTTTTAGGTTAAATATTAAGAAAAGCTTGGTGACTAGAATAGCTGGACAAGGTAATAAGCTGCCAAGGGAGGGTTATTGCAGATGTTCATAGTTATGCTCAACATCCAACTAATAGGGATGGTTTATGAGTAATGAAATAGGCTTTGCCACAATGGCAGAGGATGAACTAGTAATTGATTAGAGGTAAATTTCACACTAAACAATTCTATTTGACAAAAGATGATAGGTATATTTCAGAGGTCCTTGCTGAACTAAATATAAACTCTTAGGTGGATATTCCTGTTTCTTATGATGTGCAGAAGATACTTAAGGTAACAAGACTATAGAGTTTTTCCTTTTCTTTTAGATATCTTTAAAAAAATTGTTCTTCACCTCAGCAGAATGCAGTTGTCACCAGTCCAGAATGGATCCTTTTCTTTGTTATTTAGAAACTTGAAGGCATGTTAGATGCCCCCAAGTAGAGAAGACATAACACATGGCACACAGCAGAATATGAGTAATGATAACACTAAAGACAGAGGCTGATGGATATTGGAAATGACCCCCTCCTGACTGTCAGAAAAGTAAATTCAGGGTGATGCAATTACTTTTTTAATTGCTCACCCACTAATGGTTATGTCCTAATGAGATCAAAACCATTACACTTTTCTTTCAGCTGTTCTCGCATAATTTGTTTATGGGGGGAAGTGCTTGGTATCAGAAGACAAATTTTAAATAGGTATACCCAGAACATTGTCTAAAGTAAGAGATTGAACATTCTCGATGGCACGGGTTTATTTCTGGAGCCTGCAACGAGTCAAGAAAAATAATAATAAAAAAAGTGGGGAGCAGAACCTGGTGTGATCAGCATAGCTCCACTGAACCCATCAAGCTACCCTGCTTTGCACCAGCTGAGGTTCTAGCCCTGGAAGGTGTGCCGATAAATAGAAATGTGGAAGGCTTTTGTTTCAGATTACAGTTTTCAGCAGTAGGCTAGTGGAAAATAAAGGGTCAAATATTACACTGTCTTAGAGATGTAACATTTTCTTCTGTAGGATGGGGAAATGGTAACGTGATATTTGCTGTTGGTGCGACATCACACAGGCTCCCAGACCTAATGAACATCCAAGAGCAAACATGTTCCTTTACATTTCTGTACAGCCATGTCTTTCATGTTGCTTTATGCAATCTTGTTAGTGATGTAAAGTGGTAGAACATTTTGCAAGCTACTGAAAGTTCTGTGAATTATGAATATTTTTGGTTTCTGAGTTGATTCCATCAGTATCAAAAACAAATTATGCTTTTCCTTTTCTTCATATTTGCACAGTTTGGGGAGTTGATTTTTATGCTTTCAATCTGAAAGCAAGTTAGAGTGAACATTTCAGAGTTTACAAATATCTGTAAAATTATACAGGCACAATTAAGGTAATGTTGCATACTTAATTCTCAATAGCTCAGCAGCTGATTTTAAATTATATTTGCAACTGAAATAGAGAGAGGGGACATGCAGAAGATTTGCTGTCATTTCAGATTGCAGTCTGTAAAAATGCTAATTAAAGCAGTGGGTCATATCTTGCAATGTCAAAGAGATGTGACGTTTCCCTTACTTGGAAACAATAATGTGCTGCTGGCTGCTACATAAGTACAAATCTGACAGCTGCCAGGAAAGGGCAGGAAAACCACATGCTGACAAGATTTCCACTTGTTCCTTATTATGCTGAAGACCTGAGGAGAATGAGCATGCTAGTGATGAGGGTTATTCTTCTGTAACACAATTAAAACAAAGTATTAACAGATCTCCATATAGAAATACATTGACTAGACTCTACAGACTTTATTTCGGGTCCAGTTGTGTAAACACTTACACTACTGAAAATGTACTCACATGAGCTATAAGGTTGTACAATTGGGCTCCTTTGTTATGATGGCTAATATTTGTGAGCTATAGAGGCATTTCTAAATGCTTGACACAGTCTGTTATAACAATGATAATGTAAGGCCAGCTTATTCCTCTTTGCACAGGTTGTGCATTAAGGGGGTGGGTGGGGGTGGGCGGGGGAAATGAATGTTACAAGGAACCCCACCCTACACAAGGGCCAATTACAGTGTCTGTCCCTGCACTCAGGGATGCATCAAGACAGCCCCCTCCATTTAACTTGTCTCAGGGATGGGTGCCCGCAATGGATGGTGTAGCCTCTGTACTCCCATTCTATACTACAGAGCAGAGGGATGGATTGTGCCTGAGTGTCCAGGCATAGTGTAGGCTCACATTATGCCCATTAGAGGGCTGTACTCAGAAAGGCAGTGTGGTCGAGTGGATATGGCAACTAGACAGGCTTTCATGAGACATGGGATCTACTCATGGGTATGGCTCTGACCTTAGACACATTCCACCCCTGTTTCTACTCCCTGCCTTTGTCTGTCTTGTCTATTTAGATTGTAAGCTTATTGGAGCAGGAACCATCTCTTAATATGTATCTGTACAGTATCTAGCACAATGGGACCCTCATCTTGGGTGGGGTCTATAAACTCTACTGTAATGCAAATAAATAATATTAATAGCCCTTTATGGTGTATTTATTAATGAGAGCAAACTATGCCATATGGTAAAATCATAAATTGAATAACTAGTACTTTGAATTCTGATAAATAGTGTGCATGGTTCTTCTCCACCCCTAAAACAAATTTGCCATGGTATTTTTCATACGCCTTTACATATTTTCCCCTTACTGTTATTTGCAGTAACCCCCTAGAAACCTTGCAAATGAAATCTGCTTCCTTATTGAATTTCCCCCATCCCTTTGTCTCACATGCATGTGTACGAGTTTGTCATGAAAGCTGGGCCACTGCCATTTCAACTGAAAGCTCTTCCATTTTCTCTTTTTAAAAAAGGGGGGGAAAGCATTGAAGCATTTCTTTAAAGAAAAATATTGACATGATGAGATAGCCTTTGCAAAGAGATACAAGGAAGGGGAAAAGGAAGGTTAAATTTGGG
Organism: Lepidochelys kempii; assembly: GCF_965140285.1. Classification (NCBI taxonomy): domain Eukaryota; kingdom Metazoa; phylum Chordata; order Testudines; family Cheloniidae; genus Lepidochelys; species Lepidochelys kempii. The sequence continues at coordinate 246,734,258 of NC_136381.1, read as the reverse complement.
GCTAACCAACCTTGACAGTGTTCTATAGACTACTTATGCAAACTAGGTAATGTCACAAACATTTTATTTGTCATTGCAACTCTTTAGCTCCTAAATTGCATGGATTATCTGGGAGATCAATTTGAGCAAGTGTTAGGTTGTGCTATTCTTACTCATATTAACGCATATTTACTGACACAAGTAGCCCCAGAAGTGAGTAAACACTAGCTGGCTTGAGTAAGAGATTCCAAATCTAAGTTGTGATTTTTAAGAGTCCCAGGACCCTGCAACTGTTTGAATGCAGACAGGCATACACGTGCCTGTGTGTATGCAATTGCAGGATTGGGGCCATTCTGATATACCCCTAAGTAAGTGCTCTGCTCTGCTCTGCAAAAGTGCTGAGCAGCAGAAACCTCTCATTGTGGCTCATGCGGACTTAGAAGCCTAACTTTGGGCTTCTGATTTTGAAAATCTTGGCCTAAGTGTCTAGGAAGGATTACAAGATTGTGACCTTAAAATGAGAATCTAAGCCTATTAGGAAGCCAAGGTGGGTGAAGTAAGATCTGTTATTGGTCCAATACAAGATATTACCTCACCCATCTTGTCTGTTTAATATCCTGGGACCCACATGGCTACAACTACACAACAGACAATAATATGAACACATAGCATGAGCCATAGAAAGAAGCAAAATCCCTTAAAGCCAGAGAGGCAAGGCAGTAGGCACCATACTGGTGTTTCCCAAGCCCCTTAGTGCCAACATCATGTTGTTTTGGCCCTGGAGGAATCTGGAGCCATTGAGGGTTGACACAAGCTAGCAGAGATTTCAGCCAGTAAGGTCGGTGGAAATCCACACAGGAGTTAGCATTGCTTCTAGGTACTCAGTGGGGCTTTTTCAAGGTGGGGAGAGCCAGTGGCAGCCTGGATGTCTCTGAAAGAGGGAAGGAGGTCCCAGAGAGCAACAGTCAGTTCTGATGCCCCAGGAGCCATAGGTTGCAGTTTCTTTGCTTCAGGAATCCTCAGGTTCAGTGAATTGTAGAGGCAGTGGGCCATACCATCGTTGTGTAAAGTGCTTTCTTTTTGGAAGAGAAGAGAGTGGCCATCAAGAGATATTACTGGGAGATATCAGGGAAGCCAAACTAGCTAGAATATTGAGAACAAAGATTGTGTCCATGGGTGGGTTAACTGTACAAGAAGATGAAGGAAGATGTAAGAATATAGCAACTTCAGGAACCGTATGTGAGCCACTGAACCTTGGAACTCATACTAGGTATTCTGCCCTGGACAAGGAGGAGCAAATCAAAGACTGAAAATAGCCAAACTAATGACTATAAATCATAAACACTGAGAGGGGGCCATTGGAAAGGAAAAAGATCTATGTTGCCAATTTGATAGAGAGAAACCTGTCACAAGATTCCTGAGATGCAAAAAGAGTGAATAGGATGGAATTGCTAGCTCCCAGAGGCCTGGAGAAAGGATATGACAAGAATGGAGAAGGATATTTTTACTAGTTTTCATCTGCATAGGGAACAAATGACATGAATGAAGGGAAATTGGATAAAGTCAAGGAGGACTAGTGTAGAGGGCTGGGGAATTCCCAATACCTGTAATTATGCTTCACTGCCTACACATGTGCACCCATCCTCAAGTCCCTTTTTAAAATGTGCATACGTATACAAAGTTTCAGAAAATTTACCCCCAATCCCCCAAATCCAACACATATTTTATAGGTTTTGTTTCTCTCACACATTTGAAGGCTATGAAAGGACTTGAATCTCAGACTATAAAGATACATTGTAAGTCACCCAGATTTCTGTACTACATAGCTCCTTTTTAAAACAACAACAACAACAAGAGCAAAATTATGTTGTTACTATGGAGCTGGCAGCTACAGGCATATTATTTGCTAAATGGATTCCCTTTGTCAAATTTTCCAATATAGAAATTAGGTCTTTGAAGAAGGTTATTTCAAAGGATAATATTCATTCACATCCAGGAACAACTACTGAGGAGAGTAGATGATTTCATAAGAAAATGCCATTTTCCACACCTCAGCATGGAGTACATTCTAAGCATAACTCAGTCATTTGTAAACTCAAAAAATCAAGCCAGGATTACTTAGAAAAGTAATCATTGTTATGAATATGTTTGAAAAAATTATGAAACCCTAGTATTATAATGCTTCAAAGATTAACCAGGGCAACCTAAATGCTCATTTTCATTCCGAGATGCTCTACTTTGTGTAGACCATCATTGTTAACGTGAAAGGCTTGGTAAATCAAAGTCTTTCCTTGCACAGAGTACAAGAGATGCAGTGAAGTGATTTAACCTTCAGAGCATCAGCTCCTGTAATTGAACCACACATTTTTATTCACTGGGAAACAAGACAATCTATTGATGGTTTATTAAAAATGACAGAAAAAGGAGGACACGGTTTTATTAAGTTCAAGAAGACAGACTAACATATTTAGACAAAAGTCATGAAACTAACAGGCCTCTATAGACTATATCAATAAGAACATGAACAGAATCATTACTTTTTCAAATGCAGTGAAATAAAATATAGTCACTACTTTTAAAGCAGAAATATGCAGATGCATTAGGACACATTCTTTTATTGATCAGCAACAGTAGATGCAATGTATTAGGGTATTGTATACTACCTCTGGTACAAGTATATAAGTACACACTATATGATAATGATAACTGAAGACAAGTAGGTTATTTTCATTTGGATTAGGTGCATGGTATGACAAGCTTCAGGGGGAAAAAGTAAATGTAATTGATTAAAGGTAAACATTATTAGTTGCTCCTGAGATTGTGAACAATCCCACTGCAAAAGAAATATAAAGGCGATAGAGAAATGCTCAATGAGAGACTGTGGGGATTTTTAAAAACTTAAAAGTGTAAAATCACCCTGCCCTCACCCACTCCAAAAGTGTAAAAAGGAGAAATTAAATAGAATAAAACCAACCAAACAAGGGACATATTCGATAATTATGAATACCTAGCAGTTACAACGTCTGTATAGGGTCATGTAAGATGATATAACTAGGAAAAAACAGTATGAAACTGAACAAAGATAAATTTTAGCTGAATGTCAAAGGAAAATTCCCAACCACAAGATCTATTAGACTGTAGCATAATTTCCTAAGTGAAGTGATCGAAGTCCCATTACTTGGGTCATTTAAAACTAGGCTGGGAGAAGCACTGGAAAATACAAGCCTGCATGGGAAGATAGTGGACTAAATGACACAGTATTTTCCCCCCTCTAAATCTGAAAGGTTAGTGAAATGGGGTCAGAAAGGTAAGGAAACAAAATGCAGTATAAACATAGTTCATGAAAGGAACAAGAGAAAAGCATATTAAGACATAAAAAGCAAAAGAAAGACAAGAAGCATGTAACTGTTACTGAATAGGAAGTGAGAACTAAAACGACAAAAGGAAGTCTGAAATGTTAATAACTACTTTCATTTGGCCTCCATAAAGGTTCTTTATCTTTAAGTTGCCTCTGCTTCATGAAGGATAATGTTAACAGGATGCTTAATGCAATCATCATTAATGAGGAAAGATAAAGCTCACAATGCAGAATCAGGAAGTAATAGGCTAAAAAATACTTAGATAACTATTACACTGCAAACTCTTTGGTGCAGAACAGTGTCTCTTCATCTGTGAGTTTCTAACAGCGCCTAGGACAATGGGACCTGATCCTGTCTGAAGCCAATGTATTATCCATGATAAATAATAATAATTTAAACTTACATTATCTGTCCCTTGTGAAACTGACCTGAGGAAAGGTAATATTGGAACCATTGGAATGATTTTTGAGAACTAAGAGAGGCTAGAGGTGAGGAACTTGGTGATAGAAAAGGGCAAACATACTATCTGTTTTGAAGAGGTATTTGAAAAGATATTCCAGAGAGAAAGAATTTCAACTCAGTGACTTTACTTTCATTAATTTATTTCACATAGTTATCTAAAGCAATTATTTCCAATCTAAAAGAAAAAGTTCATAAAGTAATTAGAACTAGAACTGGTTGTAAATAGAACTGGGCAAAAATATTTAGACAAATATTTTATTGAACCAAAAATGCAGTTTCAGTCGATCCTAAAGAAATTTGCCATGACATTTTTAGCCATTCATAAAATGGCCAGAAGAGGAAGAGGTGGCTGCCTCTACCTCTGAATTTCTCTTTCCCGCCCAAACCCTTTAGCCCCCTGGTTGGCACACTCATATAGGATTCAGAAGACCCAAGATCAAATAGCCACTGTGGGACACACCCAAAATGCACTTTTTCAGTTCATCAAAAATTCCAAAACATTCCAAAGTCAGTTCATCTTGAACTCTTCCTTTTTTCCCTTCAATATTTTGGAACTGCCACTGAAACAAAAGATCAGTTATTTGCCCACCTCCAGGTGTAAATTTTCTGACAAAAGGTTGTTGAGGATTTTTTGAATTAAAATGGAATGAAATTCACACACACACACAAAACAATACATTTTAATTGAAAAATGTTTGGATTTTCTTCAATAAACAAACTTTTGCAAAGGAAAAAATCATTTCCTGATGAGCTCTAATTAGAATGTATTTTTGTAATGCATCTCAAACTCCCATTGCAATCAATGAGCATATGTGGTGTATGAGAAACATAGTATTTATATGCACCTTTGTAGAGATGCAAAATAAGAAGTTACATGAGTTCATCAAAAATAAATTGTGCAAGACTAAGTTAATTTTCCCTTTTGCTAAGATAACACTCTTTGGGGTAACGTATGTGGCCTGGATACATTGGCCCATGTGCACACTCTGTTTTGCATGCATACTTGCTCTGCTACACCCTACTCTCCTCAATGGAAAATTTAACTCCTCACTAATTGCAATGAGGTCTACAGGAGATCAAAAAGATCCCTCAGCCACCAAGGATGGCCCTCTGTCCTCGTACTTCTGATCGGCCCTTGAGGCTGCATGCAAACAGCAAGATGACTGAGGCTGCAATTCAGCAAAGCTGCTAAACTTGTGCATTGTTGAATAGGGATGTACTTACACACGCGTTACATTGCTTTACTGAATCTGGGCATGAATCTGCGAAATCCAGCCAACCACAACTATTGTCACCCTGGCTATTGTGCTGAAAGACTTTGAATTTGAAGAGAACGTTAGATAAAGATACATCTTTTTTAGGTCTGTCAAACGATTAAAAAAATTAATCACGATTAATTGTGTGACTAATCACACCATTAAACAATAATAGAATACCATTTATTTAGATGTTTTTGGATGTTGTCTACATTATCAAATATATTGATTTCAGTTATAACACAGAATACAAAGTGTACAGTGCTCACTTTTTATTTATTTTTATTACAAATATTTGCACTGTAAAAAACAAAAGAACTAGTATTTTTCAATTCACCTAATGCAAGAACTGTAGTGCAATTTCTTTATCATGAAAGTTGAACTTACAAATGTAGAATTATGTACAAAAAATAACAGCATTCAAAAATAAATGTAAATCTTTAAAGCCTCCGAGTCCACTCAGTCCTATTTCATGTTTAGCCAATTGCTCAGACAAACAAATTAAATTTGCAGGAGATAATGCTGCCCGCTTCTTGTTCACAATGTCACCTGAAAATGAGGACAGGTGCTCTCATGGCACTGTTATAGCAGGCATCACAAGATATTTACATGCCAGATGCAATAAAGATTCATATGTCCCTTCATGCTTCAATCACCATTACAGAGGACATGCATCCATGCTGATGGTGGGTTCTGCGCAATAACAATCCAAAGCAGTGCGGACCGATGCATGTTCATTTTCATCACCTGAGTCAGATGCCACAACCAGAAAGTTGATTTTCTTTTTTGGTGATTCAGATACTGTAGTTTCCACATCAGAGTGTTGCTCTTTTAAAACTTCTGAAAGCATGCTCCACACCTCATCCCTCTCAGATTTTAGAAGGCACTTGAGATTCTTAAATCTTGGGTCAAGTACTGTAGCTATCTTTAGAAATCTCACATTGGTACCTTCTCTGTGTTTTGTCAAATCTGCAGTGAAAGTGTTGTTAAAATGGACAACATGTGCTGAGTCATCATCCAAGACTGCTATAACATGAAATATATGGCAGAATGCGGGTAAAACAGATGAGGAGACATACAATTCTCCCCCAAGGAGTTCAGCCACCAATTTAATTAACATATTATTTTTTTTAATGAACGTCATCAGCATGGAAACATGTCCTCTGGTATGGTGGCTGAAGCATGAAGGGGCATATGAATGTTTAGCATATCTGGCATGTAACTACCTTGCAATGCCAGATTCAAAAGTCCCGTGCGAATGCCTGTTCTCACTTTCTGGTAACATTGTAAATAAGAAGTGGTCAGCATTATCTCCCGTAAATGTAAACGAACTTGTTTGTCTTAGGGATTGGCTGAATGAGAAGTAGGACTGAGTGGATTTATAGGCTCTAAAGTTTTTCATTGTTTTGTTTTTGAGTGCAGTTATGTAACAAAAAAATCTACATTTGTAAGTTGCACTTTCACGATAAAGAGATTATACTACAGTACTTGTATGAGGTGAATTGAACAATACATTTCAACTGGTATTCTATTGTTTAACAATGTGATTAAAACTGTGATTAATTATGCACTTCCAGCATGACTACTGATATGCCCTTCCAGCACTGATAACTACTCTCTGGGAACGATTTTCCAACCAGTTCTGCACCCACCTTTTAGTAGCTCCATCTAGGTTGTATTTCCCTGGTTTGTTTATGAGAAGGACATGTGAGACAGTCTCAAAAGCCTTACTGCAGTCAAGATATACATCATCTACTGCTTTCCCTATCCACAAGGCTTGTTACCCTGTCAAAGAAAGCTATCAGCTTGTTTTGACACAATTTGTTCTTGACAAATCCATGCTGACTCTTATTTATCACCTTATTAACTTCTAGGTGTTTGCAAATTGATTGCTTAATTATTTAATTACATTGACAATCCTTTTGTTTTCTGATGCCTATCCTTGTGGTAAGCTATATATGTCCCACCATTTTAATTTCCTGGTAATTTCCCTGATTACGTTTAGGCTTGGCAGAACTGAATTTTAGCTTTTTTATAATTTTGATGGATAATATCAATGATTATTTTTAAGCATTTTTTATTTCTATAAATTTATATTTTCACAGTTGCAAGAAATTATGGGGAGTATGAAAGAATAATTATTTAATGACAGTAGATGTTGAGATTCAAAAAGTTAAAGCTTTATAACAGTTAAAACCCAAATTATCAATGTCATGTTTAAATATTAAAAGTAAATATCCATACATCAAATTGTGATAATTTCTCAAGAAACATTTTTCTTACTTTGCTTATTCGTAAATTTGGATTATCATCGATAGAAATATTTTTCATCAGTTTGTATGTGTGTGTAAAATAGATATTTACCTATATTTACCTATAAAAATCACTCTACTTACATTATGTATGATAACACCCATTTTTCATGTTCTGTGTGTATATAAATCTCCTCACTGTATTTTTCACTGAATGCATCCAATGAAGTGAGCTGTAGCTCATGAAAGCTTATGCTCAAATAAATTGGTTAGTCTCTAAGGTGCCACAAGTCCTCCTTTTCTTTTTGCGAATACAGACTAACACGGCTGCTACTCTGAAACAAGCCTAATTATGTTATTCCAGTATTAAGAATTTGTGAAAACATATTTCTGTCTCAGAAATATCAAAGTCTCTGTGTGGCATTTGTATAGAAAATTTAACTCTCACTTCAAAATCTTTCTTTGCATTATCTTTTTACTGCATCAAACAAAATTAGAGCCCCAGTCTTTCAAACTGTGTGCAAAGGAGCTCCCATTAAAGTCAGTGAGCCTTCAGGCTCCAGTTCAGTAAGGTACTTAGGCATGTGCCAAATTTTAAGTATATGAATAGTTTCATTGATGTCACGGGGATCAGTTATGTCCTTTAAGGAAGACATGTGATTCGGTACACTGCTGAATTAGGATCTTAGTTTTAAAATTTAACCAGTACAATGTCCACTGCCTCTGGTTTCAAGAAGTTAAACAGTCTATTTGGCTGTAGAGACAATTCTCCTATAAATTTGTCTCTTCTTGCTTTGCTAATCTAAAAAAACTTGCCCAGGTAATTTTCTATATTAGCAGGGAAAAAAGAAAAATCAATAGATGATTATAAAATTGTATTTCTTATCTTTTAGTGCTTATCAGTAAAAAAAAATAAATCTGGTTATCAGAAGACATCCAACCTTCACAAGGTTAGTGTGGATTTGCAGTACAGTAGTTGTGTCTGTGCTATTTTTTTTTTTATTATAGAGCTGCAGCATGTACCTTTTAATTTGGTTGTCAGGGGAGACAGGAAGCAATAATTAAGGCTAAAAGATGGGGAATGGAAGCTTTATTAAAGTATATATTGAAGATGGGAATTTGATCTGAGAATTAGATTATGATTAGAGTTGTTAATGCAGCTGTGCCACTCTTGAGTGACAGAGCAGCAGATGAACTGAGCAGGCAATTATAACTACAGGAGTCTTCCTAATCTTTACAATCCCAACCTCACAGTCACATCCATTTAAATTAATTTTTATGAAGGCTACAAATTTACAGCTTCACCAGATTGGAAATTTGTTTGTTTATTATCCAGAGGAAATATTTTTAGGGAAGTAAATAGCACTGAAAGCCATCTTGTCTGTCTGCTTGTCTTTTTAACTTGCAGAATTAATAATATGAGATTAATCTGAAGGCTGCTGCCTTTATGAAAACTGATTGATTCTCAGCAGCCTAGCGTTATTATGATTATCTGTGGGAAGGTCAAAGGGAAGGCATGTAAAAGTCACAGCTGATTCATGAGTTCCCTATATTAAGCAGAGGATAAAATAGGAGGCTTGTGTTGATCAGTGTTATAAGTGAGGACTCAGTCTTCCTTGCATTACTGAAACTCTAGGAAAAGGATTTTAAACAACTTTGGACATAGTTATTTAAAGATGTCTGTTCAGGAGAGATAGCAAGAGTTCATTACTATGCATGCTGAAAACCTATTTTAAGGAGTTCTTTGCTGCACAAAGATTAATTTACCACTACATTCCCCCCTCCCCCCGCACTACTAATATAAATAATGGTTGCAGCTTAAATTGGCATTATATTTTGATAGCCTACTTTTGAATATACAAAAAGATATGCTGCAGAACTGTTGAGAAACTTGGAAATGGAGACCATGAAACAGTACTATTTTGTTCCAAAGTTTATTTGGGAATGCAAGTTATGACTGGAATAAAATCTAAGCCCATCAAACCTTGTCATTGTTTTAACAGAATACTGTATGGGTAGATGTGGTATAGAAAAGTAAAATCTTGTTTTTTAGCAATTAAAGAGAGTAAAATGTATTTTTGGCTACTGGAGTTCCACTGTGGTTTCATTTAGGAAACCTGGAAGACACTTTAAGAAACTGGCCCCCTGCATGAAGCCCCATTTCAGTGAAGTACTTATTCCCATTACTGACTTTAAGCATGTGAGAATACTTCAAGTGGTGTCAGTGGGACTACTCATGAGTTTAAAGTTAGGTACTTGACTAACTTCAGCTTATGTCTGTTCTCTAATGGGGCTCCTTACATGTTTAAAGGTAAGCATGTGCTTAAGTACTTTGTTGGATTGAGGCTAAATTTCTCAGTACCTTGCAAGATTGAGCCGATACAGGATATATTTTTGATATGGAAAACAAATCTTGAAACCTCTGAACAGTATTCATTGAACAATGTTCATTTCATTATAAATAATTTAGAAATAAATGTTGGTCATCTTCCTATTAATTTAGTTTCTGTAAAGGTTACCAATTTTTATAAGAAGGTTGGTATAACACTCTATAGGTAAATTAAAGACAAAAATAAATATGTTTGTCTTAATCATTTTCATCCTGCTGTTGTTATTAGAAGTTTAACATACTCTCACTTACTGAGCAAGAGAAGAATATTGTTTAATGTGACAGAATGTATAATACAGATGGATGAGGTGTGTGAAAGATTCCGACAAGGAAGACAGTGTGAAAAGATTATTAGAGAAATATGAAAAATATAACTGGAATTACACCAGAATTTCATAAAAATTGAGAGTATTGGAATTCCTTTTGTTTTTACATACTTCTATTTTTTCCAGAAATCTCCCTGCATCTCTGGCTCCAAGAGCTCAGTCTCTCTGTCTCATACTCCATGTGCTCAGAACCGTCCCACCCACACAGAAAACTTCGCAGGAGTGGGGCCTAGGTAATTTCTATACTTAAATGTCCTCTCTTGATTCTCATATATGAGACATCTGTAGAACTTTGAAATGATAACTCTACCATTAGACGGGGAGAAATAATCTGCTAATTGCATTGTTGTAGCCATGTTGGTCCCAGGATATTAATGGACAAACTTCTGATGGTGAAAGGAACAAGTTCTTCTTTGGGCAAGTATTCAGAGTGTCACAGCTAAATAGAAGGTGGAACAGAATGGTCTATTACTATATGTGCTAACTACTTATGCTAAACAGTCTGTTCCACCTTGTATTTAGCTGTGACAATCCGAGTACATTTCCCAGACCTGAATAAGAGTTCTGTGTAAGCTCAAAAGCTTGTTTCTTTCATGAACAGAAGCTGGTCTAATAAAAGCTATTACCAATCTGCTGCTAGACATTTTTAGATAAAATCATTTTATTAATACTCTCATATTTCTTGGGATTGTACACATTTTTAGATCAAATAGGGAAGGAGACAGAATTAACAAAAGTGGGATTTGGGGACTTTTTTATCTAAAAACTTTGCCATCTCTTGGATGAAGTGAAGATTATAAATTGAGTTACTTTTGTAGCAAACGATGAACATATTCATTGATGTAAAATATGAAGATTCACTTAAGCAGAGCTAGCAGTGGCCATGTGTGTTCTTAGTGGGAGGTTTATTCTAGAGCAATTTTGGCTCTTTCTTTTTCAGCAATTATTTCATTTAGCTGAGTTGCTGAGTTTTTGCTATGATTTGGGAACACTCTTCATGTGCTTACCTTGGTTGAACAGTCAAATGGTAAATATTCTGCATAAATATCTATACAACACTTTTCTTTTCTTTTCTTTTCTTTTCTTCTCACTCTTCCTGCCTTTGATTAATGTTGTTGTTCAATTATGATTCTTCAATTAGTATTTCCTCATTTCTGACTATTAACTGATTAATCTTAATGATAATTGATCAAGAGTAATAGAGTTTTAAAATAACATGTTATGTATTTTATTCAAAAGGTTGTGACTGGTCTTTTTAAATATCTTTGACTTATTTGGTAATTGCACTATTTATAGAAGATAAGTAATTAACATCAGTTGATATTAATGAATGTGAGGGGTATAAATGAGATTTTTTCCCTCCCCAAGGGAATGGATATTTTTGTGTCTGAGGAAGACACTTCTGTTGCATATATATATATGAATTCTATGTACTTGGCCAGGTTTTTCCCAGTGCGGGGACAGCAAGTACATCAGGGATCTGGTTCCACTTCAAGGATTAGTCCTGGAACCAACCCCACTTAGAGCTACTGCCAGAGATGTCTGAGTTGTGCCATTGGAAACAGGGTCCTTAATGAACCTTACACCACTGGACAATTAGCACAGCAAAGAGGAGATCTGATATGCCAGGGGAATTATTGGCATTTGGGCATTTGCAGCTGAATTACAGCCCCTTTGCACTGCAAGAATGGGGCAGAATTCAAAGCCTGATTCAAAGATCATTGCCAACTAAAACCTCTAGGACTAAATTTCACCACTGGTATCAAGAGGTGAGACTCAGCTCCATTCCTTTATCCTTTATCCCACTGACTCCTCTAAAAACTTTTTCAAACCACGTGATCATTCTGGCATAATGACCAAGTCCAGGTCTTCAAAAGGGAGCAGTGACACCAGGGGGAGTTCCTTCTTTGGTCTCAGCATCTAGCCTCAAATATAGAAGAAATCTCACTGATTTTAGTACCATCTCTAAAGCTAAGACTTATACTTCTACAATTACCAAAGATGTTGGAAGTATCTGTTCTCTGTGTGGCATCCTAAAATCCCCAGTCCATCAGTTGTGATTCTTTCCAAATGCAAGACATTTGCTGATTTTCTTCATGGAAAGATTGCTAGCAGTATTACCTCTGCCAAGTCAAATCTGACTGATTCGCATCTTCACATTTCTCTCACCCCAACAGCATTCATTCTGCACTCTTCCAACTGCTCATTTTTTGTGACTAGCAATGGTTCCTCTTCTATCACTAGATTTCTCCATTACAATGTCTCATGTCTCCCCGGGATTAGATCTCGCCTGTACCCTCATTCCATTTTAGCTCAAAGACTTTGTCCATCTCCTTCATGAGCTCATCTTTCTATACATGTGCCACCAAAACATCCATGTCCTTCACTGTCTCAACCTTTTCTCCCTGTCGAAACCTCCTAAAATTACTGGCTTTGCGAGATACAAAGATTCTGTATCCAATGGCAGGGAGATGTAAAAATGACAGAGATCTGAATATTACATACCATGTTACACAGTGATACTGCAAAAAAAAAAAAAAAAAAGATACTCAAATGCATACACAACATGTCATAGACCAGGGAAGTATTGGTATTTATAAGACAACACCTAACAAGTTTTCTACAGTTCTGGGCACCTGAATAGTGAGCAGATATTGGCAAGTTCGATGGAGTTAGAATTTGTACCCTGTATACAGCAGGCTCACAATCTTGTTTTTTTTGGGAGAGTTTTGCACTGCATGTAGTTAGGTAGGTTTAAGTAAATACCCTTCTTAAAATATGAAGGTTTGGGAAGCTTGATTTATTAGGTAAAGTTAAAAGTACATATTAATGTTCATATACACTGGGATGAAGAATGGTCTTATAGTTAGGATATTGGATTGGACACCAGAGATCTGGGACAGATATAGGAATTCAACCAGACTTCCTGTGTGATCTTGGTCCTGTCACTTAATCTCTCTGTGCTCCAGTTCCTCACTGGCAAAAGACAGATAATACCACTCCCTTTCTCCCACTCCTTGTCTGTCTCATCTATTTAGATTGTAAGCTCCTCAGGGCAGGTAGTGTACCTCACTATATGTTTGTATAGTAATAACAGCAGAATTGGGCCTTGATATGAGTGGCAGCCGCTTGGTGCTACCATAATAATAATACACACAAATACACATACACATTATTGATACTTCTGCAATTTATTGCATTGCTATGTCAATAGACAGGCATTTTTTTTTGTATATTTAGTAGTTTTGATACTATTGCATTTGTAACTTTTTAAACATTTCTTTTACATACAGGAGTATGTAGTGTCTAGGAATAGGGTAGTTTGCCCTTAAATAGTTTGTGAGCCATTTAGTGGTGCTTACTATGTTCCATGTTCTAGAAACTGCCAGATACTATGCAATGAGGCCTATATGTTTGTATAGACTGAGGGCTTGTCAAATGTGCCACAAAAGGATGTGATTTCTAAAGCACACTAATGTTCTGTGCATGCACTGGTCTGTGTATATCCTGCTGGTGTGCTGTAACGTTATGTTGTTTGAAACTGTACTATGTTAAAGCACACTAGCGAACCTTTAGTGCACACCAGCAGGACCTACACAATCAATTAATGCACATCTTGTTGTGCATTAGAAATCACACTCCTATAGAGTGCGTTACCCCATTATATGGGCAAGCCCTTAGTAAACACATGGCTATTCAGAACCCAACTGTGTCCATGCATTTTCTTAATATGATTTTTGTTGTATAAAGAGCAAAGACTACATATTTATTTCACAACTCTTCCCTACTCAAGTTATCCTGGTCCATAATAAGATATAGAATTAGTATATATAACAAAACTATTAATCATTACTGTACTGGATTTGAATAGGGATTCATTGTTTCCAAAAAAAATTGGAAATGAAATCATGTCCTTCTGACACGATGAGTTGTCAAGCATCTCTGCAAAATATAAAGTACATGTGTGTTGTGATCTATATTTTGAATATCATGGAGTTTGGGTGTGAGGTATAAGTCAGATCTTAAAGGGTATATATTTTCAGAATGACATAAGTGAGACAAACCTACATAATTGTTAATAATTAATTGAATAATTTATTCCGCATAAATGGATGGACTGTACAACTGAGCAATTTCAGGGTTAAAGTGTTCATTTTTCACAGATTATGAAATATCTGCAATAAATTCAAGTAATTATGCTATTAAGTAGTTCCTCATCTACTGAATTAATTAAACTTTATGTTCATTTCATAATCTCTTTCGACACCCTCAGTTACTGCAGATTTAATCCTCTTTGAACCTTTCTATATTTAGTTTTCTGATGATTGGTTTTAACCGATTGCTCAGTGCCCTAAGAATTAGATTGTTTTCTCACTTCATTGTACTATTCATTTCATACACATGCCACCTCATTTTTGTACCATAGGTTATGAAATCACACAATTTTATATCAGAATCTTCTAAAAGCCTAGGAGTGCGAAGACCTATTACAGTATATGGGACAGGCTGAAAACTGTAGTAATTTTCCATTGGTTCAGTTTTGCATTTTATTTTAAGGGCTCTGTCTTTTTGCTTAATATTTCTTAAGATTTATCTCAAAATTTAATTGAATTGGAAAGAAAAAAATGATGGCTTTCTTGCTGAAAGGACATAAAGCTTGTGTTCTTCCAGTGTTCTACCAGTTTGGTACAAATCCTGATAACCAATATTTGCTCCTGCATATGTGAAAGAAAGATGTCCCAGTGTAGGGAAGAGATCTTATTTAGGTGCCTGACTTTAGGCACCCAGGTGTTGGGCTCACCAGATATTCATGATTTTCAAATATTCATGATTTTATCTGGCATAAAAATGTATCCATTACTTGAGAAATAGCATGTGATCATATTATTAAAACTCTATTGCAGAGGTTTTCAACCTGGGGATTGTAACACCCCTAGAGGGTTGTGTACAGATATCAGGAGGTCACAACTTCCCTGCCTTTCCCATTTTTCTAATTGGGATGAGGATCACTGCTAGATCCTGTGTAGATGGGACAGGGCCATCCATATGGAAAAGGATGAGAAACATTGCTCTGTTGTACCTCATATGCTCTAGTGGTCAGAGTAAATGTTGAGGAATTTAACCTTAACGTTCACGTTGTCTGATTTGTGAGTGTTTTGTCTGATTCAAGATCTTAGCCATGAAGCTAACCCGATATGCTATTCTGTAGCATCGTAAGTACCAATGCTGGAGTTACACAGACCTAAAACTTGAAGTAATACAATGGCGAATCAGACCCTGAGTTTCTAAATGCATATATACAATTGTATTTTATTGTTTTTTATTTGCTTGTTTTAATGGAGTAATTATGCTTCAGTTCAGCAAAGTATTTAAGCATGTGCTTCAGTCCATCCTTACTCAGCAAAGCATGCTTAACTTTAAGTATCTGCTGAAGTCTCATTCAGCTTTGCTGAATAGGGATGGATATCTGGTGGTTTGAAAGCTCTAACTGGTAAAGTTCAGCACTTTAAGCAACAAGAGTATCTTAAAATTTGTTTAAGGGAGAGACTTTTTATTGACCTTGCTGTAAATCAAAAAATGGCTGAATGAATTTTGCTCAAACATTCAACAAGTACTTTCAGAAAGTCATGACTAATAGAAAGAAGGGGGACTTAATAAAAGACTTGAGGTAACTTTAACCGTTTCTGGCACTACGTTTGATTTTCTCATCTTACTACAGGAAAAAACAAACAAACAAACACACACACACCACCCTCCCAAAAGCCATTGCATACTCCTCAGTTTGACATGACTACAACATGAACATCAGAGATGTTCTGAACTGGAAAAGAAGATGTGGGGCTGATTCAAACTGCAGTACATTAACAAAGTTTGTTAGAAAGCTTATACCATGGCTGCCTATTTCACGCAGTGCTCTTTGGGTGCTGCTTCTATGAGGAAATACCCATATACACAGCTAGCTGTATAAATTCAGCTGGCTATTAAAGCAGCAATTCATTCATCAGTACTTCAGCTTGTAATAACCAAAAGGCAGGGTCTAATGAGTGGTAATGTCATGTCCTTCACATGAAGGTGTAGCATAATACACTTTGGAAGTGAACTCATTTTTATTTTACATTGGGAATGTTATTTAATGGTGCCAAATTCCTACAGGTTGCAGTTAATCTTGTAGGATGCTGGCTTTTCATATTTATTTATTGGGTTCCACCTCTGGCCATGTTGTTTCCCACAGAATATAGCATAGCTTTGGAAGAGAATTTAGCAAGTGACACGTGCTGATTGCTTAGCAGTAAATTCAGTGGTTTCTAATCTCTGTGTGATCTGGACAGAAAGAGACCTGAGGTTGATCCTGAACTCAATAAAGAATTAATGGAGGGCAATATAATTAATGCCAATTAACATGGGTTTATGGAAAGTAGATTCTGTCAAACTAATTAGATATTTTTGTTGATGAAATTACAAATTTGGTTGATAAAGGAAATAGTGTTGATGTAAGGCACTTGACTTGGTATTGCATGACATTTTGACTTTAAAACTAGAAAGATATAAAATTAATATGGCATACATCAAATCATCAAATGGATTAAAAGATGGCTAGCTGATTGGTCTCAAAATGTTATTGTAAACAGGGCATCATCATCAAATGCATGTGTTTCTCATGGGGTTCTATTTATTAACATTTTGATGAATGACCTGGAAGAAAACATAAAATCATCAATGTTAAAATTTGCAGATGACACAAAATTGGGGGTGTGGTAAATAATGAAGAGAACAGGTCACTGATACAGAGTGATCTGGATCACTTGGTAAGCTTCTCTCAAGCAAATGATATGCATTTTAATATGGCTAAATGTAAATGTACACATCTAGGAACAAAAAATATAGGCTATACTTACATGATGGGGGATTCTGTCCTCTGACTCTGAAAAAGATTTGGGGATCATGGTGCATAATCAGCTGATCATGATTTCCCAGCGTGACACTGTGACCAAAAAGGCTAGTGCAATCCTGGGATGCATAAACAGGCGAATCTTAAATAGGAGTAGAGAGAGGTTATTTTACCCTGTATTTGGCACTGATGAGACTGATGCTGGAATACTGTGTCCAGTTCTGGTGCCCACAGTTCAAGTAAGCTTTGATAAATAGGAGAGGGTTCAGGGAAGAGTCATGAAGATGATTAAAGGATTAGAAAACATGCCTTATAGTGATAGACTCCAAGGAGCTCAATTTATTTAGCCTAATAAAAAGAAGATAAGGGGGGTGACTTGATTACAGCCTATAAGTATCTACATGAGGTACAAATATTTAATAATAGGCTCTTCAGTCTAGCAGAGAAATGTATAATATGATCCAATGGCTGCAAGTTGAAGCTAGACAAATTCAGAGTGGAAATAAAGGTGTACATTTTTAACAGTGAGAGTAATTAACCATTGGAACAACTTAGCAAGGGTCAAGATTGGCTGTTTTTTTCTAAAAGATTGGCTATAGGAATTATTTGGAGGAAGTTCTATGATCTGTGTTATACAGGAGGTCAAATTAGATGATCACAATTGTCCCTTCAGGCCTTGGAATCTATGAACTATGATGTTTTGACCAAATTTTTCATGTCATCTCTCAAAATAATGCACCCCTTCCAAAACTGGGGCTTGTGGAAATGATAGCATTGTGGTATTGGAAAATGCTGATCAATTTGTGGTATATTGCTAGTTTCCACACATAGCCATTAAATCATATATTAAATAGTAGCTTGACAAAGCATGAGATTAAGTAGTCACAAGAAAAGTGCTGGTTTGCACAATGAACCCCCAACCAAAAAAAAAAAATTAACAAATTCTTTTGTTTGGGAGAATATAAGACATTCAGTACATTTGTCCATATAAGAAAGAAAAAAAATCAGTCCATGCCAAAGTTTTCTTGTTGGACAACCATCTCTAAATAACAATGTTTAAGCTGCCACTTGACAAATCACTTTTTGGTATTTTTGCTAAGGATTTCTCTATCTAGATGACAGATCAGGGTCTTCAAATCACCGAATTGCAACCGCACTTTAATCAGCAAGATCCTCAAGGAGACTCTGAGTATCCAGGCAACCAGACAGAGGAGAAGGAGAAGCACAGGAAATTGCTCAGCTCTGTAGTCTGCCAGAAGAGACTGCTGGAAAATTGGTATTAATGTAGATTAAGGGCCAGATTGTGGTTTTTCAGGCATGGTTGGCAGTGGGGTGAAGGGTGGGTTGCAAAGGGGCCATCTTGGGGGATCCCTGGAAAGATTTCTGACTGACTCTTCCAGAATCCCTGCTGGGCGCTCCCTAGGGGAGCATAGCACTTCCAGCTAATACAGTCTTTAAAAGGATGCAGAATGTGCTTCCCTCGTCTCTTTGCCAGCTTCATCCTAACCCTGCACTTTCTGGTCCCCTGTCATATAACTAGCTGTCCTAGGGGTGCTGTGCCCTGCCACAAGCTCTTTATTTTCAACTGGGAAGATTTGCAAATGCACAGATGGCAGTAATTCCTGTAGTGCTTCAGTGGGAATTAAGAATTTAACTGCCATTTGAAAAGTTTCCCCCTTATGATGACAGGAAAATGTGCTTTAATATTCACGCACTCCTCAAACATGGGGATGTTTAATTTGTACCGTTTCTCTAACTCATTACAATGTTTGGTTTAAAAACACACACAGAGGGATTGTTACTACTGTGAGTTACATATGTGAAGCACTAGAATCTAACTACACTGCAAATGGGATAACTCCTCATTTACTCTGCTGTAACTGAGAGCAGAAAGTAGCCCCTAACCTTAGCAAGCTATCAGAAGGTTTCCAGTGATGGCTTAAACCCTGACAAAGAAAAGTAACTCTGATAAATCACACAAAACTAAGCCTTAATTAAATGAAATTCTTTATAGCCTTTCCTGATCAGGGATATGTGGTCTAAATGTTTGTTGTTGATCTAACTGTCTTGTAAGTATGAATGTAAGAGAAAAATTCAGTGATGTACATTTACCTGCTTCATTAAAATAAGACACAGAATGACTTTGATAGCTGGAGGTGAGATGCTGTGGCAAGGATGATCTTGATTCTCAGCAAAAGAAGAGATTAACAAATTCCTGAATGAATGGAGGAGCTAGTGTAAGGACACAGAATAGAAAATAAAGTTAAAAATTCTCTTTCATTCTCTTCCACCATTTACTGCAACCCCACCATCTAATTCTATCAACATCCCACTATGCTTTTTTATTCATGTTCTTTGTAGTATTATTCGTTTCTGAAAAAATATTCATAAGCTTCATCATTATGGAGAAAATCAGATGTCTTTCAAAAGAAAGTTGGGTGAGTTTCATCTTTGAGGTGAAGAACATTTAAGTGAAGTAGCATCAAGTTCTAAATATATACTCAGTGAAGTTATTTTTGCAAATTCCTTCATAATGGAAAGATTGTAAGATACAGAATCACAATCATTTTCAGAGGGACTTGTTAAATCTAAACGCGTCATATTGGTCTTTCATGTTGCTCATTTATTTTCTGTCTCAAAGATATTTGTTCGTAATGGCTGGAGGAAAACTATTGGCAAGACAGTTAGCTGACCCTTTCCCATTGCTCCTCACACTTTATTGTAGCTCGAGTATACACCTTTTGTTGTATCTCCTTAGCTTTCACAGGCCGATCAAGGGCAGCTCATATGAATGTGTGGATCAAATACTGCTGTAGGATGAGGCGTTGATGATTCTGTAGGGGGCATTCTTCCCCCTCAGGACTCATCTAATACCCCAGCATGGTATCTGGAGCTGCTGTGCTGCTGGGTCAGCCATCTTTTGCTTGGTGCTGTATTGTGGTGCAGGGACGAGTAGGAGCACAGCATGGCATTTCCACAGAGGTAAACGATTTATTGAAGATAATTCAGAAATGACAGATAGTCTGCATGACTTCTGGGTATAGTTAAACGATCATCATTAACCCTTAAAGCGTCCTTCAGCACATGGGACATAAAATTGAAGTTCTGGTCAATAATTAATAAGAACTCTGTGGCATTTTTCACAAGAGTGCATCTAGTAATGTGTGATATTGCACGTGCAATAAACAATATGACCCAAATCCCTACACTTGGCTGGGGTGGCTGGAGATTGCCCTAAGATAAAGGAACACCTCTTTGTTGTAAAGCCGTTGTAAGGGGCAGGAAAGGTGATAGGTTTAAGATTGCCAGATCACAGTGTTCTCTGACCCTGTGACTACTCAAACCTGTACTAAGGCCAGGCTTGGTCCCCAGCTAGCTCTAAATTCGGGGAGGTGGAAGGTAGTTTTGAAGGCTGTGATGTTCTCCTCTGGTGTTATCTGGATTGGTGATTGGCTAGGTCACTCCAGTCCTTGACTCTGGGAGCCAGCCTTACCCTGCTCTGCTGTGAGAACCCCCCACTCCTGGGCTGTTCACGCACAGCCTCTGGCATGGAAGCTGCTCCCAGCTACTTGCAACCAAATGACACTAGCCAATATCTCCAGTCCCAGATAAAACCCTAGGAACCTCCATCTTGCAGTGTCCAGTTATGCCTGCTGGATGCTGCAAACTTATATGAGTTTGTCAATTTAACAAAGAAATTGATATATACCAGGCTTGTTATCCCAATGGGAGTCTTCAAACCAAACGTACTGCTTCAGGTTGAATAAACAAACTAATTTATTAATTTTGAAAGATAGATTTTAAGTGATTATAAGTCAAAGCATAACAAGTCAGATTTGGTCAAATATAATAAAAGCAAAACACATTCTAAGCTGATCTTCACACTCTCAATGTCCTTACACATTTAGATGCTTCTCACCACAGGCTAGCTAGTTGCTCTTCAGCCAGCCTCTGCCCTTTGATCAGCACTTCAGTCGCTTTGTGTAGTGTCTGTAGATGTAGCTGAAAGAGAGAGAGCATGGCAAATGTCTCTCCCTTTTATCATTTCCTCTCTTCCCTCTTGGCTCTGCCCTCCCTTCAGAGTCAGGTGAGCATAACCTCATCACAGTCCCAAACTGACCAAAGGAAGGGGAATGACTCCCTCCTGAGTCTAACAGATTCTTTTGTTGCTGCCTAGACCAGTGTCCATTGTTCCTGTGAGGCTGGGCTAGGTTTGTCCCATCCATGTCCTGATGAGGTGTGAACTGCCTCTCTGCCCCTGGAGAGTTTTTGTCTGGGCCTGCTTTAAGCCATGAGGATACAGTTTCAGCCTCATAACTATATAGATGAAATTATAACCTATAACATTACTATAACATCTGATATACTGAGCATTGGAGCCTTCCAAAGACACTCGACTTGACAAACTTTGCAGTGGAAACCACACAATCATTTTTCAAGGATGAGCATGGGAGTGCTGGGTGTTCCCCCGAGGTACAGAGCATCACAAAGGGCACTTTTGCCTCTGCTCCAATCTGCCACAACAAACATGAGCTTGGGGCAATTGATGTGTTAGCCCACCATTCCCACCTATTATTTTTCAATTCTGTACAGTTGTGTAGTATTGCTGTGTACTCTGAAACAGTTGCCTCATTCAGCCTCAGAGGCTGCTGCTTTTCAATGGTGACGGAAATGGTCCACTAATACAGCACTTTTGACATGAAGGGAACTATGTAAATGTAAAATTATTATCACTATAGTTACCAGTACTGTGAAATAAAAAGTAAACTCTAATATTTTTCTTTACTTATGTTCTTTCAGCTCTGCTTAATAGCAGATATCCACAACACTATTTATTACCTACATTAACCCAGGGGTCCTTTTTCATTTTAGGCAGCAAGCTGTGAATCATCTACTGGGCATTTGACATGTACTGTAGGACTTTAGGGATTTAAGATAAATTAGACTAAGTTATATTAGCGTCTCATATTAGAATCTTTGTTTGTTTATAGACTACTTAGCGATTATGAGCAGAGATCTATAAAATGGAAATTATTTTGCACACACATAAAACTCATATTTACTAAAATACACTGGCTAATGAAGTTAACTTTTGGAATTACTTTAATTCCTGAAATGTAGAGCCTCTTTAGTTGTGGTAATGAGGTACTTGATGATAGGTAGGGCAGTCCTTAATGCTGAAGAGGGGTTTTTAACATCTTTATTATGCCTGATGTGATGCTGTGGCTAAGGAAGAACAAAAAACTTCTCCAAGCATCTTTTTTTTTCTTTGAGTCTGGCAAAATTGCCTCCTCATGGCAGATATATTTAGGAATATAAAAGGGCCAGGCTGTGTGAAAGGAACAGAAGAACAACAAATGCACACTTTTTTTTCATTTCAGCACTCCACATTGAGGGACTTTAATGCTGAGCAGCCCTTGTTTGGGAAAGTTTTAAAATTAAATAAAATACAAAGACTTTTCATCTATTTCCTGTGATGATGATGATGATAGCTCCCTCAGGAAAGTAAGTGGGTCAAACTTAGAGTGAGTTTACGTTTAGTTCATTAATATCTTTATAAATTCTGTTGTATGGCAATCACATATCATTGGATTTTGAGGGGCAGCACCTCAGCTGAATTATACTAGCTGAGGGTCTGTCCTTGAGTTCCCCCAAGCAGGTCCTTGTCATCCTCCTCAGAGCAAATCACATATTAGGTGCTGCCCCAGAGAAGAAAGAATAATATTATGGCAATTTGAGGCCTGATTGACATATGAAACAAAGCATGTGATTAAAAAGTACACTGTGCTCCTTTATGACAACTTGAAGGTCACTGGTAAACCACATAGCTGTTTTGTTCCTTTTATAAATGAATGCATAATAATCTACAGATAAATAATATACATTTTAATTATCATACTATATTATGTACAAAAATTAGGCATAGGACAAGATCTCCTAATTATCATTACTATTATTTGTATTACAATAGAGCTTTGGAACCCCAATCAATAATCAGGACCCCTTCCATCCCTGCTCATCAGAGCTTAAAATGTAGGTGTCAGACAAGACACAACAAGTGAACAAGACAGACAAAAGGGATTGAGGTGTTGGGAGGTCGAGACAACAATAAAATAAACACAAAGGCAGAAGTCTGCTACTGACATCACTGCTGTAAATAAACATATAATTTGTCCTGAGTGTAAATGAACAAGTTATGCAGACCATATCTGTCATCTAACTGTCATGCTATGTCTAACCATGATGGTAAGATTCTCAGTGGAGGAACCATGCCTTGTCTGACCTAAATCCTGGTCCTGCATGGGTAGATGGGTCCATGCAGGAATAAGGAGAGCCACATTCTTATTTCAGATTGATAAAAGGAACATGTGATCGGTAATTAGCCCAAAAGTATGCAGAAACATCCAACTCTGTCCTGTACCACAAAGGGTGCCAATGAAGTGTAGTCCTAATTTAGTGCATAGAGCAAGGTAGTTCCTGAAACTGTGTCTTTTTGATAGGATGTGCTGTGCCCAGTGGCAGTCCACCCAGAATTGGTAGGGGTCCGAATAATCTGCATAATAACAAATGAGGGAATTCACATGTAGGTGCCTAAAAAGCAGGACAAAGCAGAGCATCCTGATTCTTAGGCCATGCAAGAGGATGACAGTGGCAAGACAAATATTTGACTGTATTAGGTTGTGTGTCTGTATGGGTTGAACAGCCCATTTTGAAAATATTGGTTGTCACTGTGGGTGAAATCCTGATTCCACTGATGTCAATGACAAAACTCTCATTCTCTTTAGTGGTGCCCAGATTTCACCCTGTGTCTTTACATGCTAGCCCAGTGATAGCACATGTCACTGATTCTACCATTGTAAGAAAATATTCAGTGGATCCTGTCACTCAGTCATTAACTGACCTGTCCAATAGACACTTTATGGGCAACCTAAACAAATATGAGTTGCCTATCAGGGCGTGAGCCATTTTTTTGGCCATAACCTTCCATTCTCATCCTGGGCGTACATTGGTTTATGCTCCATCAATATCGCTTCATGTTACAACATTCCAAATAAGAAGTTACTCAAAGCTGTTAAGTGTCATCTGGTTTCACCACAAATGATTTTGATGCCAACTGGCCAGGTTCACTGAAGGGTTCATGATTCTTAGCAAATATTTAAAAAAATAACTAGTTTGAGATTTGAGTTTGTATTTAAATCCTGAACCAGGCTTTTCAGAGACATTTCGCATAACTCCAGAGACAAGCTGCTAAACAAAGTCAGTCAAGGCCCGATCCTCAAGATAAAAGAAGTACTGTACAACACACAAATAATGGTTCTGATTTGAATCTATTCTTGGTGACATTAGTGTAAATCAGAAAAGGAAATCCACAGAATTAAATAGACCTAAAAACAGTACAACTGAGTGCAGAATCAGGCCTATAGTGCTCACTTGTGCCTTCCATTCGGAGACAGTTCTGGTCACAACACAATCCACCTAATCATCCACTGTGCTTCCTTTATATTCCCACATAATCATCCTATTAATACCATTCTAACAGTACACCAGCAGTGCCTTTACCCTCAGACAGATTCTGTCCTTCAGCTATTCCATCAATGGAGGGCACATAAGTCCCTACCATAGTTAGACTGCTGCCCTGTAGCTTTTAAAGCATTTTAGTAAATACACAACTGTCTGTCTCAGCTGCTGGAGCCCTTGAAAGACTTGAGCTCAGGAAATAGTTTCTACCTGCGCCTTCTCTCCATAGGTCTGTATCCAGACCCTGCCATATCTCAGCCATACACCACCACAGGCAGAAACTGGGACTTAAAGTAAAATTGAATATAAATCTGTGCTATCCACAGACATTTTGTGCACCAACCGCAAAGCAAGCGCAAGCTTGCAACAATGGACAACCTCCTCCAAAACCATAGAAAGAGCACAGCAGCTAGAATCAATCCCTGAAGGCCCATTAATGTCTATTAATCACTAAATATCAATCTTCAATTTATTTTTTCCTTGAATCTTTAGAAAAGCTCTATCAGGGGCAATGTATGTTAAAAAGAAGCAGTCTTTAAATATCCTTAAAGACAAATGAAAAGATTTATCTCAACTGGCATTACAAAAGTGTTTATGCACATTTAGATGACTTTACCTTTACGTCTTTGGCCTTCGCAGTTTTTAAACTAACCCTGTTTCTCAGAGCATAGTTATTATCCTGTTTCTAATGTACACAATCAAGAAGACATGGAGCTAATGTATTATCTCGTTTTGAATTGCTTGTACTGGCCTCAGAAACAGCCATTTACGTACCTTGGACCATTTGTTTAGTACTTAATGAATGGCAAAGCAGGTTCGTGAAAGGTGCTATGATTGATTGCAGGAAACGGTCTTCCACAACAGCAATATTTGTCTGAGGACACTAGGAGAATTAGCAATAAGTATATATAGAGGGAGGTGGGTATTTCAGTTCCATAGGGTACATGGAGAAAGGCATTTGTGAGTACTGCACTCAGAATGCAGATTATTTATTTCTCTACAATTAAAACAAAAATCCTAACCTTTTTCAGAGACTATTTCTTCTATAAATTTGAAGACCACTGCTCCAATGCACTTTTAGCTAATAAAGGAATGGCTTCGCTAAAAGATTAAAAATATACTGTCTTTTTTCTTTAACTTGCTATTGAAAACCATGCAGTTCATTCACTGCATCCATGTAAACATGTAGGGCCAGGTTTGCAAAAGCGAGGCGCACCAGTCCCATTGACCGTAACTTCCTAAGCGCTATTGAAATTCCCACCCTTAGACAGCATCTGGGTCTGTTCCTGAGTTCCCTGCACACCCAAAGCTCTCACTGCAGTCAGTGGGAATTGCGGATGCTACACAAGGATGAAAGGGTATTGCCACCATGGGCCTGATTTTCCATGGTCTTGCACCTCGTGTAGTCATTCACATCAGTGCAAATGGGGGGTAAAATGCTACCACCAGTGTAACTGGGTGGAGCACTCTGATTTGTATTCATTTTGTACTGGTGTAAATGACTATGCAAGGCGTTGGAGAATCAGACCTTCTGTCAGCATTATACCAGACACTCCAAAATTACGTTTGATTTGTTCATTATATATATGTAGTGTAGGTGTAGTCATGTCAGTCCTAGGATACCAGAGAGACAAGATGGGTGAAGTAATATCTTTTATTGGACCAAATTCTGTTGGTGAAAGAGACAAGCATTCAAGTGCACAGAGCTCTTCTTCAGGTCTGGAGGAAGAGCAGTGTGTGGCTCAAAAGCTTGTCTGTCCCTCACCAACAGAAGTTAGTCCAATAAAAGATATTACCTCACCCACTTTGTCTCTCCTGTTTATTATATAATATTTATACCTAGTGTTTGGGTTTTTTTGTTCATTGCTAAGACATAAAGATTTGCTCTCTAATGGCTGATCATTTGGGGTCCTATAGTGGTGAGTGATTCTTTTGAATAATGTTAAAACTTGCTGTTATCTAGGCAAGATATAAAAACAGAGCTTCCCATCATGATTCCCATATTGCACAGTTAGTACATACAGTCACCAATAGTGACTATTTTTTGCAGTATACCCCACCTTATCAATTTTTCCCTCAGGCCTTGCACCTCTTCGTATTATGGATTTATCAAGTTTAATTAGATATTGTGCATCAACTGTCTGACAGGGTTCATGATGTTAGTCACTGGTATTTGATTTTTTTGTAATTGCTACGCATGCAAAATGGCAAAGAAGTGCTCTTTAAATCAATAACACATAGTACGCTTCTGATGGCTAAAGCATAGAGGGAGTTAAACAGGAGAATGAGATTGAAAGGGAGGAAATGTAATCTTGGTAGCAGCATTTTGCATCAACTGGAAGAGGACAAAATAAGAAGGCCAGAGTGGAGTTTACACATCCAGGGTATGTCTACATGGAAATAAAAACCCTGGGGCACTGAGTCTTAGAGCCTGGGTCAGCTTACTAAGGCTCAGGCTGTGAGGTTATAAAATTGCATTGCAGATGTTCTTGCAAGGGTTGAAGCCCAGTATCTGAGACCATCCCACTTGCAGGGTTTCAGAACCCAGGCTCCAGCGTGAGCCCTAAGTCTACACTCTATTTTATAGCCCTGCAGTCTGAACCCCATGAGCCCAAGTCAGCTGACCCAGGCCAGCAATGGCTGTGCTGTAGGTCTTTTATTGCAATGTAGACATACCCCAAGATTTTTAGATGTAGGGAGAGAGAAAACCAGACTGGTCTTGGAAACATTTTGGAGAAATAAGTCAGGATTAGGATGCGCCTTTAATGCTATTACTTGTATTAATGGAGCACCTCTGGAGCACCAGTCATGGACCCCATTCTGCTAGGCTCTGTACAGAAAGAGAGTCCCAGTCTGAAAAAGCTTACAATCTAAGTATAAGACAAGAGACGGAGACAGACACATTGGAGCCCTTAGAAACAATGAGACAATACAGGTCAGCATGATTGGCAGTGGTCTCAGCACACCAGTTGACTAACCATTGGTTATCTTACATTTTTATTTATGTATTTATTTATTTATTGGAAGCAACATAGGAAAGAAAGGAACATGGAGCAAAGGACAGGAAGGAGTCACAGATGATCTTCAGTTTATGGGCTTAAGTAGCGGAGAGGATGGTCTGATATTCTCATCAGAATCAAGTAGTTTAATTATTACAGTTTCAAAGCCAGTGTTCAAGGATCCTATGTCCATCTTCAGTCAGTGCCTCATGGAACCATTTCCTAGTCTTAGAACCAGAATTTTCTTCTTTTTATTGTTCAAATGTGCCGTGTCTATTTCCCATAAAGTGTATTTTCAAAGAAATAAATGGGCAAAGGGATTTTTTTTCCTGAAGAGTTTATATGGCAGCTCACTTGTTACTGAGACAATTCATGTATTTATTTCTTTAGCTGTTGGGAGTAGCTGAGCAATACAGGAAACATGGCATGCAGGCTGCTTTTATTTTCATGTGTGCTACTTCATCTCAAGTGCTGCAAGCCCCGCAGTAAAATAAATTAAGGGAAGCTAATGGTATCCAGTCTTGCAGTGCTATAGGAATTCCTGTTGTCTTACTGCAGTTAATGTGCCCCTTTAGAGACCTAAGGGCCTAGTTGTTCTCTCACACCACTTTAAAACTGGTGTAACACCATTCACTTTAATGGAGCTGCTCCTGATTTACACTCACCTAACTAAGATGAGAATCAGGCCCAATCGGAGCACGCTCCCTATCTTTTTTACCATTTGTATTTTTAGCTACTTCTCCTAGGGAAAGGTGCTGGGGAGTTTGGGGAGAATGGAGAGTAACCTGTAATTCTCTTTAACATTATGTTATTGTGCCCTAGAAACATATCATACCAAAAGAGTAAATATCCAAAAGCATTATCAAGTGTTATTGCCATGTTATCCAGAAGGAGGCATATTCCTGCTGGTCTAGCTTGGTGCTGGGGCTGATGCTATCCAAATGTCAGCAGTGTTCAGATCCAGGGCTTTGGTTCTGTCCCAACTTTACTGCACAGTAAGGGATTCTGCTTTCACTGTTAATCCTGGGAACTGTAAGTTGGGTGAGGAGGTTAGGAAACTCCTCTACTTATCAACTATCCTAAGACCTTTGACAAGTGGACTGTAGTTGAAATGCACAGTCTATGATTTTGCTGCGTTTAAGTTCTCAGGACAAATTCAGACCTGGTGTCAGCAGGGGCAACTTCATTGACTCATTTGTGCCCACTTAAAACCAAGTCTGAATTGAGCCCACCATCTAAGTAAATGAGCATTTTCATTCCCTGGCTCCTTAGCAGTTGAACTATTGGTCTCATTACCATTGTAAACACCTTTGTAGCAAAACACAGAGCAAATGTCATTAGCCCAAATGGGCAGAAAACGCCGTTCCAGGTCAACTTCAGGTACTTCTTGAAACTTGGATGTACCAGAATACTGAGAAGCTGTGATCAGATCTTTCTTGCTAGGAAGTCAGAACTGTGATCTGTGACTATAAAGTCAAAGCAAAACAGACAGTTGGTGATACAGTGATGGAGAAGATATAGACAGTTTCATTGAAAATAGGGTGACATCACACTGAACTTAAAACTGTGAAATGCAGCTAGCTCGCTTACCCAGGACCTGATATGTTTCTGTCATAGGGTGAGCTGGCCTTTAAAGGGAGACCTGGGTTCTGCATCCCCAGTGACTAGTTTTACCATCAGGCATATGAAGGGAGTTTGTGAAGGGAAGTTGGCCTGCTGGAGATTATAAGTGCAGTCTCAGTTCTGTCAGGGAGGAAAGCTCAAAGAAGTTGGGGGATTGTGTGAGCTGCTCTATACAGAGACCCTGCAGTAAGAGAGGACATGGGAAGAGGCTCACCACACCGGCTAGATGGAAGGGCTTGGCTGGAACTAACTATTATGATATGCAAGGGCAGATGCCTTAGGAGGAAGAGGTGGTTTTAGTAAACACCAGGCATCAAGACTTGGGTTTGAGATAGTGAGACTGATGAAGCTGTAGAGTATGAGAAGGATGGGTTTTGATTTGAGTTGACACTGAACTGTTATTTTTAATAAACCAGTACCCCAAGAAGGGGTATTGTACTTGAATGACATGAGAGTCTGTGCCATAACTGAGGACATCAAGATGAAGAAACTGAATTAGCGTCAGGGTTCAACATTAGGATTGACTAAAATCCTACAATAGTTTCCGTATGGCCCCAATTCTAAGGGCTATGGATAAAGGCCTTTGGATATCCTTACTCTATATCCATGGAGGTCTATCCATCAAACTTCATTTGTGAAATGGCAAGTACTAACAGCAACGGTATCCAAGTATGGGACCCTGGGTAGTTTAATTTCTCTTCCTGTGCAATGTAAGCTAAAGACTAGAGTAACACACAACATTCTACTCCTATAATCTTTTATTCCATAGGTGAAAAATATCTGTCAAGTGGTACAGGCTAGATATATCTCTGGTGACACTTTCCCTCTATATGCATTTTGATTTACAGGCATGTCAGCAAGAACCCATATCCAATGCTTTGGGTGCTTTGGGTCCAGAAAGTCACACTATCATCTAAAAGGATGACCACACTACATTAAATAACACTAGCAATTTAGTGATAACCAAACCTCTGAATAGCCACCGTAATATTAACACCCTGCTATCGTTCGTACCCTTCCAAATTGCCCTAGACAATAGATGGTCCTTGCAGTCTATTCAGAATACACAGGGTGTGGTAGGGTAGGAGGTGACAAAACAAGATGCAGATTTGAAGGGCCTCCAAAGAATCATAGAATCATAGAATATCAGGGTTGGAAGGGACCCCAGAAGGTCATCTAGTCCAACCCCCTGCTCGAAGCAGGACCAATTCCCAGTTAAATCATCCCAGCCAGGGCTTTGTCAAGCCTGACCTTAAAAACCTCTAAGGAAGGAGATTCTACCACCTCCCTAGGTAACGCATTCCAGTGTTTCACCACCCTCTTAGTGAAAAAGTTTTTCCTAATATCCAATCTAAACCTCCCCCACTGCAACTTGAGACCATTACTCCTCGTTCTGTCATCTGCTACCATTGAGAACAGTCTAGAGCCATCCTCTTTGGAACCCCCTTTCAGGTAGTTGAAAGCAGCTATCAAATCCCCCCTCATTCTTCTCTTCTGCAGGCTAAACAATCCCAGCTCCCTCAGCCTCTCCTCATAACTCATGTGTTCCAGTCCCCTAATCATTTTTGTTGCCCTTCGCTGGACTCTCTCCAATTTATCCACATCCTTCTTGAAGTGTGGGGCCCAAAACTGGACACAGTACTCCAGATGAGGCCTCACCAATGTCGAATAGAGGGGAACGATCACGTCCCTCGATCTGCTTGCTATGCCCCTACTTATACATCCCAAAATGCCATTGGCCTTTTTGGCAACAAGGGCACACTGCTGACTCATATCCAGCTTCTCATCCACTGTCACCCCTAGGTCCTTTTCCGTAGAACTGCTGCCTAGCCATTCGGTCCCTAGTCTGTAGCTGTGCATTGGGTTCTTCCGTCCTAAGTGCAGGACCCTGCACTTATCCTTATTGAACCTCATCAGATTTCTTTTGGCCCAATCCTTCAATTTGTCTAGGTCCTTCTGTATCCTATCCCTCCCCTCCAGCGTATCTACCACTCCTCCCAGTTTAGTATCATCCGCAAATTTGCTGAGAGTGCAATCCACACCATCCTCCAGATCATTTATGAAGATATTGAATAAAACCGGCCCCAGGACCGACCCTTGGGGCACTCCACTTGATACCGGCTGCCAACTAGACATGGAGCCATTGATCACTACCCGTTGAGCCCGACAATCTAGCCAGCTTTCTACCCACCTTATAGTGCATTCATCCAGCCCATACTTCCTTAACTTGCTGACAAGAAAGTGACTTGCCAGCAATTTCCTTCTGTTTTTACCAAAGGAGTGAGCTCCAGCTTGAGTGCCCATGCTGCCAGAATATGGCATAGAATCATAGAATATCAGGGTTGGAAGGGACCCCAGAAGGTCATCTAGTCCAACCCCCTGCTCGAAGCAGGACCAATTCCCAGTTAAATCATCCCAGCCAGGGCTTTGTCAAGCCTGACCTTAAAAACCTCTAAGGAAGGAGATTCTACCACCTCCCTAGGTAACGCATTCCAGTGTTTCACCACCCTCTTAGTGAAAAAGTTTTTCCTAGTATCCAATCTAAACCTCCCCCACTGCAACTTGAGACCATTACTCCTCGTTCTGTCATCTGCTACCATTGAGAACAGTCTAGAGCCATCCTCTTTGGAACCCCCTTTCAGGTAGTTGAAAGCAGCTATCAAATCCCCCCTCATTCTTCTCTTCTGCAGGCTAAACAATCCCAGCTCCCTCAGCCTCTCCTCATAACTCATGTGTTCCAGTCCCCTAATCATTTTTGTTGCCCTTCGCCGGACTCTCTCCAATTTATCCACATCCTTCTTGAAGTGTGGGGCCCAAAACTGGACACAGTACTCCAGATGAGGCCTCACCAATGTCGAATAGAGGGGAACGATCACGTCCCTCGATCTGCTCGCTATGCCCCTACTTATACATCCCAAAATGCCATTGGCCTTCTTGGCAACAAGGGCACACTGCTGACTCATATCCAGCTTCTCGTCCACTGTCACCCCTAGGTCCTTTTCTGCAGAACTGCTGCCTAGCCATTCGGTCCCTAGTCTGTAGCTGTGCATTGAGTTCTTCCGTCCTAAGTGCAGGACCCTGCACTTATCCTTATTGAACCTCATCAGATTCCTTTTGGCCCAATCTTCCAATTGGTCTAGGTCCTTCTGTATCCTATCCCTCCCCTCCAGCGTATCTACCACTCTACCATCTACCATACTACGCATGGTGAGGAGGACACTGAAGGTACTTACAGGAAAATGTAAAGAAGGAAACAGCCCAACAGTTTGGGAAAAAAATGTAAGGGCTAATTTATAGCTGCAAAATAAGGGTGTGAAGGGGAAAGGCTGGGCAGAAGCAGCTTTTGGAGCAATGCCCCGAGAAGTACAGAGGTGCCCAGGCCAGAGCAGCCATGGTAACACCCTCTCAAAGGTGCAGATGCACTGCCGCTGATATCAAGCCACCTCTGCTGGCTGTAACAGTGGACTGGTCAGATTATAGCCCCACCCTCGTCCTTTCCTTTCCTAGGGGAAGCCAGCACCACTCTTGGCTCTAATTTGTTTGTGTTCAGAGTAGGGTCGCCAATGGGATATAATACAGGCATATAATACAGGAGGTGAGAGTGGCTAGCATAATGCCCATTGTTACACTGAATTTGGAATGTGACTTGATCTACACTGAAGTGTCCTTGGAGACAGTGACAGTCGTAAATAGTGCAGATGAGATGGTCAGCTCTTTTCTTATACACAAAAGTGCTTCTGGAAATTTCAGATGCTTTCAAACGAAAGGAGGACATAGCAAAAAAATAACACATCAGGAGGCAGTTTGAAGAAAATACATGTCTGCACTGTGTAGTAAATTCCAAAAGAAGGGCCATTTGTTATCAGGAAAACAATGTGCATATTCTGAGTTATAATTGTCCTTTAAGTGATTTAAAATAACACAACAAAAATCTTAAAGTTGAAAATAACTTCCTTGGCAGCAGGACAGATTAATTAGGAATGTTGCAAAAAAACCAAAAAGTCAGGATCTTTTCAGACACAAGACTACTAGATCAATGTACTTCTATTGTTGTTTCATTCTTTTATTAACAGAGTTTGGTGCAGTCCAAAGGATCAGTCTATCTTGAGCTCACATGTAAGTGAAGGACATGGTATTCTGCAAGATCAAGCTCCTATTGTAAGGTATGTCATGTTATCCAGTTTGTATTCATGATCAAACAGTGCTTCAGTAAGAGAAAGGCCATTTGAAACACTCTTGGCATTTTAGAAACTTGAAGGAAGAGTATGTGATCATAGTTTAGAAAAATAAAATATTTGTGCTATTCTCTGGAGATCATGTAATTACAGTGGAACATGTATCCTACATAGCAGTAGTGACTGGTTTCAGGACAAAGAGCAAAGTCAGTGAGGAAACACTGAAAGGTGACCTGCCTAGACTTTAGTGCCTGGGGGTGGGCAGTGTTTTCCATGCACTCACCTTGCACAGGTATAGATAAGCGCACAAGGAACATTGTTAATAGTTAGACTGCAAGGAGCAGCAGTAGCTATGGTTTGGGTGTTACTGATGCTATCAGTCATCATAGAGGACCTTGAATGTGGGACTAGGTAAGCAAATAAAGAAACAATTATTTCCAGCTATTGTTTCAGAATGTTCCTTATTTATTTAGAATCCTAAAGGGTTACAGCGAGAATGTGGTGGTTAAGCCAACCTTGAGGGTCTGTGAAGCAAAGAAAATAGGGCTGTTTCAAATGGGTTTCCTCCATGTGCTCTTGGGTAGAATGTGCTGGAGTGAGAAGCCTACTACCCTTTGGAAGCATGAAGCATTTATTCCCCCACAGTGATTCAGCTCAGCTGCCTGGATCGGAGGGTTGTGGACCTACCCCTCCCCATTCCCATTGTAAAGGGCTGTCACCAATGTCAGTGCTAGCCTGCACAAAGACTCCTGTGTCCAGCTCAACTGTGTCTGGCTCCTGCTGAATGATGCAAAGTTGTGGAAAGCTTCTTGCTTCCATTCCTTTCCCCCTCCCTTCTTCCAGGAGACAGTCACAGTCTGACCCTTTCCACCTCTGCATTCCCCACTTTTACTCCACCAGTAACATGT
Organism: Lepidochelys kempii; assembly: GCF_965140285.1. Classification (NCBI taxonomy): domain Eukaryota; kingdom Metazoa; phylum Chordata; order Testudines; family Cheloniidae; genus Lepidochelys; species Lepidochelys kempii. The sequence goes on along the minus strand of NC_136381.1, from coordinate 246,700,123 downwards.
GTTACTGTTGCATGTGAAACTGGGCTGGGAGGAAGGACAATAAACCTCTGCAAATTTGTCTGACCTAATCTGCAGGAGACTGCAAATCTTAAACTATTCTGTAGCACATCCAATGTGCAGAGCCTGTCCCCAACACACTCTTCCCCTTCCTCCAGCCATGTCCCCAGGCAGCAGAAAGTCTACTAAGGCTGTGCGCATAGTAACACAAGCTGTTCTCAACCCCCACCACACCAGGGGACCAGCATATACCCCATGATTGCCCAGGGAGGACTGATTCACCTAGCCATTATGGAGCTCCATTTAGAGTCTAATGGCCTAATCCAACGACCATCTGAAGGCAGCGGACAGACTAAATAAGGCCCTGACACTGCCCTCCCTAGCAGATGATGGCAGTGGCAGCATCTCCTGCTCTGTCCTAGTGCGAAATGTCTTTGCCAGCATAGCCAACCCTACCAGTTGCTCCCTGGCTCCCTGTGCCTACAGGGTTGAATCAAATCTGTTATCCCTTGCAACAACAACAACCTAAAAAGACTTTAATCAGCTTCCTTTTAGATACACTTCAACTGATAGGCATTTCCCTCTGTTATAACATCAGAGTAGCAGAATATACAGTGTGAGTTCTTTTATATACATTTTATTTTACAAATTGCTTAGAAGTCCCATGAAAACAGACAGCAAAGTTTAAACATTCTTTGAGGAGTGATTCATTTCTATTGCAGTCAAAACATGTTCCTTCTGTGCACTTCTCATATAAGTTACAAGTGGGGGGAAAAAAACATATTACAGTCTATATGCAGCTCATAGATCACTCACGGAAGTGCTTCCCATGCATGCATCTCAGCAAGCATCTCAGCATTCACATTGCTGTCTTCTTGATCGGACTTGCAAGTGTTATTTGAAATGAGATAGTTTCATTTATTTTAGAATTCCCTGCCACTCAAGGCAGTAACTCCTTAGCTATGGGGTGGAGGGTGGAAGAACAGATATCTAGCTGATCTCCCTGCCAATGCAGGAGTGTTTCGTGTGATTCGGTCTAGTCTCATTTTCAAATATTTCATAGTTTCTCTCTAGACATTTATTTATGAAAGGGTATGCAATTGTAGGAGACTAAAGGCTTGTTTACACAGTGCATTAGTTAATGTAGTTCCATTTTGAACTGTACTATGCTAATATGCACTAAGGAACTTTTAGTGCATGTCAGTAGGGTTCACATGGGCCATTTAGTGCACATCACATGTGTAAATGCACTATGTAGACAAGCCCTAATATTCATTTAAATAGGAACCAGTGTGTATCATTTCCAGACTTTTCTAACTGAATACCACTCTTTTATTACAGTAGTGCTCAGGGGACTCAATCAGAACTGAGCTTCATTTTGCTGAATGTTTTATAAACATACAATTAAAGCCAATTTAAATGATTGGAACAAAAAGAAAATTGTGGAAAAATGGCCCCTTTTCAAAAACATTTTTTATGAGAAGTTCTTAACCTTGTTACACATATTTACATTTTTAAAGAAAAGATGCATCTTTTCTTTCCCAGTGGATTTTTTCATATTTTTATGGAAAACATTATTGTAATAGTTATTTAAAAAATTCAGTTAATACAGAGAACGAAAAATGAAAACTTTGGATAATATTTTTGATAGCACCTTGATTAAATTAAAAAAATAAAAAATCTTAAAATTTTGGAAAAAGCCAAAATTGGGTTCATTTTGAACCCCTGAAAATGAAATCAACTTTGCATTTTTGAATTTTTTCATGAAAAATAGTTTTTGGTATTTTGACCAGCTCTACATACATAAATAGACAATTCACCTACAAAAGGAGCTTTCACTCTATAAAAATGGACAAGACTCCTTTTCTCCACCTCATGGTTTCCTATTTCCCTTCCCTTCCTGTGCATCTTCACTATGCAGACCTTTGGTCAAAATCTGTCCTCACATAAATGTACACAACACTCATTTTAGTCACTAGAGGTCATGCATGTTTACCTGAAGGGGGAATTTAGGGAATTTAGGGACTGATACTAAACATATTGAAATCAATGGAAAGATTTCAGTAAACATTGGATTAGACGTTTAGCATATTCTCCAAACTGATCCACAAATTGATTTTTGGAAATATTTCAGAAGCATGAGGTAATTATTTTTGAACACCATGTGTGAGAGAACATGGCAGAACAGAAATGGCTTACCCAGAATGAAGCAGGTGATTGAAGCATTTTATAGAGTCTGTAGAGTGCATGTCAGTGAAATGAAGGGGGGTGTCAGTCACATACATCTGTTTGTAATGGGATCTCATGGCCTACCTCGCATGACACAGCTGAAAAGCAGGCACATATGACATGCCTTTCATTTCACTGACATGCATGTCCCAGAATACAGCAGACCCAAATGCTTAGTTTTGGAACCTAATTTCTTGATGGCAATAAAAGTGACTTGACAGAATATCCCAGCACAGGAATTACACGGCTTTTGTGTGTGTGTGTGAAGAGAGGGAGAAAAAGAGAACCCCTATAGACCGGAATAAGTACTGTGCATGAAATTTATCTATGCACTATCAGTCTGTCTTTCATCTGAATTCATAGTTCATGCTCTACTCTAGTGTCAGGCATGTAGATAGCTACTAGCTGCACCCTGACCATATTTATAAAAGATGCAAGTCTGAAAATCTATCCAGAAGGCAGATCCACCCAGCTCGATCTATGCTGCAGGCAAAAAATGGGCTGGATTGCTTTCACTGTCTTCCCACATACACAGTGGACCAGGAAATATATCCCCAAGCAATAGAATTATCCTCACAAAAAACACATGACAGAAACAGAAGCAAAGACCAGAAAAAAAAATAGAGCAGAAAATTCTGACGCTCAAGTTTACAAATCTATTTTGTGGAATATAGCTAGATGGATTTCTTCATGGAGAAGTTGAATGGAATTTCCCCCCCCCCCCCCCCGCCCGTTTCAACTTCACCGGCATTTTCAGATGTCAAGAAATGCTGTAAATTGACAGTTGAAATGCCTAAAGTATCTTAGGAAACTCTATCAACAATTATATTCCAGGCAATCTTATTAAATGTTATTTAAATTAAAAGAGATTTCCACTCTTTTGTCTATGCAATTATGCTAATTAAATTGAAAGAGAACTCTGACATTTCCAATTATCATTTACCACAAATGGTATATATGCAAATATAGCAGAAGGTAAATACTGATTTGAGAAACCATAATAAATTGCATGGGATCCAGTCACAGTGGCAGAATTAGACAGAAAAATATGTTAACATTATCTAACTTTCCCCATCCAAAACAGAAGTCATCTGCAGTTCATAACAGTTAGAGAAACTGTATGTAAAACATTTTGAAATCAAAGGAAGACATCAAATTAGAAAACAAATAAAATTAAACCAGTGGTTCTCAAAGTAGGGCCGCCACTTGTTCAGAGAAAGCCCTTGGTGGGCCGGGCCAGTTTGTTTACCTGCTGCATCCGCAGGTTTGGCTGATTGCGACTCCCACTGGCTGTGATTCACTGTTCCAGGCCAATGGGGGCTGCAGGAAGGGCAGCCAGCACATCCCTCAACCCACGCTGCTTCCCGCAGCCCCCACTGGCTGGAGCAGCAAATCACGGCCAGTGGGAGTCGCAATCAGCCAAACCTGCGGATGCAGCAGGTAAACAAACTGGCCCAGCCCACCAGGGGCTTTCTCTGAACAAGCAGCAGCCCTACTTTGAGAACCACTGTATTAAACAACACATACAAAATTACAGTATAATGTATAGTGTATCATAAACACAGATGCTATTTAGTCTTGGTTTTCAACTACTAGCTAATACATGGTTGCTTTATTTTAATTAATTATGCATATTCAAAATTGGGGTTTTCTGATCTTTCAAAAATTTTACGAGACAGTTTTATGTAACTGATGGGGATGAATTACAGTTACTCATGGTCTTGAGTGATAACAATATGCAATAGCATCATTTAAACACTACTTTTAAAAAGGGCTGAGAGGCCTGAGTCTACAGCCCCCAACTAAAACCTCTCCAGTGCATCATCAAGTATCTACAACTTATCCTGAAGGATGACCCATCACTCTCACAGACCTTGGGAGACAGACCAGTCCACACTTACAGACAGCCCCCCAACCTGAAGTAAATACTCACCAGCAACTACACACCAAACAACAAAAACACTAACCCAGGAACCAATCCCTACAACAAACCCCGTTGCCAACTCTGTCCATATATCTATTCAAGGGACACCATCATAGGACCTAACCACATCAGCCACACCATCAGGGGGTCATTCACCTGCACATCTACCAATGTGATATATGTCATCATGTGCAAGCAATGCTCCTCTGCTATGTACATTGGCCAAACCGGACAGTCTCTATGCAAAAGAATAAATGGACACAAATCAGACATCAAGAATTGTAACATTCAAAAACCAGTAGGAGAGCTCTTCAATCATCCTGAACACACAATAACAGATTTAAAAGCGGCAATTATTCAACAAAAAAAACTTCAAAAACAGACTTCAACGAGAAACTGCAGAACTGGAATTAATTTGCAAACTGGACATCATCAAATTAGGCCTGAATAAAGACTGGGAGTGGCTGGGTCACTACAAAAAGTAATTTTCCCTCTGTTGATATTCACACCTTCTTGTCAACTGTTGGGAATCAGCGATGTCCACCTTGATTGAATTGGCCTTGTTAGCACTACAAAAAGTAATTTTTTCCTCTGTTGATATTCACCCCTTCTTGTCAATTGTTGAGAATAGGCCCCTTCCACCTATATTGAATTGGCCTTGTTAGCACTGACCCCCCAATTGGGAAGGCAACTCCCATCTTTTCATGTGCTATAATATATATATATAGTTTACTGTATTTTTCACTCCATGCATCTGATGAGGTAGGTTTTAGCCCATGAAAGCTTATGTCCAAATAACTTTGTTAGTCTCTAAAGTGCCACAAGGACTCCTCATTGTTTTTCCAGAGTCTCTGGTCACTCTGGCCACTGTGCTCAGGTGGTACAAAATGCCAGATTCTGTCTATAACTTGCCAATGGACAATTCCCTTGTCAGAGGAGAATTCATGGCTGACGTAAAGCCAGAAGAACCAGCTCCTGAATCACCCAGTCACCAACCCCTGTCAAGCACAGTGGTTTTGAAACTCTGCTCTACTAGTCCTGTCTTTCAATGGTATTATGCCAGTGGTATAATTTAGAGCAGCCTGTTGGTTACTGGGCTGGACACTTCAGAATAAGGGAGCTGCAATCTGATTCTTGACTGCCCCACCCTTTACTTTGCACCAAGCAGAGCTCAGCCTCAGGGGAAAAGAGGTTTTGCAAGGTACATTTAGAGCATAACCACCTGCTCTGCTACACAGCATTACTTGTTTTCCAGTGTTTTATGGCCATTGCTCCATGTGTTCTGCTGCTGTGGAATTTACGCAGCTGCAGAACTGTAGCTCCGCAGTCTAAGCATAGGGAGAGATGGGAATCTTTGCCCTTCACACAAGCAGTCAGCAGTGCTGCTTGGAAGGAGTAGATTTTTCTTGTGATCGTCAGTAACCACTAATTTCACCGTACACACAAACTGACTAAAAATATTTCTATTGATAATAGTTGAAATTTACAGATAGGCAAAGTAAGAAACATGCTGCTTGAGAACTTATTAGAGTTTGGTTTCAGGATACATACTTTGTACATTTTGACATGTGGCAGTGACGATTTGTGTTTCAGTGTTTATAAAACTTCAACTTTTGGAATCTCAGCATCTACTGTCATTACATAATTATTGTATGTCCCACCCCAAAATTTTCTGGAACTGTGAACATTTAAATCCTTAAAAATAAAAAAAGAGCTGAAAATCTGTAATTTTGCACAACTATGAAAATTTAAATGGATAAAAATGGAAAAATACTTAAAAATAAACAAATTTATTTCAAATTTATAAATTAAAATTATAAAATTATAAATCAAAATTATATAAAATAAAAATTAAATTCTGCCAATATTCTATCCATATTGCACAATCATATGCTGGGAGGTACGTCCAGCTAATACACGGGGGCAAACACCATGTCTCAGAAGATGTGTGATTGCCCATCAAATGAGTGCGGAGGGTCTCGTCCCAGACCAGCTGTCATTTACCCTTATAGCAGCAGCACAGTGGATTTCTCTCCTTCTCAGAGAAGCAGTAAAGCACATCCCCCAACATAGGACCCAGAATGGTCTGAGGAATTATGCCCTGTCCCTGAAATCGTAGCTACTAGTGGTGTCTGCTTAATCATTTCTGTGCTGTCACTGATGGTCGGAGTCAGTCCTAACATTACTGGCAAACCCTGAGGTCCCTATTCAGTTGGTATTCAGCTGTTACTCATAACTAACACTGACTTCAATAGGAATGTGCTTAAGTGAGAACAAAATGAAAAAAAAACTGAGAACCAGATCATGCCCTTCTGATCCATGCCTGGAGGATTTCCTTTCCATATGCCAGTGAGCAAGGGACCGCTGTCTCCCTTTGACCCTGCATAGAGCTCTTCATGGATCTGTGGCTCTGTGCAAAGAGGAAGGTAGTGGATGGACTGATAGAGGAATCAGAGTAACAGCCGTGTTAGTCTGTATTCGCAAAAAGAAAAGGAGTACTTGTGGCACCTTAGAGACTAACCAATTTGAGCTCATGCTCAAATAAATTGGTTAGTCTCTAAGGTGCCACAAGTACTCCTTTTCTTGATAGAGGAATGGGCAGGGCGAGTTGGGAGCAGGGATGATGCACCCCAACCTCTCATCTTTGCCCCCTTTCTCAACGGAGACTCCCCTGAAAGTACAATAATGGAAATGTAATGTGGTATTTTCCCATTGGCCCAACTTTGACATAAAGCTCCCTTTTTTGTGGCCAGGTGTGACACAGATGCCCATTGGTGGTTCACTACTCACTGTCAGCAACTCTTGATGGTCCTGACATACTCCCTGCACCTAGCACACTGTTGTCATAATCTGTATCTAAAAGGTGTCACATAAGGTATTCTATACAAATTGGCAACGTGTTGGTCCCAGCAGTTGTTCCGTGGTGTATGTACACAAGGTGTGTACAAAGAGATATAAATTATGGGCTGGAATTATGTTTGTAAACTGTGTTTGGCAAGACAGGCATAAACCTAGCCTGCCCTAGACAAATGACTGGGGATTTGCTTGTCTGACCAGCCTGGTTATCGGGCAGAGGCAATGAAGTTACATTTATGTATAAGGTAAACAAATGCATGAACCTGACAAGTGTGGGAGAAGACAGCATGGCATCTACATCCCAGCAGTAGAGAGAACCTTTATCTGGGCTTACTTTTCAAAGAACACATTTCAAAGGTTTACTGGACTACAGAATGAAGGGGAGAGAACCCTAAATTATCCTTCACCTGAGGAGACAAAAAACCCAAATGCTTTGGACTCTGTGATTGGACTAAGGACTTTCCAGCCATCCTGAAAAAAAAAAAAGACTATGATGAGGAAACTTTGAACAAAAGACTCTAACCTGAGTTTCAGCCTTAGTTAGAATATTTTCATTTTTGTTTGTAACCATTTCTATCCCTTTTACTTCTTCTTGGTATCACTTAACCTATGTTCTTATGTAAATAAACTTGTTAAACCAACTCAGTGCTGTGATTGAAGGAAAGGGGGTGTTAGCCCCGATTAAGTTAATAAACAGCTATGTACTGTCTCTTTAAAGGAGCAATGAACTTGATAAGGTTTTGTGGGTGCTACAGGAAGAGGGACTGAGCACTGCAGAAAGATGTTTTGGGGGGAGAACTTGGCACTGGAAGGGTTGTTGAGGTCCCTCTGCAAGGAGTAACTGGGCAGTGGAAGCTTGCGTGAACCCTCCATGCTTGTGGGCTGGCTGTTGGTGTCAGCGGTGTGAGCCACAGAAGCATAGCATTCTAGGTACCCAGAGTTGCAGGGCAGGTGGTGAGTGAACCCATTACTGCCCTGGGTGAACCCCAAAGCACCAGGGAATTCTCTAAGGAATGGAGCTGGAATTGCTACAAAAGCAGAAGAGTGTGTGGGCCAGACCCTTGCTTTCTTCTCGGGAAGCAAAATCATGCTGAAGCAATTGAAGAATGCAGAGGAAATTCAGAGGGGGAGTTAATCTCCTGTCCCTTTCATGGATGTTACTGGGGTGGTGGTGTACAAACTTGGCCTAACTAGAACCTCCAGATCTCGCTCTTTGTAGAGGAAAAAGATCACTCATGAAGGGACAATAGCTTCAACATGGAGATTCTGTCCCTTCTGGCAACTCATTTTATTTTAGAATTCCATTTGAATGAAAATACATCTCTATGGTGGAGAAATGCAAAAGAATCACCTGAAATTCCCAATTTATTTATGTTAGGTCATGCCTTTGGGCACAATCCTGAGCAAGGGGTGGTGTGCAACCTGCACCATTCCTGAGAAACACCTGTGTCAGGCTCACTTCCTCTCCTGTGGTCTTGGGGAACGTGTAAGTTATTGCACCCACTGAAAGAGTGCAGCTTGCTTGCTTCCTTCCGTTGTGTTTGCCTGGCTACTCTGGCCAGCAAGGAAAGTGGTGGAACCAAGACTCCACCCACTCTCTGTCTCCTCTCCTCCGCTTTGCTCACAGTGGGGAGTATATAAGGAGAAGAGTCTGTGTTCTGCACCACCCTGAGACCCAAGATCTGGGTCAATCACCAGAACATGGAGAGTGGGAGAGAGCCTTGATCCCTTGCTTAGCTGGGTAAGATAAGGGCACAGTCTAGCCCAGGGGTGGGCAAACTTTTTGGCCCGAGGGCCACATCGGGGTTGCAAAACTGTGTGGAGGGCCAGGTAGGGAAGGCTGTGCCTCCCCAAACAGGCTGGCCCCTGCCCCTATCCTCCCCCTTCCACTTCCCACCCCCTGACTGCCCCACCTCAGAACTCCCGACCCATCCAACCTCCCTGCTCCTTGTCCCCTGACTGCCGCCTTCCGGGACCTCTTGCCCCTAACTCTCCCCCCGGGACCCCACCCCCTATCCAACCCCCCCTTCTCCCTGTCCCCGACTGCCCCCCAGGACCTCCTGCCCCTTCACCAATCCCCCCACCCTTCCCGCCCCCTTCCCATGCCGCTCAGAGTGGCAGGACTGGCTTATTAGAAAGCCTGGGAGGTGGGCGGGCACAAGCCGCACTGCCTGCCCGGTTGCGTGACTGCATGGTGGGGGGGACACCAGGGGAGGGGCCGGGGCTAGCCTCCCTGGCCAGGAGCTCAAGGGCCGGGCAGGATGGTCCACCCGCAGGCCGCAGTTTGCCCACCTCTGATCTAGCCCTTATTCAGAGTAATCCTTTAATTTGTTAAAATCCCCATTCTCCCCCCAACTAATACATCACATCCCCAAAGGGTGGCAGATTATTACATACTGGAACGATGCACTGACTGATCACCGCAGAAGATGGAATTTTCCACAAAGGGAATGCTGACATGGCCTGAACTATAGTGGCACAAACAAGATCACTATAATTACTGAGAATTACTTATAAAAAAGCATCTGTTTATTATAATGAATACGTTTTTGTTCTTTGCAAAGCCCTTAGCTGGCAGTTATAGAATGTTGATCACAAACCTAATTAAACTACTCATCTACCAAAAAACATATTTTTTGCCTAGCATTAAATGAAGCAGAGTAAAAGTGCACTATAAATTATCTGTCTTCATTAAAAGAATTGTATTTTTTTGTTATTGAGCAGTAAAAACCCTTGATTTCTCTTCAGGCAGCCAAAAAGGGGCTGTAGTCTCTTTAACCCTCTCATACCACCAGCGGGCAGCAGTTCCCAATATGAAGTACACATGCATTTTGTATTAGTGGCATGTGTTTCAAACCCACCATCGCAAAATTTGAAATGTTGACATCTTAAGTAGCGTATAAACCCTTTTAAGAAGAGTGTGTTTCACACAAAAGCATTCAAGTTACTGCAGATTATTTCTTTGGTTAAAAATAATTCTGAAGATTAAAGTTATCAGTTCACAGTCTACAAAACTCTCGCTGGATTGCAGCCAATTATGAATTTAGCACAACAGGAAGAAAAAGATCTGTCAGGACTGAAATACCTATTTGTTCTAATAAAAAGAAAAGGAGGACTTGTGGCACCTTAGAGACTAACCAATTTATTTGAGCATGAGCTTTCGTGAGCTACAGCTCACTTCATCGGATGCATCCTGTGGAAAGCGTAGAAGATCTTTTTATACATGTGTAAAAGATGTGTATAAAAAGATCTTCTACGCTTTCCACAGGATGCATCCGATGAAGTGAGCTGTAGCTCACGAAAGCTCATGCTCAAATAAATTGGTTAGTCTCTAAGGTGCCACAAGTCCTCCTTTTCTTTTTGTGAATACAGACTAACACGGCTGTTACTCTGAAACCTATTTGTTCTAATAGTTTGCCATCTTGAGGCCCCTATCCAGCACAGCATGTAAGTCTCTGCTTTAGTGCTATGCTGGATTGGAACCTAATCAGGAACAATTTCTTAATAAAGAAATACAGATCTAAGAAGGTTTACACAGGAGTGTTTCAGCATCTTGCAGGATTGGACCATATATTAGCATCATATCAGCTAGAGATGAAAAAGTGCTACCAGATCATTGAATCAGCACCCTAAGGCAGCAAGTTCTATCTCTGCACATGAGCCACCGTACAGGATATATCCAGTGTTAAAATGATACTACATTTAACTATAGCAAAATGCTCTCCACAAACTCACCATTCGCTTCATATCCTCCCCTGGAACCAAATCAAATCTATGCCTGCCTATTTTTAAATGCCTTTTCCTTCATATCGAAAGAGATTCAGATAAGGCTTTGCCATCAAATGTTTTAGTTGCCATTCTGGATGAATTGGCTATGAGTCTCATTGTCATTCCCCCATATTGTAGAAGGCATGAAATCAGCATCTTCACACATTGAAGCTATTCTACAATTTCACAAGTGAGTCAACTGGACCCAGTTTACCCATTGAGTTCCTGTAATGGTTTAGACTGGGAGAAACAAAAAATATGTCAGTAAAACTGCACCATTTGACATATAGCTGCAAAATTTTCATGGCAAAGGCAACACATATTTGTTTTGGGACACCCATTGCACATTCTTGGTCACTAATAAACATTAAATGGTTAATAAAAATATTTTAATGGCTTCCCCCATACTTGGGGCCTGAACTACAACAGCTGTAGATAAGCATTAAGGTGCAGATCACATTTACATCATAAATGCTGTTCTAATGAGGATTTAATTTTAGTTTTAGATACCCTGGTAAATTCAAGTTCTGCACTCACTAGCAATTGTGGATTCCCTGCCTCTACTTATGCTTTAAAATTTTCAGATTAAAGGCACAATACATATGTGCAAATTATCTATATTATAACTCTGACTATTCACTTTACCTGTGAGATATTATGCCCAGGAGAAACTAGATTTATTTGTTTGTAGTTGTTCCATGTGCTGATATTCTACTTATAAGCACAGAACTTGATTTCAGTGGGCCTACTCATGTAAGTATGGCAGTGTATGTAAAGTTGGGAAAAAGCTAACGCACAGTTAAGCTAATTCAAATGGTTGTATGTACCAGGAATGGCAATTGACTTATGCACGTGAAACTAGATGCTAGCAGAAATTTCACATCACGTTCTAGGGTGAGAATGGAAAGTTGGGGTGTTTTTGAAGAAGATCTTGAATAAAGGTCTCAACAGATCACTGGCAAATGTTTTTACCAGCATGAAACTGGGTGATTAGCTACTGGAGCATCCATCTTATCCGTTGATGTCTGAACCAACTTTAGATGGTAGATACATTGCACATTTTGACTGCTAATTTTCATAGTCTTTATGAAGGAAGTTCGAGACACTTTATGCTAAGGAAAACCACTGGTTGCTGCTATCCTCACATGGCCTGATTCCATGTCTCTGGATAATATCTAGAAATGTAGTTATCAAACTATGCATCACCTCCTTAACCACAACTATTGGAAAGAACAGAGGGCCATAGATTCTGCTGGAGAGTGTCTTATTTTCTGGATAGTCCAATTGAAGTCAGTGGGACTAACTCATGAAGTAAAGTACTAACCAGTATGAGTATGGGTATCCCTAGATATTTACTAGTTTTGTGCTTAACAAGAAACACTGAAGTTGGTTTAAATTGAAATGGAAGTCAGACTGTATTTGTTAAAATAATATATAGTTTATTGATGATACACAGTGATAAAGACCCAAAGTTGTGAGGTGGAGGATTCATAAAAAGCAGTGAGCACTTCACAACACTGAGCCAATTTTCACTTTACAAAATATGTAGGTGCTTGTTTCCCTCTCCTTCTGGTGACCTATATAGGACATATTCTGGATTTGCTCACTGACCTTGGGCAATAGACTTGCCACTGCACATAGGGAAAAAACCTTGGTAGGATTCCAGCCTTGAATTACACTTTAATCCTAGTTATTAAAACAGTTTAAAGTAAATTAGTTCATGTTTTCTGAAAATTTTTAGCAACTATTTCAGACTCTTCCTTTCAGCACTAATAAAAGAAATATTTAGTATGTAGCATATGCTAGAAGATATGGTTGAAACAAAACAAAACAAAATAAATTAGCCATTAATATTTGATAACATAATTAAGCTATAGTCCCCGCAGTTGAGATCTGTAGTAGGAGATAATGGATGGCAATTTGAGTTATGCCTAAATTTATGGCACATAAAGTAGCTATGGTCTGTTATCTTTTGGAGAGCCTTCTCTGAAGGGGGATCTATTTTCTATAAGAGCAAGGAACTAAAGTTTCATTTTTATAAGTACTGGATCTGTTCAATATTGAAAATTGGCTCTGATGTCTCTGGGATGTGAGGTTAAGAAACTCACTCTACCCCATAAAGCCTGGGCTCACAGGGAGATATCCATCTCCCAACCTCAGATCAGGGTGTGGGGCGACAGAGCAGTCTGTCAAGGTTGTTATGACAGCCTGTGAGGCAGGGGCCTCTGAGATTACACAACAGTTTTTGACAGTCAAACATGTTGAACCTCTTGAAGATGATGGTCGCTCAGTCAGCACTGGCCCCCATGGGATTTAGTTGCATTTTGAATGCTAGAACAATCTCTCCTTCAGGGTCAAATTGTGACATTTAAGCCACTGGCCCTAGTAGGGGGCAGTGGAGAGCTGCACCAAGCAGCTCATGGGTATCACAGGAGGGATCATGCCTCAGAGAGAAACAATCCTTCCTTGGACAGCCTGGTGCATGGGGGCTGTGAAAGCAGCACCATCTTCAGCCTTTCATTTTAATAGAGAAGGTCAAAACTCGGAATTTCCATTCCACCGGAAATTCCAACATTTGTTTTTGTTCTGCATCAGAATGAAAATAATTGAAATTTCCTGGAAAATATATGTATTTTAAATACACTAATTTTGGGTCAATTGAAACATTCTCTTTTGATAAAATCAAAACCTTTGGTTCCAGTTATGACTTGTTGATTTTATATTATAATTTATAATAACATCAATTTCAAAACAAAAAAATCAAAATGTTTCATGTATTTTTTTTCTAAACAAAATGTCATTGAAATCGATACGTTCCAATGAAAACATGATTTTGATGAAACAGCTTTTTCTGATGGAAAAATATCGCATAAGGAAATTTTCTACCAGCTATACTTCTTAAAGCTGTTTCACAGTCCCAGCTCCATTACTTCCCTTTTGAAGCACCCAGAGATCCGGGGGGGGGGGGGGGGGCCCTGCGACCCTGCAAGCACAGGAACCACAGTGGTAACAGGCTATTCTGTCTAGCATGCCTGTCGTCTTCTAACTGGCCATAGATTCAGAATCACATGTACATTAAAATGAGTGTTATTTTGGTCAAAGAATGTGCAATAATCTGGAAAGCATAATGTATGGGTGGTTTGGGGTGCTACAGGGGAGAGTGTAATGTTTATCACTTTCCCCCTCCTTGGGTCTCCCAGCACCACTTGTACAAGTGTCATTTATTTCTGTTCTCCATCACTTTGCATAATGCAGGTGGGTCTATGGGCTGGATGGTTTCTGATACCTAAGTGTTCCAATAAATAAATGCAGCAGATGTTTACAGGGCTGCTTCTCTTTTCTTTGAGGTAAAGTGTACCCAACCTAGAGAGACTTTATTCTTGTCTTAGTGCATATGCCATCTTCATCCCTATATCAGCATATCACAGAAACAAAAGCTGTGATTCATGAGGACAGTCATTGTTGCCAATTGACATCAGCTGAGGATCTGGCCCACGAGATTTTATCTTTCTATGAACTGGGAAGAGCTGAAGAAGAGCTCTGTGTAAGCTCAAAAGCTTGTCTCTTTCACCAACAGAAGCTGGTCCAACAAAAGAGATTGCCTCACCCGCCGGGTCTCTGTATTGGGAAAATGATATTTTCAGTTGGATGTATGCAATAATACAATAGTAGTATCTTTAGCTCTCTGGATGGAAGAGGGAATGATTCAGGACCTCAGTATTTGTAATGGGATACATTAACTAGGTCTAAATTAATGATAAAGCTACTTAGTAAAATGAATTGGAATTATAGATCCTTAATGTGAAGACAAAAACTCTCTGGAAAACAGTGTTTTCAAGCCCGTAAAATAAAAGCTGATTCTGGTTTATTTTTGACATTGGTTCTGTATTTCCTAGTTAGTCAGACAAAAATAATCAGCGATATGTATTCAGAACCATCTCATGTTACTCATTTTAATAATATGAGATACAGTGGCATATCTTCCAATTATTAACTGCCTTATCTTTATCATTTAGTTTTCATGCTGAGCAATATTTTGCTGCATGATTGCTAAAGGCAAAATAGACCAATATTTTTAGCAGCATGTACCAACTTAACTGCAATATTCAGCAGCCAAAGGGTCATCCAGAGGAGATGCTTTCGTAAAAATATAAATTAACCAGAATTGGTTTATTATGATAATGTCCTTTCTAAGAAAAGAGCCACTCTGCTTTACGTTACTTAGATGCATATTTTCTCCCAGCCCTCTGTGGAGAAAGAAGTGGTTCGGGACTATTTAGAAAAGCTGGACAAGCACAAGTCCATGGGGCCGGATGCGCTGCATCCGAGAGTGCTAAAGGAGTTGGCGGATGTGATTGCAGAGCCATTGGCCATTACCTTTGAAAACTCATGGAGATCGGGGGAGGTCCCAGATGACTGGAAAAAGGCTAATGTAGTGCCCATCTTTAAAAAAGGGAAGAAGGAAGATCCTGGGAACTACAGGCCAGTCAGCCTCACCTCAGATCCTGGAAAAATCATGGAGCAGGTCCTCAAGGAATCAATTCTGAGGCACTTAGAGGAGAGGAAAGTGATCAGGAACAGTCAGCATGGATTCACCAAGGGCAAGTCATGCCTGACGAATCTAATTGCCTTCTATGACGAGATAACTGGCTCTGTGGATGAGGGGAAAGCAGTGGACGTGTTGTTCCTTGACTTTAGCAAAGCTTTTGACATGGTCTCCCACAGTATTCTTGCCAGCAAGTTAAAGAAGTATGGGCTGGATGAATGGACGATAAGGTGGGTAGAAAGCTGGCTAGATTGTCGGGCTCAACGGGTAGTGATCAATGGCTCCATGTCTAATTGGCAGCCAGTATCAAGTGGAGTGCCCCAGGGGTCGGTCCTGGGGCCAGTTTTGTTCAATATCTTCATTAATGATCTGGAGGATGGTGTGGATTGCACCCTCAGCAAGTTTGCAGATGACACTAAACTGGGAGGAGAGGTAGATACGCTGGAGGGTAGGGATAGGATACAGAGGGCCCTAGACAAATTAGAGGATTGGGCCAAAAGAAAACTGATGAAGTTCAACAAGGACAAGTGCAGAGTCCTGCACTTAGGATGGAAGAATCCCATGCATCGCTACGGACTAGGGACCGAATGGCTAGGCAGCATTTCTGTAGAAAAGGACCTAGGGGTTACAGTGGACGAGAAGCTGGATATGAGTCAACAATGTGCCCTTGTTGCCAAGAAGGCCAATGGCGTTTTGGGCTGTATAAGTAGGGGCATTGCCAGCAGATCAAAGGTCGTGATTGTTCCCCTCTATTTGAGATTGGTGAGGCCTCATCTGGAGTACTGTGTCCAGTTTTGGGCCCCACATTACAAGAAGGATGTGGAAAAATTGGAAAACGTCCAGCGGAGGGCAACAAAAATGATTAGGGGACTGGAATACATGACTTATGAGGAGAGGCTAAGGGAACTGGGATTGTTTAGTCTGCAGAAGAGAATAATGAGGGGGGATTTGATAGCTGCTTTCAACTACCTGAAAGGGGGTTCCAAAGAGGATGGCTCTAGACTGTTCTCAATGGTAGCAGATGACAGAACGAGGAGTAATGGTCTCAAGTTGCAGTGGGGGAGGTTTAGATTGGATATTAGGAAAAACTTTTTCACTAAGAGGGTGGTGAAACACTGGAATGCGTTACCTAGGGAGGTGGTGGAATCTCCTTCCTTTGAAGTTTTTACGGTCAGGCTTGACAAAGCCCTGGCTGGGATGATTTAGTTGGGGATTGGTCCTGCTTTGAGCAGGGGGTTGGACTAGATGACCTCCTGAGGTCCCTTCCAACCCTGATATTCTATGATTCTATGATTGGCAGAGACAGATATTGTTTGCATTACATAGGGAGCAACTGTGTTAAAAGTATTTCAGATGCACCATTATGAGTTCAACCCATTCTTTGGCTTCAAGAGGCTTGCTGGAGTAACACTGAGTCAAAACCTGCAGTTCTCAGTCAGGCAAGTAAAGAGGGATGGAGGAGAATGAGGTAAGATATAGAGGTTCAGGCACAGAATGAAAAAACATGAAAGATATGGTAACCCCAGTGTACAATAGGTGAAGAGGCAGACAGTCTAATACTACAGAGGGGTGGTAGGTGTAAATTAACACAGCTTCACTGAAGACAATGGAGCTACACCCATTTGCACCAAGTGATGATCTGGCCTAAAGAGTGTGAGAATCAAAATCTCCTCTTTACTCCATGGATATCGGGGCATAGTTTTGACATCACCAACAGTGGCAGAGCTAATAAGAGTGCAGAGGGGACGATCCCCCCCGTCCACCAGCGGCCTTTGGGTCTATGTGTGGTGCCTCTTCAAGCACATTATGCAATTGACAAATTTCATAAATTTCCCCAGGGGACTGGAGAGTGAATCCACCCCACATTCACCTGCCAGAGGTGGCTCCTGTCCTGCAAATCTGGCCTAGCTACCCCTTTGTCATGACGGCCAGACAGCTGGGCCAAACTTGAACAGCACTGTGATCCTGTGCCACCCACCCACATCCTCCAAAAGTGTTGCCATCTTTTTTTTTTTTTTGTGGGGGAAGAGGGAGGAGTACTTGACAGCCTGATTATACCTCAGAAAGGAGCATTAAAAGGTATGAACAAACTGGTTTTAATTTTTGCTTTGCAGTTCACCTTAGAAGTACAAAGTAATCTCTTTTATTCCATCAGCCACTAGCTAGCCCACTCCTGCATTTACATGTTTCTGAAGATCTATGGCACTTAAAGCACCATCCTCACTTCCAATTTTAGTGTCATCCGACAATTTTCCCCCCATACAAACATGCCTTGCTCCAAGTCATTTGTAAACAAGCTGCGGAGCTTGGGCCTCTACAACACTGAATTGGATAAATATAACACATGACTGAATCTGAAAGGGTGAACCAGGTGACTATGGACCTCAGTTGTGATGTTGGGCTCTGCCCTGAAGGAGGCATAAGCTCCTCCCTAGAGTAGTCCTGAGAAGGATCAGGACTCAGAGACACACCCCACTGAGGCATATTTCCTTCCCTGTTTCTCTCCCTTGCTCTAGAAGAACAGAATTGTTTGTTTGTGTGCACGTCTCTGTAGGGAATGGAAGGGATAATAATTTACTGCTGGTCTATAACATCAGCAAATTATGTCACCTTCCACATTGGTTTACCTGTGATAGCCAGTGAATGGTAGAGAATGTGGACCCAAAGTATCCCTATTTCCTGACTCACCCTCAGGGCCAAATTTCCCATTAGGCATGGTAGGCACATGCCTAGGAGCATCAGCATTCTAGGGTTGCCTACAAATCCAAATTTTGCTGCTCCTGGGTCTTGGCAGGAGGCAGGGTCAGCTAAGGGGGAGATGGCCCCATGATGCCCTGTTGGACAGCTCCTTGCTCAGCCCGGCAGACAGAGGCACCTCCCAGCAGGGCCAGTGAGTGCGGGGGGGTGGGGGGGAAGGGCATGGCTTGGGAGAATGGGTCTCTGGGAGGGCTTGTGGGGGGGCTCTTGTGGGGATGGGGGTGCTGGGCAGTGGGGTGCTTGTGGGGAGTGGGGGAGGTCTGTGTGTGCTGGGGCACTGGGCAGTGGGGAGTCTGTGGGTGGAAGGGCACTGGCCGGTGGGGTGCCTAAAAGTTAAAAGTGGTGGGGAACCCCCCAACTGTTAGGAGCTCCGAGCTGCTGCAGGCAGTGGGGGCACCCCACAACTCCCAGCCACTGTGGATGGCGGGCATGGGGAGGGCTATGAGTCCCTGTTCTTAGGGGCACCCAAGGTGTATATCTGGCCCTGCTCACCCTTTCCCTCTGATCTCAGGGTTAGAGCACCTCCCTACTCCTCTTTAATCCAGGCAGCCTACACCCCCTCAATCTATTGTTGTAAAGGGAAATCATGCCTCACCAATCTATTAGAATTCTTTGAGTGTGTCAACAGGCATGTGGATAAGTGTGATCCATTGGGTATAGTGTACTTGGATTAGCAGAAAGCCTTTGACAAGCTCCCTCACCAAAGGCTCCTAAAAGCAAACTAAACAGTCATGGGATAACAGGGAAGGTCCTCTCATGGATGAGTAACTGGTTAAAAGACAGGAAACAAACGGTAGGAATAAGTGGTCAGTTTTCACAATGGAGAGAGGTAAATAGCAGGGGCCTGAGGATCTGTAATGGAAACTATGCTGTTCAACATACTCATAAATGATCTGGAAAAGGAAGATAACTGTGAAGTAGCAAAGTTTGTGGATGATACAAAATTATTCAAGATAGTTAAGTCCCAAGGTGACTGCAAAGAGTTACAGGAGGATCTCACTAAAATGGGTGACTGGGCAACAAAATAGATATGAAATTCAACACTGGTAAATGCAAAGTAATGCACATTGGAAATAATAATCCCAACTACACATATATAATCATGGGGTCTAAATTAGCTGTCAACACTCAAGAATGAGATCTTGGAGTCACCATGGATAGTTCTCTGAAAATTGCAGCTCAATGAGCAGTAGTGGTCAAAAAAGCTAACAGAGTGTTAGGAATTATTAGGAAAGGTTAAGAAAATAAGATAGAAAATATCATGATGCCACTGTATAAATCCTTGAATACTGTGTCAAGGTCTCCCCGCTCCCCCCCCCCCCCCGTCTAAAAGGATATAGTAGAACTGGAAAAAGTTCAGAGAAGGGCAACAAAGATGATCACGGGTATGAAATGGCTTCCATATGAGAAGAGACTAAAAGGATTGGGGCTGTTCATCTTACAAAAGAAACGATTAAGGGGAATATGATAGCGGTCTATAAATCATGAATGGTGTGGAAAAATAAACGGAGAAATGTTATTTATTCTTTCCCACAATACAACCACCAGGGATCCCCCAATGAAATTAATAGAGAGCAGGTTTAATATAAACAAGAGGAAATACTTCTTCACGCAATGCACAATTAACCTGTGGAACTCATTGCCATGGGATCTTGTGATGGCCAGAAGTATAATGGGGATCAAAAAAAGAACTAGATAAGTTCATGGGGACAGGTCTGTCAATGGCTAGTAGTCAAGATGGTCAGGGATGTAACCCCATGCTTGGGGCCACCCTAAATCTCAGATTTCCAGAAGCATGGGGCGGGCGGTTGAAAGAGGAGTGGATTAGTCCATTGTTCTGTGCACTTCCCCTAAAGTTCTGGTACTGGTCAGAGACAGGATGCTGGGCTGGATGGACCATTAGTCTGACCCAGCATGGCAGTTTGTATGTTCTTATTTTACAGACCCATAGTCCAACACTCACTCTGTGGGTGAATTCCTGGGCATCAATGGGTATTTTGCCATTGACTTCAGTGGGGTCAGGAACTTCACCCTATGAGTTTACAGCCTGAACTATGCAAAACTTTAGAGGCAGGAGTCAAAATCTAATGCAAAAAACTTCAGTTGAGAAAATCTCAAAACTGGAGGACATCGAACAGTTTATCTAGGGCTGAAAGTAAATAAACTGATAACAGCTGCTTTGTACAATGCTTTTGCATTGTACTTTTACATCCCAGCATAGAAAATCTTATTAGCCCAAAGAAATAAGGATCTGTAGTAATTTTTAAAGAAACTGCTTACATGGTCACACAGTGAATTAGAGGCATGATCAGAGATCACACACAGAGTCCCTAATTTATGGAAATGAAGCTAGTTAAAATTCTGCTGCCACCCACACACAAAATTGGGTCTAATGAGATTTAATTCTCCCTTCTCTATTTTTGGAAAAAAATATAATAAAATGAAATCATCATCTATAAATCAATGTTTGCAAATTTCAAGTGTTGATCTAGTGGTGGCTTGTCATTGAGTCCAGTTGATCTCTATAGCTTGGCTTTGCTACAGATTTGCTGTGTAACCTTGAGCCAATCACTTAACTCTTCTGCTCCAGTACACCAATCTGCGGTATATATAAAGCTTTTTGAGATCATTGGAAGAAAGTGCTATAAAGGTACAAACTATTGCTAATTATTATTCTACTTTAATGTTATTTTTTTTCTGGACACAAAGAGATACCTTTGCACATACATTATACATTTTTAAACAAAGGCTTTTCAAACATGATGGGAATATGGTATACAGTACCAAATGGAATACATTTAAATTACATTCACTGCCGACACTTTACTCAGTCATTTTGCTATACCTGAAAATCAATTTGCTGGGGTTCTTTTAGCCAGGCTCTGGCTTCCACAGCAAGAAGATAAGATATAATTTCTATTGAATCCCAACTTCATGTGAGCTGACAAATTGCCCTTACTCTTCCAGTAGTTCTTTCTCCTTCCTCTCCTAATAGAACAGACAGTAGGGAAGTCATTCTGTAATGCGCTCCTTGGTGGGTTTCAGATTTTAGACTCTGAGTCTAGACCCAATGAGAAAAGTATATAGTTTGATGACCCTCTGCATCAATAATTTGGTTTAATGTACCATGAAATTAGGACTTTTCTTGGTGTAAGAGCATCCTGGCAATGATCTTTGAAATGTTGGCACTCCTTGTTGCATCAGCAGGAGCTGAGTCAATATGGGTGGTACAATTTACAAAACTCAATGTTCCTTCATATAATTCTTTGTGAAAAATCTTTACTTTTCATCTTAGGTTGGGTCATCATGGAACATTACATGATATACTGCTACATACCATATCCTGGTGCAAAGGCAATCTGTTTTCGTGTTCAACAGAGCTACAACAGCCCACTGAAGTTCAGTGAGAAAATATTAAATATTAACCTCATTGGGTTGTAAAAGCTCAGTGCAGTATGAATAGAGGTACTCCTTGAAATATCAGCAGCACTGTGTGACTCAAATGGCTTCTTGGATTTTGCTGGGAGATGGAACCAGCTGAGGGATATTGATTAATGTGGTGTCTTGCCAAACTGTTGAAATGTTACATAATTCCTGTGAAAAATAGACTTGAAAAATAATTTGGTAACCCTCCTATTTTAAGGTTCATCCTTGCATGGTTTCAAACATTTCAAGGCTGGGAAACACTTTGGCAAATAATTGTTAAGGTATACTTAATCCTGCCTCAGCATGGGGGGATGGACTTCCAGCCTTCCATTTCTATGATTCTCCACATGCTTTTAGGATCAGTAAACTTTTCTAAGCTACAGTCTTGGAAAAATAATCAGAAAGAAATAATTCTGTCCCTGACTTCCACCCTCCCCAATAACCTTCAGCACCACTACCTTGTTGCACCCAATAGGACCAGCATTAAAAATGTCTGAATGCACTGATGGAATGCATCAGGTGAGAGGAAGAGGATGGGTATCTACTTGCACTTGGGAGGATACATATTTGCTATAGCCTTTCCTAGCACAGCATCCTGGTCCAGCCACTATGCCCATTAAATAGGACCTCTATGAATTATCTCAACACAGGGTCATACACAGTTTTGTGAGACTATGGCCTGACTCATACTGAAGCAAGTTTTAACAGTAAAATTTAATTATAGGCAAAACAGATTTATTAGTGGGATTATTCTCTGAGAACAGTTATTTGCCTCCTGGTTATTTTGCCTCCTGGTCTTCAAGTTATAAACCAAACATCCATTGCAGACAGCAGGGTTGGTTGAAAAATTTCTAATGAAACATTTTCCCATAGAAAAATGAGGTTTTATTTAAATTGAAATTTTCTGTAGGAAACTATTGATTTTGGAGACATTTTCCATTGGCAAAATTGAAAGAAAAGATTATATTTCAAGTCAACACAAAATGAAACATTCTGTTTTGTGTCAACAAGTGTCTAAGTCCATCTGGGATGCCTCAGTGCCTAATGGGAGTTGTAGGCTTGGCTCTCTCATATCTCCATTCTTCCCTATGGGCCTTGCTCCTGAGCCAGGCCACATCTCTCATAATGCATCATGGTCTCTTGTCCCGACAAAACCAAATGTTAAAAAAAACAACAACAACAACCAAAGCCATAGGATGGAAATTCATTTTTCAATGAGCTGTAATCAATAGAATTTCTATAGGCTTATTGCAAAATTGTACATTTCAAAATTATTAATTTTCCAGTGTTGGATGTACACTATGTAGGACAAACATGGTGGTTCATTTCTACATCCCTACTGGTACTTAAACTCAGCCATCATTGCAAACTTGCCTAGAGTTTTGATAAAAGGGCACATAGCTAGGACCAAGTAGATCTTGAACTTAGTGGAAATAGGCATGCTGGAGGGGTAGAAGATATTGATGGATTAGTAACCATAGAGAGGAGAAATATCAAGGGGCTTACAGGAACAAATATTGACTGTCTGCAAGGCAAAGAGCAATAAAGGATTGTCTCTTGGAAAAAAGTAATTCCCTTGATTGCACATACTTCCCATTACCCTCAACCTGTGGCTTCAAACAAACCTCTTGCAGCCAGTCTCTCTCTCATATAGAGATATGGACAGACATTTTGTTTTCCCAAAGCCTCATGCACTCAGTGATAAACTCGGCTTAAACTGAGCAGCAAGAGCCTTTAATTCCTATGATTCCTGATGCTAAATTCTGAGGCAAAACTGGAAATTCTACATCATGATGTAGTAACTGTAAAGCCAAAGGGGGGGTATTTATTTTGTATGGCACTAACTAATAAAATGAATGATATAATCAGTACATAATATCCCACAAGACAAAGCTGTTTTGGTGTGGGGCTGTGAGTGGCAACCTCTTACTCTGAGATTTCTATGTACTCTCCCCCCAGTGAAGCTTTGTTCCTGGTTTCTCTTGTTGCTGACACATGTTTCTGGCTTGTAGGTCTTGTTATTCACCACGGGTTCTGCTAATGTAGCTCTCTTGTTTCCATGAGGAAAATCCTAGGTACTACACCTGTCATGTTTCTGAGTGGTGCTCCATGGGTCATGGTCTACATGAGAGGAATGTTGGTCCAGTGGTTAGCATGTAACTTGAAAGATCGGGGTTCAATTATCTGCTCTGTCACAGACTTCTTGCATGACTTTGGGCAAGTCACTTAGCCTCTCTGTGTCTCAGTTCCCTGTCTGTAAATTGGGGATGATAACACATTCCCCAACTCACAGGAGTGTTATAAAAATAAATATATTCAAGATGGTGAGGTGCTCAGATCAGATACTATGGTGATGGAGGGGCCTATAAGTACAGTGAATTAATACATACACATTGATGCTCCCAGGCTGGTGTTTACAAGGGCCTTCAGAATGATAGTCCCCATCTCCCAAACCAACAACAACCCTACAATTAAAAATATAGGCAGACAGGATGATCATGGGACAGACAATCCCAGAGATAAATTACTTTAAAATAGTAAATATGTGTTCTCAGCACCTGTTTAAATAAGGAATATGATCAATATTACATCTATTACCAGTAAGAAAGCTTCTTTGACTGATCAATATAATCTGTTCTTTTCTTGTGTTATTTTTAATACTTTATTCCATATTCACAACAAAGTGGATACACCCAAAAACAGAATAACATTGATAATAGATAAACCTAACATCAAGAACATATAAACCACAGAATCCAAAGTCCTCCATGGAACTCTCACAAACCCACAGTCACATCCCAGAATGCTAGGTTTTCATTTGGAACTTTCAATTAGCCAAAAGTTGTATAAAGACTCTTGTAAAACTTCAGTACTGTGAACACACATCTGGAGAAATATAAATAATAAATAATAATACTGCATCCAAAGAGCTCCCTCTTGGATACACATCTACTGTCTGCGACCACTTGTGCAAAAGTCATTCCATTTCAGGATTACAATGACACTCATATTTATAATTTTTTGAAAATAAAATACATCTTAACCCTGAGATTTTCAAAGTCACCTAGGAAATTCTGCTACCCTGTTCTCATTAAATTTTAAATTAATGGAAAGTGAGTATCCAAAACCCATAGGCTGTCTTGAAAATCACAGCTTTAGTTTTTATCGATTTTCAAACAATTATGTTAAGTGATAATCATGGAGTCATTCAGAGGTTCATCCATCTGTTTATTTGGTAATATATAATATCCTCGTTCATATATTGGCCCACTTCTGACTATGACACACTACTTTTCATATTTGTGAATCTGGAGATTAGAACTTTCTGGAAGATGAATTAATACCAGTATGGTGTACAATATATATTTATATAACTGTAATATTTTCACTGCACCTTTAAGAGAAAAGTTGGGTTCCCTAGACTATTTGCAGGGGTACTTCCCAGGAATGTGGTCAAGATGGCTGCTAGTACCATCTGGGAGAGAGCACATACTGCGCTCTTTCTGAGATTTTACATTTGTTCTTTCTTTGTTCCCATTAATCTAAAATAAAAGCCATCTGATCTTAAAGCTCATTCTTTTTCTTTGTCCATGGGAAACTACAACAGGTATAGGGCACTTTATGGATAATATACCAATCTTGATCTTTTCAACTTTGAAAGTGCTACTTGCATCTCAAGAGCAGTAGTATGTATTACGGTCCTAAGTCTAGTACCTGAAAAGTCCCTTGAAGTGATGGGGAATTTAAGAAACTTGGATAAGCATGTGTATGCACAATATGTCCAAACCTCTTAGTGGACTTGTGAGACCAGCATTATTGCAAGATTACTGGTCCTTATTGATTCTGACTGTGTGTGTGTGTAATTCTCTCCTGGGCAGAGGCTAAGAACATGGTCACTTAAATCCCCCTTGTGTCCTTAAGATTCCTGAGGTGAATTTTACCCTATAAGAACATCTTTTTGATTTCTCTTCCAGACCAGAACTTGATAGTTCAGAGATATGTGAGATTTTAAAAAAATAATAAAAAGGAACCAAACTTTTCTGAACCTTACAAAAAGATTGATCTACTCTATGTTGTGAGCAACAGCTCAAGGTGTTGGAAAGGGAGAAAGTCTTATTTCATTCAATCTGGTTCAATGATTGCTAAAAAAGCTTCACATTTCAGGCAGTATTGTGTATGCTTGGGGCACTACCAAATTCACCATCCATTTTGGTCAATTTCACAGTCATAGGATTTTAAAAATAATAAATTTCAAGATTTAAGACATTTACATCTGAAATGTCACAGTGTTGTAACTGTAGGGGTCCTGACCCAAAAGCAGATTGTGTGTGTGTGTGTGGGGGGGGGGTTGCAAGGTCATTGTAGGGGGTTTTGCAGTACTGCTACCCTTATTTCTCTGCTGCCAGTGGTGCTGCCTTCAAAACTGGGCAGCTGGAGAGCGGCGGCTGCTGGCCGGGAGCCCAGCTCTGAAGGCAGAGCTCTCCAGCAGCGGTGCAAAATTAAGGATGGCATAGTATGGATTTGCCACCCTTACTTCTGTGCTGCTGCCTGAAGAGCTGGGCCCTCAGACAGCAGCCGCCAGTCTCTGGCTGCCCATCTCTGAAGGCAGCAGCGCAGAAGTAAGAGTGGCATGGAATGGTGTTGCCACCCTTACTTCTGTCCTGCTGCTGGAGAGGTGCTGCCTTCAGAGCTGGCACCTGGCCAGCAGCCGCTGCTCTCTGGCCATCCAGCTCTGAAAGCAGTCAGAAGTAAGGGTGACAAATACCACACCCCCACCCCAATAATCTTTTGACCCCCTTTTGGATTGGGACCCCCAGTTTGAAAAACGCTGGTCTCCCCTGTGAACTCTGAATAGTATAGGGTAAAAGTACACAAAAGACCATATGTCATGGTCTGTGACACGTTTTTCACAGCTGTGAATTTGGTAGGGCCCAATGTATGCTGAATGAAGAATTTTGTCCACTACGTTTAAAAAACCATCGGACCCTTTTCCATTTAATTATAAACATCCAAATAAACATCATTTGAAAAGAGCTAAACAGAATTATTATTTCTTTCTTATTTATTTAGAAGAGTTGGGTGGGATGGTAGCAGTCTGAGTTACAGCTTTACTTACACTGGACAAACGGTGTCATGTACTAACATATATTTGCTCTTTCAAGTCCAACATGCTATTTTATCTTCATTATATATTCAAAGAATCACCTTTACTGGAGTTTGCTAAGATTATGGCATATGCCCCCCACCTCAGTGATTTGAGTGTATAATAAAGAGCAGTGATACATACTGCTTTGAAAAGAAAATCACGGAAAAGTCTTTCTTAGAATGGAAATGTCTGTTCTATACAGTCAATTTCATTATGGTGTTAGAAACACTTTTGCCCTAAGTGCTTCTTCCAGTCCTGGTTCTTAATTGTTGTTATTTGGCAGCGTGAAATATTGATGACATTGGTCAAAAAGATTGACAGCTGCATGAATTGTTATTAACCAGCCTGTTGGTTGTAGCTTAAAGTTCAATAAATACCAAGATGCAGCATAAGCCCTCAGGGAGCCTCTCTCTTTCCTGAACAAGAGGAAATTAACTATTTGATGTCTTTATTTAAAAGCTGTCTGACATTTCTGCACTACTTCTCCCCCCAGTTAAGTCTTGGAGGCACTAAAACTGAAGGCATGAGCTACCTATACAACACCCATCCACGTACACTCTTACTTCTCCATCCACGTACACTCTCATAACTGAGGAACATGACCCCCTTCCTGGCTTATGAAAAGGTGTAGACCAGATGCTACCTGAAACATGACTATCTGGGCTACTGTTCTTATCAGCATTCATTGCCATACCAAACTGGGGATGGGGGTGCCTGGGAGGAGAACAGCAAATCCCTCAGAAACTCAAAGAATCCAAGAGCAGGGAGTAGAAAAATTTCCTAACTGAATTACAGAGAAACTGAATTAAGGAAAGGCGAATGAGTGCAATAATGATATAGCCTGGAGATTCAGATGGTTGCTAGTATTGTAGGGTGCTGCCAACCCCATATATTTACACAGTTGTATAGTAAGTTATTGAAGACCTCATTTAATCAAGGCCCAAGTTTGTATATAGTCACTAGCAAATGTCAAAATCCTTTACAACACATGCTTAATTTCCTTTTTAAAATGGTGCTGTGTTATAAACCTGCTATCCAAATCTTAAATCCTGGTTAGACCTGAGAAAACTAAATTAAAAGGAAATAAATACATTAATGTAGGATAGTTCCAACAATGGCTATTAGCCAGGATGGGCAGGGATGGTGTCCCTAGTCTCTGTTTGCCAGAAGCTGGGAATGGGTAACAGGGAATGGATCACTTGATGATTACCTGATCTGTTCATTCCCTCTGGGATACCTGGCATTGGCCACTGTCAGAGGACAGGACACTGGGCTAGATGGACCTTTGGTCTGACCCAGTATGGCCATTCTTATGTTTTTATTCATAGCAAATGTTTTATTCAATGAATTTTGACCATTTTTCCTATTTGCAAACCATCTTTGATTTTATCTGGTTTGTTTCTGATTTAGAGTTGTTCCATAAATATTTCACATGGACATATTTCACCATATTGGTTGTTCACAAATTGTTTGCTGCATGTGTTTGTTATGCATTATTCTTGATTACTAGCCTGTGATTAGTCACCTTCACTATGCAGTATTTCTGTTCCCTGACTGGACTACTGTAATTGTAAAGAGGAGGAGAGCATGACTGACAATTTTCAAATCAAGTTTTGATGTTTTTCTAAAACATATGCTTCGGGAATTATTTTGGGGAACTTTTATGGCCAGTGTTATACAAGAGATCAGACTAGATAATCACAGTGGGTCCTTCTGGCCTTGGAATCTCTGGAATCTATCTATGGAATCACTGAGCCTTTGATTCCATCAAGGTGAGGTCTTGAGGGGGGAAGTTCGTGTGGCATCAGGACATCCTAGGTTGGCGAAATTAAATAATTCTTAAGACATTTTAAAACATCCTCTTTTCAAGGCCACTTGAGTCAGGCATTGACTCAGACATCAATTTTGAATTTATATGCATACAAGTGATATAGCAGGATCCCTGTTAGCCTCTGGATCAGAGTCTAGGTACATTTCAGGAAGATCATTTTTCTGTTGTATTAATTCAACATTATTTATGTTTGTCACTGTTTTTGATAGTAGTCATCCCAATCATGATGAGGGATCAGTCAAAAAGACATGTTTCGTTCCTAAGAAGATGCCAGAAGACAATCCTACCATGGACGTCATCAGGAAAACTTCATCATAGCCACCTGATTCTTCTTCTGCAAGTTGAAGACTCTGGTGAAATGCTGCATGAAAGTACTTTCAGAGTAATACTGGAAAAAACAGGAATCCAGGGACCAATGGCAGTCCTTTTGAGCAAAGGAGGTATGGCAAATGACCTGGGCCAATCACAGGAGTGAGACACAAAGGAGAACAATGCATCTGGAAGACAGGACTGTTCAAATGTAGATGAGCTGTGATTCAGTTTATATTCCTCTGAAGGGAAAGAACAAGATGAAGAGGATGAATACAAAAGATATCAAGTGGTAATTTTGGGGGTGGGTGGGTGTGTTGAGCCCCTCTGTGCCTTTTGTTTCATGGGGAAAAAATCCACTGTTTTTAATGTTCCACTATAATGTGCTCAGTGCTTGATCATGAGTCAGTATCCCGGCTCCCACTGATGCCTCTCCCCTTTGTGAAATTCACCCCCAGGCAAAGGGGTAAGATGAGGCTTGCACACCTCTTAATCCCTCAAAATAGATCTTAGACATGTCTTGAATACTGTACAGGTCTTGTGCTTGCTAACAAATGCTTTACCTGTTCAAGTGACAGGAATTCTACCACTCCACCAGTAGGCTATTCAACAGTCTAGTAGATCTCACCATTAGGAAATGTTTCCTTAGTTAGGGCTTGGGTTTGCTTAATTTCTTAGTTACATCTCTCATAGTAATAAAATAAAATAAAATAAATAATAAATAGTAATAATAATAATATATGTTTATAGCCCTTTAGTGTCTTGCTGGCACATGGAACATGTGAATAACAATTTCTCTTCCATGTTTATAGTCTTCAAAATTATATAGACTTAATTTTTTTCTCAGAAATCAGTCACACTCAGGGCTTGTTTACACTGCCCTATGGTTAGAACTAAGGGGGTATGAATAGCAGTGCACACCAAAATGCTTTGCTGTCATTCCCCTGTGTGATTCCAGGGGCATGGATTAAAAGGTTCCTAGTTTGTGTTAATTAAAAGCTTCCTAGTTTTCCTAGTCCTGTTTGAAGAGGACCAATTTCACATGAACTATGAATGTTTTCGTTCATGCCCACAGCGTTCACATGGGGGAGTTACAAAACAGAACTTGGACACGCACCGGTATCCATACCCTCGTAATCCAGTCTGCAGCACAATTTAGACATAGACCCTGGCCATTTGGAATTCGCTCATGTATATTATATGTTATAGAGCTAAAGCTACATGAGAGTGGTTTTCCTAATTATACATTATGTTATACATTCAAGGACACTAAAAAGATTAATACTGTTTTTTGCAAGCTACAAAATGTAATAACTTTATGTGCAGCTTCCAGTATGTTTTCATTAGTTTGAGTATCCTTTTGGTTAAATGAGAAAATGTA
This sequence comes from Lepidochelys kempii, assembly GCF_965140285.1. Taxonomy (NCBI): domain Eukaryota; kingdom Metazoa; phylum Chordata; order Testudines; family Cheloniidae; genus Lepidochelys; species Lepidochelys kempii. Next base: position 246,669,953 of record NC_136381.1, on the reverse strand, counting down.
ATCACATGCTGAAAAGAATTGATAAGTAACTTGTTTAAACAATGGTCACAATCTTGTTGTCTTTCTTCTCAGCATCTGTAGTAATTTCAATGCTGACATTTAATCAATGCATGTAAATCACCTTGGAGGCCTATTATTCTTGTATTCATTAATCCAGTCAAGCAAAATACAAGCATGTAGGAGAATTCTATACAAAGGTATTGAAGTTGAGGTCAAAAAGTGGCACGTGTAGCACTCTGCTTTTAAAACTGTGAACCACCAATGACACATGGGCATTTGTTGTGTCACAAAATGTCTGAATAAAACAGGAAGATCACTGAGTACAACCTACATGGGAATTTTATTTAAATGATTTGTTTGGCTGGAAAATTCTCTGGTGAGCAGCAGGATAGATACACTGTAATGCAGTGCTATACTCCATGTCAACCATATAATATCTTTCTGTTTACTAGTTTCTGGGACTAGAGAAAGCAGAAAATAAATACATATATTGCTTTTCCTCAGAGGGCAAGAGTGATTTTTTTTAATCAAATGTCTAGGTGGCAAAATAAATGAACATGGTACAACTATAGGAGGTAAAGAATAAATTCCAATCATTTCTACTCAGGCAAAGGTATCTGAACAGTGCCTTGTCAGGGGGCTGTGAGAGTTTTGATATGCTGTTTTGTGGAGGCCTAAATTTATGGTCTATCAGCAGTGAAAATTTATTCATATTCAGTTAGATATTGAAAAAGAAAGTGATTGAAAGCTTCATAGTAAGCAGTGAACAAGTAATAACTACCAATATTACATGCAGACTTGCTTTGCTACTGATTTCACTGTGTATATGTCTCTACGGAAAAACCTCACCAACTTTTCATGTGATGTGATATTGTGAAGCGTCATATTTTGTCACTTTAAATCATGTCTCGATGTATGATAGGGAGACCTATTCATAGTTTATTACAATAATGAAGAAACCAGCCCCGGCACTAATGATTGTGTAAGGCACAGCCATGTAGGAAGCACTGCTCATAACGTGATCTATGGGCCAACTGGGGAGTAGGAGAGTTGTGTGAGCAAAAAGCTGTTTCTAAAGATTCACTGCCTTCTCCAGCAACTTTCACAGATGGAAAGGTTCTGTGACAACACGTGGAGGGAGACTGTATTCTTCCATAGAAAAGCAAAAATATTCCCTGCAGTAGACGATTTATAAAGGAAATGGTCATGAGTAGGGATACTCGGTCTTCACAGATAGGTCCAGGAGACCTCCACTCATATGAAGAAAATATTTTCTTCTCCTTTCTGAAAGGTCTGAAAATAATAAAAAAATCAGTCATAGTGGGCACAGTATTCTCAGCATCCTAATAGGACTGTAGTCTGCACATTTCCTAAATGCGTCCAAACGACAGATAAGGTCCAAAGAGGGAGCAGTCTGAAAAATAAATCCATGCTTTTGGATGTTGAAATACTATCCTTGACGTCAGATTCAGTTGCGATTCATACTCTGGAACTAGAGGTCTGTATCACTGAACAACAGTCCCTATTTTATTGGAAGAGTTAGTTACTTTCTCTGAAAGAACAGGAGCACTAGTGGCACCTTAGAGATGAACAGATTTATCTGAGCATAAGCTTTCGTGAGCTACAGGTCACTTCATCAGATGCATTCAGTGGAAAATACAGTGCGGAGATTTATATACATAGAGAACATGAAACAATGGGTGTTACCATACACACTGTAACCAGAGTGATCACTTAAGGACTTAAGGTGAGCTATTACCAGCAGGAAAGCTGGGGGGGTGGGGGGGGACCTTTTGTAGTAATAATCAAGGTGCGCCATTTCCAGCAGTTGACAAGAACTTCTGAGGAACCCTGTGTGGGGGAGATAAACATGGGGAAATAGTTTTACTTTGTGTAATGACCCATCCCCTCCCAGTTTCTATTCAAGCCTAAGTTAATTGTATCCAGTTTGCAAATTAATTCCAATTCAGCAGTCTCTCGTTGGAGTCTGTTTTTGGAGTTTTTTTGTTGAAGTATTGCCACTTTTAGGTCTGTAATCGAGTGACCAGAGAGATTGAAGTGTTCTCCAACTGGTTAACACCTTACCTGATCAATCTTGTTACAGTGTTTATGCTAACACCCATTGTTTCATGTTCTCTATGTATATAAATCTCCCCACTGTATTTTCCACTGAATGCATCCGATGAAGCGAGCTGTAGTTCACAAAAGCTTATGCTCAGATAAATTTGTTAGTCTCTAAGGTGCCACAAGTACTCCTTTTCTTTTTGCGAATACAGACTAACACGGCTGCTACTCTGAAACCTTACTTTCTCTTGCTCTCCTTTGGAGTATATCACAATTTCAAATTCAGCACTGAAGGTCTGCTTCCTATGTTGTATATTTATTGACTCTCCCACTAAAATGGCCCACTTGAAATCACTGAGCCAGAATTGGGGTGGGTATGTGACAAAAAAAGAAGATCTATAGCCACCTTTTGGCTCCTGATCTCTAAGAAGGAACTAGTCCATTATCTCTAGTCACACTTGATGGAGATTCAGACTGGGGAGCTACAATAGACAAAATATAAATAGAGTAACATGAAATATAGTTTGGAGTCTCCCTTTTTTATATTACAGGATCTAATTGATTTTTAAGGCAGACTGGCTTGAATGGCTGATTGAATAAATTACCTGTATAATAATTTTCTGTATGACAAACCTGAGTCCAGACACCTGCCTAGTACTGTTTGCTTTAACACACGTCTGTCCTGCTATCAGCTTCAGAAGCAGATGAGCATGCTGACTGAACAGTAGCATGCCTTAGAGGCACCCTTGAAAATGACCTTCATTTGAAGTGGGTCAGAAGAGTTACCTGACCAAGAGGCATTCTTATTGATTCATCTGCCTCTAAACAGATTTACCACCAGATATCTGCTTGAGAACCATTTGCTTTTCAAGCACTGGAAATTGAACAGCTGTTTAGTGTACCTGGTCAAGAACACAGCCATGGATGATGACTTAGCGTCCAGCATATATGGCCAGGTGAGAGAATATATACAAATATTCTTTCCTTCATGGAAATCTTAAACAATTATCTGAGGTATTTTCTGATGCTGTATCCTCCAGATAGAGCTGCCTGCTCACACTGTTGATCTGCCTGTTGAATATCTGAGCTCATTTGTCAGGGTGATTTTGTTTCATTTTAATGCATAAGCATACTTACTGAGCATAAGTAGACAAAATATCCACCAAAACAGCTATTTCAGCTTGATGATCTTTTGCCCTTTGGACCTCAAAGATCACATTAGGAAGCTAGTGCTAGACTTTACAAACTTCAGAGATCAAATGGCTGCATCCCGAGTCTTCAGAGTAGCATCTATGTTGATAAAAAAAAAAGTGAAAAATATATGTGAAAAAAGTGGCACCATCACATGATAACAGGCACACTGTAATAAAACTCCCATGAAATCCAAGCCTGAGGTTTGCTTTGAGAACATTGAGAGAGGATTGCAGAGGTGTAAGAGAGTGTGTGTTTGCAGTGTTCATGATTTAGAGGATGAAATAAGAGAGCTAGACTTTGATAGCAGAAATGAAATCAAAACTAAAAGAAATATCAAAATTCCCATAAACATTCAAGGTGGGAATGTGCTCTGTTGTGCTCACCAGAGGCCACGTTCTCAAATATGACCCAGTCCCTTTGTGGCTGATGAGGCAGAACAAAGCCATATCCTCCTCCCTCCCCTCCGCTCCCACTTGCTAGGGAGAACTCAACTGGTATTAAGCCGATGGATTCAGATCCTTTGCTAGCAGCCCCTTGTACATCCCTGGGGGAAAGAAGTGTGTGTAAAAATAGCTGAGAGGGCAGGGCAGAGGTACACTCCACTACTTCCATCTTCCACTGGTGTTTGAGCTACTTAGGGACGGGGTCAGCACAGAATAGCCCTCCAAATCAGAGAACCGTTATTAGCACTCTGGCAGCCCCCAATACTGAACAGAGAATGAGGAGAGAATCTGATCCTAAATTGTGTGTGGGCTAATGCCCCTGTTATGAGCCAAAACTGTAGATAGGGAAAATAAAGGAAGGAGATTAATTTATTGTTTATATGGAACATGGACAAATGGAAGTCTTGAAAACTTTGTGCAAATGAAGATTTGTCCTCAATTTATATCCCAAGCAAACAGCTATAAAGTGATTTATAGAAGCTCCTTGAGGTACTTAAAGTGATGAATTTGTTAAATGTACAAACTCTGTAGGTGTGGTAGAGGTTAAAAACATTAAGTAGATTGAATGATGTGAAAGCTTCTCATTTATAATCAGTTTTAATCACATTCAATACTCCAAATCAGATTAAAATTGGACATCAGTGGTTTAGAATTAAACAATGCTTCCCCCTCTCCATTAACATGTTTTAAATGTCAACATTTTGGTCCCACAGCTGTGTGTTGTATAATTCCTGATGTGTGGAAGGTCATTCATTAATAGATTGCTAGGAGTAGGTTCAGCATTTATTATTGTTTGGAGGATCACTGCTGAGGGCACATAGTGGGTGCTCCCTGGTACACAAAGCGAGTGACTTCATATTACCTCACCCATCTTGTCTCTTTAATATCCAGGGACCAACATGGATACAACAACACTGTCTACAAAGGCCAAACTATCATTCCGCACTCAGTGAGTGTTTGCTTTAGTTAGGACAGTAGAATGTGACTCAAAGAAAAAGAAAGAATATAACAAAAAGCAGGTGGTTCCTGTTTGGTTTGTTCCGATAACAGCCTCACATAAACACCAGGAGGAAGAGAAGACATTTTTTTCATCAGGCAGAAGGTCTGATGTATCTCTTAGCGATGGGGAACCTGGACTTGGCATAGGCTGGAGTGTAAACGTGGAGACAAACACCCAATATTGGACATATTGACAAATCCCACAACTGAACATAAGAACTGACCAACATATGCAAGCATGTTCAGCTCAGTCATCGCCACTGCCATGAAATTACTATACAGTATAAATGCATTCTGGGTGTTGACATTCAAATCATAGAATCATAGAATCATAGAATATCAGGGTTGGAAGGGACCCCAGAAGGTCATCTAGTCCAACCCCCTGCTCAAAGCAGGACCAATTCCCAGTTAAATCATCCCAGCCTGGGCTTTGTCAAGCCTGACCTTAAAAACCTCTAAGGAAGGAGATTCTACCACCTCCCTAGGTAACGCATTCCAGTGTTTCACCACCCTCTTAGTGAAAAAGTTTTTCCTAATATCCAATCTAAACCTCCCCCACTGCAACTTGAGACCATTACTCCTCGTTCTGTCATCTGCTACCATTGAGAACAGTCTAGAGCCATCATCTTTGGAACCCCCTTTCAGGTAGTTGAAAGCAGCTATCAAATCCCCCCTCATTCTTCTCTTCTGCAGGCTAAACAATCCCAGCTCCCTCAGCCTCTCCTCATAACTCATGTGTTCCAGTCCCCTAATCATTTTTGTTGCCCTTCGCTGGACTCTCTCCAATTTATCCACATCCTTCTTGTAATGTGGGGCCCAAAACTGGACACAGTACTCCAGATGAGGCCTCACCAATGTCGAATAGAGGGGAACGATCACGTCCCTCGATCTGCTCGCTATGCCCCTACTTATACATCCCAAAATGCCATTGGCCTTCTTGGCAACAAGGGCACACTGCTGACTCATATCCAGCTTCTCGTCCACTGTCACCCCTAGGTCCTTTTCTGCAGTACTGCTGCCTAGCCATTCGGTCCCTAGTCTGTAGCTGTGCATTGGGTTCTTCCGTCCTAAGTGCAGGACCCTGCACTTATCCTTATTGAACCTCATCAGATTCCTTTTGGCCCAATCTTCCAATTGGTCTAGGTCCTTCTGTATCCTATCCCTCCCCTCCAGCGTATCTACCACTCCTCCCAGTTTAGTATCATCCGCAAATTTGCTGAGAGTGCAATCCACACCATCCTCCAGATCATTTATGAAGATATTGAATAAAACCGGCCCCAGGACCGACCCTTGGGGCACTCCACTTGATACCGGCTGCCAACTAGACATGGAGCCATTGATCACTACCCGTTGAGCCCGACAATTTAGCCAGCTTTCTACCCACCTTATAGTGCATGGTGCATGCACTATAGTGCAAATGATCATGTTGTTGCTACTACTTTATATCAAGAATGTGTATATCTAATAAAGCCAAAATGCTGCTTTCAGAGGATTGTAGCAGGGCTCTTTCAGGTCAAGGTGAAAATCATGCCATGTGTTTTGCCCTTTTAAGACCCATTAGAATGCTATAACACAGAAACTTACTTAAGCTCACGTACTGCAAATATTGCCAAATACGCATGTCAATCCCATTGTAAGTATATATACATATCTAGAGGATAGTAGTGGAAAAACATTGGGATTAATTATAGAAGATAGAAAAAACAGATTTTTTTTTTTGTACAATTTCAGGCAAAGCTCTGATGAAATGTGCAGACATTTGAGTGCCCATAGAAGAATGTGAGATGATAGTAAATTGGATGCAAAAGGAATTTGCATTGCATAATTACAGGGGAAATTACATATAATAATGGATCTGGCATTATACCAGATTTTTTTCCAGATGGTTTGTCTGCGGTGGATTTTAAAATTTCTTCCACAAGTCTGGTAGGAATTTGTTAATGAAAGATGTGGGATAAAGACATATGATGAAAACTGTAAAGTGATCAGTCTTAACTTTTAAAAGATCTCTAATAATAAACACAAGATAAAAGGTCCCAAAACAGATTAGGCTACTATCTCCATTACCGTAAATATTCAAGAACAGGTTAGACCTAATGGGACAGATCTTGGCCCGTACTACACCCCTTTTGCCCTGCAGGAGAAATCGGTCCCTGGCTGTGCACAAGAATGAGTTGTGGGGATGTATGAAAAGGCAAGTGTGGTGACCTGGTTGACTGAGTCTGATGTTGGTTCTCTTTAATCTCAAACTATAACATGAAAATGACAAAATTATAAAAGCGAAATGTTCTGGGTCAGTTCAGTATTATTCTGAGTCTTCCTAAGCCACTGCATTGCCTCAGAGTAGTTATAGTTAGGCTTAAGCATTTTTTAAAATTTGTGTCCATTTAAATATTCAGAGTCACAGGAAATTGCGGCGGAGGAGGGAATAATAATTATTTAATATCAATAGACATACAAAAAGTTAAAGCTTTATCAACTATTAAAACACAAATTGTCAACATCACATCAAATATAAAGAGTAAATGGCCTTAAATCAAACTCTAATAAGTTCTCAAGCAACATTTATCTTACTTTGTGATGTTGATATTGATAGAACTATTTTAAATCAGTTTAGGTGTGTACAGTGAAATTGACATTTACTGATATTTACCAATAAAAATCTAATCTTTCCAAGACTAGTTATAATTAAGGTGCCTCATTCTACCATTCTCCCCTATGGGCCAGGCTTCCCAGACAGACTACATCTCCCATGATGCACCATGGTCAGTGGCTAGCATGCTTAGTCAATACAGATTAATAACAAAACGTTTTGATTTGATTTTTCCAACCAAAAATTTTAAAAAATCTCCAAAATCAACATTTTCTCACAGAAAATGTCAATTTTGTGGAAATAACATTTTCTCTCAGAGATAAAACATTAACAAAAAATTTCTGACCAGTTCTAATTATAAGCCAGGTCCCCTGACTCCCAGTCCAGTTTTCTGTCTGCTAGATAAAACGGTCTCCCGCACAGCCTTCAAAATCAGAAAAGGTCTCCACAAGGTTTGGAAGGCAATGTTGTTACAACTTTGATGCTTTCTCATAATTACAGATTGGTCTGAACCAACACATTCAAATTATATGGAGGTTCCTCTAGGTCTGAATGTTGTAGCTTGGACCCATTTCTACAAATATTTCAGTTTGTTTTGCAATAATTCCAGTGTTGATTTTAATTTTAATTTTATTTTATTTTAGCTGTCTCCCCCCTCTCCCGCCCCCCAAGATTTTAACTGCCTTGTAAATGAATTCTTCAATATAGTTTAGGAGAACAAATGTCATTACTCCACAACCAACAAATTAAAAATAAAAATATTATTCATGGCACTCAGAAACATTAAGTGAGATCCCATGCTGGTTTTGAAGCAGTACTTAGCTAACAAACTCTGTTCCCATACCTTTTGTACAGTATTCCTCTTACCATAAATTACTTTTGAAGCCTGCATTAAAAAGGTCTATTTTTTACCAACTGGAAAACAAAATTAGTGGGGAAATTGATTTTTATTAAAAGGATATAAAAGGAAACAAAATTAGAGTCTATTAAAATGTTCTTGCTAGTGTCCTTTTTTTATATTAATACATTTTCAAGTATAAAGGTGTCAGGAAAGCATATATTGTCTGCATGCATTGTATAAATAAATAGTACATGACTTGAGCAACAAAGTCAACAGCCCCAGTTCTGAGCTACAGCTGGGCTAAACTCAACACGGCCCAGATGGTGGGGGCAGTATACATCTATCTATATTGATACAAACATCAGTATCTCTGAGGCTCCAGGATTCTGGGTCTGGTCTCTAGTGTGAGCTAGAACAGCCAAAGAATGGTTCGAACTTATACCTGGCTGCTAGGGAGAATTATTGCAGATGAGAATTACCAGAGAAGATCAGTACTTGGGCCATTACCCCCTTTCCTGTTAGCTCTTCTAAATCTAGTGACTACAGAAGGACTGTTCTGCCAACTGTACCTCACCAGGGGACATGCCTCATGAGCTGGTTCCACCAGTTTTACAATTCTTTTATGCCTAAAGGAACATCAGTGAGAGTCAGAATCTGAGCCTCTATGCTTATCTGAGAGCTAAATTCTTCTTTTAGCCCTGTGTAAAGGGCAGACCACTGATGCACTAGCCCCAAGAGAAGCAATTTTTCCTTTTGATCCCAGCAGTAACAGTAGCAGCACACCATGGCTGCAGCACTACCCTCCCCACATGGGCTCAGCTATACTGGACAGCCCATTGTGTGTGTTCGGAGTGGGTGCAGTGACTGGGCCCCTTACTCCCCACCTGCTCAAGAGGAGGAAGGATTAGATGCACAGTGCCTCTACCTGAAGTTCACATAGCCCACATAGGTGTGCAAAAAGGGAGGATTTCACTCTCTCTTGCACTCAGCATGGGCTCATAATCCAAATGACAACTGAGCCCTTAGTCCTATAAAGATCATTAGACTCTATAGCTATTTGTCACGCTTCACTGTAAAGGGAGACTGTGTTGCATCGAATATCTCCACATCATTGTTCCTCTTAATGCCCTTTTTAATTTAGCAGGAAACTCTTCCTTTCATTTCTCAAAAGATTTGGGCATTTGGTTTTTCTATTTAAACCAAACGATCTATAAGGAAGAATTTCTGAAGATGGCACGTAGTTCTCTTTGTGATGCTGTGACAGGGCGCACTCGCCCCACACTGGAAGGGGAAGGGTTAACCAAGGAAACCAAGGCCCCTGCATTCTACTGGGCATGCACCAGCATAAAAGGAAGCAGCTCAGCTCAGTTGGGGCTGACGGATGGGGAGGAAGGATGTATGCATGCTGCTGACTTCAGCCAAGGATCAGCTGGATCCTGAGGCTGTAGGCACTGGAGGGAACCCAGGGAGATGCCAAGGTACCCACGAAGGTCCCGCAGAGTCTGGAATAGCCGGGGACAGCGCAGACTGGGGAACCCAGAGACAGCAAAGATGCCCAGACCGCAGCATCAGGAATTACAGTAGAAAGCATCTTGGGAATTAGATAGTGGCCCAGTTAGTGTTTTGGCTGGAACAACTCCCCTCCCTGACCCAGTGGCACATGCTCCAGCCACTGCCAGGGCCCTGGGCTGGGTTCCAGTGGGCTTCCACCCCCACTCCCGCTTTGTGCATGGCAGCCCCCATCCTGACTGACCCTGCTGCACTAGGCCTTACTGCCCTGTCTCCCTGGGGGTGAATTTTCTGACTGTGGCCACTAGTCCTTACTGCCCTTCTACGAGGGATGAATCTATTGACTTTGGCCATTGTGCCACACTGCCCAGCTATTAGGGTCAAGTACATTAACTTTAGCCATTAGCCTCATTACCTGTTAAGAAGGGTGAGTATATTGACTTGGGTTTAGGAGGCTGTGTGGGGTGCACTCACCCTGCACTGGATGGGGTTTTCCCCAACCCCGTCACAGATGCTCAGAAAACACCACTTTTTTCTTGAATTATTCAAAATCCATCAACAAATGTATAGTCTGAGAGTCTGTTACCCATGTAAGGATTAGTGAATTTAATGGAAAATCTGTTATTGGAGCAAATTAAGAATATAATCTTGGCTGTTAGTTTATGAAAACCAAAAGTTTAGCACTGTCACCTAGCACTGTCTGTATGTTTACATCTGTGCAACCCTATGCTGTCTGGAGCAATAAAATCTTTGCAGAAGTTCTCATGTAGCATTTTGCCTCTAAAATATGTTATTTGATAGAATCACCAGACTTAATACAGCACCTGTTATTTCAATCAATGGCCAAATAATTAAAACCTGACTGGATCAATGCTCTGCCCATCCTAACGGGCTCACTTATTTGTGATAGTATTTCTTGATGTAATTTTTCTAACTGATCAGAAGGGCCATGGCAATGGTTAGGAATAGTATTTATCAGGAAGGCTTTATCATCCTTAACAAAGCAAGGCAACTGGTGGGAAATGTTTTTCTGAATGTACCCTGAATTCTGAGGCACTTTGATTCAGACATGTTTGGCCACCTTCCTGTTGGCGCTGCTATGATCTTTCTGCGGGGTACTGCTTTTTCTTCTCACAGATGTTCGAGGCAGGGCAGATAGTTTTTATTCATGTGAGTACAGGAAATCAAACACAAATTGATACACTTGCCTGTGTCAAACAAGTCTATTAACACACCCTTCACCCAAGATTAATGATTGTGGTGAATGATTGGTGCTATCCAGAGAGATCACCGGATTAAATCCATGCATCTGGCAGATATATGAAAGAATGTGGGACGTATAAGGTGGGTCAGCACACAGCGGTAGCAACACTTCTCCTGGCCAGAGCCCTGAATCTCCAGGCAATTAATCAAAGACCAGCAAGAGCAGAGGACTGCAGCTGTAGCCCAGTGGGCTAGCTTGCCTTTATTATATTAACTGTTTTGAATTATATTCTGCTTTTATTATACTTAGCAGTAATGCAAGGAACATGCAGGCCTATATACTATAAGACATTAGCTTTAGCAAATTAGCATAAGGCTTGAGGCCTATGACCTTTGAACAGATGAACTTTGAACAGAACGGCCAATGGAAACCCCAAGTATTGGGGAGCCGAAAGTAGTGTTTAAGGGGAATTTCTGACCACGGGTACATGATCGGACCACAAGAGTGTCATGGCAATGAGTTGACGTATGTTACAGGCACATGAGCTACCTAACCACAAAAGGCCCATGGTAACAAATTGACGTAGATGATAATAACGTGAGATCGTTGATATACTAACCTATGGAAGAAAGATACTCTGCCTTTAGTAAGGTGAGAAAATACAAATAAGGAAAAGGGGCAAATCCCTTACTACCGTGGTTCTCAACCAGGGACACGGGCCCCTTGGGGGGCTGAGAGCAGGTTTCTGGGAGGCCACCAAACAGACTTACTGGGGCCCAGGGAAAAAAGCTGAAGACCCACTGCATAGGGTTGAAGTCCAGGATCCCTGAGCCCGCCCACCTGCGGCTGAAACCTGGGATCCCTGAGCAACTTAGCTTCTCAAGGCCCCCTGTGGGGTAGGGCCCTAGGCAATTGCCCTGCTTGCTACCTCCTAATGCCAGCCCTGGCTTTTATATGCAAAAAACCCAGTTATAGTGGCACAGCTGGGCCTTGGAATTTTTACAGCATGTTGGGGGGAAAGGGGAGCTCAGAAAGAAAAATGTTGAGAACCCCTGCCCTACTGAATATGCAACAAACATAGTGGCATCAGGGTAACATATTATAAAAGTTGCATCCCAGTCTGGGGGCAGTAGGAGAAGGAGATGTAGCGCTGGGAGCTGCCAGAATGATGGCCACTGCTGATGAGGGGGAAGGTGATGGTGATAAGAAAGATGATGACTAACATTTCAAATTGTTCTATAAGTAAGGGCGTATATGGATGTGCAGATGCACATTCTGTGGTATCTCTATCTACCTGACTGAGTTGGACTGTTTGTGACTATGCTAAATATATTAATAAACTTTTTTGTAAATAAAGGGCAGTTCCTAAAGTGTGAGTGTTGCAGCTGTGGACATTGGGGTTCCCAACTATATAATAACTTAAATAATACTAAGCCTGATCTTGGGACAAAAACCTGTTGACCCTCCAAGTGGCAACTGGGAATTCTTAAGTAATCAATAGAGATAGATAGTGCTACACAGCCTTCCTAAGTAGTTCAGCCCACATACACACAAATTAAAAGACTTAGAGCATGATTCTTGACTACAGTGCACATTCTATAGTTGGTCACATCTCTGCAAAGTAGGTGAAAGATGCCATCAACCATCTCTTTTCATAAGGGCCAGGTAGAATTGCCATGAGCTATGAGGATTTCAAGGACTACTTCCCTTCTCATCCCAAAGGGCTGTGTCTTCTCCCATACACACTACATTCTCCCACTTGTGACAGCCCACGAAGCTGGAACGGTACCTGTTAGTGGATTGTACTGCAGAAAGGGCTACAATCACTGTGTGTGCATCAGGGAGCTCTAGCAATGTCTCCATTTGATGGTTGATCTGTGCTTATCTTACAATGGATGATATTTTAAAGACACAGTCTAGTCTTGTATTAATCACTTTAAAAAGCAGTGACAAATGGTATTTGAAGAAAATGATAGAATAAGAGTAAATACACAAGTCTTTAAGAGACTGCAAAATCACACACATTTTCCTCACCATCTCAACAACTGGTATCCCCATTTACAGTTTCCAAATCAATGCTTGTAATGGGCAAAATTACAAGTCATGCATCAGACAAGTGCCAGCAGAATTACAGGCTATGACATGCTTTGTGCACAAGACTATATAAGTATGTAATGTAGACTTTCTTTAGATATTAGCTTATAAATATCAGGGTGGGAGAATGTACACAAGGCCATCCTATGATTTTGCATGTGATCTACAGCTCACTGAGTGAGACTTATCTGCATCTGCTTTATACTTCTATATTACTGATTAATGATTAAACAGGCATCTAATGGATGGTGGAGCTCTGAGGCACCATACCACCAGGAACGAACATGGTAAAATGCCACATTTGTGGGGGTGACTGAAATTATCTGTCACACATCAGAAATCTATGTGGTCCAACTGCAGCAGGCTAGCATGAGGTGATGCTTCCAATTGTTATAATTTCCCATGTAAACAATGACTCCTGATTACCTCAGGATGAGAGGATATGGCAGACAATTGGAAACAGAAGAACAGATGTCATCTATAGTCAGCTTAACTACATTTACTTCATCACTACAGGTTTCCCTCAGTGGTGAGTTATAAATCACATCTCCTGGAGTCTGTTTATTTTACTGTTACCTTAATTCTCTAAGTATCACTGTCACAGGGCAAACTCCTCACCCTGGATTTCTCTTTGCAAGCAGACCTCACACACTTATATAAATTCACCAAAACATACTTTATTTACAATATCTTATGTAACTTAATGTACCACCACCATAAGTTTTTTCCCAAGTTTCAGTGGAACCCTCCTTGGCACAGGACCAGGGAGAAAAGTCTCATCTCTCAGAGAGCCTAAGCTTCTTTGTCCTTCCTTCCAGCCTTCCCCAGTACCTTCCTCTCTCCCATGTACCAGTCCCCAGCTGACGAGTTGAATCCCTTGTTAACCAGTTAATCACCTGGTCCTAATCAATTATGTCCCAATTTGGGTCAGGAAGGCTGGTGAGCCAACCGTAGGCTACTTGCACTGTGTCACAGGGACCACACCTTGTGGTAGCTGGGGTGGGTGGGTGGAAAGAACCTGTCCTCCCTGGACAGATAGATGATAGGGAGCCACTCTATGGAGGCAGCCTCAACCTAATGGCTGAGGTGGTTCTTTCACAGCCCCAATATGTGGGGCAGGACTGGAGGGCCCCTGCAATCACACACTGGCCAGCTCCTTCTTCCTTGGGCCTGCCCCACCAACCATGCATGCTATGTACCAAGCGTGGACTTCTGTATGGCCTTCCCAACAGCAGCCCTCCTCATCCTTTCCCAACCAGGGCAGTGGAACTAGAGGATAGCTATGGCAAAGTGGCATCAGCTTAATGTATCCCTGTAGGTTGTAAGTGTATTTATAGATACTATCAGCTAATATTTGGCTGTGTATAATCATTAAAAGAGCAATGAAGAATGAAAAGGCTCTCTAAATCAGATGGGGCACCTTGCAATCTAATATTTAAATAAACACTTTAACAGTTCCAGGAAAGTAGGAATTATATGGAACTATTTAGAAACATTTCCTTTGACTCTTCCTATTTTGGCCCCAAAACTGCTTCAATTCTCCACCCTGAGAGTGGCTTACTAGTCATCATATTGAAGGGGGGGGCGCAGAATCAGGTCCTTTAACTAGCAGTTCTTCAACATAAAGTTGTGTGCCCTAATTTGAATTTCTAGGACATTATTACAGTGCAAACCCACCTCTCAAAGAACTGCACCATCATAATCTCACTGACAACTCTGATGTGGTGCCACAATTTTCTAGTGTTGCTGAATCTGCGAAGTGTTATCAGCCTAACTTCAGGCAATTCATCGGTAGCCTGAGACAAAGCAGGGGGGTGACTAAATGCTCCTTATTTCTAACAAATTATTGCTGATATACATATCGTATATCACATATAAATGCACATACACTTTAAAGAAATGTCAGATGAGTGCAGATTCCTTTGTGAAAGAATGTGAATTGATACTCATTTCTTAAACTTTGGGTCCAAATATTTGCACAACTTTGAACCCTCCCTAATTCAAATTATTGCACCATTTATCCAGCTCCAACTGGGGCATTGTTTCATCACAAAAATAATTATTATTTTTATCACAGTAGTGTCCAGAAGCCCCAACCAAGACTATGGCCGCATTGAACTAGGCACTGCACAAATAAATAGCAAAAGACCTTCCCTGAAGACTTTACCACCCAAATAGACAAGACAGTGGTACAAAGCAAGCATTGTCATCAGGAGTGTACATATAGGGAACTGAGGCATACACAGAATAACCCAAGGTCCCAGAGGTAGTCTGTGGCAGAGCCAGGAATTTAACCTAGATTTAGTGATTCCCAATCCAGTCCTTAAACCACAAGACCGGGCAACCTTCTCCTCAGGGATGTTGGAGCTGGGGGTGCTGCCATACCACCTAGTTTGTAGTCATAATAACAAACACCAAATGAATGGTTTCCATCATCAGCACCCCCACTATAAAAATTGCTCCAGCACCCCGCTTCTCCTAAGAGTAGTCTGCATTCATTCAAGGATCTTAATGCACTTTCCAACTAATAATTGCCCTGTGAGGTACGTATTAATATTATACTTATTTCAGACAAAAGTAAAGAGAGGCACATAGTGGTTAAGTGACTTGCCTAACGTCAGCAGTGAGTTAGTGGCAGAACTGCAATTAGAAATCAGGAATTCTCTGTCCAATATAAAACAATCCTATTTAAAAAGATGCCATGCTCAACAACAACAAAAAGTTCAATTAATAAAACTGTGGCATGAATGTCAAAAGTGGCACAAAGTCCATAGTGTGTTCCAAGCCTATACTACTATGTTCACATCCATGGTTCGACTCACCTCTGCTCCACCATTGGCTTTGAAAAGGCAGGTTTTCAGACTTCACCATTAAGTTCCCTTGCAAAATCATTGATGAGAGTCTGGCTCTCTCTCAACACTCAGGTCCTTACATTGCCATACCTGTTAAAGCTGATTATTGTTCTGCTCAATTGCACTTCAACTGTCCTACCCACTGGAAGAGCTTTGCATTGTGCAGCCTCAGGCATGCCACTAACAGGGCTTAACAGTTGTGCCAGTTCATACAAACGTTAACTGCAGATAGTCATTTGCAGTATGAGAGAGAGTCACAATAAGTGAAACCTGCCACATTCTTTACAATATTTCAGAACACAAGGTTATTTTGGAGACATCTTAGGGCCAACCTTTCTCATATTTTCTGCTTCTTCTAGTGCCACAGGGAGGAGATCCTACAAGGCAGCGCTCAGAAAAGCAGTCAATAAATATATTTTATTTACCCTCTCCTTTTTTGGAGTTTGAAAGAATTAAGGATAAGCTAAGAGATGATTTTAGCATCAGAGTCAGCAATAGTGAGAGAAAGTGAGAGATTAAAAATATTGCTCTGATTTGAAAAATTGGAGGGGAGGCAAACAGAAAAGGAGTAGAGGAAGAAGGACAGACGTGAGAAATTGAAAAATAAGGAATGGAGACAGAATGGTGGGATAGACGGAAAGGGAGGTTGGCACCCGACAGACTTTTCAGCCTGGGCATGGAAGTGAAACATTTAATTGCTTCCATTTGCTTACTTGTTGAAAGGATGCTACCTTTTTCCAGGAGATGTACTTCATGCTTTCCTTACTACTTATTTATACTCCATTTAAAACTAAGCTTAGATCTTTTTATTGCTTGGACAATGCATTATTTATTCTCATTCTGTGTGTTTATTCAGGCACTTTCTGGCTAATAGTTGACTTATTAAATATAGCTCTTATATATCAAATACGTAATAAAGGAACTTGAAGTTTGCTATTTATTTTAATGGCACCCCATTATAAAATCCTTCATATGTTCCAGACCGTATCTCCCTGTGGGATAGGAAATCCAATATCTCTGAAGTAAATTCAGAATAAACAGGCATAACTCCAGTGAAGACATATCAGGCTTCATTTTTGTGTATAATTAAGTGGAAGTTCTGGATGACTTGACATGTGCATTTGTGGTTCTTTCATTCTTTCGTGATAATTTTCATTCTGACTAGCAGGGCCTCTCCTGTGTTTAACATCAGAAACAGTAAAGAGTTATAAATACAGTGGATAATGCAAGAAGATCTATTATCAGAACAAATTACAAAGTATAGATTTTACAAATTATTATGAGGGTTTTTTAAAAAATGTTAAAATGTACAGCAAGCACAGATTTAAAAGGTGATTTTTCAAGGCCATAAATGACAATTAGGCAACCAACTCCCATCAGTGAGCTATTTCTTCCTTTGAACATCTCTCCCTTTTTCTCTACTTTGTGTACAGCTCTGATTTAGTAACTTGCATAGCCTGATTTGTGCATCGCTGATGTATATTTAGAAGTACACTATTTTAGGGCTATTTGCAAATCTAAATTGGACACACACACTTCTAAAAATTCATAGGTTCATACATTTTAAGACAAGAGGGGATCATTAAGAACACCTAGTCTGACCGTAAGGGTCCCTCCCTTCCTTAAAATATATCAACCAATGAATGTGTAGAAGTGTGAGTGCCCAGTTTAGGTATGCAAATAGACCTCACGTGGTTTACAGAATTAGACCAGCTGTGACAGGGTAATTGGGGGTCCCTCCCTCAGGGGGTGGGAGAACCGGACCACATCCACTTATTTACACTGGGTGGTTACAACATTGGCCCCAATTCCCTACTATTCACAAATAGGGGCTCTGTCCTTTGTGGGCCTCCGTAAGTGTCCCCAGCTGGGGGAATCAAACCTCACACTGTCAGTGATACTCTCTCCCTGAGGTCCCAGAAAAAGGGGGAATGGGCTGGTGAGTCTACAGTGCTGCCAACAATTCAGTCCCAATGTAATAGATTTGGGGAAATATTTCTGGCTGGCTCTCTGAGGCAAGCTCAGTTTATCTGTCTTACCCTAGGAGTCCACTGTACTCTCCCCAGGGTTGGGGTGAAGGTCTCTTACTTACGAGTGCCCTCTGTGATGTCAGGAATCGCTTCTGTAATCTGCTTCCTAGGGCAATCCTGCACATTCCTTCCTTCCTTCCCCTAGCTGACTGCAGTTTCCTCCCTTTTAAAACCCTTCTCCTTATCATGAATGATTGACAGTGCTGGATGGGTGGGTCTAGCCTTACCATCAGGGCCTCTCTGGCCCCTTCTTCATCTGTGTGGTATCTTTACACCCCATCACATCCTCCTCCAGTGCAGTTGGAGTTGAAAAACTAGCTCTTCCGTAGGATGTGTCTCAAGTATATGCAAACCATGGTAGGATTACACAGCTAATGCTTTCACTAAAAAAACAAAACTTCTCTTGGGCCTTTTTTTTCAATGTATTAGGCCCAAACGTGGTTTCATTCAGCATCAATGCTTTCATTCTCCATTGAATTTATTATCTTTTATGGACTGGAGAATTATGCTAAACTCTACCAGAAGGAGATGCATTCTATTGGTGCAAGACAAAAGGATGAGCTACTGAGGGTCTTCCAGTGCTCACTGGAGGTGGGAGTGTATCTTGTTCTGTGTTTCTGTACAGAAGCTAAAATATGGGGCCCAGATCCCAACTGGAGTTCCTACAATAACAGGAATATTTTATAATACATACAAATAGCTGTGGAGTCTAGTGGATGGAGATTAGACTGGACATCAGGTTACCTGAGTTCTATTCTCTGCTATTGACCTACTGTTGTGATCTCGTGATTCGTAATAGTGAGTTAATAATGCCTTTGTAAAGTGCTTTAACTCACTGAATGAAAATGCTATGTGAGTGCTTTAGATGAATGTATATATTTATGCCTTCTCAGCAGTGCTCAAGGCAGCTAATGCTCTAATTCTGGAACACAGTCCTATTACACAGAGGAAAGAGACAGGCCAATACAACATGGACAGTCAAATATGCTTTATTAGAAAATAAGATTCATTTAAATCCCAGCTTTCATCTGTGGATGAACTACTCTTCTTTAAACCTTAGGTGCTGTGAGTAGTAAGGAAATATAAAATTCAACACCTATGTGCCAACATGACTTAATTAAATCCTACTGAGTCCATAAAAGATGCCTTGAATTTTAAAGCACATTTTTTAGAAGCACTGAACTGAACTATATTCTCTTTCTTTGAGTAGATGGACTACACTGAGTTCCCCTTGGAGAGCCTCTTACCCAGCATTACAAACCCAACACCAACATGAGCTGAAATTTAAACTAAGGGTTTATAGGGGGAAGAGGTTTATTGCAAGATATTCTGCTCCTGGAGTACTACAAGATTCAGGAAACCATTAGGCACTCCTAGAATTCTCATTTAAATCCCAGCCTGCAAATGGATTGCTTAGAAAGCTTGGAACGTAATCCTTAAAATGTTAAATTTGCATACTTCAATATAACTTTTTTGGAGGATTTCAACTGGAAAAAGCATGAAATCATGGAAGAATGGCTTGCCTTACATTCATTAAATGATCTCTTCCCTGCATACACATAAACATAACCGTATTATGCACCCAGGAGTGCTTGTGACTAGCAGAAAGTGAAGGGTTGACATCAGGCACAAGGAATCTTTATTCTGTCAGAAATGCCATAGTTTGTCAAGCCTACAGTATTTTTCTGCCAGCTCCCTGCCAAAATCCTACTTGCCTTTTTATCATCACTCCTCTTTAGATGTTCTTGAATAAGAAACTGTAGCACTTAAACTCCCCAAATGCACACAGACTCTACCGAACAGGGTGAATATTGAATGTGGCTTACACAAGGCCCTAGCCACAGAATGGCAGTCTCTCACTTCCCACATGATCTTTCCATTACTCCAGTTGAAGGTAGTATATAATGTTGACCCCCCCCCACCTCCTGAATGGAAAATCAAGGGGTGTAAGGTAGACTGAACACACATACACAGCCTATTTTTTAGGTGACTGTACCCTTAAAACTTTGGAGTATTTAGTGAATACTAAATTCATTAGAAGCATTTATTGGTCTTCACTTACTGTACGTCTGATTGATGACTTGCATAGTCTAGACTTTGATACACTATGTCATGCTTCAATGGAGAAATCCAGGAGACTGAATAGAAAAGAGAACATATTACACAACCTTTTGCTTTTTAATTATATCATTAAAGTTGAGGTTTGGACCTCCAGTTGACTTTCAAGTTGACTGGTTAGATGAAATAGTTCTGTAACAACTGAAAAAAGGCAATAGAGGTCAGTTACCCCAGTGAGGAAAAACAAATAATGTACTACTGAAACTCCCTGTTTTTGTAAGCATCTGTACTACATTTATGGAATTTCCTCACTATTGTTTCATTCTGCTCCTTTAAAATTTGCATTTATTCCTTTAAACATTTATTCCTTTTAATATACATATAAAATGTCTTACTGGTGTGCCCAAGTATAATCCTGAGTACACATAAGGCAGTAGAAGACATAGAATCTATCACTGAGCTGAGATGACTGTTTTCCAAGAATGAGATAGGAGTCAATTATAAATATGTTTATCCATTATTAAAATAATTAATTTTGCTAATTTACTACCTTAAGTCCTAGAATCAGGCCCTTCTGGAGCACCATTGAAAATCATCCTGGGCATTGTACAATACTTATTAAAACCTGAAGCAAAACCAAAGCTCAATGCTCAAAAGCAAATGTGCTTTCCATAAAAGGTGTTTGTCTTGAGACACACAACCAGGAAAATTGGGGAAGGATAGAAACAAAAACAAATGTTTGGTTAAAGCCCAATTCAATCCAGAAGCTTTGCAGTGGGTTCTGAAGCTCACCATGTCTGGCTGCTGATATACACTCAGTGTTCCACAGATGGTGAGCGGAGGTAGCTCTATCATCAGGCTTGGAAAGCTGAATTTCAGCTACTGACAGCAGAAATGTTCCCCCAGATTTCTGCTGTCAGGATGGGACATAGGGATGGAGGTGGTCTCTGCAATGCCTGTGTCATAGATTATGGAGGGCTTTAAAGGCTGTTGCAAACACTTTGAACTATAAACAGAACTGCACAGGTAGCTCAGTGCATCATGGTGAGCACTGTACTTCTAGGCTTTGCTTCTCCACTGCATCCAAGTTACCCTCAGGGATCTAATTTTGGTGAACAATCAGGGGTAACAGCTCTTTGGTGCCTTCTGCCCCACACCATGCTGCTGAAATGCCCTAAACACATGCCCCACCCTGATTCCACTTACATCAGAGGGTAGTTGGGGCTGGCACAGAAGTTGGAAGAATCACTTCCACCAGATTTACACCTGCACAGAATTCTCCTGTACAGGAGGAATTCTCCACTGGCTTTTGTGAGTGCTTTGTGCTGCTCACCCAGGACACAAAGATGCCTTAGTGGACCAGAAAATCCAGCCCATTATGTTTATCCCAAAGGAATTTCATTTTAAGCTTCAAGCTTAAATCAACTGTCCATTCTGAAGTAGGTTAATTCCAGCTGAGGCACAAAATATGAACAATACCAGCTGTTTTTCAAACTAAGCTTATAGCACATCTAGAAATGGGCAAACTTCTTTATTTGGATATAATAGGAATCCTCCACTATTCACCTCAAACTGGAACTGAATCTTTTGTGAAGCTTGAAAAAAATAATTCTTTTTCTCAGTCATTTCCATTTGCATATGCCTTTGCATTTTAGGGTTACTGAAGTGGAACTGAAGTGGAAAAGTTGACTAGGATAACACCAAGAGGCAACCTGACCTGGCAGTAGTGATAGCCAACCCAATCTGAAACTGACCAACCCCTGTGTCAGAACTTAAATCTCAAACATTCTGAGGCCCGATGCACCAACGCAGTTAGAAGGCATAATCAAGGTCTGGAACCTTCTGCATGAAGAAACCATAACTTTCTTAACAAGACCTCAGGTGTGAAGCTGAAAATCTGAGCCCCTTCAGCAGGCAAGGAAGGATGAGGTTCCATTTCCCGACCTCCATGAGATGGCCCACTGAACCCCTCTCAAAAATTGTATCATAATCAGTGGAACTGGAGTCAGAGGTCCAATGTTCCCTGGAAGGACTGTTATTGAGAGGACACCAGTGGAACAGGAAATGCGAGGGGTTATGCTGGAAGCAACTTGGCCACATGGATAGAGCAGTTCACAGGGTTTAATAAAGTTTCCCATTTTAATCTTAGCCTGCATTCAGCTTCACACTTTGTGAATGAACCATGGTGGCAGTGACTGAGCCGTGAGTTCTCTGCAGTGCAGCAGCTGGCAGCATAAGCCATGGAACTTGGTCTGAACTCCACCCTGCATGTTGCAGACACAAACCTAGCTCAGTGATGGATCTGGTGGAAGGAGGAGCTTCTGCAACTGACCATACAGGGGGACAACAACAGCAGGAAAGTAAAACTATTACGTTCCCATATTGCAGAACAAGGCAGGAGGATCTGCACCATTCTGAAGATCCCCTCTGTCTCAAACCTCACAGAAGTCCTAGGAGCCCTGGGGACCTATTGCTCCCCAAAGCAGAACAAAACTGTAGAATGACACTGATTTTTCGCTACGGGCCAATCCAAAAGGGAGGATATAGATCCTCTATATTACTGCTTTCTGGACACTGGTTGCTACGTGCAATTTTGGGGATTTCACAGACTCCCTGATTTAGGACAGGATAGTCTGCAAAACTTGGTATCACCATCAGTGGGAGTGGCTACTCTAGGAAGGCAATCTCGCATTAGTCAAATGCTTATAATGAGGCATGCAGCAGATGCCTCAAGAGAAAGGATGAACGCTCTAGGAGCCACAGCAGCCTCAGAAGTACATGCAGTGAGGCAACAGCAAAGGAGAGCAGATAACCAGGGTTCAGACCCACAGTGGGATGCATTTATCTCGGAGTCAGCATGAATGAATCCAGAAGAAGTGCCCTGCACTAGGACAGCACTGCGAGGAATGTAGGAAGTTGAACCAATTTAGCAGTGTGTGAAAAAGCAGAAAGATTCAGGCAGACTTGTAGAGGTGTATGGCAATTCAGACAGTAGTGATGACATCCTGACTCTCTCCTGGAGTCTGAGTGCATATCAAGTTGAGGCTCTCGTGACAGCAAAGCAGCAAGGGACAACAATTCCTACCTCAGTTCATGCAACTATAATATCATGATTGGTGTGGAGAAAGTGAATACGAAAGTGTTATTTACCCCTTCACATAACACAAGAACCAAGGGTCATGCAATGAAATTAATAGGCAGCAGGTTTAAAACAAACATAAGGAAGTACTTCTTCACACAACACACAGTCAATATGTGGAACTCGGTGCCAGGGGATGTTGTGAAGGCCAAAAGTATAACTGATTAGAAAAAAAATAATTAGACACGTTCATGGAGGATAGGTCTATCTATAACTATTAGCCATGATCATCAGAGATGCAACCCCATGCTCCAGGTATCCCTAAACCTCTGACTGCCAGGATACTGAGCTAGATGGACCACTGGTCTGACCCAGTATGGCCATTCTTATGTTATGTAACAATGTTAATGGAGAAACTTCCTGTACAATTTTAGGTGAAGAGTGGGGCTCCCTGCAATGTTATCCTCAGGGTGAATTGGACTCGAACAAACCAATTACGAAGAGCAGGTGCAACCTAATAATGTACAAATAGAGCATAATGCAGTCCGTACAAAAATCTGACCTAGCAGTAATTGACCTGAAAAATAACAGACAGTACCAACTGAAGTCTGTGGTGAAGAATGCTAAGCAGCCCTCATATAAGACATGGATCTGATCAGGGTTCAGCATCATAATTTTATAGAGGCAGTGCGAAAATCAAAAGGGGGAATCCTGTGGACAGTGGAGACAATTTTAAAAGCGCCTGAGGATGTTTTCAAAGGTGATGGGGTACCTCAAAGGAAAGGTGCAGCTGGAAGTAGACCCTTCAGTGGAACTTGTGTGCTTAGCACAAACGAAAATTGCAGTACACAAGGAGCTCAAAAGAAGCATGTTATCATAGTGCTGGTGAGCCTGGGTATGCAGCATGGTGGAGGTAAAGAAGCCATCAGGAAAATTATGCATCTGCATAGACCTAAAGCTAACGAACCGGGCATTGAAAAGATTCCATCATCCATTGCCCATGATTAACGACATCTTACCAGAACTTTCTAAAGCCATAATCTTTACAGTATGTGATATGAGGAACAGGTTTTGGCACATCAGACTGGATCAAGAGTCCAGCATTCTCACAACCTTTGCAACATCGTTTGGTCACTACAGATGGCTGCAAATGCTGTCGGGCATAAGCCCAGAATGAGAGATATTCCAGAGAAGACTCACCCAAGCACTGGAAGGACTGTTGGGGGTGAAAATAATTGCAGATCATGTCTTCATTTTAGGTGAAGGGACCAATGGTACAGAAGCTGAACGAGACCATCACAGAAAACTACAAAGATGCAATTCAAACAGTGTGAGGTAACACACATTGGACATCTGCTCCCAACGGAGGGACTGAATGCAGATCCCAATGAGATCAAGGAAGTCAGAGACATACCAGCTCCAGTGGCCATGAAAGGGGTACAGTGCCTCAAAGGAATGATACATTTTCTGTCCAAGTTCTGTCCACACCTGACTGCAGTAGTGGAACCCATACTTCAGCTCACAAGACAGGATGCTGTGTGGGACTGGGCATGTCCCAACAGCAAGCATTTGATACAAATGATAGAATCATAGAATCATAGAATATCAGGGTTGGAAGGGACCCCAGAAAGTCATCTAGTCCAACCCCCTGCTCAAAGCAGGACCAATCCCCAATTAAATCATCCCAGCCAGTGCTTTGTCAAGCCTGACCTTAAAAACTTCTAAGGAAGGAGATTCTACCACCTCCCTAGGTAACGCATTCCAGTGTTTCACCACTCTCCTAGTGAAAAAGTTTTTCCTAATATCCAACCTAAACCTCCCCCACTGCAACTTGAGACCATTACTCCTTGTCCTGTCCTCTTCTACCACTGACAATAGTCTAGAACCATCCTCTCTGGAACCACCTCTAAGGTAGTTGAAAACAGCTATCAAATCCCCCCTCATTCTTCTCTTCTGCAGACTAAACAATCCCAGTTCCCTCAGCCTCTCCTCATAAGTCATGTGTTCCAGACCCCTAATCATTTTTGTTGCCCTTCGCTGGACTCTCCAATATATCCACATCCTTCTTGTAGTGTGGGGCCCAAAACTGGACACAGTACTCCAGATGAGGCCTCACCAATGTCGAATAGAGGGGGACGATCACGTCCCTTGATCTGCTCACTATGCCCCTACTTATACATCCCAAAATGCCATTGACCTTCTTGGCAACAAGGGCACACTGCTGACTCATATCCAGCTTCTTGTCCACTGTCACCCCTAGGTCCTTTTCCGCAGAACTGCTGCCTAGCCATTCGGTCCCTAGTCTGTAGCGGTGCATTGGGTTCTTCCATCCTAAGTACAGGACCCTGCACTTATCCTTATTGAACCTCATCAGATTTCTTTTGGCCCAATCCTCCAATTTGTCTAGGTCCCTCTGTATCCTATCCCTGCCCTCCAGCGTATCTACCACTCCTCCTAGTTTAGTATCATCCGCAAATTTGCCAAGAGTGCAATCCACACCATCCTCCAGATCATTTATGAAGATATTGAACAAAACCAGCCCCAGGACCGACCCCTGGGGCACTCCACTTGACACGGGCTGCCAACTAGACATGGAGCCATTGATCACTACCCCTTGAGCCCGACAATCTAGCCAACTTTCAACCCACCTTATAGTGCATTCATCTAGCCCATACTTCTTTAACTTGCTGACAAGAATACTGTGGGAGACCATGTCAAAAGCTTTGCTAAAGTCAAGAAACAATAAATCCACTGCTTTCCCTTCATCCACAGAACCAGTAATCTCATCATAGAAGGCGATTAGATTAGTCAGGCATGACCTTCCCTTGGTGAATCCATGCTGACTGTTCCTGATCACTTTCCTCTCATGTAAGTGCTTCAGGATTGATTCCTTGAGGACCTGCTCCATGATTTTTCTGGGGACTGAGGTGAAGGGGACTCCTTCTTCCCTTTTTTAAAGATTGGCACTACATTAGCCTTTTTCCAGTCATCTGGGACTTCCCCCATTCACCACGAGTTTTCAAAGATAATGGCCAATGGCTCTGCAATTACAGCCGCCAATTCCTTTAGCACTCTCGGATACAACGCATCTGGCCCCATGGACTTGTGCATGTCCAGTTCTTCTAAATAGTCCCTAACCACCTCTTTCTCCACAGAGGGCTGGCCATCTACTCCCCATGCTGTGATGCCCAGTGCAGCAGTCTGGGAGCTGACCTTGTTAGTGAAGACAGAGGCAAAAAAAGCATTGAGAACATTAGCTTTTTCCACATCCTCTGTCACTAGGTTGCCTCCCTCATTCAGTAAGGGGCCCACACTTTCCTTGGCTTTCTTCTTGTTGCCAACATACCTGAAGAAACCCTTCTTGTTACTCTTGACATCTCTTGCTAGCTGCAGCTCCAGGTGCGATTTGGCCCTCCTGATTTCATTCCTACATGCCCGTGCAATATTTTATACTCTTCCCTGGTCATATGTCCAACCTTCCACTTCTTGTAAGCTTCTTTTTTATGTTTAAGATCCGCTAGGATTTCACCGTTAAGCCAAGCTGGTCGCCTGCCATATTTACTATTCTTTCAACACATCGGGATGGTTTGTCCCTGTAACCTCAACAGGGATTCCTTGTAATACAGCCAGCTCTCCTGGACTCCTTTCCCCTTCATGTTAGTCCCCCAGGGGATCCTACCCATCCGTTCCCTGAGGGAGTTGAAGTCTGCTTTTCTGAAGTCCAGGGTCCGTATCCTGCTGCTTACCTTTCTTCCCTGTGTCAGGATCCTGAACTCAACCAACTCATGGTCACTGCCTCCCAGATTCCCATCCACTTTTGCTTCCCCCACTAATTCTTCCTGGTTTGTGAGCAGCAGGTCGAGAAAAGCTTCCCCCTAGTTGGCTCCTCTAGCACTTGCACGAGGAAATTGTCCCCTACATTCTCCAAAAACTTCCTGGATTGTCTATGCACCACTGTATTGCTCTCCCAGCAGATATCAGGAAAATTAAAGTCACCCTTGAGAACCAGGGCGTGCGATCTAGTAGCTTCTGCGAGTTGCCGGAAGAAAGCCTCATCCACCTCATCCCCCTGGTCCAGTGGTCTATAGCAGACTCCCACCACTACATCACTCTTGTTACTCACACTTCTAAACTTAATCCAGAGACACTCAGGTTTTTCTGCAGTTTCGTACCGGAGCTCTGAGCAGTCATATGATGATGGATGCCCTTGTCCAGAAGGACTACCAGCCAGGAAAGATACAGATGCTCCAATCTGATGCATTGGAGAAAGGATTGGCTGTAGCTGTTTTGCAAGAGCAGCTGGTCATTTATGCCAGAAGAACTTGTCAGAGGCTGAATAGGGGTATGCCCAAATAGAAAGAAGAGCTTGTCTGTGTGTAGTGAGGCGGAGTGGCCTCCTTCCAGACTTGAGAATGAGGGACCATTACACTCCCCCTCGTGGGCATAGCCAAACCTGCCATGCCCCCCTCACTGGAAATACTAGGGCAGAACAGGAAGTGTAAACGGAGGGCCCTTCAGCTCAGTTGTGCAAGAGGCAGGGAAGGAGACAGACCTCTCCAGCCCGCTGCTGAACACCGGAGCTGAGCCAGCGCTGTATAGCACCCTGCCCCTGGAGGAGACTGAGCCAGGAGAGGAGTTGCCGGGACTGGTGTCTGCAGTGTACCCTATGCTGCTGACCCCATCCCTGGGGTGGTGTCCTATTCACTCCTTGGTGTTGTTTGTTGTCTGCCCCCGCCAGGAGACTGTGGGCCCCAGACTCTTTGCTTGTTGGCCACATTAGCCAGGAGGCTTAAGCAAAAGCCTGCTCTTTGCTCTGCCCCACCCATAGGGCTAGAGCCTACCCTATAGTCTTTTTGCTTTCTGCTTTAGCCCGGAGCCTTAGTCTAAAGGCTGCTTCCTGCTCTGCCCCGCTCAGAGGGCCATAGCTCTTACAGACTACTAAAAAAGAAAAGGAGTACTTGTGGCACCTTAGAGACTAACCAATTTATTTGAGCATAAGCTTTTGTGAGCTACAGCTCACTTCATCGGATGCATACTGTGGAAACTGCAGAAGACATTATATACACAGAGACCATGAAACAATACCTCCTCCCACCCCATTCTCCTGCTGGTAATAGCTTATCTAAAGTGATCACTCTCCTTACAATGTGTATGATAATCAAGTTGGGCCATTTCCAGCACAAATCCAGGTTTACATTCATAAACCAGTCGGAGAACACTTCAATCTCTCTGGTCACGCAATCACAGATATGAAGGTCGCTATCTTACAACAAAAAAACTTCAAATCCAGACTCCAGCGAGAAACTGCTGAATTGGAATTCATTTGCAAATTGGATACTATTAATTTAGGCTTAAATAGAGACTGGGAGTGGCTAAGTCATTATGCAAGGTAGCCTATTTCCGATTGTTTTTTCCTACTCCCCTCCCCACCCAGACATTCTGGTTAAACTTGGATTTATGCTGGAAATGGCCCACCTTGATTATCATACACATTGTAGGGAGAGTGGTCACTTTGGATGAGCTATTACCAGCAGGAGAGTGAGTTTGTGTGTGTGTTTTTTTGGGGGGGGGGTGAGAAAACCTGGATTTGTGCTGGAAATGGCCCACCTTGATTATCATACACACTGTAAAGAGAGTGTTCACTTTGAATGGGCTATTACCAGCAGGAGAGTGAGTTTGTGTGGGGGGAGGGTGAGAAAACCTGGATTTGTGCTGGAAATGGCCCACCTTGATTATCATACACATTGTAAGGAGAGTGATCACTTTAGATAAGCTATTACCAGCAGGAGAGTGGGGTGGGAGGAGGTATTGTTTCATGGTCTCTGTGTATATAATGTCTTCTGCAGTTTCCACAGTATGCATCTGATGAAGTGAGCTGTAGCTCACGAAAGCTCATGCTCAAAGAAATTGGTTAGTCTCTAAGGTGCCACAAGTACTCCTTTTCTTTTTGCGAATACAGACTAACACGGCTGTTACTCTGAAACAGACTACTAAACGCTGTCTGCCCAGGAGGCTGTGAGCTAAAGACTGCTAGTGGTTCCTCTTAACAATACAAAAAATAACTAGCTCAAACCCCCACCCAGTAATCTGGGAAAACTAATCACCACCTCTGGGAGCAATCATTTGGGAAAACACTACAGCAATTACTTGAAAGTACGCAGCTGATAAGTAAAACACCCACCCCACAGTATCCTGGGCGATGTTGGTTTTTCTCGGGTTCCCACCTTGTGGTGCGAAAAACCAATGGACAAACGTCTCTAACAGAACACTTCCTTTATCCCTCCACTGCACCCGATTCACAGTTTGTTGTCTGAGGTCCTCAATTCCCCAGAGTCGGGGGATGTGTTTGGGTGGGTTTGCCTCCCATGCCTGAGCAGAGAGGGTGGTTGAGTGATGGCTCTGCCTCTGCTCCTCAGTGTCACTGCAGTCTCTGCCACTGTTGCTTCACTGTCACTGGCATCACTGTCACTGGCATCACCACCTCTCCCTGTGATGCTGTGTTCTGAGGTTTCACAACTTACCCCAATTCCCAGTGATTTCAGCTCTTTAGTGATTTCACTGGGTAGTGGGGAATCTCTCTGCTTCTGCGTCTTCTGTGTTGTGGTCTCACCACACACTCTCTCTGTACCAGCTCTAAGATTCAATCTCCTTAGATTAGCTTGGCTGTAGACAATGGATCGTGTCAATCAGGGTACGCTAAGTACAGTCATACATACATACCCCGCTGCCTTTACTCATACAATGAGGATAACAAAATTTCATTCACCCCTGCTGTCAAGGTTCCTTCCCCACTCTGAACTCTAGGGTACAGATGTGGGGACCTGCATGAAAACCCCCTAAGCTTATTTTTACCAGCTTAGGTTAAAACTTCCCCAAGGTACAAACTATTTTACCTGTTTTCCTTGTACTTATTTTTGCTGCCACCACCAAGCGTCTAACAAATATATAATCGGGAAAGAGCCTGCTTGGAAACGACTTTCCCCCCAAAATCCTCCCCAAACCCTACACCCCCTTTCCTGGGCAAGGCTTGCTAAAAATCCTCACCAATTTGCATAGGTGAACACAGACCCAAACCCTTGGATCTTAAGAACAATGAAAAAGCAATCAGGTTCTTAAAAGAAGAATTTTAATTGAAGAAAAAAAGTAAAAGAATCACCTCTGTAAAATTAGGATGGTAAATACCTTACAGGGTAATCAGATTCAAAACATAGAAAATCCCTCTAGGCAAAACCTTAAGTTACAGAAAGACACAAAACCAGAACTATACATTCCATTCAGCACAGCTTGTTTTCTCGGACATTTAAACAAAACAGAATCTAACGCATATCTAGCTAGATTACTTACTAAGTTCTAAGACTCCATTCCTGTTCTGTTCCTGGCAAAAGCCTCACACAGACAGAGAGAACCTTTGTTTCTCCCCCCCTCCAGCTTTGAAAGTATCTTGTCTCCTCATTGGTCATTGTGGTCAGGTGCCAGTGGGGTTATCCTAGCTTCTTAACCCTTTACAGGTGAAAGGGTTTTTCCTCTGGCCAGGAGGGATTTTAAAGGTGTTTACCCTTCCCTTTATACTTATGACACCTGCATTCAATGCTAAAGTGAATTTTAACCCAAAACAGGCAAAATTGACCACTTTGGCAATGCTGGTCTGACTGCTAACCCCTACAAAGAGTAGGTGCGTCTATGCAAATACAGTCTACTGATGAGATCTTTTCCCCTAGTTCATCACTAGATGTAAGGGGAGAGCTCATTCAGACCCCGATTAAACAAGTAGATATGAGGAAGTCTGGTTATAATCGAGCATGGATGAACCAGTTCAGATAAGAAAATAATTGCTCCCAAACCTTTATTGATCCTTGAAATTAAATGCAACTTGAAACCCTACTCTTCTGGGCTTTGGCAGGATGGGAAACAGAAACAAAACAGTCAGTGAAAAGCTATTCACAAACCGCATTTTAATTTTTCTGGAGAAAATTCCTACCTGAGTAAGGACTACACTACATGAACCATAGTATTTCTAATTCAGCCAAAAACCATGAAGCACTGGATATTTTACACAATATCTTATTCTCATGAGATTTGGAGGTCAAAGAGATTCTACTAAGCTTTGTATAGCCATCCATACTTTTGGGGATTTATCCAGACTAAAACTACAGATGTTTTAAGTGTCCCCGTCACTAGCTGTATCCTGCTAAATTGCTTGTTAAATATGACAAGTCTTCAGTGTTTGGGGAAAAATCTAAGTGTACTGACAATTTGCTTGATTTCACTGCATAGTCCTTGGGCAAGATGTTTCAGTTTGACTCAGACACTGACACAGACAGCAAATCAAGTCTGTCTGACATTCACTGGCACAACTTACCAAATTCACATATTTTGTGACTGTTCTGTAAGCATATTTTACACAACTTATTATTTCAAATATTTCCCTATTAATATTTAGCTAGGGAATTACTGGACAGCATACATCTCTAGAGTGTCTGTAAGGTCTGTGAATTTTAGATTAATATAAAGAATTTTCATAGCTTGCATACTTTCACAAGCATGTCATTAATACTATATTAATAAACAGAAGATCAGCAGTCATGTTTACTGTGGTGTATTGGAACCTGGTTAAAAATGACAAGCTATCACTTTCAGTGTGAGGAATTTCCTGGTTGCTTGCAGGCTAGGTGACTCTGAGGGAAGTCATGTGATTTGGGTTGTATGGGTCAGCCAGTAGACAGCTAGCCTAGAAAGAGCCAACTTAAAGTAAGGGTTGGGGGCTGTGAATTGTATTTGTTTGCCTTAGGGAGCATGCTGTTCCCTCTCTCTCTCTCTCTCTCTCTCTCTCTGGGGTTTTTGTGTGTTATCATTCTGAATTCTAAGAAATAAATTAGTGTTATGTTGCAAACTTCCAGCGACATACTTATTTTATCTAATTTCTCTGTCTATGCTGTGAACTTAGCATTTACTCTAATTTTGTACATGGATGCAAACTATGTTTATCTATATCTTGTATATATCATATTCTGTGCCAATTTTTGCTACTGGACAGAATACACTTAGAGGGTAGCAATATTTTTTGTCCAGGGCTGAGTTTGTGAAAAGGAGGACTTTAGAACATGAAGTGTCAAATTTCCCATAAAATGGCAAATGGTCTTTTTTGTTGCTTTTTATTCAAATAACTTCACACTTTTTGTAGGGGAAATACTCCTGATAACAATAACTTTTAATACCTTCAGTTTTGATGGGTGGCATAGTAAAGTAAACAAAGCCTGAGGTTGGAAGTCAGAGACAAGTTATAATTTTGTTTCTGATTTGTGTGGGCTTGAGCAAACCACTTAGTTGTTCCATTTGCAAAACAGAGCTAACAACATAGGAGCTATCTAACTTTTTAGGATTAAGTGAGAAGTGATGCACTTGCTAATCCCTGTGTGTGAAAGCAAAAGACATCTCTGTATGGGTATGTCTACACTACGAAATTAGGTCGAATTTATAGAAGTCGGTTTTTTTGAAATCGGTTTTATATATTCGAGTGTGTGTGTCCCCACAGAAAATGCTCTAAGTGCATTAAGTGCATTAACTCGGCGGAGCGCTTCCACAGTACCGAGGCAAGCGTCGACTTCCGGAGCGTTGCACTGTGGGTAGCTATCCCACAGTTCCCGCAGTCTCCGCTGCCCATTGGAATTCTGGGTTGATATCCCAATGCCTGATGGGGCTAAAACATTGTTGCGGGTGGTTCTGGGTACATATCGTCAGGCCCCCGTTCCCACCCTCCCTCCCCCCGTGAAAGCAAGGGCAGACAATCATTTCGCGCCTTTTTTCCTGAGTTACCTGTGCAGACGCCATACCACGGCAAGCATGGAGCCAGCTCAGGTAACCGTCACCCTATGTCTCCTGGGTGCTGGCAGACGCTGTACGGCTTTGCTGCACAGTAGCAGCAACCCATTGCCTTCTGGCAGCAGACGGTGCAATACGATTGGTAGTCGTCCTCGTCGTGTCCGAGATGCTCCTGGCCACGTCGGCTGGGAGCGCCTGGGCAGACATGGGCGCAGGGACTAAATTTGGAGTGACTTGACCAGGTCATTCTCTTTAGTCCTGCAGTCCTATTGAACCATCTTATGGTGAGCGGGCAGGCGATACGGACTGCTAGCAGTCGTACTGTACCATCTTCTGCCAGGCAGGCAAGAGATGAGGATTGCTAGCAGTCGTATTGTACCATCTTATGCCAGGCAGGCAAGAGATGAAGATGGCTAGCAGTCGTACTGTACCATCTTCTGCCAAGCAGCCATGAGATGTGGATGGCATGCAGTCCTTCTGCACCGTCTGCTGCCAGCCAAAGATGTAAAGGATAGATGGAGTGGGTCAGAACAAGAAATAGACCAGATTTGTTTTGTACTCATTTTCCTCCTCCCCTGTCTAGATCACACTGCAGTCAGTCACAGAGAAGGCGCAGCGAGGTTAATCTAGCCATGTATCAATCAGAGGCCAGGCTAACCTCCTTGTTCCAATAACAACGATAACTTTGGTGCACCATTTCTTATTGGAACCCTCCGTGCAGTCCTGCCTGAAATACTCCTTGATGTACAGGCACACCCTTTGTTGATTTTAGCTCCCTGAAGCCAACCCTGTAAGCCGTGTCGTCAGTCGCCCCTCCCTCCGTCAGAGCAACGGCAGACAATCGTTCTGCGCCTTTTTTCTGTGCGGACGCCATACCAAGGCAAGCATGGAGGCCGCTGAGCTCATTTTGGCAATTAGGAGCACATCAACCACCACACGCATTATCCAGCAGTATATGCAGCACCAGAACATGGCAACGCGATACCGGGCGAGGAGGCGACATCAGCGCGGTCCCGTGAGTGATCAGGACATGGACACAGATTTCTCTGAAAGCATGGGCCCTGCCAATGCATGCATCATGGTGCTAATGGGGCAGGTTCATGCTGTGGAACGCCGATTCTGGGCTCGGGAAACAAGCACAGACTGGTGGGACCGCATAGTGTTGCAGGTCTGGGACGATTCCCAGTGGCTGCGAAACTTTCGCATGCGTAAGGGCACTTTCATGGAACTTTGTGACTTGCTTTCCCCTGCCCTGAAGCGCATGAATACCAGGATGAGAGCAGCCCTCACAGTTGAGAAGCGAGTGGCGATAGCCCTGTGGAAGCTTTCAACGCCAGACAGCTACCGGTCAGTTGGGAATCAATTTGGAGTGGGCAAATCTACTGTGGGGGCTGCTGTTATGCAAGTAGCTCACGCAATCAAAGATCTGCTGATATCAAGGGTAGTGACCCTGGGAAATGTGCAGGTCATAGTGGATGGCTTTGCTGCAATGGGATTCCCTAACTGTGGTGGGGCTATAGACGGAACCCATATCCCTATCTTGGCACCGGAGCACCAAGCCGCCGAGTTCATAAACCGCAAGGGGTACTTTTCGATAGTGCTGCAAGCTCTGGTGGATCACAAGGGACGTTTCACCAACATCAATGTGGGATGGCCGGGAAAGGTGCATGACGCTCGCATCTTCAGGAACTCTGGTCTGTTTCAAAAGCTGCAGGAAGGGACTTTATTCCCAGACCAGAAAATAATCTTTGGGGATGTTGAAATGCCTATATGTATCCTTGGGGACCCAGCCTACCCCTTAATGCCATGGCTCATGAAGCCGTACACAGGCAGCCTGGACAGTGGTCAGGAGCTGTTCAACTACAGGCTGAGCAAGTGCAGAATGGTGGTAGAATGTGCATTTGGACGTTTAAAGGCGCGCTGGCGCAGTTTACTGACTCGCTTAGACCTCAGCGAAACCAATATTCCCACTGTTATTACTGCTTGCTGTGTGCTCCACAATATCTGTGAGAATAAGGGGGAGACGTTTATGGCGGGGTGGGAGGCTGAGGCAAATCGCCTAGCTGCTGGTTACGCGCAGCCAGACACCAGGGCGGTTAGAAGAGCACAGGAGGGCGCGGTACGCATCAGAGAAGCTTTGAAAACCAGTTTCATGACTGGCCAGGCTACGCTATGAAAGTTCTGTTTGTTTCTCCTTGATGAAACCCCCCGCCCCTTGGTTCACTCTACTTCCCTGTAAGCTAACCACCCTCCCCTCCTCCCTTTAATCACCGCTTGCAGAGGCAATAAAGTCATTGCTGCTTCACAGTCATGCATTCGTTATTCATTCATCACACAAATAGGGAGATGACTACCAAGGTATCCCAGGAGGGGTGGTGGAGGAGGGAAGGAAAATGCCACACAGCACTTTAAGCACAGCACTTTAAAAGTTTACAACTTTAAAATTTATTGAATGACAGCGTTCTTTTTTTTGGGCAATCCTCTGTGGTGGAGTGGCTGGTTGGCCGGAGGCCCCCCCACCGCGTTCTTGGGCATCTGGGTGTGGAGGCTATGGAACTTGGGGAGGAGGGCGGTTGGTTACAGAGGGGCAGCAGTGGCAGTCTGTGCTCCAGCTGCCTTTGCTGCAGTTCAACCATACACTGGAGCATTCTGGTTTGGTCCTGCAGCAGCCTCAGCATTGAATCCTGCCTCCTCTCATCACGCTGCCGCCACATTTGAGCTTCAGCCCTGTCTTCAGCCCGCCACTTACTCTCTTCAGCCCGCCACTTACTCTCTTCAGCCCTCCACCTCTCCTCCCGGTCATTTTGTGCTTTCCTGCACTCTGACATTATTTGCCTCCACGCATTCGTCTGTGCTCTGTCAGTGTGGGAGGACAGCATGAGCTCGGAGAACATTTCATCGCGAGTGCGTTTTTTTTTCTTTCTAAGCTTCACTAGCCTCTGGGAAGGAGAAGATCCTGTGATCATTGAAACACATGCAGCTGGTGGAGAAAAAAAAAGGGACAGCGGTATTTAAAAAGACACATTTTATAAAACAGTCGCTACACTCTTTCAGGGTAAACCTTGCTGTTAACATTACATACATAGCACATGTGCTTTCGTTACAAGGTCGCATTTTGCCTCCTCCCACCGCGTGACTACCCCCTCAACCTTCCCCCCTCCCTGTGGCTAACAGCGGCGAACATTTCTGTTCAGCCACAGGCAAACAGCCCAGCAGGAATGGGCTATACTGAGTGTCCCTGAAGAAAAGCACCCTATTTCAACCAGGTGACCATGAATTATATCTCACTCTCCTGAGGATAACACAGAGAGAGAAAGAACGGATTTTGGTTGAATGCCAGCAAACATACACTGCAATGCTTTGTTCTACAGTGATTCCCGAGTATGTGTTACTGGCCTGGAGTGATAAAGTGTCCTACCATGAAGGACGAAATAAGGCTGCCCTCCCCAGAAACCTTTTGCAAAGGCTTTAGGACTACATCTAGGAGAACCGCAAATGCCAGGGCAAAGTAATCCTTTCACATGCTTGCTTTTAAACCATGTATAGCATTTTAAAAGGTACACTCACCAGAGGTCCCTTCTCCGCCTGCTGGGTCCAGGAGGCAGCCTTGGGTGGGTTCGGGGGGTACTGGCTCCAGGTCTAGGGTGAGAAACAGTTCCTGGCTGTCGGGAAAACCGGTTTCTCCGCTTGCTTGCTGTGAGCTATCTACAACCTCCTCCTCATCATCATCTTCTTCGTCCCCAAAACCTGCTTCCGTATTGCCTCCATCTCCATTGAAGGAGTCAAACAACACGGCTGGGGTAGTGGTGGCTGAACCCCCTAAAATGGCATGCAGCTCATCATAGAAGCGGCATGTTTGGGGCTCTGACCCAGAGCGGCTGTTCGCCTCTCTGGTTTTCTGGTAGGCTTGCCTCAGCTCCTTCAGTTTCACGCGGCACTGCTTCGGGTCCCTGTTATGGCCTCTGTCCTTCATGCCCTGGGAGATTTTCACAAAGGTTTTGGCATTTCGAAAACTGGAACGGAGTTCTGATAGCACGGATTCCTCTCCCCAAACAGCGATCAGATCCCGTACCTCCCGTTCGGTCCATGCTGGAGCTCTTTTGCGATTCTGGGACTCCATCATGGTCACCTGTGCTGATGAGCTCTGCATGGTCACCTGCAGCTTGCCACGCTGGCCAAACAGAAAATGAGATTCAAAAGTTTGCGGTTCTTTTCCTGTCTACCTGGCCAGTGCATCTGAGTTGAGAGTGCTCTCCAGAGCGGTCAGAATGGAGCACTCTGGGATAGCTCCCGGAGGCCAATACCATCGAATTGTGTCCACAGTACCCCAAATTCGAGCTGGGAACGTCGATTTAAGCACTAATCCACTTGTCAGGGGTGGAGTAAGGAAATCGATTTTAAGAGCCCTTTAAGTCGAAATAAAGGGCTTCACTGTGTGGATGGGTGCAGGTTTAAATCAATTTAACGTTGCTAAATTCGACCTAAAGTCCTAGTGTAGACCAGGGCTATGTCACATATGCACAAGACTCTTCAGATTTGGTTCTATATCACATGTTTGTCTGGATGGTCTCATTTTTCATTCCATCAAATTGCTTATTCTGAAGCAATGGTTCAAATTTGAAATAAAATGGTAGCTTCATCTACTAATGTTTCAGAGGTTCAATATTGTCCATTTCAGTGTTCTTGTTCTTGTTCTAATATTTACCATTATTTCAGCTTATTGCCAGTTACTGGTGAATTTCTATGCTGGTTCAATTTTTGTGTGTGTACCCATACTGCCTATTTGAATTGTTCTTGTTAATTTTAGTTATTTTTGGTAAGTCAGTCAAACATACTAGGGTCTTGAGGGCCATAACAACAAAATAGTCATGCATATGAAACTATGGATTTCTCCATGAAGGAGTCAGATAGAAAACATTGTGTTACATGAATTTTATTACTTAGAATTCTGTTATTTCATCTCACAAGCCAGCAAAGCGGATGCTGGACTTCCATTCATTCCACTCCCGTGTAGATGACTGGTCTATAATGTAATACTTGTGGTTCTTTACCAGCCATTTTTGTAATGTTTTGGCATCACGTAATGTTTTGTTTGCTTGTGTGAGATCAACCTGTAGGCAGCAGCTCCCTTAAGAAAAAGGAGTCTAAGTTAGCAAGGAAAGCATATGGCTAGCACAATGGGGAACAGACTGCTTAGCATCTAAAAAGAATTCCATCGCAGCAGACAATAAACCCTTCTTTCAACAGCTCACTGCCTACACATTCAGAGAACTAGCACAGACATCTGTAATAGCGCCATCTGGTGACTTCCAATCCTGTCATGGTGCTGTTAAATTTCCAAAATAATAATCAACAGAAAGTTAAGAGAAGAAAATGAAAGATTAGTCTCGTTTTCAGCAACACTACAAATATGGTGGGCACACCTACTCTCACAAAGTAGTTTAGCACATTTCAAACAAGGATCACATATTTGTAAATAAAAATAACATCTGCAGTTTCAGTGACTAAGATAACAATTGCAGGAACAACAAGCACTCATGCTTCATAGCATTAGTGGAGCACCAGATGGGGCCAGAAAGAAATTTTCTTCCATGGTTGAATTTTGTGTGCCTGCTAAGCAGATAGCTACTGACTGAGGCGGGATGTTAGAATAGATGGAGCACTGGTTCTGTTCTGGCAATTCTTATTTTCTTAGCACTTGTACCAAGGAAATATTAAAGCATGCCATCTAAATTGCATTTGATATATGTACTGTGTCACACTTCAAACCACTGAAGCAATGAGGACAGCATGATTCATGTGGAGAATATGCTTGAATTACCTTAGGCATGAAGAAAAAAAATATCAGAGTTAGGTCTACAACCTCCTGCACACAGCATGATTTGGCAATCCGTGATGTGTTTGGTCCTCATAGAGGTGAAAAAGTATTAAAGCATTATCAATAGAAACAACACAATGTGTCTGTTTCAGAGCAGCAGGCACTGTTAAGCTACAGCTGATGGGCACAAATGTAAATGCACAAGCTCATGCATGCAATGGAAAATGAATTCACTGCCTGCCTAGATGTTATACACTGAATAAAGAAATGGTCCACCATGACAAGAGTAAGAATTCATTACTATCTCATTAAAAATGAGCAGCTCAGTTTTCAGATGGCATTGTAAGTATGTTTATTGTGTACCTGGAAAAAAATAAAAGAGAGGATGGCGAAAATCAGCAATTAAAGAAATCTGTATGATCACTAACTGCTAAACATTGCTTTAGCTTGATGTATATCTGGAAGCTTGCATAAAGATGCAATTCTACAGCTTGAAAAAAGTGGATTGTAATGTAGGTCACAGATGATGCCCCAGATACACCACACCTTGCTCCAGTTGAATGGGACTCCCACTGAAATAGCCAATAGAACTACAGCTTGCAGTTTCAAAAAGTGTTTAGGGTACAGGCAAATGACCTTCACACAGTTTTATGGGGGGTCTTGTGACTAAAGCTAAACCTGGTGAATAGCTTTAAAACATAGTGAGCATAAATGCTATTAAAAACTGGGAATTAACATTGATTTTCATAAATGCTTCTATTCACTTCCTCTGAGCATTCCATACAAGCAAATAATGGTTCACAAGCACAGCTGCAGAAAAAGCATTGTGTTCTTGCAACGATGAATGCTTTTTGGGACTTGGAGGTCATACAGTCAGGGAGCAGAAACCTTACTAAGTCATAAAGGGGACTGATCAGAGTACAAATACCAAATTATGCAATTGTCATTGTGAATGATCTAGCAAACCTTAGGCTGGAACATTTCACAGAAGTTATTTGTGGAATGATTTTAAATTATGAAGAGAGCAATGTCTTTTGGATGTCTTTCTAAAAGATATGTTGCAACTCAAACAGAAGAAACCCTTTGGTGAAATTCGATAGCCTGTGTTCTCCAGGGGTTGTGTCCCTTGCAATCTTGGCTAGCCATTGATGGACTTATCCTCCATGAACTTAGCTAATTATTTTATTAACTCATTTATACTTTCAGCCTTCACAAACTCCCATGTCAATGAATTCCACAGGCTGACTCTGCGTGGTGTGAAGAAGTAGAATCATAGAATCATAGAATATCAGGGTTGGAAGGGACCCCAGAAGGTCATCTAGTCCAACCCCCTGCTCGAAGCAGGACCAATTCCCAGTTAAATCATCCCAGCCAGGGCTTTGTCAATCCTGACCTTAAAAACCTCTAAGGAAGGAGATTCTACCACCTCCCTAGGTAACGCATTCCAGTGTTTCACCACCCTCTTAGTGAAAAA
The DNA here is from genome assembly GCF_965140285.1 of Lepidochelys kempii. Classification (NCBI taxonomy): domain Eukaryota; kingdom Metazoa; phylum Chordata; order Testudines; family Cheloniidae; genus Lepidochelys; species Lepidochelys kempii. Next base: position 246,629,882 of record NC_136381.1, on the reverse strand, counting down.
GTTTTTCCTAATATCCAATCTAAACCTCCCCAACTGCAACTTGAGACCATTACTCCTCGTTCTGTTATCTGCTACCATTGAGAACAGTCTAGAGCCATCCTCTTTGGAACCCCCTTTCAGGTAGTTGAAAGCAGCTATCAAATCCCCCCTCATTCTTCTCTTCTGCAGGCTAAACAATCCCAGCTCCCTCAGCCTCTCCTCATAAGTCATGTGTTCCAGACCCCTAATCATTTTTGTTGCCCTTCGCTGGACTCTCTCCAATTTATCCACATCCTTCTTGTAGTGTGGGGCCCAAAACTAGACACAGTACTCCAGATGAGGCCTCACCAATGTCGAATAGAGGGGAACGATCACGTCCCTCGATCTGCTCGCTCGATCTGCTCGCTAAAAGAAAAGTACTTTCTTTTGTTTGGTTTAAACCTGCTGCCTATTAATTTCATTGGATGACTCCTAGTTCTTATGTTGGGATAAATAATACTTCCCTATTGACTTTCTCCATGCAACTCATAATATTTATAGACCTCTACCATGGCTCTCTTAGTCCTCTTTTTTCCTAAGCCAAACACTCCCAGTCTTTTTAACCTCTCCTCATCTGGAAGCTGTTCCATACTCCTAATAATTTTTGTTGCCTTTCTTTGCACTTTCCCCAATTCTATGTCAAGAACGTATATGCTTGCTCTGAGGTCCAAGAGCAAGTGAGCAACAGACCTACTGAAAGTCTCTGGGTGAGGATAAAAAGGAAAAAGAACAAAGGCAATGTTATGGTGGGCTTCTATTATAGACTACCAAATCAGGAAGGGGAAGTGGGTGAGTCATTCTACAAGCATTCTACAAGATTAGCTAACACACATGAGCTAGTATTAATGGGGAATGTAACTTTCTTGATATCTTTTGGAAGACTATTACAGCAAACCATAACATGTCCTTCAAATTCTTAGCATGTGTAGGGGACAACTTTCTGATTCAGAAAGCTGAGGAAACAAATAAGGGATCATCCATTTTGGATCTGGTTTTGATCAACAAGGATGAATTAGTTGTGAACATGAAGAAGATGGTTAGGAACTTGGGAGGAAGTGATCATGAGCTGATATAATTCAAGATCCTATCGAAAGGAGGGCATGAGAACAGCAAAACAAGAACACTGGATTTCAGAAAGGTGGATTTAAACCAACTCAGAAAAATAGTAAGCAAGGTCCCATGGAAAGACCAATTCGGAACAAAGGGAGTTGAACAGAGCTGGAAGTTTATAAAAAACATAATACCAGAGGCTCAACATCGAGATAGTCCAACGCAGGCAAAAGATAAGAAGAGTAACAGGAGGCCAATGTGGCTGCACAAGGAGCTCTTTTTAGCTATCTAAAAACCAAAAGATATACATACAGGAAATGGAAGGAGGGGCATGTCACCAAGGAAGTATACATGGGAATAGTATGAACGTGTAAGGACAAAATCAGGAAAGCCAAGGCAAAGAATGAGTTACAGATGGCAAGGAATGTTAGAGACATCAAGAAGGCATTCTTCAAATATGTCAGAGAAAACAGAAAGATTAAGGACAGTGTGGGTCTGCTGCTCACTGGAGAAGGTGAGCTAGTAACATAAGATGATAGGAAGGACAAGCTGTTCAATGCCTACTGTGCTTCTGTCATCTCACAAAAAATAACGAGACTGGATGACTAGCAAAGTTACCATAGGCAATAAAGGGGAAGGGATGCAGATCAGGATAAGTAAGAAACAAGTCCAAGATCTTCTGACCAAGCGGGGCCTGATGACATTCACTGGCGGTACTGAAGGAATTCGCTGAAAAAATCTCAGAGCCACTGGCAATAATATTTGCAAACTCATGGATAACATGAGAGTCCCAGGAAGACTGGAGAAGGGCTAATGCAGTGCCCATCTTTAAAAGGGGGGAAAAGGAGGAGCCAGGGAACTATAGACCAGTCAGCCTAACTTTAGTACCTGGGAAGCTACCACAGCAATGTATAAAACATTCAGTTTGGAAATACCTGCAAGATGAAGGGGTAATCACTAGCCGCCAACATAGATCTACCAAGAACAAATCATGCCAAACCAGCTTGATTTCTCCCTTTGACAGAGAAACTGGTTTGGTGGATAGGGGGAATGCCATGTACATAATATACCTGGACTTCAGCTTTTGACACAGTCCCACATGACATTCTGATAAGTAAGCTAGAGAAATGTGGGCTTGGCAGAGGTACCATTAATTGGATACATAACTGGTTAAACAACCAGAAACAAAGAGTAACTATTAATGGAATGACGTTAGATTGCAAGGAGTACTCAAGTGGGGTTCTACAGGGATCTGTTCTGGGTGCGGTGTTGTTTAACATCTTTATTAATGACCTAGATATAGGAATAGAGAGCATACTGATCAAATTTGCAGATGACACAAAGCTGGGGGCAGGGCAATGGAATCTTCCCAAAAGTGAGGGGGCAGGTTCCCCCTCCCCCTCTGTGGCCCCTTCTGCCTGAAGCCCCGCCCAAGATGGAAAACAGAGTGGGCTGGGAGCCACTGACCCTACATCTGCCCAGGGTTGGCGGGGCTGAGAGCAGCCCCCGGCCCATGTTCCCACCCTGCGGGACTCCTGCTCAGGGAAGGTGGAAGGTTCGCAGCTCTCACAGCTGCCTGTGTGGCTCTATCCCCTGACCCGACTCTGGATGGGGGATGGGGACTCAGAGCAGCCGGCCGTGGTAAGAGCCAAATGGCTGGGCATCTGTGAGAAGCTGTGGACGCTCCATCTGCACTGGGCAGAGGGCCTGGCGGATAGAGACACAGGCTGCTCTCGGCCCCCACCCACACCCCGGGCAGGTGTATGGTCCGTGGTGCGATACCCCACGGTGCCCAGGCTCCCTGGCCGGGCTCCAGCTCTTGACTGGTTGGGTGTGGGACCTCAGGGGGAAGAAGGGAAGTGGGCACCGGAGCAGGGGGACCAGGGCAAAAAGTGGATGTGCCAGGCCCTCTAGTTCTTATGTTATGATATGGAATAAATAACACTTCCTTATTTACTTTCTCCACACCAGTCATGATTTTATAGACCTCTGTCATGTTTCCCCATTAGTCATCTCTTTTCCAAGCTGAAAAGTCCCAGTCTTATTAATGAAGTGAGCTGTAGCTCACGAAAGCTCATGCTCAAATAAATTGGTTAGTCTCTAAGGTGCCCCAAGTACTCCTTTTCTTTTTCCTCATGTGCATGCTGTTTAATACCCCTAAATCATTTTTGTTGCCCTTTTCTGAACCTTTTCCAATTCCAATATATCTTTTCTGAGATGGGGCAACCACATCTGCATGCAGTATTCAAGATGTGAGCATTTTATGGATTTATATAGAGGTAATATGATATTTTCTGTCTTATTATCTATCCCTTTCCTAATGATTACCAACATTCTGATCGCTTTTTGACTGCCACTGCACAATGAATGGATATTTACAGAGAACTACCCACAATGACTCCAAAATCTCTTTCTTGAGTCATAACAACTAATTCAGACCCCATAATTGTATATGTATAGTTGGTATTATGTTTTCCAATCTGCATTACTTTGCATTTGTCAACATTGAATTTCATCTGCCATTTTGTTGCCCAGTCCCCAAGGTTTTTTTTGAGATCCCTTTGTAACTAAGTCCAAAGCAGACTGCGAAGAGTTATCTTTAGTAATTTTTTATCTGCAAATTTTGCCACTTCACTGTTAACTCCTTTTTCCAGATCATTTATGAATATGTTGAACAGTATAGAACTTTGGGAGACCCTACTACTTATCTCTCTCCATTATGAAAAGAGACCATTTATTCCTAACCTTTGTTTCCTGTCCTTTAACCAGTTACTGATCCATGACCAGACCTTCCCTCTTATTCTATGATGGCTTAGTTTGCTTAGGAGTCTTTGGAAAGGGACCTCCTCAAAGGCTTTCTGAAAATCAACTGGCTCACTCTTTTTTACATAATTGTTGTCCTCCCCCAAAGAATTCGAATAGATTGATGGGGAATGATTTCCCTTTACAAAAGCCATGTTGACTCTTCTCCAGTGTATTGTCTTTATCTTTGTGTCTGATAATTTTGTTCATCATTAAAGTTTCAACCAATTTGCCTGATACTGATGTTAGGCTTATTAACCTGTAATTTCCAGGATTGCCTCTGGAGCCTTTTTAAAACTCAACATTACATTAGGTACCTTCCAGTCATCTTGTATAAAGGGTGATTGAAGTAATAGATTAAATACCACAGTTAGGATTTCTGCAATAGTACCATTATACAAGGCACTGGTGAGACCTCACCTGGAATACTGTGTGCCGTTCTGGTCTCCCATGTTTAAGAAGGATGAATTCAAACTTGAACAGGTACAGAGAAGGGCTAGTAGGATGATCTGAGGAATGGAAAACCTGTCTTATGAAAGGAGATGCAAAGAGCTTGGCTCGTTCAGCCTAACCAAAAGAAGGTTGAGGGGAGATATGATTGCTCTCTAGAAATATATCGGAGGGATAAATACCGGAGAGGAGAGGAATTATTTAAGCTCAGTCACAATGTGAACACAAGAACAAATGGATATACACTGGCCATCGGGAAGTTTAGACTTGAAATTAGATGAAGGTTTCTAACCATCTGTTCAAAGATCCTAGTAGTTGTTCAAATACTCACAAATAAATGATCTCATCATTATATACTTAACACCCGTATGCAGGAAAATCTGCCATTATTTTTTTAAAACTCTATTTGACAAGCTTTTGCTTGAAGACAATACAGATGTTTTAAACCTACAATGTCATCACTTCTTGCCTCTTCTGTGTAACACCCATAAACTTTCAGTGAGTCTGAGCCTTGTGTATGCATAGTAAGGGCTATTTTAGGAATTTTTAGCGAAGAGGTATACCAAAATTAAGACGGGTTTTGCCTGTGAAAAGCTATCTTTTGCCATTGGAAGAGAAGATACTTTATGTTCCATTTTTCACAAACCTGAGGAAAGCAGATAGCTAGCACAAAGGGATTCTGGTCCATGACTGGAGTTCCCAGGTGCTACTGCAATACAAATAAATAAATAAATAAATAATCACATTCTCAACAAGTCAAAAATTTTTTCCACAATACTCTACATACTTCTTCATGAGTTGAGTGATTGCAAGTCTTTGATCATACTCATCATCAACAAATCATGAGAAGTTTTCCTATTAAAATGTTCTCAATGTGCTGGTGTGTCTATCACAAGTCCACTCTGACTCTGACTTTTCCTAAACCACAGATACAAAAAACTCCTAGAAGGTGCTGGCTCCACCATGAATGATCTTGAAAAAATACCTGAGAGAAAATTCTCTGTACGAAAGCAATTTTCTATATTTCATTTGTAAGTTCTTAAATCATTAGGACTATTTGCAGCATCACAATGTTTTAGGAGTATGTATGTTGCTGCTGCTTATTCATCAGATAAAACTGAAATGTGGTATCCAAGAGACACCTGGCATTTTGAGCACTGTACACAGTATGAGGGAATCTGAATGAGTTTACAAGGAGGGAGGTTTTCAGCCAAAACTATCGTCCATTCTGCATGATAAGGATATTATAGTACTTGGCATTTACAGGTGTATGGCTCCTTTCGTAAGTAAGAATCAAAGCCCTTTAGAGAGGAAGGCTAAGTATTATTATCCCTGTTTGACAGCTACAGAAACTGAGGCACAGAGAGGTTAAGGCCCAGATCAGTGAAATCAATGGAAGTTACCAGCCAAAGTATCTCCAAGGATCTGAGCTTAATTCTCTTGCCTAATATCAGTGTTAGAGCAATTAATAGGACCATGTGGACCTCATATTGTGTACTTATATAGATCTGGAATAGAACTGGCAAGATGACTGTAGTATATAATAAATTCTGCAGTTGTGTTTCTTTGTGTGAACTTGGGATCCACTATTGTGATCTCTACCATCAACTTAATTAGCTTGGACTTTTGGTATGGCCTCTGTTCACCATATTTTATAAGTGTGTTCTAATCTTGCCATCAATATACCAATGTTAAATTTTATCCAGTGAAAACTGAAGTTACACCCTATACTACATCCAATCTATTAATTTTTCAGCACTTATTACAGCCATGACTAGCTTTGGATGTGCAGCTCTGAAGAGCTGGAAAAAGCCACCTTCCCCATTAAAACATGGCCTAAGTTTAAGATAAGAATTCCATAGGATGCTGTCATTTAGGAAGGAACTAAAATGTCTCAGATTTAATGCTGAATGTTATGCATTTTATTATTTACTATAGATCAGAGAACATCCTTCTTGGACTATAGCAGACCCCTACAGAAATGACATGTACAATCCATGAAGTTACCCTAGTAAGAAAATATTTCCAAACCTCAGCCAAATAACAAAGGCTAATAGAGATTCCTATAACCCACATGTAACCAAAACAATGCTTCTCACAGCTACAACTCAACTAACAGAGACAAATAGGTTCCTTGCTGACTCTTTCTATCCCCTAGACCTCTCTGGACTCAAATAAAAGTTTCTGAGCCCAGCTCTCCTTTTTTATACTTGCTGGTTCCCTTCTTTGCCTGTGTAGTTAGCTTCATCTGAACTCATCATTCAGCTGTGTTCATCAGCAAGGGCAAACTCCTGTTTTTGTTTTGCCTCTGGTTGTAATCCTGCCCGTGCCCATCACTTAGGATGGTAGATCTACTTCTCAGCTTAAGGGGGAGGGCTAAATCATTCCAAACTAAAATCATTATTTTTTATTAAAATCTGAATTATATTATCTCTAAACAAAATGTTCTATATGAAACATAAACATATATATGAAACATCTGCCCCTCATCACCATAATATCTGAGCAACTCACAATCATGGGTGGATTTTATCCTCACAACACTTCCAGGAGGGAGGAAAACACTATTCCCCATTCCACAGATCAGGAACTGAGGCACAAAGTCAGATTAAGTAACTTTACAGAAGAGAACCCAGATTTCCAAAGCCAGAAGAGAACCCAGATTTCCACTAGACCATCCTTTCTACTCTTCTTGGAGCCAGCACAGGTGGTATACATTTCAAAAGGTAAACAACAGTTAGGGCTTCTTTTTAATTTATGCCACTCTGTCCACTGCAAGCAGAAGGTTTTACTAGTGTTGAAAAATCCTGCTGTGGGTGGAATTCTACAAAGACACAGCAATTACCAGTTCCAAGTGAAAAAGTAGGATGACAGCTGTTCACTACACACCACAGAAATAGGTGTCCCTCCTGTACTTTAGTTTTTAATCTTCAAGCAAAACCTATTCAGGGTCCCTTCCCCTGAGGTTAAATAGACCAGTACTTTGTTGGTAAATGCTTCATATCACACACACAAAGATTCCTGCAAGCAAGAGTCTAAAATATAAACCCAACCTGCAAATAAACTCCTTTTATGAAAATCTCTTCTGTTTACGAGAAAAACTACAACAGTAGTCAAGCAGAAAATATATGCATCTTCCCAATTTCAAGTTACTGACAGATGTTTGATAACTGCAGCCATCACAGATGGGAAGAGGTTGTGTCAAGATATCTTATCCTGGGGGGCTATTAGTCTCTGATCTGAGATATGGTGCAAGGGGAAAAAAAACTAGAAGAAAATAGTAAGCACTGACATTAGAACCATTTATCACCTACTGCTGTGTGTGGAATAAAAGGATCCTCTTTGAAGATAGTCCATTATCTGCTTCTTGCTAGCTTCATGCTGTCATATGTTTTTTCCAGGAATCAATAAGTTTAGGAAGGCCACATTTGGAGAGTAAGTACTGTTATACATCTAAGTTTATATATTGTTTTTTTATTTACAGCAGCTTTTACCCATTTTCTGGAAGAAAATAGGTTTTTTTACATTTAGATATTTGCAGTTTCCTATATCTGTTCTTTCTCTTCTGAGTTACAGTTACTGAATTTATTTTTTGGAAGGATTAAAAAAAATATGGAACATTTTCTACCCTATCAGTAGAGTTCCACTAAAACTATTATGTGCCAATTTCTATTCTCTCAAAGTTCTGTTGCATTTCCCACTATATCATAGGATCAAACCTATTGAATATATACTGATTCCAGGCCCGAATCCTGAAACCATGTGCTGGTGAGTGGATCCCTGTGCCCTTGCAGAGCCCCACTTAAGTCAATAGGATTTTATACTGTCTCATAAAGGCGTCCAGATGTTTAGATACAGTTGCATGACTGGGGCACTGGATTATGAGCCTTCTAGGGCAAGGATTGTCTCTTTATCTTTGTTTGTACAGTACATAGCACTGTCCTGATAGGACTGTTTGGTGCTGCCATACTATAAATGCTTATTTATAACAACAATAGTATTGATCATTTACCAGATCAGTGTAGGAGCCATATGGTGTATCCATATTCTTGAATAAATAACTACAGTCAATGCCATTAACATATGTAGAAATTATTTTAGTTAGGGACGAAAATAAAAGTCTATTTAGGGATTTGTCTGATACTGTCATAGGTGGGAATTATTTGGTTACTACTATTAGGCAGAATATGGAATCAGAGTGTTAATCTATTTGGAAAAAGATGAAGTGCCTGAGGTAAATTATCCCAAGCCCTGGCTGGGATGATTTAGTTGGGGTTGGTCCTGCTTTGAGCAGGGGGTTGGACTAGATGACCTCCTGAGATCTCTTCCAATCCTAATCTTCTATGATTCTATGAGAGGTCTTTGCTTAACTGAAACTAAATCTATGACTGTGTTTATAGTGGTGAAGAGTCCTGTAGCACCTCATAGACTAACAGCTTAAGCTTTCGTGGGTGAATACCCACTTCGTTGGATGCATGTAGTGGAAATTTCCAGAGGCAGGTATAAATATGCAAGCAAGAATCAGGCTAGGGATAACAAGGTTAGTTCAATCAGGGAGGAAGAGGCCCTCTTCTAGCAGCTGAGGTGTGAACACCAAGGGAGGAGAAATTGTTTTTGTAGTTGGTGAGCCATTCACAGTCTTTGTTTAATCCTGAGCTGATGGTGTCAAATTTTCAAATGAACTGAAGCTCAGCAGTTTCTCTTTGAAGTCTGGTCCTGAAGTTTTCTTTGCTGAAGGATGGCCACCTTTAAATCTACTATTGTGTGTCCAGGGAGGTTGAAGTGTTCTCCTACAGGTTTTTGTATATTGCCATTCCTAATATCTGATTTGTATCCATTTATCCTTTTACGTAGGGACTGTCCAGTTTGGCCTATGTACATAGCAGAGGGGCATTGCTGGTACATGATGGCGTAGATTACATTGGTGGACATGCAGGTGAATGAACCAGTGATGGTGTGGCAGATCTGGTTAGGTCCTGTGATGGTGTTGCTGGTGTACATATGTGGGGAGAGTTGGCATTAAGGTTTGTTGCATGGATTGGTTCCTGAGTTAGAGTTATTATGGTGCGGTGTGTAGTTGCTGGTGAGAATATGCTTCAGGTTGGCGGGTTGTCTGTGGGCGAGGACTGGCCTGGCTCCCAAGGCCTGTGAAAGTGAGGGATCGTTGTCCAGGATGGGTTGTAGATCACTGATGATGTGTTGGAGAGGTTTTAGCTGAGGAGTTTATAGTGACTCTCTTTTATTGAATCTTCAGCAGAGACAATCCAGTTTTCTAGGCTGGAATTTTCAAAGGAGCCTGTGGAGTTAGGTGCCAAAATCCCATTGAATTTTCAATTGTAATTCAAGGGGATTTGGGGTACCTAACTCCAGTAGGTGACTTTCAAAATCCTGTCTTTAATATTTATTTCTGAGTTCATGTATCATTCTTTACTGCCTTCTTCTTAGGGATAATGCACTGAAAAACCACATACTCACTATCTGTCTCTCTTGCACATACAAAGACTTACACACCCTGGCTGTATGTACACTGACAAACTCTGTAGCCATAATTCACCACTGGTGCAGACCCATTGGGAGTAGCAATAATGGAGGCTATTGTGTAAACAGGACTTATGTGCTTTACCACCATGTAATCTAAGTCAGGTGGTAAAAGATCTAAGTCCTGTCTATACTACAAGTATCTACCTAATGTGTGTAACTAGGTACTCATGTGACCCCTCTCCTCATAGCTTTGGGATCTACACTTACAGTGATTATGGCTATACAGTTTGCCAGTGTAGACAAGATCAGTGTGTAAGGCACCCTATACTGGAGATAAAAGGTTCATAGTCTGAAATAAAGCTTCTTTTTATAAATAATTCTGAAATTTCAGGTTTCACTTCGACATGTACTAATGGTTCATGAAATGACATAACAATGATTTATGATTTGATTAAAAAAAAAACAGGACGTGGATAGGCCTGAACTGAAATATTCAAATCTGGATCCAAACTTCTCTGGAATTTAAGAGTGCTTTTATCTGGGGTTTGGGGCTGACTTCCTATGAAGAAAAGGGCCAGCTGTGCAGTTGAGTTTTGATTCCAAACTTCCCTAGAACGTGTTTGTAAAAAGGATTTTGGTTTGATCCAATTTCTTGTTGAAATAAAAAGGTTTAGAATGAGATGTGATAAGTTCTAAACAAACTAAATGGAGTTCAGGATATCTGAGAAAATTTTAAATTTCAGAATGAAACACTCAGTAGAGAGGGCAAAATTGTCTTTTCTTGTTTTGCCTTGTTGATTTCTAGTGATCATTCTGAACTTGTTCCACATACAGAACTACAATCAACATCAGTGAAACTCTCTTTCCCTTCCTACTTTGCTATTGGATTAAAGCTTCATTTGGTTATCCTGACGCTTTGGGCTCCCTTTCTCCATTCTCACAAGAATAAAATTTTGTGGCAATGCAGGGAAGGTGGTTCAGAGTGCTTGTTAAATTTTAAAGGGGCAGTGCATTGCAGATAGGATGACCAGATAGCAAATGTGAAAAATCGGGACGGGGGTGGGGGTTAATAGGTGCCTATATAAGAAAAAGTCCTGAATATCGGGACTGTCCCTATAAAATCAGGACATTTGGTCACCCTAATTGAAGAAGTGATTGCATCCCGCTGTACTAACTTTGGGAAACAGCCCAATCGGACAAACCCAAAGACTACATATCTAGATTGGACAGCAAGATGGAGATCCCAGTGCTAGAGGGGTTAGGAAGTTTCCCTTCCTTTGCACATTTTCTTCAGATTTCTGTGCACTCAGTGCAATCTTTGCACTGTGACAAATCCCAAATATGATGAGTCACTGCACTATGGTAAAGTAACAAATCCATGGCCACCTAGCCTACTTCATTGTTGTCATCTATAATGATTACCATGGCTAGTTGGAAATTTACAGTTGCAGCTGGGCTAGAATCCTCCTATTCCTCAAATCCTCCTACTCCAAAATCACAGCCCTCTATCACTTTCTCTGTTTATTAGCAGAGTAGGACTATGACCCACAGTTGGACAAAAATATTTCCATCAAGTAGAGAGCAACGGTGCACATACTCACATTGGCCAGATCTTTATAGTATTATACCTGAAAACGCTGACTCCACAGCGGGAAAGTGGGAAAAGTTAAACTGCATCATTGTCAACCAATTAGTGTTGCTATTGTTTCAGCCAACAAGGGAGTGCTGCTGAGGAGTAAATAAATCCCTTGTTCTTGGGTGTAATAAAGCATCCTTTAAGAGCACACAAGGGAATAAAAATCCAGAGTGTGTTTCTCAGCTTGACTAAACTACCGCTGTACATTTTAACACTATTAACTCCCAAGTTCTGACATACCTTACACAAGAACAGAGAAGACTATGAGTAATAAAAAAGGCTTATCCTACATAGGTCTGCATTTAGAGTTTTAGTCCATTGTGGAACAGTCCTATGTGACAGCTACAAAATATCTATCAATGTTTATAGAACATTTGTGGACCCCTATGCAGGAATACAGTGAATAATGATGCTCAGACCTAGCTCTTATACACCGCTTTCCATCCATGGATCTCAAAGTGTTTTGCAAGAGAGGTATCGGATTCCCATTTTACAGATGGAAAAAAATAAGACACAGAGAAGGAAAGGGTCAAGTGGTAGGATTAGAACCCAGGTCACCCAAGTCCCAGTGCAGTGACCTAACAGTCTCTTTGACTGCCTACTATACTACACTATTGTAAGCTAAGGGTGAAATCCTGGTCTCACTGAAGTCAATGGCAAAACTTCCATTGACTTTAAGGGGGCAAAATTTCACCCCATAACAGATGAGTTACTTTCTGCACCTTTCAGTATTTTACTTTCAAATATTTAATGGGTTAAAATGATTACTTTTATATATTGTTGCTTTACGGTACATGTTCACTAGTGACTGTACATGTGTCCATGCACACGGTTGTGCCATAACCCCACTATTTTCCACATGTAAATCCCAGAAATATATATCCGAAGGTGAGTACAGGGTAAGTAAGCTAGCCAGGTTTGGGTAAGTAGATGTCTCAGGCTGCGGCATGACCCTCTACCCATGCCAGTGTGCAGTGTGGATAGGGGCAAATGATGTGTACCAGGTGTCGAGTCTCAATAGACCTCCCTCCTCATTACCACAATGCCTTGTGATGCTGATCTGAAAAGTCAGGGAACCAAATAAAGTTGCAGTGTGTCTCTTTCTTTCCCTGTCCACTTCACCATTATTAGTCAGGCACAGAGGCAAGATTTTCTGGTGATGCCGGGTATGGCGGGGAGGAAGGGCGAGTGCATGGTATTTGTGATTTACTTCTCCCTTTCCATGGAAACTCCGTGTGCTAGCTGAGAATGTAGTCAATTTCCAGTCAAATTTACCTCCCGGTCTTGTCCTGGCATAGATTGTTGGATGTACTCTATAGGACTGGAAAGCCACCTCTTTTCTATTCTGGTACCTTAAAAACGACTATGTTTTCCAAATGTTGGTCAGCCGTTAATGAAGAAATTGCAAACTGGTAACATAGCCCCTAGAAGGAAGAGCCACTCTCCCCCTTCACGCTATGAAAAGTTTATTTAAAAAACCAGTATATATATATATATATATATATATATATATATATATATATATATATATATATTCCATTATTAGCCTCTGCTCCTTTTGTTGCAGGAGCTGCAAAATTTGTCTGAGAACCAAGGATGGTCGTGTTCCTGGACTGCTAGAAAGTATCAATATTGTGGCCCTCTACAGCAAAGTTTTGTTACATGGGGGGATTTGTAAGCTTCTTCCAAAGGAAAATTATATGTATAATGCTACCCTTGTCTTTGAACAGATGGAACCTTCGGCTCCTAAGAGGGAACCCATTCCACTGGGAGGGCAAGTGGCACCCCAGAGATAGCAGAGGCAGATGGAGAGGACCCTTGAGGGCCAGCTCATTGGCATGGACAGGAGGAACCAGGAACAGGTCGAATTTCTCAGGGCATGGGAGGATTGGGCTCTTCAGCCGGAAGAGATGTGAATGGAGAGGCTGTAGAACTGGAGGCTGAACGAGTTTGGGGTCTGCCTGCTGCCATGGCCGCTACACCTTTCCATGAACCTCCACCACCTCCTCCTCAGGCTGCTGCCCAGGGTACTGCAGAGGGAGAGAGAACCCCTCCCCCACCACCTCCAGAGAGACCAAGAGGAGCCTGCAGGACTCCTGGGACCACATTCTCCACCAGCACGTGAAACCTTTCACAGCAGGACTCATCTGAGCATCCAGGGGGAGAACAAGGCGCCTACGGGAGTCCCTGAAGCCCACCCAGTGCCCCCCAACCCTGCACAGGAGGTGTCCTTGGTTGTCCCCAAGAACAATTTTCCACACTCATTCCCCCCATGACAAAGGGAGGAGGCGGGGGTGGGCAAGTAGATAGGTTCAAAGACCTTAGCATTTGACCATCGTCCACAGATTCAGTCCTGTTATATTCTGTTCCTTTGCATTTCCTTTTAAAATATTTAAATTACATGTCCCATACGCTACTTGTAATAAATTTTATGGTTTCCTTGATGTGTACGAACCCTCCATCTCAAGTATGAGAAATGTCATCAGATGGTTTCAGGTTCAGGTTTGAGACCCACGATTCACAGCACATGAAGTGGAACAGTATAACTGAATGGTGCCATCACACTGCAAACGCTTTTCTGTCTGTCCCACACCACATCCACAACCCCACAATCCTCGGCCCATGCAGCTTCCCGCAGCCCCCATTGGCCTGGAACGGTGAACCGTGGCCAGTGGGAGCTGCGATCGGCTGAATCTGTGGACTCTGTAGGTAAACATACTGTCCTGGCCTGCCAGAGGATTTCCCTGACGGGCCACATGCCAAAGGTTGCGGATCCCTGATTTAGAGCATATTCAACAGCTGCTATGGGGTGGGGCCCTCTTGGCCCCATGTGGCTCCTTCACTATCTTAGCCCTTGTGTGGGGGTCTGTAAACCCCATCACAGGTCCATAGCCAGCTGCTTCTGCACTGGTATGACTTCCCTGAATTGAGTGGTCTGGCACTGGAGGTGTGGTTCAAATTGTCACATAGCTCCGTGAAGTTCTGTTTCTTCATTCTGGAGTTCTGTGCCACTGCTGGTTCTCCTGCACTAGATCCACCCATGGGCATGCCCTGGCAATATTGACATTCACCATATCTGTTCCATGGGACCAGAATGAAGTGTCATTCACCCTCATGGTCAGCCATCTTCGGTGTGTCAGAAAGTTCTGTTCAGATTCCATCCATTCTATCAGATTCAGGTATCTCACCCATCGCCTATGGCACTGCATAAACATTTGTCCCACAATAAGGAGCAGGAGCAGGAGCAGGAGCAGGAGCAGGAGCAGGAGCAGGAGCAGGAGCAGAACCAGAACCAGAACCAGAACCAGATCTACATCAAGTTGCTCCTTGTCTTTCACCTAGTTTGGCAAGAGGGAGAGGTGAGCAGGAACTGCCATTGGAAAATGTGTGAAGGCAGGGGACAATACCAACAACACACAGCAAAGAAGTTCCCGGAGTGTCTCCTTGTGATGCACAGAACCCTGGGACACCACCTCTGAAATGGTAGAGCTAAAATCGTGAAACAAAAGTGGCAGTGTGGATGTGGGTTTATGTGTGTACACAGCCTTATATGCATGTCCAGCACAGCATATGTGGACACTTAGCATGGGTATGGGGAAGATGCATGAAACTGTACATGGTCAAATATGCACACCAGTGTAGGCATAGCCTAATCTCACCCATAGTAAGTAGACAAGAATTTCTCTCTGATAACCATGTATTATATTATAACCTTTACAGCAGTAAATAGAGTGTGTTGACCAGATTAGAGGAAGTAGGCCTGAGATGCGATCACTACATGCCATTTCAAAATAAGGCTTCTTACTTGCCAATGTGTGTTCATTATACGGTAGTTTTGCTAAGATTTTCTCTGTTGATATTAATGGGAGTCAGATTTGTTTGGTTTTGAAAACATCAGAACTTTGATGTTATATCTTATTTTCTTTTCCATTTCCACCTCAGTTTACATTAAAATAGCATGCTAATTGTCCCTTTAATGACAGATTCTTGCCTAGACAGCGCTAAAGTCAGGGCTAGTAGTTTGCCAGGTAATTTAGGTAGTCAGCAAACCATGAATTTCACACTGGGCACTTGTCCCAGTCTTTTTCTTTTGCTTCCATTCAGTGTAATAAACTATTATCTGAATGTGTTTATGGCACCAGATCCAAAAGATGGGGTTTGTTTGCTTTAATTTCTGTGCTCCAAGACACTAGGTTAGGCTTTGTCATTCTTTTTGTTTGAGATCATCCCAGCTCTTACATTGCATTATTTTCAGCTGATATCATCTTAGTCAGCACAACGAAATGTGATGTAAGCACAGCAGAAATCTGTCTAACTAGAGCTCCTTTGGTGGGAAAGCACTGTTGATCTCAGGCCAGAAAAGGGGATAAGGAAGCTTAAGCACTGATGCCTGGTTATTCTGCAACAAAAATGGGGGGCAAAAACATATGCAAAAATATTCAACATGATATTACTGCGATAGCCGTGTCCCTGCCAGTTCCAGCTTATTGTCAGTATAGCCTGCTAAGCACAGTGGAATTTAGTGCTGTGTGGGTGAACGATGTGCCAAAACCTTTGTGTGCCAACTGATATAGCTGAAATGCTTTGGGGGGCAAGTTGGCTGACTGCAAACTGAGTGAGAATTTCTTTTTGTACAACACTAGTAACCATAGTGGGATCAGTCTGCGAAAGAAACACATCCCCACCACGCCCATCCCACACACACTGCATATAAATCTATCTTTAAATATAACAACTGTAAGATGACAAGTCAGAAGTCCTTCTCCCTCCAAAGGAGCATGCTCCCTTCATTTTAACAGTATAATATTGCTTTTGTCCCCATTTCTTTATGAAAGTAGACTACAGTCAGATTCTCCTCACAGTGAAGTAACTGGGAATATTGCCATTGTTTACAAAGGGAGCCACCCAAAGTCCCACTGAGCTCAGTGAGAGAATCCTATTAATCTCCTCCCCTCCATGGACTACCTGTATTATGTTGAAGACACGGGGCAGAGAGTAGTGGGACTGCGCTCCCACATAGGTGGATTTGACTGAGCAGGCAGGGGTGGAGGAAATGGGAGAAACCATGTGACCTCCTCCCCAAAGCTCCAACTGACATGCTACAAAGGCTGTGTCAGGTGTTGGATGGTGCAAAGGGAGGAAACCAGGGACTCTCCATGTCACAGTATGATCCCTGATCTGCTTCTAGGCAGTGCAGCACCACACTGCCCCTTATTTAGGATTTGCAAAAATCCCAATCTAGCCCTATGTTAGTACTGTGTATCTATCTGCTGAGATACTTAGTCCCCATGTAATTGACAGAAATGGCCCTCCAGACAGCAGAATGTGTTGCAAAGTTACAATTGTATAGACAGAAGAATTGTAGATATTTGATCACAGATGGCATGGGCCAAATTCTCTGCTGGTGTAAATAGTTGGAACTGTGACCATTTACATTAGCAGAAAATATCATTCTTTATTTTTATCGAACATAAGAGCATAAGAACAACCATAATGGGTCAGACCAAAAATCCAGTATCCTGTCTTCCACAGTGGCCAATACCAGGTACTTCAGAGGGAATGAACAGAACTGGTAATCACAAAGTGATCCATCTCCTGTTGCCCATTCCCAGCTTTTGGCAATCAGAGGCTAGGGACATCATCCCTGCCCATCCTGGCTAATAGCCATTAATTTATCAAACCACTGTCCATGAATTTATCAAATTCTTTTTTGAACCCTGTTATAGTCTTGACCTTCACAACATCCTCTGGCAAAGAGTTCCACAGCTTGACTGTGAGTTGTGTGAAGAAAGACTTCCTTGTGTTTGTTTTCAACCTGCTGCCTATTACTTTCATTTGGTGACTTGTATCGGGGGTAGCCGTGTTAGTTTGTACCCACAAAAACAACAAGGAGTCTGGTGGCACCTTAAAGACTGACAAATTTGTTTGGGCATAAACTTTCATGGGTAAAAATACCACTTAAGAAGTGGTTTTTTTACCCACAAAAACTTATGCCCAAATAAATCTGTTAGTCTTTAAGGTGCCTCTGGACTCCTTGTTGATTTGGTGAGTCCTAGTTCTTGTGTTATGAGAAATAACACTTTCTTATTTACTCTCTCCACACCAGTCATGATTTTATGGACCTCTGTCATGTTTCCCCATTAGTCATCTCTTTTCAAAGCTGAAAAGTTCCAGTCTTATTAATCTCTCCTCATATGGAAGCTGTTCCATACTCCTAATAATTTTTGTTGCCCTTTTCTGTACCTTTTCCAATTCCAATATATCTTTTTTTCAGATGGGGCAACCACATTTTCATGCAGTATTCAATATGTGGGTGTACCAAGGATTTATATAGAGGTAATATGATATTTTCTGTCTTATTATCTATCCCTTTCCTAATGATTCCCTACATTCTGTTAGCTATTTTGACTGCCACTGCTTATTGAGGGGATGTTTTCAGGGAACTATCCACAGTGACTCCAAGATCTCTTTCTTGAGCGGTAACAGCTAATTTAGATCCCCATCACTTTATATGTATAGCTCGATTTTTATGTTTTCCAATGTGCATTACTTTGCATTTATCAACATTGAATTTCATCTGCCATTTTGTCACCCAGTTTTGTGAGATCCTTTTCTAACTCTTCGCAGTCTGCTTGGGACTTAATTATCCTGAGTAGTTTTGTATCATCTGCAAATTTTGCCACCTCACTGTTTACTGTTTTATATATCAGTTTGTTCCAAAACCTGCTCCAATGACACCTCAGTCTGGGACAGTTCCTCAGATTTGTCACCTAAAAAGAAGCTATCCACTTTTTCCAGATCATTTATGAATATGTTGAACAGTACTGGTCCCAGTACAGACCCCTGCGGGACACCACTATTTACTTCTCTCCATTCTGAAAACTGACCATTTATTCCTACTCTTTGTTTCCTATCCTTTAACCAGTTAGGGGTTAAATCCATGAGAGGACTTTCCCTCTTTTCCCATGACAGTTTATTATGCTTTGGAGCCTTTGGTGAGGGACCTGGTCAGATGCTTTCTGAAAATCTAAATACACTATATCCAGTGGATCCCCCTTGTCCACATGCTTGTTGATCCCCTCAAAGAATTCTAGTAGATTGGTGAGGCATGATTTCCTTTTACAGAAACCATGTTGACTCTTCCCGAGCAAATCATGTTAATGTATGTGTCTGATAATTCTGTTCTTTAGTATAGTTTCAACCAGTTTGCCTGTTACTGAAGTTAGGCTTACCAGCCTGTAATTAACAGGATTGGCTCTGGAGCCTTTTTTAAAAATTTGCGTCACATTAGCTATCCTCCAGTCATCTGGTACAGAAGCTGATTTAAATGACAGGTTACATACCACACTTAGTAGTTCTGCAATTTCACATTTGAGTTCCTTCAGAACTCTTGGGTGAATGCCATCTGGTCCTGGTGACTTATTACTGTTTTATATATCAGTTTGTTCCAAAACCTGCTCAATGACACCTCAATCTGGGACAGTTCCTCAGATTTGTCACCTAAAAAGAAGGCTCAGATTTGGAAAAGAATGCTCCCAGAGCCTCTGTAAAGCTTAATTATAAGGTAAGGAAATTCTGCTCAATGGATGTGGAGGATCATGACCATATGAGAATTTATGCAGCTCCATTGTGCAGCAGGAGGGGAGGGAAAAGGCAAGATTTAAGGCATACAGCCCCATGTGGTTCTCCGCCCAAAACTGCAGAGTGAGGGAAGTGGCAGGGATGGTTAAAAGGTGGGAGTGCTGTCAATGGATCTGTGATTACTAAGATCCATGGACCATTTTCTTCTGTAGAGAAGAGCAGCAGGGTCTGTAATTTCTGCTTGCTAGAGCATCTTTCATCTAATTTTCTCAGCTGCATTCACACTCATAACTGTCATTTCCTGACTTTTGAGTATTTAATCATCTAATTTTAATATTCCCTTAATGTAGTTCTTTAATTAAATAATAAATAGCAGAAGACGTGCAAGTTTATGTAACTCGCATTTCCTTTTTTTTCTTTTTTTCGATTAAACAATTTCAGACTTCTTTTGTATTTTTGGCTTTTCTAGTTGAATTCTTTTGCATAAAATTTGTTTTTACCCATAAAACTGCTGTTTTCAAGAGTTTATAATAATTAATGGTTGTAAATCTATACAAATCACATGCCCTATGTTTGTACCTGTAACACTGGGAATAAAATTCATTGTTAATGTATGGTCAGAGAAGCCAGTCTTCCAGTATGTGAGCTAGTGTAGATTCCCAGTTACCCAACTGGCTTGTATTTTCTTTTCAAGCCAGCCAAGACAAAATGGAATCGTCACAAACAACAGAGCCATGTCCAGCAGAGAACAGTGGTGTACAATACTCCATCCACCATTTTGCAAGTATTACCCCATAAAGGGACAAAGTCTATATCAACAGACTCACAATTTAACATCCACTAACAATGTTATTTGAAAATAAAATTGATCCAGATCCTAGAAAAATCTATTGACCATCCAAACTGAGGGCTGGAAATAACAGCTACTCATCTGAGCGATTGGCAAACAACCCACTCACAGCTCTGGAATCGTTTGTAATCACAAGCATCATACTATCCCTCTGCTCAGCTTGCCTCCTCCATTTGTGAGAACATTCAAGGAACTGATATTACAAGAGGCCTGTTCCCCTTAATGGAAATTGAACAGCTTGCTGTTGGTTGACAGAAATTTGTATATGATTTTTTTTCAATACCCTGTCTGTTCAAGAAAGCCTGTCAAGAAGGGAGAGTATAGGGAAAGCATGACATGCATTTGCACACTCAAGAAACAAAAGAATGCTGGCAGACCTAATTTTAGGCCTACTGTACCAACCTTTAAAGTGTCCTCTTAAACAACACAATAAAATGGCAGGCGAGGGAAATAAGAAAATGAAAGAAGCATCTATTCAATTCATTTCAGGTTCTTATACTGCCCACCCCATCATGCTATCTGAGCATCATCATAGCATCCTCCTCCCATGTGAAATACAGGGCATGCTGTTCAAATTATACAGATTAGGGGAAGTACTTTGTATTTACTGGGGCATATCCTCAGCTGGTGTATGTTGTTATAGCTCCAGTGACTTCAGTGGATCTGAGGCTCTGCCCACCTTGTGTTGCAGACTTTCAAAATTAAGAACATAAGTTAGAAATATGCAACATAATGAACCAAATTTATCACTGAGGTAACTATGGGCTTTGGTGGAGACACAAGAAGAAGAATATTGGCCCAGCTTGTTTAAATGAGAAATCAGCCATTTCCAGTAGGTAACTCGCCCACCCCCCCTTTTTTTTAAGTCCAAAGAAGTAATCACTGCTGGAGTTTTCATATATATGCTGACACCATTGCTATTTAATCCTTTTAATAAATTTCAGTTTTGTTAATTTGACTGCTCTCATTTTATCAACAGCCTGTCTGTTATTGGTCCCCAAAGTCGTTTCTTCTGCCAGCTGAAGATGCAATGCCAGTATCTACCACCTCCTCACTCACGGGCCCCATTGTTCTGCTTCCACTTAAGCTTCCCCACTTAATATCAGCACAATGGAATTGTGCCATAGGTGACAAATACATTATTCCTTCTCTTTGTACTGAACTTCCTGTCTTAATTACCAAACTCATTTTTCCTTCACATCCCACTTGCTCATTACTCATTTTCAGTTATGATACAGATATCCCTTAGACTTTAATTACTTCTTGTGCTTAAAAAGATAAATTAATTTTCTTATTAACCCCTTGACACCTCATTAAGGTCACCGTGTAGAACAATGCTCTCTATTTTGTGTGTGTGTGTGATGCTCCATCCAAATTATGCTAGCTTCGAAAGTACTTAAGATCTTCACTCCATTAACATGGAAGCAAGGTCAGCTCTTATTTATCATTTTTTTTGTTATACTTTATTCACAATGGACCAATATATCTCTGGCTCTTAGGCATTGTTCACAGTGGTGGGGAAGGGAACAAAAAGTCAACTTTTAACTCTGCCCCCTTGCTGCAGCCTGCATCGCAATCAGGGAGCATTCCAGTCCTTGTGTCTGGAGAAGTACAGGAACTGTGCTTTCCCTACTCCCCTGGGGTAGGGCCAGGGTGCTTTCCCCTGCCCCCAGACAACAGTCTGCAGACAAACTGCAGAACACAGAGAAAGGCAGCTCTAGGACTTACCTTTCTGTAGCAGAGAGCTTAGCATGCTTATCCAGGCTGTAGTTCATATCCCCACTCTGCTGATTTAGAGCAAGTTATTAAACCCCCATTTCTCCCCTCCCATGTGAGTGCACTAGCCACAGGGTATTCTGGGGTGGGTTTCTCTCATTGAAGCTGTTCCACTTTGTATAAAAGAGATGGAGATGGGACCAGGGACTTGAACCTTCCTCTCCCGGCGAGGGTCGGGGGGGAGCAACCACTGGGCTACAGAGTCATTCTCTTGCCCAATGACAAGCTAGTCTTCTCCTCAGTCTTTGTGAGAAAAGGCTGCCCTGGAGTAAGCATTCTCTATCTCCTGGAGAATGTTCACAGAGGGAGGCACATTCAAGTGCAGGGGAGTCACTTCCCGACAGCCCAGAATTAGGTGACTAGGCCACACCCCTTTAATCAGCTTTTCCTATTTAGGCAGCTCCCTGCTCAGCCTGCTGGCTTTTGTGAATCCCATTCTTAGGTGCCAAACTCTCCCCCAGGCATCATGTGGTGAGCCCGGGCACCTAACGCAGGGCTGTGGATTCCAGCAGAGGGCCGGGTGCCTAAAGTTAGGTGTTGCGGTGCTGAGCCTAAGTTCCCTTTGTGGATCTACCCCCTATTGCTGTGCACGAAGCACCCAACAAGACATGGAGCACAGTCCCTTTTTGCTCCTTGCATTGTTCCCTTTGATCCTCCCAAGTCACCCAAAAGCAGTTATTTTCATACAGCACTTACAATACATCCAAAAGATTAAGCAAACAACCTTGTCCAAAGCTGTTTCTACAAAAAGCCATAATCTAGGTGTTTTGATCTTTGTCCTGCTCTCAGCCCTATTCAACCTGGCCAACAAAAGCCCTGGCTTAATTGTACCTGAGTTCCCTGGACTGAAGAACCACATTATGAGACCTGTTGGTGCACCAGGCTGGTTTAAAAGAAGGTGTTTACATGTGGAGCTGACACTTAAGTACAAAGATACAAGAAAATTGACAAAAAAGCTTGCAATCCCTAATATATAAAGAAATCATGAAATGAAAACCCTTGTAGTAATTTAAATCCAGTTGATCTATTAAGACAACATGAAACTAGAAACTAAATATTTCATGGTATTACAACTGAAGTTTCAGGCTGTTGTTGGTGCCTATGGCCAAATACATGTTTTTCTGCTGGTCAGATCCCCACTCTCACATTTATTTTGCAACAGCGAGGCCTGTGTCCCACATATAAAACACACATTGGGTACACTACAGGTTATTAAGTACTCAGAAGATGGAAACTGATTAAAATGAGCAGATTTGGGGTCAGAAAGAGACAAAATCTACGTGGACAAATTGTTTTGTAGATTAAAAAAATTATTTTGCAAGTGTCCTACAAAAACATCTGGCCTCAGTGGAAAAAGAAATTCTATGGCCTTTGCAGGTAGTTTTCATTTCAGAAGAAAAGTTCATTGGTCAGGTAAGATTTCTCCCTCTGCATACATAAAAAAGACATGTTCAAAACTCTAGGAAGCACCATATATTTTTCTTAATCTCAGACACAGGCTGTGTCCTTGAGTCAGCCTGAAGATGTAGCCTGTCTTTTCTTTAGCATAGAGAAAACTTCTTTAATGGAAAGGGGTCAATATAGACAGGCACTTGCTTGTTTAACCAAATAAAGAGAATCTAAACCATCTCTGGAAGAAAAGAAAAATGAAAGCTTCACCAGTTTCAGGCCCAGTCCTACGTCCAGAGAAGTCAATGGCAAAACTCTTATTGACTTCTACAGAACAGATTTGAGCCACTTATCACAGTGGACTGAGCCTCACACCCTCACTTTACAAAGAGAGCTCAGAAAGCCTTTTGCCAAGAAGTGCTTGAAATAATTATAATTATAGGGACAGGCTAACACAGGGACATGACTAAAGAGCTCAGCTCTCTAAAAAGGTGTTGAGTTCCTCTGATGCTGCCAAGTTTACAGAACCATTCAGCTCAGTCGGGGAATGTACTCTATTCTGTGAGGGGGCGTGGGGTGTCTGTGTGTAAGAAGAGCTCTGAATGCAGGGCTAATTGTTCTCTATAAGGATTTCAAATGTAAAAGGTTGGGAAATGTTTTTGAACAGCATAACATCTTCAGTGAAAAAAACCCAAACCTTACGTATGAAAAACAATACAAGTTCAAAGCACCAGCCATTGACTTACCACAGTAGTAACTAAAAATGTGTGTTAGCAGTTGAGCATGGCTGGTTGGTCTCACAGTTAAACATGCTTAAATTACTACCTCTCTGACTCTTACCTTGTCCTCCCTTTCTCCCACCCAGCCCATTTATTTGTTTCAGCTACCTGCTGTGTCTTATAATTAAACAAGACTATAAGCTCTTAGAGTCAAGACTGATGTTTTTGCTATAGGTTTGTACAGCACTTAGTACAGTGGGCTTGGACCTCAGATTGAGGCCTCTAAGAATAATTAATAATATATTTGGAATCATTAGGAACACTTGGAATTAACTGTAATAAGTTACTCATGGGCTTTTTACAACTGTGGTTTCTGTAGTCTGGGCATTTTTAAAATATTTGCATAGTATTGGTAAAATAATACATTTAAATCAGTGTCATTTGTTTCTTTGTTCTTTCAAAATATTAGAGGTTCAAAGTCTAATTTAATTTTCATAAATTATAGCTATTGCCTGTCTCCTGTTTAATAGATATAAATGCTTTTATTACATTGCTATGGTATACCAAATAAAACATAAAGGTGTATACAGTGATATTGATGAATACATTTTCCAAAAATATATTTCCTGAATCCCATATCCCTGGATTCCTGCAAATAATATCCTGTAATGAGCTGTAGGTACTTTTTGATTAGCGTAGGGATGAGCATTCTGCTGTTTATCATCTTTCTTCCACCAATGTGACATCTCTGCTGATTACTCACATTATGGCTAATTTGCAGCTGATAATCAGTCCTAGTTTCTTAATAAACTTCTCATTAAGTGACTCGAGCTGTCACTTTACCTCCATGTTACTTTTCCTAAGTATAATCTGTGACCATTATGCAAAAGAAAGGACTGCTAGACGTCACACATGTCATTTGCAATCATGTACAAAAGCTTCAAAAGGGGCTTGTTAAATAAATGCCCTTCACAATTCATTACTGTAAAATGGAAAAGTATAATTAATCACCATATTGCCACTTCATTGCCATATTTTGTTTTCTGAAGAGGAGGGATGCTAAGCTAAAAAATATTTTGAAGAAAATAAAATACAGGTAACTCATGATGCTTTGGTTATGCCACTGTATGAAAGACTACTTTATCCATGTAATATAAGCCTCAGTGCATTGGTGTGGCCAACATTTTCAGAAGTGGCTGCTGATTTGAGGTGCCTCAATTTTTGGAAGCCCAACTTCAGCCTCCCTTAAACAGACGTAAGACCTCTTTTTAAATGTGGTCCTTAGTGTGGGTATAGGACCCACCTCATCCATGGCACACAATCTGCCCTTGCCACATGAAATGCTGTCCTCCAGCCTTCCCTGCCCCACCCCTGCATGGTTGTAAAGGGGTTGTTCACTATAACAGTGCCTCTGCTCCCTGTGTCCTGGGACCTTTCCCAGTTTTCCACATACAGTATGTACATTGGGTTTTGCCTGTTCTCTTTCACACAACAACAGGGGAGATTTTTCTTTTCTTTTCTTTTCTTTTCTTTTCTTTTCTTTTCTTTTCTTTTCTTTTCTTTAAACAGGAAAATAGGGAAGGGCTTGAGGGGCAGATGTAGTACCTTAAGCTATTTTAAACTCCTTGTTTGCAGCTGAGTTGACTTCAGGCTGATGGGCTGATTTTTAGTGACAATGGCTGAAAGGTAATTAATGACCAACTAGAGGAGATGGGTAAGCAAAATGAAGCCAACAGGGCCATGGTACAGCTGATAGGAGAACCGGAAATGTGAATTTCCACATTTAATTATAAGCTCTCAACAATAGCACACCAATATTTTTTCCCAGTAAATACTTGCTGCATATATACTTCTGCGGCATCTTTCCATTCTATTTATTTATTGTCTTGCTTCCAATCACATTTTTTAATGGTTTAGAAAAGAAATGCCATTCAAATGATTATGGGGAGATGTGCACACCACATAACCTTAAGCTACTGCAGCAGCAAGCTGCAGTATGTGTTTTGTGGCTATCACTGGATATACAGTATCTTTAAATCCTATTTATCCTTGGGCTTATGTGGACCCTGCTTTCCTAATTACCTCGAGAAGCTCATTTCAAGTGTGCTTACTTAAATTAAACTCTGCATCTCAGTATCTAACCTAATTTTTTTCTCCCTTTAATGTTTTGACTACTGTTCTCTCAGAGATAAAGATTCTCACTAAGAAGCCTGCCTCTCTTCTCTTCTATTTTAGCATCTTCTTAAACAAGGTAAAGCTAATAATAATAATAATATAAATTAATAAATAACAATTTAATAAAGAGGAAAGGAAAGCAATCAGCATTTAAAATGAACTAATTGGAAGGTTAAAGGCCTAATCCTCAGGTGGGGTAAACTGTCTTCAATAGGGCTGTGCCGATTCCTACCAATTGGAAAGCTGCCCTATATATTCAGGACCTGATCCTACAAGGTGCTGAGTTTCTTCAGCTTGAAACCTCAGGACAGACTGGCCCAGGTACTAAGGCACCTAAACCCTAGACTCAGACACCTAAGGCTATGTCTACACAGCAAAACAAATCTTCGTCAGCAAGTTTCAGAGCCCAGCTCAGTGAGCATGGGACTAGCACTATGGAGCTAACAGCAGTGTAGACATTTGTGCTTGGGCTGGAGCCCAGGTTCTGAAACTGGGGGAGGAGGGAGAGTCTCAGAGCCTGGGCGCCAGCCTGAGCCTGAACATCTACACCCCTATTTTTAGGCCCTGAACACAAGCCCCGGGAGCCTGAGTCAGTGGACCCAGGCTCTGAGGCTCACTGCTGCAGGGTTTTTTTTGCTGTGTAGACATACCCTATGTACCAGTTTTGTCTCCACTGAGATCCACAAAACTCCCCCCAAACCCTGTAGGCACCGAAACTCACTCCGAGCCTAGGTATTCAAAGTAAAAGTTCCCTAGGCACTTATGTTGCAGCGTGTGGGCATTGCACACTGCTGCCTCATTCTAGGTGTCCAGACACCTATCTCCAACCTAAGCCCCAGAGCGATTCAAGACTCAGGGAAGATAGGCCATTTGGATGGCCCAAGTCATGTGCGGGGTCCTATGTTATAAGCATGCTCAGAGACATCTTCCAGATGGTGTCCCATTCAAAATCTAGCCAGAGGAGCAAGTTCCCACCTTATATCTTTTAGCCCAATGGTTAGAACACTTAGGTGGCATGTGGGAGACCCAGGTTCAGTTCCATCCTCTCTGCCAGAGGGGAAGAAAGAATTTGCACAGAAGTTTCTTGCATCTCAGAAGGCTGCTCTAACCAGTAAGCTATAAGATGCTCCTCGGTCTCTGTTGCTTAAGCCACTCCATTGTGAATAAATAATGAGAGAGTGGTTGCAGCAGGGGCACTGGACTCCAGGGTCTCCCACCTCCCAAGTAGGTGCCTTGACCACTGGACCACAAAATCATTCTCTTTCTCTCTCTCTTCCCCCATCCCTGTCCCCCTCTAGTCCAATGACTGGTACACTGTGGATAAATACTTAAAAGTCTGAGAGAGAGAGAGAGAGAGAGAGAGAGAATAACTCTGTAGTCTAATTGTTAGGGCACCCACCTGATAGGTGGGAGACCCTGTGTCCAGTCCCCAGGCACCACTCACTCTGTCGTTACTGATCCTGATCCACAGTGGAACAGCTTCAACAGGAAAGACTGAGAGAGCGCCTCATCAGACTATCCCGGAGCTCAGTGGTTAGTGCACTTTCTCATAAGAATGGCCCTACCGGGTCAGACCAGTGGACCATCTAACCCAGTATCCTGCCTTTTGACAGTGGCCAGTGCCACTGTTTCAGCAGGAATGAACCAAAGGTGCATTTCCACTGCCAGCTTTAGGAACACCCAGCGCATGGGACTGCATCCCTGACCATCTTCACTTATGGCCATTGGTGGACCTAACCTCCATGAAATTATCCGATTCTTTTTTGAATCCAGTTATACTTTTGGTCTTCACAACACCCCAAGGCAATGAGTTGCACAGGTTGACTGTGCATTATGTGAAGTACATCATTTCCTTTGTTTTAAATCTGCTTCCTATTAATTTCATCAGATGACCCCTGGTTCTTGTGTTATGTGAAGGGTTAAATAACACTTCCCTGTTTACTTTATCCTACCATTAATGATTTTATAGACCTTTATCATGTTCCCCCTCCTAGTTATCTGATTTTTAAGATGATTCTCCCAGTCTTTTTAATCTCTCCTCATAGGGAAGCTGCTCTCTCCCCCTAATCATTGTCACTGCCCTTCTTTTTTGAGAGGGGGTGACCAGAAGTGCACACGGTATTTAAGCTGTGGGCATACCAGGGATTTATATAGCAGCATTGTGATATTTTCTGTTTTATTACTTATCCCTTTCCTAACATTTCCTAACATTTTGGTATCATTTTTGACTGCCACTGCACATTGACTGAATGTTTTCAGAGAACTATCCACGACTCCAAAATTTCTTTCTTGAATGGTAATGGATAATTTTGGCCCCATAATTTTGTATGTACAGTTGGGATTATTTTTTCCATTGTGTATTATTTTTCACTTATCAGTGCTCAATTTCATCAGCCATTTTGTCACCCAGTCACCCAGTTTTGTGAGATCCCTTTGTAATTCTTTGCAGTCATCTTTGGACTTAACTATATTGCATAATTTTGTATCATCTGCAAATTTTGCCACCTCACCGTTTGTCACTTTTTCCAGATCATTTATTAATTTGTTGAAAAGTGCAGGTACTGATGTATATCCTTGGGGGACCCTGCTACTTACCTCTCTCAATTGAGAACACTGTCCATTTATTCCTACCCTTTGTTTTGTATCAAGGCCTTCCATCTTATCCCATTACTGCTTAGCCTTGTCCACATGCCTTTAACTACCTCAAAAAATTTTAGTACTTTGGTGAGGCATGATTTCCCTTTACAGAACTGTATTGACTCATCCCCAATGTATTGTGTTCATCTATGTGTCTGATAATTCTATTTTCGACTATAATTTCAATCCATTTGCTTAGTACTGAAGTTAGGATTACTGGCCTGTAATTGCCACGATCGCATCTGGCAATGCGTTTTTTAAAAGTAGGCATTGCATTAGCTATTCCCCAGTCATCTGGTACACAGGATGATTTAAGTGATAGGTTAAATACCACAGTTAGTAGTTATGTAATTTCATATCTGTGTTCCTTCAGCACTCTTGGGTGAATACCATCTGGTCATGGTGACTTATTACTGCTTAATTTATCAGCTTCTTCCAAAATCTCCTTTTCAGGGCATGGACCATCAGCACCCATTCTGTGTAATGCCCTAGCAAGGGGTATAGAACTGATCAAATTCCTATTGACTTGGATAGCCCTCTGTCCATGACATCAACTTCCAGCACAAGCTCCCAATGCTGAATGGAAGTGCTCTAAAAATGTCTGGTTTTTTTTTTTCTAGAATGTCCTCCATAGAAAACCTCAGCAAAGAAACTAAATATATAGTGAATATTATGCTATACAATCATATATTATTTCTCTTTATTTGGCAAATTGAAGTATTAAACTTGGGGACAGGACTCCTGACAAGCTCTAATTTTTTTAAGTGTTGGCTATAAAATAAGCTAATAATTTCCCAGGAACTGATTGTTTTTCAATAAGGAACAATTGCAAATATGTGATTGTCTGTAAGTGTTTTGAAAAGATATTTTGACTAGATTAATTTTTTAGTTACACACCATCATCAAGTTTCTGTCACATTTCAATGTTATTGATTTGAAACAGAAGTGGAATTTTATATCATTTATTCTGTGCTGCATATTGTGTAATTATTCAAATGCTTCATTTTTATTTGTGCTTTCCTATTTGTTTTAAATGTTATTACCTGCTTCAATGCTTTTTCATTTTAGTGAACACACTGATAAATATTTCTATCAATTGCAGATGTGATTTTTGCATAAGTAACTGAAATCCTACTACCATGGTTTAATACAATATTAGACATCAGAGGAACTTGTAGAAGCAATTAAAAACTCTTTGTATATATCTGATTATTGAGTTATTTAAGAATGCTATTAAGGGTTTATTTAAGTTTAAAACTTTAAAGTCATTACTTTCACTGACAGTTTCAGACAGGTTAGGTGCTACCCCAATCATGGATTTTCCCTCACAGGAATGAAGAAATACAACGAGTCCCCACCTGAAGTTTCCTTTGCATTCTTCCCTGGATGGGAAGAATAGAGGTTGGAGAAGGGGGGAAGGGGTTAACTGAATAATGAGGTTAATTAGCCCATTTGTGAAACTAGGGCAGAACTATTCCTCAAGGTTCACAAATGTTCATGGGGGAAAGAACTTGTAGAAAAATAAAACCCATATCTAAGCTAGCACCATCCCTGGGTGTATCAGTGCATCTTCTGTTTCCTCATATAGGGCCAGATTCTACCACCTTTATCTATGAGAAGCAGAATCTTATGCAGTATGTAGTCCCGCTAAATCAATGGGAGTATTCATAAAGTAAGGGACTATTCAACATGACTGAATGTAGCAGACTCCTGCCCTCAGATTGTAACATTCTCAAGGAAAGGACCAGATCTTTCTTTATGTATTTATATAGAATAAATTTTGGTTAAAAGTTTTCAAACAAACCATTTTTAAAAAAAAGTTTTGGTATTTTTTAAATATCCCATTTTAAAAATGAAACCTTGAAACAAAGAGTCATTTGGGGGCATTTGGGTATTTATTTCCTCCCTCCCTTATCTCCTTTTTCAGTGGCAAAATGGAGAAAGTAAAAATGAAGAGAAACAAAGGGAGCTGGGGAAGGGAAAAATTCAAACTGAAAAAACAAAAATGTTGGAAACGAAACATTTTTGTGAAAATATTTCAGATAAAAAATTGTTCCTTTCCAAAATCTGAAAAACAAAAATTATTTTGAGATTTTTTGGGAAATTTTCAGGAAAAATTGTTTCCATTTTTCAACCCATCCAAAATCGAGCTGTGATCATGATAAAGTATATTAGTAGCGCAGAGTTCTTCACTCAAGGGAACTCAAGGACTGTGACAATGCCCTGACCCTACCTTGCCCTAAGACAAACCAACATGGTGGATTTCTTCCTGGTAGGGTGACCAGATAGCAAGTCTGATAAATTGGGACAGGGGGTGGAGGGTAATAAGCACCTATACAAGAAAAAGCCCTGAATATTTGGACTGTCCCTATAAAATTGGGACATCTGGTCACACTACTTCCAGGCCATAGAGAGAGAAATGCACCAAACTAGGGCAATGTAAGCAACAACAGGGAAAGTACCCTTCCTTCCTCTGAAGGTCCCAGGTTCAATATCTTCACAGAGCACTTCCTCAGATCCTGAAAATATTACAGCTTAATTATAACCTTCCACATAGAGAGATTAAAACTGCAATCAGAATGGCTAACGTTATGTTATAATAGTTCTGGCCTTATGTTTTCCTTTCCCTTAAAGGAAGTTCTAGCAGTAGGGGAGGAAGAGTTTTTCTGCATATTGCTTGCTAATATTTTTTTCACTTCCTTTGCATATTTTAATGCAATCAGCACAGCTCACATCTGCGTAGCAATCAAATTACAAAGTCAACATAATCCAATGAAATGGTGAAGAGCCAAATAATCAAATTCAGGTTAATATTAATTGCTGTAGTTTCTGCACCTGGATTTATTATAAAATAAATAAATAAATAAAACCAACATAACTTTCTCCAGCTATGTTCAAAGTTAAAAGAAAGTTGATTCTTTGTTTAATTTTTAACCATTTTTTTCTTTTCTTCTTTGATTTTGGGGATTTTATATACATATGCATGTATGTATCTATCAATCACCTCATAGCACTTGTATCATTTTTCCTCTCCAAAGAACTTTTAAAAATATTAAGTAATTTGTCATCCCTAAGAGGTACATATCACAGATTTACAGAATCTGTGCTATGCCCTGGCCTTTAAACAGTCTCCTGTGAGTAACCCCTTTAGAGTGGCAGACCCCCTGGATTCACCCTTTTCCACAAAAGCAGGCCAAGCAGTCTCAATGCCTCCTTGACTGGCTTTGGAGCTCTAGCACTCTGTTGATCACCATCACCTCTTACACTTTAATTTAGACTTCTGTGGAGACTTTCCCTTCTCAGGGAGTAGCACAACCAGTAAAGTATTTGCAGTGAGGCTGGGCAGTCTTTCAAAACAGGGTAGCATTTATTAGTCACCCTGAACACAGCATAAGAAAGTCCTTAGGTCAGCATGGGAAAAGTAAGTTTAAGAGAGAATCCATATTGGTAGAAGCAATGGTTTTGCCATGCTATGATCCTCTGAGATCCATCTTTGCACTCTCTGATCCTGTCTGTCTTTGTTTTTATGTCTGAGAGACCTTGTCTCTTCACAGCCACAGCCTGAAGAAACAATTTGTTCGCACCTGTCCTTTTGTCTCAGTTCTCCACCATTAATGCCATGAATTACGGGTTTAGACACGGTTTCTGTTGCCTAATGTTCAGAATAGTGGTTTTTACATTTTAAAAATATATTTTCATAATACCCCTGTTCCAAATAGATATTCCAAATTCAAATAATCCTGAAATGTAGCCAATAATTCCATCTAGATTTTGAAGTCTCCTAGTTGAAATAATATCAGATTGCAGAATAATCTTTTAACCAGCCATCAAGGTGTGTGCCTGTTCCTGATAAGATGTTATTATATTAACAAAGAAGTATACAGTAATGATACATTTACTTTTACACAATAATCAGATTTAGCCATATTTCAATGAGAGTTATTCAGAACCAGAGGTTTATGCATAAACTCACTTTGCTTAATAATGTACAGTTTAAATAATAGCTAGATCTGCCATGGCTAGTGGTCTGTATAATATCTCCATAGTCAATTCCATATTCAGTTGTCCATATATGGTAGGTTGAAGTGTAGTTGACCAGTTTGTTATTTCTAACATTTCTTCTTATGGCTAGGGTTTCTTCACTTTGCATTTATATCTTCTGGTGTTTCCAGTCTGTGAGATGCACCATTAAACAACTTAAGTTGGTTAACATGATAAACTTCTTTGTTGCTGATTTGTCTCACGTTTCTCTTGTTTTCACTAACCTGAATTTATACACAGATTAACTTTGTTTATTTACAGTGTAATAGGGACCCAAATAATTTATAACACAAGCTATATTTTGGTATAGTATATGTCAGAATATTGACCTAATTTTTCACTCTTAAAGTTTTTTGTTCTCCTTTGTTAAAATACAGTTTTGCTTTTTGTTTGATTTTTCCAGTTCTTTAGCACAAATATATATGTTTTAGATGCTGTTGCAATTATTGCATAAACATGTTCATTTTTATTTCCTTATCATGTGCATACTAATTTTACATAATAACTATAACATTCAACCACTAAAATGGATGCGCACAATCAATTATACAAGAAGGCGTACCGATCTCCCTCACCTGAGCACTTTGTTTTAGCAAGGGTTCGCAACAGTATTTTTACCCAAGCTTTTTAAAGTTAATTTGTTTATTACAGAACTTAAACTTCTGTTAAATATTTGGAAGCACAAACTTTATAAACCAATACATTTTTAATGTAGCACAAAATAAAATAGTATAAAAATGAAAGAAAATTAAGTTTAAATGCAGGTTTATGCAAATACTTTCAGGGTCATAAATATCACATTTGCATATGGTTTTGAGACAAATGTAGAAACCTATTGAAATTTGTTTAGTTAGCATTAACATTTTGCAACATCCCCAGATATCATATATATCTTTATACTTTTAAACATTTTGGCCATTACTTACTTATGACTATATTTTAATAAGAGCACAAACATGTTCATGAACATTTTTGAAAGATATATGATTTTATCAGTATTACTTGTGCATTAATGTTGAGGTTTTTCCCCCTACAGTTTTTTTCCTTGAACAAAAAACCTTTGATTAATTAAAAAAAAAAAACTTTTTGTTTCGAACTGCATTATTTATTGAGACAGAAATATATGTACATTTATTTATAACTGAGGCCTTTTTGAGCTTTGCAAAATGAAATGAAATAAAATAAAATAAAATAAAATGGTATTATGGTGGTGATGTCCCAAGCATAAAATTAAAATATTGTGAGACAATGTATATTAAAAACCTTTTTTTTATAATTATAAGTATAGAATTGGCTTTTGTTGCAACAAAATTAAAACAAAAATTAGTCAGATGATACACACAAAATATAGCAACATAGGTTAAGTTATTGGCTCTGGGAGGTGAGTGAGATTCAAGTAATTAGAGCAAGGGGAGCTGGAAACCAGGACTTCTGGTTTTTATTCTGGCTCTGGGAGAAGAGTGCCTGTTGCTTTTGTTTGCACGTCAAATTGATTACAAGGGGCGTTCTGCTTTCCTACAGATAACTGTTTCTGGGACACTCCATACATATTTTTAAGATTTATAGCCTGTCTTTGCAAGCCTAATTTTTCTCCATCTTGCTGGCTGCATTTTATTGGACAGTCTCCTCGTTTTCCCTTCATTTATTGTAACCTGTAAGCAAGAGGGTTATTACATTTCCTTGTACCTTCCCGTTGCTGTTTTAAGTTTTTATTTTGATCTTGTTGTAGCTTTGACCCTTCTTTTATTTCTTTGATTTGTTTCCTTATTTTTTTAACATTTACTTCATATAATGAATTCTGGGGGTTGTTGTGCCTCATGTCCTGCCTGGGTGAACTGCCCCATATTTACTTAAATATTTGCTTACAGAAAATTCAAGAGCTCCTTTATTCTTTTTGGCTGTCATTACTCTAATTTTAAGGCCCCAGTGTTCCGCTGTTTTAGCCTTTGCTGTATCTGGGCCTTTTGCCCAGAAAGTTTCACTTGTCATTAATCTTTATATATTCTTATAGTGTGGCTTTTCACCCAGGAATTCCTAAAATATTGGCATTTCACCTAAAGTGCTTTATCATGCGCTATCTATAAAACTGGTTACTTTTAAAAGGCATTTCACCTCAACGCAGTAGCACTTATTATAACACCTCCCCCCCTGAAGGCCTCACCTGCCAGCTGCACAAGTGTATGTGAGATTAACAAACACTACAGTCCCACTGCTTACTCAACGTTCTCCCCTCCGAGCAATTAGGTTGAGACCGCGCACTGCTTGGTTTGACTGACGTTTTCGCTAGACAGCTCCTGGCTCAGCTCCCCAATTTCTTGATAACTTGTACAGTCAGTTCCTTGACCACACTTTGCTTCATTATTGAATACATTCAAAAGACCAAATAACCAATGTCAATCAGGTTTTGTGCTACGAGTCAATAATAATCTAGTACAGGGAAAAGGTTCTATATGATACCAGTCTCTAGGTAGCTGATCATGCTGCATTGTTACATTCACCTTATGCAGGTGAGCTCCCAAAGTTATACATTCAGCCAGGAATATTTATAGAATGTTTTTACAAGTTGTACAATTATTTTCACGTCACTAAAATCCAACCCACCAGTTCATCCCCGTTCCTTAACTTGTTGTTTTGTTCCTCTCCTTATCTGTTTTGGATAGTAGCATTCCAGGTACTGATCTGTGAATGTACCTCCTAGGTGTGTACCAGGGTAGAACAATCATATATTTTGTCCTTTTCCTTTGTGACATTCCAGTAGCGGCCTGTGAGACTAACTCCCTACCTGTGCTATAGCAAAACACTCATATGTCCTGATCCTGATCATTTTTTTATCTACTTAAGCCCAAACTTATTTCAGCTAATGCAAGGTATTATGGGATACTTAGCACAAGTGAACTGAATTATAAAAGACAGGCCAAACTGAGCTATATAACTATCATTATGATTATGTTCTTCATGCATACTTATATGCATACTTTGAATATTACAAATATCCCATTTATGTGACCTATCCGAATGATGATTGTTGACCAATATATGCTGGCTAGTATAATTAATATTAAATATTATACTAGCCAGCATATATTGGTCAACAATCATCATTCGGATAGGTCACATACACGGGATTTCAGTAAAATTCAAAGTTTAAAAGTGGCCCATGCTGCTGCAAAGTCTAATTTCAATTATTAAATTTGTCTTCAAGAAGGGGGAGGAGGTGGAATGCAGGTGTGGGAATGAGAATGAAGTCTAGGGCATCATGGAAAGGAAGATGCTGTTTAGCAGGATGGAAATGTCAATTACAGGATCAATCACAGTTTAACAAGACATAGGGCCAACTATAGGAATCTCTCCATGTGCAGGATTCCGACTGAAGTAAGTGGAGTGCTACAAAATTGGACTTAGTCCTCCCATTGTCTTTGATATGCATTCAGGATGGTAATGGGTAATTGGTAAGTAATTACCAGTTATGACATTAGATTGTCTTGTGATTTCACTTGGGCAATGAGACCACACAGATCAAGTCAAAACCTACAGAAAGTAGGGTGGGGAGGTTAGCTATAAGGTCCTTGAATATGTTTATGTGCTACTGGTGGGCTCTACAATAATATCCAGAACATGCTATTGTACAGAATTAGTTTGCAGCCAGAATCTCAATATCAACCAGAATTGTCAATGGGCAAGAGCACAAATGATGTTAAAACATCTGTTTGCTACCACTTTACCAGTACAAGTTCACTTCTTTAATTAAATTCAGAGTTGAGGAAGCCATAGAAGTCGAAACAATGCAATGGGCCTTTCTTTCTCCATAGCTAATTCAGAGCTAACTTAGAGATGAGTAAAAAGTCTCATGCTCAAAGCAGACTGAATTGATTTTGGTTTTTCAGAGGAAAAAATTGCTTCTTGACAATGCTGCTTAGTTTAGTTTCACCATAGGAGAAAAGTAATTTGTGCCTATGAAATTATTTTACAATTGGAATAAACAAAAATTAAATGTGCAGGGGAAATTCAAATACAAAGGTTAAATATCACTCTCTGGGCTAGCCATTAGCTATCTGAATATCATGCACACATGACCAGCAGCAATCAGAGTCATGGTTGGAAGAAGCAGGATCTTGAATGGGCTTCCTGCCAAATGAAAGGAAGCATTTGTTTCCTCTTTTTTTCTCGCATGTCTTTACTGGGGGAGTTGGTACCTGAAAGGGAACAATCTGTAGGAGAAAGACAGTATAGCAAGTTATAGTAACATTTTAGTATTGAAGGATGCTAAGCCCATCTATCTATCAAAAGAATAGCACATTGTGGAAGGGGAGGAGAATGCTGCACTTCTCTTGATTTGTTCCCTTTGCTGGAATTGGTGACAAAGGCCAGATTTTAAAAGGTTTTTAGGTGTTTCAAGATGCAGATAGGCACCCAGTGGGATTTTCAGACGTGATAGGGGCCTAACTGCATCTTCAGATGCCTCAATGGGTTTTGGATCAGGGTCAAAAGCCCAGATCCACGAAGGTATTAAAGCTCCTAACTTCCACGGAAATCAATGGAGCCGAAATATCTTTGTGGAACTGGGACAAAGTCACTTCTAAGAATGGAGCAATAACTAGAGTGGCACTTCAGAAAATTCTTCAGAAGAACATAGTTTCTCAGAGGCCAGCAGAAACAGCATCCACCATCATTCTCCATATCTGTGTATTGTGGTGCTCAGAAGCTCCAACACTATTGCACAGCCATGAAGAAAAGATGACTGAGAGCAGTCAGTGCCCTTTGCAAAATGTCATTAATAAAACTTTATTACTTACTGTCAGTTAGCGTTTTTTTAATTATTCTTAGAATTCATTATTACATTTAAAATATATGTACCTGCTCTTGTTCTCACTGAAGTCAAAGGCAAAATTCCCAGTAGTTCTAAGCAGGCTTGTAAAAATAGTTCAATTCTAAATAACGATGGCCCAATTCTGCTCATACTTACCACATATATCTTTACTTATGTGGGTAGGTCTATTAACGTTATCCATGTGCAAAAGTGTTTGGGCCTAATGTTGGTCATTTGACAGCTTGTGTAAATATAATATTTGTTACTTTCTATATTGATTTGACCAATTGACTTTGCCAAAGATCCTTCACTCTGCCCTCTTTTTCTATTTTAATGATTTCTACCAAAAAATAGACACTTCCAGGAGGAAAATAATAAAGCTATATAACTTTTTTATCACTTTTGAGGGAATATATATCTATATATGTATTTTGCCTTCAACTTTTTACTGTTTACCATTTTACTGTAAGTATAAGAAAAACTGCTTTTGCAGAAAAAAGGGTGATTCTTCACCTGGCAAAAATATATGATTGGTTTTAAAGTGAAAGTTAACCAAATATTATCACAAAAGCTATGCTTTTTTGAAACCTCATTTCAGCAAGGTACTTAAGCATGTGCTTTACTTTAAGCACATGAGTCTACTCAAACACTTAGGCACGTTCTTAAGTACTTTGTGCTAAATTGAGGCTTAAATGGCAAAAAATCTGACATTTTGTCCTGATCCAAATTCATCCATTTTGATGAGTGAAATTGCTTTTGTTCCTACAACTCTGGACGGACTTCTACAGGCATCTCTGACAACAGCCATTCAATTTATCCAAATATAATTGCACCAACACAAACAGATGCTGCTTCTTGCAGGGCTTAGGCAATTCAAAAGAGCTTCATGTGAAGGTGACAGATTTTTGCACTGTAAAATCCTAACCAGTTAGACTGCTGATCAAATTAATTTTTATCACAGCTTTTCTGACTGGCCTAAAGTATAAGGACAAAATACTTAGCATTTATATACTGTTATTTTATCTTCAAACCACCGTACTGAAGTTAACAATGGAAACTAATCCTCATAGGACCTCTGTGAAGTAAATACAGTAACAAAAATGCATAATTAATAATCGTTTACACTTCTACAGTGCATTCTATCTGAGGATCTCAAAGTGCTTTATGTACTTTAATGGATAAATCCTCACAGATACACTGTGAGTTAAGCTTCAAAACACCAAGTAAGTATCATTAGCCCCATTTTACAGGTCTAACAACGATAATATCTCCCCTTATATAGAACCTTTCATTTGTATGTCACACAGATATTTAGAGATATTAATTAAGCATCCCAACATCTGAGAGTCAGATTTTATCCCTTTTTGACTAGAGGCTAACCTGAGGACAGAAAGATTAAATGTCCTGCCTAATAGCCAATCTGGGGCTAGAACCCAAGTAGCAGATTTCCAGCTTTGGGGTCTAAGCAAGATCAACATTGCCTAAACAATATTATAGTATGAAACCACAGTGGCCTATCCTGGGCTCTAGTTCTGCCACTGACTTGTTGTGTGAGGTGGGGCAACTGGCAAAGTCACTTTGTCATGAACTCACAGCTGAACCCAGACCCAGCTCATTGCCCTCAAGTGATTCAGCTAATGAATCTGGCCTCTTGATAGTCTGAAGACTCCA
Source organism: Lepidochelys kempii (assembly GCF_965140285.1). NCBI lineage: Eukaryota > Metazoa > Chordata > Testudines > Cheloniidae > Lepidochelys > Lepidochelys kempii. The sequence goes on along the minus strand of NC_136381.1, from coordinate 246,590,799 downwards.
GAAGGCACATTCTTAAACCCTGCCGCAGGCATAGGTCCCTGGCTGCTCAATAGTCTTCCATGCCTGAAGTTATGTTTCTGGTCCTGCTTCTGTGCTCAGCTCCTCCCTTATGTCAGGCCCTTGTTCTTCCCCTGTTCTGGCTGATATTCTGTCTCTGACCCATATGACTTCTGACCATGGCTCTGACCCTCAGCTCCAGATTCCTGGTTCTTGGTCCTGGCTCACACCCTGGACATAGTAACTCGGCTCCTGATTTGGGCTCTGACCAGTAGGCATAGTCACCTCTGTTCCGAGCACTAGGCCAGCCTCCTGTCCTGACCATTAGGCAAGACTTTCCCACAGCCGGGGCCTTAACCCACTTTAGTATTTGTACATCCTAGTTTCCTCAGCTATATAATAGAGATACTTACACTTCTCTACTTCATAGGCATATTGTAAAACATTTAATTAATATCCCTTATAAAATCCTTGGATGAAATGTGCTATGTAACTTAACACATAGCTTATCATATAACAACTAATTTACAATGACTATGGAGCTTACTAGAATTATATAGTCAAAAGAGGTTGGCATTATCTGAAGATGAAGCTAAAACTGGCAATCTCAAAATTAGGAGAGTCCCAGAAATCTACCTTTCCATTTCAAAAGTAATAAAACACTTCTGTAGGTCGAGGAAAAAGCTGAAGAGAAATATTTTATTCGATTGTGAAACATAAAACCATTGACCTGTCTGAGGGAGGGTGCATGGGCCGTAGTGTGCAATACACTATGATGACGACATGGTAAGCCCACAGGGTTTTTCCTATTCTCGCCCAAGTCTCAAACAATAGCAACAAAAGAAGACTGTAAAAACCTTCCCATGCAGTTCAATCTTTTAGGGCAGTTTAACCAGGCCCTTTGAAATTTCCCAGGCTTGACGCAGCCGCAAGATGATGCATCCTGCCCCATTACACTGTGACATGGTGTCAGCAGCACAGCTTGCGATCATCCCTCTCCCTCACATCTAACTACTAGGACGCTGCTATATGGGCCTGTTTCTTTCACATTACCAGAGGGGGAAGCAGACACAGGGGGGACAAAATGCTTCCTTTTTCTGCCTGCCCTTGACATTGTTTACAATCTATAAATACAGCGTCCGTGATACAATGCACTTCAACCTCAGCTATTATTTCTCTGGGCCCAAGGACAGCAAGTTTGTCACCTGGAATTAGAAGAGCCTTTCTTGCACAGAAGGAGCCTCTTCCTCTTGCCGGTTGTGAGTGGGGTTTTTGTTTTGTTTTTGTTTTTGTTTAGATTAAGAAGTACACTTTTATTCTCTTCTCCTATTTCTATCCTGGTAAGATGCAATTCTAATGCTGCACTCTTTTGGACAGCTCATTAGCCACATATGCAGCACAGAAGGCACCTCTGCTAAATGATCTAATGGTCTCATCTAGCCTTAAATTCTATGAAACTATGGGCTTGTCTACACAGTGTATTAATCTGCACTAGAGAGGTGTAAATTCTCATGCGTAGTAGGGTGGTGCATGCTAACTGGCCCATGTGTACTCTGGTGGTGTGCACTACAAGTTCTCTAGTACTCTCTTAAACAGGACTACATTAATGCACACTAGGGAAATTTTAGTGCACACCAGCAGGGTCCACATGGGCTAGTTAGTGTGTAACATGTTGATGCGCACTAGCGTTTACACCCCTATAATAAAGCCTAAGGAACTATGTAGACAAGCCCTAAGACTATGAAACTGGGGGATCTGCTTGGTAGATGGGAGCTGTCAAGGTTCCTTCCCCACTCTGAACTCTAGGGTACAGGTGTGGGGACCTGCATGAAAGACCCCCTAAGCTTATTCTTACCAGCTTAGGTTAAAAACTTCCTCAAGGTACAAACTTTGCCTTGGCCTTGAACCGTATGCTGCCACCACCAAGCATTTTAAACAAAGAACAGGGAAAGAGCCCACTTGGAGATGTCTTCCCCCAAAATATCCTCCCAAACCCTTGGATTTTAAGAACAATGAAAAGCAATCAGGTTCTTAAAAGAAGAATTTTAATTAAAGAAAAAGTAAAAGAATCACCTCTGTAAAATCAGGATGGTAAATACCTTATGTTCTCTCCACAGGTATCGTTGCGGAGAGTGGACCAGATGTTATGTCTGGGGCGAGAAAGCAGAAGGAGACTCCGCTGGTTGGAAGGCATGAGATGCGCTGTCCTGAGGTTGGGGGTTCCACGACCACCACCCCCAAGAGGAGAAGGCGGGTGGTGGTGGTCGGGGACTCTCTCCTCCGGGGGACTGAGTCATCTATCTGCCGCCCTGACCGGGAAAACCGAGAAGTCTGCTGCTTGCCAGGGGCTAAGATTCGTGATGTGACGGAGAGACTGCCGAGACTCATCAAGCCCTCGGATCGCTACCCCTTCCTGCTTCTCCACGTGGGCACCAATGATACTGCCAAGAATGACCTTGAGCGGATCACTGCGGACTATGTGGCTCTAGGAAGAAGAATAAAGGAGTTGGAGGCGCAAGTGGTGTTCTCGTCCATCCTCCCCGTGGAAGGAAAAGGCCTAGGTAGGGAGCGTCGAATCGTGGAAGTCAACGAATGGCTACGCAGATGGTGTCGGAGAGAAGGCTTTGGTTTCTTTGACCATGGGATGGTGTTCCATGAAGGAGGAGTGCTGGGTAGAGACGGGCTCCATCTTACGAAGAGAGGGAAGAGCATCTTTGCCAGCAGGCTGGCTAACCTAGTGAGGAGGGCTTTAAACTAGGTTCACCGGGGGAAGGAGACCAAAGCCCTGAGGTAAGTGGGAAAGCGGGATACCGGGAGGCAGCACAGGCAGGAATGTCTGTGAGGGGAGGGCTCCTGCCTCATACTGGCAATGAGGGGCGATCAACAGGTTATCTCAAGTGCTTATATACAAATGCACAAAGCCTTGGAAACAAGCAGGGAGAACTGGAGGTCCTGGTGATGTCAAGGAACTATGACGTGATCGGAATAACAGAGACTTGGTGGGATAACTCATATGACTGGAGTACTGTCATGGATGGTTATAAACTGTTCAGGAAGGACAGGCAGGGCAGAAAAGGTGGGGGAGTAGCACTGTATGTAAGGGAGCAGTATGACTGCTCAGAGCTCCGGTACGAAACTGCAGAAAAACCTGAGTGTCTCTGGATTAAGTTTAGAAGTGTGTGCAACAAGAGTGATGTAGTGGTGGGAGTCTGCTATAGACCACCGGACCAGGGGGATGAGGTGGATGAGGCTTTCTTCCGGCAGCTCACGGAAGCTACTAGATCGCATGCCCTGATTCTCATGGGTGACTTTAATTTTCCTGATATCTGCTGGGAGAGCAATACAGCGGTGCATAGACAATCCAGGAAGTTTTTGGAAAGCGTAGGGGACAATTTCCTGGCGCAAGTGCTAGAGGAGCCAACTAGGGGGGGTGCTTTTCTTGACCTGCTGCTCACAAACCGGGTAGAATTAGTGGGGGAAGCAAAAGTGGATGGGAATCTGGGAGGCAGTGACCATGAGTTGGTTGAGTTCAGGATCCTGACGCAGGGAACAAAGGTAAGCAGCAGGATACGGACCCTGGACTTCAGGAAAGCAGACTTCGACTCCCTCAGGGAACGGATGGCCAGGATCCCCTGGGGGACTAACTTGAAGGGGAAAGGAGTCCAGGAGAGCTGGCTGTATTTCAAGGAATCCCTGTTGAGGTTACAGGGACAAACCATCCCGATGAGTCGAAAGAATAGTAAATATGGCAGGCGACCAACTTGGCTTAATGGTGAAATCCTAGCGGATCTTAAACATAAAAAAGAAGCTTACAAGAAGTGGAAGGTTGGACATATGACCAGGGAAGAGTATAAAAATATTGCTCGGGCATGTAGGAATGTTATCAGGAGGGCCAAATCGCACCTGGAGCTGCAGCTAGCCAGAGATGTCAAGAGTAACAAGAAGGGTTTCTTCAGGTATGTTGGCAACAAGAAGAAAGCCAAGGAAAGTGTGGGCCCCTTACTGAATGAGGGAGGCAACCTAGTGACAGAGGATGTGGAAAAAGCTAATGTACTCAATGCTTTTTTTGCCTCTGTTTTCACTAACAAGGTCAGCTCCCAGACTGCTGCGCTGGGCATCACAAAATGCGGAAGAGATGGCCAGCCCTCTGTGGAGATAGAGGCGGTTAGGGACTATTTAGAAAAGCTGGACGTGCACAAGTCCATGGGGCCGGACGAGTTGCATCCGAGAGTGCTGAAGGAATTGGCGGCTGTGATTGCAGAGCCACTGGCCATTATCTTTGAAAACTCGTGGCGAACCGGGGAAGTCCCGGATGACTGGAAAAAGGCTAATGTAGTGCCAATCTTTAAAAAAGGGAAGAAGGAAGATCCTGGGAACTACAGGCCAGTCAGCCTCACCTCAGTCCCTGGAAAAATCATGGAGCAGGTCCTCAAAGAATCAATCCTGAAGCACTTGCATGAGAGGAAAGTGATCAGGAACAGCCAGCATGGATTCACCAAGGGAAGGTCATGCCTGACTAATCTAATCGCCTTTTATGATGAGATTACTGGTTCTGTGGATGAAGGGAAAGCAGTGGATGTATTGTTTCTTGACTTTAGCAAAGCTTTTGACACGGTCTCCCATAGTATTCTTGTCAGCAAGTTAAGGAAGTATGGGCTGGATGAATGCACTATAAGGTGGGTAGAAAGCTGGCTAAATTGTCGGGCTCAACGGGTAGTGATCAATGGCTCCATGTCTAGTTGGCAGCCGGTATCAAGTGGAGTGCCCCAAGGGTCGGTCCTGGGGCCAGTTTTATTCAATATCTTCATAAATGATCTGGAGGATGGTGTGGATTGCACTCTCAGCAAATTTGCGGATGATACTAAACTGGGAGGAGTGGTAGATACGCTGGAGGGGAGGGATAGGATACAGAAGGACCTAGACCCAATTGGAAGATTGGGCCAAAAGGAATCTGATGAGGTTCAATAAGGATAAGTGCAGGGTCCTGCACTTAGGACGGAAGAACCCAATGCACAGCTACAGACTAGGGACCGAATGGCTAGGCAGCAGTTCTGCAGAAAAGGACCTAGGGGTGACAGTGGACGAGAAGCTGGATATGAGTCAGCAGTGTGCCCTTGTTGCCAAGAAGGCCAATGGCATTTTGGGATGTATAAGTAGGGGCATAGCGAGCAGATCGAGGGACGTGATCGTTCCCCTCTATTCGACATTGGTGAGGCCTCATCTGGAGTACTGTGTCCAGTTTTGGGCCCCACACTTGAAGAAGGCTGTGGATAAATTGGAGAGAGTCCAGCGAAGGGCAACAAAAATGATTAGGGGACTGGAACACATGAGTTATGAGGAGAGGCTGAGGGAGCTGGGATTGTTTAGCCTGCAGAAGAGAAGAATGAGGGGGGATTTGATAGCTGCTTTCAACTACCTGAAAGGGGGTTCCAAAGAGGATGGCTCTAGACTGTTCTCAATGGTAGCAGATGACAGAACGAGGAGTAATGGTCTCAAGTTGCAGTGGGGGAGGTTTAGATTGGATATTAGGAAAAACTTTTTCACTAAGAGGGTGGTGAAACACTGGAATGCGTTACCTAGGGAGGTGGTAGAATCTCCTTCCTTAGAGGTTTTTAAGGTCAGGCTTGACAAAGCCCTGGCTGGGATGATTTAACTGGGAATTGGTCCTGCTTTGAGCAGGGGGTTGGACTAGATGACCTTCTGGGGTCCCTTCCAACCCTGATATTCTATGATTCTATGATTCTATGATTCTTATAGGGTAATCAGATTCAAAACATAGAGAATCCCTCTAGGCAAAACCTTAAGTTACAAAAGACACAAAAACAGGAATATACATTCCATCCAGCACAGCTTATTTTACCAGCCATTAAACAAAAGGAAATCTAACGCATTTCTAGCTAGATTACTTACTAACTTAACAGGCATTGGAAGGCTGAGTTCCTGATGTGTTCCCGGCAAAAGCATCACACAGACAGACAAACCCTTTGTTCCCCCCCCCTCCAGATTTGAAAGTATCTTGTCCCCTCATTGGTTATTTTGGGTCAGGTGCCAGCAAGATTATCTTAGCTTCTTAACCCTCTACAAGTGAAAGGGTTTTGCTTCTGTCCAGGAGAGATTTTATAGGGCTGTATACGGAAAGGTGGTTACCCTTCCCTTTATTTTTATGACAGGAGACATATAGGATGATGCTTGTCACCAGCACTAACAAGACTTTTGGAAAGAAGCATGCAAGAAGGAAAGTATAGTGAATAAGGCACTGGACTGAGACTCAAAAATCTTTGTGCTCAATTCCTGGTTCAGTCACAGACTTCCTGTGTGACATTGGGCAAGTCACTTGTCTACTCTGAAATAATTTCAGTTCCTAATCTGAAAACTAGGGATCATGCTTCCCTACCTCACAGGGGTGGTGGGACAATAAAATCCATTAATGATTATGAGGCAATGAAGGTGAAATTCACCCCAGGCAGAAAACCAACACAGAGCACCACTTTGCACCCACCTAACCATCACTTGTTAAGTCATACACCTTGCTCTGACTCTCTGAAGAGGGACGAATGTCACCTGGAGGTATTTTCCAACCAAGCCCTCCCACCTCTCCTTAACAAAGTGTGGCAAACCTGATCTGATCCTTTGTGCAGGAGGTAGGAGGCAGAGAGCTGGCAAGCACAGCCTCATGAGGGCATGCTGTGTTTATGTGCTGTGAAGGAGTGGGGGAAATATGAAAGTAAGTCAGTAGATACCTGACTAGCCAAATCCCCCTGGTGAGGGCTGTAGTACAGCCTATTACTCAAGTGGTTTACAGGATCTAGGATTTCTCACTTTATGAGGAACAAAGGGAATGACTCCAAAGCTTAGTGGATGCTAGAAAAGTCTGGTGGTAGAACTATATCAGTATAGCTAGACCAGAAAACCCTCCTAGTACAGAAGCATCTTATACTGGTGAACAAGCACTTTTGTCAGTGTAGCTTATACTGGTACAGTGAACAAAATAATCTATACCAGTTGTAGCATGCTGCTGGGGATGCCCAGAGCTGTGAGCCTCTGTGTTAACTCTCTACCTCAACAAGAGCGAGCTTTGCTGGTGATTAGACTGTTTGTTAGCTCCCTGCCACACCAGCCTGTCTTCCTTACCAGCAGACCTCACAAGGCTCTCCCTGCCCAGACCTCGCCTAGCAGGTAACAATCAGTGAACTCCAGCCCCTGAGCTCCTCAAAGATGTCTCTGCAATGCACAGCCTCAACCACTGTGCATTCACAGATACTAAATTCACTGCTGTGTTAAGGAGTCAGTATATCACAGGTTCTTAATTTACTTAAGGTAAATGCAACCCTTCCCTTCAAGCACAGCACTGAACTGGTCTATAGTAAAACAAGTTTATTAACAAAGGAGCATGGATTAAGTGATACCAAGTACAAGAGATAAAGGTACAAATGGTTACAATCCTATAAAAGTGAAAACACACATCCAAAAGTCTAAAACTTAATCTAGCAAGACTCAGTCTTTGATCAAGGTGGTTTCTCTCACCTTGAGTTTCCTTTCCAGCTTTATACTGGCCAGCCTGGACCCATCACAGAGATCAGATCACTTATCTCTATAAGGTGAAGGATAAAGATGGAGTCTCTTTCTCTTCCTTATATTCCAAAAGGGATTGCCTTTGCTTTACAAGTTAGGAAGGCCTCCTGGAGATTCAGCCTCTTGTGTGTGGGTGAAGGAGCCATGTTAATTCTCTGTCTCTCAGGTTCAGACTCTGGATAACCTCTGCTGGTTTAGCTTGATGGCTTCATTTACTGCTAATATGTAAATTGAGGAACCCACATTCCTTTGTCTAGGACAGATCTATTACCTGGCTAGGCTCTCTGGTCTTAAACATGTTCTAGTATCATACAGAGGGAATCCATAACATCACATATAAGGTTAACACATGCAGTTACAATTATATTAATAACCAGTGTGTTGTTAGCTTTCAAATGATATCTCACAAGGCACATTTGGTACAAATATTATTGCAATAGTGTTTAGGGTGTGAATATAAGGGTGTCTAGGGTCGCAGAGCAAAAAAGTCTTTCTCCGGGTATAACCATGTACTTACTTTCCAGGATAGAAATGTTGTAAAAAAAATCACACCTCTAATGACATTATTATACCAGCAAAGGATTCAATGTAGACCTAGCCAAAGAAGTCATTTTTTAATGCATGGAATAATAAACACATCCCTCCTGTTACTATTAGCAGGAGTGGTATGTCCCTTTATGTCAGGAGCAGCACTGAATACATATGCCTCCACGTTAGCAAGTACAATGGAAATTGTTTTCTGGTACCATTAACTATTAATCATTATAGTCTGATTTAACTTTATTCTTTAAAAAATTGTGTCATGCAAGAGAGAGGCCCAGTGATTTATTTCAGGTTTTAGAGTAGCAGCCGTGTTAGTCTGTATCCGCAAAAGGAACAGAAGTACTTGTGGCACCTTAGAGACTAACAAATTTATTAGAGATAGGTTAGAAGTTACGATTTAGAGTGGATTTAGAAGCTTGTTCCTATCAATTCTTAATGATGCTGGAAACATGGAAATACATGAATTAAGATATTGCTTTACACTTTAAAGTAAGGCGTTGATTTGATTAGCCTGGTGCATTTGAGGAGATAAAAGATACAGGGCAGCTGTTTCCTCCCCCCCCCCCCTTTTTTTTTTTGTCAAGAGGAACTGAAAAGCAAGATACAGAGTATATTTATAGCATATATTCATCTCCTCATCCTGTCAAGTCTTAAAAGGGGTTTGACCTAAATACTTAAAACTAGTGTATCATTTGTAAGGAAGAGACTGTACAGATTGTAGCATTCTAAGACAGGATTTTTAACTTAAAACATATAAACAATGTGCATGAAGTAACTATAAATCACCTGTAAAATAGTTCAGATTACAAACTAGAGGTGAAGGAAGCAAATCTCCTTAATCAATGCACATGTACCACAGCACTAGTCAGGAGTGCTTGGATACTTCTGAAAAGAATTAAAGAATAGCATTGCAGTTTAGTACTAATTAGTGTCTGTCTTTCACTGCCTTCTGCTGGCTGGGAAAAAAATCAGTCATTTTCATGCGTTTAGGCTAAATTCTGGACCCACTGCACACACCAGGTGAGTGGATCATGCTGGGCAGGACTGTAGAGCTGTAATGGATGGACTCTTCCCTCCAAGCTACATGACCTACTTCAGGGCTGCAGTGGTCCTGTTTCCAGAGTTGAAAGTGGGAATGGCTGGTTGGTTCATGTACTCACAGATCCAATAGCTCTATCACCACTTGCTATGGCATCTAGGTGTTTCCACAGTGCATACCTGCCTGACTTTACAGGCACATCTTCCCACTTTGTTGGTAGATGGACTTTCTTGAATCAGGCTAGCTCACCTCTGAGTTACAGCTGAAATTTCATACAATTTATTGCAGAGACAAGAGGAGGTGAGGTAACATCTTTTATTGGACTATCTTCTGCTGGAAGTTGATCTAATAAAAGATATTACCTTCCCCACCTTGTCTTTCTAATTTTCTTGGACCAACATGGCTAAAACACTGCCAACATACCATTTATTACTCAGTTATATTATGTTTTATTTAAGGAAGATGAATTTGTATAAAGCCCCAGGTAAATCATTTATTCTGGGATTATCCTCTGCTCTTCTTTCCTGGCTCTTCATAGTCTCTGATTGCTGTGCCACCTTTAAATATCATTGTTTGTGCGAGTATAAAATGCTACCATTTTGATCTTGTTTTTGTTTCTATTTTGCATGCACTGAGCATGTCCTGCTACCGCCCCAGGGTAGCATAGATACAGCATAACAATTCTATGCCACAACTCTTGAGCTCTAGCAGGAAGGGTGTTCCCAGGATAAAAGGGAGCGTAGCCAATGCGTCCCTTGGCCCGAGTGATTTCTGGTAGCTTAAATGGCCCATTGGAGGCAATAAAAAGTGAGGAGCTAATTTGAGTCCTGATGCTGCTCTAAGTTGAACATGATCAGAGAGCCATACGGGTGATATAAAGCCCTTCCTGTCTGCACTGAGCACAGCTCAGCTGGAGTAGCCAATTCACTTTGTACTGGTATAGACTAATAGATTCCTAGGGTCCAGAGCCAGAAAGTGATCATCTAGTCTGACATCCTGTATAATACCATAGAAATTCCCCCAAATAATTGCTTTTAGAAAAACAGCCAATCTTGATTTAAAAATTAAAAGGAGTACTTGTGGCACCTTAGAGACTAACCAATTTATTTGAGCATAAGCTTTCGTGAGCTACAGCTCACTTCATCGGATGCATACTGTGGAAACTGCAGAAGACATTATATACACAGAGACCATGAAACAATACCTCCTCCCACCCCACTCTCCTGCTGGTAATAGCTTATCTAAAGTGATCACTCTCCTTACAATGTGTACGATAATCAAGTTGGGCCATTTCCAGCACAAATCCAGGTTTTCTCACCCTCCGCGCCCCCCCCCCCCCCCCCACAAACTCACTCTCCTGCTGGTAATAGCCCATCCAAAGTGACCACTCTCTTTACAATGTGTATGATAATCAAGGTGGGCCATTTCCACCACAAATCCAGGTTTTCTCATCCCCCCCCCTTTTTTTTCCAAAAACCACACACACAAACTCACTCTCCTGCTGATAATAGCTTATCCAAAGTGACCACTCTCCCTACAATGTGCATGATAATCAAGGTGGGCCATTTCCAGCATAAATCCAAGTTTAACCAGAACGTCTGAGGGGGTGGGGGGTAGGAAAAAACAAGGGGAAATAGGCTACCTTGCATAATGACTTAGCCACTCCCAGTCTTTATTTAAGCCTAAATTAATAGTATCCAATTTGCAAATGAATTCCAATTCAGCAATTTCTCGCTGGAGGCCAGTCCTTGCCTACAGACAGCCCCCCCAACCTGAAGCAAATACTCACCAACAACCACATACCACACAACAGAACCACTAACCCAGGAACCTATCCTTGCACAAAGCCCGTTGCCAACTGTGCCCACATATCTATTCAGGGGACACCATCACAGGGCCTAATAACATCAGCCACACTATCAGAGGCTCGTTCACCTGCACATCCACCAATGTGATATATGCCATCATGTGCCAGCAATGCCCCTCTGCCATGTACTTTGGTCAAACTGGACAGTCTCTACGTAAAAGAATAAATGGACACAAATCAGATGTCAAGAATTATAACATTCATAAACCAGTCAGAGAACACTTCAATCTCTCTGGTCACACAATTACAGACATGAAGGTCGCTATCTTACAACAAAAAAACTTCAAATCCAGACTCCAGCGAGAAACTGCTGAATTGAAATTAATTTGCAAATTGGATACTATTAATTTAGGCTTAAATAGAGACTGGGAGTGGCTAAGTCATTATGCAAGGTAGCCTATTTCCCCTTGTTTTTTCCTAAACCCCCCCCCAGACGTTCTGGTTAAACTTGGATTTATGCTGAAAATGGCCCACCTTGATTATCATACACATTGTAAGGAGAGTGATCAGTTTGGATGAGCTATTGCCAGCAGGAGAGTGAGTTTGTGTGTGTGTGTTTTGGGGGGGGGGGGGTAAGAAGACCTGGATTTGTGCTGGAAATGGCCCACCTTGATTATCATGCACATTGTAGGGAGAGTGATCACTTTGGATGAGCTATTACCAGCAGGAGAGTGAGTTTGTGTGTGTGGTTTTTGGAAAAAAAAAAGGGGGGGTGAGAAAACCTGGATTTGTGGTGGAAATGGCCCACCTTGATTATCATACACATTGTAAAGAGAGTGGTCACTTTGGATGGGCTATGACCAGCAGGAGAGTGAGTTTGTTTGTTGGTGGGGGGGGGGCGGAGGGTGAGAAAACCTGGATTTGTGCTGGAAATGGCCCAACTTGATTATCATACACATTGTAAGGAGAGTGATCACTTTAGATAAGCTATTACCAGCAGGAGAGTGGGGTGGGAGGAGGTATTGTTTCATGGTCTCTGTGTATATAATGTCTTCTGCAGTTTCCACAGTATGCATCCAATGAAGTGAGCTGTAGCTCACGAAAGCTTATGCTCAAATAAATTGGTTAGTCTCTAAGGTGCCACAAGTACTCCTGTTCTTTTTGCGAATACAGACTAACACGGCTGTTACTCTGAAACCTGATTTAAAAATTGTCAGTGATTGAAAATTCACCATGATCTTTGTTAAGTTGTTCCATGGTTAATTACTCTGTGTTAAAAATTTATGCCTTATTTCCAGTCTGAATTTATCTTACTTCAACTTCCAGCCTTCAGATCATTTTACACCTTTGTCAGCTAAAAGAGCACATTATTAAATATATCTTCCCCCGTGGAAGTACTTATAGACTATAACCAAGTCACTTCTTAATATTCTCTTTGTTAAACTAAATAGATTGAGCTCCTTGAGTCTATCACTATAAGGCATGTTTTCTAATCCTTTCATCATTCTCATGGCTATTCTCTGAACCCTCTCCAATTTATCAACATCCTTCTTGAATTGGGGACACTAGAACTGGACACAATATTCCAGCAGCAGTAGCACAAGCACAAAATACAGAGATAAAATAATTTTTCTTCTACTCAAGATTCCCCGGTTTATGCCACTGCATGGCTCTGGCAGCTTCTGTTCATCTGATTAGCAACCCCTACCCCTGAAATCTTTTTCAGGTTCCCTGCTTCTCAGGATGGAGTCCCTCATTGTGTAAATATGGCATTTGTCATTCCCCTCTCGTTAAACCTAGGCACGTCATGCCCCTTACACATCTCATTGTCTCAGTTGATTCTGCAGGAAATGAAGTAATTGGGTGAACAGAGATGGTTGTTATGACTAGCCTGAAACAGCGGTGATGCAAATATTTTCAGTTCTAAAATGTGTGCCAAGAAGTTTAACAACAATCTTTAATGAAGTGTTAGGGTGACTAGACAGCAAGTGTGAAAAACCAGGATGGGGATCGGGAGGTAATAGGACCCTATATAAGAAAAAGACCCCAAAATCGGGACTGTCTCTATAAAATCAGGACATCTGGTCACCCTATGAAGAATTTTGCCAGAGGTACTGTGCTGTTGCTGTCCCTGACTTCCCTCAGAATTGTGACAAAAAACATTATTTCACAGACATAAAAGTTATCAAAATTCCTGCACATGATGCATTGCATAATTCATTTAAAACCCAAAGCTAAATGATGAGTCTTAAGGAATAGAGCTTTGCAGTAGAGTCTGTGGAAAGTTAGCTGGTGTAGCAACCAACTAATGGTTGAGGGAATCACTGAACATAATGGCCCATGGACTTGCACCTTGTGTAGACCTTTATACTGGTGCAAAGTGAGTGTACCATTGGAACATGGTAACATTTTACACTTCCTTTGCACAGGTATAAGTGACTAACACAAGATGCAAGGCACTAGGATCTTGAATTCAATGGGATTTCAGCACCAAAATAACTTTGAGGATCTGGGCCAAGGCTCTTGTGCTCTGCTAGACAATATTTGGGGCAGATTCACAGGTGTGCTCTGGTTTATTTGTACTACTTGGATGACTTTTAATAACCCTCCAATGCTCTATCATTTTCTCTTTTCCAAGTGAGGGGGGGGGTGTCGAGTTCCTGGCTGTAGTGCATTGTAGAAGATGTAGTCTGGCCAGAGAGCCCTGTCCACTGGGAAGAATGAGAGCCTAAGACACCTGAATATAACTCCCATGAGGCACAGTGGTACCATTCTGAATTGAAATATTCTGGGCTTGGGTCAAATATTTTGTTTTTTGTCCAAAATATTTCAGGTTTTGATATTTTTCAAAGTTAAAACTTTTCCTGAGTTTTGTTTTAAATGTCTGCATTTTCAGCAGGAAAAAATGTTTCAGTTCTGTTTATCAAAATGAGATATTTTGATTCAGGTCAAACTGACCCAAACCAAAATATTTTGTTCTCATTTTCCAGACAAAAATTGAAACATTTGGGGGGTGGGGGGGATCACAAATTTTCCACCAAAACATTTTTGCTTTTGCAGAAACTAATTTTTCTATCAAAAATGATTTGATGGAAAATTCGTGACTAGCACTATGTTGTACACAACATGTTATTGAGCTCTCTGAAACTTTTCAGCAGCTGTTATAATACCCTTTATTCCCATGTCTTCTGCTTGACATGGAAGTTAAGTTTCCATGGCTGGAGTTTGCAAACATACAGTGGTTCCTCCCCTAGCAGACCAATTGAAATGTCTTTTCCTTCAAGATGCTTATTTCAAAAAATATACCAGACTGAAATATATGCAAATGTAGCTCAGAAACACAAGGGATTGTTTTGTTATAAGCAATAATCAACTCAAGCATTACAAACATTCAGCAGGTAAATAAATTGGCCTATGGCACTGCAAGAACTATTCTGTTTTGAAAAGCCTCATAATCATTGTCAATGCATCTACATTACAGAAACAAAGAATAAGAAGGATATAATCCAGCCAAATTGAGCATGCAAAGAATCATCTGGGAGATGAGAATGAGCATCCACTTCTTTTTAATGAATGGTGATTTCCTTGTTTGAGCTAGATGATCTACTGAAAACACCTTCTGATGTTGTATAAATATTCCACTGTAGAATGAAATCAAGCTGTAAATTAATGAGTTTTTTCCTGAATCACTTAGATATTCTAATACTGTTAATAACATTTTCCATCTCAAACTCATCTTATTTTATTTATTATGATACAAATACAATACCTTATTCAGCCCAGGAAATTCTGATTGGAAAAAAATAGCTGGTATGTACAGATCTCTATTTAGAACATTTGTAATAAAGAATATACAATGCTTAGTCTATGGGATGAAAATAGTCAAAAAGTCCAATACCCGTTAAATATATCCATATAGTTCAAAAGCTGAAACCCCTTATATGACTAGTCCCCTTAATTCCAGGGGAATTACTTGCCTGAATAAGCATTATTTATGTAAGTAAGGGTTTTTCACAATATAGTTCAATAGTCTGTAGTCAGAAGTATGTATCCAAATTTCCTTTGTCAATACAAGAAAGAACTCACCAAGTGAACCCTTAAGAAGATTTGCTTATTGTAATTGGAAGTTTAAACATAAAATCTTAGAATACAATGCTATCTGTCTTAAAAGAGATTGGATTCTAGAACTGTAAACTTCGTCTTTCCAAAGTATATTGGAAAAGGGGCCTGTACTTTTACAAAATAAGGAGGAAATCCTGGCATCATTGAAGTCATTGGGAGCTTTGCCTTTAACACCAGTGTGGCAGGATTTGTCAGCAAATTTAATTACAATACTCTGAGAAGAATACATTCTGAAGTGTTTCATGTTTTATGTGTAACCCCTTCGGAGGGGGTCCTCATGAAATACCACACTGAGCCTCTAGGGGACTCACCCTGGATTATAGAAGCTCAGGACTCCTTTTCCCAGAATACCTCAGATCCATGGCAGAGACAGAACTGGCCAGCAACACTTCCAGAACCAATTAAAAGCCAGAACTCAGAAACAAAGGGTTGGTTTTACTTTTGGGTTTGACTCTGTTTTGAGTGTGTGTAACAGAAACAGAAGCATCATAACCACAGAGGACCCTTCCACATTCCTATTGCATGGAATATTTTGAGCCCTTTCAGGATTGCTTTGGCACATAACAGTGTCATCTCAGCAGAGACCAGAAACCCAGGAGGCTGAGGAGAGAGTCACATCAAGCTATCAAGAGCCAGCCTAACTGTGTGGTAAAATCCAGACCAGATAGCTGCAAGGGTTGTTTTCCCATCCTTGGTGTGGGTACTTTGCAAAAACACTCTTGTTTATTTATTTTGCTCTTTTGTTTTAAGACAGCCACCATCTTCAGTGCTGCACCAGCCATCAAAGACTGAGCTTAAACTCTCTGATTTCGAGGCAGGTGTCGAGAGTGATCAGAGTGGTGTGTATTGGCTGTAATTGTTGGGAGAGGTAGAGTTTCTGTATTATTAATTTTGTCTTTAATTATCCTGATCCCTGCTTCCATTGTCACCTATCCTGAGTTCCCAGTTACTGTCATGTTCCTGTGGGAATTATGGTAGCTATTTTATTATTTGTGCTCTGACATTCCTCTGTATGAGATTGTGTGTTAAATATTTTCCCACGTATCAAGCCCTCTGTATTCTTTGCACTAGAGGAGTTTCACTGGGTGGAGGCACCAGGTGCCCTTATAGGTAAACCCAGACCCATAAACCTGAGGAGAAAAGAGAGAAGGCTGCAGCTACATCTCAGGGCTGGGTTACAGACTTTTTTTTTTTTTTTTTGGTTAAACGGGATCTTAAATTAGAGAAATTGGTCCTGATTATGAACAGATAAACTCATCTATCCGTCAATATACTATATTACCTCTACTACAAGATACTGAAGATCATATTCAATAACCAGTCTGAGCCAGACTCCTGGCTGCAGTTACAGGGAGAATAGCCAGCACTTACAGATCAAGCATTACCTGTGCAGGAGTGGATTCTGAGGGCTGCACATACAAAGCTATCGTCACAAAGGTTTGTTAGTACCAGTACAGCTGTACCAATATTAGGAATGGTGAGATTTTTTGGTAAACATTCCCAAGTGCAAAGATGACAATAATATATACAGAAGTATGGTATTTCTGCTTGTAATGCACTGTAATCTCTGTTCTTCCCCTCACAAATATAATGCAATAATGTTTCTTCTCCCTGTCTGACCCAGAACTTCAATTTTCTCTCTGCTTTTTAAATCCTGGCTAATTAAAGGATTTTACTTCCTTGTGACACCGGACTCTCATGCCAAGCTTCTAATTACAATGACTGTGTAGTGTTCTATTAATTGTGGATTTTTGCTTCTTAGATTTGTGGGTTAATTGGTAATATCTGCATTCAACATTTTTCTTCAAGATGTTTTACATTAAAGTAATTAACCTCCTATCCAGGACAGTAGAGAGTAACCATTTACTGGCATGTTATTTCCTCTTTCCCAACTTTCTGAAGCTCTTCATTTAGGGTTGTTGGTTAAATAATGGAATGGGAAGAACAAGATGACATCAAAAAAGTACTCTACTTTCAAGAAAACAGTTTCAAGGATAGTCAAGCTTCCTTAGTCTATTGGACTGTCATTGATGCATAGAGTTAGATACCTGCCCCTGTTTTTCAAAAATACGGTACTTAACTTTTGGAAACAAGGGTAAGCTTATCTTGCACATTTTGGCCTGGTCCTTCATGTTGTTGTTGTTTAGTTGTTGTTTTGTCAATCTCCAGAAAAGCATCTTAAAAATATGAGAAAAAGATTACTTACTGGATGGAATTTGAATAATAACTTTACAATCAGGGCTATTACGAGACTTCATTTATTCATATTTCTAAAATGTTCCTCACAGAAGACACTGTAGACATGTCCTCATCAGACTACATGTTGACAGGATTGCCAGCCTCAAGTGTTCAAAGATCATGAGTCAGGCCACACAAAATCCAAAGATAGGCTTAAAATTAATGACATTTTTAAAAAATATATGTTTTGGTTTCTTTTTATTTGTCTTCTGGCAAATGTTCTTTACAATCTGGAACTTTTTTGTTATCATCTGAATAGCTCTGCCACAGACTTCCTGTGTGACCCTGATCACGTCACTTTAATCTCTCTCTGTTTTAATTCCCTGATCTATAAAATGGCATAATAACACTTCCTTTTTCCAAGTCTTTAGCTACCTCATCTATTTAAAATGTAAGCTCTTTGGGTCAGAGACTGTATTTTATTGCATATTTAGTGCCTAGCATCATGGGACTCTGATCTTGGTTGGGCCCTTCAGGGCAGTAGCTCTCAACTTTTCCAGACTACTGTACCCCTTTCAGGATTGATTTATCTTGTATACCCCCAAGTTTCACCTCACTTCAAAACTACTTGTTTACAAAATCAGACATAACAATAAAAAAGTTGCACAGCACACTATTACCGAAAAAATTCTTACTTTATCATTTTTACCATATAATTATAAAATAAATCAATTGGAATATCTATATTGTACTTACATTTCAATGGTTAGTATATAGAGCAGTATAAACAAGTCATATGAAATGTTAGTTTGTACTGACTTCACTAGTGCTTTTGTATGTAGCCTGTTGTAAAACTAGGCAAATATCTAGATTAGTTGATGTACCCCCTGGAAAACCTCTACGTACAATCAGGGGTACACATACCCTTGGTTAAAAAACACTGCTTTAGGGTCTGTCAACACTGCAATGTAAGACTAGGGTCAGGGGGAATCAAGCCTGCTTGCTTGGTGTTTACAAGCCTGGATCTGAGCATCCACACTGAATATGGACCCTAGGTTTAGAATTTCTGAACCCAGGTCTCACACCTGCACTGAGATGTTTACCCTGCATTATGCAGATCCAAGTCAAACCAGCCTATCCCAGACTTCCTAGCACCCTTCCCAGCTGTAGACACTCTAGCCCTTTGTTCATGGTGCAGTGTGGGAAAACTTGAATGTTACAGGAAGTTGCATGTTACAGGAAGTTGTCAGTCTGTGAACACAGCCTGTCTTTTGGGTCTGCAAGCTCCCAGAAACCAGAGTTAGCAACACAGAGGAGTCACCATTTGAAGAACTTGTCTTGCTTGGGTTTTCACAACTATTGCAGGAAACATGCAGAGCATCAATGAGATGCTGATGGACATTTTGGTGGTATTTTCTGACATACCAAAGGCTCCTTTTGGAGGAGGAAGATGACAATACAGACAGGGCAGAGTTGAACAGGTTAAGGCTGCTCACGACTCTCAATACGTTCGCTGATGCCTCCTACATAGACCAGTACTTCTGGAGAAGGTCCCCAATCAGACTGCTGGGATCACATAGTCATGTGGACTTGGGAGGACAAGCAGTGTCCTTTTGCATGAAGAAAGCTACACTTCTCCATGGAATTGTCCTTGGTGTTCCTGATATGCATCACATGGTACTGTGGAGAGGATTCAGGACGTGGTACAGATGCAGCAAGACCTGTATTCTTGCAGCCATTAGCACAGCCAGACACCCAAACAGGTGTTTCTCCTCCACTTTATCTTCCCCCCTTGTCAAGGTTCCTTCCCCACTCTGAACTCTAGGGTACAGATGTGGGGACCTGCATGAAAACCTCCTACGCTTACTTTCACCAGCTTAGGTTAAAACTTCCCCAAGGTACAAATTAATTTTATCCTTTGCCCCTGGATTTCCACTGCCACCACCAAACTTTATCTGGGTTTACTGGGAAAATGTAGTTTGGACACGGCTTTCCCCCCAAAATCCTCCCAACCCTTGCACCCCACTTCCTGGGGAAGGTTTAGTAAAAATCCTCACCAATTTGCATAGGTGACCACAGACCCACACCCTTGGATCTTAGAACAATGAAAAAGCATTCAGTTTTCTTACAAGAAGACTTTTAATAGAAGTAAAGGAATCACCTCTGTAAAATCAGGATGGTAGATACCTTACAGGGTAATTAGATTCAAAACATAGAGAATCTCTCTAGGCAAAACCTTAAATTACAAAAAACACACACAGACAGGGATAGTCATTCTATTCAGCACAGTTCTTTTCTCAGCCATTTAAAGAAATAATAATCTAACACATACCTAGCTAGATTACTTACTAAAAGTTCTAAGACTCCATTCCTGTTCTGTCCCTGGCAAAAGCAGCATACAGACAGACACAGACCCTTTGTTTCTCTCCCTCCTCCCAGCTTTTGAAAATATCTTGTCTCCTCATTGGTCATTTTGGTCAGGTGCCAGCAAGGTTACCTTTAGCTTCTTAACCCTTTACAGGTGAGAGGATTTTTCCTCTGGCCAGGAGGGATTTTAAAGGGGTTTACCCTTCCCTTTATATTTATGACACCCTTCAAACAGTGTTTCTGTTCCAGAAACGGTGCTGCCAGTGTCTCCTCACGTGTTGCAATTCTATCATTCTCTGCAGCCTGTCTGTGCCTTTCCACTTGCTCTGAGTCTTTCCCTTTGGTATTGCACCTGCTGGTTGGCCTTGACCAGAATGTTCACCATACATTCATCACAAAACTGCTTCCTCTTGGACTTGTCTATGACCATTTAAAATCCCAGGCTCTTGCTGGAGTGGGACCAAGCTGCTGAGGTACAATGGACTTCACAGGTTGAAGGACCTGAAAGCAGACATCAAGCAGTTCATTACTGACTCAGTCCTTCAAAACAAGGTCACTGCATCTGCAGAAAAAAGTGTCTTGTGACCCTCAAGGCCAAAAAAAATTATACAATATACTGAAGCACAGTTTTAGAAAGTAAGAAGAATGCTTTCCAGAAGCTCTGTGGACATAATTGAGTTAATCAGAGTGAAAAGGGAAAAGAGAAGATGATCCAATAAAAGATATTACCTCACCCACCTTGCCTTCCTAATAGTCTGGGACCAACATGGCTACAACACTGAACATGGCACAAACAATGGTAAGTTAAAATTTATGAATGCTATATGTTTAAAAATTGCAGACCATCTTGGGCTCTGGGAGATGGGGGCATGGGATAGGTAGTGCAGTATGGCTTACTGTCTTCTCCATCCATTCAGGCAGTCCACATCCTGGAGGACATAACAATCTTGGAGGTTCCAGAATGACAAAGGGACATCTTATTCCTAACTGTCCATGGCAAGCCAAGCATATATGCCACAGAGCTTCTCAGACTTATGGTGACTAAGCAGCACATCTATGAGTGGAGTGGGATGGTGGAAGTATGTCCTTCCCTGAAATGTGACTACCTATCTGGAGTTCCTACTACAGGAAAGGTTTCCAGCTATGAGCACCTAGGATTGGGTCAAAACTCATGGAAGAATCAACAGGATCCTGCATTAGCACCCACATGGATTAATGTCTCCCTATAGCTTATGTTATAGCCTGCTCTGGTTGCACCTACCTATAGACTATGTGCAAACGCATGATATGACAGACTCTCAAAGAACTACACAGTTATATGCTTCCCTCCCCTGGCATATTTCTGGACTGCATACAATCCCCCAGCTCTATTTTGGCCATTGATTTTGTCACCCATGGACTACATTTCACCCTCCCCACTGTACAGTTCACTGTTTACATGTGGCTTGTTATGCTGTCATGTGGTCAATTTGTACAGAGTGGCATACTAAAAGAGAAGCCAATATAGGCTCTTCCTTAAAAGCCCTGACATATCTCAAATATCAAGTCAAAATATAAATTTAAGAGTTTGTTTAACTGTTCTTTGCACTTCTTGGAATCCATTTTTAATTCCAGGTTGTGGGGTAGATTTGGAGGATGCAGAGGTGCTGGCATTCATTCAGCCACACGTGGATACACATCACTACACACAGCTTGTAAGAAAAATTGCATTGGTTCAGAAACCAGAAATCCTCCCAGCTGTATATAAATAATAGACGTGGAGCCCAACATTTACCATGCTCCGGGACTACTTCTGCATCTTCTGTTGCCAGTTCTCCTGTAGGCTGCTCCTCCAACCAGTCATCAAACAGCTGCTCTGAGTATGGACCCAGGATATGCTGATTTGGTAGCTATGCCACCTTGGGGACCAGTGTAAGCACCAGAGTCACTTTGCTAGACTGATCCTGCACCTGCTGGCTGCCCTCCAATTCAATACTAGATTCTGTGATCAGAAGTTCATCTCATGGCTGGCCAGGCTATAGTGAACCTCTGTGGGCTCACTGCTCACCCCAGTGCCCTGCACCTGGTCAAATTCCTCATAAAAAGAGGCAGGATGTTGGGGAGTTCCCAGAGGTGCGACTCTCATCCCTGGCTTTCTGATAGTCATTCTTGTGCTGCTAACTCCGCTTTCTGCACTGGACACTGGTCCAGTGACTCACCAATGCTGCTGGCTTCTTTGCCATTTTCTGATATGCATGGTCATTCCTGGTATTTCTTACTGAAGTTGAATATTTTGATTGCCTTGCCCCAGAGATTGACCAAAATCTGACTCTGCTGCCATGACTAGGAAGCAGGGCACTTGGCAAAGGAGTTCTTGTTGGTGGCCATTGCAAACACCTGAGAAAGTTCACACTGTTGCAGCTCAGTGGTCAGAATAAAACAGAGGGGCTCAACACTGAGCAGAGTACTTGAACCAGGCAGGTTGCTTCTATTTCCTGAGGGTTAATTGGCTAGTCTTTGGCTAGAAAGGACAAGGAACACCAGCCCATAGGATTGTGGTTAAGAGGAATACTTTGAGAAGGAAATAATATGGTTGGTACTGGGTGGCAAGATCTTTTCTGATAAGGTGAACTGCACATGCGATATAAAAAATATTTGAAAGAGTCACATTACTACCCAAAAAGGCTATTAGAAGGCTGCTTTACATCATTGTTTTAAATCGTACCCTTAGACCTTCTGGCTGGAGCAAACTGTATTTTTAATTCATTGACCTATAAAATGATATTAGCCACACTGCTTAATGCACCTAAGACACTCAGATACTACAGTGATGAGAGCGAGACAAGGTCTTTTACAGAACAGAATTTGAAAACGACATGGCAGACATTTCATTGATTTCATTTGTTTAAAATGGCATTAAAATTACTGGATTGATTTAGTCTATAAAAGGGGAATACAATCTTTCCAATCAAAGGGAAATTGGCAGCTGCAAAAGAGATTGGTGCTTACAGTCTATCCCTGAATGCTGCCTGATATTGATGAAAATGCAATTTAATTAGGATTTTTTTAAAAAGATCAGATCAATTGATCTTGAAATGGTTACCTATGGTTTCAGAGTAACAGCCGTGTTAGTCTGTATTCGCAAAAAGAAAAGGAGGACTTGTGGCACCTTAGAGACTAACCAATTTATTAGAGCATAAGCTTTCGTGAGCTACAGCTCACTTCTTCAGATGCATATCGTGGAAACTGCAGCAGGCTTTATATATACACAGAGAATATGAAACAATACCTATTCCCACCCTATTCCAAGGGCAGCTGTTGCCTGATGAGGACATTTCACTTACTAGCGAAATATTAAATTAGATGAGCTTGCAGTGCCCATAAACATGTTATGTCTGTATGCTATAAGAAAGATAACAGAAGTAATCAATAGAATTCCCACCTATGGTTTGTCATTTGATTGCTAGGGGTTTAATACAAAGCCTTCCATTGACTTCCAGAATGTTGCTGATATTTCAGTACAAGTTAAGACAAAGAAAATTCAATTGTTTTTATAGCACACAAAATTCCACTATGCGCTTCTGAGGGATTGTGCAATTATGAGGATATATCCCTAATCATTATTCTTTTGCCCCTATTTTCAAGTTACTTTCAATCATAATCAGCACTGCTCTGTTCTGTGGCAAAGAGGAGAGAAAACGTTACGCCAATTACTTGACAATAATGCCAAGCAAATGTGCACCGGAGGAAGGTAGCAGTATTGCATACCGGCCACCAGCCTCCATGGGCAGGCAGCACACACTTTAGAATATCCATGTTAGCGCAATGGGTATGCAGTGGAGTGATGCTAAAGAGAAGACATGATGCGTGGTATGTTGTCAAAACAATTGCTTGATTTTATGCAACAAATTACAGCCTAAGTTAATGTTAAACTTTGCAGCATTAACTTCACATCTGTGACTTCAGTGCTCTCGCCAAGAGGCCAAGCAGTGCACTGTGGAGGGCTGGAGACAAGTGATCCACTGTGCTGCCTGTTCTAGGTGTGGGGGGGATATGAAGGTACAAGGATGTGCACCAGCTGTATAATAATGAACCAAGACTCATAGGGATCATAGATTCATGAGGATCCAAGTATGGGTGTGTGGCCATGCCCCCAGCTTCTTATCTGCTGTCAGTGACATTACCCAAAAGAGGGGAGAATGCAACTGTGTCAAAACCTATTCCATGTGGAATTCTCCCAGTAAAATTTTCCCTTGTGTATTTTTTTCTCTTGGAATGGGGAAAAAATAGTTGTTTTGTTTTTTTCACATTCACAATTCTCTTCTTTTTCACTAAACATAAATTAACATCTCCATTTGTACATTTCACCCATGGAAAGACTCTTCTCTCCAGACTGAGAGCAAGAAGACATGGGTAGAATTAGTTACAATCTAGCAGGCTAAATTAAAAACAAACAAAAATGTATTATTCCAAGGGCAGCTGTTGCCTGATGAGGACATTTCACTTACTAGCGAAATATTAAATTAGATGAGCTTGCAGTGCCCATAAACATGTTATGTCTGTATGCTATAAGAAAGATAACAGAAGTAATCAATAGAATTTAGAATCACATTTTAATTAGTCATATGAACTGTTTAACACAGAAACAATGACAAGGCACAAGTAACACTGTAATGAAGCTGGTTAAAGGTTTAGATGGGATAGCAATATAAATGCCCTGTCTAATAAGAATTTTTATTCAAAATAATGATTTCAGTATATCACTATAACTAGACTAAAGGCCATATTAGAAATACATCCTACTTGACTCTACTCCTGGGGATAAAGAATCTCTTGTTGCTTATGGACCTTACTATTAAAAAATATGCAATTCACTTGTAGAATCACTTGTATCTTAGAATATTTGATTTGCAGTTCAAGTGAAGAAGTTAGGTAAGATCTGAGTTTACAAATTGGTGTTCACTGAATAATTCATGAATCTCGGAATTAGAGATTGTTGAGTAATATCTGAATAATCTATTTGTTTAATTTTTATTAACTGACAAACAGTGTATTTGTGAACAATTATTTGTATTAAATTAGCAGCTCAATAGATGGCCAAATAATAGTTTACCAAATAAATTATTACAGCTTTTACCTCATATCATTCAGCAAAGAAATCAAAGAGGCAGCTAAATTTAATAAAATAGTAATAGTGGAAGGCTCACCCTCATATATACCAGTCCAATGTCACAACAAGTTAACACTTAAAGAAGCAATTTCTTGACACTCTAACTGATTGATTCTTGAAACAGCTTCTGCTATAGCATGCGAGAGAAGAGGATATATGCTTTACTTAGCCCTATATGTAACTCACATGAGTTAGTTCCAAAAATAACTACAGTTGAGCCACTAGGCAATAGTGATATGATACAGTTTAGTTCAATATCCACAGGGGAGGAATCATACAAACAAGTAGGACTGTGATACTAAACATTAAAAAAGGGAATTAAAAATAATAATAAATGAATCTAGCCAAAAGGAATCTAAAATCAAAAGTAAGTAAATTAAAAATACTTAAATTCAACACGGAGCCTACTTAAACATACCATAGACCTATAACATGTGTATCTATCTTGGCTCTTTATATGGCCCCTGTTCCCATAGTATCTTTGCACCTAATAGTCTTTAATACATTTATCATCACAACACCTCTGTGAGGCAGGGACGTGCTATTATCATTCTGTAGATGGGGAACTAAGGCACAGGCCGCCTAAGTAGCTCGCCCAAGGTCACACAGGAAGCCTGTAGTGGACCAGGGAACCCAGGTCTCCCAAGTCCCAGGCTAGCACCGCAAACACCTCTTCTCATTGCCTAGGAAGCTGGAAAGCAAAGGGGCTAAATGGGCAAGATTCAAAAAGCTATCAGAGCACAACTGTGTAGCCATTTTGATAAGAGGTGATTTGCTTTTACCTACTACACATTAGTTCAAAAGGTACAGTAATAAAGTTATCAGTAGAATGAAGACCTTGAGAACCACATGAGAAAAATTCACTAAGTATTCTCTATTAATGTTACAAACTTTATTAGCAAAACAAACAAGATCACACACTGATACATAGGAAAGGAGATAGAATCAATACAAAATGTGCAGCACTTGCGCACTCACTTCACCTCTTGCAGGGAATCCCAGAATAGGTGAGGCAAACCACAAGTCAGGGTCCACACTAGGGCACTCTGAACTAGCGGTCAGAGCCAAGGACAAAGTCTGGGTTCATGTCAGAAACTGGAGTTAGGACGAGAAAGCAGGAACCAGGTGTGTTAACCGGAGCAAGGAGCAGGAAACAGGAACAATGTGTGGTAATAGGAACAAGGAGAAATAACCAGGTGAGGAGGCAGAAACTTTGTCTCATGTATTTAGTTAGCAGCAGACCTAGCAATTAGTTGCTCAGACAAGGAGTGGGAAGGAAAGAGAAGCTTTACTCCTGGTGGTGTCCAATAAATAGTCTGCTTCTAGTCACGCGACCCTACTGAGTCAATCGTTATAGCCCCTGGTGGGGGGCATTAGCTCCAGCTCCCTCATGTAACCCTGCAGCAACTCAGCAACCCTGGGTTTGAGATCTGCAGTGTATGACAACATGTGTGGTCATCAGGCTGACACGTTCCAATGTAACCACATGCTGGGCCTTAACTTTTATAGGGGGGGTTAGTAACTCCAACCATATCTTATACATATTTAGTGATAGTGTCAACCTTCTTTCCTTATATATACTTCTACACCTCAATAATATTGGGGTCTCTATCTTCAGTAGGTCAATTAGTCAATTACATTATACTCATTAGCATTTACATCAGTTAGATGCCATGGTACACCTGCAGTTAGTACATGTAAGTTTTGGTTAAGCTCAACATCCTTTTAAACTTTCCCTAAAATTCCATAAGTATATTTTTGTGGTACCTCACTTCACCTTTTACCATCACATACCACTCTTGTTTAATAGTTGATGGACTTAAGGTCAAACTATTGGTTAAATACAACTTGTATAGTAGCTGCATACATCATTAATACCATACCATTTCATACCAAGCTATCTGGGCCTGGGCTATGCTAAAACAAATGTCATACAGTAACAGGAAAACTCTTTGTCACAGGACATCATTCAGGTCAAGAGCTCAGTAGGAATTAAAAAGAGGATAAGACCTTTATACAAATAAGGAGAACATCCAAAATTACATTAGACAGAATAATAATATTTTTAGAAGACATATAAACATTCATGCCTCAGGGCATTAGCCAACCACTAACTGAGGGGATTAGAGAAAAACTTCCTTCAGGGGAAAGATTATTCCATAACTGCCTGATTTACACCTTCCTTTGAAGATCTTTTATTGGGTACTGTTAGCCACGATACTGGAATCAGAGAACCATTGGGTTGATCCTCTATGGCACTCTTTCTCTTCCTAAATTATTCATAATATTTTTTTTTCTTATTCAAGTAGCACTAACTTGAATATTGGTGTATTTGTTTACCTACTTTTCTAAAGGTCCAACCACGCACCCATTGCATTTAATTGGCATCTTACCATTTAATTACAATGAGAGCAGAACTTGGACCCAATTCTGTAGCTGCTCTGTATGTAGAATTCCCACTGGAGTAACTGGAAGTGTACTCGTGGAGCAGCTGAAGAATCAGAACTCAGCTTCACAAAGAAGAGAAGGAGAGGAGTGAACCATGTCATTAGCCAATTCACTGCTTGGGTTAAGCCAATATGGCTGTTCTATACACTTTCACCTCCATGCTAGGTGCATATATATCCATTATAATGGGCCATATTTGGTCATCAGTAGCAGAATACGTTTTGTCACATTTGCTTAATTAAGCTGTCACCTGTAAATTCTAGTGTGTACAAATTCCACCATAAGGAAAACCAAACAGTGCTCAAAGCTTTGTTGAGCTGGGTGGCTCAGAAGTATAATAATAGGACAGAGCTTTCCCCCCCACACACATCTACAGTACTAGTTCAAATCAAGCACAGACAATAGTAACTAAGGTTTGCACCACGTCATAGGTAATAAGTTAACCGTGAGAAATGAGACTACTAGTCCCAGTTCAGTTTGCAGTGGGCAAGTGTCCAAAACCAAACCACATCTGCATATACTGGCAATCTTGTTGGAGTAGCGTCATTGAAGCGGACAGGGACAGAATAGGCATTTCTATTGAACTACTCTCTACATCCCCACCTCCAGCTCAAGAGCGATTTCCAGTAATGGAGCAATGACCTTGGGTTAGTGAGGTGTGAGAGTTATGTTGAAGTATATGGGAGTTGAAGGTACTCAGCACCTCATTGGATCAGGTCCAGAGTAGGGAAACTTGCACTACTGCTGACAGAGCTGTATCTACTCTTCAGAGAAATAGAGGACCTTGGAGTTCACTCTTGGTGTGCTCTCAGAAATCTAGATGTCATGTATGACTCCAAAGTTTCATTGGCAAAGAACACTATAGTGTCTTTTTACCCTAGATTTTGTTTTATTTTCTTTTGTTTATTTGTTTGGTCTGGTTCCCCCCAACCCCCCCCCCCCAAAAAAAAATATAGTATGCTGCTTAGGATAATGCATTCACTTTAGAATCTCTGTATCAGTCTCATAATTCCTGTATTGACTCTATGGTTTCACTATGAACAGGACTAATTATTGAAATGTTTTTCATGATGTCCTTTTAGCTCTTGCCATATACCATCTTCACTTGGCCTAGAATGTGGTAGCTCAGTTTCCATGTTGTCCTAATAAACTGACCACATCAGAGAATTATAACATTCATAAACCAGTCGGAGAACACTTCAATCTCTCTGGTCACGCAATCACAGACATGAAGGTCGCTATCTTAAAACAAAAAAACTTCAAATCCAGACTCCAGCGAGAAACTGCTGAATTGGAATTCATTTGCAAATTGGATACTATTAATTTAGGCTTAAATAGAGACTGGGAGTGGCTAAGTCATTATGCAAGGTAGCCTGTTTCCTCTTGTTTTTTCCTACCCCCCCCCCAGATGTTCTGGTTTAACTTGGATTTAAACCTGGAGAATGGTCAGTTTAGATGAGCTATTACCAGCAGGAGAGTGAGTTTGTGTGTGTATGGGGGTGGGGGGGATGTGAGAAAACCTTGTGTGTATATAAAGTCTGCTGCAGTTTCCACGGTAAACATCTGATGAAGTGAGCTGTAGCTCACGAAAGCTCATGCTCAAATAAATTGGTTAGTCTCTAAGGTGCCACAAGTCCTCCTTTTCTTTTTGCGAATACAGACTAACACGGCTGTTCCTCTGAAACACATCAGAGCTGTTTGTCAAATTGTGTAGCTCCCAGAATGCCAGACCTAAGTGGATTTAAACTGTTAGTTACATGTAAAATAGTACAGAGCCCTTCATAGGCTACAGCAATCTCACTTATTAATAAATTAGATAAAATATTTTCATCTCCATTTTATCATAATGTTCAAAGTATTTAAATCTTGATTGTTAAAGTTTTGAATTTGTTCTTTAACAGCAGAAACTGTTGATTCAGGGAGTTTGTTTTATTATTATTTTTTTTAGAATGGCAACTACTATTGTGGTTTAGATCTGCTCGCTTAAAAAATCCCAAATCCATTTTCACAGTTATGATAAAGTTCCACTGTACGATTTCTAGCACAGCAAGGACAGACTCAGTCGATAAGAATAGAAAATGATTTTGAAACTAACTCAGCATCTTTAAAGAATTTGACTAATAAAATGCTGTTTTTCTCCTTCAGTAAATCCTTGAAAGCCATTATGACAGTTTTCTTGCTTAACTTTCCTAAACATCCCCTATCAGCAATAGCTATTTACAATATTTAATAGTCTTTTTAATAAATATTGTGTGAAAGCCATAGATAACTTTACACCTCCAATATTGCTTTTCATCAGTGTTCAGATACACACACACACACACAAAATTTTCACAAAGACAATACAGTAGAACCTCAGAGTTATGAACACCAGAATTGCGAACTGACCGGTCAACCACTCATTTGGAACCAGAAGTATGCAATCAGGCAGCAGCACAGCTCCCCCCACCCCTCCCCACCCCCCAAAAGAAGAAAACAAATACAAAAGGAGTACTTGTGGCACCTTAGAGACTAACCAATTTATTTGAGCATGAGTTTTCGTGAGTGAAGTGAGCTGTAGCTCACGAAAGCTCATGCTCAAATAAATTGGTTAGTCTCTAAGGTGCCACAAATACTCCTTTTCTTTTTGCGAATACAGACTAACACGGCTGTTACTCTGAAAGCAAATACAGTACAGTACTATGTTAAATGTAAACGACTGAAAAAATGTGAAAGTTTTAAAAAAAGATTTGACAAGGTAAGGAAACTGCTTCTGTGCTTCTTCCATTTAAATTAAGATGGTTAAAAGCATCATTTTTCTTCTTCTGCATAGTAAAGTTTCAAAACTGTATTCAGTCAATATTCAGTTGTGAACGTTTGAAAGAACAACTATAACGTTTGATTCAGAGTTATGAACATTTCAGAGTTATGAATAACCTCCATTCCGAGGTGTTCGTAACTCTGATGTTCTAGTGTAGGAGATTATGGAAAGTAAGTCAAGTTTTAAATTATAAGAAATACAACTGAATAAAAATGGACTAAATAACAGGTCCGCTACACCTATATTGACAAATAGGTATTGTTTTATTTCTCAGGGGATAAAAAATCTGATAATCCTGAATTATAGGCTGGATCTTCTGGTCTAGTTAATTTGGGGAAAGGTGGATTTAAAGGAAGGGTCATGGTGGCTGTAAACTGCCTTTATGCTCCTCCCCCCACACACGTACACTCTAATCTTGGGGCCATCCTGATTCCCATAATAAATTGCACCCTACTGCAATTTGCAGCCTGCAGTCTCTAGTTGGCTGTTCTGTCAGCCAGGGATGGCTGGAGTAGAGCATTGCTACAGTCATGCCCCCTATGCCTCATCATGTCTCCCCCATATGCTGGGGAAGGAATGGCATAGAGCCAGCTATACACCACCTGGAGATTCCCCCTAGACCATGGAAACCCACAAGCAGCTTGTGGTGCTTGTTTTCTGCCTGCTTTGTGCTGCCAGAATGGAAGCCAGGATGGAGCCCTGATTGTGTTAAAAATATGGGATTAGACCCTGAAGACCTTATTGAAATGAAACCCTCCTTGACTTCATGCAGCTGGAGGGACTGACGCTGCTCTAAGTAGTGGCAAAGCAAAAGGCGAAGTTGCCAAGGAATAGCAATACAGCATTGGTTCCAGAGTGGTAGCCGTGTTAGTCTGTATCAGCAAAAAGAATGAGGAGTCCTTGTGGCACCTTAGAAACTAGCAGATTTATTTGGACATAAGCTTTCGTGGGATGAAGTGGGTTTTAGCCCACGAAAGCTTATGCCCAACTAAATTGGTTAGTCTCTAAGGTGCCACAAGTACTCCTCATTCTTAATACTAGCACTGTGAAAGATGAAGAGGCTGTGTGTCCTGCTGCTGTGATTACTAATTTATTTAGCATTCACACTTTAGAATTTAGTGAGGATTCTTTTGTCACATGATTCTTTACAGCAGACACCAGAGAGATGGAAGTTAAACAAATTAAAAAATCTGTTTATTGCCTTAGGCATGTTTTACTTTGTCATTCAGTTCAGCATTCCGCTTTTAATGGCTCACTTAGTTAAACCTGAACTTATGACTACTATTACTTACTACTATTAATAAAGGCTTGTTTTGTGAGGGCTTCATAACTGTCATCACAGGGTATCAGCCACTAATTTGTTTTGTTCCTACAATGTGTTTTATTTGGGTCCTCCCTTGGAAAACCACACAGGCTGCAGGGACTGCAGAATGTAGCAGCATAACCTTAGAGCCCACTGTGACTGCTGCCTCCTAGAGAGAATTAAGGAGGTTATACTCTATCCTCCTCGCACACCAGTTTTACATCGGTGAGGCTCCATTGAAATCAATGCAGTTATTCTTGAGTTACATTGATGTAGGAGAAATTAATACTGTCAGGGAGACTGGCCTATGGGCCAAATTCTGACCTCAGTGAGACTGGTTAAAATTTCCTCAGCTGAGCCACAAGTTGTATCTATGTTAGCCACCTTAAGAGGGCCTAGCTACCTGTTGTGCAACTCCGGGGAATCCTGGATCCTGTATGCCTTTGAAAATCTGCTCTCCTCATGCTCTCCTCATGCAGGTGCATAAATGGGAGCTGAGCACTTTTGAAGCCCTGGAGCTCAGTGCATATTTGGGCCAAAGTGCATTGTAATGAACTGCACCACTGCCCTCTACTGGAGAAAATCAGAACTGCTCACCTATGTGTTTAAATCTGTTTCTGTACTGTTAACAGCTAACAGAGATTCTTCTTTGAGCTCCAGCGGCAAAGGCCCATTCTTGTGAACTAGGAGGCTCTGTGCTCAACTGCTACAGTTCACAAATGACCTTTGTACACAGCATACTGACCACTGGGACATCCTAGATGGTCAGTTATTTTGCACTGCTAAATATTTTTGACAGGAGCACTGGTTTGTAAGGTTACTTCTACAGTAATAGAGCACAGGAATCCCCCCCCCACCCCTTTCCAGAAAGACATTTTCTGCCCTGCAGAATGAGCTTCACTGAACAACACTGAAGACTTGTACAGAAAAAAATAGACTCCACCTATCTTCTGAAAACGTGGATTTAAAAGGCCTCGTGACCACCTATATATAGGTAATATAAGGAGGGTTGGTGGCTGAACTAAAATCCTCCCAAAAATGTTTTGGGTTGAACAAAACCAGAAATCTTTAGTTTTTTCTTGCCAAAAGCCTGAAAAAAGATTGTTCCACACAAAACTTCTTTTTTTCTCATTTTTGGATGTTTTTTACCTTTTTTTAAAAAATGAATCTAGCTAGATTTCAAAATGTTGAAACAAAATATTTCAACTTATTTTTTTTTTTCCTGGCCAACCTATTTGCTAAATTTGTCTTGAAATTCCATTTGCTTGGTGAATAAACTATTCATCCAAGAGCGTTCACCCAGCTCTACTGAAGATTTGAGCTGGCTGGAAAAATTCGAATGAAACAGTTTTTATTAGAACTTGCTGACTTGTTGAAACATTTTGTGGAGACAGTTAGATTTCAGTTAATTTCTCATGGCACCCTGATTTGCTGCCAGCTCACCCACCCTGTTCCTTGGAACATGTCTGGAGGGCTGACTGGGGAGCTGAAAGCCTGGCAGTCCTGGCTCCCCGGCTCAGGACTGTTTGGCAGCCTGGATCACAGGGCTCAAGACACCATGGCAGGGACCCCAGAGTGGTTCTCTGGCTGAGAAGCAAAATGAAGTACTCTCCTTTACTATGCAGAGAACAACTCGGGGGCGGTATCTCAGGGCCAGCCCTAAACCAAATGGAGTCCCAGGTGAGGAGCATCTGTGGCATTTCTTAAACTTTTGAATACCTTATTTTGTTTTGCATTTGTAGCTCATTTCATGACTTCAATGCACGATTTGCATGCACATTTATCCCTGTCATATAAGACGATAAATTTGCACACTAGGATCTGTAAATCTGTATTTATTCATGCATATATAAGAAAATGAAAAAAATGGTTTCCTTTAAGCTTATAGAAACTTTTTAATTTTAAGAATAACCGAAATGTACTAACATCAGGAAATTGAACTGTGCACCAACATTGGGTGGACTGGTATTAAATAGTTTTATACTAGGTGACAGCTTTAGAATGTTAACCTAGTCCATTAGTTCAGAAGGACGCTTTGCTCACCTTTGCCCTTGCAAACTGAAGCTCAGCATAAGAGAGATCCAAAGACTGGCCAATGGCATTTTCAAGCAAGCAATGTCAGTTTCTCATCAGCCATCATTGACTGGAGATATGTTTTAATGAGCCTGAGCTTTGAAAAGCTGTGCTCAGCATTTACAACTGTGACCAGCAGCGTGAGCAGACTCCTCAAAGCTATCCACACATTAGGAAAAGTGTCCTTCAGCTCTGCATCATGAATGAATTGGAGAACTTGGAGTGGAGAGTACTTCCCATGTGGCAAAATGTGATGGATGTTGTCCAATTTGACACAGAGGTCCTTATCATTGACATCCAAACATTCCCCATGTGTCAGCATCCAGCAAAGCGCCGTACAATTGTTCAAGAGTGTTTTTTCTGTCTGCTGGCAGCTTACTAACATCATACAAAAAACCCCAGATCTTTTTGCAGTGCTTCATTTGTCCAAATCTTTCTTCAATGGACACTCAAGCAGTGTCAACAAGTGAGCAAAAAAAATTATTCTTGAATTTTTCTTATGAGCTTCCCATCACCTCATTGCTGCCCTCGTAACCAAACTGTCTCTTCTTCAGAGTCTTCTGAATACGAGTTTTCTTGAAGACAGGCTCAGCTCTTAAGTTTTCCACCATTTCTTTTGCAGCAGGGATGGCATCTTCAAATCCATTGTCTCTGTAGGCCACAAAGAAATCAAGGCAGCTTCTCCTCAAAGTAATAATGGTTGTGATGTCCATCGTCTGAGTTTTGTAATGCCTTGTGTCAAGGTTCCACCCCACTCTGAACTCTAGGGTACAGAGTGGGGACCTGCATGAAAAACCTCCTAAGCTTATCTTTACCAGCTTAGGTCAAAACTTCCCCAAGGTACAAAATATTCCACCCGTTGTCCTTGGATTGGCCGCTACCACCACCAAACTAATACTGGTTACTGGGGAAGAGCTGTTTGGATGCGTCTTTCCCCCCAAAATACTTCCCAAAAACTTGCACCTCACTTCCTGGACAAGGTTTGGTAAAAAGCCTCACCAATTTGCCTAGTTGACTACAGACCCAGACCCTTGGATCTTAAGAACAATGAACAATCCTCCCAACACTTGCACCCCCCCTTTCCTGGGAAATGTTGGATAAAAAGCCTCACCAATTTGCATAGGTGACCACAGACCCAAACCCTTGGATCTGAGAACAATGAAAAAGCATTCAGTTTTCTTACAAGAAGACTTTTAATAAAAATAGAAGTAAATAGAAATAAAGAAATCCCCCCTGTAAAATCAGGATGGTAGAGACCTTACAGGGTAATTAGATTAAAAAACATAGAGAACCCCTCTAGGCAAAACCTTAAGTTACAAAAAAGATACACAGACAGAAATAGTTATTCTATTCAGCACAGTTCTTTTCTCAGCCATTTAAAGAAATCATAATCTAACACGTACCTAGCTAGATTACTAACTAAAAGTTCTAAGACTCCATTCCTGGTCTATCCCCGACAAAGACAGACTATAGACAGACCCACAGACCCTTTGTTTCTCTCCCTCCTCCCAGCTTTTGAAAGTATCTTGTCTCCTCATTGGTCATTTTGGTCAGGTGCCAGCGAGGTTACCTTTGGCTTCTTAACCCTTTACAGGTGAGAGGAGCTTTCCCCTGGCCAGGAGGGATTTTAAAAGGGGTTTACCCTTCCCTTTATATTTATGACACCTTGCATACAGCGTTTACTTGGAACAGGATATCATGCAGAAATTTGAAGTCAGTGATCTGGTTTGCCAGGCTTTTGCCTGGCCTGGGCTTTACTTGACTGTGCCAGTTCCATCAGGGCACCATAAACTTCCGTCGCTTGGTACTCCACTGGCCTTTTGCTGTCAATGCAGCTCTCCCAGTGAGTGTCACTTAGAAGCTTCATGGTCAGATTTGTAACATTGTCCACTTGATAGTTGATGCTGATTTCCCTTTTGTCGCTAGCAGCACCTTAAGCCCAGCGCTCCCCAAGTCCACGACCCCAGGAGGTCCCTAATCTGGCCCTGCTGTGTCTTCATATACTGCTACATTCTACTGCTTTGCAGCTGACATCCTTCCTCTGAACACTTTTCAGAGTAACAGCCGTGTTAGTCTGTATTCGCAAAAAGAAAAGGAGTACTTGTGGCACCTTAGAGACTAACCAATTTATTTGAGCATAAGCTTTCATGAGCTACAGCTCACTTCATCGGATGCATACCGTGGAAACTGCAGCAGACTTTATATACACACAGAGAATATGAAACAATACCTTCTCCCACCCCACTGTCCTGCTGGTAATAGCTTATCTAAAGTGATCATCAGGTTGGGCCATTTCCAGCACAAATCCAGGTTTTCTCACCCTCCACCCCCACACACAAATTCACTCTCCTGCTGGTGATAGCCCATCCAAAGTGACAACTCTTTACACAATGTGCATGATAATCAAGTTGGGCCATTTCCTGCACAAATCCAGGTTCTCTCACCCCCTCAACCCCCTCCCAAAAACCACACACACAAACTCACTCTCCTGCTGGTAATAGCTCATCCAAACTGACCACTCTCCAAGTTTAAATCCAAGTTAAACCAGAACATCTGGGGGGCGGGGGTAGGAAAAAACAAGGGGAAATAGGCTGCCTTGCATAATGACTTAGCCACTCCCAGTCTCTATTTAAGCCTAAATTAATAGTATCCAATTTGCAAATGAATTCCAATTCAGCAGTTTCTCGCTGGAGTCTGGATTTGAAGTTTTTTTGTTTTAAGATAGCGACCTTCATGTCTGTGATTGTGTGACCAGAGAGATTGAGGTGTTCTCCAACTGGTTTATGAATGTTATAATTCTTGACATCTGATTTGTGTCCATTTATTCTTTTACGTAGAGACTGTCCAGTTTGACCAATGTAAATGGCAGAGGGGCATTGCTGGCACATGATGGCATATATCACATTGGTGGATGTGCAGGTGAACGAGCCTCTGATAGTGTGGCTGATGTTATTAGGCCCTGTGATGGTGTCCCCTGAATAGATATGTGGGCACAATTGGCAACGGGCTTTGTTGCAAGGATAAGTTCCTGGGTTAGTGGTTCTGTTGTGTGGTATGTGGTTGTTGGTGAGTATTTGCTTCAGGTTGCGGGGCTGTCTGTAGGCAAGGACTGGCCTGTCTCCCAAGATTTGTGAGAGTGTTGGGTCATCCTTTAGGATAGGTTGTAGATCCTTAATAATGCGTTGGAGGGGTTTTAGTTGGGGGCTGAAGGTGACGGCTAGTGGCGTTCTGTTATTTTCTTTGTTAGGCCTGTCCTGTAGTAGGTGACTTCTGGGTACTCTTCTGGCTCTGTCAATTTGTTTCTTCACTTCCGCAGGTGAGTATTGTAGTTGTAAGAAAGCTTGACAGAGATCTTGTAGGTGTTTGTCTCTGTCTGAGGGGTTGGAGCAAATGCGGTTGTATCGCAGAGCTTGGCTGTAGACGATGGATCGTGTGGTGTGGTCAGGGTGAAAGCTGGAGGCATGCAGGTAGGAATAGCGGTCAGTAGGTTTCCGATATAGGGTGGTGTTTATGTGACCATCCCTTATTAGCACTGTAGTGTCCAGGAAGTGGATCTCTTGTGTGGACTGGACCAGGCTGAGGTTGGTGGTGGGATGGAAATTGTTGAAATCATGGTGGAATTCCTCAAGGGCTTCTTTTCCATGGGTCCAGATGATGAAGATGTCATCAATATAGCGCAAGTAGAGTAGGGGCTTTAGGGGACGAGAGCTGAGGAAGCGTTGTTCTAAATCAGCCATAAAAATGTTGGCATACTGTGGGGCCATGCGGGTACCCATAGCATACTCACTGCCCCTGCCTGGGTAGGTAGTCTAAGGTGTTTACAGGCTGTGGGGTACTGACATTGGCTGCTCTTGCAAGTTAGGCAGGCCTCTGTCCCAGTAACTCTCTTCTTCTCTGTCCTAGTCCCCATTCCTGGGCTGGATCTCAAGCGCAGAGTAAGTGGACAGTTTGCATTCCCAACCTCTGCCTCTGTGCTGCTCTCGGTGGGACTTTCTCATACATACATTTTAAAATTCTTCTCTGCAGCATTGCAGTGTATTCGCCCAAATGAAAAGTGATGCCATAATGGCTAATGCGCCAATAATTATGTCATCATAATTTCAACTGAGGGTGTATATCTCTGTGGCTACCCAGTTTGGGGTGAACCAAGGGCTGGATTGCACAGTTTACAGTAGCATCAAAGCTGCTTAATTGAAACCCTCAAGGGGGCCTCTGCTAGCTAGGTATCTTTGGAGCATGGCAGCACTCTGGCCATACCCCCTCTGCCTGGGGAACATCCCCAGAACTCTTCCAACTCGGGGGGCTGAAAGAGGGCAGCATAGGGACTAGTTAGGCCAGCTCTACACCAGCTGTGAGAATCCCCAGCTGGGAAGATCTGACTGCTTTCATGACTTTTTGTGCCACAGGCTTTGAACAAAGGGACCAGAGTAGGGCCTCATGTTGAATCCATAGGGTATAATTTTCATCATGCAAAATAGCATGGAAATAACTGTCTGACATAATCACAGCATTTTGGTCTGCTGGTTTGTAATTTTCTGGAAGGGGAGGGGTACTCTTTGTATTCTCATGGAAATGACAGAATGTCTCTCTCCTTTGCCCCTCCAGGGAGCTGAGAGAATGTGTCACTGATAAGGAAGTCATTTAGAAGGCATTTCTAGGATATCATCAGTCAGGCTTATAAGCAGCACAGCAGGAAGGAGATCAAGGAGACCAAAGCAATTAGCAAGCAAAAGTTAACTCCCTGGTGAGGCTGCAAGATCTCTGAATTCTAGTACTCTCTGTCCTATTCTGAAGGCCTTTAGTTTTGACTGAGGTTTTTTCTAGGCAAAAAAGGTTACAGGGACAATGCTTCAGTGCTATATATGAACACAACATAAATGTGAAACATATGTAGACCTACAGGGTAAAAAAATTACAAAGTGCCTACATGATTTAGGAGCCTAAGTCTCATTGAAAGGTTGCTAGGTCTGCACTGTGCTGCAGTGTGAACTACCGGGGTATGAATTGCAATGCCCACCAAACTTCTGCATCATAACTGTCCCGCGTGGATGCTGCTGGCACAAACTACTAGAAGCTACGAAAAAAGAAAAGGAGTATTTGTGGCACCTTAGAGACTAACAAATGTATTTGAGCATAAGCTTTTGTGAGCTATAGCTCACTTCATCGGATGCATGCAGTGGAAAATACAGTGGGGAGATTTATATACACAGAGAACATGAAACAATGGGTGTTACCATACACACTGTAACCAGAGTGATCAGGTAAGGTGAACTATTACCAGAAGGAGAGCGGCGGGGGAGGAGGGGAACCTTTTGTAGTGATAATCAAGGTGGGCCATTTCCAGCAGTTGACAAGAATCTGTGAGGAACGGGGGGGGGGGGTGGTTTGGGGGGGGGGGATATCATGGGAAAATAGTTTCACTTTGTGTAATGACACATCCACTCCCAGTCTTTATTCAAGCCTAAGTTAACTGTATCCAATTTGCAAATTAATTCCAATTCAGCAGTCTCTCGTTGGAGTCTGTTTTTGAAGTCTTTTTTGCCATCGAATGGCCAAAGAGATTGAAGTGTTCTCCAACTGGTTTTTGAACGTTATAGTTCTTGAAGTCTGATTTGTGTCCATTTATTCTTTTACATAGAGACAGGTTTCAGAGTAACAGCCGTGTTAGTCTGTATTCGCAAAAAGAAAAGGAGTACTTGTGGCACCTTAGAGACTACCAATTTATTTGAGCATAAGCTTTCGTGAGCTACAGCTCACTTCATCGGATGAAGTGAGCTGTAGCTCACGAAAGCTTATGCTCAAATAAATTGGTTAGTCTCTAAGGTGCCACAAGTACTCCTTTTCTTTTTACATAGAGACTGTCCAGTTTGGCCAATGTACATGGCAGAGGGGCATTGCTGGCACATGATGGCATATATCACATTGGTAGATGCGCAGGTGATCGAGCCTCTGTTAGTGATTAGGCCCTATGATGGTGTCCCCTGAATAGATATGTGGGACACAGTTGGCAACAGGCTTTGTTGCAAGGATAGGTTCCTGGGTTAGTGTTCTTGTTGCATGGTTGCTGGTGAGTATTTGCTTCAGGTTGTGGGGCTGTCTGTAAGCAAGGACTGGCCTGTCTCCCAAAATCTGTGAGAGTGATGGGTCGTCTTTCAGGATAGGTTGTAGATCCTTGATGATGCATTGGAGAGGTTTTAGTTGGGGGCTGAAGATGATGGCTAGTGGCGTTCTGTTATTTTCTTTGTTGGGCCTGTCCTGCAGTAGGTAACGTCTGGGTACTCTTCTGGCTCTGTCAGTCTGTTTCTTCACTTCAGCAGGAGGATATTAGTTGTAAGAATGCTTGATAGAGATTTTGTAGGTGTTTGTCTCTGTCTGAGGGGTTGGAGCAAATGTGGTTGTATCATAGAGCTTGGCTGTAGACAATGGATCGTGTGGTGTGGTCTGGATGAAAGCTGGAGGCATGTAGGTAGGCATAGCGGTCAGTAGGTTTCCGGTATAAGGTGGTGTTTATGTGACCATCCCTTATTAGCACTGTAGTGTCCAGGAAGTGGATCTCTTGTGTGGACTGGTCCAGGCTGAGGTTGGTGGTGGGATGGAAATTGTTGAAATCATGGTGGAATTCCTCAAGGGCTTCTTTTCCATGGGTCCAGACGATGAAGATGTCATCAATGTAGCACAAGTAGAGTAGGGGCATTAGGGGACGAGAGCTGAGAAAGCGTTGTTCTAAGTCAGCCATAAAAATGTTGGCATACTGTGATCCAACTGAAGGTTACCAAAAGAAACTACACCATCTGCTCAGGAAACTCCCTGAAAAAGCACAAGAACAAATCCGCACAGATACACCCCTAGGACACCGACCTGGGGCATTCTATCTGCTACCCAAGATCCATAAACCTGGAAATCCTGGACGCCCCATCATCTCAGGCATTGGCACCCTGACAGCAGGATTGTCTGGCTATGTAGACTCCCCCTCCTCAGGCCCTACGCTGCCAGCACTCCCCGCTATCTTCGAGACACCACTGAGTTCCTGAGGAAACTACAATCCATCGGTGATCTTCCTGAAAACACCATCCTAGCTATTATGGATGTAGAAGCCCTCTACACCAACATTCCACACAAAGATGGACTACAAGCCATCAGGAACAGTATCCCCGATAATGTCACGGCAAACCTGGTGGCTGAACTTTGTGACTTTGTCCTAACCCATAACTATTTCACATTTGGGGACAATGTATACCTTTAAATCAGCGGCACTGCTATGGGTACCCGCATGGCCCCACAGTATGCCAACATTTTTATGGCTGACTTAAAACAACGCTTCCTCAGCGCTCGTCCCCTAATGCCCCAGTCTACTTGTGCTACATTGATAACATCTTCATCATCTGGATCCATGGAAAAGAAGCCCTTGAGGAATTCCACCATGATTTCAACAATTTCCATCCCACCATCAACCTCAGACTGGGCCAGTCCACACGAGAGATCCACTTCCTGGACACTATGGTGCTATCCTTACCTGATCACTCTTGTTACAGTGTGTACGGTAACACCCATTGTTTCATGTTCTCTGTGTTTTTAAATCTCCCCACTGTATTTTCCACTGCATGCATCCAATGAAGTGAGCTGTAGCTCACAAAAGCTTATGCTCAAATACATTTGTTAGTCTCTAAGGTGCCACAAGTGCTCCTTTTCTTTTTGCGGATACAGACTAACATGGCTGCTATTCTGAAACCTAGAAGCTACCAAGCGTGCCTTAACGAAAATGTTAGTTTGTGCCACCATTGTCCACACAAGGCAGTTACATCGTAACATTTTGGTGTGTGCTGCAATTCATTCCCCCGTAGTCCAACTGCAGGGCTATATAGACAAGCTCTTAGGCTCCTAAATTACTTTTGAAAATGTGACTTAGGCACCTAAGGTGCCTTCTGAAAGCACTTAGGTGCTTTCTGAAAATTTTACCCACACACAATGTGTGGATCAGTAGGGTTAGGATGCTACCCAAAACTGAAATCGCATAATTAGACACTGAGCAAACGTAGGACTCATTGTCTTATGCAGTTACTCCAAATGCAGAGTCCCCTCTACATTTCAGTCCATTTCTTACACTAATATAAGTCAATTGACTTCAGTGTTGTTTCTTCTGATTCACAATGAAATTAAGTCAGAAATATCAGGCCCCACATCCATGGCACTCCATTGGCAAGGGAACAGGGGGGAGAATTGTGAGGAGTCCTTTTATATTAAAGAGAGGATCTATTTAATGTACAAAGACAGGTCTGTTCAACTATACACATTTGCATCAAAATGGTTCCAAATACCATCTTCTGTAAAGTACATGTAAAACTTCATCCCAGGTGTTGCCAGACTCTTTCATATGTGATCAGTTCTAATTTTTCTGAACAAGTGCAAAAGGGTGTCAT
This sequence comes from Lepidochelys kempii, assembly GCF_965140285.1. Taxonomy (NCBI): domain Eukaryota; kingdom Metazoa; phylum Chordata; order Testudines; family Cheloniidae; genus Lepidochelys; species Lepidochelys kempii. The sequence continues at coordinate 246,548,984 of NC_136381.1, read as the reverse complement.
GAGGACATTTGCACCCTGAAAGAGTGGCATGGGCCATTGTTATTCTATCAAGGACTTGTCACGCCAATAGATAGAAAATGAATTATTTTCAACTATTTCATGCCATTGCTCATCATTTTCAACTGTCATGCTGGATCCATGACAGAGTCATGAATAATGCCAGTCATCAGCAAGGTGTCTGTTATAGTGTATGAAGAGTAAAAAAAAAAATAAAAAATTTCTGCTCCAATTTGGAGCTAAATATAAAACTAAATCTGAGTTGATATTTATATAGAGACAAAAATTTCACTGCTGTAATGCTGAGATAGTAGTTACACTGCAGATTTCTACAGTTATTAAAGTGATTTACTATTACTAGTTTCAATAAAGAGATTTACTATACCCAGAAATAATTTAACAATTCTATTAATCTATTTTAGGTACTTCTATGACCTGTACTACCTTAGCATCTGCATGCCTCACAATCTGTAATGGATTTATTCTGAATCACCCCTGTGAGGTAGGGAAGTGCTATTATCCCCATTTTACGGATAGAGAAATGAGATACAGAGAGATCAAGGCCTGGTCTATACATAAAACATAGGTCAACATAGCAACAGCACTCAGAGGGTGTGACAAATCACACCCAGAATGCTGCAGCTACGTCAACCTAACTCCCCAGTTTAGACACACTGAGGTTGACAGAAGAATGCTTCAGACGTTTGGCAAGATTTCCTACACCAATGGAAAAAACCCTTTTGACACTACTCTGTATCTACCCTACAGGATTACAATGGCATAGCTGCAATGCCGTAGCACACACATGGCCTAAGTGACTTGTCAGAGTCACACAGGAAGTGTGTGGGAATGCATGGATTTGAGCTGAGGGCTCTCAAGTTCCCATCGACCACCTAAACCACTGTACTGTCCTTCCTTTCTGTTATATATTCAGGTGTCCCTGAATTTATTGCCTCCTTTTGACTGGAAAGACATGAGAAAATTGTGATGGCTTGATCCTGCAAAATATACAGTCCCTTCCTAAGAAATGTTCTGCATCTACTGGACCAGGTCCTAATTTAGAACTTTTTATTCAGGCTGAAAAACACTTAAAATAATAATTTTATTAGGTTAAATTCTGAATATGAGTAAAGAAGTGGTTGGGGGATGCTGTTTCTTATCTGAAATGGTTTTGCTTGTCTTGAGTCATTTGTAATTGCAGCAGTGCTATTATTATAGATACCAGGTCTAGCATTTGTAGTCACATGAATGAAGAATAGAACTTACTATTCCAATTAACTATGTTAAAAATGCATTCTTTTATATTGATTATCTGCAATATGCTGGTTAAGTGTTGTGATCCTGCCTCCCACTAGTAGCTGGCCTGCATTGAGGAAAAGACTTGTACAATGACTTGGTTGGGTAAAGTGGTCAGAATTTATACTCTCGCTGCCGAAGGCCCAGAGTCTTTTCCCAGCTGATGACCCATGTGATTTGCACGTAAGTTACCACAGAAGCTTCAGTCAAAATGCCTGACTATGTCAAACTATTTGTCATGATTGCTTAAAAATCTGACATTTGCAGGCAGTGGAGATACATGTTTTTAAACCAGAGATGAAAAGATTATTGTTTACCCCAGTGGAACTCCACTATTTGGCAGCACCTGTACTGCCAGGGGCGACATATGAAGTTCCTTGATGCATTTATTAGACATTGCTTGTGTTAGGCCTATATCTTTGGATCCTGGATGTAAAAGGTTATTCTGCATCACGTTAATGTGAAAATCCAGAACAATTTGTAAATACAGACGGACAAATAGGGTTGTTGACATCGCTGCCTCTAAGGGAAAAAATGGTAGGTGTATGAAAAGAATTCTTCATACAAAAAAAAAGGAGTACTTGTGGCACCTTAGAGACTAACCAATTTATTTGAGCATAAGCTTTCGTGAGCTACAGCTCACTTCATCAGAGCATCCGATGAAGTGAGCTGTAGCTCTTGAAAGCTTATGCTCAAATAAATTGGTTAGTCAATAAGGTGCCACAAGTACTCCTTTTCTTTTTGCGAATACAGACTAACACGGCTGTTACTCTGAAACCTGTCATACAAAAAATAATTTGACACCAAAAAACCTATGCTGGCTAAGGGACATTGAAAGTACCTCCAAAATATACTACAAATTGCCTAGTACTGAACTGTGTAAAATACACCACAGAAAAATGATGAAATCCTATAAAATGAATAATTGACTTTAAAATAAAACAATGGTTACTTACCTGTAATGTAACTGTTCTTCCAGATGTGGGCTCAGCTGTGTATTCCACTTAGGTGCACATGCACCCAGAGCGCTGAAGCTGGAGAGCTTTGCGTTAGCAGTAATCATCAGGATGATGCTCAGGCCTTCTGGACCTTGTAGCCCCTCCCATAGCTATTTAAGGGTCATATCAACCCGACTCTCCTCAATTTCTTGGTATCAGAATCCAAGATGGGAGACTCTGATGTAGAGGGGAGAATGGGTCATGAAATATATTTTTGCATCACATCTCAAAGAACAAAAAATACAGTACAAGTAAATAAGGTTTTGTTCTCTTTGAGTACTGCAGACATGTATTCTACTCAGGTGACTCACAAGCAGTACTGGCAGGAGGTGGGTCTTGGAGTTTACTTAAACAGTGATTGAAGATCTGCCTTCCCAAAGTTTGCATCCTACCTAGATGCCATGATAATAGCATACTGTATGGCAAAAGTCTTCAAGGAAGCCCAGGTACCAGCATGGCAAATGCCCAAGATTGAAACATTTCTGAGAAAAGTGATCAATGTTTCTTGAGCCCTTTTCAGATGATCCTGTAAAGTCTGTCAATGGGACATGGTCTGAGCCACTTCATAAGCCATAGTAATGCAAGAAGTTATCCACCTGGAAATCATCTGTGTAGATACCAGCTGACCATTCTTCCAATCCATTCTTCCAATAAGAGACAAAAAGCCTTGGTGATTAAGAAAATGATTTAGTTCTTTACAGATAGAATGCCGGGCATCACCTCACATCTGACATATGAAGCTGCTGTTCATTTCATCTGCACTGAGTGTGGCTCAGGAAATAATACAGCTAAGTAAATAACCTGATTATGGTGAAATTGCAAAACTGCTTTGGGCCAAAACTTTGGATGTGGCCTCAAATGTCAGAAACCAAGGTGGGAATGGTCAGGCCTAGTGGCCGGAGCCGTGGTTCTCGGACCTAGTAGTTGCAGCCAGAGGTCAGAGCTGAATCAGGAGTCCAGAGTGGGGTTGGAGCAAGGCCAGAGTGAGAACAAGGCTGGAGCAGGACTAGGAACGGGTGGGAGGAAAAGCAAGGGTGGAGCAGGATAGGAACAGGGAAAGACCAAGGCTGGGGAAGTCTATGGTTTGGGGAGTCTATTGCCACTAAAGGTGGGGGAGAGTTTGAAGCCCTGGAGTGAAGTTGAGCAGACTGAGTTGCTCTTCCACCTGTTAGGCTTATGTACCTACCCTGAGAGTCACCAGACCAGTTCCTGGCTTCTGGATTGGCTGGAGCCTAGCACAGGAATGACTCAACAGTGCATGTGCCTTAACCAGGCTCTAGTTCAGGGATGACTCACCACCATACATCAAGGATACTTTGTCTTTGAAGAACTGTGGATATGGAGGCCTTGCCATAAGTACTTGCATTTTGCCAACCCTTCATGTGGAAGTTAGATCAATAGGAATGGTTGTCCTTTGGGAAAGGAGAGACAACTAACAAGTTGTTAGTGATTCTAATGGAAGACCCATAAGGGCAGCCAGCACAGACTTGAGGTCCCACAACTGGACCATTTCCTTTACAGGTGGAAACATGCAGACAATGCCTTTGAGAAATCTCACTACTATGGTGTTTGAGAAAAATGACTTCCCTTGGATTGGAGGATGAAACACTGAGAACACCTCCAGGTGAACTCTCAATGAGCTAACAGCCAGACCCAAGGACTTCAAATGTAACAAATAATTCAAAATATCCTGACCGCTAGCTAACATCAGTTGAATTCCCTTAAATATTGACCAAACAAAAGAAAAAAAAAAAAGCTCCCACTTGGACAAATAAGTAATCGTACTTGATAGTCTCCTACTATTAAGAATGACCCTCTTCACTGCTTCCAAACATTGACCTTTCTCCTTATCTAGCCATGCACCATCCATGCCATGAGGTGCAGCATGCTTAATGCTGAATGTGCAATCTGGGTGTTGTGGTTGGGAAGCAGAGGTAGAGATCTGGGAGGTCAAAAAATAGACTGATAAGGTCAGAGAACCAACACTGTCCTTTCCAAAATGGTTCAACAAGAATCAGTTTAGCATGGTCCAGTTTCATTTTGAGGATAATCTGAGAGATGAGGGGAATAGAGGAATGACATATGTCAGAGCCATGTCCCAGTGCAGATGGAAGGCATTAGTTAACAATCCTGGACTGAGTTTCTCTCAAAAATAACATTGGCGGTACTTCTTGTTGTCCTTTCTTGCAAACACATGATGATCCATTCCCTGAAGATGGACCTTTCCATGCTGCTCTTATAGACCACTAATGGTTCTCAAAGAATGTCCTGAGATGATCATCCAACTGGTTTTGAGATCACAGTAAGCCTAAGTCTGTGGGCATGATATCTTCTTTGATGCAAAAGTGCCAAAACTTCATCGCTTCTTGAGAAAGCTGGCTAAAGTGGACTTCTCCCTGCTTGTTCACATAATACACAGCAGTGGTATTGCCAATAAATATGTGAACCCCTGCTCCCCGATCTGATCCTGAAAGGCTCAGCAAACATTGAAAATGGCTCGAAGCTCCAGTACCTTGATATGAGAAGACACTTACTGTTCCAAATGCAAACCATGAACTTTTAATGCCCCTAGTTGTGTTCTCCAACCCTATAGCAGAGGCTCTGGTGACTACAGTCCTGATTGGTGAATGACGGGCAAAGGGAACACCCTGACATACACTGTCCTGTTTCACCCGCTGCTGTATAGAGTCCAGTATCTCTGGAGGCAGTCAGATAAGCCTACCCAGGGACTGGCAACTCGGATGACAGACTAACCTCAACCACGACTGAAGAGGGTAAAGATGAAATCTCATATGCTGGACCACATAAGTGCATGTGGTTGTGACACTGGCAGACTAGGTGCCAACTCTTGCTAAGGCTTTAGGAATCAGCTGAGTACTGACAAATTCATTGCTGAAAACCAGTCTGTTTCACCTGTACGTGAGTATGGTTAAGATGGGCATTAAACTTATAACAATGTGTTTAGTGTTTAGACTTTATGAAATGCTTATAAATTGCTGCATGCATTAATCTGACTTTTAATATCTTTATCACATGCTAGAAGGACCTAGGGGTGACAGTGGACGAGAAGCTGGATATGAGTCAGCAGTGTGCCCTTGTTGCCAAGAAGGCCAATGGCATTTTGGGATGTATAAGTAGGGGCATAGCGAGCAGATCGAGGGACGTGATCGTTCCCCTCTATTCGACATTGGTGAGGCCTCATCTGGAGTACTGTGTCCAGTTTTGGGCCCCACACTTCAAGAAGGATGTGGATAAATTGGAGAGAGTCCAGCGAAGGGCAACAAAAATGATTAGGGGACTGGAACACATGAGTTATGAGGAGAGGCTGAGGGAGCTGGGATTGTTTAGCCTGCAGAAGAGAAGAATGAGGGGGGATTTGATAGCTGCTTTCAACTACCTGAAAGGGGGTTCCAAAGAGGATGGCTCTAGACTGTTCTCAATGGTAGCAGATGACAGAACGAGGAGTAATGGTCTCAAGTTGCAGTGGGGGAGGTTTAGATTGGATATTAGGAAAAACTTTTTCACTAAGAGGGTGGTGAAACACTGGAATGCGTTACCTAGGGAGGTGGTAGAATCTCCTTCCTTAGAGGTTTTTAAGGTCAGGCTTGACAAAGCCCTGGCTGGGATGATTTAACTGGGAATTGGTCCTGCTTTGAGCAGGGGGTTGGACTAGATGACCTTCTGGGGTCCCTTCCAACCCTGATATTCTATGATTCTATGATTCTAAGATAATATTTGAGTTTTTGTTTTATGACTGTAAAAAAATATTTGCTCTGAAACTGAGTCCTGTCAGAAGGGTGTGGCTCTGCATCCATATTCTTCATAGTCGTATGATTATGATTTAATTATAACATAAATATAGCACATTTTGTACAAGATATATATTGGCAGATGTAATTGGAAAAGTTATGATTTGCTGAATATGATTATCCTATTTGTGTGCATGTATCATTTTTGTATTTGACTCTAGATCTGTATTTCAAACGTGCTTACTCTGGAAAACACCCACAGCTGTTAGTATATAGGCTTGTTTGTCAGTCTAAGATAGAATTTTGGGTTTGACCTTTTGATACTCTTATATCTTATATTAATATGTGTAAATAAAGGACAAAGACACTGTGTATGTTGCTTTTCCCTGGCCAGATGGATTTGTTAGTACAATGGGAACAGATAAGAGCAGTTACAGGGCATGGTGGGAATGTAGTATATGAGCACACTTTAAGATTGCCTCAACCCCTATCTTAAGGCAAAGTCAAGCAACCAGTCGGGAGAGGCAAGGGGGGATTGGGAAGAAGGTATAAAACACTAAAAGACCAAAGAAATGACTGTCCCTTACCATTGCACAACCCCACTCCTTACTACTCCCATAGGATATAAAAGAGGTGGGACAAAGACCCTAGACTCACGACCCTCCAAAATGGAACATAACCATAAGCTGCAAGGGATAAAACCGAGAGAATGTATTTCAGGTATATTTGGGCCTGCTAAGAAGTGGGGGAATGGGGAACAGGGACACAAGCACAACTCTGTGGCGTCAGAGCTGGGAAGGAGGATACAGGGTAAATGTTCTGCAGTGTTAGAGCTGGGAATGGAACACCGGGAAACAGACTCTGCCTGCATATAGAGCTATGGACATGCTTGCTTGGAACTAACCTCAATAAACATTGCATTGCTTGCACTTTGGCCTTCTGGTCTTCTGCTTTCTGTCTGTGTGACAAGAACCAGAGGAGAGGGTGAAGGGAAAGCCCTCTAACATCAGGTACAACAATGGTAAAATTAAACAGTGCTAATGGCTCATCAACAAAGACAATGGGTTGTGGAAAAGCTTAGCCTTCCTGTAACGCTTCAGCCGTCCTGTAAATAATGGTTCCTGTCACTCAACAAGGCCTGGAAACTCCTGGAAACACCCAAGGAACAAAGACTGAACTGGAGGAATTGTTGGTCCCAGGCTAAAAGGATTTCTAGCCTGTGTATGGAAACCTGGTGGACTGCTTGTATCATCAGCCATGGTGAGAATTTCCTTATTCATATCCAATCTTTCTAGTATCTTGGACTTAGTTTGTGGTTTTGTTTATTTATTAGATTATCTGCTTTGATCTGTTTGCTATCACTTATGATCACCTAAAATCTATCTTTTTGTAGTTAATAAACTTGTTTTATGTTTTAACCTAAACCAGTGTGCCTTTGATTGAAGTGTCTGGGGAAAATCTCAGCTTGGTTTAACACAAGCATATTGTGCATATTCCTCTCCACATTGAGGGAGAGGTGAACTGAGTAATAATTTCATACTGGTCAGGGTTTTGGCCAGGACAGGATGGTACAGCTCTGAGGTCCTAGGCTTGGAAGCTGGTGATATCTTAGCTGTAGCCTCTCTATTGTTGTTTCATGCAGTGACTGGCCAGTCTGTATGTAACTGCAGCTGGCTGTGTCCCTGCCTGTGCAAATGCTGGTGGCCGTGTAGGACTGGGAGTGGTCTATAGCCTGTTGCAGCAGCACAGTGCTGAGTGGGAGCCCCTGGCTGGTGAGTCAGAGGGCTCAGAGGTACCCAGTTCCTGTGGCACCCCAGGAGGAACCCATCCCAGAGGTATCATCTTCTAACCATCAAGAAGGCCTGTCAAAACTTTCTTAATTGCCCCTTCAGATCCATGGTGAGGTTATGTGCAAAAGGGCTCGTTTCATCAGTTTGAATCCTGGAAGAAGGAAATAAAAACAGGTGACAAAAAATGTTTTCATCTCTCTTTTGCTGTATGGACTCTCACAGGGCTGGATCTACAAAAAAGAAGTAGAGATCCCCTGTTTCAACCTGGTTTAGCCCGAAAAAACATCCAGAGCTGACAGATTACAACAACTCTGTCACCTTTAAAACCATAGACTGGTACTCATTTGTGTATATATGCTTGCCTGCTTTAACCTTGTAATAACTCTCTCATTTCTTTTTCCTAGTTAATACATCTTTAGTTAGTTTATTACAGGATTGGTTACAGTCACTGACTTTGGTGAGATCTAAAGTACAAGTTGACATGGGGTAAGTGACTGGTCTCTTGGGACTGGAAGCAACCTGAATATTTTGTGATCTTTGGTGTATAGAAACCATTTATCACTAAGTCCAGCTTGTCTTTGTGTCAAGACAGACTGGAATGACAAAGGAGACTATCTGTGACTCCACGGTAAGACTGTTATAGTGCTTTAGGAGTTCACACTTGGTCCTGGTTTGGTGAAATCTAACTATAGACCACACAACCAGTTTGGGGTCTCTGCCCCGCGTCTTAACAGTCTGCCCTGAGGTTGGCATTCACAGGAATGAACCATTTCATATAGTGTTGCAGTGGTCATATGGCCTAGTAACTTCAGGCATACCCAGACTGTAGTTGAAGGTTGAGACTGAAGGTACAGATGTAGGCTTCAATTGTCTGGAATCACTTGTGGGAGAAAGGACCTCAAATTTGTAGAGTCTAGTAGGACTCCAATGACCTCAATTTTTTTCAGTTTGAATCAGCGTAAATGTTGTTTAGTTCAAAATCAACCCTAGAGGATTGAAAAGGTCCAGTGTGGAGTGAAAATGACTGAGGACTTGTTCTGATTTGCCCCTCAGTAACCAATTGTATGCCCTACATGAATTAATAGTTACCTAGTTAGTTAATTTCCTATCTAAAAAAGTAGATTCTCAGCCCAATTGTATGTGAAGACATGAATTCTCTTTTTCCTGAGATAAGCTGTTACCACTGTCATGCACTGTCATGCATTTCATAAGAGACATGTGGGGCTGATAACAGAACAAAGGGGATAACTGTATCCTGATTATGTTAACTGATAATGTTGACTATCACTTTTGGTGCATTCTGCATTTTTTTTAAATGAACAACCTTCAGTGGTGTCAGTAACCCCTTTTATTCACTCTCCTTAAACTCATGAATACATGATTTATTTTGTTCATAAATGTTCAGGGAAACTGTCACAAATTCTTCTGTGAATAAACATTTACAGTTATTCCTGCTGCAAGTGTTTACTCCATCGTCTGGGGAATTCTTTTTGAGTTACAGGATCATCCAAACCGGGGGCAGAAACACCAGGTGTGACACAGAATTCCATTGGTGCCAAATGGCGATGTACTCAGCAGGTGCTCAATATAAAAGGCAAAATGCGATCTTGTACCTAAAGCACATGTGCTGTCTGCTGTGAATTGCTTGATTCACTGTGAAAGAGTATTCCTTTTGTTCTCAGAAATGTATCATCTTAAATTTTACTCTTCCTTGTTACCCCCTACAGGTGCAAATGTTTCTATGATCCCCCTATCATCTCCGTCCCTGAGCTTATCGTAGATTAGAAGGCGAAAAAAACACACTTGTGATGACCTGTTTTCCGAGCTCAGGCAGTCCTCCCGCACTGATAGGGCACAGCTGAATGCATGGAGGCATTCAGTGGCAGAGTCCAGGAAAGCATTAAATAAGCATGATGAGAAGAGGCAGGAGGCGATGCTGAGGCTAATGGGGGAGCAAACGGACATGCTCAGGCGTCTGGTGGATCGTCAGGAAAGCCAACAAGAGCACAGACTGCCGCTGCATCCATTGTACAACTGCCTGCCCTCCTCTCCAAGTTCCATATCTTCCTCACCCGGACGCCTAAGAATGCAGTTAGGGGGAGGCTCCGGGCACCAGCCACTCCACTCCAGAGGATGGCCCAAGCAACAGAAGGCTGTCATTCAAACAGTTTTGATTTGTAGTGTGGCTACAATAAGCATTGTGCCCTTGTCCTAGCCTCCTCTCCTCCTCCCCCGCCCCACCCTACCCCACCCAGACTACCTTATCAGTTATCTCCCTTTTTAAAAAATTAATAAAGAAAGAATGCGTGGTTTCAAAACAATAGTGACTTTATTTCCTTTGCCAGCTGTGATCGAAGCAGGGAGGGTGGTTGGCTTACAGGGAATTAAAATCAACAAAGGGGATGGGTTTGCAGCAAGGAGAAACACACATAACTGTCACACCATAGCCTGGCCAGTCATGAAACTGGTTTTCAAAGGCTCTCTGATGTGCAGCATGCCTACCTGTGCTCTTCTAATTGCCCTGGTGTCTGGCTGTTCAAAATTGGCAACCAAGCAACCCCACCATAAATGTTTCCCCCTTACTCTCACAGATATTATGAAGCACACAGCAAGCAGTAATAACAATGGGAATATTGGTTGCACTGAGGTCTAACCTAGTCAGCAAGCAGCGCCAACAAGCTTTTAACTGTCCAAAGGCACATTCTACCACCATTCTGCACTTGCTCAGCCTATAGTTGAAATGCTCCTTACTACTGTCCAGGCTGCCTGTGTATGGCTTCATGAGCCATGGGAGCAGGGGGTAGGCTGGGTCTCCAAGGATAACTATTGGCATTTCAACATCCCCAACAGTAATTTTCTGGTCTGGGAAGTAAGTACCTTCTTGCAGCTGCTCAAACAGCCCAGAGTTCCTAAAGATGTCAGCGTCATGCACCTTTCCCGGCCATCCCACATTGATTTTGGTGAAATATCCCTTGTGATCCACCAGTGCTTGCAGCACCATTGAGAAGTACCCCTTGTTGGCACTGGTTGGCAAGGTGGTGCCAAGATGGGGATATGCGTTCTGTATATCGCCCCACTACAGTTAGGGAAACACATTGCAGCAAAGCCATCCGTTATGACCTGCACATTTCCCAGAGTCACTACCCTTGATAGCAGAACGGCAGCATTGCATTGGCAACTTGAATCACAGCAGTCCCCACAGTAGATTTTCCCACTCCAAATTGATTCCCGACTGACTGGTAGCAGTCAGGCATTGCAAGCTTCCACAGGGCTATCACCACTCACTTCTCCACTGTCAGGGCAGCTCTCATCTTGTTATTCTTGCGCTTCAGGGTGGGGGAAAGCAACTCACAGAGTTCCAGAAAAGTGGCCTTACACATGCAAAAGTTTTGCAGCCATTAAAAATCATCCCATACCTGCAAGACTATGTAGTCCCACCAGTCTGTACTTGTTTTCCGGGCCCAGAATTGGTGTTCCACTGTATCAACCAGTCCCACTGCCGCCATGATGTCCCAATTGCCACAGCCTATGCTTTCAGGAACATCTGTGTCCATATCCTCCTCACAATCGTCCTCGTGCTGCAGTCTCTTAGCCAGGTTCTGCACATACTGCAGTATAATGTGTGAGATGTTTACAATGCTTGCAAGAGCAGCGGTGATCTGAGTGGGCTCCTTGCTTGCCATGCTATGGAGTCTTCATGGGAAACCCAGGAAAAAAGGCGTGAAATTATTGTCTGCAGTTGCTTTCATGGAGGGAGGGAAAGAGGGGAGATGACAACATGTACCCAAAACCACCCGCAACAATGTTTTTGCCCCATCAGGCATTGGGAGCTTAGCCCAGAATTCCAGTGGGCAGTGGAGACTGCGGGAACTGTGGGATAGCTTCCCACAGTGCACTGCTCCATGAGTCAATGCTAGCCACAATAGTGAGGATGCACTCTACCGACTTAATGCGCTTAGTGGCAACATACACAATCAACTGTATAAAATCGATTTCTAAAAATCGACTACTATAAAATTGACCTAATTTTGTAGTGTAGACATACCCTGAGTCTTGGCTTCTTGGGGCTAGCAAGCACTGCAAAAGTCTGAACTTTGGGGTGAGAATCTACTTTTTTAGATAGGAAACTAATTAACTAGGTAACTATTAATTAGTGTAGGCCCTAGTTCACATTTTATTATTTTGTTTTGTGGGTAACCATTTGTTTCCATCACTCTCATATGTTTCTTTTTGAATTTCTATTCTTTCTTAAATAAATTTAGTTTTGTTTTATTATAAAAACTGGTAAACTGGGGTTACTGTTCTTTTGGGAAAGTAGGATCTGGGATTCCTGTGGGTATCTAGTGCTTTGGGGCCTGGATACCACAGGGGACACTCTGAAGGGACTCAAGGGCTGGGGTGCATCTATTGTCAACCTGCTGGGCAAAGTCAGGTCTGGTCTAGCCCAGAGGAAAGTGCTTGAGTGACTGACAGGCTGGTTGTGTTAGGGAGTTAACACCCCGCTCGCACAGACAGGTGGCAACAAGGTGACTCACAGCCCTAGGTGCCCTGAAAAACATCACACCAGGTGACCAATCACACCAATCAGGGCAAACTGAATATTAAGAAAAGTCAAGATTCAAAGCAACAGTTGTGGTGAACAGTACACGAGAAGTATAGTAACATGTACTACTTGCAATATTGCCAACTCTCGTGATTTTATTATGAATCTCCTGATATTCTTAGGTTTCAGAGTAGCAGCCGTGTTAGTCTGTATCCGAAAAAGAAAAGGAATACTTGTGGCACCTTAGAGACTAACAAATTTATTTGAGCATACGCTTTCGTGATGCATGCATCCGATGAAGTGAGCTGTAGCTCACGAAAGCTTATGCTCAAATAAATTTGTTAGTCTCTATGGTGCCACAAATACTCCTTTTCTTTTTGAAGATATTCTTAAATTCCCAGCTTTTGGCTAATTAAGAGTGAATCTGAGCTTTCATTAAAAATAATAAGTTTATAGCCCTCCTGGGTAGAGGGGAAAGCTTGAAAACATGATCTAAGTACATCCCAAAAGCTCAAAACCAAAGGGCAAATAAAGAGACCCCTATTTATTTGTTTGTTAATTTAAATCACATGATTTATAAGGCAATCTCGTGATTTTTAGCCCTAATTCATATATTTGGTTGATGGGGATTGGCTATAGTGCATTAACTGAAAATTTTGAAATAATGAATACATTTATAAACAATGAAGTTTATTCTCAGATAATTCACAAACAGAATTAGAGTCTAAAATAAAGAAATTGTTGCTGTGAATAGTTCACCCATCTATAATATAGTAGATGGTACAATAATAAATGTTGTAATGCAACCTTAATCTGAATAATTTAGAAGGAGTCTTGAAATTTACCAGGTAAAGGATGTCCTTATCTATGCAGACTTCTTGTTTTTAATTTAGCATAAAATATAAGTCTCTGATTGCCACAAGTTGATTTGGTTCCCTTAAAAAGAATTATTAAAACAAATAATCTGAATCATATCTTGACTAGCACCATCGGAACATATGTAAAATGGAAACTAAAGGGAAATTCCACACAGATAGTGAGAAGTTTAATAATACTGAGACTATAAAAATCCCCAAACAAATCAAATAATTTATTCAAAAGAAAACATATTCATATGTGCTTACTAAGGGAAACAGAATAGAATACAAAGGAAAACCAAAGAGGAGTGAAAAGTTTTTATCATTCTCCAACTGTTGTGTATTATTGCAAATAATAAGTGTATTTGGTGGAACAAACAAAAGCTGCTTAAAAGTGTGCACAGAGGTACATTAAATTATTCATTTAGTCATTACTGATCTCAGATGAATTAACAAATTGTGTGCTCTAGCTGAGCACAAAGTTATTCATCTTAGATTTAATCTTTGAGGAAGCCGAGTTACATGATATTAATGAAAAACACGAACAGAACACAATAGGCAATTTTCTCACAAAATGTTTGACAACATAAATTATGAACCTCGTTATGCTTAGATTAGCTCAATAATTAGGAGCTAGATTGTGGCATTTATGCCACAACCTAATCTAGGGAGTGCTGCAGAAATACACTGCTTTCAAAGGGACCCTATGGAGGAAGGGTGGCCTTGAGTTTCTGTTTATAGACTGAGGCACTGAACTTCTTGGTAGAGTTGGCCAATTTAAAAAAAAATGTGAACAGTAAATTTGCCAAAAAATGCATTTTTCAGGCCACTGAAACTATTCACTGACCCAAATTTGAGATAACTTGGCTGAAAAAAACCCTGACAAATTAAATTTAATAAATGTTGAAATGTTTCATTTTGACATATTCTTAACAAATTGTTTTGACATTTAATTTCAAAACCATGTTCAGATGTTCGGTTTGACCCAAACCATATTTTGATTTGTTTTACCAAGGAAAACAAAGTTTCAGTTCCAAATGAACCAAATAATTTTTCACATTTTTCAGTTTGGCCACGGAACCAAAAAAATCAATTTGCTCTGCTCTAGAACTAGTCCAATTCCTGCTCTACACCTGACATGTGCGAGTGTGGGCAAGTCATCCAGGGTATAAATATCCTGGGGTGGGGAGGAACCCACATTAGCAAATCTCAGAGCCTGAGCTCCAGCCTGAGTGGGAATGTCTACACTGCTACTTTTAGCAACATTGCACAGACCCAAGCCTGTAGACCCGGGCTCTGAGACTCACTGCCACAGGTGGTATTTTGCAATGTAGACATGAGGCTAGTTCCCTAGGAAAAGGGGGGTCTTTAGGTCTTCCCTAACTCAGAAGGGTGTTGTAATGACAAATACAATGGTAATTATGAAGCACTCAGATTACATGGTGACAAGAGCCACATAAGTACTTTAAGTAGATATGCCTTTTGTGGGTACAATCTCTCCTCTGGTGGCTTCTCCATCCAGAAGGCAGAAGTCTTCTTCGTCCATTAAATCTCCCCAAGTTTGCTGGACCTGCTCGGGGGGCAGGACCGGGGGGAAAAGCCTTTTCCATGTCCCATTTGTGGCAATTCACTCCGGTGGGGAGGAACTGGAGTGAACAGCTCCATTCAGTATAGGGTCTTTTGAATAATGCTATAAAAATGAAGCTTCAGCCAGGTCTATATGGCCAACAATAGTGTCCTTAGCCAAAATATTCTGTCTCCCTCAGCCCTTATACTGTTGTATGGCAGTTGGTAGCTACTCTTCACCCCACTTGTCACTGCATTTCAGGAACGTTGTATGTATATATCTGTAAAGTGCATTGGGATGGAAGGCACTCTATAAAAGATAAAATATTAATATGATGATGCTCATTACAAATAATCTTATAAAAGTGACTGCCAAAATCCCATTTAAAACAGAGGCTAAAAATAACCTTTTTAATAGAAAAAGTGTGGTAAATCAATTGATTTCTTTCCCCCTAGGACTGATTATGCAGACAGTTTATAGGAAAACTAATTTAAGTTTACTAGAGAAACCAGATTATGGGCAGAAGAGACTAGTGGGATACAATACTCCTGGGGAACATTTTGCTCTTTATTTACAGGAGGCTGGATGGACTTAGTTTGCAGTAGTGGCATGAGACATCCAGGTGATGTATTAAAACAGGGAATACCTACACTGTGCCTCATTTGAATGTAAACAGACCTTGCTTTTTAATACAGAAATAATAATAGTTGGTTCAAGTAATCAATTAAAAATTCCTCAAGTGAATTCCTCATTTTCTAATGAATTATCTTCAATTAAAGTATAGTTTACCCTGAAACCTATTGCTTCTGAATGTTAATGTTAAGGCATATTCCTCCTGCACCAAAAGTGTTGATAAATCATTACCGCAAGCAGTGCATACATTCTGTGTTGCTCTTATTGTATAGTTTGCATATGCTATAATGAAAAGCATAATATTATATGGATGGCTGGTTTTTAACCCCTTGCCACAGCAAAATGCTGTAATAGGAAATGACATAAAATGTAGTACAGAATTATTCACAATCATTAGAAAACTACCATAGAAAATGGGAAGTGACAGAAATAAGCTGGGAGTGTTGGAAAATGGCTTTGTCCACAGTGAGGGTTGCCACCTCTGAGATACAAAAAACCCGAGACACCTGGGATGATCCCGAGCCCATACAACTGGACATCTGGCAGTGTGTATTGAGCACACTTACAGATCTTCTGTGACAGCTACCTCACAAAAGGGACGGTCCTTGGAAAACCCTATCCCTACCCTTGTAGTCTTTGAACAGGCATGTAACAGGGTAGTCTGCCCCGCTAAAGGCTAGGGGCTTGAGTCCAGTCAGCCCTGTTCTGTGGCAGAACAGGTGTTTGGGCCTGATAGAGGGGACTATCAGACACAATTGGAAAGGGGTTGGGTGATTCCTATAAAGCAGTGGTTCTCAACTAGGGGTATGTGTACCATTGGGGATCCGCAGAGGTCTTCCAGGGGGTACATCAACTCATCTAGATATTTGCCTAGTTTTACAACTGGCTACATAAAAAGCACTAACGAAGTCAGTACAAATTAAAATTTTGTACCGACAATGATTTGTTTATGCTGCTCTATATACTATACACCAAAATATAAGTACAATATTGATATTCCAATTGATTTATTTTATAATTATATTGTTAAAATGAGAAAGGAAGCAATTGTTCAGTAACAGCGTGCTGTGGCACTTGTATTTTTACATCTGATTTCGTAAGCAAGTAGTTTTTTAAGTGAGGTGAAACCTGGGGGTACGCAAGACAAATCAGACTCCTGAAAGGGGTACAGTGGTCTGGAAAGGTTGAGAGCCAGTGCTATAAAGGCTGAAAATGCTCAGCTGGGGCAGAGAGCTACAGGCAGCAGGTTTGCTACTGTGGCAGGGGGCTGCCAGACAGATAGCCTCTAGGGGACGTCTACACAGCAATAAAAGATCCACAGCATGATCACGGCCGGTCTGGGTCAGCTCACTCGGGCTCCCGGGATTTGGGGCTAAACATATCTGTGTAGACATTCGGGTTCAGACTGGACCCCATGCTGTGGGACCCTTCCCCATCACTGGGTCACAGAACTAGGCCTGCAGCTCTAGCCTGGACATCTACACAGTAATTTTACATCCCTGAAGCTTCAGCCCTGTGAGCCTGAGTCAGCTAACCCAGCCCAGCCATGGGTGTTTAATTGCTGTGTGGACATCGGAGATCTGGGGAGTAGCTTAGTTTTGCATTCCTGTGTGAGTGAGTTTTATGTGTGAATAATAAATAAAGCTTGAAGGAAAAGAGCCTGATCCTGACTCTGGTGTGGTGTCACTTCAGCCTGACTGGGGCGACAGGGCAGTAGCCTACAACGCCCAGCTCCTGCTGGGTTCAGTGGCAGTTCTGTGAATGGAATGGAGACAGGGTAACATTCAGAGACTGCACACTTCCAATGCACCCTAAGCTACATGTGAAATCAGAAATCTTATTATTCCTCTTGTATTGTTGTTAAATGATGGCTGATATGGGAGAATGTACCTAGGAGTGGGTGCTGCAATGCTTGTACTTTTGCACAGGGGTTCATTTCATTTAGATACCATCCTTTAAACGTTTGGAATTTATTTTTAAATTGATAGACAGAACTTAGAGCAACTCCAAGAACAACATGGCGGGATGGGTCAACCTCTTACTTCTGGTGGTGGTTGTCAGATAGCAGAAGGAAGTGGTCAACTGGGAAAGCAATTGAAAATATAAGGGAATTTAAAGTTTTCCAAATAAACATGTTATTTATTTATTTATTTATTTACTGGTGACCTGGAATTTCATCATACACTCTATGCTGAGAATCAAGCCCTGATATTAAATGTAACATGCTGTAATATCACGCGCCTCCTTCCACGATCAACAGCTGAACGAGAGCAGCAGTGAGCTAAACAGTCTGCTGGCATTTACTGCAATTCACAGACACTGTTAGATTAGGTCACACAACCAAATAAAACTCTTCCTCCCGAATGGGAGACCAAAGATTATGAACCATGATTGGAAAGTAAATGCAAACAGAACTCAAAGCAGCCTTATCAGATTCAGGGTGCAGGGAGGGAGAAAGCTGGCAAGTCCACCAGGATAAATTCAATTTGGAAAATGTCTATGCTGTAAACGCATAATATTGTTTTCAAGACTCAAAATAAATGTCAGAGTTGACACAGTCACTCCATATCTTCCTATCTCTGTTACTGTAGTTAAACTTTTTGAGGGAGGCTGGATATTGAAATGTCAGGGAGAAAATAAGGTAAGAAGTGAACACCCTTTATTTTGTTCAACAATTATAGTGCCCATTTATTTCAAAGTTCCTTACAGAAATCTTCAGTTAGGATCAGCAGACTCTTCTTTTTAATGTGCACCATATAGGATCTGACAGGAACTGAACAATTCCAGAGTAATGCATGTACTTCTGAAACTGGGATTTTGTTGAACTCTAGCTACTGTCCCTATTGCTGAAAAAAAGGAGTATTTCAGGTTTCATGTCTGAACACAAAGAGGATGATTTGACTTAAATGGGAGAAGCCACTATTCTTACACAACACTATATGTTTTCAGGTTTCCATGATAGGGACCAAGCTAGGCTGACATCTCCGAGTACCAAAGGCAGACTGGCTTATTTGATAACTGTAAGAGGATGACTTATCTCATCAAGGCTAGAGACCTGGGGCCTGCCTATCCTAGTTATTAAGTAGGCCTACCTGAGCAGTTATGAGGTGATGCACCCTATAAGAGACTGCAGAAAGTGAGAAAGGCTCCTGTAGGGAATGCCCTGAGACCAGGAGAGTTGCCCCAGCTAGGAAGGGCTGAGAGAAGCCTGTTAAAGCAAGGAAGACCCTGAGACACCGGGGAATTTGGGGCTGTGCCTGGCTTAACACTGGAGGAAAGATTTTTGTATTTAATTTTGAACTTTAAATTAGGGCTGTCAAGCGATTAAAAATTAATCATGATTAATTGCACTGTTAAACACTAATAGAATACCATTTATTTAAATATTTTTGGATATTGTCTACATTATCAAATATGTTGATTTCAATTCTAACACAGAACACAAAGTGTACATTGTTCACTTTATATTTATTTTTTATTACAAATGTTTGCACTGTAAAAAACAAAAGAAATAGTATTTTTCAATTCACCTAATACTAGTACTGTAGTGCAATCTCTTTATCATGAAAGTTTAACTTACAAATGTAGAATTATGTACAAAAAACCTGCATTCAAAAATAAAACAATGTAAAACTTTAGAGCCTACAAGTCCACTCAGTACTATTTCTTGTTCAGCCAATCACTCAGAGAAACAAGTCTTTTTACTTTTAAAGGAGACAATGCTGCCCGCTTCTTGTTCACAATGTCACCTGAAAGTGAGAACAAGTATTCTCATGGCACTGTTGTAGCCGGTGTCACAAGATATTTACATACCAGATGCGGTAAAAATTCATATGACCCTTCATGCTTCAACCACCATTCCAGAGGACATGTGTCTATGTTGATGATGGGTTCTGCTCGATAACAATCCAAAGCAGTGCAGACCAGCGCATGTTCATTTTTATCAGCTGAATCAGATGCCACCAGCAGAAGGTTGATTTTCTATTTTGATGATTTGGGTTCTGTAGTTTCCACTTTGGAGTGTTACTCTTTTAAGACTTCTGAAAGCATGCTCCACACCTCATCCCTCTCAGATTTTGGAAGGCACTTCAGATCCTTAAACCTTGGGCCGAGTGCTGTAGCTATCTTTAGAAATCTCACATTAGTACCTTCTTTGCATTTTGTCAAATCTGCAGTGAAAGTGTTCTTAAAATGAACAACATGTGCTGAGTCCTCACCTGAGACTACTATGACATGAAATATATGGCAGAATGTGGGTAAAATAGAGCCAGAGACATAAAATTCACCCCAAGGAGTCCAGTCACAAATTTAATTAACACATTATTTTTTTAATGAGCATCATCAACATGCTCTCTGGAATGGTAGCCGAAGCATGAAGGGGCATATGAATGTTTAGCGTATCTGGCATGTAAATATCTTGCAATGCTGGCTACAAAAAGTTCTAGGGGAATGCCTGTTCTCACTTTCTGGTGACATTGTAAATAAGAAGTGGACAGCATTATCTCCCGTAAAGTTAAACACACTTTTTTGTCTTAGCAATTGGCTAAACAAGAAGTAGGACTGAGTGGACTTATAAGCTCTACATTTTTGCATTCTTTTGTTTTTGAGTGCAGGTATGTAACAAAAAAAAATCTACATTTTTAAGTTATACTTTCATGATAAAGAGTTTGCACCACAGTACTTGTATGAGGTGAATTGAAAAATATTGTTTCTTTTGTTTATCATTTTTACAGTGCAAATATTTGTAATAAAAATAATAATATAAGTGAGCAATGTACACTTTGTGTTCTGTGTTGTAACATAAATCAATATATTTGAAAATGAAGAAAAACATCCACAAATATTTAATGAATTTCAATTAGTATTCTATTGTTTAACAATGCAATTAAAACTGCAATTAATTGTGATTAATCTTTTTGAGTTAGTCGCATGAGTTATCTGCGATTAATCGACAGCCCCACTTTAAATTAATAAACCAGACCTTACAGAGGGCTGTTTTTATTGGATTTGTAAAAATCTCTTTTTGAATTTACTGAGGAACCAGGAGGGGAACTGAGGGGCTGTTTGCCAGGCTACCCTGAGACTAGGAGGGAGTTCTGAGGAGCGGTGTCTTCAGAGGAATCTGGAGAAGAGTGGTGGTCAGGCACGCTGCTTCCAGAGTGTCTCCCTGCTGGTTCTTTCTGAGGGCTCAGGAAGGCAAGCTGGACATGCGCTAGTGCTATCTGCCACTGGAGCAGCCTGAGTAGGCCAGGTTGACGCGAGGGGGCAGGCCTGTGTTTGTGCATACGTGCCATGTTTTGTGGGCTGACTATCTACAAGACACACCTTGCTGCAGCAAGAGGGACCTGAACTGTTTCTCTGATAGGTTTTGGGAAGTTGAAAACTAAGCCTACAATCAAGGAATGCTTCTGTTAAGATCAGTCTCTGTGTGAGGATGGTGTCCCAGACTTCTCCACCACTCCTCTTTTCCCCACAGGTACCTCAGCAGCTGTGTTGCTCTCAAAGTTCAGTCAGAAGGGGCCTGCAACATCTGGGTATGTGAGAGCGTAGCATTGTGTGTTCCCATGAAGTGTGGCACTGTGCATATGGGAGCCACAGGCAGTTAGCGTCTTATAGGTTTCTGCAGAGACAGCAGCATGCCAGCATGTGGTTAGAAATGCTTCTGGGCCTGCAACATTCTCTCCTTTGCATGTCAGATCAAGAACCCAAAGACTGCCTGTTCCACTCATGCTCAATGGTGTGTGGCTAGAAGGCCTTGTAACCCTACTCCATTCCCTCCTCTGCTCGGGCCTTTCATAAAGCCAGCAAGTTTATTGGTGATCTATCTGCAAGTGACGCTAAATCGATAAAGGGTTCTGTGAGCCAGCAACCGGTAGGAAATTGATGGTATCAAATGGCTTAGTCTATCTCCATCTGCTGGCTGGGAAGGACTATGCTGGTGCAGAAGATAACCCTCCCCCTTTATGCATTATGTAATCAGGGTTCAATTCACATCTGCAGGAAGTCACAGAAGCCCATATGGTAGTTGTATTTGTAGTTGATGGCCAGATTTCATTTCTTGAATGTCACTGGATTGACTGCTCTTATTGGAAATAGTAGTTATTTATATGACTCTCTTAGTTTATTGCCTTTTATTTTTAGATAACTTTTTGCTAAATGCTAAAAACAACAGCAACAATAACAATCAGCTATGAACATATCCACTTTGCCACCCACAGCCCTGGAGAACATAAAAACAATCCAGTGCATGGCTGTATTTTAACTCTGAGCTTTTTGCTTCCTCCACTTCCATTATATAAGCATGGTACAAATACCAAAGGATCAGACACTGCAAGCATGACAGGAGCTGTTGCCATCACAACCTGAAGTTGGAGATATGGCATAAACAAAACCAGAGCAAATGAGCAACCCAACAAAGATTGCTCATCAGCTTTGTTTTTGCCAAACCATATGTCCAGACGATATTATCCATGTTGAACAACAGCAGCCCCAATTACAGCATTTACCTTTTGTATTATTGAGATGGTAGTGAATGCACTGAGTGATATAAGAACATAACCCATTCAAAAGCTACCAGTAAAACACTAGGATGGATCAAAAATGTACCTTTTTTTTACACTATCTGCATAAATAATGGATCTAATTGTCAGATGAGCCAAGCCCGTGCCCAGAGGCACAGCAAAGGTGACCATACATCTCCTCTCTCCTCCTCTGCTTCTGGAGCTAGCCTCTGGCATAAAATTGGAGTAGGTTTGGAGATGTTCTAACTTACACTGGTTTCCAACAGCCGTTAGGGGCTGATATGACAGATGGGAATTGTCGGGGTGCAGCCTTCTCTAGGCCCTGTGCCAGAGTGGTGGAGAGGAAAACAGATGTAAAGGTGCTGTTGAGGATATCCTCAGCATGTGGGACTCCCAGCTTGCATAAAGTGAAAGTAGCTCTTTATGGTACCTACTGTCCCTCTGCTGTAGGGGCAGGTAAGGAGCATGCCAGGGGGTGAGACAGAACACTCCACTCAATTCCCAACAAGCTTAGAGATGTAATTTTTCTCCTTCTGAGCTGCATCAAGCATACACTCAGTGCAACTGAAGTTCCAGCCCTAAGCATCTGAACTATGGAGCTATAATTCTCTTGAGGGGTTTTGGAGATGCCAAAAACAATTAGATCAAAGCATATGACTCTAACAGGTCTCTTAGTCCAGAAACCTCTTACATTTCCACTGTTAGGTGCTTAGTTAAGTATAAAGGGAGCATATAGGGATGAGAGAGACAATGGCACCAGGTACAAAATGGATTGCAAAATAATTAGTGTGCTTCTATTGCTGTTACTGCTGTGAATTATCTGAATTGTGTGACTCAAAATCAGAACCATTATAAAGTGTAAATAGCAGACATCATTTCAGTCAATAAGACGTTGAAATAATGTCTGTGAGACAACTGGAGTTGTCACAATTACAGTGATTGAAGGCTGGAAACCTAGAAGAAGACACAGCTGAGGAAACAGTGCAGCAGAGTTGGGTGAAAGTCAGTGGTGTGAGGACTCAAGGTCTGAACCGCTTTTATTGTTTTGGTTCTTGTGCATTTACATCCTTTGCGTTTCAGGGTAAAAGAAACAAAACAAAGCAAAACCTGAACATGAAACTCTTCCTAGGTTGCTGCCTTTTGCCTGAGTTCAGGTCCAAACCATTTGAAACCACTGAATTTCTGTTGTTCCCAGAAGAGTAATCTGTCCTTTGCATCTGACACGAGGCCCATATATATCAAAAACTTCGGTCAGGCTCAGCTGAAACACACCAGGCTAATTAGAAAAAAAAAGAAGATCATGTCACATCAAAAGGTGAATGAACTTGGCTGGGTTTGGAGTTTGTTTTGTGAGTTTTCTGCCATTTGTGCTCTTTTTTTGAGAGAGAGAGAGAGAGAGAGAGAGAGCAGTTTGTGGAATTATGACACTGTCAGATCCCAACTTCATACTACTTCACCCTTAGACCCAAATCCAAGAGTACACCCTTAATCTACCCCTGGATGTAAACAGCATGGGCCTTGAGTCTCCACTCCTTACATCTTGTGGAGTCATTTATAGCTGTGCAAAGCAGGTGTAAAAGGGTATTGTTCTGATATGGTAGCATGTTGCTCCCATATTGCTCATGCTTCGGTTAGGTATAGATAAAGGGTAAAATTGTCAAAAGTAATTTAGGATCCCAAATCTCACTGATGTTCAATGAGACTTAGGGTCCTAAGCGCCTAGGTGACAAATATGTGATGGTATTTAGGCATCTAAAGATGTATATAGGCACCTAGTAGCATTTTCAAAAGGCATCTAACTCCCATTAAATTAAGGCTCCTAGTTTTGGTAGCTGGGCCTGGGCACAGCTGCCTCAGTCCTCAGTCAGCACAGCTTCTCAGTGCCTCTGTCACACTGAAGCGCCCAGAAGAATCCTCAAACGAGGCATTACCCTGCCTATCTCGCCTTTGTGGCCCAGGCTGATAGGTGTGCTCTGGGTATCCTTAACAGCACACAGAACAGCTGACGGGGCAGGGATTAGGGAGGAAGTCTCCCAGTGGTTAGGGCACTCACCCAAGATATGCCTGGTATGGAGAAGGGATTGGAGCATGGCACTCCCACTGCTCAGGTGAGTACTCAGCAACGGGACTGTAGAGGCAGTCCCACCTGCTTTGTGGCCCATTGAATATTTAATTATGTCATACATGGTGGAACAAGTACAACAGGAGAGACAAAGAGAGAGACCCTGCACCAGAATACCCCATAGCTCCATGGGCGATGTTGGTTCAAATCTCTTCTCCACATCATTGGGAGGAGAATTAAAAACCTCAACTCCTTAGCCCATGTCTAATGAAGAGATCCTAGAGATCCAGGGCCTACTTCCAATTTTTGAGTGCTTTAAGAGTTAGCTAGATATGTGCTGTTAACACTTGCTAACATAGCATTACAATGTACGTTACATGTTCCCAGGTCTGACCTTTTCAGAGATTTCAGCTCCTGTTTGTGGGTTCATTCCCATGACCAGCAGTAACGAGGGATTCTTTTTGCTGCTCTTTTTCTAGACCATCTTATCTTATTTTGGCCTTATAATTCATCTTTCACAGAGCTTCCTTTTAACTCCCCCAACCTGCTTGCAGCCACAGGTATACATTAAGTAGAATTTATGCAAGAACATTTGCCTGAAGATGACAATTAGAGGTAGCTGCAGGGTGTGATTTGTCTAGGTTTTTCTCATGTTTTAATGTAGCTTGACCTATTGGTGTCCCTGCAATGTCCAGTGCTCCTGGAAAACTGCAGAGAGCCCAGACAGACTGCAATTCCCTGATAAAAGAAAGCGAGAGAACATTCAATTTCAGGTGGCTGTTTCTAACGGGACAGTGCTTGTTGAAAGACAAGTATAATACAGAGCTTAGCTCTATCTGAAGGGCCAAATTTTGCAGTCAAACACTGCAAATCCAAAGGAGTCCTAGCTTTGCACCTGTGTAATTGACAGAAAAATTCAGCTCATAATGTATTAAGGGGAAAGCAGCAGCCTCTGCTTACAGATTTTCCTTCTAATTTTTTTTCTAGTTGCTCAGAACTATGGGCTCCACCTCTCAGAATGAAATATTCCAGGCTTAGTCCCAGATTCTCTACTACCTTGCACCATCATTAAAACCAGTACAAACTGAGTGCAGTACAAGTGTTAAGCTCTACTATTGACATTTGGTATCATTTTGTATTCACGTTGGGCATGTTTAAATTATTGCATAGGTTCAAAGCAGGGGAGAATCTGGCGGAAAGTCTGTGCCTGGAGTGATTTTTGAGGTGGTTGTTTGTTTATTTTATGTTCAGTCATATTTTATTATGAGGAGAGATATCCATATACACCTCACTCTTATGTACAACTCTCCAGTCAAACCAGATAAGGGTAGAATGTTAAAGTTTCATATGGAAAGGACCCTCATTGAGGAGAATTGATTTTCAGTATCCTGGTGATTTTTTTTTATTTGACTCAATTATGGACCTGATTCTACTTTCATTTTACCCATATAAATCTGGGCTAATTCCAGGGATATTAATGCAGTTACATTGTTGTAAACCAGTGTGAGATTCTATGACTTTTCAAAAACAGCATTCATTCCAGGTACAGTACATTTTGCATAGGGTATTTTGTTAAGCTCATGAACAAAGTGCACAGCTAAGGATAGCTGGGTGGTGTGGATGTGGTGTTGCTAAGGGCTCCAACTTTTTAAAGCAGTATGTATGTATATGAATTTTTATGCTGGATAAGGTCATGGATGAGAGCACATCATGCTATTAACACTTTTTAAATGTACTCACCCACATTGTGGGGGCTCCCTGTTGAAGGAATTGTTTAGGGTTTTAGATTATACTGCTGTACTCTGTATGGTCCTAATCCAGCTCCCACTGAAGTCATAATGCTGTGACAATTCTCAGAGCACCCAGGATTGTGAGTCACCCTGTTACCTCCTTGCTTCAGTGAAAGAGAGAGACTTGCTGATCTTAAATGGGTGTCACTTTCCTGATATCACCAGTCTGTTAGCCACCCAGACAATCTCTGTAGATCTCTGCCAGCCCTTACTTTGCTTTGCAGGTTAACCTCAGCCCCTCTGAAAGGGTCCCCATTAGTATCCAGTCCCTGACACTGGATACTCACAGAAATTAGCAGGTAAGCTGCCTCTGAAGGAACAGTTCACACACAGCTTGACTAGTACAACTCAGGATCAGGTCCTTTATAACCTCATAGCACTGAAATATACTTATAGTGAAACAATCATAAGGTATTTATCAAACGATAAGTTTTGAGAGATAGTGAGTAAGGATAATAAGTGGAAACAGAAACGGTTACACATATGAAATAAAACATGAAACACAATCCTAGGTCCACACTTATCATTGGTTACCTTTCCTGTTTAATAAAGTAGATTTTCTCCCAAGGATTCCATCTTTGATGGGCCTGCTGCTTTTCAATCAAAACCAGGATCCAAGTGCTCACTCCATGCCCTTCAAAGGGTTTCCTCCATGAATAGATGACAAAATGTTTTATTTGTCCCCCAGTTATAGTCCACTTAACCCTTGAAGTCCACTCCAAGTAACCCGCTTCTCCTCCAATGCTCGTTTTTCCGGTTGACTTCATGTCTCTGTTCTTCATTCGCATTCAGTTCAAACAGGTGATTGGAGGCCCATTGTGAAACAATACAATGCTTAATTTACATGTCAGTTAGCTAAATGGACCAGCACCCTGCCTCTGAGAGAAAACCTGTTTCTGCTGGTGACTCATACTTTGATACACACTCTGAGGATGTATTTTCAGTATATATGCACCACTCCTCATATATCATCCATCCATACATCTTGCAATGATTAGGAAGAGCAGACTGACATAAGCTTTTATTAGATACCTTACATGATATTCTTTATGGATAAATACTCTGAAAGCAGTGTGTTAGGCGTAGTTTGTCAGTTCTGTTAGGAATTGCTGACACAGAGTAGTGAAACCTTTGCCAGTTGGCACCGCCGGGTCTCTGTGTCACAAATGCATATTCTTAACTAAGGCTTTGTCTACACTGGCAAGTTCTGTTACCAAAAACTGCATTTTGGCAACAAAACAGCGATAGCGCACACACTGCAATGAGACTGTTGTCGAGAAAAACGCACATTTTGGCAACAAAAAACTTCCACCCCTGTGAGAGACTTTTGTTTTTTCCCCTCCCTTTATTTTCGACAAACAGCCAGTGTAGACAGCGTGCCTTTTCCCCCCGATTTTATTGGCCTCCAGAAAGTGTCCCACAATTCCCATGCTGCCGCTCTGGTCAGCGGTTTGAACTCCACTGCCCTGAAGCCAACCCACCCCTCCCCCTTGCAAGCTCCGGGAATTTTAAATCTCATTTCATGCTTGCTGGCTTCCCAGGTGGCTTCTTAGGTGAGCATGGATGGCCATCGCACCAAACGCACGCCCACTTGGACCGCGGCTGAGTTGTTGGATCTGATCAGCATATTGGGAGAGGAGTCTGTTCAGTCGCAGCTGCGATTGACCCATAGGAATCGGAAAACATATGTGCGAAAAGGGCTATGATAGGGATAAGCAGCAATGCAGAGTGAAGATAAAGGAGCTGAGGTAGATGTACCATGTAGCACAGGAGGCAAACCATCGCTTCGATGGTGCACCGAAGACCTGCTGCTTCTCTAAGGAGCTGAATGCTATCCTCGGTGGTGACCCTACCTTCATCACCAATAGCCCCATGGATACTTCAGAGGCAGCAGAAAGAGGGGGTAACCCGGAGGCTGAAATTCTGGATGAAGAAGTGGAGCTAGAACAGGATGTGGAGTTCCCAGCAGGGTCACCTGGTGGGGCAGGCAGCCAGGAACCTTTTTCCACTCCAGAAATGCTCTACAGGGAGCAGATGAGCCCCCAGGTAAGTTGCTGTGGCTTGTGTAGGGAATCAAAAAGTGGGAGGCAGGTAGTGCTTTATGCGAGCTGGACATTGCCCTGTGTAGCTAATCTGCATGGCCAAGCAGGGTGTCGATGGACATTGAGACCTGCAGGGAATCCTCCAGAGAGGCTCTGGAAAGTTTCTAAGAGGTACTTGTTAATCCTCTGCTGCAGACTCCAAGGGATTGCAGCCTTGTTAGTTCCCCCATTGTAGGAAACTGTACCATGCATTTAGCAATCACTGGAGCTGGGACCAAAGTGGCACATAGCTGAGCTGCATATAGACTGGGTTGAAAGCCGCAAGCATGCAGTAGCTGTGCCCTGGTTTTCCTGCTCACCCACAGCAGTGAGATGTCAGCAAGCTGGTTGGCCACCTGTGAAAAAATGTGTGATAATTTTAGAATGACTTCCTTGCAAAGCTGCCCTGCAAGCCGTGACCGTTTTGTCCATATGCACAACTGCCTTCCCCCCACTCCCGACACTCACAGTGATTGGGGGGCTCGTGCAGCTGTGTGCCTGCCTAGAGTCAGTGAGAAAGTGATTGCTACTCTGCAAAAGGCCCTGGTTACTAAAATGTTTCAGTTGTTTGCTGGAATGTAACAATCCCTTGTCTGTGCAATGTCCACAGCAACAGAGACCTTGAGGAACGCACCACGCACCCCTGCCGACCGCCTTCGGCAGAGAAGGAAGAATCCGAGACACAGAAAAGAAGACGTATTTCAGGAGGTGCTGCAGCACAATGAGAGACAGACCAAGGAATGCAAAGAGTGCTGGGAAGCCAATGCAGCTTTTGCCAGGCGTGTGGTGGAGTGAATGATAAAAGTTATGGAGGATCAGACAGGCTCAAGTCTTTGATACAGCTGCAGACTGAGCAGATCCGAGTTCGAGCACCTCTGCAGCAGATGCACAATTCTTTGCCAACCCCACCCCCCTCTCTGCCCACACGTTCCTTTTCACTTCACAGCACCCCTGAGTTTCCCCATCGCTCCACCCCCTCTCACAGCTCGAACAATGATAGCTGGAGCTACACGCCGTTGTGAGATTTTACTCTTTTTAACAATAAATAAAAGCTAAGGTGTTTAATGGTACAGCGTTTTCATTCTGTGTTCTACAAAAGCGTATAGCCATCAATTCACTCTCGGGACCAGGCTTCTAAAGCATTTTGTTGCATGGAGCTTGGGCCCCAAAACTGTACATAGATGCACCAGGGAAGCAACTCCAAAGCAGACATGTGTCAGTGCCCCCGTTGTCAAAGTGGTTCCTCAAAGCCGCTCTGATGTTAATAGCAGCCCTCTGGACTCCTCTGACAGCCCTAGCATCTGGCTGTTCAAACTGTGCAGCGAAGCGCTCTGCCTCCATGCTCCACACCTGAGCAAACATTTCACCCTTAAGATTCACACAGATTATGCAAAGTGCAGCATGCGGCTATGACCACGGGAATATTATCTTCGTTAAGGTCTAGCCTGCCATTGAGACACCTCCAGCGAGCTTTCAAATGGCCAAAAGCACATTCGACTACCATGCGGCACCTGCTCAACCTATTGTTAAAACGTTCCTTGCTGTTGTCCAGGTGCCCTGTGTAAGGTTTCATGAGCCAGGGCTGCAAGGGGTAAGCTGGGTCTCCCCGGATTACTATGAGCATTTCCACATTCCCCACTGTGATCTTGTGGTCTGGAAAGAAATTCCCCACCTGCAGCTTTCTGTACAGGCCACTGTTCCTGATGATGCATGCATCATGCACCTTTCCAGACCAGCCTGCATTGATGGCCGTGAAACACCCCCAGTGATCCACAAGCGCCTGCATCACAATGGAGAAGTATCCCTTCCTATTGATGTATTCTGAGGCAAGGTGGTCTGGCACTAAAATTGGAACGTGTGTGCCATCAGTCGCTCCGCCACAGTTAGGGAAACCCATCTCTGCAAAGCCATCCACTATTTCATGCACATTTCCCAGAGTCACAGTTCTCCACAGCAGGATGTGATTTATTGTCCTGCACACTTGGGGTAATAAGTCCCCAGCAGTGGACTTCCACACTCCAAATTGATTTGCAACTGACCGGTAGCAGTCTGGATTTGCCAGTTTCCACACAGCGACTGCAACACGTTTCTCTACTGAAAGGGCAGTAGAGGTCATTCTGGTGTCCTTGTGCCGCAGGTCGGGGACCAGCTCAGCACATAGCTCCATGAAGGAAGGTTGCTTTATGCATCCTAAAGTTCTGTACCCACTGGTCATCATCCCTCACCTGCATGACAATGCGATCCCACCAATCCGTGCTAGTTTCCTTAGCCCAACAGGGATGGTCTATCCTATGCAGCTGCTCTCTGAATGCCAAAAGCACTGATAAGTTGCTGCTATCCATATCACACTCGGGTGCCTGCGATTCATTCTCTGGCAGTAACTTTGTGAGTAACTCTGCTGCCATGCGTGATGTTCTCACGAGAGTTAACAGCGCATAGGAGAGAAGTGCGGGATCCATCCTCTCTCGCTGCAGATGCTGGCGCACACTACAAAGACTGACAGTTGGAAAAACGGTGCGAAAGGAAAGCCAGAATGGCACGAAAGGAAGTCAGAAACCATTGGAGAGCTGGGACACAAAGCGGTGCATGATGGGACATTTTGCTTGTCCCAGGATGTGCCACGCTCCGTTTCTGCCTTCCCACAACACCTAGCGACAGATGGTGTCACCGGGCACTGTGCAATACATACCCACAGTCCATTGCTCACGCTGTCGACAATGGTGCTCTGAATGTGGACACAATCTGTCAATAGAGGGAGCAAATGTAGACTCACTTTGGCGACTTTGATTTTGTCGATTTTTTCGTGTCAACATGGACAAAACTTGCCAGTGTAGACAAGCCCTAAGATGTTAAAGAAATTAAAAACCATTTGGCTACTGAACCAATTCTAATTCGGTACACAGAGCATTTGAACTTTGAAACAGTCCACAGTTTGTGGCAGATGGAGGGGAGAAAATGTTGATGTATAATTAGTTATTTAGAAACACCTTGTCCAATGATCAATATTGTTATAACACAGAAAAGGTTAAGGGCCGGATTCGTAAAGGAATGTGGGCACCTAAAGATGCACCTAGTGCCTAGTGGGTTTTTCAAATGAAAATCAGTGGGAATTAGGTCCCTGGATGCTTTTCAAAATTTCCCTAGGCATCCTTCTGCATATTTAGGCACCTAAATACCTTTGAAAATCTGGCCCTAAAATCTTTGGATTATCTCTTACTAAGTGTTTATACAATATCTAGGATAATGGAGTCCTGATCTAAGTTGAAATCTGTAGATGACAGTGCAATAAAAATACAAGCAAAGCTACTCAGACAAAGATTAATTACACTGTGTCTCAAATTAAAGTCTTATGCGGGAAGCATACAAGATTTGTAGTGAGAGTACATAGCTGTAACTCTGAAGTTACTTGCTTGGAAGCAACCGTGCTCCTATCCCACATCAGAAGAGAGAATGAACAGTAGCAGCTAATCAGTGTTCAGGTTCATAAAGCCACCACTCCAGCAAGAGCAGAGGGATGTTAGTTCTCTTGAGAGTCCAGAAGCAACTGAGCATTTTGCTCCTTACTCTGTACAGCAACTTAAAAGTAATTAGTCAGTGCCTAGAACAGGAAAGATTTTTCTTCATGGATTACCTCAAGTTTAGCAGGATATAGCAAAGGTGCCATTACATTTATATCCTAAAGGCTTGTTTGGGTCTTGCCAGTATTTTCCTGCTATTTTGCATAGCTAGATTGAGATCAGGAAAGATAAGCATTCTGCCCCCTGCCATGATAACGTAACTTACTAAGCACTTACTGTTTTCTGCTTCTCTCCAATGTCTATGATCCCTGTGATCCCAGCTGCATTTTGGCCCTTCCTTGGTCTTACTGGAGTCTTGTTCTACAAAATTAAAATAATGTATGAAGCTTGAGGAGAACTTACTCTTCAAAATCACCTTTTTTTTCTTGTTGTTAGAGACTTTACCAGCAACTCCTGCAAATATAGTTATTTTTTGCCCGGGCCTCAATCTGACTCTCTAACAAAGCTACTTCTCATGGCTCACCCACCAAGTTTTTTTGTGATTCCACCTGCTTTTCCATATAGACCAAGAACCCAGACCTTCTACTCTAGCATCTTCTAAGGGCATGGATACACTACAAAATTATGTTGACTTAAATTAGATTGGCATACTGCTGCTGCAGTAATTACTTTTACTTTTACATGTCCACACTATGCTTTTTGTGTCGCCAGTGTGTGTCTTCATCAGGAGCACTTATACTGGTTGTACTGTCAGTGTGGGGCATTCTGGGATGGCATCTGAAAGCTAGTAACAATCGATGTAAGCAACACAGTGTCTACACTGATAACTGCGTCGACCTAGCTACATCGACATTGACTATACACATCTCATCAAAGTGAAGTTATTAAGTCAGCATAGCAGGGCAGTTATGTCAGTGGGCTCAAACTAGTGTAGACACTTTCATAGTTAGGTTAAACCTAAGCTGCCTTGCGTTGACCTAACTCTGTAGTGCAGACCAAGCCTAAATTACAATTTTTGGTCTCCATCAAACCCACCATTTCTTCTTTTGAAAACAACACTCCTAACATGTTCAGTTCCACATTGCATTTAGAGGAATGACTCCTCAGGTGCTCCAGACTCGTATTTGGATACAACAAAGGTTGCTTTATTTCATCCATTTGTCCTCCCTTCCCTATCCACCTGTCTCATGGGAGTGAGTGGGTGCATAGTGCCTGGTTATACTTCTGTCCTAAAGCAAAGGCTAGGTTGCCATTTTGGAGTGCACAGGGGAGTTCTTACTCACCTGTCAGTCCAAGTCACAATCTAGTCCTGAATGAGTGGCATTTGTGAGAGAGAACATACATAACACAATTAAATCTTTCCCGTCCCTTTTTTAGCATCTTTTCTTCAAGTTGACTCTTT
This sequence comes from Lepidochelys kempii, assembly GCF_965140285.1. Lineage (NCBI taxonomy): Eukaryota > Metazoa > Chordata > Testudines > Cheloniidae > Lepidochelys > Lepidochelys kempii. Next base: position 246,516,180 of record NC_136381.1, on the reverse strand, counting down.
CTCCCTCCCTCCCATTGTTACTCTGACATCTGTCCATCAATTTATTCTAACCAATAAATTATTCAAAGGTGTTGTCATAAAAATAAAGGGAAGGGTAAACCCCTTTCAAAATCCCTCCTGGCCAGAGGAAAAATCCTCTTACCTGCAAAGGGTTAAGAAGCTAAAGGTAACCTCGCTGGCACCTGACCAAAATGACCAATGAGGAGACAAGATACTTTCAAAAGCTGGGAGGAGGGAGAAAAACAAAGGGTCTGTGTCTGTCTGTATGCTGCTTTTGCCGGGGACAGAACAGGAATGGAGTCTTAGAACTTTTAGTAAGTAATCTAGCTAGGTATGTGTTAGATTATGATTTCTTTAAATGACTGAGAAAAGAGCTGTGCTGAATAGAATGACTATTCCTGTCTGTGTGTCTTTTTTGTAATTTAAGGTTTTGCCTAGATGGATTCTCTATGTTTTGAATCTAATTACCCTGTAAGGTATCTACCATCCTGATTTTACAGAGGTGATTCCTTTACTTCTATTAAAAGTCTTCTTGTAAGAAAACTGAATGCTTTTTCATTGTTCTCAGATCCAAGGGTTTGGGTCTGTGGTCACCTATGCAAATTGGTGAGGCTTTTTACCAAACCTTCCCCAGGAAGTGGGGTGCAAGGGTTGGGAGGATTTTGGGGGGAAAGGCTTGTCCAAACCACGTTTCCCAGTAAACCCAGATAAAGTTTGGTGGTGGCAGTGGAAATCTAAGGGTAAAATAATTTTGTACCTTGGGGAAGTTTTAACCTAAGCTGGTAAAAGTAAGCTTAGGAGGTTTTCATGCAGGTCCCCACATCTGTACCCTAGAGTTCAGAGTGGGGAAGGAACCTTGACAGGTGTGTTTCATGAGTATGAGGATGGCTGAAAGGCAATAATAAATTCCATCCCTTTCTACAGCGTGCTTGCATCTATAATATGGGAACACTACAAGGGAAAAGTGAAGTAGCTGATTTAATGAGTTATTTATGTGTTTTGCAGAAGTATCCTCTCAAATGCTTAAAGTAATATGACTTTAATGAGCCATGTAGGCTCTGTAGTTTTTGCTTTGTTGAACATTTTCCCCCGGTAAACTGAGTCATTAATATTAATTAGAAATTGAGTAGCCAATTACAGGGTTGAATAGGAAGTGAGGGGAAAAACTGTTTGGAAACAAAGTGTCTGTACATACACACTGAAGGAACTGGAGGTCACTAGAATCTGTGGGTTTGGATTAGTGAACACTGTTGAGGTCTAATTAATGAATACACCTCGCTCATTCAATTGCAATATCAGATTTTGTTTAACTAAAGCAAAGTGGTTATCAATAGAATCATAGAATCATAGAATATCAGGGTTGGAAGGGACCCCAGAAGGTCATCTAGTCCAACCCCCTGCTCAAAGCAGGACCAATTCCCAGTTAAATCATCCCAGCCAGGGCTTTGTCAAGCCTGACCTTAAAAACCTCTAAGGAAGGAGATTCTACCACCTCCCTAGGTAACGCATTCCAGTGTTTCACCACCCTCTTAGTGAAAAAGTTTTTCCTAATATCCAATCTAAACCTCCCCCACTGCAACTTGAGACCATTACTCCTCGTTCTGTCATCTGCTACCATTGAGAACAGTCTAGAGCCATCCTCTTTGGAACCCCCTTTCAGGTAGTTGAAAGCAGCTATCAAATCCCCCCTCATTCTTCCCTTCTGCAGGCTAAACAATCCCAGCTCCCTCAGCCTCTCCTCATAACTCATGTGTTCCAGTCCCCTAATCATTTTTGTTGCCCTTCGCTGGACTCTCTCCAATTTATCCACATCCTTCTTGAAGTGTGGGGCCCAAAACTGGACACAGCAATAGGGTAATAGAGTTCTATAGCTGAATTTTTATTCTCCATTTTTCCTTAGCAGTTTTGAGTAGATAGATAGATGATGTCATAAATATAAAGGGAAGGGTAAACCCCTTTGAAATTCCTCCTGGCCAGGGGAAAGCTCCTCTCACCTGTAAAGGGTTAAGAAGCTAAAGGTAACCTCGCTGGCACCTGACCAAAATGACCAATGAGGAGACAAGATACTTTCAAAAGCTGGGAGGAGGGAGAGAAACAAAGGGTCTGTGTCTGTCTATATGCTGTTTTCTGCTGGGGATAGACCAGGAATGGAGTCTTAGAACTTTTAGTAAGTAATCTAGCTAGGTATGTGTTAGATTATGATTTCTTTAAATGGCTGAGAAAAGAATTGTGCTGAATCGAATTACTATTTCTGTCTGTGTATCTTTTTTGTAACTTAAGGTTTTGCCTAGAGGGGTTCTCTATGTTTTTGAATCGAATTACCCTGTAAGGTATCTACCATCCTGATTTTACAGGGGGGATTTCTTTATTTCTATTTACTTCTATTTTTATTAAAAGTCTTCTTGTAAGAAAACTGAATGCTTTTTCATTGTTCTCAGATCCAAGGGTTTGGGTCTGTGGTCACCTATGCAAATTGGTGAGGCTTTTTATCCAACATTTCCCAGGAAAGGGGGGATGCAAGTGTTGGGAGGATTGTTCATTGTTCTTAAGATCCAAGGGTCTGGGTCTGTAGTCACCTAGGCAAATTGGTGAGGCTTTTTACCAAACCTTGTCCAGGAAGTGGGGTGCAAGGTTTTGGGAAGTATTTTTTGGGGGGAAGACGCTTCCAAACAGCTCTTCCCCAGTAACCAGTATTAGTTTGGTGGTGGTAGCGGCCAATCCAAGGACAACGGGTGAAATATTTTGTACCTTGGGGAAGTTTTGACCTAAGCTGGTAAAGATAAGCTTAGGAGGTTTTTCATGCAGGTCCCCACATCTGTACCCTAGAGTTCAGAGTGGGGAAGGAAACTTGACAGATGATAACAAGGTGGCACTGGAAGCATCATGTATTGTAAAGGTTGCCTGACACTTCCCATTATTAGACTCTATTTTCGGTTTATTATAACTTTCCAAAATGTTAACTGTGTGGGCTGAAATTCTGTATGCTTGGTGTTTCCCTCAGGTTGAATTTTTCTGAAAAATTTCAACCCAAAAGATTCAGCTGTTTCTGAAAATGACGCTACTGAAAAGTACATTGTATTGTGTTAAAAAAAATCTGGTGATCTTTTCCTTGAGATGCTCTAAACAGGAACTGGACATTTGTCCTTTGCATCAGGGATGTGCCTTTTGCCACCTCAATAAAAATGTATGTTCATTTGGCCACGTTATAAGCCTTTGAAAAATTGCAGTTTGTACATGCTCAGTTATGACTTACTAGAGCTTCACACCTAAAAACTCCAAATATTCCATCGATATAGATCATACTGTAGCCCAGGCCTTCAGTGGGCTGAGCATGACTTCCCTGCAAGTGCAGCTCTGGGATGCAGTAGGTCAAGCTGGGGCTGGGCTGGGCACCAGAACGAAAAGCAGGGATGCTGTCTCCACTATGCTGTCAGTGTGCGAGCACTCAGGCAGTGTGGGAGTGGAAAGCTGCCTGAATAGAATGGGACAAGAGTCAGACCTGGAGATGGGAAGAAGAGACTGGGACAAGAAGCCTGGGGTGAGGGTGGGTGAGAATACAACTGAGACTGGAGATTTTGGGGGAGGCAGATGGAAACTGAGACAGGGAGTTTGGGGGTAGACTGGGATTGGCTTGGCAAGGAGACTGGGACTGGGAACCAGTACGGCAGAGGTGGAAAAGGAGGTGAGAAGTGAAGGGAGACTGAGCTGATGAGAGACCAGGGTATTAAGAGGAGAAATAGAATTGCTTAGGCAAAGAAACTGGAATAAAATGCTTGAGGGTGAATTGAAGGAGGGAGAAGCCTGGGAATGAATCAGGGTTGTATAGTGAACAAGACTGTTGTCTACACGACCCCTGCTTCATTTATTGCAGAAGTTGGAATGTATGTTCTGAATGAGACTGTGGTGGATTGCAGGAAGTGAAAGGAGGGTCCACGGTGAAGGCAGTTGCGAATTGGATTCTCTCTCTTCCTCTGTCAGAGAGCTCCTATGTGATACTAGCTGAGTCACTTCAACCAACCATGGCACTGGACGTCACTAATGTTGTGTTCCTTACCTTTTGGGTGCCCAACTTGAAATCCTGGGGTGTGATTTCAGAAGTGCTGAGCACTCACCACTGTAACTGAAGTCAGTGGGATCTGTGCTTGAATATATAAGGGCTATATCATGGGTGGCCAAACCGTGGCTCACGAACCACATGTGGCTTTTTTACAGTTAAAGTGCGGCTTGCAGAGCCTCCCCCCAACCCCACCCCCATTCTCCACCTACCAGACTGAGGGGTGGAGGAGCTCAGGACCTCTGCCTCAGCAGGAGCGGGGCTGAAACCCCGAGCCACAGCAGATGCATCCCAACTCTCAGACTTCTGAAGATTGTTGTATGCAGCTCGGCGGGTCAGTAAGTTTGGCCACTCCGTGCTATATAATGATAAGAACTCTCAAAATCAGTACCTAGTTGTCTCAACTGGGGCACCCAGAACAAACTGACACTTTTGATGTTAAAATGTCTGTCCATCTCCCTATATGTAAAAAAATTAATGTTTGTGAAACACTCAGACACCATAGTGATGAGAGCAATAGAAAAGCACAATTAGAATAGTGTGCCGTAAATAGGATATGGGGCCACACACTGGACAATGAGGAGAAAACAAAATATTGAATAGCTGCTCATTAATCCTGTGCACAGAAAGAGGCCCTAGTCTTGTGGAAATAATAGTATATGATCATGTGTCAGGACTGAGGGCTTGTCTACACTACCTGACAGATCGGTGGGCAGTGATCGATCCAGCGGGGGTCGATTTATCACGTCTATTTATCGCATCTAGTATAGATGCAATAAATCAACCACTGAACACTCTCCCGCCTACTCCGGTATTCCACCAGAACGAGGAGTGGAAGCGGAGAGCGTCAGCTGTCAACTTACCACAGTGAAGACACCAGGGTATGTAGATCTAAGTACATTGACTTCAGCTACACTATTCACATAGCTGAAGTTGTGTATCTTAGATTGACCCTGCGCGGTAGTGCAGACAAGCCCTAAGGAGCCACAACTAGCTTTCTTACCTGCTAGCTTAATCCTCAGGCAGTCTAATGAGTGCAGGTGACCACATTTGAGTCACCTGAATGACAAACCACTTGATTTGCTGAGGGGATCAGCAGGCCTGCTCTTAAAACCACCAGCAGCAGTCGGGTGCTGGTGGCACATAACATTTGCCCACAGCTGTGACAGCCCCTATGCTTGCTTGTTCCCAGCCTTGGCCCTGCCTTGTTTCAGTCCTGGAACTGCCTCACTCCAGGTGATCCTGGGCTCCAATTCCTGATTTCTGGCCCTTGGCTCTGATGTCTGGCCTCTGACTCCTGCTCTGATCCATAGACATGAGTGCTCACGTGCTGGTCTCTGACATCATATAATTAAAGATTATATCATACTGCATATGCACAAGGTAGCCAAATTAAAGTTGCATAGGCAGCCTTAATTCTGGCATTTTCCTAACTTTTGAGAGCTTGACTCTGCAGCCTTAATACTGTTCTATTAATGGTGTGTGTGTGTTATATTAATGTATTAGGAAGACTAATTCTTTCTCTAGGAGCTAGTTTGATGTTTATTTACATAGCCAAGACATAGCCATTCCATAGCAGATTATTTTATTGTGTTTACCTCAGTTCTATGTCCGTATATTTGAGGGTTTTAGGCCCCAGATCTGACCTGTCATACTGTAAAGATATTTGTCTTTAATAGGGAATATTGTCTGGATTCTAAAGGCTGCATTGTGACCAGCTCTGCATAGACTCCTCAAGAGGCAAGAGGTTGCAAGGAACCTTCCTTACCCTATGCCCCACATCAGACAACGCCCAAAGTGGCTGGGGAATGCAGGCACTGAATGAGGTTAGGTAAGGTAAGAGTGGCAAATGGTCCTGCCCCATGTCTTCACCAGTGGGCAGAGCTGGCCAGGCACAGGGGAACCCATGCTTTGCCTTGTAAAAGGCAGAACACCTGTAGGAAGCCAGGAACTATGCTGGTTGCTGAATTAGCTAAATATCTTCCTAGGGTTTCAGCTTCAGCAAAGTCCTTTACCACCGCTGTCTCACATCATCATTACCGAGCCCAAAACACCTATTTTCAATCATCTGCTCTGAAATACAGAATAAAAATGTCACCGTCATCACTGTTCATGTCTACTTTTCAATATTTCTATTTTCCTGACAAACAGCAATAAAGCAGGTAACAAGTACTCCCTGAGCTGTGCTGATAGCATGGCTGACATAGTGGATACTTCTGATAACAAGGAATCAAACCAGCTAAGCCACATTGGCTTTTCCTCTTTTAAGAACAGAGAGAAAACAATGGTTTCAATATCAAGAAGGACAACAGCAATAAATAAAAATGTTGACAGCTCTCCGATAACAAATTTCATCCCAGGATGTCCAAGAGCTTTACAAACATTAATTAATTAATCCCCAAAATACTTGTGATTTAGGAAATGGAAAATATATAGGAATTATTTTGCCCATCAACAAAATGCAGCTACTTCCAGAGTACAAAGAGGCTGATCTCCAGTACCTAGTAACAAAACACAACTGCTCAAGCAGAAAGTGAAAATGAATACTATACCCAGGTGAAATTCCAGAGGGAACACAGGGTGCCAGCCTGTAATCACTAAAGCTGGGCAAAATATTTTCAGCACGGAGTAAATTTTCTGAAAAATACATTTTAGGGACACCAAAATTATTCACAACTTTGAGTGAAATTCTGTTAATAGTTTAAAAAACAAACAAACAAAAAAAACCCTGAAAACAAAACTACTGAAAATGTCAAAATGGTTCATTTTGACAATATCCAGATGAATTAAAATTTGCAATGTTTCCTTTGAACCAAACTTTTTTTTTTTTTTTTAGTTTTCTGTTTAGTTGAGGAAAAAAACAAACATCTGTTTCAGTTCAAAACAAACCCATTTTTTTTTTTCAGATTTTTCAGTTTGGATACTGAACCAAAAAATTAGTTATTAACTCAGCTCAGAGAACTGAACCACTGCTGATTGATCTGTTGATAGGTGAATAGAGTTGGTAGATGAGGCCTAAAACACCACAGTATTTCCATTTATTCCGAATAGGAGATAACTGTGATATTTTAGATACCGCTGTGCTAAAATATGGGTAAAACAGAGAACCACAGTCTCACTTACACTCAGGCCCATTCACACCAGTGTGGCAAAGGGCCTTTAAGTGGATGCAGTTACATTTATGAATTGGCCCTTTTCAGTGCCAGAGTATGTAAAGCAGCTTTACAATAAATGAGAATCAAGCCCTGTCTTTTTAATGGCCAACAATACACACTAGTAACATTTGGTGTAATATTAGAGGCTAACCCATAGAAAGAATTCTTTACATCAGGTGCACATTTTACATATGGAAACTAATTCCTCTGGAACCATCCCTGAGCCACATCTTATTATATTTGTGCATTTTAACTCATCCTCAGCTGAACAACTGATGGTTTAAGAATCAGTCTAAAAAAAAACAACTTTCTCAGCTATAGAGAGACCTACTGTTTTTCCTGTCTAGCTAGGATCCTGGTAACTTATATGGCTACATTACTCTTCTGGGTTCTAGTCTCTCTTAAGGCAAATTTAATTGCAAATAATGTGTGCGTTTTTTTTAATCAGCTAAGCATGGGTCTGCGCCTGTTGGTTTTGCTTCTGTTTATCATGATAAGTTTCAGGCTTGTTTATAGCAAAATGATGTGCTTGTGTGTTTATATATTTATATACTGTTTCCTGAATTAATAAATAGACTTATAGTACATGCATCTTAGTATCTCCTATTAAAATATCAAAGATTTTGTTCTCTTACCCCCACCTTATTACTTCACTGGGAAATATACAAATCCAGCAACAGTATTTCTTTTTCAGGAAGTCCACTGGCTATTGTCATGACCCACAGATCTCCAATCGGCATCTGCAGCAGTCCTGCGGGAACCATCATGCTCCAGCCTGCCACCCAACAGCTTACCAACATCAGCTAGACCCAGAGCTCCTTGAAGCCTACCTTAGATAGGAGGCTCCACCCCTGGACTCCAATTGGTGGAACACCAGAACTCCTGATTGGCCCAGTCCCCCTACTTAAACCTGAAGGAGGAACAAGATGTTGTTTGTACAACTGGGGTCAATCCTGCTTTGGACTGCTCACCCAGTGCTACCTGCTTTTGTCTCCTGGTTTCATGACACATGGTTCTTGATCTTGGGTTCATCTCCTGATCTCGACCTCCTGGTTTCTTAACCCAGCTTCCTTGCTTGTATCTGACTATTGGTTCCTGAACTTTTCATTCTCAACCCCAGGTGGTGTGGGGACCAACCCCATACTAACCACTAGGCCCAGCTGCCTATGTCCTGACCCTGACACCTATGTAATTTGATGTACAGCACAAAACTCACCTCTTCACTATTCATTGGTGCATCGATTGTGTTAAATTTCTACATGGGCATGCATACAAATTGCCATGTGGGAGTATCCTGCAAAAAGACCCCACACGATCATTTTGCTGCCTTTCCTGGCAGTGGCTGATAATTAGATATTTTTAAGAATGCTTGAGATAGTAGGGGCAGAGGGAAGAGCATTCCACAAAGGATCCCTTATCTTCATCCCAAAAACTTCATTAAAGAAGTAATAGAAAATAGAAAAAAAATGCTGCTTTGTGTTGGTGACCAAGAAGTATCTATAACCTCTGGGTTTTCCCTGAAGAGGATAGCTGTGGCTTAGTGCAGGAGAAGGTTTAATGTGTCCTATGGGACTCCTTTTTTTAATGTGGAAAAGATTCTATGGTCTTAGATTTTGCAGCAGTATGGGTTTTTTTTTTTTTTACAAAACATACAATTTGGGGCCTGCTATGACCTGACTGTGTCTGTCTGAAAGGCATCTGTGAGTGTGCAAAGTGCAGTAAATCCTTATTGTCCTGGAAACAGGGTAGCTGCCGGCTTAGTGTGAAGTTGTTTCCTCGTTTCTGTATATAGTTTCTGTTTGAAATAAAAAGAGTTTATCTTGATACTAGTCTGTTCACCTGTGAGATTCTATAGGGGCTTCAGAATAAGGGTTTTAAAGCAGAGATACACTTAAACTGCAAAATAAGAAATGATATCCTTATCCCAAAACCCTCAAGACTGGGGATATTTGGATCTAGATTCACAGAAATGAATGGAGGAGATCCAGGTCCAGATTCAAAACCTATCACCCTCTCAGAGCTTGGGGATGTTTGGGCTTGGGGATTTTGCTTCTGGTCCATCTCTGCTTTCAAATGTGGTTCTGCTCTGAAAAACGTCTCTTTCAGAATGACATTGTGGGGTTCCATGGGTTTTTAATGATCCCATAACTTATTTATTCAGTTTACCAGTTAGAAAATGACTGGATTATCAGTCCCCCAGTGTAAAGATGGACTCTTTTTAGTGCTTTTCTCTTAATTTCAAAAAGAGCAGGCATATGGGAGGCAGGGAAGTGAATTTCAAATATTTAATTGTAAATGCAATACAGCTGTAGTTTTTAATCTGCACATGTTCCATTACATAATTTGTTTGTGACCTTAAAGAGCTTCTTTCTCCAAGAGGGGATGGTCTGGTTCATTGTCAGGACACCCACAGCCCCCCTCAAAAGGAAGATTCACAGAATGTGCATTGTATCCCTTGCAGTTCTTTAATTTGCAAGTACACTGCCAATCTGGCAGTGGCAGCTACATTCAGGAACCTGAAACATTGTTTCTAAGGCATGATACAATTCACTGCCTCCAAGAAAAGTGGCAGGAGGCAATGAGTGGAGTAACTGCCAAGCAGGGAACCATAGCATGATTTCATCAATACTTGTAAATCAAACCAGCGATGCACGCAACTTCACAAACAAGAGGTTTCCTTCTTACAGGCTAGCCACCTTTCATCCTGCTTCTTTTTTCTACCCTAATAGGCTTTGTACGCTGTTACTGGCTGGAAGCTGGAATTTATACACTGGGTACAAGTACAGCAGACATGAGATTGAAGGACAAGGCAATAGCACTTTCTTCATTAAAATAATTAAGATCCCATTTTAGGAAGCCATCCCTATTAAGGAAAGGGGCTTAAGCATGTGCTTAATCCGCACTGGGACTCAAATGCTTAAGTGCGTTCCTTAACTGATGCCTAATTTAGTAAACAGAAGGCACCAAATATTCTTTCATTGAGAGCAGAATTTGCCCTAAATGGAAAAATCAGGTAAGCATACTCTCTAATTATTACTTGCGTTCTGGAGTCAAATGAAATGCGCTGTTATAAACGGAATGCAAAAACAACAGCAAAATTAATTACAAGACCATATAACTGTTTTGCTTGTTCTATGGAACATGCATAAGGAGGAAAAATACCTGGAAAATTATCCAATAAACCAAATAACTTTTCAAGTGTGGAGCTTTTCTCCTCTTTCGGGCATATAGCTATCTTTACTGTAACAAATATCCATATTAGATAAAGAGGCCAAATTCAGAATACGTCCGCTGGATCCTAAATCCTCAGTCTTGCAAACACATGTAGATAAATATCTTCACACATATCAAAACTTGTCTTGAGCTCAATGGGACTGCTCATCTGACCAAAGTTATGAGTGTGTGCTAAATCTTTTCAGGATCGGGAATTTAGACCTGGATTCAGCAATGTGCTTAAGCAAGTGCCTTATTTTAAGCACCTTGCTGAATCTTCTATGCCTTAGTAACTTTTAGAGCTAGACAAATATTGGTAAAAGCATTCATGTGAATTTTCTAATTAATTTGCTTCTGTCATGCTTATGTCCCTTTTATGTCAGCTTAGCAGGAACATTTGCACAATGTTTTGGGGTTGTTTTTTTTCCAGCCTTTAACTTATTGAAACCTGATATGGAATAAAGACAACCAACCACTATTTATTGTCATACTTTCTAAGATCAGTTCCATGGTACCCTAGTACTTCATTAAAGAAGCACTGACTTTTTTGTTGTTGTCTTTGTTGTTGGCTTTCTAATAGGCTTTGCAGACAACACTCAGGAGAGATGAGAGTAATTGAGAAGAGACGTGGACAGGGCAATAGGTTATTGTTTAGAATCTTAGCTTGTGGCTATAGTAAATTTAAAGAATGCCCTCTTTCAACTGTCTTAGTTATGTCTTAGTAAAGTAAGTGCCCAGATAAGATGATGATAAAAGCTCAGGGAATTATAATGAAACTAAATAAAAAGATATCAAGAAAGGAAACTGCCCCCTAAAGTGCACAGTCAGTGAATCCTCCACAGTCTGCTCACACCTCTTCAGCCTTAAAGATATTTCCCTGGGATAGATGCCAGCTTAGGATCCCCATCAGTGTGCTTCCATTGCAGAAGAGAAGCAGAATGAGGCATGATTGAGTGGGGCCTTCTGAATTAAATAATTAGACAAATCTCATCTGGGAGAACTTTGCAGAGATTTCTTCCCCTTCGGTTCCTTCCTCTGGGTTTTACTGTTGGACTGGGTGGCCCAGACCTAAAACAGCTACAATAGAGACAGGAAATGAGTGTCAAATTTTGCACTTGCATAAGTCCAGTGTAACTCCATTGAGGTCAGTGGAGTTCCCCTGCATGTATATAGGTGTAATAGAGACCAGATTTGGGGTCTAAAGAAACTGATTCTGTCTGAAACTGAAAATGCGTCAGGAAAAACAATAAAGACACCTAAATTTCAAACATTTATATTTTTCTCTTCTAGCTGGAATTGTGACTTTAATATTCAAGGACCTAAATCTGAAGTCCATTTGGAAGATTTCCACTGAAGTTGGGTTCTGAATTTTTTTACTCAATCGAGGCACAGGTAATAATAATAATAATCAATAATAAAAATACTAATAAATAAAAACTCTCACTGAGTTCAGTGGGAAGTTTGCCAGAGTGAGGAATTCAGGATTGGGTCCCTGCTAGAATAAAAGGAACTGAAAAGGAGGAAGTAATCTGGGACTGGTGGTTTTGAAATAAGTAGAAGCACAGAAAGTGAATTTAGCCTGAGGCTAATATAAGTCTTTTTCTCTAACTGGTTCTTTCAACATAGCAGCTACCTCCACTGATTAATATATTTACTGCAAAGTGGTACCAACTCATTCACAGAAGTGAGCTTGCGGACAATTATAATCCGCTGAAAGAGTATAAAGTCCTATAAATTAAACTAATGAGTTTGGAGGCATTACTCAACTAGCACCATATTTGGGTAGTGCTACAAGTAACCTTTGGGGATTACAAATTGCAAACCAAGATGAAAATTCTAATCAATGAAACGGGGAATTTAAAGGACAAAAGAGAAAACAAGTGCATGGCATAGAAGCAAGTACCTAAGAAAGACAGATGTGAGCCAGAAGCAAGGTCTGGAAGCAGTATGAAGAGTGAGAAAAAGAACTAAAATGGAGAGAGGAGAATTCAGAGGCTAGAGCTGAAGTAAGAATCAATGAAAGAAGAGGAAGGCAAGAAATTAGCATAAGAAATAATTGCTACTAAAGCCAGGATTGTCCCTATCATTTCAGGAGTCTTTGTGTTGACCGCCAGCTATGTGTTATAAAAGCTAATAAACAAAACAACACCCAAGTCCCTTTGAATAGCCCAGCTTAAAGGCTTGAAACAAACTAAAGACTTCATGGTTCTCAAAATATATCACAGTCATTGGAAAAGTGAAAACCAGCAGGGATTAAAAGACAGCATTTAGAAGACCCCAGTGTTAAAGTGATGCACGATACAATGTGTATTTACAAACAACCATACATCTCACCCCAGTATCAGCCATGACAGCTGCACTGTAAATCATCTTGTCTAAACACACACCTTTTAGGCATTTTTATTTTCAATATTCCCTAGGCAGAGGTTGCAATTTCTGGATCATCTGCCTGCAAGAAGGCAACCAAATTAAATAATTTACTTTCCAATATAAAGAAATCAAAACACCTTCCAAACCTTGTTTCCATTACCAATTTTCATAGCCATCATAATCATGAGAATTTTCATTTCTTTGTAAAGTAGTATGTAATGTAGGGTTTTTAGTATCAGTCTATATCCACATAAACAACAAGGAGTCCGGTGGCATCTTAAAGACTAACAGATTTATTTGAGCATAAGCTTTTGTGGGCACTTCTTCAGATGCATGGAGTGAAAATTATAGATGCAGACATAAATATACTGGCACATGAAGAGATGGGAGTTACCTCACCAGTGGAGAACCAGTGTTGACAGGGCCAATTCGATCAGGGTGGATATAGTCCACTCCCAATAATAGATGAGGAGGTGTCAATTCAGGAGAGGCAAAGCTGCTTTTGTAATGAGCCCGCCACTCCCAGTCCCTATTCAAACCCAAATTAATGGTGTTAAATTTGCAAATGAATTTTAGTTCTGCTGTTTCTCTTTGAAGTCTGTTTCTGAAGTTTTTTGTTCAAGTATAGCTACTTTCAAATCTGTTATAGAATGTCCAGGAAGATGGACATGTTCTCCTACTGGCATTTGTATGTTACCATTCCTGATGTCCGACTTGTGTCCATTTATTCTTTTACGTAGGGACTGTCCAGTTTGGCCAATATACATGGCAGAGGGGCATTGCTGGCACATGATGGCATATATCACATTAATAGATGTGCAGGTGAATGAGCCTCTGATGGTGTGGCTGGTGTGGTTGGGTTCTCTGATGGTGTCACTAGAGTAGTTCTGGCGACAGAGTAGGCAACGAGGTTTGTTACAGGAATTGGTTCCTGGGTTAGTGTTTCTGTGGTGTGGTGTGTAGTTGCTGGTGAGTATTTGCTTCAGGTTGTGGGGCTGTCTGTAAGCAAGGACTGGCCTGCCTCCCAAGGTCTGGGAGAGTGAGGGATCATTTTCCAGGATAGGTTGTAGAACGTTGATTATGCACTGGAGAGATTTTAGCTGGGCGCTATACGTGATGGCCAGTGGTGTTCTGCTATTTTCCTTGTTGGGCCTGTCCTGTAGTAGGTGATTTCTGGGTACCCATCTTGCTCTGTCAACCTTTCTCCTCACTTCCCCTGGTGGGTATTGTAGTTTTAAGAATGCTTGATAAAGATCTTGTAGGTGTTTGTCTCTGTCTGAGGGATTGGAGCAAATTCGGTTGCATCTTAGGGCTTGGCTGTAGACAATGGATAGTGTAATGTGTGTTGGATGGAAGCTGGAGGCATGTAGGTAAGTATAGCGGTCAATAGGTTTCTGGTATAGGGTGGTGTTTATGTGACCATCACTTATTTGCACTGTAGTGTCCAGGAAGTGGATCTCTTTTGTGGACTGGTCCAGGCTGAGGTTGATGGTGGGGTGGAAATTGTTGAAATCCAGGAGGAATTCTTCAAGTGCCTCCTTCCCTTGGGTCTGTTGAGGACTCAAACCCCAGACGGGCACAGTTCGTTGTCTGACTGGAGAGAGACAGGCAACACCAGCAAGGTCCGAACTCAAAGCTCTTTATTGAAGAGTGCACACACAACAATAGAGAACAGCCCGTCTCCAAAGAGAACCAGCCAACCTCTAAGTAAAACTCATAGGATTTTATAGACAGTCCTGTCGCGTCACAGATTTATTCATAAAGCAGCCCACCCCTCCCCTATATTAGTTAAAATTCTTTCTCTATATGCATGCACATATACCCCCCTTATTGTAGATAACTTTTAGCAAATCATAGTGCTTCACTAACTTTCTTATCGGTATGGGTGTCAACCAGGAGACGAGGAGTTAAAACAGACATAGCACAAGAGCAGGGAGTGGAAAACAGGGCCTCTGTATCTCAAGGACTGTTCCCAGCACATTTGGTACAAGAATGCAGGCCTCCCCTTTTTTCTCACTCTCTGTAACTTAAACAAATATTCCTTCATTGTACTTTCAGAGACTTTCCCAGCAGCCTCTCTTAGCCTGACTTTGGTTCGGTTGGCATAACTGCCTCCTGTTTAGCTTTTCTCACCTAACAGGTCCATATGATGAAGATGTCATCAATGTAGCACAAGTAGAGGAGGGGTGCTAGGGGATGAGAGCTGAGGAAGTGTTGCTCTAAGTCAGACATAAAAATGTTGGCATACTGTGAGGCCATGCGGGTACCCATAGCATTGCTACTGACTTGAAGGTATAAGTTGTCCCCAGATCTGAAATGGTTGTGGGTGAGAGGTTTTAGTGATTATTATGGACAATATTTTGCAGTTCTGCTTCACTTTTCATCTGAGGTTCTCAAACATTTATCAGGTTTCAGAATAGCAGCTGTGTTAGTTTGTACCCGCAAAAAGAAAAGGAGTACTTGTGGCACCTTAGAGACTAACAAATTTATTTGAGCATAAGCTTTCGTGAGCTACAGCTCACTTCATCAGATGAATGCAGTGGAAAATACAGTGGGGAGATTTATATACACAGAGAACATGAAAAAATGGGTGTTACCATACACACTGTAACAAGAGTGATCAGGTAAGGTGAGCTATTACCAGCAGGAGAGCAGGGGGAGGGGACCTTTTGTAGTGATAATTAAGGTGGGCCATTTCCAGGATTGACAAGAACGTGTGAGGAACAGTGTGTGTGTGTTGGGGTGGGGGGAATAAACAGGGGGTATAGTTTTACTTTGTGTAATGCCACATCCACTCCAGGATTGTCTGGCTATGTAGACTCCCTCCTCAGGCCCTACGCTACCAGCACTCCCAGCTGTCTTAGAGACACTACTGACTTCCTGAGGAAACTACAATCCATCGGTGATCTTCCTGAAAACACCATCCTACCTACTATGGATGTAGAAGCCCTCTACACTAATATTCCACACAAAGATGGACTATAGGCTGTCAGGAACAGTATCCCCGATAATGTCATGGCAAACCTGGTGGCTGAATTTTGTGACTTTGTCCTCACCCATAACTATTTCACATTTGGGGACAATGTATACATTCAAATCAGCGGCACTATGGGTACCCGCATGGCCCCACAGTATGCTCACATTTTTATGGCTGACTTATAACGCTTCCTCAGCTCTCGTCCCCTAATGCCCCTACTCTACTTGCGCTACATTGATGACCTCTTCATCATCTGGACCCATGGAAAAGAAGCCCTTGAGGAATTCCACCATGATTTCAACAATTTCCATCCCACCATCAACCTCAGCCTGGACCAGTCCACACAAGAGATCCACTTCCTGGACACTACAGTGCTAATAAGCAATGGTCACATAAACACCACCTTATACCGGAAATCTACTGACCGCTATGCCTACCTACATGCCTCCAGCTTTCACCCAGAGCACACCACACGATCCATTGTCTACAGCCAAGCTCTACGATACAACCGCATTTGCTCCAACCCCTCAGACAGAGACAAACACCTACAAGATCTCTGTGAAGCATTCCCACACTACAATACCCACCTGCTGAAGTGAAGAAACAGATTGACAGAGCCAGAAGAGTACCCAGAAGTTATTTACTACAGGACAGGCCCAACAAGGAAAATAGCAGAACGCCACTAGCCATCACCTTCAGCCCCCAACTAAAACCTTTCCAATGCATCATCAAGGATCTACAACCTCTCCTGAAGGATGACCCATCACTCTCACAGATCTTGGGAGACAGGCCAGTCTTTGCTTACAGACAGCCCCCCAACCTGAAGCAAATACTCACCAGCAACCACACACCACACAACAAGAACACTAACCCAGGAACCTATCCTTGCAACGAAGCCCGTTGCCAAATGTGTCCACAAATCTATTCAGGGGACACCATCACAGGGCCTAATCACATCAGCCACACTAGCAGAGGCTCGTTCACCTGCACATCTACCAATGTGATATATGCCATCATGTGCCAGCAATGCCCCTCTGCCATGTACATTGGCCAAACTGGACAGTATCTACATAAAAGAATAAATGGACACAAATCAGATTTCAAGAATTATAACATTCAAAAACCAGTCGGAGAACACTTCAATCTCTTTGGCCATTCGATTACAGACCTAAAAGTGGCAATTCTTCAACAAAAAAATCTTCAGAAACAGACTCCAGCGAGAGACTGCTGAATTGGAATTAATTTGCAAACTGGATAAAGTTAACTTAGGCTTGAATAAAGACTGGGAGTGGATGTGTCATTACACAAAGTAAAACTATTTCCCCATGTTTATTCCTCCTCCCCCCCCCCACTATTCCTCACACGTTCTTGTCAACTGAGGGAAATAGCCCACCTTGATTATCACTACAAAAGGCTCCCCCCCAACCCCTGCTCTCCTGCTGGTAATAGCTCACCTTACCTGATCACTCTTGTTACAGTGTGTATGGTAACACCCATTTTTTCATGTTCTCTGTGTATATAAATCTCCCCACTGTATTTTCCACTGCATGCATCCGATGAAGTGAGCTGTAGCTCACAAAAGCTTATGCTCAAATAAATTTTAGTTTCTAAGGTGCCACAAGTACTCCTTTTCTTTTTGCAAACATTTATCAGACATTAATCAGTCAATCTGGGATATGGATAAGTGTTGTTATACTTCTTTTGCAGATATGTAAACTGAGTCATAGAAAGGAGAACATTTGGGCTATGAACAGATGTCCTGCAGATGAGATCTACTAGGAGGAAGAGAATTCATCCAGGTTATTGTTTATTAAGAGATTGATACTCTCTATGTTAAGCATTGAAGTGATTGAATGTTCAATCAGTTCAAACATTTGGGGCGAAATTGACACCTGTGCAGAGAAACGGCACAAGGCCTATGCACAGCGTAAATCCTACTTAAGTCTTCATTTGCATAGGGATCAATTTCAACCTGCCTTAAGAGGGAGATCCATCATCTTTCCAGTATTATGGTTATAATTCTTATTAATTATTAGTGTATTGGTGATGCCTAAAGGGATCAGTGCCCCATTGTGCTAACCGCCATAATCATACTTAACAAAAACATACTCCCTGCCCCAAAGAGTCTAACCCCCGATCCTGCAAAGAGTTACTTATGTGCTTAAGTTTATGCATGGTGAGCAGTCCCATTTAATTCAGTGGGATTACTCAGAGTGCACAATATTAAGCACATGAATAAATCTTTGCAAGATTGTACCTAAATTATAGTGGAGGTTCAGAAGCCCTTTCTCTTTAAAGTGCTCTAAAATCCATATGATTACTTGGATTGCCTTGAAATTTAGTGTTCCTGGGTGTGGTTTACGATGGGGTCAGTGATTCAAATTTGAGGCCATTTAGCCAAGGAGTTCCCAAGAGACACTCTCCCCCCCACATCAGTTTTACTTAAATTAAACTTGACCTATTTTGGAAGACTTTTTTGCACACAGACAGAGATGGAATCAGGGCCCCGATTGTCAGACCAGGGTCTGAATACAGTGCATAACACCCACCAGACCTTTGGGAAAATCAAATGAAAACGTTGTTTGAAAAAGAGTTTGTCTCTCCAGTTAGGCTCACGCCAAGCAGTTCTAAAGCTCAGGCACCTAATACATTACACTGAGCATGTATGGGCAGAAGAGGTAATAGGATTTTTAGCCTTTGCCATTTCATGCGAGCTGAATAGCTCAAGGGGATGAGCAGTAGTCTGTGCAACATGGTCCAGTATCTCTGCAAGCCCCACGTTGGTCAGAAAGCTGTACAAGGTCAGAAGGCATATTTCTAAAATTTGTATTGTTGGGTTTTTTATTTAATTTTGTATTGGCGGGGCACAGAGTGCGGGAGGATGCAATCAAAGTATTTTTGTACAAAAAAAAATAGCTGGGCAAATGCCTGCTGGCAGGGGAGGGGCATTTTAGGGGGTGGAAAAATGGGAGAAATATGGATGAGAGGAGTTTGGGGCTTCATTGAGGGGAGGGGGGATTGTGGGGATGGCTGGTTGGAGAGGTAAGGAGGGTTGGGGAGCTCAGGTGAGGGACACTGGGAAGAGGACGTGGGGATGAGTGGCAGAGGAACAGGGCAGAATAAGGGCAGAGTCAACCCCACATTCTCCCCTTTTGTGTGTCGGAGCCCCTCTCCCTACCTACGTGTGTGTGCCAGAATCTGGACCCCCACTATCTCTCTAGTGAGGTCTGAGCCCTACACTTTGCCCTCCATATGTACTAGGATCTGGGGATCCCTGCCCACCAATGGGGCTTTGACCCCCCCCCATGTGAACCAGGTACTGGAGGGCACTTGCCTTTATGGGAGGGGGCCAGGATCTGGGGAAGCCCTGCCCCTCTAGGGGTGGAGCTTAGAACAGGCATACTCAGATCATACGCCAAGAGCACAGTGCTGACACTGAGGTGAGGAGCTGAGAACAGGCATGCTTGAAATTTGTCAGAAACTCTCCAGCATTGGGACCAGTTCTCACACCTGAAAGCTACTGTTTCAGGCTGTATTCATCCCCTCTTTCAACAGAGAGCATCTCATTGAGGTGAAAAGGACATTTCATGACTCTCTGAGGGAAAGTCTTCACTTCAAATGCTGCATCAGTGCAGTGTAGCACAAGTGAGCTGTAGCTCACGAAAGCTTATGTTCAAATAAATTGGTTAGACTCTAAGGTGCCACAAGTCCTCCTTTTCTTTTCACTTTAATAAAGACTCTCTCTCTAACCCACCTCCCTGAGAGGTGGTAGCTAATGTCAGCGGGAGAAACTCTCCTGTTGCCATAGCGCTGTCTACACAGGGGGTTAGATCAGTATAACTGGGTTGCTCACGGGGTGTGGATTTTTCACACCCCTGCGCGACAAAGTTATACCTATAAGGTCTGTATTGCAGACTGGACCTGAGCCAGCTATGCAGCAGATGATTGTGTAGAACCCTTCCCTCCATTCTTCTTCTAATTTCATAGAGTACTATGTAGAGTGGAGTGCCAGCTCTCCTCCTGCTAAAGTTGGGCCATCCCTCCTGTTGAAAGGACAGTTCCTCTAAGTGCCCTAGAATTGGGGTGCTTACATGGATTGCAAAGAAATTTTCTATTGTGAGGCAAGGTTAGTGACCCAAAAGTGAGGTCATTCTGAGCAAGGGGTTCCTGAGATACAGCCTCCACAGGGAAAAAGTCATGAAGTTCACACATTCTCAGCTTTGAAGTTTGAATCAGAAATCTGACAATTAAATAGAAAGCTGAGAACATTTGGGCAAAAAATCTGCCTTTGTCACATGGTTGGGTGGGTGGTGGGTGTTTGGGAGTTTTATTTTGTTGAGAAAAGTAATCTGAGTATAGCAGAATATTCAGAAGCTGCTGAAACTATTCTGTGAACATAAATTACTCATGTGAGTGCTCACTGGGAGGGGAGGATGCTTAAGAGTTCAAGAGTAAGGGAGGATAGAGGTGGGGTGGGGTCTGCAGTGAGGGTATTATGAGGAGGGGCATAAATAGGAATTGGTAGTGAGGAAGGAAGAAAGGATGAGGATTGAGCATTCAGGTAAGGGGAGAAGGGAGCTGATGGAAGGGGTTGAAGAATGTGAGGGATAGCAGTGGAAGCTGGGGGCTTAGAATCATAGAATAACAGAGTTGGAAGGGACCTCTGGAGGCCATCTAGTCCAACCCCCTGCCCAGAGCAGGACCAATCCCAACTAAATCATCCCAGCCAGGGCTTTGTCAAGCCTGACCTTAAAAACTTCTAAGGAAGGGGACTCCACCACCTCCCTAGGTAACGCATTCCAGTGTTTCACCACCCTCCTGGTGAAAAAGTTTTTCCTAATATCCAACCTAAACCTCCCCCCCTGCAACTTGAGATCATTACTCCTTGTCCTGTCATCTGCTACCACTGAGAATAGTCGAGATCCATCCTCTTAGGATCCACCTTTCAGGTAGTTAAAAGCAGCTATCAAATCCCTCCTCATTCTTCTCTTCCGTAGACTAATCAATCCCAGTTCCCTCAGCCTCTCCTCATAACTCATGTGTTCCAGTCCCCTAATCATTTTTGTTGCCCTTCGCTGGACTCTCTCCAATTTCTCCACATCCTTCTTGTAGTGTGGGGCCCAAAACTGGACATAGTACTTCAGATGAGGCCTCACCAATGTGGAATAGAGGGGAATGATCATGTCTCTCGATCTGCTGGCAATGCCCCTACTTATACATCCCAAAATGCCATTGGCCATCTTGGCAACAAGGGCACACTGTTGATTCATATCCAGCTTCTTGTCCACTGTCACCCCTAGGTCCTTCTCTGCAGAACTGCTGCCGAGCCATTCGGTCCCTAGTCTGTAGTGGTGCATTGGATTCTTCCACCCTAAGTGCAGGACTCTGCACTTATCCTTCTTGAACCTCATCAGATTTCTTTTGGCCCAATCCTCCAATTTGTCTAGGGCCCTCTGTATTCTATCCCTACCCTCCAGCATATCTACCACTGCTCCCAGTTTAGTGTCATCCACAAACTTGCTGAGGGTGCAATCCACACCATCCTCCAGATCATTAATGAAGATATTGAACAAAACCGGCCCCAGGACCGACCCTTGGGGCACTCCGCTAGATACCGGCTGCCAATTAGACATAGAGCCATTGATCACTACCCGTTGAGCCCGACAATCTAGCCAACTTTCTACCCACCTTGTAGTGCATCCATCCAGCCCATACTTCTTTAATTTGCTGACAAGAATACTGTGGGAGAGCGTGTCAAAAGCTTTGCTAAAGTCGAGGAATAACAAGTCCACTGCTTTCCCTTCATCCGCAGAACCAGTTATCTCATCATAGAAGGCAATTAGATGCATCAGGCATGACTTTCCCTTGGTGAATCCATGCTGACTGGTCCTGATCACTTTCCTCTCGTGTAAGTGCTTCAGAATTGATTCCTTGAGGACCTGCTCCATGACTTTTCCAGGGACTGAGGTGAGGCTGACCGGCCTGTAGTTCCCAGGGTCCTCCTTCTTCCCTTTTTTTAAAGATGGGCACTACATTAGCCTTTTTCCAATCTTCCGGGACTTCCCCCGATCACCATGAGTCTTCAAAGATAATGGCCAATGGCTCTGCAATCACATCCGCCAATTCCTTTAGCACTCTCGGATACAACGCATCTGGCCCCATGGACTTGTGCATGTCCAGTTTTTCTAAATAGTCCCGAACCACTTCTACCTTCACAGAGGGCTGGCCATCTACTCCCCATGCTGTGCTGCCCAGTGCAGTAGTCTGGGAGCTGACCTTGTTCGTGAAGACCGAGGCAAAAAAAGCATTGAGTACATTAGCTTTTTCCACATCCTCAGCCACTAGGTTGCCTCCCTCATTTAGTAAGAGGCCCACACTTTCCTTGTCTTTCTTCTTATTGCCAACATACCTGAAGAATCCCTTCTTGTTACTCTGAACATCCCTCGCTAGCTGCAACTCTAGGTGTGATTTAGCCTTCCTGATTCCATTCCTACATGCCCGAGCAATATTTATATACTCATCCCTGGTCATTTGTCCAATCTTCCACTTCTTGTACGCTTCTTTTTTGTGTTTAAGATCAGCAAGGATTTCACTGTTAAGCCAAGCTGGTCTCCTGCCATATTTACTATTCTTTCTTCATATCGGGATGGTTTGTCCCTGTAACCTCAATAAGGATTCTTTAAAATACAGCCAGCTCTCCTGGATTCCTTTCCCCCTCATGTTATTCTCCCAGGAGATCTTGCCCATCAGTTCCCTGAGGGAGTCAAAGTCTGCTTTTCTGAAGTCCAGGGTCCGTATTCTGCTGCTTTCCTTTCTTCCTTGTGTCAGGATCCTGAACTCGACCATCTCATGGTCACTGCCTCCCAGGTTCCCATCCACTTTTTCTTCCCCTACTATTTCTTCCCAGTTTGTGAGCAGCAGGTCAAGAAGAGCTCCGCCCCTAGTTGGTTCCTCCAGCACCTGCACCAGGAAATTGTCCCCTACAGTTTCCAAAAACTTCCTGGATTGTCTGTGCACCGCTGTATTGCTCTCCCACCAAATATCAGAATGATTGATGTCGCCCATGAGAACCAGGGCATGCGATCTAGTATCTTCTGCGAGTTGCCGGAAGAAAGCCTCATCCACCTCATCCCCCTGGTCCGGTGGTCTATAGCAGACTCCCACCACGACATCACCCTTGTTGCTCAGGCTTCTAAACTTAATCCAGAGACTCTCAAGTTTTTTCTGCAGTTTCATACTTGAGCTCTGAGCAGTCATGCTGCTCCCTTACATACAGTGCAACTCCCCCACCTTTTCTGACCTCCCTGTCCTTCCTGAACAGTTTATACCCATCCATGACAGTACTCCAGTCATGCGAGTTATCTCACCAAGTCTCCGTTATTCCAATCACATCATAATTCCCTGACTTTGCCAGGACCTCCAGTTCTCCCTGCTTGTTTCCCAGGCTTTGTGCATTTGTATATAGGCACTTGAGATAACCCGCTGATCGCCCCTTGTTCTCAGTATGAGGCAGGAGCCCTCCCCTCTCACATGCTCCTGCTCGTGCTTCCTCTCGGTATCCCGCTTCCCCACTTACCTCAGGGCTTTGGTCTCCTTCCCCCAGTGAACCTAGTTTAAAGCCCTCCTCACTAGGTTAGCCAGCCTGCTCGTGAAGATGCTCTTCCCTCTCTTCGTTAAGTGGAGCCCGTCTCTGCCTAGCACTCCTCCTTCTTGGAACACCATCCCATGGTTGAAGAATCCAAAGCCTTCTCTCCGACACCACCTGCGTAGCCATTCATTGACTTCCACGATTCGACGATCCCTACCCTGGCCTTTTCCTTCCACAGGAGTGGATAGGCATACGAGTGGATAGGCCTGTCAGCCCTGAATTCTTCCCTTTCATGTGTGTGCTCAGACATGCAGGAGCCCTGATCCTCTTGGAGTGTTGGAACAACTCTCCCTAGCTCTCTATGTGAGCTGGGATCTGGGGTGCGGGGAATAGAGGTGACAGAAATTTAAATGTCTGAAAACCAGAATAGTTAAGCTACATATCACCCCAATGTGGGGTAAGGAGCTGCATTTGAAGGGGGCAAACTGAATGGATTTGGGGAAGCCTGGCTGAAGTAGGGTCAGGAATCCCAGCGAGGGGTTGAGGGAGTGAGGACCCCAGTGCAGTGAGCATCATGGGCAACATAATTAATGCCCTGAGCAAATCTTCTTTTTTAAAGAAAATTCTCTACAGTGCAAATGGCAAAGTGTTGAATATCATGGAATTTGCATAGAATTAATTTAACTAGCAAACTTAGTCAATTTCAGTTGCTCCTGTAGATCCATTTTTGGACACACCCAGCCTGTTGTTTGCTGCCTATTTGTTTCCCCCTCACCAGTCTATTCTTCCACACAGACATGTGCACAGCTCTTCCATACACATACACAGCAGCCTATTCCCCTGCATGCACACAGCACTGTAAGCTAAGGTAACATTTACAAAATCATGATTTGGGAGCATTTTCATAATTTCTGTGCCCTCTGTGAAACTGTGATTTACACAGGGCCCTATTCATAACCACAGTAGCATGCAGCCTTCCAGTAAGACCTGGTCTACACTAAAAAGTTAGGTTGACCCAGTTACATCTCTCAGGAATATGAAAAATCCACACTCCTGTGCAGAGTAGTTAAACTGACCTAATCCTCGTGTAGACAGTACTAGGATAAGGGAAGAACTCTTCTGTTGACCTAGCTACTGCCTCTCCTACACCGATGGAGGTAGTGTTTACAGTATAGCACTACAGACTATTTCAAGTGTAGACAAGCCCTAAGTTGCTGCCTGTGATATGTGTACGCAACAGCACAGGACAGGAGACAGCAAGGAGAAATTTCTTACATGTTAATGGCTTCTACTGTGCCAACTAATGGCTTAATGGGGCAGAAAGGGACAGGGAAGTTGAAAATGTTGGCAGCGGGGGATGCATGTTGCAGGGAATGGTGAGGCGGGGGTGGAGGAAAGACACACACCAGTCTTCTCTCAAAAGCTTAAAGTTATGGTAACAACCATGTAATAAAACTGTCAGTGTTTTGGGACATAGACCATGGATGACGTTTCCCTCAGGGACCCTGTCATCAACCAAACATTGCAAGCATTTCAAATCAGGACCATTAGTCCCATTCCATTATAACAAAACGTACAGAAGGGGAACTGAGGAATCACAGTGCAACCATATGACCTATGAGAAAGATTGCTGGACTGGGACTATTAGTAGTTGTGCCACAGGCCTTAACTCTGCTCTTTTTGAGCACTGCCTCAGAAACACCTTTGCCACTAGGGTGACCAGATGTCCCGATTTTATAGGGACGGTCCTGATTTTTGGGTCTTTTTCTTATATAAGCTCCTATTACCCACGACCCCCATCCCGATTTTTCACATTTGCTGTCTGGTCACCCTATGTGCCACACATACTTGCATTCTACCATTTCACTGTAAAGGAAAGGAGTTACCTGCACCTGCCCTAAATGCAAACATTTGGCCTACTTTCCTGACAGAAATACTATTGGCCTCAACTCTGTATTTCCTAGCCATTGTATATATTATATACAAATGGAATAAATGGGAAATTTTATAGTAATGAATGTAAATCAGAAGCTAGAAATTTTAGAAAATTGATAAAGGGAGTGAAAGGATACAAAGAGACATCTATAAGAAGTTGTTTTTTAAAGTATATTAGGAACAAAAAGAATCCTAACAGTGGCATTGGTCCATTACTAGATGGAACTGGAAGAATGATTAATAATAATGCACAAAAGGCAAAAACATTCAATAAATATTTCTGTTCTGTGTTTGAGAAAAAAACAGATGTGTGTATACATATAAAATTATAGATATGCCATGATTACATCATCTGTTTTTCCCAAATACAGAACAGAAATATTTATATGTGTATATATATTACAATATGTATGCATATTTGTAATGTATACTACAAAAAGGATGGTAATCAGTTGTTCTCCATGTTCACTTAAGGTAGAACAAGAAGTAATTGACTTAATTTGCAGCCATGGAGATTTAGGGTAGATATTAGGAAACACTGTCTAACTATAAGAGTAGTTAACAGGCTACCAAGGGAGGTTGTGGAATCTCCATCACTGGAGGTTACTAAAAACAGGTTGGACAAGCATCCATCAGGGATGGTC
This sequence comes from Lepidochelys kempii, assembly GCF_965140285.1. NCBI lineage: Eukaryota > Metazoa > Chordata > Testudines > Cheloniidae > Lepidochelys > Lepidochelys kempii. The sequence goes on along the minus strand of NC_136381.1, from coordinate 246,490,244 downwards.
TAGGTATACTTGGTCTTGCCTCAGCGAGAGGGGATGTACTAGATGACCTCTTAAGTTCTCTTTGAATCCTACATTTCTACGATTCTATGCTTATTTGTGGATTGATTTAGAGAGTTTGCTCTTATGCACTTTTAGCACTGCATACTAAAGGGGAAAAACATGTGATAGGATGAATTAATTTAGAAATTCAGCATTCCATGTGCACATTGCACATTACAGGCTTGATCCTGCTGCAATGTGGTCAGTGATAAAACATTCATAGTCTTTCAAGGGAGAAGAGTCAGGCCCTATCTTTTTTTCAAGATTCTGGGTATCTACAAACATTCCCTTCATGCTGAAAAGGGATCTGCTCAGGCCCTAAGTAAAGAGTTTGGAAATATAAGTTTTAGTTTATTCAACCTCTGAGAAGTAAAGCACAAGCATGGTCCTACAGTGCTTACCACACTCTAGACTCTAGAAGTCAATGGGTGCTCCATACACTAAGCAAATATTTGTTAGAGCTGTGAAACTGTTGAAACAGCTATGCACAGCAGAACAAGGTAAGGACAGAGTTTTAGCTCCATCCATTTCCTGCCATCGTTTTTTTCCACAATACTCCATTAGGTTCAATGGTAGTTTTGCCTGCAGGTCGATGACAGACATGGACGTTATTTTGTTTCTAAATATTGTGATACAATATATCCAGAAGGCAACAGGAGAGTGTTAGAAGGGAGCTTTATTCCCTGTAGATGGAAGAAAGTTTGCTATAGATTAATTAAAGCACCTGAAGCCCATTAGAGCACCTGAAGCCAGTCACCTGATTAAAAAAAAACCCTGCTTCAATCAGGCAAGTGGAGAAGTTGAAGCAGAGTGGATTGATGTTGGAGTAGAGAGCAGTTTGGAGGAGTTGAAGCAGAGTGGATTGGCATTGGAGCAAAGAGCAGTTTGGAGGAGTTGAAACAGAATGGATTGGTGTAGGGGCAGAGAGAAGTTTGGAGGGAAGCAGAGGAAAGTTTGGAGAAGTGCTGTGGTGGGCTAAGAAGACCAACACCTTAGGGTAAAGGGACACCTGGTTTGTGGAGAGGGAGGGCAAGAAGCCCCACAAGCTGAAGGGCAGGAGAGGGAAGTAGCTCAGGGGAAGGAACCGCTAGTTCAAGTGGTTTACTGCTATCCCTAGGGCCCGTGGGCTGTGACCTGGAGTAGAGGGCGGACCCGGGTCCCTCCCTCTCCACTCCCCTCCTCTAGGACACTAGTAGGGCAGTTAATACCCCAGTTCAGGGGCAAGAAATGGTGCCCTGAAACCGCCTCCCCCCCCAAGAAGAGAAAAGGGGAGACCCATGATAGTAGTGCCGGCAATTTGCCACACGTGATGTTAGCAGTGGGATCTACGCGCTGGGGACTTAAACCAGGGTTAGCAAACCCCACCCCCCACCATCCCTAAGATGGATGATGTGGTCAAGGCCCTAATACAAGCCACTGCAGCCCAGCAGGAGGCTACCCAGGTCCAAGCAACTGCCCAACAGGAGGCGACGCAGATGCAGCAGGAGACTAATCGTCTGTTGATGAGTCTGGCTGCCCAGGACCAAGCCCTGCTGCAAGAGCTGGTGAACCAGAGGAAGGGCCTTATGGAGCTGAACTGCAACTGCGACGGGACCTGGACCATACGGGCCAGCCACTGACTACAGAAAATGACATGGGAAGATGATGTGGAGCCATACCTCCTTGCTTTTGAAACAGCAGCCCTGCGGGAGGCCTGGCTCCAAGATCAGTGGTCTGGTATTCTTGCTCCGTTCCTGTGTGGGGAGGCCCAGGAGGTCGTCTACAATATGGCCGCGGAGACTGCAGCAGATTACCCCCAACTGAAGGCAGAGATCCTGGGCAGATCCGAGTAACAACGGCATTGTGAGCCCAGAGGTTCCATGGGTGGAAGTATACGGAGGACAAGACACCCTGATCGCAATTGTTTGACCTGATTCACCTGACTCGGAAATGGCTGCGCCCTGACACCTTCAGCTCTGAGAAGATGATGGAGCTCCTGGTACTGGACTGGTATAGGAGGGGGCTACCACCAGGCCTCTGGGCTTGGGTTGGCCAGAATGACCCCTCCACTTATGATGAGTTGGTCTCCCTCATGGAAAGACAGTTGGCAGCCTGCGAACTGTTCCAGACCCCAGGGGGTGAGACACGGCAAACCAGGAAGCCAGTCCCAAAAAAACCAGGAAGCCAGTCCCAAACCCAAAGCCCCGGACTGTCGAGAACTCCAGGAGAACCATAACTGGGAGGAAAGACACCGAGGAATGGCCTGAGGCCAAGAAGGGACCTGGGGGTTTGGGAAGAGAGGGCTGGGGTGCCCGCCAAATAGCCCCAGGCAGAGGGTGGCAACCGGAATAAGGGGGTGGTGTTAATGAGTGTGGGGAATTGGGGCATATAGCAGCCCAATGCCCCAACAGGGAAGAGCCTATGCAATGTAATCTGGGGGATCACAGAGAGCAATGTGGCCTAATCGGCTTAGTAGGGGTCGCAATGACCTCGCATGGGTATACAAGATCAGTAAAAATGAATGGTATCGAAACCATAGCATTAGTAGATTCCGGGAGTGCTGTCACTGCTGGTGCTGGTCTCGGGGAAGTTGGTGGGGCAAGACCAACTAACCCGGTCCAAAAACACAGGGGTAACGTGCGTTCATGGCACCATAAAGCCTGGGGTGTTTAAAGGTATCTAAGGTTGTCAGTTCCATGAAAGTCAATGGAATTTGGGCCTCAAGCTCACTTTCGCTTCTCTAACAATCCCAGTCTCAGTCGTTTTTATCAATTAGCCCAAATTATTTGTTAATATCAATGATTATAAGGATCTGTTTAAAAAAATACATTTGGAAGCATAAGAAATGTTATGAAATGTAAATTCCCTTCAGGGAAAGCAGTTAGGGCCAAATTCTGCCACCTTTACTCACAGTGAGTAACCCCATTCATTTAAATTGGACTACTTCAGAAATAAGGTTCTATTTCTAAAGAGGCCTGGCCCACAGCCTGTTGCAGTCAATGGGAGTCTTTCCCTGATTTAAATGGGCTTTAGATCAGGCTGATTGCGAGGAAGGGTATCAAAATCAGGTCTTTCTTAATTACCACTGTCACCATGTGAAAGAACAGGGTATGATAAGCCCCTACGATCTCTGAGTCCAATGCTTACTCATGCCCTGATATGACAGTTTTTACTGAGACAAAACTCCTACTGGCTTCAATGGAAATTTTATCAGAGGAAAGACTGCAGGATTTGGTCCTGGCACATGTTTTTAGGTATAAATCACATCTATACTTACTAAACCTGAACCTGTTCACAGTGACATCAGTAATAGTTTTACCATTGACTTCAATGGGAACAGAACATTCAGGAGGGATGAAACAAGAATAGTCTTTTTCAAGGTTCAAAAGAAATGTAGATTTGCCCCCCCCCATTATTTGTTATGCCTTTGTGCCTTGTGGTTCTCTTAGAAGGAAATACTGAATATCATAAAAGGAAGGCACTTGTTATGAGTAGGCTTGGCAGAATTCTTTTTTAGTAATTTTTATGAAAACTATCAATGTTTATTTTTAAGCTTTTTTATTATTGATTTATACATTCACAGTTGCAAGAAATTATAGGGGGGTGTCAAATATAATTATTTAATGGCAATACATGTTGGGATACAAAATGCTAAAGCTTTATGACTGTTTAAACATAAATTGTTAACATCACATGTCAAAATATACAGAGTTAAAATTCTTAGATCAAACTCCAGTAAGTTCTCAAGAAGCTTGTTTCTTATTTTGCCTATCTGTAAATTGTAATTATTTTCTATGGAAATATTTTTTCATTAGTTTGAGTATATAAAGTGAAATCAACATTTGCCAACATTTACTGATAAAAATCTAATCCTTCCAAGCCTACTTATGGGATTTCCCGGTCAAGTTTTCAGACAGCTCCAATAAGCATCCAAGTGCTCTGGTACTTATCCAGACTTTTTGAGCTTCATCCATCCTTAATACTGAGACCAAAGTCATACAGCCAAGTCCTGAAGGACCTTGTTTGGTTTCTATTCAGCCCTTACTCAGTGAATTCCCTTTGATTTCTGAGTAATGACTTCAGATTTTGGCACATGATAATTTACAACCCTATGTGCCAAATTTATAATGGGATTATTTCTAGGACTAGTAGCTGCCCTCTAGACAAATGAAGAGGATATTATGAAGCGATCATAGGAATCAAAGTGCAATTGTATCTTTATGTAATATATGGATAATTTGTGTGGGACTGGGATATGTTAAGAAAAAGAGAGATATGGCTGTATTTGTTTTCCTTCCCTCCAATAAAGTTATTCAGAATTATTTGACTACTTAATTAAACAAACAAAAGAACAACTCAAAAAAACCCAACCAAGCAAGCATATAAAAATTTACTTTGTGTTTCTTCTAATATATTTAAAACCACAAAAGACTGGCACAGATCCCTCAGTTATGTCCTGCTTAGAAATGTACATATAGCACACACTAAATGGATTGCAAATATTTATAACAATAGTTATAACATTTATTCCTGGAGTTTAAAATACGAACTATTAGTTTGATTGTGCACATAAGTCATGTGTCATTTTTTTCTGTTCTATGATTAGATGAACATAGTTCTTAGAACCTGGTTTCCAGTACTAATGAGTTGAATGTTAAATTTAATATGTTTTAATACAATTATTTTTCTGTGAATATTTCTCCAATATTCAGTTAAAATATTCCTACTAATGAAACTGTTTGCTAGAATATGTGGAAAAAGCAGACGAAAGCACCATGAACACAAGCAATACAAATTTAATTTTTTTTTAATCTGAGCACATATGCACAGAAGAGTTGTTGAAGTATGTACCCAGATTTAATTATTATTATTAACAACAGTTATTTAGTATAATACATATCTGCAGAAGGAGATATTCCAAGATCTTTTCATACAAGGCCAAAATGATGAACGTGATACAACTAGAAAATTAAGCTTCTGTCTTTACTCTATATCTTCAAATTATAGTATTTACTCCATATTCTGGCTATATAATTTATATGAATTTAGCATATAAAAGGCTTTCAGTCACAGCTTTATGATGAAGAGAATAACTAGTTAGCAAGCAAACACAATGAGGAAGGGTTTTTTTTCCACTTTCAATCATCCTAAATCTACTAAATTAGTCACCCATAAAATGTTTAAAAGAGTAAAGAGAAAAGTAAAATAAAATAAAATACATTAAGATCTGAAGTAGCCTCTACAGCTCCTTTGCTTGAGTCAAATTGTACTGGTTTTCTTCTCTGAGCAAATCCACTCTCATAGATGCACAGAACATACCCAATCACTTCTCAGTTTTGTCTCCTCTCTTTGGAATTCTGGGGTTCCTGCTACGAGTGAGAAGAATCTTAAAACCTAATGCTGTGAGTTACTGAACCAAAGGGGGATGAGGGTCTTTAGGACATACTCTTCAGGAGGGTCTTCAGGAGATCTCACAAGAGGTGCTCATCACCTCTCAGGATTAGATCCCCAAAAAAGAAAAATGAGGAGCAATGAAAATGGAATAGAATTTGGATTTAGATAGCTCATTTCATTCTCAAAATAGCCCAAAATACTTTAAGTAATGTAAGTTAGATACCGGCAGTGCATGGACTATTTAGGGACACATAGAAAGCTTTCCATGGCTCACACACAGGCTTGGGCATTTTACTGAGAGGTATGTTGCCTATATTCAATATATACAGAAATCACTATGAAGTTTTACTAATTAGAAAAGTGCATCACATGATCAGTATACAGTAATGTGGACTGTTTGTTTATTATATTTAATGTAGAGAAGTATTAACTTCTTAGTTCACTTTTGATAAACAAACGGAATGTTCATCTGTAACATTACTTGTAAAACAACAGTTCCCAATTGGTAAAACAACACATTACTGAAAAGTATTGCAGAAGAGAACAGACTCCTTTTTATACTGTTCTGGTCATGTAGAAAGTATCTCAAAATGAGGCTGAATAATGGTGTATTGAGACAAATTATTTCTGTTAAATGTATAAAGAAAACATTCCTGTAGTGACAGACAATATAATTCATCTAAGCCTTCCAAAAAGCAATGTGATGACACTCAATGTCAAGTGCACATGAAGATCTTTTACTGAAAAGAGACAAACTACTTCTTCTTTCATCTGAAGCAGCCTGCCATGATTTGATGAAGCAAGAAAAGTTGGACTGGCTGTCTGCTAGGAATCCTGCTATTCATACAGTTGATCAATCAGTTCATGTAAATATGAAAACCTGTGCATTTTCCACATTTATTCCCCTAACAAGAGGCTAGCGGCGATAAGATTTGACCACCAGTTCCTATCAGCCTGTCCGTAAATAAGAGAAGACATCATCTTAGATTATGCTACTTCTGGCCAGCAGCAATCAAAATGTCACTGACCCAACTGGTTTACATGATGCTGTGGAAAGGCATGACAATCTAGATAAACTCTGCATCTTTTGGAATGGCAGAATGAATTTCTGCTGAATGCGGAAAGAGATAAAATAAGACTCCAAAGAGAACACACCATGCCAATGAAACCAGTATGTTAAAAATGCATGAGGTGATTTGACACAAAATGTCGACTAACAGAAAATACTTTCCTAAAGTAAAACTGTGAAAACATTACATTCTAAGTATGTCAGATGAAGATGGTGGGGTGGGGTTGGGAATTTAAGCTAGCACAGAAGATTTACAGTATATTATATTGTAAATTCTTCTGAAAACAAAGGATTTAATATTGATGCACAATCAATATATAAAAATCCTAAAGTAACAAGTTAAGTGGTTTAAGATGTGCTCACGATAATTGAAAACAAAGTCTTCCTAAAGTCCTTTTACAGCTGACTCTAGCTACAGTTTATGGTACAAATGCTTTTCAATTTACAGTTCTATTTACAATCACAGATACCTTGATTCTGCATTTAGAGTGCTCTTCTTCAAAGATTTCAATATTTCTAACGTTAATGATAAATTCATGCCTCTTTGTTTCCTTGCAGCATCTGTTTTAAAGCAGCAATACGCAGTGTGGACATGTACTACAGCCAAAGAACTTATGCTGCTAATAAACAAAAAGTGCATGAATTTGTATTTAAACTGGCACTCTAGACCTTCTCAAGATGATACATTTGAAACCAGGTTGCTCCATTACTCCCGCAGTAAATAAATGTGCAGAAGCTGATCTAAATGTAGGACACTTCATCCTTATACTACCAAGCTGTGTCTTTGAACATCTTTCTCACACTACTAAACAAGATGTTATCAGATTTTAATATTGAAGCCATTAAAGATTTCCCCCCCCCTAGTGTTTTGGCTAATGCATGATGTAGGCTGGACTGTAAGTACGCATATGGGACCTATGATGATTCATATCTTTAATGTAGGCCCCAGTGGTCAACACCATTCAGCTGGGGCAACCATTTGCGGCAGAAGGCGAGAAACCAAAACTCCAAGGTAGGTCAGAAACTTCTTTGGCAGCAGTTGTAGCAGGAGCAGCGAAGAGGAGCACCAGGAGGGTACCTGCTGACCCTTCTCAGCTCAGACTTAGGCCTCAGTGGTACATCCCCTCTACAGGGCAACCCCATGAGGATGGGCCCCCAGAGGGCAGTAGGGAAGGAGGATGCAGCTGGATTTCATGGAAGGTCTCACACCTTCACAAATCTCAGAGCCTTCTCAGTGGTGTCAGAGTGTTCTGCTCATTTTTGCTAACAGGGAGATATTCAGAGAGCCCTTAAGCCAAGATTGGGGTTTGACATCTTACTGAATGTCTCTGTGTGTGTGGTAGAGGTGGGTTGATGGAGCTTCGGAATGAGAAAGATTTTTGGTTTTGATTTTTAATTTTAATCTTAAAAAAAACAGTCAATAAGTAGTTGTTGGTTTCAGAGTAACAGCCGTGTTAGTCTGTATTCGCAAAAAGAAAAGGAGTACTTGTGGCACCTTAGAGACTAACCAATTTATTTGAGCATGAGCTTTCGTGAGCATCCGATGAAGTGAGCTGTAGCTCACGAAAGCTCATGCTCAAATAAATTGGTTAGTCTCTAAGGTGCCACAAGTACTCCTTTTCTTTTTGCGAATAAGTAGTTGTGTATTATTGGGCAAAATAAGATATGGAATAAAAATGGAAACTGAGGTAAGATAAAATAAAAAAATATAGGAGTGGTGGGAGGGAACTCGCCATAGTTTAGTAGAAGGGCAATTAGAAACAGATAATTATTGGGTTTATTTTTAAATAAACCACTTTGATTGCATGTGTCATCCTTTTTTGCCCTCCACCTCACTATGTCTTATCCTGTTAGATTGTAAGCTTTTGAGGGCAAGGCCCATACCTTCTTATATAGCACCTAGCATTATGGGATCTCCATATTCATTGGGACCTTTGTCTGCTACCATAGTACAAATAATAATTAATATTATCCTAATCCAAGAGTTGTTCGGTGGCCCATGTGAAAGAGATTGATGGTCTCATGCCAGTCTAATTTCGAGGGGGCAGTTATCCACATCACAAACACCATGAGGTATAGTTGTTGGAGATATCAGCAGATATCAAGGCATAGAGACTGAACTTGCTTCCCTCTCCCTGATGTCATCCTTCTAGGTTAGAGCTGAAGCATATTCGTGATGCAATGTTGAGAATTATTCATTGCCACTGCCCATGCTTTATGTATACTTGGGTGGAAGATTTTAAACCCCAGGGATTTGAGTTAGGCATGTTTGATCAATACTAGAGTCAATAAAAAGCAAAACAAAAATTACACATACAAATGGATAGATATTATGAACAAGATTTTCAAATAAATTAGGTGCAGATGCAAAATGCACATGCACCTCTGTGCCCAATTTTTTGGGGATGATTATTCATGCAAATAAAGGGAATACATGTGCAAACAGCCAATCCTCATCATTGGCATGTACTATTACCTACTTTTCACATGCAATTTCAATATCTGCAGTTGCAAATTATGGGCACAATTGCACATCTAGCCTGTTTGAAAAATCTGGCCCTGATATAGCTTTGCTTCTAGACAATTTTCATAGACAAATTCAAGGAAGAATTGAATTATAGTAAGCTCATTAGTACAGCTCCATGTCTGTCACAGAGGTCATGGAAGTCAGTGATGCCGTGACTTTCCATGACCTCCGTGACCACTGCAGCAGCTGGTGCGGCGGGCTCCAGGGCTGCCTGAGCAGGTCAGGCAGCCCCTGGGCCAGTTGCTGCTGGGGCAGTTTGGGTGGGGAAGGGGGCTCAGGGCTGGTGATTGGGGTGTGGGGCGATGCTTAACGGGGGGGATACCCAGAAGCGGCCAATATGTCCCTGCAGCTCCTAGGCGGAGGGGCCAGGGGGCTCTGTGTACCGCCCCTGCCTGGAGGCACTGTCCCCACAGATCCCACTGACTGCAGTTCCCGGCCAATGGGAGCTGCAGAGCTGGAGCTCGTGGTGATGGCAGCGCACTAAGCCCCCCTGGCCTTCCCTCCCCCTAGGAGCTGCAGGGACATTCCGGCCACTTCCAGGGAGCTGCACAGAGACCAGCAGGGAGCCTGCCAGCCCCACTAATCCTCCCCACTCCCAGCACCAGGAGGGGTCCTTGGCCTCATGCCGCCACACACACCCCCGCAGCACCAGCAGGTGTTCTGGGCTGTGTGCCGCTGCCCGCCTCCCCCCCAGCACCAGCAGGGGTCCTGGGACCCCCCCCCCCAGAGCTTGTGCCTTCTCCCCCCAACCCAACCAAGTTTTAATTAGGGGTATATAGTACAAGTCATAGACAGGTCATACATTTTTGTTTACTGCCCATGACCTATCCATGACTTTTACTAAAAATACCCGTGCCTAAAATGTAACCTTACTCATTAGGGATAGTATAATTAATTGCTTGTCCTTTGTTCTGTAAAGTACTGTATATTTACTCACTATAAGTAGTTTTTAACAATATTCTCTAATCTGTTATATTAATGCAAAAGCATAAACGGATTATCAGAGGTAATAAAGGGTTTTTTATAGATTTGTGAAGAATATAAACATGGATTCCTTTATAAATTAGAATGGAAAATTAGAAGGAATCAATAGCTGAGGTATGACAATTAATTTCCCCCAAACACACCCCTTACTAATGTTTGGGCTAAGCTTAGAGTCAGTATAGGAACAGTATTAGTCCTGTACTCAAAAATAATCTCTCTAGGGATATGGATGATAAATTACAAAGTAGGCAGATAATGCTAGACATGTTTATTAAAAGATCAGATATACCAGTCACTTACATGACGCCAAACTGGATGGATCACATATATCTAGAATGTCCGAAAAACAGCCAACAAATTGAACAGATATATATTGAGTTGTCCAGAGAGTCATTTATGTAATTTAGATAGGGGGATAAATTACTTGGATTGGCAGGGGGTGGGGAGTTTTGTGCGTTTTTTGGTTTTATTTTTAGAGATCTTGCCCAAATAATTAAAATATGTTAGATGACAAAAAATTGTCATCACAAATGTAAATTCTATAAAACTTTCAAGACATTAGTAGCAGCGTATAGTACTGTATTTACCACGTGGTCATTGACTAGGCAGAAGATATCCTTTTAGGACAGAAATTGATTGAAGAACAGGAAAAAAGGAAGTCACAAATGACATTCTCATGAGAATGAATTGATGCAATGTGTTCAGGTTAGAAAAAAATGTGCATCACTGTACGTTTTCAGCATGAAGCTGACATTTTTTCCACGCGCCTGCAAAATGTAAAGTGACATTCTTTTATTTTCCACAGGGACAGCTGCTATAATTCCCAGCTGAAAATTGGCCTCAGCTGAAGCAGGAATACATGTAGATAATAGTCATGAACCAGCGAGCGCTGCTTGTTGACCCATTATCAAATTGCTTGTGAGCTGTAGTTTCAGTTGTAATTCCAGATGAGACACATGCTCTTTCCTTTTTTGTCTATTTCTATAACTTACATTTGCAGTAACACTACAATTTAGTGCATACTATGACCTGTCTTAGCAGTGTATCCTTTGCTAAAATGAGGTTGATGGTCATGCTCTTTTTTTTTTTAATAAAGTGCTCCAATCAAGGACTTACTGCTTTCTTGTGAGTAACACAGAAATGTCAAAGTATAACTTCTATTTCAAAATAAGTGTAAATGGATAAGCAGACTAGTGAGTGGAGGGATCTCTGACCTGCCTACATAGAAGTCTGTGATTATCTTGGAAACATCATTATAATTTCTGAGTAATCCAAACTGATGAGATACGTTGGGAAAAATTATTTCTGGTATAACTCTACTGAAGTCACTGGAACTTACAGCAAGGAGAAAATTGGACATTTAGGTGACAACATCATTCCCTCACTCCTTATTTCACTGCACCAAGTGCAAACTTCTTGTTCTCACCTTCATTTCTTGTCACAACTGTGCTCCTCAAGACTTGTCTGTTCTCATCACTTATCATAGTTTCCCTGCCTCCTCTACTGCAAGCTTGCCATACTTGTTTTGTTGGCATCTCACAAAAGTCTTCTAGTTTCTTTTTCCATCCTATCCTTACACCTAGAACATCCTCACTGTTCTGATCTACAAGGTCACTACCCTTTTCTCAAGGTCTTCTTCTGACCAGATGTCTATAGGCAACTAGCCATCTGTTAACAACTTAAAGAAATGAGGAAAGTTGTGACTTAATTTATATATTTATAATTATCTGGAAAAAAACCATTGCTATGAACACAGTATATGTTTGTTTGTATTCCTCTCCTTCCAGACTTCCTATGTCATTTTTATTTGATTGTAAATTCTTTGGGGAACAGACCTGATCTTCATATTTGTTTGTACAGCACTTAACAAAACAGTGCCTGATCCTGTGGTCGCTACTGAAATATAAACTACAGAGTAGGTAGAAGTTGTTTCACATAAAACATTTTTATTGAAAATGAGGTTTTTGTGAAAAACCTTTTTTTTTCAGAAAAAAAATAGCTTAGCTAAACATCTCTTTAAAAAAATTCAAAATGAAAAAGTTTAAATGAATTAATTCAGAGAATTTTCATAGAAAAACAAAATAAATTTCTTCATATTTTTTGACAATTTTGGCAGTTTTGACCATCCCTAATAAATAAAAATAGTGGTAAAGTGGTGACAATCAGCAGCTCTGAGTAATATTAAATGAGGAAAATATGTGACTCCCTCTGTTTTGAAGATGATATAATTCCAGCTACACTCTTTCAGCCAATTCTTTATGAGATTACTCTCCCCTCCCCGCAGTACACACAGTGGGACAAGTGCTATAATTCCATTTTTGTCTGTGTGTGAGATTTGTATCTGCATGCATGGGATCTCCCTTTCTAAAAGAGTACTCCAAAACCCAAATATATCAGGGGAAAGTTTCATTGAAACTTGGTTTGGCTATAAAAACCACAATAGCATGAATTACAAATCCATTTATTTTTATGGTGATAACAAGTACTGTATCCAATGTAGAAACATTTAATATTTCAGAGACGTCAAAATAATTCTGTGGAGAGAATGAATTAAAAATATTATCTATAGTCTGTTGGCCATACCTACTAATTTAGGGTCATATACCTCAGTTGATTCACAATGGAGTTCCAACACTAACAAGGTAAAACTTGTTCAGTGATGGAAGGTAGAATATAACGTTATTGTTGGCAGATGATACTTGTCAGAGATGGTCTAGATAATATTTAGTCCTGTCATGAGTGCAGGGGACTGGACTAGATGACCTCTCAAGATCCTTTCCAGACCTATGATTCTATGATTGATTATGTATAATTAAATTGTGATAGCCTTACTTCTCAAGTGGGGCTTACTCAAGTAGCCCTATTGATCTCAGTGAAGGTACTATTCAACATGAGTAAAAGTATCAAAATCTGGCCCAGAGGAGACAGACTATCCCTGACACAATTTAGCCCTGATTTTCAAATGTGTTTCAGCTGGAGATGAGGGTGCTTAGGACTTCTGAAAATTAGGCCTAGCAAGAAAGAAAAAAACATATGGTGCAATTTGGACCACCACTACATCTATTTTTTTTTATTTGGCCATCTGTTCATACAGCTATCTAATTTGCGCTCAGAATTACAGAAATTGTGCAAATCAAGTGGATAAATGCACACCTAAATTATTTGAAAATCTGATGTTAAAGTTACACAATTAGCCTTCAAAGTTAACAACCCTCTGTGATGAATCTGTTCAGTTTATATTTGTCAAAGCCAACATTTCAGGTATTCTGTAAACTCATTTTGAGAAGATTGAGGTGGGGGAGTGGGGCCCAGGAGAAGGTCCTTGCAGTCCCTGTAGTTATTGACCAAAATTGAAAGAACACTGGAGAAAGGTGAGGACTCTGAGGGAGTGAATTATACAGATCTAGGCAAAATAAGAAACTCCTATATGCATCTGCTGTGCTTTTTCTATGAGTAAAGTGTAATTGATTTAGAAATGCCTCTGCAAAGTAGTATCTCACTTGCTTCAACTGTGGTGTGTCCCCGGAGAGTTAAACTGCACTTTAGAGTGGAACTCTGGGGATGAAGTACTATAGTGCCTGGAGTGTCTTGAGAGCTCAGCATGAATATTAGGCAGCAGAAGCATGGGTTCCATTCTCTAGAAGGGCACCAGATGGATAGTGTACCCAGAAAGTGTGCCTAAGGTGCCAGAGACTGTGGCTAGAGGCTGCCCAGACCCAGAGAAGCTTAGAAGCATACAGATTCAGTGAGTGGGTCCAAACATAGCTGACTGGTGAGAATCTGCTAGGAGAACTAACACCAGATCATGACAACATATTTGACACCAATGCCATACATCCGTTGCGGTCAGGACTGCATATATGCAGAAATATAAATCTGAAAATCACCAGCTATTTCACTCTAAAATTCTTCATGTTTTAGAACTTAAAAATACTAACAATTTAATTTAACTTGGTATAACAGGCAACACATAAGCAAGACCTATGTGTATATAATTATAGTATGTTTCTAGAAGTAGTTTGGTTAGTTTGTCAATCAAAACTATATATGCACAATGATACGGTCTAAATTAGCTGTTATCACTTAAGAAAGAGATCTTGGAGTGACTGAGGATAGTTGTCTGGCTATAATGAAAGGACAGGAGACATTTGACAAGGGTTTAATCAGGCCGCAACTTTATTATTGGATGTCTGGGACTACCTGACAGATACCAGTGTGCAGTGCAGGTAACCCCATGTTTATTCCATAATTACCCTGGGGGCTTTTACCAGCTCCCTCTCTTTTCCCATTCAGGTCCCTCCAGCAAATCCATGGCCGGGCCCTTACGATACCCAGGGGATTCCACCAGCTCCTCCTCTTTTTCCATCCAGCTCCCTCCAGCAAATCCATTGCTGGGACCTTACCATTCACCCTCTTCTTGTAGGAGGTTTAAGGTGGGCTATAATAAAGGGGGTAGGCTCCCTGCTGCACCAAATCATAGGAGTCCCCAACCAGCCCCCATTCGCTCCTTTTCTGAACACCTCTTTTTAAGACCTTTTCCAAGCCATTTATCTGGTCACTCTATACCTTTCCTCTGGAGGCCCTGCACTGGATATCCACCACAAGGAGGCACCAACCATTAGCTTGGCTACCTCCTCATCAAATGCCCTCTTTTATATCAATCAAAAACATGATAGCACCTAAGTCTGACAGGTGAACCCCATCCTCCCAAAACAACTCTGGTGCCCCATATTCTATGTCAGAATGTGAAATTACTGCCCCTCCTAGGGTCCCAAGGAATTTGGCCACCTCCCTGTTCAAATATCTCCTTGCCTTGTCCACCCTGGAGGGAGGAGGGGGACGACTCATGGCTCCCCGCTAGACCCTGCGCTGAAGCATGTCTGACCATACAATGTTAACTCCTGGAAAAATTTCAAGGATCAGCCTCAAGTCCTTCCTTGCTCCGAGCATTAGTTCCACCCCTTTAAGCATTCCCAAATTGTTTTCCCCTAGGTGTACCACAATTATATCTGGTGGCCGCTGATGGGCCCACACAGCATACAGCAGCGTTATCATTTGATCCCATAACATGTGCCTCTTTGCATGCCAAGGGAATACTGCTTCACCACTGAAGCCCAGCTGCAAACGCTTGGGCAATCTGGACATGTGCCAAAAGACAATACTGTGCCCACAGATCCACACCACCATTTGCATGGTTGGTTGTCCAACATTTGTAATGAGATTACAACAGATTAATGTTGATTTACCACCTGAGCTCTTACATATGTTTGGTATGCTTCCAAATGCCAACACCTGATTGCCTGAATAGCCTCTGCTCCCATACCTACCTGTGCTGCTGATGTTGCCACCCCAATTCTGAATGAGTGGGAACCAAATTCGTGGGCTGGCAGCCCCAAACTCGTCAGCCCCTGTCTCAACATGGTATTAAATTGATATGCTCTGAGGGGACTTCCATCATCATGCATAAAAAGAGGGCCTTCCCCATTTCAACTTATCACCATGTAGAGCTTCAAAGCCTGAACAGGGCAGATCCCAGGCTCACCACTCTCCTGGGGAATAACAAATTCACCCTGGCCAACTTGATCAATCTTTTACCTTCGCAAGTGTAATATCACTGAATGCTCATGCCATTGTATATCATGCAGTTCCAAAGCCCGTCCCATAGAGTCCCTAATGGACCCAGGTACTAGCTTGCTGATCCTGAAAACACCAAAAAATTCTATCAAGAATGCTGCCCTGAACAAGGCCACCTCCTGTCCACTATGACATACAGTGCCAAGGATCTGCATGAGATCCCTGAGTATGTAAACTATCATGGGACAATGGGAATCCTCCCTGGGACCACATGTATGCGACCACCCCTCCAGAAACCTTTGAACTAAAAAAACATTGCAAGGATCTGGATAGCCATTTAGCCTACAGATGAATGTAATGGCAGAAAGGCAATTTGAGATTGTGGAGGACGCCAGTTGATGGGTTGCCAATGACAGCATGTACCACAGCACCTGTTCCTCTGTAATGGGCCATATTGTTGACCTGCCTTCCTGATCCTGAAATTGTATGAAATCATTAAAACCTCTCTCATAGCTCTGCCACGTGCATGGAGCAACTGATCTCCGGACCACTGACAACCATCTTAAGCCAAGGTTCCATCGTGCCAGTGGCCTCTGCCTGGGTTTCTGCCTGGCTCCTGGTGCCAGCTCCAGAAGTCTGTGGATCTGAAAATGAGATAAGGCATCTGCTATGCCATTATCAACCCCAGAGAGGTTATGAAGTAATGTATATTACCTAGAGCCTTCTCAGGGGCCCAAGCCTCAGGGAAAAAACCCACAAGTTCTCGACAGGCTGCTCAATGTACAGTGGCAGTCAAAAAAGCGAACAGAATATTAGGGACCATAAGGATAAGGGATAGATAAGACAGAAAATATCATAATGTCACTATGTAAATTCATGGTACATCAACACTTTGAATACTGCATGCAGTTCTGATCGCCTCATCTCAAAAAATATATATTAGAATTTGAAAAAGTACAGAGAAGGGCAACAAAAATGATTATGGATATGGAACAGCTTCCATATGAGGAGAGATTAAAAAGACTAGGATAGTTTGGCTTATAAAAGACATGACTCAGGGGGATAAAATAGAGGTCTAGAAAAATCATAGAATCATAGAATATCAGGGTTGGAAGGGACCTCAGGAGGTCATCTAGTCCAACCCCCTGCTCAAAGCAGGACCAATCCCCAACTAAATTATCCCAGCCACGGCTTTGTCAAGCCTGACCTTAAAAACTTCTAAGGAAGGAGATTCCACCACCTCCATAGGTAACGCATTCCAATGTTTCACCACCCTCATAGTGAAAAAGTTTTTCCTAATATCCAACCTAAACCTCCCCCACTGCAACTTGAGACCATTACTCCTTGTTCTGTCATCAGCTGCCACTGAGAACAGTCTAGATCCAGCCTCTTTGGAACCCCCTTTCAGGTAGTTGAAAGGAGCTATCAAATCCCCCCCTCATTCTTCTCTTCTGCAGACTAAATAATCCCAGTTCCCTCAGCCTCTGCTCATAAGTCATGTGTTCCAGTCCCATAATCAGTTTTGTTGCCCTCCGCTGGACTCCTTCCAATCTTTCCACATCCTTCTTGTAATGTAGGGCCCAAAACTGGACACAGTACTTCAGATGAGGCCTCACCAATGTCGAATAGAGGGGAACGATCACGTCTCTCGATCTGCTGGCAATGCCCCTACTTATACATCCCAAAATGCCATTGGCCTTCTTGGCAACAAGGGCACACTGTTGACTCAGATCCAGCTTCTCATCCACTGTAACCCCTAGGTCCTTTTCTGCCGAACTGCTGCCGAGCCATTCAGTCCCTAGTCTGTAGCGGTGCATGGGATTCTTCCATCCTAAGTGCAGGACTCTGCACTTGTCCTTGTTGAACCTCATCAGATTTCTTTTGGCCCAATCCTCTAATTTGTCTAGGTCCCTCTGTATCCTATCCCTACCCTCCAGCGTACCTACCTCTCCTCCCAGTTTAGTGTCATCTGCAAACTTGCTGAGGGTGCAATCCACACCATTCTCCAGATCATTAATGAAGATATTGAACAAAACCGGCCCCAGGACCGACCTTTGGGGCACTCCACTTGATACCGGCTGCCAACTAGACATGGAGCCATTGATCCTTACCCGTTGAGCCCGACAATCTAGCCAGCTTTCTATCCACCTTATAGTCCACTCATCCAGTCCACACTTCTTTAACTTGCTGGCAAATATACTACAGGAGACCGTGTCAAAAGCTTTGCTAAAGTTGAGGAATAACACGTCCACCGCTTTCCCCTCATCCACAGAGCCAGTTATCTCGTCATAGAAGGCAATTAGATGCATCAGGCATGACTTGCCCTTGGTGAATCCATGCTGACTGTTCCTGATCACTTTCCTCTCCTCTAAGTGCTTCAGAATTGATTCCTTGAGGACCTGCTCCATGATTTTTCCAGGGACTGAGGTGAGGCTGACTGGCTTGTAGTTTCCAGGGTCCTCCTTCTTCGCTTCTTTAAAGATGGGCACTACATTAGCCTTTTTCCAGTCGTCCGGGACTTCCCCGGATTGCCATGAGTTTTCAAAGATAATGGCCAATGGCTCTGCAATCACATCCGCTAACTCCTTTAGCACTCTTGGATGCAGCGCATCCGGCCCCATGGACTTGTGCTCGTCCAGCTTTTTTAAATAGTCCCAAACCACTTATTTCTCCACAGAGGGCTGGTCACCTCCTCCCCATGCTGTGCTGCCCAGTGCAGTAGTCTGGGAGCTGACCTTGTTTGTGAAGACAGAGGCAATAAAAGCATTGAATACGTTAGCTTTTTCCACATCCTATGTCACTAGGTTGCCTCCCTCATTCAATAAGGGGCCCACACTTTCCTTGACTTTCTTCTTGTTGCTAACATACCTGAAGAAACCCTTCTTGTTACTTTTAACATCTCTTGCTAGCTGCAACTCCAGGTGTGATTTGGCCTTCCTGATTTCACTCCTGCATCCCTGAGCAATATTTTTATACTCTTCCCTGGTCATTTGCCCAATCTTCCACTTGTAAGCTTCTTTTTTTGTTTTCAAGATATGAATGTATGTGGAGAAATTGAATAAGGTAGTGTTATTTACCTATTCCCATAACACAAGCACCAGGGGGTCACCCAATGAAATTAATAGGTAGCAGGTTTAAAACAAACATAAGGAAGTACTTCTTCATACAACACGGTCAACCTGTGGAACTCATTGCCAGGGGATGTTGTGAAGGGTAAACGTATAACTGGGTTCAAAGAAGAATTAGATAAGTTCATGGAGGATAGGTACATCAATGACTATTAGTCAAGATGGTCAGGAATGCAATTCCATTCTCTTGGTATCCCTAAACTTCTGACTGCCAGAAGCTGGGACTAAACAACAGGGGATGGATGACTTGTTAAATTGCCTTGTTCATTCCCTCTAAAGCATCTAGCTCCAGCCACTATCTGAAGACAGTATACCAGACTAAGTGGACCATTGGTCTGACCCAATATGGCCATTCTTATGTTTTTATTGTCTTAAAAGTCAGACAAGTGTGCTACTGAAGTTCTAATTTTACAGTTAAATGTAAATGGTACTATTATAAGAACCCCAGATTTTATATGTTTACTCTATATTTTTAAAAGCATAAATAATGTGGGTTTAAGGAAGTATGTTTAAGGATGAAATGTTCTAGGGAAAATGATTCAAAAGGCCAGACAGGTAGACAGACGCCTTAGAATAGGGTAATATACACGAGATTTTGCTGAGAAGAAAAGCTTGTGATTTTACAGAGATCAATTTTCAAATTTAGTAAACATCCACAGAGAGAAATATGTCTGTCCTTAAATACTGTTCCTAGGATTTTTGTTGCAATGTAAGTAAATACACAGTGGAAACTGCACATTCAATGTCTGAGGAATTCATGGTGCGATAAAGAAAATAAGAACCTCCAAGGGAATAATTGCTTCACTGTGGGGAACTCATGAAACTTAACTTGAACTTTAAATTGATCTGCTTTCTTATTTGTTACTGCTGGTGCACAGTAGCATGAATAGGAAATTGGGCAGCTATAAAATGGGTGGTTTTAATGTTATACAGTATTCTAATGGTATTAGTTTTGTAATGTATGTTGGAGGCTTTTTGCCCCATCTAGATTCTCTATAACTTATATATAACTTATATCTTATATATATAAAACTCTATAACTTATAGAGAATCTAGATGGGGCAAAAAGCCTCCAACATTCATTACATCCAACATATATTAAAAGCAGAATCATATAACTGGATGCTTCTAATTATGAATTGAACTGATTGCTCTGAGCTCAGGGAACGGAGAGCTGAATAGCTAGTCTCTATCTCTCCTTTAAAAATAAATAAATGATGTGTTCATTTTCATTCTTTCCATCGGCTGCAGAACTGTGATCATTACCATATTTCAATAGGTACCCTGTGTACTCATTCATGCTATGTCCGGGCAGAGGGCTTACAGGATTACAGGCTTGATTTCCCCTGAAAGCCTCCTTTCCGGTAAATATTGTGGCAATTTGAAAGGATTACTTTCTTGTGTCCCTCTCAGTTTTTTCAACTATTTTTGATTTGATGGCACCAGCTGTTAGTCACTTAAGGGTGACAACACAACTCTCATCATCTCCTTATACAGTAGACACACATTATGCTTCCCAATCACAGACAGGGTTCCCAGGGGTGAAAACGAGGAAGAGAGGAAGCAAACTGAATGGTTTTCTCTGCAGATTGGTCTCTAGGTCTAACTTATTTTCCCTCAAGAAAATAGTCCGTAATATATGTTGCAATTTGCAAATACTAGTTGAGATTTTTTAAGCCATCTGTTTTAAATAGCTTGGTTAAATTCAGTCAACAGCACTCAGTTTATTTCCAAATTTTGTCAGTATATTGCTATGTGTTGTGGGGCGGGAAGGAGGGGGAGCCATGTTAACTTCCAATCTATGTTCTCATCTATATGTGCTGGTTGATTTGTCCCAAGAAGTCCTTTAAAAGTTGTTTCATGTCCTCATCTGTTTTTGGTTTTCCATCACCACTCTTTAAATTTGTTCTAAGATCTTGAATAGAGGAGCTGAAATTGACGGTCTCACTTTTATCCCCTATACCTAAGTGTATGGGTCAGGCAAGAAACAATTATGAAGCAGCTGAGCTAATGCTATCTGAATACGGAAAATTCTCCAAAATCATACATCTGATGTACATTTGTACCTAGAAAGGATGGCCCTTGACTGAGTTCAATATTTTACTCGTAAAGATGTCCATATGTAAATTACCCTTGACTGGTAGAAATAGAGAATTAATCAACTGGTTCATAGGATGTGGCTTCACAATATAAAAGAGTGAAGTATTGATTCACCTTTTTTATATTAGGAAGAGAGAATAGGTAACTTGTCCAACATCACACACTCACTCTGTGAGAGAGGTGGAATCTGATCAACACATTCTGAATCCCAGTCTGGTGATTTAATCACAGAACATCTTGCCCGCGCTTAAATCACTGAATTTCAATTTGAGGCACTACCAAATCCTTTATAACACTACTTATGAAGAGATTCTATTCAAAATTTGAGCAATTTCATTACTGAAAGCCCAGTTCCTGGAAAATTGCTATTCTAAGTTCTTTAGAAGATGCTAGTTTTTAATGTTAAAGATATGGGAGTCAGTGATGACACATATTCATGAGGTTATTTGCTTAGATGTCTCTCTAGGTACTTATACAACACTCATCACAAATTTCTTCCCAAAATCCCTGGTGAAGTAGGGAAGTATTATCATCATCCCCCACCTTACAGATATGGAACTTTTACACATTGGCCCTAGTTCAATGGGACCTTCCATTTACTTCAGTGGGCACTTAGGACCACAGGCTGCAAGACTTAAGTCTCTCTCAACACATTTGCAGCAGAGCCAGGAATTGAACCCAGATGAACCAAGTCCTAGTCCAGTGCCTTAGCCACAATAACATTCTTTTTGTCTCTCTTGTTAGTACTTATTTGCCAGAATGTTAGATTAGTTATAGTTAGCACTCAAATCAAATACACAAAAGAGAGAGATTAAATGTTATGTGATTGTTTGGGTTAGGTTTGAATACACCAGAAAAATGAGCTTTTATCTTCACAATATCAGAAAATAAAAACCACGCCATTTTGTACTGAATACAGATTTAAACACAAATATGAACCCAAACATAAATATGAACCTAGGAGGAAGTAAGAATAACTGTGACCTAGACACACCAGAACATCAGGAGTGCTGGACAACTTGATCTTCCTCCCCAGGCCTCCTGAATGGACTTTTCCACCCAAGTCCAATAATGGACTACTTGATCCTCGTCTCCCAGGCCTTCTTAATACATTTGTTTTTTTCCAGATTCTTATTTGCTTGTGCATGGTGCTGAGAACCCTTCACTCTCTTTGATGTCATGGGGACTGAAGGGAACTGACCATTTTGTAGAAGGTGATTATCAACACCTCACAGATTGGATCCTGAAATTACTACTGTGAATGAGTCGCCTTGGGATATCAAGCGTGAATACCAATGAATCTGCCTTAATGAGGCTCTATATGTCAGAACCCTGCAAAACAAAAAGTTAGCCATGGACTTATCCCAACATTTTAAAAGAAATTATGCTATGGGCTTGGAGTTTTATGTTATTTATTTATTTATTATGAGTTCAGAATGCACACGTAAAACGAAGGCAGTAAGGACTAATCCAAACTGCTCGCCATTCCTGTAACTGAAAAGAAAAATTAAAATAGTTTGAAGACACACACCCACACCCATATATATATATATATATTTTCCTGAGCCCCTTCCATAGCGCCTATACCACGCTGACACAAGAGCCAACCAGACGACAACCTCCTCTCACACTCTTCTTCCTTCTGTACAAAGGAAGACTTATATACATATAAGCCTTGTTTGGTAGTTCTTGGCTTCCATCAAAACATAAAAACAAAAGGAGTACTTGTGGCACCTTAGAGACTAACAAATTTATTTGAGCATAAAAGCTTTCATGAGCTACAGCTCACTTCATCATATTTTCCACTGAATGCATCCGATGAAGTGAGCTCTAGCTCACGAAAGCTTATGCTCAGATAAATTGGTTAGTCTCTAAAGTGCCACGAGTACTCCTTTTCTTTTTGCGAATACAGATTAACACAGCTGCTACTCTGAAACCTATGAAAACACAAGACAGTCCATTTTATGCAGCAAATATCATCCATGGTATAAGCCCCAAGTCTTGTGTTGAGAAGTTTCCCACTGAAATTTGTTGTTGCCTTTGTACAGAAGGAAAGAAGAGTGTGAGAAAAGGTTGTCCGGTTGGCTGTTGTGTCAGCATGGCATAGGCACCGTGGAAGGGAAGTCCAAAGTGCAGAAGAATTAAAATTAGCTAATTAAGCTAAAAGGCTGCATTCAATTCCTGAAAGTATTCTCATACTTCTGGGTTTCAGTGAAAAATAGTACCAGAAGCATCAGAATACCAGGAGGGAGAAAGGCTTTTCTTACCAGCCAAGACTAGAACTGTAAGTGCTATAAAACTCAGGGGTCTAGTTCCTAGTCTCTAGAAATTCCTACTCTTCTGAAATTTTCAGCCCAGCATTGCATACCCAGGTGACCTGGATAATTCAGATAAAATTTGGATCCAGAATATATGGATTTTAATATGAATTGTAACTTGGATTCTGAAACTTGTGTTGTTTGCACATTCCTATTCTGTATTATTTATGTATTTATTTAGATATTTATTTTGTATTACTGTAGCCTTTTGGAGCCCAGTCATGGAACAAAATGCCCTTATGCTAGGCACAATACAAGCACACAACAAAAAAATGGTCCCTGCTCCAAAGAGCTTACAGTCTATTTGTTGTACACTTCAGTGTTGTTGACATTTAAGGAGAGAAACATTAGAAAAGTACTGGGATTGTTTTCAGTCAGTCAGTCTTCACGAGGCAAGATTTGTTTAAAATGAAGCAATAAAATTGGCAAATATAGTCAACTAGCTGAATCATAGATTATGCTGGTCGCACCTCCCAACCAAGGTTCTAAAAGTGCCTTACAAAGCTGGGTAAATATTCTATTATTCCCGTGTACAAATAAAGAAACTAAGGTGCAAGGGAGCATAGGGCCCAATCCTGATTTCAGTGTGAGCGGATTACTCTTATTCTTGTTCTTTACAGGATCAAGTCTTAAGTGTCTTGACTTAGGTCACCCAGCGGGTGAGCAACCGAATCCTGACTAGAAGCTGGGTTTCATTACTAGAACACATTACTTCTCATGATGGATGGATGAATGAATAGTAAAAATCTCTTAAATGGACAGGAGACAACTTCTGAATAGCTGCTAGGAATTAAAATAATAACAGTTAGTTGATAAATATATTTTGGGGCTTAATCTTCAAATCCTTAAACACACAAAATTTCTCTGGGGACCAATTCTGAAGTACTTACTCTTTCAAAACTAACATGGATGTCACTAAGATTTTTGCCTGAGTAAAGACTTCAGGATTGGGACTATAATGAACAAAATACTTTTCTGAGAATAAGGAGAGAAAATAGTTAAATAAATCTTTTTACCAGCACATATATTGTAGTCCCTGTAATTTTATTTGACCAATTGCTATGTGCATAAGCAATTCTTTCCTGTGGAACATCTGCCAAAATAAATTAGTTTTAAATCCAGCTGTGATTAGAAATAGTTGCAATCTCAGTTATGAACAGATAAAAAAATCTAATATTTGATAGATTTTCGTTATCTATCTCAAATGAGGACAAGTAGTGTTTAATAGCTAGCAAACCATTAATGGGTTTTGTTTGTCCTCTGGAAACCCTGCTCTCTAAGTCAAAACAGCAAAGGGTTTTTTTTTACCTCAAGAAATAAAATATGTATCCTCACTTAGTTATCTGAAGTATAATTTTTTTTCTAAAAGAAATTAGTAGGATGAATACAGCTAGATGAAACTAAAGCTGTGTCCAGTTTTGGGCCCCACACTACAAAGAAGGATGTGGAAAAATTGGAAAGCATCCAGAAGAGGGCAACAAAAATGATTAGGGGACTGGAACACATGACTTATGAGGAGAGGCTGAGGGAACTGGGATTGTTTAGTCTGCCGAAGAGAAGAATGAGGGGGGATTTGATAGCTGCTTTCAACTACCTGAACGGGGGTTCCAAAGAGGATGGATCTAGACTGTCCTCAGTGGTAGCAGATGACAGAACAAGGAGTAATGGTCTCAAGTTGCAGTGGGGGAGGTTTAGGTTGGATATTAGGAAAAACTTTTTCACTAGGAGGGTGGTGAAACACTGAAATGCGTTACCTAGGGAGGTGGTGGAATCTCCTTCCTTAGAAGTTTTTAAGGTCAGGCTTGACAAAGCCGTGGCTGGGATGATTTAGTTGGGGATTGGTCCTGCTTTGAGCAGGGGGTTGGACTAGATGAGGTCCCTGAGGTCCCTTCCAACCCTGATATTCTATGATTCTATGATGCAGTATATCTGAATGGAATAGAGCTTTTGTAAGAGTTTCAAATTAAAGCAATTGTACAACAACAACAATTTTCTTTTTAAAAAGCAGAAAATTAAAGAGTAATACTGAGAGATCAAAAGGTACAGGACAGGTATTATTTGTTTATATTTTAGTATTGCCTTGTGATCTACAGACATTTTAACTGCAGGATTGATCCAGCATCCACTGAAGCCAGAAGAAAGCTTTTCATTGGGTACTGGATCAGGCCATAGTTTTACGTTATGCTTCTTATCCTCCACCCTTTGCTGCGCAAGAAATGCTTCACAGCAAGACCTGTCATAATGCAATTTTTTTATTCCAGTCAACTCATTATGACCCAGATTTTTTAAAGCAATAATTTTAAACTTTTACAAGAAGATTTGGTGCCAGTAGATTTGTCTGTCATATTTAGAATATCATTAATATTGCTAATACATATCCCTATTACATTAGGTATACAAGAATATTTTGCAAATCCTGAATCCCCATGCTTCTCAGACTCTATGTAATTTACATTCTGCTTTCTGTCCCCTCCACTAAAATCTCAGAATACTAGGATCACTTATGATACTGTTACGGTTAAGTCAAGAAGCTCTTCTGTTACACTTATTGTCTGATACTTGCATAATCCCCCTCCAGCTTCATGACTCTGCTTTTCAAACTACCCTCCAAATTTCCCCTTAATGGTTTCTCTTGCTTTCTGTCCATTGTACTCAGAACTCTATCTTAATTGCCTTGTCTTTTCTCTTTACATTTTCTCCTAGGAGTCCTCATCTGCTCTCATGGCTTCATTTGGAGAGCAATGACACCCAAATCTTCTCTCCACCCATGACATTCCCACGTCTCACTATCACATCAAATTAACCATGCTAAAAACTTTGCTCACTATTTTTGCCTCCAGACTTCCTTTCTCCATCACAGCTGAAAAATCCACACACCTTCATGTCATCTATGCTTGCAACCATAGGTGCTGGAACTAGGTGTGCTGGGGGTGCTGCCCTGGCTTGAAGTAGTTTCCATTACATACAGGATTTACAGTTTGGTTCAATGGCTCTCAGCACCCACTATAAAAATTGTTCCAGCTCCCCTCCTTGCAACCATGTCATAGTGTTTATCTCCTCAATTTGTTTTTCACATGTAGGCATTTGCCAAACGCTGTCATTTCTTCCCCTACATAATTAAAATTCTAGACTTCATGATTTACCTGGTTCTCACTTTGCTCCAGTGGAATCTTCAGAATAGTGCTGCCAATATCCTCTTTGTCCCCTCTTTGAATACCTTCCCTCATCCTTCATCTCAGCATACAGTGTCTTGTTCTGCCTCTCCACTATGGTAATGGTCTCCTCCAAGTTTTCACTGATTCAGTACCATCATCTAATACATTGACATATCCTGAAGATACCTGTGACATCTATATCCCTTATAGCAAACATCTATTTGCTTTTCTTCTTTAGATTGTCTTCAAGCGATTCTTCTAAATAAACCTGAAAGAATGGTTTTATCCAGGGCATACTACTTTACTAAATATTTGTGACATTGATTATGTGCTGTCTCACATCTATCAATGACCTCTTGGTTATCCTAAACAGAGTCCTTTATCATCAATTGCTCCATGTCATTGTCCATTTCTAGGTTTTTCATAGTCACTCTTCTTTCACTTGTCTTAAATTCATGAATGTAGTAGCCATTTTCTCCCTTATTTTTATCCTTACATCTATGTGTGTGTTGCAATATACAGCAGCTCACCGACTGCTATTTAAACAATGACAAAAATACTCCAGACATATATTTTATACATCACAGTATTGGCCTCTCTATGTCAGAGGTTTTTAATATCTATTTTCAAAGTTTCAGTTTTTTATTCTAAATATTTCCATATGTAAATGAGCCTGAGCTTGTTACCTTGATCATTCCCTTACCTTCTTCATAGAATTTATCACCAGAAAACAAAGAAGCCACAGCATGAAGAAGAACTTGTTACCTTCTAGAATTTTGCTTAAATATTGTTCTTTCAGGTTTGATGATTTTTTTGGGGGGGAAATAACAGAATCTTGAAAAATGAATAGAGTGAATATAACATGCAGACTCTTTAGTTACTTTGTGCTTCCCACTGAAAGGAACACAAAGCACATTCATACATTAATTAATTTGACCTATGTGGTAGGTAAATGGTTTGCAGAGAACACTAAAATACAGGGAAGTTAAGTGTGTGGTCCAGTGTCACAAACCAATTCTTTGGCACAGCTGAATCTGACCAACTGTATCCCATTCTCGTAACTTAACTATCCTTCCTATGCTTACGTTCCTGAGTTTGAATTTGCAGTTATTACCCAATGTCTTATATTATTATTCTTAAAAGTTTCTAATAATTAATTATTTGAGTGATTTCTTCACCAGAACCCAAGTCTTAAGGAAATATTGATTCTAAGTTCTTCCCTTAATGGGGAAGATATGCAACATAACAATGACATTGGGCCAAACTGGAATCCTGGATCTGCAGAGCAAACAGTGCACAAAACCTTTATTTATCACATGGCTACACAATTCCCCACATGGCTCTCACGTCCAAGTGTCTGTATATGCATATGTGTGTGTGAGAGACACTTGTAGTCACAGAATATAAAATTTACTCCATGGAAAAGAAACTATGCAAAGAACAGGTTAATGGCGCATCATTAAATATCCAGAAGTCAGGAATCGCCAATCAAGGTAACGTGCATCCTTGTGCACATGCAATATAATGCATAATGACTCCTGATTTGCAAAGTGTAAGAAGATTCCAGTCTGGCATCTGATTTTCACCCCACAGTAAGCAACGAGGTCCTAAACCTGAAGCCACTCAGAGAAAAGAAAGACACTCCAGAATTATTAACAATAAACCAAAGAGATTATTTTAGAGACCAAACATACAAGATAATTGTAATGGCACTAGTACAACAGTATGTTATATTTCCGCACCCATTACATTTCTGATATTCAAAAGTATTCATTGTTGGAGTGACTCTCTATAGACCTACAACCCTCAAGCTTCAAAATCAGAGATGTTTTGCACTTCGTTTTTAAACATATCCGAAAACTGTATTTGAGGTTAATGGCAGAAATGTAATTCCCTCTGGGTTGACAATGTGACCAACTGTGGAACACTGCACCTGAAGCAGCAGACGAAGGTCATATTTCCCTGCCATTAGAGTCACCCTGATTGAATCTAGAGCCCAATCATTTTCTCTCTGAAATGAAAACTTATTTTTAATATTTAATTGCACCTTTTTGAAAAGCAAAAAGAGGGAAAGTTATAACAATTTAATATTTATCTATACATGAAAATCAAATAGCACACAGAATGCAGTTTTCTTCTAAAAAGCAACATGATTTACAATATATGGATAGAGAAAGCTAGGACCACATTGGTTCAGCCAAAACAGACAGAAAATAATGTCTTGAAATTGCATCTGCCAAGAGTCAAATTCAGAGATAACACAAACACTGGTGTACACAGTGCAAAATATTTATGACAAATGGGTTGATGGGCTGCTGTATTTATACCCACTTGTTCATTGCTTTTTCCAGCCTCTGCTCCCCTTCCCGCTGTTAGCTTTGAGCAGGTTACGCTCATTGACAATGACTTTCTGATGCGTAGCTTACACCATCATTTACATCATCTCTGAACTTGGCCCCAGGAGTTGAGGTGGAGACCGCTAGTCAGCAGAGATTAGGATTCTTTGAGTAATGCTTTGAGTGTCTCTGGTGAAATCTCTATGACAGGACTATTTTATTAATTTACTATTATTTTCTTTAAATATTTTGGAAGCTGACAATCACTGCCTGAAATCATTTTCCTTCAGCTTGAAACCAACAGCAAGAGACTTTACCAGATGCTGAAAAATAACTATTTTTAGCTAGAGAAGTCTGAGTGTTGGAAAGCAGTCACACTGGGTGGAAAACTATGCACACTGTACATGCTACCCAATATATTTCAAAAGTCTCCTCAGATTATTTTCTACATTCAGCATTTTATAAACCTGGGACCGTTTCAAGGGAAAACATTTTCCTTAGTAATGTTAGGAAGATTTTCTTTCCTGTTCGGAGAGAGTGAGAGACAGAATTGAAAAGATTTTATTTTGTTTGTAGTGGTGAGGTTCAGATATTTCAGTTATAGCGTGAGATCTCACAAAGAAGAGAGGGTGTTAAGAGACATCACAAGTGATGATAATTTATGTGACAATTTCCAACATAGCCATCCAGTTATTTAGCTGTTCCACTGTATTCCTAAAGGAGTAATACACCTTTACACATCGAGACGTATGCCTCAATCACATGGCCTCTTAATAAAATTCTCCAAAGGATAAAATAATTATTTGTAGATGCTTGTTTTCCATTTTTTTCTTTAATGCTACTGATTAAATAATAACAAGAAACCATGTGATGAATGCAGCAAAGATAAAAAAAAAATCACTACACATAGATCAGATCCCCAGGCCTCATACAGCTTGGCTCAGTGCAGGACCCAGAGTGAGGCAGGAAAAAGAATGGAAATTACCAGGTCCACCAAGCAACTTTCTCCCAAAGTCCTATTTTATTCAGACACTGCTGCAAAGTTTGGATATGGATTCAGCTATGAACTTTACCAAATTCTGGAGCATTCAGATCTGAGATTTATACACAAGCCCACATCTAATCAAGAGTGTTATTTTTTATACCCTTTGGTACATGAGTCCATTAAAGTTGCACAGGATTTCACATTTCTGGTATTCCACGTTTGGTTTCAGGGTTTTTGTTGTTGGGTTTTTTTTGTGGGGGTGGGAGTGGGGGTGGAAGCTATTGGCATTGAGTGTAACAAATCTTTGGTCAAGGAATTCTTAAGAATTGTACTCCTATTGTTGGCTGGGATAAGTTTTCATTCAAACAATGTATCTGTTGAGGCAGACAGACTCGCCTACCTTAATATGAAGAGAATACGCTCCTTTCCCCTTGTTCCCCATGAACTCTTCATATACTCTTAATGGGAGATCATATTTTACCCAAGAGAAAACTAAAAGTTATATTCATTCCACTCTCCAGCATTAGGTTACTTACAGTATGGTCGTTAAGTATGTCATTCTTGTCTGGAAAAACATATTTCATTTCTATTGGGTGCCAATATCTTGCATTATGAGTAGTAAGGTTTTTCTAATAAATAATGTCCTATTAGTCAATGACAAATCAAAATATCAAGAGGGTGGGCATTCATGAAAAGATTCTCTGAAAGGGGCTACAGCTGAATGCTATCAGAATAAGTGACTTGCAGTGGTTGCTGCTGTTATTTCTGGTGCTTCCATTGCTTTCGGTTATATCTGTTCCTTATGATGCAGGACAATGCATGGCTTTTGAGTGAATACAAGCCAGTAATTCACTCAAGTAACTCTGCTGACATCATAAAATGCACATAATGCAACTTGAGTGATTTGTGAATGGCAGAATGTGCTCAAATGGGTACTTACGCTGGAGCCTCGCTGTTATTTATAAAATGTACCTTCCATGCCTAAGCTTTTAGCCTTCTAAGGTTTGGGGAAAAAAACAGAACATTTTACCAGTCACTTTAAAAAGCAAACAAACAAACCAAAAGAAAAAACCTGTGTTTGTGTGTGTGTGTGTTTCTCTCTTTTTCCATGGTTTCAGAGAAACCTGCCAGTGCCAGTGCCCTTTCATTAATACCATAAATTTCACACAGATTGACCTCATTAAAAAGTCTGTACCGGATTACCTATTTATTAATTTAGAGAGATGAACATTTCAAATTTACACACTCTATATATCCATCTAAATTCCCTTTCAGTTGAGTTTTGAGTCAAGACGTGTATTTTTTAAAATCTGACCATGTACAGAGCACCTCAATTCTACGTAACACATGATGGTGTGCCGTGGGCGCACAGCTTTATTGGTAGCCATTTGAGATGCATACATGGGTTTGTGGGGCTTTGCCACTGATGCACAGCATGTGGCTTCTCTGGACTATGGAGCATCTATGCAGCATGAGAACTAGAGAGCCAATTTGTAGGGGGAGGATTTTCCTTACTCCCACTGTACTGTGGGTTGGTTAGGGGCAAGCACATTCTGCCTCCCCACATTCCTTTATGGACTAGGATTAGCTGTCTTTATTAGATGCCCCCTAATGCAACCTAAACCACTCTGTTAACCTGGGAGAGGATGTAGGGATCCACCAAGCCCAACAGAAAGAGGCAAGCCACCACGCTCTAATCTTAACACATCAGAAATTAAGGAGGGATCCCGCAGCTGGGAGATTTTTTTGGGGAGGGTGATTATGTGGCCAAGGGTCCACATAAATGTATTGATGAGATGGAATGTGGTTAGGTAAATTTTCAAAAGCACCTGAGTAATGTAAGAGGCAAAGTCCCATGGAGAGTCAATAATACCTAAGTGCTTTTGCAATGTCACCTCTGTTCTTTCCTTCTGGCGTCTAACTGCAGTGTTCAAAGTTACATGCCAAACTGTCAAAAACAGCCACTGTAATTATGCCTGAATTTTATGATGTGCAATTTCAGAGGCTGAGTTAGGATAGCAGAAGGTTTCACCCTCTGTTTTGTCTGTGAAGAAAGCATGATCAAGACTTTAGTACCATTAGAGTCTTTAATATAAGCAAGCAGGCTGACTCATTTAGCAATTAGCAATAAACTTTCCAACACCCCAGTAATTTAATTACCTCTAGCCAGCCACTTTCTATATGTGGTGCTTCTTTATTTCCTCATCTTATCTTTTTTTTTTAAATTTAGCACTCTCTTATTTCAGTTATGCCATAATCATGTACTTTACAACGTCATTTATGAATCATTTTGTAAAACTTATTGTGAAGATCTGAGATGAACTTCATCTCCTCCATCTAGTTGGAAAGCGAGGCCTCTGAATGAATTAGAGGAACATGATTTTTCCCTTTCCGAAAGCACTTTGGTTGTCCTAATAAGATAAGATGTTCCCCATTTGATCTTGAAATAGTTAGCTGCCTTACAATAACAATTTCATTTCAGCATTTTCAGCCATATTATTTACATGGAAGATTGAAGAATGTACAGTACTTTTTTTATTACTTTATAAATCATTATTCACTCACTAGTCAGACAGCAGTTGGGATTAACCACAGTTTTGAAGCAACCATATGTTGATAAGAGCTGCACAAGAGACATACTCTCAAGGCCAAATCAACACGTAGCCTGATTAGCCAAGATAGGCATTGTTATTCTCTATGTCAAGTTGGTTGTGTGGAAGAATTCCTTCCACACAGTTTGAGAAGCAGCAGAAATGAAGCTAAAACTCAGCTGTTACTGTACCCAGAGAGCTGCAGTACCCACTATTACCACTACATTCCCCCTCCACCACTAAGAATGGGTGAATATTCTGTGACTTCGTTGATCCACCAGCTCAAGCCTGGCCACACCCCTTGCCCACTCTGGCAGTGGCAGGAGTGCTGGAATGCCATGTAGTACAAAGCTCTGGTGCAAGAGAGAACTGCAGATCTTTGTGCAGAGTTCCAGATCTCACCACCACTTTCCATTGTAGAACGTCACAGGTTCCTTTACTTGAGGGCAACTCTGGAGGAGGGGAAGGATTTTGCCAGGTGATCCCTACGTGGCTTGGTAAGAAACTTAATGTGTTCATCTTCAAATAAAAAATGCCCCAAACTAGGACTCCAATGCTCAAATATCAGGACTTATGGGAAGCAAGGTATCAGTTCATCCTGTACTCTAATTCTCCTGTGCCAACTGCTGGGCACTCACAGCTGACCTTTTCAGCAGCTTTGACTAAGAATACCTTTGTGATAGATACTGTCAGCTGCATGGTCTGTGTTGTCCACAGAATTCTTGGTGTTGGGTGCAGGGAGGAAGCATCATTTTGGAAACCAGACTGTAGCTAGTGGAAGACTTTGAAGATGAGAACCAGGACCTCAAACTGTCTCAGAAACTCATCAGGGAGCCAGTAATGGCAGTGATCTGTTCACTAGTTCTTGGTAAAAGATGACCTGCTGTATTTTGGACCAGCAGCAGGTTCTTCATGGTTTTGTGTGGGGGCACAAAGTAATAAAGATGTTGTCGTAAATATAAAGGGAAGGGTAAAACACCTTTAAAATCCCTCCTGGCCAGAGGAAAAACCCTTTCACCCTGTAAAGGGTTAAGAAGCTAGGATAACCTCGCTGGCACCTGACCACAATGACCAAGGAGGAGACAAGATACTTTCAAAGCTGGAGGGGGGGGAGAAACAAAGAGTCTGGGTCTGTCTGTGTGATGCTTTTGCCAGGGACAGAACAGGAATGGAGTCTTAGAACTTAGTAAGTAATCTAGCTAGATATGCATTAGATTCTGTTTGTTTAATGGCTGAGAAAATAAGGTGTGCTGAATGGAATGGATATTCCTGTTTTTGTGTCTTTTTGTAACTTAAGGTTTTGCCTAGAGGGATTCTCTATGTTTGGAATCTAATTACCCTGTAAGGTATTTACCATCCTGATTTTACAGAGGTGATTCTTTTTACTTTTTCTTCTATTAAAATTCTTCTTTTAAGAAACTGAATGCTTTTTCATTGTTCTTAAGATCCAAGGGTTTGGGTCTGTGGTCACCTATGCAAATTGGTGAGGATTTTTATCAAACCTTCCCCAGGAAGGGGAGTGCAAGGTTTTGGTGAGGATTTTGGGCGGAAAGACATTTCCAAACGGGCTCTTTCCTAATAAAATAAAACCAGTTAGACGTTTGCTGGTGGCAGCGGAAGTCCAAGGGCAAAAGGTAAAATAGTTTGTACCTTGGGGAAGTTTTAACTTAAGCTGGTAAAAGTAAGCTTAGGAGGTTTTCATGCAGGTCCCCACATCTGTACCCTAGAGTTCAGAGTGAGGAAGGAACCTTGACATGGTGGCAGAGCGGTGGAATCAACTTGAAATCATTTTGAGATTTTTTTGAACCAGAAGCACAGATTTGAAAAGGAAATATTTTTTTTTCCTTTGTGCTGCTGGAAAGCAGGTTAAACTTAAAGCAAGTTAGAGGTTTTTTTTTTTCTCTGCTATGGGGCCAGAGGAGAGACAAAAGGGAATTGTCTTTTGTGAGCTGGAGTTTTCTCTACCTAAAGGCAGGGTAGTTAACCTCCTGCAGGGAAATTCACAAGTCTTCACAGACCTGAAGTTTTTTTGTTTTTGTTTTTTTGTTTTACCTAAGAGCAACTAGAGGGGTTTTCTGCCTATTTGCCTGGAGACAAAGGTGTTAGGGGTTTTTGAGGTTTTTTTTTTAGGATTTCTCTGTAGGCTGACAATGTCACTGTCAGAGAATATAGGTATCATATTACTGCACAGCAAAATTTTACAAGCCAAGGTTTAGCAAAATTCATCCTGATTTGATTCCTCCTCGTCTCCCCCCACACCGCACCCCACCCCTAACAGCCAAATTACAGATTCCTGAATAGTTTTATAATGGAAAAATTGACACAGTGTTAACCATAGCAGTATGTATGGCACAGCAATAATATCAGTGCTGATGACAAATGTCATTAGTTTAATGACCATAGTTATCTATTGTCATAGTTAAGGAGGTTCCTTAATGGAGTTGAATCTACTTTCCTTAATGGCTAGAATTAAGAAAATATGTCACAGCTACATTAAGCATATTACCTGTAATTTGTACAAAGAAGCTTTAAGCTTGAATAATTGCTCCTACTTGACATACCATTAACCAGAAACTGACCAGAACTTAGTAAAATATATCTGGACTTCTTTAGCATCTCTATTTTCCCCATCATATCAGCTCTTATTACCATTTTATAAGTAATCTGGATTAAATGAGATTTGACTGCTTTGTGTGCAGTCATTGGATAGGTACATGATTATGTCTTTAACAGGGTTGATAAAGTGAACTGGCATATTGATAATAAATGTAAACACTTATAGTGGTATCCATGAAGGTACTGAGGAACCTAAATCTTGGGTTGGGCTCCATAATCTCCTGTGGAACCAAGTTGTGTGTGGGGCCCGTTCTGGTCGGCAGCTTCTGAGCATGCCTACTGGAGGAGGAAGAGCCACTTCTGTCACCTTATAACTTCTAGCCTAGTGGTTAGAGTCCTTGCCTGGGATGTGGGAGTCCCAGGTTCAATTCCCTCCTCTCAACCAGAGGAGTAGAAAGGATTTGACCAGGGCTCTCCTACCTCTCAGTAAAGTGCTCTAATTACAGAGCTATGTGATATTCTGATGGGAGAGGCTTCCTCCGTCTTCTCCTGTACAAGGTGTTCCACTCTGGATAATAATGAAAGAGTAGCTGGAACGGGACCCAGGGTCTCCTATCTCCCAGATAGGCGCCCTAACCACTGGACAATACAGCCATTCTCTCTGGCCCAATGATTATTAAGTATTTATCCACAGTAGAACAGTCCCCTTAATAAAGCTGGTTGCCACCTCCCACTGTCTTCAATATGATTGAAACTATCTGGAAGGCTGCTAAGGAGTCAGGCTTCTGGCTCCTCATACCACCCACCATGCCAGCAGCCTACCTGATGTGTTGCCAGGCCACCTTAATCCTCCACATCTCCAGCTCCCTGGCATCTGGTTTGCTGCCTACAGTGTAATCCAAAACGTTCTATTTTGGTTCTCACAGAATAAGTTTTGGAGAATTTTCTTCCCAGAAAAGATTTCAAATTATTGATATCTTGTCCTGACTCCAGACAAAAAGTTCTTCCAAAATTAAAAAAGAAAAAATTTGTAGGAAGAAAATAGTTTTTCAGACAGATTTAGCTCCTAGACATGTAAATGCACATTGTAAACTAGCCTCAGTGCAACCTAATCCCAGATCAGTATTACTGTTTAAACTCTAAATGTGCTTAGCACTGTAACCACCACAACTATAAAGAACATCCCTATTTCTAATAACTTTCTATTTATGATGGAAATCTAGTGATAGGGGAACCTCAAAAGATTCAGAATTTTTATGCTTCAAAATTTATGGAAACCCCCTGAGGTTGCACCATACTCTGTCCCTCAACAGTCCCCTTTGCAAACTTACCCGAGATGGTCATCTTGGATGGAAAGACCAGTAGCTGCACTATCTCCTTTCTAATACATTGCTGAATTTTTAATGTTATAGGGAAACATTTGGCCAGTTTAACATTTATTATCTGATATCTGTCATTCCCCAGATGGTGTTTCCTGGCCTGACGCCTCAGGGCACTGGAGCACAGGGAGAGTAACTGGCACACTCCTGAACTCATAAAACATAAAATGTAAGAGTGATCTATAGAATGAAAGCTAAGCGTAGGAACTGTCACCCCTACACGGTCCTCAGATATCTTTAGCATGTGTCCATTGCTCTTTAGGAGAAAGATTTCTCATTAGTTGCTTACTGAAGATGACACAGCCTGCATCTCCTGGTACCTAGTGTTTCAATGAGGAAATAATATGTTTGTGTTGTTTATTATTATGAGCTGTCACTCTTAGGAATCCACTTGCAGTGTTTGACTGCACTTTAATTTTCACTGTAGATAGAACAGTAAATAGCAATAGCAAAATAAGGACCCAATCCTGCAAACACTGACACACATGCTTAAATTTAAATGAGTAGTGCCATGGATGTCAATGAAATGACTCGGAATAGTAAGTGAGTAAGTATTTGCAGAATTAAGGCCTCAGATTCAGCATGTAAAAAACCAAGCTTATGTACCCTGGAATAAACGCTCCACAGCACAGATATTGAAAGGAAGGAGATACAACCTTGGGGTCTTAAAATGCTACCTATGCTTCAGGAAGGAAATGTCTTTTATACAGGAATTAGGTGTTAATGAAGGGAACTCACCCTTTAGTGCTGGGAGCCAATAAGGACACAGGTGGAAATGTAAGGCTCCAAAACTGTATCTGGTATAGATAAATTTAGATCTAATTCAGTATTCATTGGAGCAGGGGGACAGAAACCTGGGGCTCCCACCTTCCAGAGGAATGGCATAACCAGTGGAATATAGAGACGTTCTTATTTTCTCTCTGGCCCAATGAATATTTAATTATTTGTACACAGTGAAACAGCTGCAGCAGGAGAGTTTGAGGGATCCCTACCCCAGAGTCCAGTGACTAGGGCACTCTCCTAGTAGGTGGGAAGAGACCCAAGTTCAAGTTTCCGCTTCATATCAGAGGGAGGAACTGAACCTGGGTTTCCCACATCTCTAACCGCTGGGCTAAAGGTTATAAGGGGGAACATGCCCACCTCCTCCTTGCTGTTTTGTGAGAAAGAGCTTATGCATCTCACTCCAGAAATGGCCTCATGGCTGTGAATCCCAAGCAGAGGAAGGGCTTCCCTCTGCCTCTGATTATGGGTATGTCTACACAGCAAATTATAAACCCACAGCTGACTCGGGCTCCCAGCACTTGGACTCACAGGGCTGTAAGATTGCAGTGCAGGTATATGTTAGGGAGTGAGTTGAAGCCCAAGTTCTGGGACCCTGTGAGGGAGGAGGGTCCCACAGCTCAGGCTCCAATCTTAACCCAAATGCCGACAATGCAATTTTACAGCCCCTAAACCCAAGCCCTGTGAGCTTGGGTGAATTGATGTAGGCCATCCGTGGGTGTTTGTTTGCTGTGCAGATATACCCTTAGATGCCAAAGTCCCTTTGAAGGGAAGAGTTTGGGACCTATCCACCCTACTCCTCAGCATTTCCCATTGGCTAGGTTAGGCAAGGCCCCACTCAGTGTGCTGGTTTTGGTGGATCCCAATCGTAGGTGGCTCACTCTACCCATGCATCGTGGAGCACGAGTGTCTAAGCAGGGATGTGGTTTCCATTGGGCGACGGGGTGCCTAAACATTAGGCACTGTAACATCGAGTCTGTCCCTTTGTGGGCATAGCCCTCAGTCTCTTTAAAATCTTTCTTTTCCTCGGCACCTGAGTCTCACAGTAAATTCTTTGGCAGTCGTGTGTTAAGGACACAACAGAAAAATAAAAAGAATAAATACATAGAAAATAAAACTTAGAGTTTTGGAGATCCAACTTCATGGAACTTTTTTATACTGTGAATTTATATTGCTAAGCCTATTTTCCTGTATGTTGCCCAACACAATTCATAACACTTATTCAAGAAATTAAAACAAAGAAAAAGATGGTGAAAAAACTCAGGAACAATGCATGTGTGCGGCTACATACCTGAGATCTCTGAACCATTGCCCAATAGATATTTATTTTAACACTTGAGTCCATTTTATCACCAGACACTGAAATTACAAAGATTATTTGTCATTGTATTGCAAAAGGACAAATATTGTAAGTCTGTTTCTAAAGAAGTTCATAAATACTAATTTTCTTTAAACTTCATTTTCCAGGCTGACATGTAATTGAAAAGACAAGTCATATATGTTTGTTTATTATCAATCAGATTTTTGAGTGTGTTTTCAGTTCTTTCCCAGATGGAGGAATATGAATAAGTAGACAGTCAGGCAAATACATTATGCTTTCCCTCTTAGTACATAGAAAATATTATGAATGCACCATTTCTCTAATATCTTCCTTAACTGAAGGAATAAGCCTGCATATGAAGAAGTTTCAGAGTAACAGCCGTGTTAGTCTGTATTCGCAAAAAGAAAAGGAGAACTTGTGGCACCTTAGAGACTAACCAATTTAGTCTCTAAGGTGCCACAAGTACTCCTTTTCTTCATATGAAGAAGGATTCTGAATGGCACTATATTTCTGTACTCTATGAAGTAAGATATTCAATAACTCTTAGAGCCAACTGCATTTATTCAGGCTGCTACTTCTATTGACTTTAATGGGACTTTTGCCCACGTGAGGATTGTGGGATCAGGCTCTTACTAAATTATCCTTTTATGTAGACGTATTAAATCTAAGCAGAGTCTTTCATCCATGAATTGGGAAATTAAAATATATTAATACAAAAAGCCTTCTTGATAACTGCATTGATGGACAACACATAGTTTATATTTAATCACCTATTATTTGTAACATGTCATAACCATCCATCATAGGAGCAAGAAAATTGTCTGGCCTTACTCCTACACTACATGTGGTAATGGAAGTATAATGGGGAAAAAAGTTCAAGGGAAAAACTCATTGCATAATTAATGTTGTGTGTGGATGATTTAACAGGGAATGATGTCTACATACTGTGTAGAAGGGCTTTATTGAACCAAGCATCAGTAAATATTAAGGCTTTTCTAATACATTTTTATGAATCATGCATTAAGTTAAAGGACACAGGTCTCATATGGACAGTATCGCCAAACATCACAATACAAAAATTATAAGTCAGACTCCAAAAACTCATGAGACTGATTTAAAAATCATGAGATTTCAATGTATCATTTTTAAAGTCATATTATTTGTATATCCTAATTGTCTTAGGTGATGGGAAAAGCCTTGACCCCCAATTTGTGTGTGATCATTTCTGGTTGAATATTGTCAAACAAAAATGCAAACCACCCCCAGCTGATTAGAGGAAGCCTCTAATTACTGTAGTCTAACTTTCTAGGAAGGAGGAGCTGCCATTTTATTACTATCCATACTCCTCCCCTTTCACTGTCGTGCTTCTTTTCCCATCCACCAAAACTCTCTCTTCACGGCCTCCTGCTCTCAATCCTCCTCTTCAACCTCAATCTCCTTCCTCTTCTTATGTCTTCTCTACACTATGAAAATTTCTTGTGGATGACAGTGGCTGCCACTTACCCTGTCTAACAGCACGTGCTGGCAAGGGTAAATTGTGTCTGACATTGCTTCCAGAAACCAGAGATTCAAGTCTAGTATAAACTAGGCTTCATTTACCTGCATGTCACATTCCTCCTCCTTCACCAGGTGAAATGTGGCCCCATGCAGATGTCTACTCCTTTTGGATACAGCTTCTTTGTTTCCTGAGCTCCGATTCTGCTTTCTGTGGGCTCATTCAGAATGTTTTGAGTCATTTATTCTAATATTTTGTGTTGTTTCAAGGCGGGATTTAGCTAAGCTGTGTATCACAAACAGAGCTGACTTTTCTTCTGAGCTGTCCAGTCCTCTGAAGGTATGTCTACACAGCTCATGGCTGTGAGTTTCTGAGCCTGGGTTGACAGACTTAGGCTTACGCTACAGCATGAAAAATAGCTGTGTAGATTTGTGGCGCCTTGGGCTGGAGCTCAGGCCCCAAAGCCTAGGGAAGGGGATGGGTTTCAGAGCCCAAGCTCCAGCCTGAGACAAAACTTAAAAGCATTTTTTATGCACAGCTCTTTTTAGTATGGCACTACAAGCCCACGTCCGTCGACCCACGCGTGGAGGCTTGCTGCTGCGGGCTGCCACTGGCTGTGTTGATGTACTGTTGGAGCACGTGCTTTGGTTCTATAGTTTCTTGAGGCAGAAAGCTTTGTGACGTGGTGCAACTGTCATTTGTTTCCATCACTGAAATTCTTGTCATATAATAAAATATGCATTCAAAATTTCTTTGCT
Source organism: Lepidochelys kempii (assembly GCF_965140285.1). NCBI lineage: Eukaryota > Metazoa > Chordata > Testudines > Cheloniidae > Lepidochelys > Lepidochelys kempii. The sequence goes on along the minus strand of NC_136381.1, from coordinate 246,449,776 downwards.
TTATACAGATTTTCCTCCTCCCCTCTGGCAATGAGCTTGCTACACTGAGATTCATTGTGACCTCTGGCTGAGAGGATGCTTTTCTCACTTAGGGCCTGATCCAAAATCTATTGAAGTCAAAGGAAATACTCTCAGTTGACTTGAGTGTATTTAATCAAGCTCTTACAACTTGGTGTGCATTTCCTGGAGTTCACCACTGACATACCCTTTGCTGTGGTTATTTCGATTGGTCAACAGAACCCACTTTATCAGAACGCATTCCATCGTATTGCTCATAAGAACCCATTGCTACAGTACATGGCATGGGAAGAATTAAGTGGATAACAGCATACCCAGTCACTTATGGGAGGAAGGGTCACCGCTGCCACAAAAAAAAATGAACTAATAACATAATCAAAGCTAAATACTTAGGCCCCAATCCAGTAAAGCTTGAAGCACATGCATAACTTTATGAACATGAGATAATCCATTGGCTTCAACAGGGCTATTCACATGCTTAAAAAGATGTGCACTTAATTAATTGCCCAGCTGGATCAGGGCTTTGCAAAGAGAATGTTCACTAATTCAGACATTTTGCCATAATTTGTACTGAGAAAAACAATAATCTGATCTGAAATGTCACTGATCTACATCTGGATATATATAAAAGTGCTGACAAAGCCTACAACCCCCTGGTTTTCTAATATCCCAACTGTATTATTATTACTTGACACATTTATGTTGAAAATATAAACCCTAGCACAGAGTATGACAAAATGTAATGGAAATTATTTTCCTTTATTTTTCTCCCTTTTCTGTAACACATATCCTATCTATCCTATGAAAACGTCAATATATTTTAGAAATCATGAACCTTTATGACTAATTTCCTGTACCAAACTATAATTACTTTAATTCTACATTGCTGGAGAGAATTTGAAAACAGGATTTCTTTAGAACAAAATTAGCTTATATAATGAATAAAATGATAAATCATATTAGCTTAATTAAAATATATTAACATTTTTGTTGCATATGAATAAAAAATCAGACACAATGAAAGCGGGTTCCTCATAAAAAGACAATTTATGGAGATTTATGAAGATTTTAGGAACTTGCAAAATTCCATTATTTAACATCTCTAGTAAGATCTTTACAAGCATACATAATGAAAGGCCTAAAATAATTCAATAAATGAACTTATGTTTAAAGTCACATTGATTCAGTGCAAGTAAAGGATCTGGAAGTTAATATAGAAGAAAGGGACAATCAGTAGTTAAATAAAAACATTGGGTTATATTCTGTCAAAGATTGCAAAACAAACAAAGAACAAGTAAACACTGCTTTAAAGCACTCTTTAAAATCTGCCTGGTACTTTAGGAAAGGGTTTTGTTCTTCTTTGTGCATGGCATTCTTCTAAATATCTTTGACTGCTATTGCCTATCATGCTGACCATGATTATGATTATGGTCATTATTTAATGTTTCCTTGTGTTCCCCTCTCTGTCTCTTGTATCAGCTGTTCTCATTTGTCGTATACTAACTTTAATGGGACGTTTGCCCGCGTGAGGATTGTGGGATCAGGCTATTACTAAGTTATCCTTTTATGCAGACGTACTAAATCTAAGCAGAGTCTTTCATCCATGAATTGGGAAATTAAAGGAAGTATTTTTCATATAATGCATGGTCAACCTATGAAACTCCTTGCCAGAGGATGTTGTGAAGGCAATGAATATAACAGGGTTAAAAAAAGAACCAGATAAATTCATGGATAGGTCCATCAATGACTATTAGCCAGGATGGTGTCCCTAGCCTCTGTTTGCCAGATGCTGGCAATGGGCAACAGGGGATGGATCATCTGTTCTGTTCATTCCCTCTGAGGCCCCTGGCATTGGTCACTGTTGGAATACAGGATGCTGGGCTAGATGGACCTTTGGTCAGATCCAGTAGGGCCATTCTTATGTTCTTACTACACATTTGTTGGGGGCAGGGACCATCATAGAATCATAGAATAACAGAGTTGGAAGGGACCTCTGGAGGCCATCTAGTCCAACCCCCTGCCCAGAGCAGGACCAATCCCAACTAAATCATCCCAGCCAGGGCTTTGTCAAGCCTGACCTTAAAAACTTCTAAGGAAGGGGATTCCACCACCTCCCTAGGTAACGCATTCCAGTGTTTCACCACCCTCCTAGTGAAAAAGTTTTTCCTAATATCCAACCTAAATCTCCCCTACTGCAACTTGAATAATTTTGTTCTATGTTTGTGCAGTGCCCAGCACAGACAGTGCCTGGTCCCATGACTGGGGATCCTAGGTGCTACTGCAAGACAAATAATAATAATGACCATAGTCATATTTCTACATTTCCTTCCCCTATTCCAGGCTCTTCGTGCTGCTCCAGTGGGAGACAGTGGTAGAACCTAGCCCTAACTGTCCAACTGAAAATTCCCTCAGTGCAGGGAAACAATCAGCTAGAGTAAAGTGGTATAGCCAGCTTCGACAGAAGTTGTCCCCCAAGTACCGGGTCACTGTATTCTGCTAATTTACATAGGGCATATGGCACTTAGACGCCATAGCCAGTTGGCCTAAATTACAGCTGCCCCTAACCAGCCATAATTTATTCCAATTTGCTAGGTTCAGATGCACTATGAGACTTGGGGAGATGTATCTTGCTCCATGAGACCTCTTCTCTCTGGCACTGAGTGTGTGTCAGTACAAATATCTAAGTCTCTAAGCATCAATGTTACTTCATCTGGATCAGGATCTCCAGTATGGTATTTATGTTAGTTTTATGTTTATGTCAGGAAACAGTTCCTAGGGTTATTCCTTTTAAAAATAGTGTGCTGGTGATTTGTACACAACCCTTCTCTCGTCCTTCCATTTAGGTAATGGCACTATACAACAAAAATAAGACATATTTCAAAAGTTACCTGGTGACTGGGAGGTCAATTCCCTCCCTCTCCTCATGTGATTCCCACCCTCTCCCATATATGATTCTCTGCTTCCAAGTGTACAGATGTTCCCTGTAATGTGGGAAATTCTGTACAGTCACATATGGTTAATCAGGGCATTTCAGTAAGCAGGCAGATAGCACCGTCTAGCTCAGAAGACCTGAAAGCACTTTGCAAATTATGGTCTTTTGCAGCCAGTGAGATCCTTTTCTGAGTTAAGATATGCAGGAGCACGTCCTTGATACACACAGCAACACTATAAGGGTACCCACCTTATATAAGAGTGTATTACTTTTTTTTAAAAAGTGCCATGAGGTTTGGGACCTTTCATTTTGTCATCAAGCACACTATAGTCTTCTGCATTTTCAGCCCATACAGCACTTCTAATGATTAGGCCATTATAACAATCAAGCCTTACCTCTTACCTAATACACATGATAAAATTTGACCCAGTGATTCCTGTCCTGAGCCTGTTACTTCTGCTTGCATAAGAGCACAACTTTTAGAAGGACATCCAAGAGCCAGATTCTGTTCTGTACATGAGATTAACTCCAGGGCAATGTCATGGATTCAGTGGAATTACTCTGGATTTACACCCATATAAATGAGAACAGAATTTGGCCCACAGAGTACCACTAGGGTTGCTAACTTTCTAATTGCAGAAAACCACACACCCTTGCCCTGCCCCTGTCCTGCCCTGCCCCTTCTCCAAGGCCCCTCCGCTACTCACTCCATCCCCCTCTTCCCCTCCCTCTGTCGCTCACTCTCCCCCAGCCTCGCTCACTCTCTCATTTTCAAATTGCAGGCCACAGAACCTCACCCTAGCACATTATATTGCACCTTGCAGTCACAGACATACTAGAAATTTGGGATGAAGCCAACGGGAGTTTTTAATCACACAAGCAGGCTCATAGGAAAATTTAAGTATTATTTTAATTGTCTCAGGCCCCATAGTAATTAAAAACCCAGTCTTGCAAACCTCTTCTCATGTGAGCAGTCTGTATTCACGTGGTGATGGAATTCACAATTAATTTCAATAAGAGTTGTGGGAGTGTACAAAATGCAGGACTGAGGACCTGTTGGTAGCCCAGAATTTGGCCTTTTAAACAATGTTCTTACACACACACACACCCCAATTTTTTTCCACATTATATGCACATTCTTTGGTCAGTAAGTATCAGCATATGACCATTTTTGGACAGGTGCTGGAAATGGATAAGAGCTCTACGCTGACCTATATTGGAGCCTCCTGAGAATTACAAGGCCTGTATATGCTGTAACGCTACAGCTATGATATATTTAACTACTAAAGGCTGAAGTGAGTTCTAACACATACAGCTTTTCCCCAAGTCTGTTTAAGCTCTGAAATGTCCAATAGGTTTTATTGATTTTATACCTTCCTAAGGTAGGGGATAGCAGGGTCTGAGTGAAGTAAATGGGAATTTGGGATACAAAAGGAATGTAGGCTCCGGCCGCTTATATCTGTTTGCAGTGTCAATGCATTTGTTAATATGCTCATTTTTTTTTCAGAGTAAATATTTCAGTGGTCTTCTTTTATTTAAAGGAATTTTGCTGACAGCCCAGCACTTACGTGTAACCTACAAGAGGTGAGTGGGAGGGATTTTTAAATATTATGAAAAATGCCTCAATGACAGTGTCTTTTTTAAAATTCCCATGTAACTTTTTACCTCTGATTATCCTCAAACTTAACCTCTCAAAAGAAAAGTGTTTTTTCATAAAAGGCAAACTATATCAGATTCACTGAATTACATTGTTTCCAATTTACATGCTACACAATAGATACTGCTTTTATGTTTAGCTTTTCCCAATATTAACTCAAGGCTATTTCTGCCATTTGTGTGATGTTTTACATCACAAGATTCCAAGCAATGTTGCTAAGTCAGGTGACTGCATTTTTTTTCCATATTTTTAGCAACATGACCCAGTTTGAGAGCTCTCACCCCTCTCACCCTCAGGGAGAACTGTATGATCCTATTGGAAATGGCGGAAGGACCCCACATTTCTGATTTGTTTTGGCAATGCTTATGCATGAGAAAAATGGAAGAAGCTACCATATGCCTCAATCAAGTTGGATTTGCCAGAACTAGAGTAATAAGCCAAATTTCTTTGAAAGATTTCTCATTCTTTTTTGTGTGATTAAGATGGGCCTGCCTTAGTGAGGAATGAATGCAACATGTGCTTCTCTCCCTAGGTCCAGCTGGGACCAGCTTCTGGACTCTTCATTTTGTCAGGTCATATCTTCCCCTCATGACTCCAGATGGTACTTTTGTTTCCTACTTCCATTTTCTCTAATTCAGATCATCCAGACATACAATAATAAGTAGCATAAAACAATATTATATTATGTTAGCACAAGAGCTCCCTCTGGTGGTAATGATGTTACTTTCATTGCTAGTTCACCATATAATAAAGATCTCAAAATGGCTGCCTCCTGTTAAAAGACTAATAAAGGACTAAAATGCCTCCTTTCTCAACCCAGTCATACTTACTTTATTACTACTGATAAATATATTTTAAAATAATTTCCTACCACGATGGGCCAATATTTCCATATTTGTTTTTTTTTTCATAGAAACACACAGAAAAAAATTATTTTCATTTTAAATATTGAGATTCATTTATTTCTATCATAAGTTGAAATTCCAGAGCCTGTAATTTTATTTAATGTTTTTAGGAGCTCAGGTATTGGAGAAGGTGCCAAAGAAGGCTATTGGGCTTATTCAAGGAAATGAAGTTACCTGATTTCAAGGCTGAATTCCCATTCTGGCACTTCAAGTGCAGAAGGTGGGGACCCCTCAAGAATTCTAAAAATTAATACTTGCCACTCCAGGCTTGTAGTAAACTCCCAAGGTTTCTCTGACCGTGGCTTGGTAAACACTGCCGCCACCACCCAAATGCAAAAAAAAAACCCAAAACCCTTGGACCCAGGAAGGAGCACTTGGGAATTCTTCCCTGTGGGGTACACTCAAGCCCTTTCACCGCTCCCCCTCCGGGGAAGAGCTGAGAAGAAAACAAAGGAAATTAGCTGTTGCCACAAGCTAATCAAACATTATAGGCACAAACCTCTTAGGACACAACAATCCAAATTCTGTTCTTAAAAAAGGTAAATTTTATTAAAAACAAAAAGAAAGAAAATATATCTGGAACTTAGGCTTTTGCTGAATTTTAAAAGAGCAATTCCAAAAATTAAGCACCCAAAATAGCTTTCTTGGGGTTTCAACTTAAAGCAAACAAAAGCATCTGGGGTTAGCACAGAGGAGATCCACAAGCTAAAATAAAGAAATAAACCTGATCACATTTATCTAAACATTCCCTATCCAAATGATTCCTTCTAGGTACAGAAAATAATTTTTCATACCTGCTTCAAACTTTACACAGCATTCCTGCTTATAGCATTACTGCTCCATGTTCCTGGAGCCCCAAGAGAACAGACAAAGGGACACTTTCCCAATTTTAAAAAGTTCTAGCTTTCCCATTAGCTCTTTTGGTCAGGTGCCCACTTTTTTTCTTTACCTGGGAGACTTCTTAACCCTTTACAGGTAAAACAAGTAGAGAACTACCACCAAGAGGGATTTTACAGCTAAACGGCTGGCTGGGTGTCTATCAAAGGCAGCTACTCCCTCCCGCCTTTATTTATCACACCTGCCTCATGAGGTTGGATGTCAAGAATGGAGTACCTTTTTTTTTGCCTTGAAAAATGGACTTGTACTAGGCTCAAGAGCAAGGCCTATTCAGACTGCAAGGTAGAGCTGTGACATGGGGTCATCAATTAAAGCTGTAAGAGGAGATTTTGATTGGATATAAGGAGAGACTTTTTCCTTGTAGTGGGCAATAAATATATGGAATAGGCTTCCAAACAAGATAGCTGGGGGCACGTATAAAAAGAATTTTGGGCTATACTGATACATGATTTTTAAAAGAACATACCCTCCTATACCTAAATATGTTATATACCCTACTTTTAAGTAGGGTAGAGCTTCGAAGAGGCAGGGCGAGGACTAAATGCATTTTCAGCTCTTCCCATTGACACATTTTTGACGTTTCCATGTATCTATAATATATTATAGAATAAAGCTACTGCACATACATTGTTACTTCACTTCGGCTTTGTTTACACTTAGAGCATGGGGTGTGATTCCCAGCTCGCCTAGACATACTCGTGCTAGCTCTCACTGAGTTAGTGTGCTAAAAATAGTAATTTAGCCAGTGTAGCATGAGCAGCAGTGAGTGGTGACACCAGTGCCTGCTCTAGGTTTTTTGCCTCCTCAAGCAAAAAATTTTCCACCCCAAGCTCAGGTGGGGCTGGGGCTCACAGGTGGCACTGGAAGCGAAGGGAGTGATGTCACCTTCTCTCAGCACCTGCAGGGGCTTTACCCCCTCCCCCACCCGGCTGCACAAAGAAGCCCCGATATAAGGGGTGGCAAAAGGCAGCGCAGCAGCCAGTGCGCAGATGAGGTGGTGCAGCCCCGGCTCCCCTGCAGGACTCGTCCTCCCCTCCCCAGGTAGCGGCTGGGCCCTGGCAGCTCAGCATCCCGGGGCTGGGGCTTCCCCTTCCCGCTGCAGCCCTCGCCCCGTCTAAGTGGCGCAGCTCTGAGAGCACAACTGCCCCCCCCCCCAAAAAAAAAGGATGGCTGGAACGCTGCCTCTGGAAATGTGCCGCCCCAAGCACATGCTTGTTTTGCTAGTGCCTAGAGCCGGTCCTGGGTAGCACTGCACCACGTACATCCCCATGGGGTTCAGGTGAGCTTGTATGTGACATGGATAGCCCGTGCCGCTGCTCACCACTGCCAGTACTGCCCCAGCTATGCTACTGTTTTTAATATGCCATTCAATGAAAGCTAGCGTATGTCGACACGAACTGGGAATCACACTCCTAGCTCCAAGCATAGACATATTCTTAGAATCAAACCATTCTATACTTTAGCAGATGAGTAGAGATGGGCTGGAATCAGAACCCTGGGATGAAACTTAACAACTGGACTGTATTTCTGAACCAAATCACCTACAATATTTCAACAATGATCATATTAAGGTCAGACACTGTGATACAAACGTGACAGCAAACCTCTCCCAGACGAAAAAAAAAAAAAGTGAGGTGCTTATCTTTGAAGATAAGCTTTGTCCTGAATTCACCATACAGTTGTCCTTTAATTCTTTAAAAGAAAAGGAGTACCAGTGGCACCTTAGAGACTAACCAATTCTTCGTAACACAGGTGGTCAGCATACTCAGGAAACCCAACTGTCCCTACCTCTCTCTCTCACTGAAAGAGAAAGCAGGGATGGGAGGTGGGGGAAGATGTGAGTTGAATCCTTTTCTGAAAAAGTCTGGGTTTTGTTTCAGGGATGGATGAAGGGTTTAGGCTGTGGGGAGTGAAGAGGGTGTTTATTTGGCAGAGATATTTTATTCTAACAGAACTGATTCACATGCTATGTTCCTCATTTGAATCAATCTGTGTGGGGCAAAGAATCTGTCTTGATCCAGTGGTTCACCTAGTTCCCAACTTTCAAATTAGCTTTTTTCAAAAAATGCTGAGGCTCTGAGGTATATCTAAAATACGTACACTTCCTGACAACAATAAATTAATGCCTTTTTATCTGAAAATCATCTCAGATATTCAGATGATGAGTAAGTTCTTGCAGTTTCATTTCTGCTTATCCCTGCAGACTCTCAAATTACTCTGAAGCCACCAGCATTTCTAAAAGCAAGACACATTGATTTACTCATTATATGAGGAAACGGCAAGTTAAGCAAATTTCAGAACTCTTTTCAAACTCCAGAGTCTGTTCAGAAGTGATAAGACAAGACATCATATTCAACTCGGTAAGCTTTTGTGTTGAGATAGTCCTCAGCAAAAGTATTTCTGTTCTGCAGGGATAGGGAGAGAGAGGGGGGCTGTTTTCCCTCTTCCAGTAGGAAGGAGAAAGAGAGGAAAGTATCTTCAGATTCTAATTCATTTACTGTAGCTGCTTTACTTGCTCTTTCTCTGAAGGAAAATCAGTGAATTTTGTATGCTAAAATTGACTTTTAAATGAAAACCCACCATGCAAAATTTTCCTAACCTCAACTGAGCGTATCAAAGGCATGCAGGAAAAATAAAAAGGAATTTTAAGATCGTGATGGCAAATTACTCCTGTTCACAAAAGAACAGCAGTTAGATTTTGCTGGGGTTCTTTTGTGACCTCTCTACATATATAAGTGAATTTCACTTTCAGTGAGACCTGCCCACAGTTTACAAACATCTCAAGTATTTCACTTGAGTAGGAAAATCAGAACAATATTGTATGGAGTAAAAACAACAACAAAATGCAGCTACTTTAGGCTTGGGACAAAACAACATGGATCAAATAAAATCTAAACTAATCCAAGATTGGATAGTTTAAACGTTTAAGAATCAGTTCTGTGATAACTTGACTCCTTAAAAACACAGGTTCCAGTCCCTCTTGGATTAGGGTATCCTGCTGTTCTTCTGATGTCAGTAAATTAAGTAACACATATTCTGTCATTGATACTCTTTTGGATAAACTACTGTTCACTGATAGCAACTTTTGCTCAACTGTTAGCTATCTCAAATACATTTTTAATAGACTATAAAAGAAATTAGGTTTATTACCTCAGTTGAATTATTGAGTAAAAAGTGGGCTGCCTTTAAGTGCCCAAATTGACACACACAGAATGCAAGGACATAAAGAGACAAAATTACCTCACTTTATATTATGTATAGTTTGGCTTCAACTTTTAATCATCTAGGCTGAGGAGACATTGACCTCTGCTCCTGAAGACTTTTGGGTGTGCTATATATAAAAATGAAATGCCTCCCACTCTATGAGCTGTGTAAGAAGAATGCTGAGTTGACAAGGAAGGCAATCAAATCCCAAAGCCAGAAATCTAACAGATTAGGTAAAGTAGAAACAACAGTAGCTCAGCTGAAAGATTTTTCACCTACATACACCTACCCCAGCCATTAAATCTTAAGGGTGCAGTTTTGTAGCATGGAAATGCCAACCGATGGTAAAATATAACTGTAACTTACAGAACTATAAATTAAAAGAAGGTTGTCAGTGATCTGAAAGGTCAAAAGAATAAAAAGGTAAGGTCTTCCGAGAGCTGTATGTTTCCGAACTATTGGGGGAAATTCTGCACGTTAAGCAAAACGTGCCAAATTTGCCATATATATATGCAAATAATATTTTTTTCTTTCATACTTGATTCATGAAGTGACAAAATGTGTGGTCTTTTCCCTTGATTTTGTGTGTGTATTATGCTGAAAGGTATTTTTCAAAAATGAAAATTGTGTTTTTAATGTCTCATTTTTGTTAGAGAGAAAAATATAAAAAAACCTTCAGATTTCATAGGATTTGGTTTAGTATAAATAGAACTAGTCACAGACAGACAAAAAAAATCAAACTCACTTCTGTTACAAATGAAATGGACAAGTTCATGGGTCATATTATTCATTATTGTGACTTTTCAGATAGCTTATGGGTATGTATTAAAATATATGCAAAACCCAAATGTGTTACCAATTTTAGCCTATGTGTTTATCAAAATTCATACTGGAAACACATTATTTATTATTCTCTATCCAATAATCTTATTCTCCTACTTAAAAAAAGTTTTGATAATCTATTCCCAGAAGCTTAATTTTGTGGTTATGAGTAGCCTTACTGAAGTCAGCTGTCTGTGATCAATTGAGCTACTAAACTTTGTAGAGTTAAGCATGTGCCGAAGTGTCTGCAGGATCAAGATCAAAGTGAGGAAGAAAAAACAATGGCATGTGACCAAATACATCACACAAAAAACAATTAGTGACTAATGAAAGCAAACATATCACTAGCAATCCATGGTCTAAATATTATTCATTCACACTAATTGGCAAATAATTATAAATAGTAAGAAAATTGGGATCTGTTGGAAAATGATACACTAACCAAAAAAGGAGCTGATATCAAAACAATTTTAATTCATAATGAATAGTTTGACAAGTGGTAGGTACAAGACAATATGAAATGTCTCTTGGGAGTTTTCTGTTCCTGATTTTCACCTTGCTTTTTTTTGGTAAGGTCCTACCTAGCTAGTCAGGTATTTTCATTTTGTCCTTTCTATTACTACCAGCAAACTTTATTTGCTCTTTACTGACATGGAAAAAAAGAGCAGGGACAAAATGGGTACCTTTAATATAATGTCATCAAAATGTCTGATTAATAAAAACAAATTAGAGCAGTTCATATGGGAAGATAGAAAAGTTAGCAACTGTACGGATGGCGGGTGGAGCGTCTCTTAGGGAAGCCTAGCCCACGGCTCTGTCCCCTGCCTGGTGTCCCTCCCCCAGCCCTCTCCCGCCTGGAGGAGTCCCAAGTGCCCCGCCTCAGCTGGAGGAGTCCCGGGCCAGTCGAATCCCCAAGCCGCCCCACACACACCTGCCCAGAGCTGACCCGGGCCAGCTGCAGCCACGCCATGGCACGCCTCCCCAGACCCCACGCCGCTACAGGGAAAAGCCTCTCACTCTCGTCGGAAGAAGCTTTAGATATGACCCATACAGGTTCCTGGGCCACAGAGCTACTCATCTTCCTTGGTCCATCAGTAGTCTCAGGAGTCTGGAGAGATTTCTGATGAACCCAGGAAGCTGAATAGCACATACTGCCTGCTCAACCACCTCGGAACCTGCATGGGGCATAATAAAGCAAAAACTTCCCCCCAAAACTTCGCAACCAGGGGTCCAGCAGCAACAGCAGCACGAGGGGAGACAGAGCCTCCCCGGCCTATTATACCTGCTGTCCAGAGCAACTGTTAGCTTATTTTGAAGTGCTGCATGATCCTTGCTGAATTCTTTCTTTGATTTTTTTCTAAGGTTCCTGGGAAATGTCACATAACATCTCTCCTGTCCTTCCTCTCTCCCTCCACATGTTCTGTAACATTCTGACTTCGCTGAACTAGGGCCAGGTTGTTTTACTACTGTCAATAGTCCTATTTCAGAGTAACAGCCCTGTTAGTCTGTATTCAGACTCCAGGGAGAGACTGTTGAATTGGAATTCATTTGCAAATTAGATACAATTAACTTAGTCTTGAATAGAGACTGGGAGTGGCTAAGTCATTATGCAAAGTAACCTATTTCCCCTTGTTTTTTCCTAACCCCCCCCCCCCCCCCCAAGACGTTTTTGTTAAACCCTAGATTTGTGCTGGAAATGGCCCACCTTGATTATCATACACATTGTAAGGAGAGTGATCACTTTAGATAAGCTATTACCAGCAGGAGAGTGGGGTGGGGGGAGAGAAAACCTTTTGTAATGGTAAACACCCATTTTTTCATGCTTTGTGTATATAAAAAGATCTTCTATACTTTTCACGGTATGCATCCGATGAAGTGAGCTGTAGCTCACGAAAGCTTATGCTCAAATAAATTGGTTAGTCTCTAAGGTGCCACAAGTACTCCTTTTCTTTTTGCAAATAGTCCTATTAACTTCATAGATTCCAAGGCCAGAAGGGACCAGTCTAGGCTGACCTCCTGGATAACACAGGCCATGGAACTTCCCCAAAATAATTCCTAGAGCAGATCTTCTAGAAAAACATATAATTCTCATTTTAAAATTGTCAGTGTTGGAGAAACCACTATGATCCTTAGTAAGTTGTTCCAAAGGTTAGTTACTCTTACTGTTAAAAAATATACTTCTTATTTCCAGTCTAAATTTGTCTAGCTTCAGCTTCCAGCCATTGGATCATGATCTACTTTTCTCTGCTAGATTGAAGAGCCCATTATTAAATATTTCTTCTCCATGTAGGTACTTATAGACTGTAGTTCCATTGACATCAATAGCACAAGAGTAAATACTACACCCAGTAATAAAGGTTTCTGGGGCGGATATCTAGAACACTCCTCTGATTAGGGACCATACTTTCATTCTCTTTGTAAAGGGTCACATATACATTTATGAATAACAATAACACTATCATTGGCTAATAACAAATATATAGTTGCTAATATTAATTGTCTGATACTACACTCGCTTCCTCAGTCAGCTTTCCCAATGATTTCCATAGGGGTTTTGCCTGAATTAGGAACCCGGGACAGTGCAACAGCTCCCTAATTGGATTCACTATGCTAATAACAAGCACTTAGCTCAAGGCTGGTTAATTTAAAAATGTAGTAAGTAGTTGACTCTGAAATTTTCTATATTGATTCTCTGTTTAATGGTATAAGAAATTTAAGAAATACATTGCTAATATTTCCCTCTCATATTTCCTTGCATGGAGGGTGCTACATTTAAGTGCACCACCTATCATTCGGAATGGCCAAATGTTTAAAAAAAAACAAATTCCAAATATGAGATGAAAAGGCAAGGCAGAAATACTTTCTGTATCCAGTAGGATGTGTACTATTATTATTATCTGATCCAGGCTACTTCTAGAAGGTAATTAAACTCCAAATCATGATATGCCATTGCTCATCATTATGCTGCATGTCTCTCAGATGTCTGCCTTATCAGCTCACTATTGATCTTTACAGAAACTAAGTTAAGAAAAGCATTATCTTTACCCCTGAAGTAGGACATGGCTGTCAAAAAAAAAAAAAAGAATACTGGCTTATTTATAAGGGGGAGGGTTGAACAAAAAAAATAGAGTCTCTCATTTTATCCACCAAATGCTTAAGAAGCATTTACATTGCAGGATTCCAGCGAAAGCAAGGAATTTTAGAGTTGTGCTGTAGATTTATGTTTTCTTAGCAGAGAGGGACAAAAATCACTAGATGTTAAAAACAAAAACCCACAAGCCTAATATCAATTTGAGATTTTCCCCCCATCATTATTTTTATGACTGTATTTCAACTCTTGATCCCTCCCTTCTGAATTATTTCATTGCAAACTTTATAATAAAATACCAGTTATACAATTAGAACTAATTATTGAAAAGGGGGGCAAGGGACTTTGATGCACAGCTGGTAAATGTAGCCAATAGTACTTGTCAACAAGTACAGACAATCCCAACCAAGGGAATTGCATCCATGTCACAAACACGAGCCTCTTTTCTGAACATTTAAGCAAAATTGTCATCAGCAGCAGCGTAAACAATACTGTTACATTTTAAGAGCTAGATCCTAGCCCATGAAATGGCCCTTTTAGGTTGCACCAGGATGCATAGAAGCCATACATTTGATTTAATACAGACACTCTCTTGCAGCCCCAGATATAAAGGACATGGCTCAGGGAAAGAGAAATAGCTACAGTACTTGCTGTACTGTGGCAATCTCTGAGGGTATGTCTACACTGCAGCTGAGAGCGAGCCTCCCAGCCCAGGCGGACAGATTGGAGCTAGTAGGGCTCAAGCTAGCAAACTCAAAAAAAGAAGTGTGGATGTTGCGGCTCAGGCTGGAGTTGGGGATCTCAAGCCCTGGGGGTCGGGTGGGCTTGAGATCCTGAGCTGAAGTCCAAACCGCAGTGTCCACACTGCTATTTTTAGTGTGCTGGCTCAAACCCTGCCAGTGTGAATCTGTCTTCACCGGTTGGGAGGCTCGCTCCCAGTTGCAGTGTAGACATACCCTGACTGGCACAATGGGCCCCTGGCGGGACTTGCTGCAGCTGGAATAATTGATAGCATCTCTAGGGCTACTCTAAATTGCCCCAAGGGCCAAGCCCATGCCTGGCCAGCCCCCTTGTACAGGAGACCCATAGTGCTCCCTGTGCTTCCCCCTCTCCACACACTCCACTTGCAGTGAGTGGAGGTTAGCTACAGAGGAGGACTGAGCCTTAAGATTTTTTTTATTTTAGTCTTAACCACATGTTTTGTCACATGTTCCATACCCCCTGGTTTGTCTAAATTCCTCAGCAATGTGGCTGGAACTTAACCTGCTACCTAGTAGGATGAAATAAATGGTTTGTCAGATCCTGCCAGACACCCCCTTCCAGCCATTCACTGGACTGTTGTGCAGGGAATCCAAGCCTCTATATTCTTGGATCCCCCAGGTGTTTTAAGGCCTGCAGTCTGAACAGAATCCAGGCACTGCCCCAATCTCAGTATGCAGACCTTCATTCCAGCACCCCCTTCAGAGAGCTGAAACCCACTGTCTAGTTGCCTAGCCTCTCTAGGTACAGCAGTGCCCCTTCCAACCCCTTATTACTTGAACACACCCTGTCCCAGAAATCCACCTTAAAGGTGTGAAACTTCTGGTTTAGAGTTTAACTCTCTTAGGGACACACTGCAATTGTGAAGCAGTTAACATACAGAGGGAGACTTTGCACAGAGTCTAACACACTTGTCCCTTGACTTAATCATACAAAGCACAAGAGTGCAGGTTATACAAAACAGTAAATGCTACACACTTGTTCCTGGCTCAGTTTCCTCACTTCCTAGCTCATCCTTTTCTTGGGAGTCCTTAGGGACCATTGGTTTCCAGGCAGCATATTCCCTGCCTCACAAGGCATTACTTCCTGGATTGCTTCACTGTCATGGACTGGAGAAAATGCCAGCCACTGAGCAGGACAACGTCTACTATTTAAAACAGCTCCCTGTCAGGTGACACCCTTGTCAGCTTCCCCCACACAAGCACAAATCCCTGCCAGGTGACTTCAGTACCAAGGTGACCTCTCCCCTGACAAACCATTGCCCATGGGTAGAAGCTATTTTTTTTTACTAAATTTTCAATGATGGCAATGTGAAGCAAACTAATCTATATTAACCCTGTATCTCTATGTCTTGGGACTTCTAGGCCAATACGGAGGCAAAAAAGTCGCTAGAGAAAACAAAAGGCTGCACCTTCAAAATGGAATTGGCAGCTTGTACAGATACACAAGAGTTCATAATCTCACACAGAATTAATCAATTGTACAGACAGATTCCCAAACCATCACAGATGTAATGAACGAAACAAACTGAAATAAGTCAAATGTAGGCTGCAGAGAATTGTATCCAATCACTGAGGTTTTTTGAAGGACCTGGTCAGCAAAAATGTAACACTGCACTAGTCAGGGACTATGCTGACTACTGACTGGCACTGGTAGCACCAGTCACAGCAAATTTTATAGCTTTCAGGTGCCAAGGATTCTAACCTGACAATAAATGACATTCTGGAGATGAGGTGCCTTGTTAATTATTGTCCTTATTCTAAATCTCTTCTTTAGTAATGGGGAAAGAGGAATTCCTGCCCCTTTCACTGAGGCTGCAGATGGCCTCCTAGGAGTTGCGTAGAAGAGGGCAGGATTTGTGGGGCCACACAGAGACTATCCAATGCCATATAATACAGTGCCCCACTTTGCAGGGGCTTTCTGCACAGCCTAGTGCAGTATCAATGGGCGTATACAGGAAGAGGGAAAAGTGTGACCAGACACAGTATATGTATACTTTATTTTAAGCAGAATGGAAACACCACCTACCTACAGGAGCTCACTCTTTCCTGCTTCTCTTTCTGATGATCTGGTTCTCAGGATCTTTTTCTGGGTCATCTCTTCATGATTTTGAGGTGTTCACTTAGGTTTCTTTGCCTATGCTTTTCTTTCCATAGCTTCCTCACTGTGCACCTCGCTGTCTAAATAGGCAGTTCTGCTATCTGTGAAGGTGATCCTATCACCAGATATTGGCATGGCCTCCTGAGAGATTATGCAGATTTTTTTTCTTTGGAATAAACAATTGGGCAGAAATGTCAAGGCCGCTGCTGACAATGTGAGCCAAATTCAGACCTGATGTAAGAAACTACTTCTACAGGTCTGAATTTGGCCCAGTGCTATTGTTTGAATCATGAGTCAAATCAACATATTCCAAAGGAAAAATCACATTTGGAAAGGGGCTGCAGCCAGTTCTTATTGGCACATGACTGGGAGGAGTGGAAAGTTTATAATTTGGACTAAGTCCTTACAGGTTCCAGATCTAGCCTAAATAAGTCGAGATATGGCTTGGTGTTGGTTGTGCGTAAAACTCTAGCTGTGTGCTGGGGGACACTCTTAGTTTATGGGACAGCTGAAGAATTCAAAATATCAACAGACCCAAATGATATTGTTAAGAATCTCAAGGGATAAAGAGAAATTGGATGGTATCTCTAGTACAAACATAGGAATGGCCATAGTGGGTCACACCAACAGTCCATCTCTCTCAACATCTTGTCTTCCAACAGTGGCTGATGCCAGATGCTTCAACAGGAATGAACAGAACAAGGCAGTTATTGAGTAATATTTGCAGAGAAATGAATTTCATTAAACTAAGGACTTATCAACACAGGGGCATCCAGGAAAAAAAGGATGAAATTCAATAAGGACAAATTAAAGCACTCCACTTATGAAGAAACAATCAGTTGCACACATATAAAATGGGAAAAGACTACCTAGGAAGGAGTACTGCAGAAAGGAATTTGGGGGTCATAGTGAATCACAAGCTAAATATGGGTCAATGGTGTAATACTGTTGCAAAAAAAAATCATCATTCTGGGATGTATTAGCAGGAGTGTTGTAAGCAAGACACAAGAAGTAAGTCTTCTGCTGTATGCCATGCTGATAAAGCCTCAGCTGGAGTATTGTATCCAGTTCTGGGCACCGCGTTTCAGGAAAGATGTGGACAAATTGGAGAAAGTCTAGAGAAGAGCAACAAAGATGATTAAAGGTCTCAAAAATATGACCTATGTGAGAAGATTGAAAAAACTGGGTTTCTTTAGTCTGGAGAAAAGAAGACTGAGAGGGGACATGATATATACTCAAGAGACCAAAAAGCCAATGTCAGACAGGTTTATTGCTATAAGTCAATAATGATATAGTACAGGAAAATGGTATTATATTATATGACTCTCCAGAAAGCAGTCTTGTGCAACGCCTTTACATTCACCTTATTAAAAAAATGGGCTCCCAAAGTTACACATATCAGTTGGTATTATTTACATGATAATTTTACAAGTTACATATCTCAATAAAATCCAACCCTTCCATTTGTTCCAATTCCCGAACTTCTTATTCTGTACCTTCATTATATTTGTTTTGGATACTAACATTCCAGATATTGGTCCGATGAACTACTTCCCTAGATTGTACTCAGACATGGATTTTGATAAGTTTCCAAATACTTATTTCAGCAAATGTAAGTTGTTATGGGATAGTTAGCATAAATGAACAGGAATGTGGTATAGGTCAATTTAAGCTATATAACTGTTACAATATTTATGCTTAATGTTGCTGGTGCTTAATGCATACTAATATACATAGATATAGATATATAGAGAGAGTGGATAATACATTTTATTAATATTTAATATTAATATTAAACATGTGTATATATGTAAATGTTTTATCTACACCATATATATATCAGGATGCATTAAGCACCAATTACATTAAGCACAAATATTGAATATGTAGACAGCATATATTAGCCAAGACCATGTAGACAAGCCCTAAATTTAAGATCGTTAGAAATTGTTTTGTGTGACTTTGGCCATTGGTCACTATGACAGTGGAACACAGATGTCATAAAGATATGGGTAGAGAACAGAACACTTTTGTGCTTTCTTTCCAATCTTACCTGTCTATTGTGTAGGGTCTAATTCTAATCACTAACTGTTCATTCCTTTACCAGTTCTGGAGTACATGTGACCTACACAGAGGGTCATTTCATTTATGACACGTACAGTTCAGCATGATTGTGTTCCTGAATCTTGTGTAGTCATGTCTGAATCTTGAGTTTTCTACCTCTTTTGTCTCCATCTTGTCCTTGAAGTGATCTCTAACGAAATGCAGCAAAATCTTACTCTCATGGGGCATTGATTATTCTACAGTTTCACACTCTTCCTTTTCCATTAGCGTGATATGGGTTGATTATTTGTACCATTATCCAAACTATTCCCCTTTATGTTACCTCCACAGTTACTGTAAAATAAGATGTTCTTCATTTAACTGCTAACCTTTTTAGTCAGTGTGACCCTTTTAATATTCTTAATAGTAGTGAAAAAACATTAAAAATCTATGGGGAGATTATCCATGTTATAAAGTAAAAGTGGATGCCAACAAAGTACATGACCAAAACCCATGTAAAATTAGGATTATGCACTATTTTCAGACGATAGGAATTGATTGTGCTTCCACTGGCTTCAATGGGAGAAAAATTGGATGAGACAATAGGTGTAAAACTAAAAATTTCTAGCCCTAGGACTTCAGAAGTTAAAGTATCATACATAGCATAATAAGAAGAAAATAGTATTTTAAAGTCAAAGTGCTGTCACTGTGAGTTCAAAGCACTTTTCTGGGACTTCACTGTTGTCAATTAAATTTCGATAACTTTAGGCATGTAGGGAATTTAGGGTCACTGGAAAGCAAGAGAGAAGCAACAATGAATGGAAGTGGTAATGGGGAAACTTGCAATACAGAAGTTGGGTGGGCAGGCGACACAAAATTTGGAGTTGGGAAGAAAAAGCAGATCAACAAAGGACTAGGTTACTTACATATTCCCTTGGGAAAAAAACATATTGAATTTGGTTTAATCTCTGTGTTCTTCTTCTTCTAAGTGATACTGATATTTATTATTTATATAATTCTACATATGGGCCTCATCCTTCATGGATAAAAGAAATCACAGGTGTCTGCCCTAAAGAGCTGACAGTTTAAATCAGACATAACATAGCAAAGGATGAAGCAAAGGATGCTGGTGGAGTGATAGGGGTGGGAGTATTGGGTTGAATGAGGGCTGTAACAGTGAAATTGGTTTCTTTTTATACACAGGTCTTAGATGAAATTCATCCCTGTGTAGGAGACTCATCAAAAAATCTGCACACCCTTAAGGTCTTATTTTGCGGAACTTAACTGATGCATATATGTTGTTGTGGTCCACTATAAGGAGTAAATATTAACTCTTGTTCATTAGTTCTTGGTTTAATTTATTTGATACTTGGGGTGGGAGTGAAAGTGGATGTATTGTATGAACATTTATCTCAACAATTTTTGAAGCCAACATAATCTTTAGGTAAATTACCTCTTTATTATGTCCATTTAGGGGATGTTGTACATTATGCCACATAGTATTAACTGTCCAATCCCCAGTTTAGTAGCTATTTTTCCTGTAGCTCTGATATTAAGTGGAAGCTTTATGAACATTGTTTGGTAGATAGTTGTTTCACTCTTAGTCAAACCTGGAATATCCTTGCTGCTTTATATAATTCCCAAAGTATTCTTTCAAAGCAGTTATTGATGCTTTCTGGCTTCATTAGCTCTTTTGCCATCTGCTTCCTTGATGACATTGCAATGAGGAGTGAGTGATTTAGGATAATGCTTGACAATATCAAAGATTTTCTTTTCTGCTACTCTAATTCTATGCACTTTTCTATTGATGTATCCCTGCTTGACTCACCTCATCAATTGTATCTCCCAATCAAGGTCTCTGCAATCCGCTTCTTCAGTGTCATGTGATGGTTCCTTGATTTTCATACTCGTCTTCTCTTCATTATGCCTAATACCTCATACATTAGCCATAGCTATTTTATGTACTTTCTTTTTGTCCCAGTTACTTAGTTGCTTTTTTCAGGATCAAATTTTAAACCTCTCCAGGATTAATAACATTATTTGTTGCCCTCTTGACGATGTCTCAGATCATTTAAAAACAACCATTCACTAGTTGCCATTGATCCAGTCTAGTGAAAGGACAGACATTTCTTTCTTGTGCTTTATTTAGTGGTAATAATTGATTTGCTATTCTGAGAGGCACTGTGGTCCAACGGCGAGGGCACTGATCAAAGAGCCAGAGACTTGGGTTCTATTCTGAACAGCACTACTGCCCTATTCTGTGACCTTGGGCAAGTCAGGTAACATCTGAAATCTGTGGAAGAAAAGTGCTATATAGGTCTGATGCAACTCCCATTAAGTCTCTCCTTTAACTTCACTGGTGTTGGATCAGACCTACAAGAACCAAGGGTGAAATACTGGCCTCATTGAAATCAATGGCAAAGCTCCCACGGATTATAGTGGGTCAGGATTTTTCCTCAGGTATTTATTTATAATTATTTATTATTAAACTATTCCATTAAAAGAGCTACTTTACAGGGGAAAGGTTGCCAAGTTAAACACCCTAATGTCAGGAAATGATCAAGTTCAGTTTGCAAGTTCGCCAACTTAGATCAGGTCTGAATATGACCACATAGTATGTACAATGTAAACATTAAAAATAAAATATTTGAAAGTAGGTTTTGCTTTTAGCTATCAGTTCAAGCTTCTGTTCTCCCTGCATCTGCCACTCCACCAAAAGCAATACCCTCAATACCTTGGCAACACAAATCCCTCGTTTCTGGACTTTGTTAAGCAAACAGGAACTTACTTTCAGGTATTCTGTGTCAAAATGTAAGTGCATTAAGTACTTTATAAAGCCTACAGTTCTATATCTGGTTAATAATTAAGGTTATTTTTAATTGTGTTCTTTTTATCTGTTTTCCTTCTTGTTCAGACTGTTGAGGAGGGTGTGGGCTGAGGTGGATGCATTTCTGAGCAGTCCTTGTTTTATGTTTATGTTGGGCTTCTTAATTTAGGAAAAGAAAAGGAGTACTTATGGCACCTTAGAGACTAACAAATTTATTTGAGCATAAGCTTTCGTGAACTACAGCTCACTTCATCGGATGCATTCCGCAAAAGGTGCCACAAGTACTCCTTTTCTTTTGCGAATACAGACTAACACGGCTTCTACTCTGAAACCTTAATTTAGGAGAGAAGTGCCAAGAGCACTGGATAGGCACAGTAGTGGGATGTACTAACCCCACACTGGCGAACAAAGGGTTAAGGAGCAGCTCTGAGCCCACATGGCCCCACCCTGCCAGACCTGCAAAGCCTGCACAAGCTGGAGGTGGAGTTAAAAAAGGGAAGCAGAGTGGCTTACAAGAGGCAGACAGTGAAAGGGAGCAGATCTCTGATCTGACCTCAGGGGAAATACTGCCCAGGAGCTCTTGTTGCTGGAGACCTGGGCACACACACTTGATAAAACCTGCTAATGAGAGACAGGTGACTGATTTTGAAGGTCAGAAACTTGATTTGTGATTATTTAATTTACCCTGTTGGGAAAAAAGGTACCTAGGAAGGAAGTGATCCCAGGAGGCAGCTGCTTAGCATCCCATGGTACAGAGCATAGCTGCCCATCCTTGGGCTCTGGATCAGAGCCCGGTGGGGAGAGTGGGCTCAGACTCCCTTACCAACTCCAAAAGATGGGAGAATCCAGCTAGGGAAGATCCTGAATGTTCAAGGGCCCAGGCCCCAAGTCCCCAAACTACAGTGAAAGCCCTGAAGGCCATGCGAGCACTGAAAGTCTTCTTTGTGATTGGACTTTCTTTTGGTATACCCCAAAAGGGGTGGACTGGAAAGTGAGTCCAGCTGAGTCACAAAAAAGAAAAGCGGGGGGGGGGGGTCTGTCCCAAGACAGAACTGAAAAGGGGGGACGTCCGGGAGTGAGACAGCCTGCTGCACCTCTGTCTAACCAGTAGTGAATGAATGTATGTGAATATACCACTTCACTGTCATCTATAGCTGTAGTTTAAAAAGTGGAATAAATAAATAAACAATAAACTCTGTAATTCGCTGTTAAAACAGCTGACTTTAATTAATAAAACAACAATCAAGTTAATCACATGAACTAACAGCACTGAGAATACTGTGGGTCTACTATGCTACTGAAAACACTATCCTGTCTAGCCAGGTACAATGTAGTGTTTGAAATTCTGGAAATGAAAATTGCAACTGCAATGGAACCAGCAGCAGAGAGCTCCAAGGATCAAGTGCAGATTTGTGACCAGATTATCAGACAGATGAAATATACAAGTAGTAATATGGCTGTTAGCTTTGGTACTAAAAGCTATAGGGAGAAGATATCAGACAGTATCTTTTAGCCTGATAATGTTCAATGCAGGTGCCTAAAATAACTAAGACTGCAAAATCCGTAAAATAAATTGCAAAGAACATGATCCTAAAATGCATTGCAAAAGCATTTGTGGGGGGAAAAGAATCACTAAGTAGATAAGATCAGTAGGCTTAGCCTTTAAACCCATGTCAAAAAGACTTTGAAATGAAATGCAACTTCAAAATATCCTTGATAACTACAATATTGAATAAGCACCTGAAAATATTTGTATATTTGCTCCATTAGTGCAAAGATAAAATCTATTTTGGCACAATGATTGTTGTTAAGACAAACTATACTAACAGCTATTTGTCAGTGGTACCAATTTTTTCCTTTATTTAGACTAAGCAATAACTATGGTGTCTCACATACCACTGAGTGATTATGTTTGGCAGATGTTGACATCGTAACCGTGATCATTTTAAGATCTTGATTCTCCAGTGCATCTGAACTCTACTCTGACTTAGCGGAGACAAGTACTGCAGGGTGTTTGACTGTTGCTTTGCAATCTTTGGTCACCCAGCTCCAGTGTGAGTTAAAACTGCAGGGCAGCAGTTTTAGTTTATGCCACAAGTTTGTGGTCAAGAACTTTAGAATTCAGATACTTACCCAGATCTTATTAAAGCTGTCAGAACCTTTTTGGTATGCAAAAGTGGGCTGCATATCTCACAGGGACAGCACTGCCTCCTTCAAGTCACACTGGGAATACTATAAGGACAAATTGCCTTTTTTGGATATATTTCCCCCATCTTTGTGCATTTCTGCTTTCAATCCCAGTTGGACTCAGACACACTTAAGGGACCAGATACTGATAATCTAACTCATGTGTAATAGCACATTAGTCCCTATTTATGGAGTCAAGTGCTATTCGACATGAGCAAAAATATCAGAATCTAAACCAACATGAATAAAGAAAAAAGTTCTCTAAACTCTTTTAAATCTTGTAAAAGTTTGAGTTTTAGCTGAAAGCATATGAATTCTTTTTATTTTACTCAGACTGGTGTCTAACCTTAATTTAATTGTCCATCTTCCGTTACACTGAGCTACACTAATTTTTTGTTTAGAAGTGTCTTTTGAGTGTCTGTTTCCCTTTTTGTAACCAATTTCATATAAATATCTGCATTTCTCTAAAATAGTTGTCTAAACTCCCTTTTTCATGCCAGTTTTGTTAGTTCATTTTTCTCAAATGTTTATTGTTTGCTTCAATTAATCCCTCCTTTTCACAATTTTAGCTATGTCACTGTGAAGTTTCCTCTTCTCAAGTAAGAAAAAAGCAGACCTTCTTTAATCCTGCTTCATAACTAGTATTAAATTAGCTTCTTTGAATTTCAACCCTTTAAAGCAATTATATTCTCTCTTTTTCTTAAGTGCAGATGCAAATTAGGATAAAGGCATCAGGGATTCCACTCCCCCCCCATTTTTATTCCTAGCAATTTGCATTAACTAGATATTCCTACTTTTTTTCCCCTCCATGACTCAGAGTAAAACATGTATTATATCTTAAATTAGAAAAATGTAAGCTCTAGAAACTTAAAGCCAGTGCTTAAATGATACCATTCCTTCACTTTGTATTTCATTTAGCATTGTTTTTTTCCCCACAACATAGTGTCAAACAATAACTTTGATATCTTACTGTAAAGCAGCTTTTTCAAAACTCATTGATGAAGTATATAGGTAATATTTCAGATAACGATCTTTGCAGTACTCAGTAAACTTTTTCAGATGATAAATTATCTGTTTTTGTCTCGTACTTTCTTACTCCTATGCCTTCAGTTTTCATTTGTCCCAGTGCTAGTATTTCACCTGGTCCCTTGCTCACACTGGGCACTTTAATGTATAGACATGCATGAAATGGTGATTGAAAGTATTTTTTCCATTTCATGTCTCAGAGGGTTTATTCACAAGCAATTGAAAAGTGATGCGCCTTTTTGACCAATTCTTGAAACACTCTGGTCTCTTAAGAACTTAGTAAAGATTTATTAGTGATAGGCAAGCATCAAAAAGTTTAGATACTTTTCTGAAGCTTTTTCAAACTCATAATGTTTTATCTGCTTTTATGAATATTGTGACAGATATGGCAATTTCCTGCAATATTTTCAAGAAACCTTACTGAATTAAGTTTAAGTATCTTAGGAGTTCATTGTACTAAAAGAAAAGGAGGACTTGTGGCACCTTAGAGACTAACCAATTTATTTGAGCATAAGCTTTCGTGAGCTACAGCTCACTTCATCGGATGCATACTGTGGAAAATACAGAAGACGTTTTTATACACACAAACCATGAAAAAATGGGTGATTATCACTACAAAAGGTTTTCTCTCCCCACACCCCACTCTCCTGCTGGTAATAGCTTATCTAAAGTGATCACTCTCCTTACAATGTGTATGATAATCAAGGTGGGCCATGTCCAGCACAAATCCAGGTTTTCTTCCCCCCCCTCCCCCCACAAACCCACTCTCCTGTTGGTAATAGTTTATCTAAAGTGATCACTCTTGGGGCGGGGTAGGAAAAAACAAGGGGAAATAGGTTACCTTGCATAATGACTTAGTCACTCCCAGTCTCTATTCAAGCCTAAGTTAATTGTATCCAATTTGCAAATGAATTCCAATTCAGCAGTCTCTCGCTGAAGTCTGGATTTGAAGTTTTTCTGTTGTAATATTGCAACTTTCATGTCTGTAATCGCGTGACCAGAGAGATTGAAGTGTTCTCCGACTGGTTTATGAATGTTATAACATTTTGTAGTGATAATCACCCATTTTTTCATGGTTTCTGTGTATAAAAACGTCTTCTGTACTTTCCACAGTATGCATCCGATGAAGTGAGCTCTAGCTCATGAAAGCTTATGCTCAAATAAATTGGTTAGTCTCTAAGGTGCCACAAGTACTCCTTTTCTTTTTGAAAATACAGACTAACACGGCTGTTACTCTGAAACCTGTCATTGTACTAAAAATGCAAATGTTGATGTATTATTGTGGGACTGTATGTAACTTCTTTGAGAAGAAGATATGGCTAAGGTAAACCCAGGAATGGGTTTTGACTTTCAAAGGACTCTTTGAAACAATGTGCTAGCAAAACAAAGTTAAGTGGGATTCCTAGGAAATACTTGGGAGGAAAAGAAGGCGACTTCTCACTTCTAGACCCAACCTTTTGAAGCTGTGCCCTGAGGAGAAACATGATCACCTGTTACATGAGGACAAGATCAGAGGCCCAAATTGGATAAAGAGTGACTCACAAGTTCATGGCTGTGCTAGTTTGATGTGAAAGCTGTTATGAATTTGTGATCACACAAAAAAATGCAGTGGAGTCAGAAGGACTGCTCTCCTGCCAGAACCCTCGCTGGAGTTGGGGTGATATCTGGGAAGCTTATTAGCATGCATGTAAATTTTATTGTTTTTAATATGTTTTCACTGTATTGCTTTCACCGTAGGAATAAATGTGTTTGCTTAAAACAAGTTGTGTGGTAAATTAACTGTGGGTAATTACACTGCTTATAGCCTTTGAGGAGAAAAGTAAAACTCACCTGCTTAGGCTTTCTGACTTTACTGGGGAATTTGCAGAGTAGGCAGGGAACTGTGAAGCCTGGAAATACCCTGGTCAGGAGGGAAGGGATGCATGTCTCTACCCAAGAGAGGTGAGAGATGGGGAGCTGGAAGCCTGAGAGTGGTTGGCCTCGCTGGCCACAGGGGGAACAGGTCAAGGTGCCCTGAACTGTGACAAGTATAAACTGTAGGAAGATTTACACGGTACTCCTGTTCTTTTTACCTAGAAAATGATTTTTTAGGAAGAAAGATTCAAGCAAGTAACTCGTTTAATGACAATATATTCAGCATGTAAAAGAGTGCATCACAGATGACAAATATTTCTCCAAGATCCAGTTGCTAACATGTTCAGTTTGGGAACTGAACTGCAATAACACTGTCCGACTCCAAATGATGTTACATTTTTCACTAGAAATGGAAAACTATTAAACTGGCTTTCCCAGTAGGTTTCAAGTACTTCTTAGCACTAATCAGTTTGGGATGGCAGTGTGAATAGTCTTCCTGAGCATGTTTTGATACTTCTACTTCCCACCTCAGCCAAAAGCAAAAAGTGGAAGGAGATGTTGAAATGAAACTGCAGTAGTAGAGCTGATCAGGAATTTTTTGACAAACCATTTCTTGATGGAAAATGAGGCTTTGTCCAAACAAAAACTATCAGTAGAAAAGGGTTGATTTTTACAAATTTCTCATTGAAAAAAAGAAAGGATTGAAATGGTCAGTACATTCCTTTTCGATATTTGCAAAACAAAAAAAATATTTTTTCGATTCAAAATGACTTAGTTTAGAAATTTAAGCTACTTATGGTTTTTAAAAAAAATTAAAAGGTCAAAATCAAAACAAAATGTTTTGAAAATATCAAAGTGAGAGGTTATAGTTGACCTGAGCCAAAAAAAAAAAAAATCAGATTGTCAAGTCATGAAAATTTGAGATTTCAACTTTTCTTTCCAAGTCAGTTTTTTTAAAATCAAAAGTTTTCCTAGAATGGGAAAACCATTTCTATATTTAGTAGGGGGTCTCACCTGTGAAGCAAAATTATCTGTCCAATGTCTCCTGATTCCCAGACTCGTTATCAATCTACTAAATAGTAACCTCTGAAAAGGGGAGTTTAAGATCTCAGCATTCTTCCTGTTCATTTCTCCACATTTACTTTCACCATCCCCCTGATACTATTCTATGTCTGTTCACCTGCTACTCGAATACAATTTTAAGGTGCACAACACATTTTATTACCACCGTCACCTTTTATTTTATTAGTAGAATGGCAGACACCTTGCGGAGCCTGCTTTACTATATTTAATGTTTTAAAACAGCTTCCATTATAACCCCCCTCGTTTTAATACACACAACTTTCCTAGAAATTCATATTAGGCTTGACCTTCCCATGTCTGGTACAGTATCTGCCAGTATATGTACGTATTAATCGTTAATTTGATCACATACCCTCCTTTGAGTTGGACAGTCTTCCATTTAAACAAATTCTAACTTTTCTAGACAGAACTGCCGCAAACAGCAGAAGTCTGATGCTCTAAATGTAACAATTCATAATCCTCAAATGAGGATTATTGTCTCTGCTATTTGGGAAAAAATGGTTTGATTTTAACAAAGATATGCTCACTTGAAAATCATGTGCTGAGCTTGTGCAGATTTATTGTTATATACTGTTGTATTGTAGTAGCACTGGCAATCCATATCATGAACTGAGAATTGAGAACCCATTGTGCTAGGTGCCTACAATCCGAGGAAGTAGAAATAAATAGTAAAAAAGAGTCCTTATATTTAGAGATCCACTGAAGTGACTTTAACCTCATACCATTGCATCGTCACCATTAAACCTCAACATCACAGGGAGCAAGATATTCTGCACAACTGATAATAAAGACAATTGACAATATGGCAGAATTCATAGTAATACCTATTTCCAGACTACCTAGGCTAAACTAACAAATCCATTTCATCCTTGATGAAGCTCATCACTGCAGTCCAGCTGTTAACTCCACCA
The DNA here is from genome assembly GCF_965140285.1 of Lepidochelys kempii. Taxonomy (NCBI): domain Eukaryota; kingdom Metazoa; phylum Chordata; order Testudines; family Cheloniidae; genus Lepidochelys; species Lepidochelys kempii. The sequence goes on along the minus strand of NC_136381.1, from coordinate 246,421,463 downwards.
GGGAGACGGTCAGCCTCTCACAGTAAAAAGGTATTCATTTACATTAGGAAGACTGCCAAAACAATTGTAATTGTAATAGCAAAAACAGTGATAATTATGGGTAACATTATTCAAATACCCATAGTGTTACAAAAAAGGTTGACTTCATAATACTGAAAATAGATTCTATCCAAAGGCTTCTTCTACAAAAATATTTGATCGGCTAAGGTAGTCTTCAGCTGATGTCAATCTTTACCACCATCACTGGTCCTGATCCTCCACTCTGTTACACAAGTGCAATTACATTAACGTCAGCCAAGTCAAGCTGGCATAAGAGACGGGAGGATCAGGCCTGCTTTCTTTGCAACAACTGTTATGGCATTGCACACAGTAATGTATTTCGTAGGAAACCTTCTACTTTCCTGCCTTGATGACTTGTCAGTGTGCTGTTAACAAGATGCTGTTAGACTCTGAGGGTCTGACTCTGCTCCCTTTGATACCAATGGAAATACTGTTAAGTTCACGGGTGCAGGATCAGGACCTGTTCTGGGCTGTTCTGTGAAAGTACTGTAATGTAATTCTGCGTTTTATGCAACTAGATTATTTATTAAAGAAATTGCTACAGTAACATCTTTTTTAAATGTACTCATGTGATGTTACCAGTTATTTCTCAGTCTGAAAAGCAGCACAGATTACTTTTCAATTTTTCTTCTAACCCCATCATTCCTCTCTTAAGCATGACTGATGATTTTCATACAGACACGTTACTTGGTACAGCGAAAGGACATTTCAATATGCAGAACATGTAAGTCTAATGCAGCTAGGGTCAGGACTGTTCATTAGTAAGATTACAGCCATATAAAGAAAACGGTAGCTAAAATGTAACAGATTCATATCCAGTAATCAGTAGTTTATAACATTGCATTGTAAATTTACAACCTATTGTGCATATACGTATGTATGTAAATAATTTTATGGCATATGTAACCTGAACCACTTTTCTTATGCTAATTTTGTGTAGCATTTCTTCTACTTCTCATTTAACTTAATAGGAAATATGGAATATTACAAAGCTGATGCCTAATGATCATATAGATTCATAGATATTTTAGGTCAGAAGGGACCATTATGATCATCTATTCTGACATCCTGCACAACGCAGGCCACAGAATTTCACCTACCACTCCTGCAAAAAACCTCACACCTATATCTGTGCTATTGAAGTCCTCAAATCATAGTTTAAAGACTTCAAGGAGCAGAGAATCCTCCAGCAAGTGACCCATGCCCCATGCTACAGAGGAAGGCGACAAACCTCCAGGGCCTCTTCCAATCTGCCCTGGAGGAAAATTCCTTCCCGACCCCAAATATGGCGGTCAGCTAAACCCTGAGCATATGGGCAAGATTCACCAGCCAGATACTACAGAAAATTCTTTCCTGGGTAACTCAGATCCCACCCCATCTAATATCCCATCACAGGCCACTGGGCTTATTTACCATGAATATTTAATTACCAAAACCATGTTATCCCATCATACCATCTCCTCCATAAACTTATCGAGCTTAATTTTAAAGCCAGATAGATCTTTTGCCCCCACTGCTTCCCTTGGAAGGCTATTCCAAAACTTCACTCCTCTGATGGTTAGAAACCTTCGTCTAATTTCTAGTCTAAATTTCCTAGTGGCCAATTTATATCCATTTGTTCTTGTGTCCACTTTGGTACTGAGCTTAAATAATTCCTCTCCCTCTCCAGTATTTATCCCTCTGATATATTTATAGAGAGCAATCATATCTCCCCTCAATCTTCTTTTAGTTAGGCTAAACAAGCCAAACTCCTTGAGTCTCCTTTCATTAGACAAGTTTTCCATTCCTCAGATCATCCTAGTAGCCCTTCTCTGTACCTGTTCCAGTTTGAATTCATCCTTCTTAAACATGGGAGACCAGAACGGCACACAGTATTCCAGGTGAGGTCTCACCAGTGCCTTGTATAACGGTACTAAAACTTCCTTATCCCGAGTGGAAATACCTCTCCTGATGCATCCCAAGACCGCATTAGCTTTTTTCACGGCCATATCACATTGGCAGCTCATAGTTATCCTATGATCAACCAATACTCCAAGGTCTTTTTCCTCCTTCGTTACTTCTAATTGATGCGTCCCTAGCTTATAACTAAAATTCTTGTTATTAATCCCTAAATGCATGACCTTACACTTCTCACTATTAAATTTCATCCTATTACTATTACACCAGTTTACAAAGTCATCCAGATCCTCCTGTAGGATATCCCTGTCCTTCTCTAAATTGGCAATACCTCCCAGCTTTGTATCATCCGCAAACTTTATTAGCACACTCCCACTTTTTGTGCCAAGGTCAGTAATAAAAAGATTAAATAAGATTGGTCCCAAAACCGATCCTTGAGGAACTCCACTGGTAACCTCCCTCCAGCCTGACAGTTCACCTTTTAGTAGGACCCATTGTAGTCTCCCCTTTAACCAGTTCCTTATCCACCTTTCAATTTTCCTATTGATCCCCATCTTACCCAATTTAACTAATAATTCCCCATCATAGCTAATGGGCTGATGATTCTGTCTCTCTGTCTCAGTCCTTCAGCCATCCCACTAAAAACAATGGGACTGCTTGGAGAGTAAGGTACTATTCCATATGAGTAAGGATATCAAAACCTGGTCAGATAAGACCATAACGTGCACTAAAAACTATAGCATTTTTAGGCACCAGTGACACTGGGATCCTGTGCTCCTTGAACACACCCAAATTGTGAACTTCTTGAAGAACCTCACCTTGCTATACCTGCAAGATACTTCCCGTAGCCCATCAGCATCACCTATATTTTTCCTGGATTGAGGTCTATCCTGTTCACTCTTGTCTAAATTCTAATCCCAGGCAGGGGTTAGGAAAGCACAGAGAAAGAACTATCTGGGTCTGACGAAAATGAGACTCAAAGTCAAATGCAATCTGAGTGGTACTATCATGAAAGACCTGTTCACCTTTCTGTCTCTACTGTCCCTCTAGTTCACATACATGTTAAATGGGGGACCGGGATCAAAAATTGTTTTGACGAGCAAAACATGACCGATCGCTCAGAACAATCAGTTGCCCCAAAGGCATCCTGTTGGATCTGTCAGGGAGGAAGAATAAAATCATTCAAGAGCTGAACCATACCATAAGGCCTCAGATTTAGCCATCTTAAAATCATCTGTCAGGGGATTGCTATTTAATTATTTGTTTTTCATTTATTATCCTTCACTTAGGCTCAGTTTAGGCATCAGTAGTTCCAGCCCTAGTTTTAGAGTGCTAGGAAGAACTAAAGAACCGTATAAAACTTATTATAAATGGTATCACAACAAGAATATTCAGATGATCTTTGACCAAAAGCAATAAGTCATCAAACACATTGTGTAGCCCTGTAGTTATGTTTCTAATAAGCCAGGAAGCCTCCGACGGCTAGTTCATAATGGATCTGAGAAGTAAGCTAGAAAATTTATTCAATGAGGATAGCTTGCAGGTAAGAAAATAGGCCACTAAAAAAAAAAGAGAATGATACATTTGAAAGCATGCTTCTTAACTCCAACCATTCTTTATTCATACTCTAGGACAGTGGTTCTCGAAGGCGGTCTGCCGCTTGTTCAGGGAAAGCCCCTGGCAGGCCGGACCGGTTTGTTTACCTTCCGCGTCCGCAGGTTTGGCCGATTGCGGCTCCCACTGGCCACGGTTCGCCGCTCCAGGCCAATGGGGGCTGCGGGAAGTGGCACGGGCCAAGGGACATGCTGGCCGCCCTTCCCACAGCCCGCATTGGCCTGGAGCGGCAAACCACGGCCAGTGGGAGCTGCGATCGGCCAAACCCGCGGACGTGGCAGGTAAACAAACCGGTCCAGCCTGCCAGGGGCTTTCCCTGAACAAGCGGCAGACCAGCTTTGAGAACCACTGCTCTAGAAGATAGTGATTAGCCACAGGAGGCCTAGACCTACTGACTCCATTCATTCAGTATGCCACTCTAGTTCAAGAGGGAAAATGTAGTAGACAGTGCTACCTTAGCCTGTCACTACTTTTTTGAGCTTCTAAAAATGCATTTCGGGCAGGCCCAGCCTGAGAGCTTCCTGTGCCCCAAATAAGACGAGATTAGAATTCCCAGCAGACAGTTTGTGATGGAAGAGCTTTAGTGAGATTTTTACATAAGTAAAAAGTCAGCTTCAGTGTTTCCCTTCATTTCATGGGATACAGGAACACACATAGTTCCTGCTGCATTTCTAGATACAGGCATTGTTAGCATCACTGATGTGTCAGCAGGATGAAGCTAGAAGTAGAAATTAGTTTTTTCTGTGGTTAAAAATGTAAGCATTCATACAGTGTCACTTAATATAGGCGGTTGAAAGTGATTTCTGGGGCAGGGGGTGGGGGTCCGGGGGACGACAAACCCAGAGCATATTTGTAGTTGTGGGTGTTCTACCACATTATTGGTAGCTTTGAATAGTATGAAAATGGATGCACAGCTAGTATCACAACTCACATTTTGTTGCCAAATACCTAAGGTCCTGCCGGAACATTTGGAAACTAAGTGGGCAGTAATCTGATAAGCCAGAAAACCTCTGACAACCAGATCGAAATGTATCTGAGATGTGATTCCCTCATGCTGTGACATATTTCAAGTGTCCCTGAGGCCTACCCTTTCAAAAGGTGTTTTGGCTGTAGGAAGATGAGTTCTTTTGTTATCTTGGTAAGTCCACTCTGATCGGATTCTCTTGCATTTACATTGGTATACAACAGCTGTAACCCCACTGACTTCAATGTTTCCAGTGTAAGTGAAAGAGAATTAGACCCCCTCACTAGTGTTTGTGTGGCGGTCTTTGTGGTTCTAGACCATTTAAGAATTAGGAGTTTCTTCTCCTATCATTGTGGTCCACTGTATACCACAAAGCCTTATCATCTAAGATTTGAAGTACTAACAACTTCAGGAAATATGACTGCACATTTTTTGTCACAGGAAGTGCTACCACAATATCATATGCAGATGCTAAGGTAGATCCTTGCCCTAAAGTCTGAAATCAACCAGCTCCAGGATTCTGAGCACTGATTAAGGATGCTTCTTTGCTGCTGAATAAAATGACCCTTCTTTACACTGATTTATTTGGGATCTGGACATTCTGTGTACATGGAAAGCAATCCTACAAGAAAATAATTTAGGAGTACATGAAGCAATGTATCTCATTATTCTATGCTCAGGCTCAATACTTGTGTTTTAGTGAAATACCCCTTTTAATTCAAAAGTAATAATGTAGAAGAAAAGATAGTAAAGGTAGGGTAAGGGGAATTAGCTTGATTTTTAGTGGAGAAACAAAAGGATCTGAAGTATCCATTGGTTCTAAGATGCTCTGGAGAGTGATGGAAGTGTGCAAGATAAAGAATCTATGAACTATATGTAAAATCAATACAATGGTAGCCAGTTGCAAGTTCAAAATCACAAACTGATTCATCCCACAAGATTACCAGTACAGAAATTACTGTCAAAGCACTGACCATCTGTTTAAAAATACAATTTAAAATAATCCCAACTGTAAATTTATTCACTGTCAAAGCTCTTTAGGATTTGGTAATTCTCAATTTTGTAGTTTGTTTGCTGTCTTATGTCCTGAGCTAAATGAGTCTGAAATTCCCCAGTTCCCCAACCTGTGCTTTATTACAAAAAAATCTAAAACATTTTATAGAAAATCTTGCAATAGATTTTTGTAAAAGCTATGCGTTGTCTCACCAATAAGAAAGCAAATTATATTAATCTTCACTGTCACAAATTGCGAACACACACTCCCAGTACTCTATTTGAACTGCATGCAAAATTCATAAGGCTAAAGAGTTAATCATAGAATCATAGAATATCAGGGTTGGAAGGGACCTCAGGAGGTCATCTAGTCCAACCCCCTGCTCAAAAGCAGGACCCATCCCCAATTAAATCAACCCAGCCAGGGCTTTGACAAGCCTGACCTTAAAAACTTCTAAGGAAGGAGATTCCACCACCTCCCTAGGCAGCGCATTCCAGTGTTTCACCACCCTCCTAGTGAAAAAGTTTTTCCTAATAGTTAATAGTTAATCCAGCATTCATTTTGAAGAAATGGCTCTAGAAAGACCATCCAATGGATTGAAATTGCTTTTTTAAACTATATTGCATTTTACACTGTATAAAACATATGGTGGTGACATTTAACTTAATGTCCTCCAAACTTACAGTATCCAGGTTGAGATTTGCAAAACAGTCTAGAGGAGCCAGAAACACATAACGGTATGTGACAAGGTGGGTTTACTGGTTCCTCGCTCTCCAGCTTGAGGGAGGCCACTCCACCTCACCTCAGGAAGACTTCAAGTCACAGTTTGTAGGGGAAACTCTAGCCCCTTGGTTGGGGCAGAGCCAGAAACAGTCTATAGCCCAGCACCTTCAAGCAGGGTGGGGCACCAAACAGTCTTTGTCTCCGGCCTGCAGTCAGGGCAGAGCAGCACAGAAGTCTGGGGCCCGGACCCTCAGGCAGGGTGGGGCATGAAACAGTCAGGCGTCCTTACTCTAGCGGACGGACAACAAACACAGGCCTCTGGGCCTAAAGGTGGGGAGGCTGCCACCCCTGAGATGGGGTGTCAGGAGTAGGGGCCCAGGACCACACAACCCCACTAGGTCCCAGCCCAGAGTCCTAACAGTGGCAGAGTGTTCTGCCATTTTGTCAGCAGGGAATCCCACCACAATGCTCTAACTCACACTCCAGCAGCAGAACTAGACCAGAGTCTGGTTCCCCTGGGATACTTCCCACTGCAGTTTGGGTGTAGGGCCCTGTAGTCCAAAGGTCCTCCGTTTCCTCAGGGTACTCGGCCACCTGCAGTCCCCACAGCTCCTTAGGGCATTTGTCTGATGGTTGTCCTGGCAGCTCTTCGGGGTACTCGTCTGTCTCCTCCAAACACAGGGCGCAGCTCCACGCAGGGCCTAGTCCAGGATCCTGTGAGATCCCAGCTCCCTGGAAGAGACGTCTGCTCCCTCTGGTGCTCAAACCCCGACTCAGCTCTGGGGCACTCCTTTGATACTTCCTGTCCTACCCTGGGACTTCTGGTGAGGGGGCGGGGCTTTATTTTTCTTTTCCCAGCTAGTAAGTGCACACTGGCTCGCAACATTGTTTATTGAAATTAAATAGAAAATGTGTGTCTAAATCTCCACAACTACTTTGAAAAGTTCATCCAGCCTTCATTATCTTTACAACATAAGCAAAGATAATATGGGGTTTGATCACAGAAGGGCCAAAACCAAAATCTTGAATCCCAACATCCTTGAACTTGAAAGCCAAAACTAAATCCCAAATTTTGCAAATGGACCTATTTTTATGATAGAAAGAACCAAAAACTTGAAGATACATACTTGCCATCTTTGGACTGTTTGAAATTTGCATTAGGATCTGAAATGGGAAGCTGGATCCACTTCAAGATTTGTTATAAAATAGCTTCTGTGACCATATAGTTACAATCCTATGAGATTTGGTGACAGGGAGGGCTCTGAAGCATCATGCCTACAGACTTCCCGTACACAAATCCACTCTATCCCAACAAACACAAAGGGCTTAGTTCAGAGTGAAATAAGGCTTACAAAAAGAATGTAAGAAAGACCATAGCAGAATGTTTGACACTGTTGGCTGGGATCCTTTACAAAAGCAAATGTATGTAGCATTACATCCGAAAAACTATGTTAACAAAGTGCTTAAGGTTGCAAAGTCAAGCACTCAAAAATTAGGAAATGCCAGAATTAAGGTTATCTGTGCAGAATTAATTTGGCTCCCTAGCTCAAATGCATTATGATACAGTCTATAATTACATGATTACATACTATTTTTTTCCACGGGGCCCCTGCCTCACTTAGTCCATGGGAGGCATTGAGAAGGCACAATTGGAGGAGGAATTCTGCTCAGTCCCTGCAGCTCCTGTATGGTGCATGATCCGTCATTGTGGAGATGGAGCAAACTCAGTTTAATGGGCACATAGCAGCTGTGAAGAGGATGGAGCATGCTCTCTGTAGATGGAATCTTAATAAAAGTTAGCTGCCAAACTCTAACAAATTTCTTTTAATCATGTGAAAACTGAGATTTTTCAGAGTTTTATAATTTGGCCATATTTGGGCGGATTTTCATGGGAAAGGCAAAAGACTCATTCCTGACACTAGGGCAACGCATCTGCCACATTTCAAATCCCTGCTCAAAAGCATGGGGGCACCAGAGGTTTGTAAAAATATGTTTATCCATATAAAAAAACAATGCTTAAACCAACTTATTTTTCCTAATCTTCATTCTCAGAAATGACTGAACTATTTTGGCTGAAACTTTCCAGAAAGATTAATCCTTACCCAGATACCCAATACAGAAACTTTCAGCATGAACAATTAAAGTTTGGCAAAGTTTATAAGGAAGTGAAAACAGGTCTTATAATGGAAAATGTTGGGCAACATTCACTGTAAGTGTCACTACCTGTGTCACCTATAATATATGTTCATGAAAGGCTAAACTATGAATCTTCAACTCAGATGTTATTTTCACTTTAACATAGGGATGTCCAAGCTGTAATCCACCAAAGGTACTGATAGATGTCTAAGTACCTTAAAAATGCCTCGGGAAAATACTCAGTATTAAATGGAATGAATTTATAACAAATGCCAAGATTTTCCAGAGAGTTCAACAATGCCTTATCTCTAAAGTTATCCAGAAAAGAAGATAGGAACTTTTGGGATATGTGTTAAGAATTAAGCTGGAGTATTTGCCATAGCATGTATGCCATTTGGCAACTGAAGGAAAGTGTAAAAGGGGCCTCCCAAGAGAATCCCTCTATCAAGCAGTAATTAGATACTAAAAACTTATGGAACTTAACAACATAGAAGACATGAAAAAAATCAGCCCAGAATAGGCAAGGATAGCTGAGTCTTGTTTGTACATTAAACAATGTCTGAAAGTGCAGGAAAAAATAAGATTTTTGCAGCTAAACACATACACAGTTATTTTGTGTCAATGGCTGTGGAAATGACAGAAAGTTCAAGTCCAGTTAATGCAACAAACTTATCATAGAATAACAGAGTTGGAAGGGACCTCTGGAGGTCATCTAGTCCAACCCCCTGCCCAGAGCAGGACCAATCCCAACTAAATCATCCCAGCCAGGGCTTTGTCAAGCCTGACCTTAAAAACTTCTAAGGAAGGGGATTCCACCACCTCCCTAGGTAACGCATTCCAGTGTTTCACCACCCTCCTAGTGAATTTTTTTTTCCTAATATCCAACCTAAACCTCCCGCACTGCAACTTGAGACCATTACTCCTTGTCCTGTCATCTGCTATCACTGAGAATAGTCTAGATCCATCCTCTTTGGATCCATCTTTCAGGTAGTTAAAAGCAGCTATCAAATCCCCCCTCATTCTTCTCTTCTGTAGACTAAACAATCCCAGTTCCCTCAGCCTCTTCTCATAATTCATGTGTTCCAGTCCCTAATCATTTTTGTTGCCCTCCTCTGGATGTTGTCCAATTTTTCCACATCCTTCTTGTAGTGTGGGGCCCAAAACTGGACACAATACTCCAGATGAGGCCTCACCAATGTCAAATAGAGGGGAACGATCACATCCCTCGATCTGCTGGTAATGCCCCTACTTATAAACCCCAAAATGCCATTTGCCTTCTTGGCAACAAGGGCACACTATCGACTCATATCCAGCTTCTCGTCCACTGTCACCCCTAGGTCCTTCTCTGCAGAACTGCTGCCTAGCCATTCGGTTCCTAGTCTGTAGTGGTGCATTGGATTCTTCCGTCCTAAGAGCAGGACTCTGCACTTGTCCTTGTTGAACCCAAGAAATTGTTGTACCCAAGAAATTGTTGAATTTCTTTTGGCCCAATCCTCCAATTTTTCTAGGTCCCTCTGTATCCTATCCTACCCTCCAGCATATCTACCACTCCTCCCAGTTTAGTGTCATCCGCAAACTTGCTGAGGGTGCAATCCACACCATCCTCCAGATCATTAATGAAGATATTGAACAAAACCGGCCCCAGGACCGACCATTGGGGCACTCCGCTAGATACTGGCTGCCAACTAGACATGGAACCATTGATCACTACCCATTGAGCCCAACAATCTAGCCAACTTTCTACTCACCTTGTAGTGCATCCACCCAGCCCATACTTCTTTAACTTGCTGACAAGAATACTGTGGGAGACCGTGTCAAAAGCTTTGCTAAAGTCGAGGAATAACACGTCCACTGCTTTCCCTTCATCCACAGAACCAGTTATCTCATCATAGAAGGCAATTAGATTAGTCAAGCATGACTTTCCCTTGGTGAATCCATGCTGACTGTTCCTGATCACTTTCCTCTCGTCTAAGTGCTTCAGACTTGATTCCTTGAGGACATGCTCCATGATTTTTCCGGGGACTGAGGTGAGGGTGACTGGCCTGTAGTTCCCAGGGTCCTCCTTCTTCCCTTTTTTTAAAGATGGGCACTACATTAGCCTTTTTCCAATCTTCCGGGACTTCCCCCGATCACCATGAGTCTTCAAAGATAATGGCCAATGGCTCTGCAATCACATCCACCAATTCCTTTAGCACTCTCGGATGCAACACATCCAGCCCCATGTACTTGTGTACATCCAGTTTTTCTAAATAGTCCCAAACTTATATATGTATAATATATAAACTTCATATATTTAATATGGGATGAGACATTTTGACTTATGGAGCTCCCACTAAGGGACCCAAACTCAGCTGCCTGGAGGCACTAGATCCTGGCACATCAACCCACCTTTAATTCTGCATATACAAACCCTAAAAACAGGAAAGATATGAGCTCTCATTTAGCACAGAATTGAGATGTTGAGAACAAAACTAATCAAAGAACCAGAGGACATAAAGAGATGAAATTATTTAATTGCCTGTAAACCAATCCTAAGAGCCTGGGTATCACACAAGAGGAATTGGAATTGTTCATTTACAAGCATAAATTTGATCTAGTTGGTATTTACTGAAAACTGCTGCGATGATTTGCATGATTAGAATGTTAAAATCAATGGTTATAACCTATTTAGGAAGGATTGAATGGGAAAAAAGAACGGGGACTGGCACTCTATGTCAAAAATGTCATTACCTGTTTCTGAGTCAATAACAACTTGGAAGAAAATGAATTTGAATCATTATGGATCAATGTCCTAACAGATAAAAGAAAAGGAGTACTTGTGGCACCTTAGAGACTAACCAATTTATTTGAGCATGAGCTTTCGTGAGCTACAGCTCACTTCATCAGATGTTTACCGTGGAAACTGCAGCAGACTTTATATACACACAGAAATCATGAAACAATACCTCCTCCCACCCCACTGTCCTGCTGGTAATAGCTTATCTAAAGTGATCAACAGGTGGGCCATTTCCAGCACAAATCCAGGTTTTCTCACCCTCCACCCCCCCACACAAATTCACTCTCCTGCTGGTGCTAGCCCATCCAAAGTGACAACTCTTTACATAATCAAGTCGGGCTATTTCCTGCATAGATCAAGGTTTTCTCACATCCCCCCCACCCCCATACACACACAAACTCACTCTCCAGAGTGAGTTTGTGTGTGTATGGGGGTGGGGGGGATGTGAGAGTTTGTGTGTGTATGGGGGTGGGGGGGATGTGAGAAAACCTTGATCTATGCAGGAAATAGCCCGACTTGATTATGTAAAGAGTTGTCACTTTGGATGGGCTAGCACCAGCAGGAGAGTGAATTTGTGTGGGGGGGTGGAGGGTGAGAAAACCTGGATTTGTGCTGGAAATGGCCCACCTGTTGATCACTTTAGATAAGCTATTACCAGCAGGACAGTGGGGTGGGAGGAGGTATTGTTTCATGATTTCTGTGTGTATATAAAGTCTGCTGCAGTTTCCACGGTAAACATCTGATGAAGTGAGCTGTAGCTCACGAAAGCTCATGCTCAAATAAATTGGTTAGTCTCTAAGGTGCCACAAGTACTCCTTTTCTTTTTGCGAATACAGACTAACACGGCTGTTCCTCTGAAACCTAACAGATAAAGGATAGGATGGGGTATTCATAGGTGTCTGCTACAGACCACCAAATCAACTAGGGAACAGGGCTACCATCTCCTTAAACACCTATCTATACTCAGTAGGAAAAAAAAGCTGTGTGACCATGGGAGTCTTAAATTTAAATAACATGCTGGAAGTCTTATTCTGCTTAATTTCTTAATATTAAAGATGACAATTTCCTAATTGAAACTGTTGCATCTAACATGGGGGAATTCTACTGTTAGGATATAGATATTCAGGCCTGTCTGCAAAGGCCTGTACTTTAAGAATTTAGGGGTATTCTTATCACTTGGCTAGTTCTAGAGGTATAAAAGAAAGAATCAAAATCACTGTCTGCTGGTGTAAGGGCCTTCTCTTACTGTGACAGTTTGAGGCCCTGTTCTTAGGCTAAGGCCTTTGGCTAAGCAGCAGAGGCAGCCATAAGCTGGGAAGCGAACAGTCACATCCTCACATTCCAAACTAGTCACATTGAAATAAGGTGCTATTGGGCTGTCAGGCACTATCAGGACAGGATTGTATTCCTATCACCTCCAGAGAAAGGGAAGTGCCTAGAAAATGTAGTTTGATAGCATCCTGTCTAGCAAGAACTTAGTCAAACTTAGTTTGATAGCATCCTGTCTAGCAAGAACTCACTTATCAATAGCTGGGATGTGAAATCCTCACTTCTGTATTGTTTTGTCATTATAGTTCCCACTTTGCTATTGTTTGTCTGTATAATCTCTGTCTGGTTCTGTGATTGTTTCTGTCTGCTGTATAATTAATTTTGCTGGGTGTAAACTAATTAAGGTGGTGGGATATAATAGGTTAGCTAATCATGTTACAATATGTTAGGATTGGTTAGTTAAATTTCAGTAGAATGATTGGTTAAGGTATAGCTAAGAATAATACTATATAAATTAGGGGCAAACAGGAAGTAAGTTGGGATTCGAAAATAAGGAAAAAGGAACTTGTATTTAAGCTTGCTGGAAGTTCACCCCAATAAACATCGAATTGTTTGCACCTTCGGACTTCGGGTATTGTTGCTCTCTGTTCATGCGAGAAGGACCAGGGAAGTGGGAGAGTGAAGGAATAAGCTCTCTAACATCTACATTAGACTTTGTCTTGACAGATAAGGAGTAACTGATCACAGAACTAAAAATGAATGGTAATTTAGGTACAAGTGATCATGACTTAATCACAATAATATGCAAACAGAATAAATTAGCAATATGTATATTTGCTACTTTAAAACGGCCAGTTTCACATAGTTGAAAACAATTATGAGCCAAATCAGCTGTGAGGAAGAATTTAATCACAAAAAATGTGAATGATAACTCAGAATTGCTGAAGAACAATTTACTAGATGCCCAAAAAGCCACAACTGAGAAAGAAGACGCTACTGGTAAACAAAAAAATGACCTGGAGAAGCAGAGGCAGCTGTAAAAAATTATATTATACAACAAATGGAAGAAAGGGGAAATTTATAGCAAAGAATATGACTCAGAAGCTAAGAATTATAGAAAATTGATAAGGGAAGCAAAGGGACAAAAGGAGAACTCCATGGCCTGCAGAGTTGAGGCAATAAAAAGGAATTTAAGTATATTAGGAACAAAATGAATCCTAACAATAGTACTGGTTCATTACTAGGTGGAAATGGTAGAATGAACAATAAGAATGCAGAAAAGGAAGAGTTGTTCAATAAATATTTGTTTTGTATTTGGGGAGGAAAAACAGACGATGTAATCATATCACATGATAACTCTTTTCATTCCTCTAGTACCTCTGGAAGATGTTAAAGAGCAGCTATAAAGTTAGATATTTTAAAATCAGCAGGTCCACATAACATGTATCACACATCCACAGGATCGGTGTTATGATCCCAGCTTTGGAACAGTTTTTAGGAGGAACCTCTTCAGTGTGCCAGACCTCCTAGAGGTCTGACTCATCTTCCAGGTAAGCCATGTGGCCTCACCACCTCCTTAGACTGGACCTGTGAGCCTTCAGAACTCCTGCTTCACACCATGAGTTCCATTCAGCAAGTCCAACTGAGACAGATTCCTGATGGAGACTTGTACTCTCTTCAGTGATTAATGCACCTCACCAACCATTTACAGTGACACTCAAACAGTGCTGTCAAAACAGTAGTGCAGTAGTCCAGTTCATTAACAGGAATACTGCATAGGAAGTCCTTAGGTTAGCACAGATAAATTAAGGTTAAAGCATAGCCCATTCTGGTTAATCCAGAGCCCAGCCAAGCTGTAGTGCAGGGCCATCCCTAGCTATTTTGGTGCCCTACACGGTGGGTGGGGGGCACTTCCTGCTGGAAGTGGAGTGACCTGGCCGCAGCCTCTCCACTCCCCTGGCTCCCAGGCTTTGGGGGAGGGGGGAACCGCCCCTCAGCTCTTGCCAGCGGCACAGCTGGCAGTCAGCGGAGCGGAGCAGGCTGGGGCTGGGTTGCTCTACTTACCGGTGAGTGCAGGCCTGACCACTTCTGGAGTCCTCGGGGGAGTGGTGGCAGAGCAGGGCGGGAAGAGGGGCAGGGGCTGGGGTGGAGCAGGGGCAGGGGTTTTGTAGAAGGGGTGGAGTGGGGGCAGTGGTGGAGCAGGGGTGGGAAGAGGCGGGGCTAGGGCGGGGGCCATGGGGAAGACGTGGGGTTGGGTCAGAGCAAAAAAAAAACAAAAACAAAAACCCAGAGCACAGAGTTGTAGAGGATAAATTACCTAAGAAAATCCAAAAATGTAAAACGATACCTCACTAAAAAGAATGTTTCTGGCTCAAAGCATAAGAATGGCCGTACTGGGTCTGACCAAAGGTCCAATTAGCTTAGTATCCTGTCTTCCGACAGTGGCCAATGCCAGGTGCCTCAGAGGGAATGAACAAAACAAGTAATCATCAAGTGATCCATCCCCTGTCGCCTATTCCCAGCTTCTGGCAAACAGAGACTATGGACACTGTCCCTGCTGATCCTGGCTAATAGTCATTGGTGGACCTATCCTCCAGGAATTTATCTAGTTCTTTTTTGAACCCTGTTATAGTATTGGCCTTCACAACATCCTCTGGCAAGGAGTTTCACAAGTTGACTGTGTGTTGTGTGAAAAAATACTTCCTTTTGTTTGTTTTAAACCTGCTGCTTATTAATTTCATTTGGGGACCCCTAGTAATTGTGTTATGAGAAGGAGTAAATAACACCTTAAATAAAGTTATTTACACCAGTCATGATTTTATAGACCTCTATCATATCCCCCCCTTAGTCGTCTCTTTTCCAAGCTGAAAAGTCCCAGTTTTATTAATCTCAAATTCCACTCAAATTCCAAGTGAATACGTGGCAGCCAAATCAATCAGAAATGCCAGAGCTGAAGAGAATCAAATGGCTACCAAAGCCGACATTGTGGAGATGATCTCTGAATTTAAGGTCATGAGAGATGATCTGATGACCAAGTTTCTCACAATGAATAAGGAAATTACTGACTTGGAAGCGTGAGTCATAGTGCTAGAGAGTGGCCTAAGAGAAGCAAGCGGCTGCTTCGCACTGATGGAGTAAAAAGAGAGGGAGAGATACAGCTTAAATTGGACATTACAGAAAACAGATCAAGAAGGAACAATATCAGTATTGAGAACTGTTTGAAACTGCTGAAGGAGGAAACCCAAACTGGTTTGTAAAAACATTAATTGTGGAGTTGTTACATCTGAATTCTCTGGAAGGGAGCACACAGTGGAGGGAGCACACAGAACACTGCTCCTGCTACCTGGACCTCATTGTGAAATTTCAGGATTATCAGCAGAAAAAAATAATTATGAAGAAAGCCAGAGAGCATTCAGAGCTCATACTCAAAGCCCACAAGCTGTAAATTTTCCATGACCTTTCTGCCCTAACTTTAAAAAATAGAAGAGAACTGGCAGGGATTACAGTAGCACTCAGATGCACAGATATCCACTACAGATGGGGATTCCCATTTAAATTCTTATTCAGCTTCCAAAATCAGTATTATATAATAAGGGACTAAACAAGGAAAAAATACCCCAAGTCACTTGGGATAAAAATCCAAATCTCAGATGCAAGAAGACTCTTGGGAGGCAGTAACTACAGATAAGCTGCTGAAACAATCTTGGCAAATGGTGAAACCCAGGAAAAAGAAGGCAAGGAAAGAAAAGACAAAACAGAAAACTCTAGAGACCAAACTAGCAATGGAAGAAGTGAAGCTGAACAAGAGAACTCAAATATCTGAGTAGTAATCCAAAGAATAACCAGAAGGGACTAACCAGAAGGAATAAGCAGCTGAAGTGTAACTATAGTAATATGATAAAGAAAATAGTATAAAACTTATTTTAATTGGGTTGATCAGTAATATTTATGTTCTGTATTTCAAAACATAGCCAAAATAAAGGAGAATAAGATGGGAGTGGGGGAGGATTTTAAGGTTGGAGGAGATTGGAGAAGAATTGAGAGGGGAAGGGGAGGAGCCTTTAGGGGTTCTGTTAAATCCTCTCCATAACTCAAATGATCAGATGGCCATCTGTCCCTAAGGGCGAGGGTCAAGATCCCATAGGTGGAGAATATATCTCCTTTGGATTGCAAGAGAAGCAGTCCACGTGCTTATGGGGAGAGTACAGGCATTAGGGCTCAGCTGTCATTTGGGGGGCTGTTTCACATGTTGGTATTTCATTTGTGGATTTCAAGTAAGGGTAACACAAAAGGGAAGACGGTACAAGAGCAATGTATTATTGCGCCAGTTAAGAACAATCAGCAAAAGATAGGTACACACCATAATGAAATATGTGCTCCTTTTGCCACTCATTATAAAAATCTCTATTCCTAGATATTCCAAGATCTGAAATTATTCAAAAATATCTGGTAGTAGCAAACTTGCCAACAATAAAAAAAATATTAAAGAAACTTTAGATAGAGAAATAACGGAACAAGAAATCCAAGAGGCAATAGCATGTATGAAAAGTAGTAGAACTCCATGACATGATAGCTTTCCAGCTGAATTTTACAAGTTATTTAAGGAGGTATTAGTGAGTCCTTTGAGAGGTACTATCAATGGTATCCTGTTAACAAAGGAACTTCCACAACCTATGAAAGAAGCTACTGTTGTGCTTCTCCCTAAAGATGGAAAAGACCTTACTTTATGCAGTTCTCATAGGCCAACATCTCTGTTGAATCATGACAAAAAGATTTTAGCAAAAATACTAGCTAGCCAATTGCTCTCAGCTCTTATAAATCCAGATCAAACTGGATTTGCTAAGGATAGACAGAAGTCCGACAATATTCGGAGAGTACTTGGAATCATCCATAATGCCAGATCAAAAAAAGATCCATTTCTCTTGTCTTCTCTAGATGCAGAAATAGCCTTTGATAGCATAGAGTGGAACTTTCTGTTTCAAGTTCCTTAAATGGATAACTGCTCTTTGCATCAGTCCAGTAGCAGCTGTGTGAGTTAATGGGGCTAAATCTCCCCTGTTCTTCAAACACATAGAGGAACGAGGCTGGGATATCCATTGTCTCCTTTACTTTTTGTGCTGGTCATGGAGTCTTTTGCACAGAGGATAAGGCACAATGAATCGACGACAGGAATAAAATTTACAGGAATACACCAGCAAATACCATTATATGCAGATGATGTAATATTATTTTCATCTAAATCAAATATTTTCCTAAAATTAGTTTCTAAAGAAATCCAGGATGTTGGGAAAGTATCCGGAATTCAAACCTCAAAAACCTAGAAGAGCTCTAGGATTTAAAACGTCAAGCCATTGAAAATGCATGAAAAAGGTGTGGAGTACTGGAGGAAGTATGCAATTTCTTGGTTGGGATGATTAGCCACAGTCAAAATGAATATTCACCAAGGATAGCTTTCTTGTTTGTAATTATGCCAGATAAAACCCTAGAAGGAATACAGAGGATGTGGTTAGAATTGCTATGGAATAAGAGAAGACCCAAAGTGAGGGCAGATACTTTGTACAGGCTCATTAAACAAGGTGGACTAGCTGGTCCAAATATTTTACGGTACTATCGAGCCAGCCATGTCAAAGCAGTGGTGGGCTGGGGTCGCTCTAACCCAGGCAAATACTGGGTCTTTATTGAACAAGAAAACTGAGGCAGTGTGAACATCACTAAGCTACCATGAATAATGATAAAAAATCATGCCCTCCATAAATTTATACACATCCTTTCACAAAGGCTGCTCTGTGGGTTTGGAATAGAACTAGAGATAAGATCAGGTTTTCCCCCCCACCACCACCACCACTGAAACCTATAGCAAATAATTCAGATCTTAACCAGAAAGCTTCAAAGATGGGGGAAGCCATGGAATACACATGGTTGTCCAGCTATTCAGTAAAGAAAGTTTTCTAACTTAGAGATCAAAATTAACTTTTACTGGCCCGCTCTCCTATGGTACCAGTACTTTCAAATCAGGCCGAATGTTTCTTAGTTTTCTAGAGAACTTGTTCTATATGGAAAGCTAACTTTAATAGAAGTGATGGTGTCTGGTCAATTAGGAAACAGAGAAAAATTATAACTGATTTATATTAATCTCTGCAAACAGCTTTCCTAACAAAAAAGTGTCCATATATGAAACGCTGAGAAAGGGCTGTGGATAGACAAATTATCCCAGAGGAATGGGATTTGGTCTAGAAAAGAGGGCCAGCAAACTCAGTCTGTAGCACAATAAAAGAAAATACAGTTTCAATGATACCTCACACCAGACAGGTTAATATATAAATATAGATTGATTGGAGATAAAGTTGGAGAAAATGTGGGGAAAGAGGAGATTTTACACATATATGGTGGACATGTCCAGACATTAGAACATATTGGGATGCAATCCATAACCAAATATCACAAAATTGTGGGATATTTATTACCAAATGTTCTTTTGGTAATCATTCTGGGGCTTTCAAGTGGGAATGGTCACACAAAAACAAATGACGAACTAATTTTTTCATTAGCTAATAGTTGCTCTTCTATTGGTAGCCTCTCATTGGAAAAATTAAAAATAGCCCAACTATTGAGGAATGGTTCAAAAAATATGGGAGGTTGTGGTTATGGAAAAATTAACACACCAAATATCTACACAGCAAAATACACAAAGGACAGACAGATACTTAGATATTTGGTTACCTTTTATTCAGTCCTTAAACAAAGTATATTCTTCACTTGCAAAACAAACAAACAAAAAAACCCCAGCGCACTTGTCCAATTTTTTTGAATATTAACATGTGATAGACATAGAGGTTTGTTAAATATGTGTGTATCAAGATTTTACTCAATATAATAAAGTCTCTAGAAATTACATAGGTGTTGTAATGATGCTCAATCTGTAATATAACAGTCTGTTACACAAAATGATCTGATGACAATATTCCTGTATTATGTCTCTTTAAACAAAAGCTAATTGTTGTAATGACTGTTTTGTTGCTGATATTTATATGGCAAGGATTTGTAAACCTATTTCCTAAATAAATAGTTAAAAAATCCTAGAATGATATAAAATTAACATAACACACAATAAATGGATTAAAATTTGGCTAACTGATAGTGTCAGAATGTAATTGTAAATGGGGAATCATCATTGAGAGAGTGTTTTTGTAGTGGGGTCCTGCAGGGATTGGTTCTTGACCCTACACTAATTAACATTTTATCAATGACCAGGAAGAAAACATAAAATCATCACTAATAAAGTTTGTAGATGACACAAAAATTGGGGAAGTGGTAAATAATGAAGAGGACAGATCACTGAAACAGAGCTATCTGGATTGCCTGCTAAATTGGGCTCAAGCAAATAACATGTGTTTCAATATGGCCAAATGTAAATGCATACATTTAGGAACAAAGAATGTAGGCCATACTTAGAAGATGGGAGACTGTGATCTGGGAAGTAGCAACTCGGAAAAAGATTTGCTAATAATCAGCTGAACATGAGCCCTTAGGGTGACACTATGGCCAAAAGGACTAAACGCAATCCTTGTTTGCATAAACAGAGGAATCCCGATTAGAAGTAGAGAGGCTATATTACTTCTGTATTTGGCACTGGTGTGACTGCTGCTGGAATATTGTGTCCTGTTCTGGTGTGCACAATTCAAGAAGGATGTTGATAAATTGGAGAGAGTTTAGAGAAGAGCCAAGAGAATAATTAAAGGATTAGAAAACATGCATTGTAGTGATAGACTCAAGGAGCTCAACCTATTTAGCTTAATAAAGAGAAGGTGAAGGAGTGAGCTGATTACAGTCTATAAGTAGCTACAGGGTGAAGAAATATTTAGCAATGAGTTCTTCAGTCTAGCTGACAAAGATATAACATGATCCAAAGGCTGGAAGGTGAAGCTATACAAATTCAGACTAGAAATAATGTGTACATTAACTGTGAGGGTAATTAAGCAGTGGAGCAATCTACAAGTGGTCATGACGGATTTTCCATCTCTGGCAAATGTTAAATTCAAATTGGATAGTTTTCTAAAAGATATGTTCTAGGAATTATTTTGGGGACTTTTTATAGCCTGTTTAATACAGGAGGCCAGACTAGATGATCACAGTGATCTCTTCTGGCATTGGAATCTATGAAAACATGTGATCCAATGCCCAAGAATATCGAGAAAGTACCCACAGTCTGTCTTGCCTAGCTTCTAAATCCTTCCACTTTCCCTGATGTTCTGTGTTGTAAAGGTAGTTCACTAGATGCTTTTCATTGCCTTCTTTAACTCTGGGTCCTATGAAACCCAAGGCTAGCCCTTCATCAAGGCTTTTTATGATATTTTTATATAACTTACACAGTAAAACTGCAGCACCTTCTCAGACATCCCCTATCCATGTTAAATTCAAATAATTTAGAAATCCTCCAAATTTTCCAAAATCAATACATTAATCAAGGCACAAGGACTTCATCTTTGTCTCTCGATTCACTCTCTCCTTGCAATGATTATAATGGAAGACAATGCAGAACCTGATGCCTGTCTTGCCCGATTTTATACATGTTGCATGTAACATTGTGCACAGTCGCTCTATACTAGCTAATTTTCCAAGAAAGCAAAAGTGAGGGAATATTCATTCCCCTGCAAACTTTGTTTGCTGGGATTGGAGCCAAGTCTTAGAAATTTCCTGAGGCAACTTCCCTGGACTTGACCTGGCGTATGGCCACCAAACATCTCTGGTGCTCCAATGCCTCCTTGTCCAATTTATCACTGACGTGAAAACAGTTAATCATGGCTTGGCACAGGAAACTTTGTTCAATAAGGGACATCAGGAAGCAACGCTGCCAGCCTCAGTGTAAATTCATTGCCAGTGTTTAGCACCAAATGAATGGTGTAATTTTACTGCTGTCACATAGCTTCACTTTATTTTTCAAATACCCAACCTGGGGTGCCTTGTTAGCATATGTTAGATAAACCATTTTTCTTTTGTTATAAAGGATTTCATTTGGCAGGATGTCTAGTGTTTTTTGTAAGCATCCCTGAATGAAAGCTGTACTGGACAGGACTTGTGACAAGGAGGAAACTCATCTTTTCTCTGCTTCTTACGACAGTGTTTTCAGCAAGGCATTCACATGACAAAAAGGAACATTGATGCAACCTTTATAAGACCTGACCATGGAAGGTCAGTCCTTTTCTGTGGATTCTGTTCAGTTTTACATTACTTTGATGGTTAATGATGCAATATAGCATACTTGGAGCTAGTCAAGAATGGGGGAGGAGGGCATATTTGTAAATATTTTGAGAACATTTTCATTATAAAGTTTTCTCTATTTTACAAAATGTTTGAGATTTTTTTCTTTTTCCTCCTTTCTCCTTATCTTCCCTTCTTTTCCTCCTTCTTCTTCTTTTTCCATTTTTCCATTGAAAACAGGGGAAATAAGGGGAAACACACACCAAAAGTGGATTCCCCCATCATCATTTTCTACTTGAAAACCAACAATGTAAAACAACACAAATTTGTCACAAAATACATGTTCTTGTCAGCAAAATTAATACTGACTTTTCATACTAATAGGGCTAGTCTGCAGTACCACGCTACATCTGGTGATGATGAGCTATGCCAGCAGGAGAGCGCTTTCCTGTAGGCATAATTACTCCATGTCAATCAGAGGCAGAATCTATGTTGGCGGGAGAGTGTCTCCCACTGACTTAGTGCTGGTGTGGGCAGCGCTTAGGTCGATGTAACCTGCGGCGCTCAGGGGTCTGGCTCTTTGACACCTCTGAGCAATGTAAGTTATATCGACTTAAGCTGTAGTGTAGACAAGTGCATAGTGAGCCAATCAGTTGAGTAAAAAGGTGCCATTTATACAGATTGAATTTTCATAATACACCCACACCATTAACTGTTGCTGTTCACTGAAATGTGGCCCCATGGTGTGTAAAATAACCACTCAATATCACATAGATCTCATTGATCTTAACATTTCACAGAAACACAGCTAGAATTCCTTAAGGATTTTGATAGGCATCATATTTTTGGTGAAAGGTTGCTTGATTGGCTCTTTATAGTAATGAACAGAGCTGAAATAATTTAAAAAATACTTACAAGTAGAAATGGGCTCAAGCCACAAAATTTGGATCCAGACTCAGAACCAAACTTTCTCAAAGTTTCAGGATTTTGGGATCCATGGTTTTAGTTTGGGCCCATCTGTACTTGTAAATATACTTAATACTTATATTTTACTTCAGGGCTACATTGCAAACCTTACATTTGGTGACTGTATATCTTTTTGGCTGTCTCCATGTACATACAGGAGAACACCATATAATATCTTTAAATTCCAATTTCTTTGCTCTTCTTTCTGTCCAATCAGCTCTTTTCCTCTTCTAGCTGCTAACTCCCTTTTTCTGTGTCAATATTCCCCTGAGAACCAAATCAGTCATATTATAGTTTATCTGTACTTCATGAGTCTGTTATTAATCATATGAACTCCCTTTACCATGGTGTTTCTTTTATTTCCATACTTTTCTCCAATTGCTTTTTCAGCCTTTTATTACTGTTTGTAAATATTGGTAAAATTCCTCCTCTCTGTGCTATGAGGTAAGGGGTGAGAAAAGCTGCAGGTCAGGTTTGGAGGAATGGAAGAAGGGATGCCAGCTCCACAGCGTTCCCTCTGGACCCTCACTGACCTAGCAGAAGCATCTTTATGTACATTTATCAGTGCACTGCAAGTGGGACTCGATAGGCAGGGGTGGAAGAGACTAGAGGCAATATCCAGCATTATTCTGACTGAACTTTGAAGGTATGTCCCATACACACTTACTACTGATCTTTTCACATTAATTTACACCAGTTCCCCCATGAGATGTGCAACAAGGGAAGCAGCAGTCAGGGACACCATGAAAGCACAGTTGTTGGGAGCAGGCAGTGGCTTCCACAAAGATAGCCGTGGCCACTGGTGGACTCCTGAGCTCTGTCGGTTTCAGGGACATATCTTACCTTCCCATATGGCAGAGGGAGAAGACACTCTTCCTTTGAGGTAACTATAAGTCAGATCCTCTGAGACTAAACTGTTGAGATTTTCTTGTCACATACATGAAAATAACCACATGGAGGACAATTTGGCCCTCTATGATTAAGGTATCTTATCTTCAGTTTATGCTCCACATCTCCAGCTATATATTATATATCCAATCATTTGTACTGAATTAATGACGTGCTGCAACACTACACTATACATTGTTGTTTAGAACGTATAGATTCTTGCTTATATACTGCAAATTGAGACATTTAATTTCAGAGTAGGGTTTTTCATTGTATGCAGTGGACCTCCCTTTCATGTTATTATTGACAATATGTGAATTGCTTTCTTCTTTTTCTAGACTTGTGCCCATTGATAAATGTAACTGTGTGGCTGGCGAAGCAGGGGGCCGGAGTACATTCATGAGCAGAAGGCAATGTATAAAGAACCTTTCCTGTAGAACCTTTTCTGCCCACCCAAGTCAGAAGAGAGCTTTCAGAAGCCATCACTTTATGAGTGTTCACAGATGAAAACTGATTAGTTTGTATTTGCACACTTGAATCTAGATGGAATGAATTCCACCATTTCTGACTACAACTTTTCATGGCTAAATGGATGGGATTCTGCCTCTAAAAAAAATTGGGGCCTGATTTTATTAGTAGTACTGACAGCAAACATTTATATTATAATAGCACCTATAAGCCCCTATCAAGATTGGAGCCCCATTGTGCTAGGTGATGCATAAATACAGAAATGAGACAATCCCTGTCCCAAAGGCTATGCACCTAGATGAGGGGATCGGGATATAAGACACAAGAAATTGAATATAGTGAAAAGCTGCATCTGCTTGGGTAGTTCCATATTTTATTTTCATTTGACACATGCTGAACTCCTATTGGTTTCAGCAAGGAGTTCTGCATATAGAAGGCTTGCGGCACTGAGCACTAAATTTGTGTGTATATGGAACTTTTCCCATTTGGCAGAAAAAAATAAATAGTCAATATTTTGTCATGTTTAGCTGTTCCAGACTGTGTAAGGAGAGATGCCACTGACCAAAGAAGGGGCCTGATCTCACAAGTTGTTGAGCACTTCCTGTGGTATCAGGACATCCTTAATTGTGCTGGGCTCAGCTGCTAGTCCCTACTGGATTTGGGAGGACGGGACTTCCTCTTCCTCCGCACGGCATCCAGGGCCGGGTCAGACCCACCTCTAGATTCCCCTCCCCCGCCCCCACTGCAGGAAGCTCTGCAAGCTCCCCCTCCTGCCTGCTTCCTGCACCCATTGTTCCTCAGCTGCAGGGAGCTGCTCTCCCATCCACCCAACCTTGATGCATCCAGATCCCCTCATACCCAGACCCTCCCATTGAAACTCACCCCTCAGACTCAGAACCTACCAGATGAGCCCCACTCACCCTGGATCACCCAGACAAGCCACCCACACCTGGATCCCCACCCCACCAAGTCCCAACTAACTGCAGCTGGATCCTCACCCCACTGAGTCCCACTCCCCCAGCATCTGGATCCCCCACTGAATGCCCAACACCCAGGGCCCCCTGCCAAGCTCTATCTTCCCCCACCTAGACCCCCCACCTAGACCCCCCACCTAGACCCCCCACTTAGCCCCAACTACCTTCACCTGGACCCCCCTGCAGAGTCCCATTACTGTTGCACCCAGAACCCCCCAACAAGCCCCCATACATCCAGATCCGCCCCCATACCTGGATCCCCCACTGACCCACCCACATCCAGATTGCCCCCACACAGAACCCTCTCAACCCACACCTGGATCCCCCCCCACACTAAGCTCCTCCACATTTGGACCCTGCCATGCTGAGCCTGCCTGCCCATACCTGGTGCACCTGGCATGGAGGGGCAGGGCCATGGGGAGTTTCTGGGGCAGGCCCGGCCTTTGCTTTGTGTCAGGGTTGGGTGCAGCCTCACTGCTGAGTCCATGTCCCGAGCTGGAGGAGCTGCAAAGTGATCTCCTACCTCCATGCAGTCAGTGGCCTGTGCTCCCCGATGCCATGCTGGAGCCTCCACATTTATTTGACAAATACATTTTGCAGAATTTTAAAATAATGTGCACAGAATTTTTAATTTGTGATGCAGAATGCCCTCAGGAGTAATTGTTATAGATGCTTTGAAGGCACTGGATTGAGAAAGGAGTAGCACACAGCTGCACTATCACAGAACCATTGGCCAGGCACTGTGCCTACAATTCTCCCCGAGCACCTCTATACCACTAGGATGGGGCAGTGTATTATTGAATCATTCCTTTACAAGACGGAACATTCTTCCCCTTCTTGCCCAGCCAGCACCACCTTTGTGGGAGAATCATCTCAGTTTCAGACCCGAGCTCCTCTCCAATGGCATAAGATCCAGATAGATCTCATGCTCACATGCAGAAGAGTGCATTACTCCACTCACAGTTGCCTACTAAGGCACAATATAGCCCCATCATAGGAGTCACAGATGATATTTGCCTTTACTATCTCTCAAACATATGTTTAACAGCTGTGTTTTCTTTGCTTAATTGGATAAGTAACGTGCAAATCCAGTGTGCTACCTTAAAATGAGCAAAACTGGAGAAATCTGGAAGGGCCTCAAGAAAAAACAAAACAAAAGGAATTATTTTTAGAACACTGCAGAATGGTTTATAAGAACTGCATACAGCTTCTTTTAGTAAATGTAGTAATAAAGGTTCATTGATTAAAAGAAATTGGCTCTATTGCTCATAATAGCATCTCATTGATTGAAAAGCATTGCCTATAATGGTTTCCTTCAAAGCACCATCTGTTATGTATTAACCTTTCAGCCTTCAGAATCATGGGATATGAATTTCTTGCTCAAACTACTGGTCAGATGACCCATCCATGACATTTAATAAATTGCACCTACTGCACATAGATTCAGGATTTCATAAAAACAGGGAGAAACGCATTATGAAAACGGCAGATTTTTCATGACGTATGGTAGAATTGAATCCTTTATGTTAAAATACAAAATCAGCAAGACCAGGGGCGAAGTTCAGTCTCATTAAAGGTACCAATCAAATATTAATCAGCCAGACTTTAATGGCAAATAGTGATGCAGTGATTCAGCTTTGAATCTAGCATGTCTAGTCTTTCAGGCAAAAATAGATAAACACAAGACGATTTCTAATTTCATCTTTGTACAATTTAGAATGGTTCATACATCTACTAAGATATATATTCATCTATTTAAGTTCATACACATAAGCTCATCTTTCACAAAACATTTTTCCAGTTTTTAAAATTCTGAGGAATTACAGTGGCTTATTAATTATTGTTATTAGGGGACCAACATGTTGGTAATAAAATCAGAGTTTCGGTCATATCACTGTAAATGATTGTCCGGTCTGTTTTCTTGCAAAAATAATTTTTACCTTTTCTCTTTTCATTCTTTATAAAAATTCCTTGTTCATTTTAGATTTGCCTCTAATCTAGTTTAAGTATAATTGAAATGGGGGAGGGACTTTTAAAGTTAAAAGCCAGTTTGTTTTCTTCTTTAATAAGTCATGGTTCAAAAAGAATTAAATGCCTTTCCTCTTGAATATTTATGGTATGAACAACAATGTTTTAACCCTTGAAGAAGCACATCTTTGTCACTATACACTAGATTAACTAATATTCAAATCTTGACCGGAGAATTAATGAACCTATAATTAAAAATAAAATGGATTTCAAAAAGTCCTAATAGGTTTGCTGGGGATTCCAATTCAATTAATCTTAGTCAGGTCTTAGCGGCTTCTTGCATTAATAGAGTCAGACTGTATCCAGATAGGTTTTAATTAGTTTACAGAGTTAGTGATTGCTGCTGCTCATAATGGGGATATAAGTGGTGCAGGAAAAAAAACCTCTCAGATAATCAAACACTGTACATTTAATAGAGGAATCTGCTGAAGTGCTAGCATAGTGGCTCACGCTGAACAAGGTGGGGAAGGAGAGAAACAGAATGAGGAAGAAAAGAGACATACATAAAGAGAAAGACTGAGAAAGAAAGAGAGCTAGGATGGCTCACACTCAACAAGGTGGGCAGGGAGAAAAGCAGGAACAAGGAAGATAAGAGACATATGTAAAGAGAAAGACCTAGCCCTGGTCTACACTAGGACTTTAGGTCGAATTTAGCAGCGTTAAATTGATGTAAACCTGCATCCGTCCACACAATGAAGCCCTTTATTTCGACTTAAAGGGCTCTTAAAATCGATTTCCTTACTCCACCCCTGACAAGTGGATTAGCGCTTAAATCGACCTTGCCGGCTCGAATTTGGGGTACTGTGGACACAATTCGATGGTATTGGCCTCCGGGAGCTATCCCAGAGTGCTCCATTGTGACCGCTCTGGACAGCACTCTCAACTCAGATGCACTGGCCAGGTAGACAGGAAAAGAACAGCGAACTTTTAAATCTCATTTCCTGTTTGGCCAGCATGGCAAGCTGCAGGTGACCATGCAGAGCTCATCAGCACAGGTGACCATGATGGAGTCCCAGAATCGCAAAAGAGCTCCAGCATGGACCGAACGGCAGGTACGGGATCTGATCGCTGTTTGGGGAGAGGAATCCGTGCTATCAGAACTCCGTTCCAGATTTCAAAATGCCAAAACCTTTGTCAAAATCTCCCAGGGCATGAAGGACAGAGGCCATAACAGGGACCCGAAGCAGTGCCGCGTGAAACTGAAGGAGCTGAGGCAAGCCTACCAGAAAACCAGAGAGGCGAACGGCCGCTCCGGGTCAGAGCCCCAAACATGCCGCTTCTATGATGAGCTGCATGCCATTTTAGGGGGTTCAGCCACCACTACCCCAGCCGTGTTGTTTGACTCCTTCAATGGAGATGGAGGCAATACGGAAGCAGGTTTTGGGGACGAAGAAGATGATGATGATGATGATGAGGTTGTAGATAGCTAACAGCAAGCTAGTGGAGAAACCGGTTTTCCCGACAGCCAGGAACTGTTTCTCACCCTGGACCTGGAGCCAGTACCCCCCGAACGCACCCAAGGCTGCCTCCTGGACCCAGCAGGCGGAGAAGGGACCTCTGGTGAGTGTACCTTTTAAAATACTATACATGGTTTAAAAGCAAGCATGTGAAAGGATTACTTTGCCCTGGCATTTGCGGTTCTCCAGGATGTACTCCCAAAGCCTTTGCAAAAGGTTTCTGGGGAGGGCAGCCTTATTGCGTCCTTCATGGTAGGACACTTTACCACTCCAGGCCAGTAACACGTACTCGGGAATCATTGTAGAACAAAGCATTGCAGTGTATGTTTGCTGGCATTCAAACAACATCCGTTCTTTATCTCTCTGTGTTATCCTCAGGAGAGAAGATATAATTCATGGTCACCTGGTTGAAATAGAGTGCTTTTCTTCAGGGGACACTCAGAGGAGCCCATTCCTGCTGGGCTGTTTGCCTGTGGCTAAACAGAAATGTTCCCCGCTGTTAGCCACAGGGAGGGGGGAAGGTTGAGGGGGTAGCCACGCGGTGGGGGGAGGCAAAATGCGACCTTGTAACGAAAGCACATGTGCTATGTATGTAATGTTAACAGCAAGGTTTACCCTGAAAGAGTGTAGCCACTGTTTTATAAAATGTGTCTTTTTAAATACCGCTGTCCCTTTTTTTTTCTCCACCAGCTGCATGTGTTTCAATGATCACAGGATCTTCTCCTTCCCAGAGGTTAGTGAAGCTTAGAAAGAAAAAAAAATGCACTCGCGATGAAATGTTCTCCGAGCTCATGCTGTCCTCCCACACTGACAGAGCACAGACGAATGTGTGGAGGCAAATAATGTCAGAGTGCAGGAAAGCACAAAATGACCCGGAGGAGAGGTGGCGGGCTGAAGAGAGTAAGTGGCGGGCTGAAGAGAGTAAGTGGTGGGCTGAAGACAGGGCACTGAGAGAGGGAACGGGGGCCTGACGATATGTACCCAGAACCACCTGCGACAATGTTTTAGCCCCATCAGGCATTGGTATCTCAACCCAGAATTCCAATGGGCAGCAGAGACTGTGGGAACTGTGGGATAGCTATCCACAGTGCAACACTCCGGAAGTCGACTCTAGCCTCGGTACTGTGGAAGCACTCCGCCGAGTTAATGCACTTAATGCACTTAGAGCATTTTCTGTGGGGACACACACACTCGAATATATAAAACCGATGTCTAAAAAAACGACTTCTATAAATTCGACCTTATTCTGTCGTGTAGACATAACCCTAGAAAGAAAAGGGGAGCAGAGATGGATGAATAGAAAACAGTAAGAGGAGAAAAAATAATGAAGGATATACAGTATTAGCAAGGAGGGTCAGTAAAGCCCCTTGTAAAGTAGATTATCTCTGTGCAAAACTTAAATATCTTACAGGTTGCATAGGAATGACTAATATTCTGCACTGAAAATCACTGTGTGGCTTCCAATCAGAGATTAAGGAGTCTGATTACACAAATGGACTGTAGGGCTGGAATGCTCAGTTCCACTCACCTGTTTTTAACTGGGAGAGATCTTAAAAAAGCTCAGCTCCAGCAGTAGAGGCTCCATTTTCAAAAGAGCTCAGTTTCCATTTAACCAATGAGAGCACTGGGGGCTGAGAAGCTTTGGAAATCTGGCCACTACACGGAGGTGCCAAACTACAAAAGATTTTTTTTCCTCCTGCTGATAATAGCTCATCTTAACTAATTAGCCTCTTAAAGTTGGTGTGGCAACTTCCACTTTTTCATGTTCTCTATATGTATATATATCTTCTTACTATATGTTCCATTCTGTGCATCTGAAGAAGTGGGCTGTAGCCCATGAAAGCTTATGGTCAAATAAATTTGTTAGTCTCTAAGGTGCCACAAGTACTCCTGTTCTTTAAATGGGAGCTGATGTCTTTTGGCAATTTAGTTGAGGGTCTAAATGTGAGTTGCTGAACTCTTTTTGAATTCTGACCCACTGGGCCCAAATAAGCACTTAGTAGCCACATGGAAGGCAGCAAGACTGCTTGTGTGAGTACAGCAGTACTTGCCATAAGTGTGGGTGGCAGAAGGGGGTTCAAGGAAGTTACCCAGGTCTTACCTATGAGATCAATTTATTACAATCCCCTTTTCCTTCAGAAAAAGCATGACTAAGCTGAACAGTGCTTAATTTGTAATGAAAGAAGTGCCAGGGCTCAAGCAATTTTTATACTTTCATACCTGACACGGTATGTCTCAGAGGTACTGGGGCGATGAACTGCCAAGCCTAGAAGTGCCGGGGCTCATCCCTGGCAAGCCCTGGCACAAATTAAACCCTGGGGTTGAAAGACTGCTGTATACAGCAGCGTTATGAGAGTTTGTCCTTGGTTTTTTAGCACACCCTTAACAGTAACCACCTTTATTACATTTCCTGCATCAGACCCCAGTATACTTCAGCGTACATCCCGAACAGCTGATTGGGGATCAGACTGGGAACAGTCCACCTTATTAATTGGGCTAATAAATAGCACAGTGAGAGCAGCTGGAGAGCATGACTAATACTGCTCCAGCATGGAAATCTGTTATTCAGATTGACTGCACATCATCAAAATGGAACTGCAAAGCTCTTTTAAACCATTCAAGACGCAATGTTAGCACTGGGCTCTCACATGAGGAGTAGCCTATGATAATTGGGCTGTAAGTCAAGCTTCACTGGGTCAGAGAGGATCATCCCAGCACAAAGGTGATACTGTGACAGTGTAGACCCAGCAAGGAGATTTATAATCCACATGCCTCCCAGCTGCCAGCTTCACAAAATGAAAGAGGTGGAGCTACAGAAGGAAGCATGGCCAGGACCCTTAAGAGTGTTTTCAACTCCCTGTGGCTGTGTAGGACAGAACAGATATCAGGGTTCTGATTTGCACAGAAGCACCAGGTTCAAGGGGATTTTTAAGCTACCTTTGCACCACACTCTGTGACTTGTGTTCTATGTATTTTGGCTGCATCTAAAGATCTCACCCACAGACTTAAAAATGAGAAAGAATATTTAAACATGGCATTTGGTCAGCATTTCTTTCTCTGTTATGGCAAATGCTAAGTCCTGAAGATTTATGTTTTATTTCCAACAGTCGGTGCTAGCTGAACAACGCAGGAAGCTCTTTCCTGCCTGCCTTGCATTTTCTTAAAGACATTTATGACATTTTCATGGGAAAATATAGAAACTTTTGAAAGCAGTTCCTGGCACATAAGTAAAGAAAAAACTGGTTTTCAAATACCAAATGTAAAATATTTACACTGTTACAAACCCAACAGTTTAGAATATGGACTGCAGGTAAATCTCACTTGTGCAGGAGACAGAACTTCCCCTGGGATAAAAGGCTACATTTCTAGATCTCTGTGCTGTTTCACTCTCCAGTGCAGAAACATCAGAATAAGAGCTGTGTTGGCAATGAAAAAGTGAATGGCAATTATTCTCTGGAAGCTTGCAGTGCCAGATTGCTATCAGTCAGTGGGCAATCAGTTTGGAATTGGGAATCTGCAGTGAGGGCTGTTGTCATCCAAATGTTCAAGGCCATTAAGCGTCTCCTGCTGCATGGGGACTGTAACTCTCATCAATGTGCAGGAAATAGTAGATGGATTTGAAGCAGTGGGGCTCCCGAACTATGGTGGGGCAATAGACAGGATGCATATCCTTGTCTGGCACCAAAAGTTGCAAGCAGGAACATGCTTCCCTGACTGGTGCATTCACACTGCTAATGTTGAAATACTGATAGTGATTCTTGAGGACTCAGCCTACCCCATGCTCTTGAAGCCATAGACTGACCACCTCAACAGAACCAAGGAAAGATTCAACTACCAGCTGAGCAAGTGGAGGATGACTGTTGAACGTGCATTTGGTAGACTCAATACTTGCTGGAACTGCTCAAAGACTAGACTGGATCTTAGTGAGGCAAACATTCCTACTGTGATTGCTTCATCTTGTCTAGTACATAATATTTGTAAAGTGAAGAGGTAAAAGCTACTGGCAGGGTAGAGGGGTGAAGTGGATCAGCTGTCTGCTGATTTTGAACAGCCAGACACAAGGGCTATTAGAAAGCCAACTGTTGTGTTATACTGTTGAGGGAGGCTTAAAATATTATTTTAACAGTTGCTGCATGGTTTGTATCCCCCTGAGCGTCCCTCCTCTCCTTCTCACTGTGCACTTCAGGGGTGGTGGTGCAGTCCCTGTCAAGTATGGCATGGGGACCATTGTAGAAGCAGCAGGTCTGTGGGGTAGCTCCAGATTTGTTGTTGCCCTCTCTCGCCTTCTGATATAACAGCCAAACTTCCTTGGCTTTCACCTGGCATTGATGCTCATCCTTGTCATGCCCCAGGTTTAGCATCCTCTATGCAATCTGCACATATATACGTATATTCCTTCAGTTGCTCCTTAGCTGGGCTTGCATAGCCTCTTCTCCTCACAGGCAGAGGAGAGTCAGGACCTCTGTCCTGCTCCAGGAAGGAGCACTCTATGTGTAGATCTTTGTCTACACTGAGCCAACATGGGCAGATGCTCATGAAGGTAGACAGGGACGTATATTTTCCCAGGTGGCCCATGAGGAAAAGGTATTTCAAAAACATGGTGGGGAGCGGGCTTCTAGTATCTGTGAACCCTGAGCAGTGGAGTTCAAAACTGTGACTGAAGCAGCCACTTTTGCTGGGACAGAGGCATTGTGGGACAGCTACTGGAGGACTGTTAGGATCAGAGATAATACAGGCTCTATATTAGTACTATGTCAACAGAAGTAGTCGACTGCATCTCTATGATGTTTGAGGATGTGGGATTATTAACCTTTTCCAATTTGGCAAGATCCTTTTTGAAGTGTGGGCACCAGAACTGGACACAGCATTCCAATCATTGTCTCATTAATGTCTTATAAATGTTGCTTAATGCTCTACTGGAAAGTGTTCAAGTACTATGGGTATGAGTGCAGTATAAGAATCTGAATAGAATAAGTGATATTAACTTCTGTGAAGACAGTCATCACAAGGCCTACATAGTATTTAAGTCCCACTTAAGTACTCAAATAGGTATTAACGGGGACTCAGTTTTGATTATCTTAGTTTACTGTATTAAATGTTATTAACATTTGAAAAAAATGTTATAACTTCACCAGAAATTGTTGAATGAATGCCTCAAATTTTGGAGATTTAAACAACTTGATGAGTGATTCATCTCCTTATTTTTAAATGTTTGCATGACAAACTTAGTGTGTGAAAGAAGGAAGCAGATGGGGCAGCAAAATAATTTTGCCATCTCACGTTGTTGGGAATGAAAGCTGAGATACATATAGAAAAACAGTTCTGGAGAAAAATAAAATTTGACAGGAAATTTACAATTGGAAATAGTTTTTTTTCTCTGTATATGTGTGTGGGCATGCACACACGTGCACTGTTATAGATGAGTCAGGTATTAAATACACATTGGTTTACCTAGAAGAAACTTTCTTTAAAAAAAAGAGGAAAAAGCTCATAGACATTTTCATCTCACACTCAGTAATAAATCCAAGTACCCTTTATTTGCAACTGTGGGTAGTAACTTGAACATCCATAGATCTTCTCAGTGGGAATATTTTCACTTATCTCAGACCATGCTAGGAATGCAGCTGTTGTAGATAATTCCCTTTACAATGTTTATATTCATTAACAGATTGAGCAGACCCCAAACACAAAGAGTTTCTTCTGTATTTTTTTGGAGACCTGAAGTCATGTCCTAAATGTTATAATGTCTCTGAGGACATAATTCTTCACAGACACATGTAAGGGGTACCAAAGTTACCTATAAGCACTAAAAGTGGAAAGTAGGTGTGAGAAATGTTAAAATAAAAACTTCAGGAAAAAGAAACAGCTTGGTTCCATGATTAGAACTGTGAATTAAGTTAGCTTCCCAAATTGGCTTGTTCTGAGTATCACATGCAGGAGCATGAACTGCCCTTCTTGCTAGCCCAAAACAAATTTCATTTCAGAGGTTAGGAACAAAATAATGATAACTAGTGTGGACTATACCTAGCTGCAAATGTGCCAGCTGTTCCCCTGTCATGTGGCGAATATATCTCTTATGGCAGTTCCTTTCACTAGACCCCATTTTAGGGGAATCCTGCTGCTCCCAATGAAGTCAATGGGAGTATTTCTATTTATATCAATGAGAGCCTGATCAGGACCCATTTTACCACAGACATCAGGGTCTCAATCAAGTTCCCATTGCTGTCAATGGGAACACTCCCATTGACTTCAAAAGGAGCAGTGTCAGGACTCAGGCTTGCATTGTTCTATAAAGGAAGCCCAAACTTGTCCTACATTTGATAAGAAGACTGAAAAACATGTGCCTGTATATGTTACAAATTACTCTGGTACTTAACTTTGCTTTATGTTACTACTTTCCCTGCATTATGACACCGTATATAAAACTTTAAATAGATTTAATTCACCTCACTGTTTCTCAAATGGAAGACATGGGAGGATTCAGAGATCCACCAAATTGTCATGTAGGAAAGATTTCTGTACTCTAACTTCATTTTAAGAAAAAAATGTTATTACTTGGCCCAGATGTATAGTGGCCATAAACTGATAAAATTATCCAGAAAGGCCTTGGAGACATCTGAGTATTCCCAGTTTAAATAGCAATATGTGGAGGAATACATTTACGTTTTTATTAGCTTGGTTCCACTTTATGTAACCCCTAAAGGGCAATGTTGTTCCATATATCTTGTCACAGCAAAATAGTAGCTGTTTAGTGTGTTTATTTAACCAGCTAATGTTCATGGGCTTATCTGCCACTTTAAGACACTAATGCTGTGCTGATCTTAATGTCATTTGTTTGTTATTACCTACCGGGAAAAGGGGATTTTGCAGTTTGTTTTAAACCCTTTGCTCGAATATTTACATCTGAAGACTCCATTCCTGCAATGGGTTCCATGCAGCTGAGACTCTGGACCCATGCAAAGCCCTACTATAGTCAATGCTGCAGGGACCTTTTGGCATGGGGTTCCCTGCAGGACTGGGGCCTAAAAGACTTCATACTGTGTAAAGTGTAAGTACAGTTACATAAATAATCTCACACATTCAAAGACATGAGTGAAGTTTATGGGAGGGATGTGTTTTTTTTTATTAAGCCACTTAGCCAAAGGCAGTTTACAAAATGGGTTTGAAGTTGTATATTTGGCCTGCTCCTTGGCCAGACCATATCCAAGAGGAGAGGGCTCCTCCAAGTACAGAACTCCTCTCCTCCACACAGAAGGGGGCTCAAATGTCAGGTGGGACTGTTCTCTCCCTGGCTATGGACTCAGTAGAAGGCTCCACGCAAAGCTTGGGATCCATGTAGCTTCAAGGAGAACCGACTCGAGATTCTCCCACACTTTGCCCCATCCGCCTCATCACAGAAATTACTTGGAAACATTTATAAACCTTAGCTGTTCTAATTTTATTATGGACACCACCTCGCCCTGTAGTTCTTTGAGACATTCCAGCCATCATGGAATCTCTGGTAGTGCAGCTCCAACAGTTATTCAGTGAGGATAGGTGCTGCCATGGGGACAGAGTTGCTCTCAAGCCTCTGTGTGGATGGCTCTGGCATCCCATAAAGTTCCAGGGATCTTTGGGGATCCTTCAAGTTTGGGGATGGCTTTTCTTTGGCCCTTGGGTCAGCTTGTATTCTTCCAGCAGAAATGAATTGGGCCCAATGAGAGTCATAAGTGTGAAGTCCCATAGCACTCTGAAAATTTACCTCAAGAAAGGAGCAGGGACAGGGAATGAGAGCAGAATTCTAGAGAGACATGTGTGCCTCTTTATTGAAACACTGCAGACTATGAGTGTGAGAAAAAGTTTTGCTGGATTTTTTTTGCTGCTGTTAAGAATTTCATAACCACAACGTCCATCTCTCTCTGACTTTGAAAAATTTCTCACAATCTGTGAACATTTCTTGCTGTGTCACAAAAATTTTACAAAGAATAATTCTGACCCTACTGAAGTCAAAGACAATTGATTTCATCTCAGATGCTTTGCACTCATCTTTCAATAGGTGCTTCTTTTAGATATCCAAATGTCTGGTTTCTAGAGACAGGCTTGACTTAAATGATTGTTTTTATATTCTTCTAACAGGAAGTGTGGAGAAAATTATTAATGTTATTTAGATATTATATTGCAGTCGTACTATAAGACATACTTTCTAATCCTTTAATCACTCTGGTGGCTCTTCTCCAAACCCTCTCCAATTTATCAATATCTGCCTTGAATTATGGACACCAGAACTGAATACAGTAATTTCAGCAGCAGCTGCACCAGTGCCAAATACAGAGGTTAAATAACCTCTCTACTCCGACTCAATATTCCCCTACTTATTCAGCCAAGGAATGCATTCGTCCTTTTTGGCCAAAGTATCTCACTGTGAGCTCATGTTCAGCTGATTATACACCATGAACCCTAACTCTCTTCCCAGGAGAGATTCCCCAGTCCTGTAAATATGGCCTACATTCTTTGTTCCTAGATGTAAAACTGTACATCAGTCCATATTCAAACACATATTGTTTGCTTGTGCTCAGTTTATCAATTGATCCAGATTGTACTGTATCAGTGACCTGTTCATTATTTACTACTCCCCCAACCTTTGTGTCATCTGCAAATCTTACCAGTGATTTTATGTTTTCTTCTAATCATTGATTAAAATGTTAAACAGAGTAGGGCCAAAAACTGATTCCTGCAGGACACCCCTAGAAACACATCCACTCAGTGATAAGGTTTCAGTCAGGGTTCCATTGTGTGAGGCATTATATAAACAAATATTGTCCCTGTCCCAGAAAGCATAACCTTATGATAAGATTCTATGGGACAAACAGGCATTGGGTGGTTCAAGGGACAAGATCACACTTGTGATGGGTACGTTTGCATAATGAGTACATAGTCTCAATTGTCATGGTAGAACAGCTTTTTTTAATGTTAATCATGGCTGCAATTTAACTATAATAATACAGATACTGAAGCAATCAGACTGGTGATTGTAATGTGGTGAATACAGTGCAAGGAACTACATAATTCACTTTGTTTGATTAGGGACTCGGGGTAAGCAGAGCCAAAAAGGGATAGACAGCAGCCCATTCTTTGCATGTAATTGGGGAAAAAAGCTGTTCCTCTGGACTGGAAATAAAATAAATGTTTCTTGGTTTAACACATCTACTGTTATCTTCTTTTGGTTACCAGGAAAGACTATAGTGACCTAAATCTATTCGTGGGAATGGGGAGTAGGTACAAGTCTTATTGTTTTGTTGCGGCAAAAAAATAGTTCTGTTCAAAGAGCTACACTACAATTAACCACTTAAAAGGGAAAAAAATAATGGAATAAAAGGTAGCTATATTCGTATACAGCAAGTTCTAAGAGTGTTTACATGATTGATTGACCCACCAATTACATATAAATGCTTTTAATGGGTCAATCAATCATGTAAACACTCTTAGAACTTGCCGTATACGAATATAGCTACTTTTAGTCAGAATCATTTGGCATAAAAATAGATTGAGGAGATGCCTGATATTCTCTCACTAATAATTGTTAATGGATTCATCTCTTTCCCTCCTTTCCTCTTCCCCCTCCCTCCTCCTTAAAAGCATTTTGAAATCTCTCTATTCAAATGTGGATTCTGACTTTTATCTCTGACTTTTCATTGAATAACTAGCAGAATAATAAAGTTTAATCTTTTCATGTTTTGGATGTTTTTTTTTTAAGTTTTCTTTTCTAAGGACATTGTAAACATTGTATTCATTTCCAACTAGTTTTAGTCTCAATAGGGGTTTTGTAAATCTTGGGCATGTGGTTCTGCTCACCTCCTTGATGTGAGGTCTCCCCTCAAACACATGGAATCATCTTATCTGCTACCCAAAATCAATCGAGGGCCCCAAATCTAAATGTGGGTGCTTAAATATTTTGTCACCTAAGAGATGGTATAGGCATCTCTCTTCCATAGCATTCTTGTGCAGAAGACAGCTATGATACTACAGGGTTATGTCTGGAGAAGATGGGTATGTGAGCATAACCCTGCTCCCTACCTCTCCGTACTGGTTTTTCAAAGGTGTAGGAAAGGCTGCTAGTGAAAACTTTCCCCACAGTGGGCCTGGATGCACTATGCCAGCTCCTGGCCTTTATCTGTCTAGGTCAGTGGTGGCCAGCAGATTGCAGGTTGCCCACCACTGGTCTATGTTCTTATAGGACCCACGTAGGTGTGTCGGCATGAGCTATGGAGGCAAGGGGGAAGAGAAGAGCGAGAGGGGGTGGAGTCTTGGGGAGAAGAGGTGGCACGGGGGCAGGATCTTGGGGAAGGGGCAGTGCAAGGGCAGGGGTTTGCGGAGGAGTGGCACGAGGGTGGGAGCTCAGGGAGAAGGGGCAGCGTGAGGTGGGTCTTCAGGGAGAAGGGGCATCGCAGGGATGGGGCCACAGTTTGGGTGCTTGTGGACCCCCTTAGTTTTAGGAAGCTTTTGCTGCTCCTGGACCCACATCACTATAGTACATATCTCAGCATCTCTGGTCACTACAACTTCACTATAGCCTTCAGTATGGCCATAGGTATAAATAACTTATGGTTTGACCACACAGAGCAGCAATGTGCATGATGGGAGTGTGATTTCTAAAGTGATTTCTAGTGGTGTGCACTAAGTGGTCCATGTAGCCCCTGCTGGTGCACTTTAGCAGAGCATTGTTTGAGAAAGTGCTATGTTAAAGCCAGAGATGACTCATGCCTGCTGATAGTGGGGGAAGGGGGGCACAACCCCACAACAGTTCAAGACACAAGCCCCCAGGCACTGTCCCCCCTGGAAAGCACCAACCCCCTCAGCTCCTAGCTGTTCCTCTTGCCCCTGCCTCTGCCTCTGTGACCATGTGATGAAGCAACCGGGGTGGCATGTGACCCCTGCAGTCCTATCCCCCCCTCCCCACACACGTTGCTTCTGGTTAAAGCACACTAAGGAATTTCTAGTGCGCATCAGCAGGAACTACATGGACTAATTAATGTGCAATGAACTTTAGAAACCACACCTCCAAAGTGCACATTACTCCTGTGTACAGATAAGCTCTAAATCCTATAATACAGTTGTTTAGATGAGTTCAATACTTAAACAAGCTCACAGGGCATTAGAGTGTGGTCAGAAAGATAGGTTATGGCATCTGGTACTGAAACTTTTTAGTTGCAAGGATAAAGTTTACAAGTTCTATATAAAAGTGACTGTTACATTGGCTTAGCTCCAACACTGTGGAAACTGTTGTTATTTATCTGTTGGCTACAACTTCTAAGTTTTGACACATTTTGTTTGCACTCTTCAGAGAATGATTTAAAATACTTTTTGCTTTACAGGCTGCGTCTGGAGTTTTAGAAAGGCCTCACAAAGAGGCCTCTGCTGAAGAAAGTTTTTCTGTGTGCTAATATTATGAAGAGGAGAGAAACAGAGACAAACACTATTCTGAATTAATAATGAAAATTGCAGGAGGATATTGGGCAGTTCAGGCAACCAGAAAAGACATTTTCATCTTTTTAATACATAAGGCCACTTCAGAAAGTTTCAACAAAAAAATGGATGCAGCTTGTAATCCTCTAACATAACTGGTCAAATTCTGCACTGGTGTAAACAAAGTCATCTCCTTTGACTCCTAATAGAGTTATACCAGAAAGAAATACATAATATTTAGTCTATTAGTAGGGTGAGAATGCCTAATTCACATGAAAAAATAATTTGGTCCTAAATCTCTCTCCTCTCTATTAATCCTTATTGTTGGATGAAAGGGGAAAGGGGAAAAATGGTTTTTCCACATTGCCTGTCAAGAATCCAAATGTACATCCAATGGAATGGGTTTACTCTTCTCACAGCAACCTGACAGGCATTAAATGGCATAGCTTCAACCTTTAAAGACAACGGTGTTCGCTTATGAGATACCTGTCTAAGGTTGTTTGACCTTGAACTTGTTCTTTCTGTATCACTGCACTAGGATATCAGCGTACAAACAATAAACCTGAGTGGCCTATGGAAAACTTACTTTAAGTTTATATTTTTCCATTATGTGAAGTATTTTGTCTCTAATAACTCAGACAAAAATGTTTCAGACTTTCTTTATCCCAGAAGACTTCCTGATCTTTCTTCACAGAAGAAACATGGAAATTTACTATGTAGATTATCCAAGCTACCAGGTGCTACTTACTAACAAGGATTTTGGAGGAGAAAGATTCAGATACAGCTACAGACTGTATGAGAAGCAGAACTCAGGGGCAGTAGGGATGCATGCAGAGAGGGGCAGAGACAGGATAAGAGGCATTTTTGAGTACCAGAGCATAATCTTCTC
The DNA here is from genome assembly GCF_965140285.1 of Lepidochelys kempii. Classification (NCBI taxonomy): domain Eukaryota; kingdom Metazoa; phylum Chordata; order Testudines; family Cheloniidae; genus Lepidochelys; species Lepidochelys kempii. Next base: position 246,380,721 of record NC_136381.1, on the reverse strand, counting down.
CAGAATCTAGAGTTGAACCTAGGATTCCTAAGTCTCAGCATTCCTGTTGTGGCTTGCAAATAGCTGTGAAATCTAGTGGGAAAATGTGCATCTCATCCCCTTCTAGTGACTACTCCAGCTACCACTTACTCCATTAACTCAAGAAGAGGTCGGTGCTATGGAGCTCAAGGTTCCAACCCTGCGCATGATATGTAGGATAGTCAAAATGGTTCCATATACTGGAATTTCTGTTTTTTTTTTTAAAAAATCTTCAGAAGTTACATTAAACTATACTATGTTAAAAGAAAGATGCAAAAGATAGTACATGATCATGTAATTTAAGATTGTATCATAATGTATATACACAAGGCAGGCAAACAAAGGTTGCATGGGCAAATCTTAATTCTGGCATTTCCTCAATTTTTTTTGGTTGACTTTGCAACCTACATTTGTTTTCACTTGAGGTTCTTTCTTTCTTTTCTTTTTAAAGAAATATTTATGGTGTGATTTGCAGGACTACTGAGCACCCACAAATCCCATTAATTTCAATGAGAGTTGCAGGTATTTTCCCCCTTTCTGCTAGTGCAGATCTGGGGCTATAATTTCTTACTAAGGCTGTGATTCTGCAAATGCTTAGACATGGGAGTAGTCCCATAGAATGCCTAAAGCTACTCAGATGGGCCAAAGGGTTGAAATAATCTATTTTACAGCTCCTCCCAGTTCCAGTGTATTCATACATTATTGCATTGCACGTATTTATGGTTTAAGACAAGCTGTCACTGTTGCAGTTTGTTTATGTCTTAAATATAGTTTCAGAAGGCAATTAATCACTGAATATTTATGCCAAAAAATGACATTTTATTAATAAAATAATCAGAAAATTCCAAAGTTTACAAAGAATTTCAAAGTTTAATAAATAAAGTCCTGCCCCTACTTGGTTACACTACTATAAATATAGAATATAAATATTTATATTAAGCGTTCAATTAATTTGTAAACTTGACAAAAAATGTTCAGTTCTTGTATTTTTTAGGATTTTTATTTCAAGCTTGTGCTGAATGAGTGTATATAATGTACTGAATAGATTTACAAACCTACTGATAACATTTATTAGAGGTAGGTGATGCTGATCACACCTGATTTGGGATCTACCTTGAGCTCGTGGTGTAAATTGACTTAAATCAGCTGGAGTAAATCCACTGACTTCAACACCACCATCTTGATTTATACCATTTGAGTTTCTGGCCCAGGCTCAACTCCAGTATTTTTGCAGACTGAGTTTTTCTGAGATGGGCCCATGAAAGGCCAGGAGGATTTGATTTCAGGGACCTAGTTTGTGATGAATTCATCATGCTCTATTTCTAGCATCACAGAGCATATATATAAGTACCCACACAGCATATGTTATTTGCCAATAAAGGACTCTTTACTTCTTTCCCTGGCATGGTTTGGAGGGGAGTAAAGACATGTGATTTAAGAACACTCTGTTCCCTAAGCCAGAGGCTGCTTTGTCTATGTTGAAGGTTTTCCAGGGTGCATCTGGGCAACAGGTACTCTCTGAAACATGCTCCCTACAGGATCCTGCACATTTCCAAGCATCAGTCCATGCAGGAGTTTAATGTTGGTGAATCCCAGAGTCCCCTATTTCACTGCTGCTGTACAGGTGTGATTCACAGGCCAGACTAAGGGCATCCCAGGGGCTTCTGGAATCCAATACTTCTCAAAGCAACATTGCCATTCAGGAAGTAGACACGTGGAAACTCTCTGCCCAGAGGCTGTGTAATCAGTGCTTAGGAGCCGAGGCCCAGATCCAGAAAGGTACATAGGTGCCTTAGTCCCATTTTTAGACTCCACGGTAACCTACAAAACTCTTGCTTAACCCTGTTGGCACCTAAAATCACTCAGCACCCACATTTTTGCGATAAAAGCTCCCTAGGGGCCTAAGTTTCTAGCTCTGGGTATGTGCACTGCTGCCTCACTCTAGGCACCTGAATGCCTCTCTCCCACCTAAGCCCCAGTGTGATCCACCAACTGGGAGAAGATAGACTTTGGTCTGCCTATCGCACCCAATTCAGCAAGTATGCTCAGAGGCCACCTACCAGGTGGGGTTTCATTCCAAATCTGGAGGCCAGCAGAAGAGGAGAAGAAGGTGGGGGTAGTAGTAGTACCACCCACTTCATAAGTTTTAGCCCAGTGGTTGTGGGATACCTATTTTCAATTTCACCACTGCTCTTGCCTTAGGTGAAGTAAGGATTTGAACAGGGGGTCTGCCTACCTCTTAGGAGAGATGCTCTAACCACTGACCTATGGGATATTCTGAGAGGGCAAGGAGGCTCTCTCGGTCTCTTCTGTTCAAGTTGTTCCAATGTGTATAAATCATTAAAAAGCCACAGGAGCATGGATACTGGACCCTGAATCTCCCACCTCTCAAACGAGTGCCCTAATCACCAGGCCACAATCATTCTCATGCTTCCTCTGTCTCTGGCCTAACAACTGTTTCAGTACGTACACTTGGTAGAAAAGCTTCAACAGGAGAAATTGAGGGACACCCCCTGCCATCAAAATATCCCATTGCTCAGTGAGTAGAGCACTCTCCTAAGAGGCAAGAGATGTCCTGTTCAAACATTTTCTCTTACTCAGGCCCCGAGGGAGGGAATTGAATGTGGATTTCCTAAATCCCAGCTTAGTGCTCTAACCACTAGGCTAAATGTCAAAGCAGGCATCACCACCTCCTCCTCTTGTTTTGTGTGGAGTGAGGCAGGTTCCTACGTAATTCTCACAAGAAACAATTTAGATGCCAAAGCCACCTGACTCCAAGAGACTCCCTGCTCCCAGCTATGGAGCAATAAACAAAGATAGGCACTTCCCTGCAGCCTCAACTTAGGTGCTTATTTCCATGAGAGGGAATGGGCTTCGGATATACCCTTCAACTTGGCATTTCCCACAGGCTAACTGAGGCAGCTCCCTGCCTAGCATGCTGCCTTTTGTGGATCACATTGCAAGATGTCTTCCTGCCTCCATTCATTGTATAGGGACCCTAGGAACCTAAGTCAAGCTTTATGGATCACAGTGTTGCATTGTGATTTCCTGTGCACCTGAAAATTAGACACTACAAAATTCAGTATTGCAGTGCCTAAGGGCTTGGCTACACTTGCGAGTTACACCTCAATAAAAGGAGCCCCGGGCGCACTAGCTCACTACCCGTCCACACTGGCTGGTACTCAACCTCGGCAAGTGGAATAACGTTTGCTACGCCCCTGTTGGAGCGCCACAGCACCAGTGTTGACGAGGTGTTGTTTACTGTGCTCTGATCAGCCTCCAGAAATGTCCTATAATCCCCTTAAGTCAAGTGGCCACTCTTGTCATTGTTTGGAATCGGCTGTAGGAATACGGAAATGCCCGTTGAAAGCTCCATTTCTGACAGCCAGTTGCTTATCTGCTACGAGACAAAGCAACCATTACTGTGTAATGCTGTGTGTGAGAGAGAGGTAGGGTGGGGAGGGAAGTCTGCTACTGTCTGAACTTACAAGACAGCACACTGACATGCTCTCAGCCCCACAAAAACCCACTCTCTCTCCCCAACCACACACACAAAACACACTCCCTGTCACACTCCACCCCACCCCCGCCATTTGAAAAGCATGTTGCAGCCACTTGCATGCTGGGATAGCTGCCCATAATGCACCACTCCCAATTCCACTGCAAGTGCCGCAAATGTGGCCACACCAGTGCACTTGAAGTTGGCAGTGTGAACATACTGCAGCACTTTCCCTACTGCGCTCTACGAAGGCTGGTTTAACTCAAAGGGCTCTACATCTGCAAGTGTAGCCATGCCCTAAGACTTTGTGGATCCAGGCCAGAATGCCACACAGATCTCTGAGCTTTACAGATTTTCCTGTATGTCAGAGACCAGGACATGGGCAGTCATGCCAAGTGGTTGGAGCAGGAGTCAGTAAACAGGAATAGAAGCCCAAGGTCAGAGCTGGAGTCGGAAGTCACATGCCAGAGCCAAGGGTGAGGAACCAGAGTCAAAGCTCCAAACCAGAGTCAGAGGCCAGAGCGAAAGTCAGGAATCAGAGCTGGGTTACCTGGAATGAAGAAAGGCTGGGAACAAGCAAGCATAGGAACTATTGCAGTCATGAGCAAAGGCTTTGAGGAGCCCCCAAATTGCTCCTGTTCCTGGGCTTAAGAGCCTGTCTGTTGATTCTTCCTGCCAATCAGGCAGCATACTACAGGCCAGCTGTGCCTGTTAGATTGCCTGGAGACATGCTCTGCTGTAGGCCCTGATTCCTGACACAGCGTCCTTAGTTCCACTCCATGAGTCCCACTTTGGGAGGATACAGTGTAATGAGATGTGTTGAATAGTAAGCAACTCTTAACTGAACTTTTCAATTCTGCCTTTTCCTTTGCAGCTCTGTGTCATGAAAGGCATTCCCCTTGTGTTCTTCTCGGGGTCTTAGGATGTAAAAAACCAGCCCACTTAAAATAATACAAGAAAGAAGATAAATCTGTTTCATGCAATTGATTCATCTAAAAAGAACACAGTCAAACAATGATTGACTTGTCTTTTTCTGCGTAGTCTAAATGCAAATTATCCACATTTCCTGAAAAAAATACAATAGAAGAGTTACAGTTAGAAATATAATGCTAAATTCCATAGGGAACCAAAATGTAACTAAAAGTTGGTCAGAAGAATTTTAGTAACAGCCAAAAAAATAAAATGGATCACACAGCAAGTTAGTGGGAGGACTGAGATGGAAGCCCCAGCTTCTTTACACTTAGGCCAGCATCCTATCCCTAAACCATGAGCACCCCCTTCCATGTCAGTATTTAGATTTACCGAGAAACTAATTTTAAAAAAAGAATGACAAAACCAATTACTTAGCTGTACAGTAACTGTTCTTCAAGAGGTGTTGTGCACACATACATTCCACTGTAGGGGTATGTGCGCTCAGTGCACTCAAGCTGGAAAATTTTTCCAGCAGTACCACTAGGCGGCACATGCACCCCTGCTCTCCTCGTACTCTCAGGTGAGGGCATAAAAGACCCATGTCTGCTGCCTCCCTGTCCATTCTGTCACACTGCTGTATGTAAAGTCCAAAGTAGAAGGGAAGGTGTGAGAGTTGTGGAATATGTATGTGCATGGCACATCAAAGAACAGTTACCACACAGGTAAGTAACCATTCTTTTACCCTTTGAGGGACTGGGCACATAATGCACTGTGGGTAACTCATCAGCAGTTCCCTTGTGTGTGACATCTGGTCCTCTGAACAGAAATTGTAACACTGACTTGCCAAGGTTGGCATTGTCATGAAAGGCTTGAGAGATGGGATAATGAGTGGAAAAGCTATGCACAGATGACCACGTGGCTCCCTTGCTTCTATCAGATATTGGAACATTGTTCTGAAAAACTGAGCCCTGGTGGAGTGAGCCATTATTCTCAGTGGAGGAGAGACTTTAGCAAGATTGTAGCAGAGCTTAATACAGTCAGAAATACAGTGTGAGATTACTGAGTTGACACTGATTGACCTTTAGTTCTCTCAGCATGGCTACAAAAAGTCTGGAGGAAGTCTTGAAGGATCTAGCTTGGCCCAACTAGAATGCCAGGGCTCTATGAATATCCAAGGTATGAAGCTTTAGATGACTGCAGTTTCAGAAAAAAAAAAGACACAAGAACACTAATAATTTGGTTTAGATGGAAAGCTGACACTACTTTACACATAAGCTTAGGGTGTGGCCTCAGGGAAAGCTTGTCCTTATGGAAGATTGTGAAAGGAGATTCAATCAGGAGTGCCTAAAGTTCTGAAACTGTCCTTGCAGAAGTGATTTCTACTAAAAAAAGCCATCTTCATAGACAAAGATAATGAACGTGTAGTCATAGGCTCAAAAGGGGGTCTTATTAATTTGGAGAGAGCTAGATTTAAATTCTATACAGTTACATGAGCAGACACAGGAAGATAAACACTGATCAGGCCTTTCAGAAATTAAGAAAAAAAGAGTGGATGAGAAAAGATGGAAATCCATCTACTGGCAGATGTATAGTGCAGAAATACAAGTGGACTCCCGCAGAACTAACTGAAAGGCCTGTCAATTTAAAGATGTAAAAGATAATCCAGCACATGTATAACCTCTGTGTGATGACGGTGATAAATACTGAGGTTGCATCCAAACAAAAAATGTATTCCACTTCACTGAGTGCATGGCTCTAGTGGAATCCTTTGTACGGCTCACCTCGATGATCTGAATCTCTCAGGAGCACAATGCATGAGCAATTATCCTGAGTATTTAAACAGAGATCATCCACACCATAAGGTGGAGAAGTGTTCAGAGGTTGAGATGCAGAGACTTGTACTGGTTCTAGGACAGAAGATGCTCAACTAGCAGTAAAGTTATTGGTGACTGGATGGGCAAGCTGATGTAGATCCATGAGCCAATATTGTCTTGGCCACGCTAGTGCAATAAGAATTAATGATTGTTTGTCTAGTTTAAGTACTGAGTCCTCTCATTCTGAGAGGACTCGAGGAAATGCATATAGGAGATGACCGGACTATGGGGGAAAAAGTCACCTGTGATGGAACCCAGTCTGTGATCTGCCCTGGAGCAAAATGTCATGTACCTGTGTTCAGGTTAGCTGCAAACAAATCTATTACTATATATCCCCTCTAGTGGAAAATCCAGAGGAGAATGTGTTTCCTTATTGACCACACTTGTTGGTCTATGAAACCCTGCTGAGGGAATTTGCTAGAGTTTTTTTCACTCCTGGAAGGTGAAAGGCCTTCAGGGAAATATTGTGATGAATGAACTAATTCCACAGGAGGATAGCCTCCTAGCACAGATGACGCAGTCGTGCACCTGCTTGCTTGTTCAGGTAAAATATGGTGTTCAGACAACACCACTGCCATCTGGTTCTCAGTGGTGGACATAAATATCTCATAGGTCCAACAAATGAGTCTGAGCTCCAGCACATTTATGCACTTCCTGGGGTGGCCAAAAAGCTTATGTCTGTAGTTGGCCGAGATGGGCTCCCCAATCTTTGGGAGATGCATCTGTTAGCATTTCATGGTCAGTCCTGGAAATAAAAACTGAACTCTGCTCACGCTGTAGGGATCCAACCACCAATTGGGAGACCGAGGCACTCACGCAGCTACATGAATCCACATGTCCAGAGGGTGCCTGGCAGGGTGATATACCAAGTGGAACCAGGCATGCAGACAGCAAAGATGAAATCTGGCACTTGGAGTTATGGATGTGCATGAGGTCGTTTGGACCAGGAGTTGAAGGCAGCATGCACTGTTGTTGTTGGGTTGGACTTCAGGCTTTTGGAAAGGAAGTCTATAGATTGATACCTCTCCTTTGGACGATAAGCCATGATTGTCCTGGCATTGAGGTCTGCTCTTATGAAATTTATGTGCTAGGTCAGTTGTAATTGTGATTTGTCCTAATCTAGTTTCAGGCCTAGACAGGAGAAATTCTGTCTGATCACTAGGACACTGTTTTGGACCCAGTTGCTTGATGCTGAACAAACTAGCCAATCGTCCAGGTAAGGAAATATTTTAACACCCAATCAGTGAAAGAGGGCTGCTATCTCTCCAGTGCACTTGTTGAAGACCCCCCCAAGCTGATGACAGACTGAAGGGAAGCACTGTGTGCTGGCAATGGTTGATGCCTACTGTGAATCAAAGGTACTTCCTGTGACAGGTGCTGAATACCCATTTACTGACTTGATATTTTCCCTGAAGGGAGGAGATTGTTAGCATGCGGTCCTCGATCAGAAAAAGTCAAAATGATTGCTTCGAGATTGCAGTTGTCTGATGAGAAGAGCCTGCTGCAGCCAAAGGGAGCTGGTGACATCGAGGAGGTCTTGACTTTCTCTTAGAAGCAGATTGAGGCCTCTGATGGAAAGAGTCTGGAGTAAGATTGTGGCTTAAACTGTTGTCCTTTCATAGCAGGAGTGTAAATGTCTTACAAACAAAGTGATGCACAAAAAAGTCTTTTGGTGTGCACATCGCATCATCTGTTTTAGCAGAAATAATTTGCACCCTCAAAGGGTAAATCTTCTGTTGTATTCCGCAATTCTTTTGGAATGCCAGAACGCCGCAGTGAGAAAAGCGTCTCCTGGAGACTGCGGTGGTCACAGAATGCAAATGATATCAGTGGCTGCCTGAAGGGATGTAAATATATGAGCTGCAAGATGACCCTTGGAAACCAAAGCTAGAAACTAGTGCCTATATTCATCTGGAAACTTATCAGCAAACTTAGAAATGGCAGGGACATTATTAAAATTGTATTTTGACAAAACACCTTGATAATCTCATTTGAGGTGTGGCAGTGGAATAAACTTTAAGGCCATGTAAATCCAATCTCATAAATTCATCATCATTGGGAGTGGTATTAGTTTAGGCTTTGATGGGTCTGCTTATTAGTGGCTGTGTCCACCAAGGAATCAGGAATTGGATGGGTAAAGAAATAGCCAAAATGTTGTGGAGGGATTTAGTATCATCTGTCCACTCACTTAGCTGTAGGAGGAATAGAGACTGGGGTCCCCCAAAGAGTTTTAGCTGGCTTCATTCATAGGAAGGGCAACCCTTCCTGGAGCAGTAATCTGTAAAATATCCAGGACGATATGAGGATTCTCCTGCACAATCTCTGTCTGCACCTCTAAAGAAGTACCCATCCTTCTTATGAGGTCCTGGAAAGCTTAAAAGTCCTCTTGGCAGGGAGAAGGGGAGAGGTCTACTTCAGAGTAACTGGTTCACCAGTGAAGAAGAACAATGGGCGGGAGGGAAATGTGTAGTGTTCCCTCCAACAATTCTCCCTCCTCCCTGAAATCCAGCACAGCAGGTTGAGGAATGGTAGCAGGATGCTGAGAAAATAAATCCTGTTCTGGGGAAGGAGACTTCTCCCTAGAAAGTGAAAGAGGTGAGGGTCTGGAGTCTCTAAGGGAAGCCCAAGACCAGTAAGGTGATAGAGCATATAGCATAGACTGAGTCATCCATGACAGGGGACTGGAGCTTCACTGTAGGGAAACCAGTCCTGGGCTTTAGTTCTGGTAGTGAAAGGACTATAGGGTGTTCTGAAAGATCTCAAAAGGACAAAGAAGAAACACAAATCTCTTCAGTCTAGGAAGGAGAAGCTCCTCCTTGTTGGGGTTCTGGGTGGTCTGGGTATTGAAGACACATGAGACTCTGAAAAGGGCAAGGGTTGGGGTGGCTGGGTATATAGGGTTTTACAGGAATCGCCTGGGTCGGATATATGTATAATAGTTCAACAAAGGGTGGCATGTAAGCAGTCCATTGGTCATTTATAGTGCAAAATGCATTGTGACAAAAGTTCCTCCTCTACCTTGGTTGGTCTTGCACTTATTGGTGGATTTGCTCACCTTAGAGCTTCATGACAGCCCTCAGCTTGGCCGTTTTTCTGAACCCACAGTCCAGGTCGACTCCTCCTGTGTCTGACCAGGAGTTGGGAGGTTTGGGGGGAACCTGGGCCCGCCCTCTACTCTGGGTTCCAGCCCAGGGCCCTGTGGACTGCAGCTGTCTAGAGTTCCCTCTGGAACAGCTGCGTGACAGCTACAATTCCCTGGGCTACTTCCCCATGGCCTCCTCCCAACACCTTCTTTATTCTCACCATAGGACCTTCCTCCTGGTGTCTGATAATGCTTGTACTCCTTAGTCCTCCAACAGTCCGCGTTCTCACTCTCAGCTCCTAGTGCCTCTTGCTCCCAGCTCCTCATACGCACACCACAAACTGAAGTGAGCTCCTTTTTAAACCCAGGAGCCCTGATTAGTTTGCCTTAATTGATTATAGCAGCTTCTTGATTGGCTGCAGGTGTTCTAATCAGCCTGTCTGTCTTAATTGTCTCCAGAAGGTTCCTGATGGCTCTGGAATCTTCCCTGTAACCTTACCTAGGGAAAAGGGACCTACTTAACCTGGGGCTAATATATCTGCCTTCTATTACTCTACTGTAGCCATCCGGCCCGACCCTGTCACATCATGTATGGATACTATTTAAGGAGTTATGTATCTATTATAATTATAGGTCTTAGGGTCTTGAAACCAAATTAAATTAAATTAAAGCAAGTCACCACGAGTTGATATACCTCAGGAATGTTTCTTTCAGGAAGGAGGTAATAGACATTTATCTCTGTCTGGCCATTTGGGTATTGTATGCCTCATGCTGTATGCCTATTTGCATACTATGCAGCTGTGAAATGAAAGATTGCAAAGTCTACAAGATGAAACAAAGAACAGGGGTGTCCTGTTTCTGAATAAGCAAAATGATGAGACTGGTTTATCTTCGGAGCAAAGACACATGGAATCCTTCACCTAGGAGGCAAGATGACAGCATGTCTACCTCATGAAAGAATTCAGAGTAGCCATGTTAGGCTGTATCTGCAAAAAGAAAAGGGAGGACTTGTGGCACCTTAGAGACTAACAAATTTATTTGAGCATAAGCTTTCATGAGCTACAGCTCACTTGATCAGATGCATTCAGTGGAAAATACAGTGAGGAGATCTATATACACAGAGATCATGAAACAATGGATGTTACCATACACACTGTAATGAGATTGATCAGGTAAGGTGAGCGATGACCAGCAGGAGAGTGGGGGGGGGGGCTTTTGTAGTGATAATCAAGGTGGGCCATTTCCAGCAGTTGACAAGAATGTCTGAGGAACAGCGGGGGTGGGGGTGGGGAGGAAATAAACAGAAATAGTTTTACTTTGTGTAATGACCCATCCACTCCCAGTCTTGATTCAAGCCTAAGATAATTGTATCCAGTTTCTAAATTCAATGAGAGACTGCTGAATTGGAATTGAGTCTGTTTTTGAAGTTTTTTTTGTTGAAGAATTGCCACTATTAGGTCTGTAATCGAGTGACCAAAGAGATTGAAGTGTTCTCCGACTGGTTTTTGAATGTTATAATTCTTGACGTCTGATTTGTGTCCATTTATTCTTTTACGTAGAGACTGTTCAGTTTGGCCAATGTACACGGCAGAGGGGCATTGCTGGCATATATCACATTGGTAGATGTGCAGGTGAACGAGCCTCTGATAGTGTGGCTGATGTGATTAGGCCCTATGATGGTGTCCCCAGAATAGATATGTGGACAGAGTTAGCAACGGGCTTTGTTGCAAGGATAGATTCCTGGGTTAGTGGTTCTGTTGTGAGGTGTGTGGTTGTTGGTGAATATTTGCTTCAGGTTGGGGGGCTGTCTGTAAGCAAAGACTGGCCTGTCTCCCAGGATCTATGAGAGTGATGGGTCATCCTTCAGGATAGGTTGTAGATTCTTCATGATGCGTTGGAGAGGTTTTAGTTGGGGGCTGAAGGTGACAGCTAGTGGCGTTCCGTTATTTTCTTTGTTGGGCCTGTCCTATAGTAGGTAACTTCTGGGTACTCTTCTGGCTCTGTCAATCTGTTTCTTCATTTCCACAGGTGGGTATTGTAGTTGTAAGAATGCTTGATAGAGATCTTGTAGGTGTTTGTCTCTATCTGAGGGGTTGGAGCAAATGCGGTTGTATCGCAGAGCTTGGCTGTAGACAATGGATCATGTGGTGTGGTCTGGATGAAAGCTGGAGGCATGTAGGTAGGCATAGCGGTCAGTAGGTTTCCGGTATAGGGTGGTGTTTATGTGACCATCGCTTATTAGCACTGTAGTGTCCAGGAAGTGGATCTCTTGTGTGGACTGGTCCAGGCTGAGATTGATGGTGGGATGGAAATTGTTGAAATCATGGTGGAATTCCTCAAGGGCTTCTTTTCCATGGGTCCAGATGATGAAGATGTCATCAATGTAGCACAAGTAGAGTAGGGGCATTAGAGGACAAGAGCTGAGGAAGCGTTGTTCTAAGTCAGCCATAAAAATGTTGGCATACTGTGTGGCCATGTGGGTACCCATAACAGTGCCACTGATTTGAAGGTATACATTGTCCCCAAATGTGAAATAGTTATGGGTGAGGACAAGGTCACAAAGTTCAGCCACCAGGTTTCCCGTGACATTATAGGGGATAGTGTTCTTGATGGCTTGTAGTCCATCTTTTTGTGGAATGTTGGTGTAGAGGGCTTCTACATCCTTAGGGGCTAGGATGGTGTTTTCAGGAAGATCACCAACAGATTGTAGTTTCCTCAGGAAGTCAGTGATGTCTTGAAGATAGCTGGGAGTGCTGGTAGCGCTGGTAGTGTAGGGTGTCTACATAGCCAGACAATCCTGCTGTCAGGGTGCCAATGTCTGAGATTATGGGGCGTCCAGGATTTCTAGGTTTATGGAAGGTCGAAACAACAGACTGGACTTCTACATAGAGTGCTTCCACTGACGTGCACGGGCTGAAATTGTGGAAAAACAGCATTGCTTGCCCCATAACCTCAGCCGTGCATAACACTATGCCATCCACAGCCTCAGAAACCACTCTGACATCATAACCAAAACAGCTGACAAAGGAGGTGCTGTCGTCATCATGAATAGGTTGGAATATGAATGAGAGGCTTCTAGGCAGCTCTCCAACACCACTTTCTACAAGCCATTACCCTCTGATCCCACTGAGGGTTACCAAAAGGAACTACACCATTTGCTCAAGAAACTCCCTGAAAAAGCACAAGAACAAATCCGCACAGACACACCCCTGGAACCCCGACCAGTGGTATTGTATCTGCTACCCAAGATACATAAACCTGGAAATCCTGGACGCCCCATCATGTAGAGAGACAGCAGGGCCTGCAAGGCCTAGAGGGGAGTGCTTGTGCTGACATAGGCTGGTGGGGTTGGGGAGCTGACACACAGCAGGCACAGACAAGGCTTCATCATACTAAGGGCAGATGGTAATGAGGTGCCTCCCTACCCTGGGTACTTCTAGGTGGCATCACAAAGGTGAAAACAGAATGTGTAAGAAATCACATTTTGATTCTCTTTCTCTATTATGTGATGCGACAGATATTCAGATAATCAGAGTATCTCAGAAGAGATCCAGAACTGGTTATCCAGAAGTCTGGTAGAAACAAAATCCAGACCCAAATTCTCTGCTGCACCAGCTGGTTCTCTCTTATGGCTCCTCACTTCTCAGGACAGGTCTGTACCAGCATAAGTTGGAGCATCTTGGAGGCTGTTCACTGATCCCAAAGGTGCATATGCCAATGGGGAATAACCAGAAAACAGCACATTCCAGCATGCTCCAGCCCCTATGTCAGAACCAGGGGGCACAGGAACCAGATATGCCAAGTCGGTGCCAGCTAAGAGCTTCCCCATGTTACACAGAGTAGTGCAAAGGGGTAGGAATGTAACAGACAAACTGACCATCTGTTTCTATATAAATTTTGGATTCAAGGGACAGAAGAGAATATTGTATGATCCAGCATTCTGATGATTGGAGTAAGCCTGTATTCAGCAATTACATTAACTTGCATTCATTAACTTTATCATTCAAACAGGAGAAAAGGCAGCACATGCTAAATATGCCTTTCTTTAGGTAGTACATACTGTATGTGCCTGCCAGTTCTTACATCTTTCCACTTTTCTCTTGGTAACTAGCTTCAGTTTGCAATACTTATTAATAAAACACTATTACATTTCACCTCACAACTTGGTATGTATCTGACTTCTTGTCTTCAGTTACTTGATAGTGCTAAAAAAATATTGCAACAGAAATGTGAGATAAAAGTGTACTCCTACTGCTTTGGACAAACATACACATTGTTTAATGCCAGACCTTTTCTAGGGCTGTCATGGAGCTTTCAAGCAGTATATCTTCAGTAGCACTGGAACCAGTGACACATGAAGCCTAATAAAAATTCCAGCAGCCTAAGCTTTTATGCCTTAGCTCTGTTGACTTCATAGCTGGTTTCCTTGAGGTTAGTTTACTGTGAAAATAAAGTTCTATCTGCTATTTGCAAAAGGGAAGCTTGAAGAAACAGCAGCAGCCTTGCTAGAAGTAAACTGCTATGAGATATATTTAGTAAAAAGTAGAGAGCTGAATTGTTTGGGGGCAAGAAACAAAGCTTCCTTTAGCAGCAAAAATGGGTTAAGATCAATCAAAGAGCTAAACATTCTCCAAAAAAGCTTATAATTTTTTTCCTGAAAAATGTTTTTATCACAAAAATAATCCCCAGTTCTCAATTCATTACGTCTTCCAATGTTATATGATACTAAGTATTTTCTTCTCAAACCAAGAGATGCTCAAAAAATCATGAATATTTATCCCATAGCATTTCAGCATTTGTAAGGCAAAATGCCTTCAACATTTTAAATTAGGGTTTAAATTCTCTCTGTATTCCAGCAATTTACTAATATTTCTAGCAAATAAATTAGAAATTTTGTTTTTAGGGGTGCTTATGTTACTATTAATATTGTCTGTAAAATAAAGTAGCATTTGATAGTGCACAACTGTAGATGCATTGTAGATAGTAAACGCATCAATGTTCCAGTACTTTGCTCTGTGACAACTAGAACGTAAATGCGTGTGTTATATAGCTGTACCTTCAGGAGTGAATGAAAGGAAAGAATACTACCCTAATGCTCAGTGAATGGGGCTATTACAGAGCGTACAATGCTTAAACATTCTCAGAGGTCCACTGTTTATAAAGACCACCGTTTTACAAAGTCATTTTGGTTTTTTAATGATAAATCCATCATTTGACCCCCAATATTATATCATTGCAAACGCAAAGATAGGGAAATCAGCCAATTATTCTAAATGTGCTTTTTGAACCTCTATCCTTTTGTCTGATTGCTAATTGTGGATACCTGGAGTTCAGTACACAGCCTTACAGATTTTCACTCATTACAGCAGTGATAGCAATGGGGCCCAGAATGAAGGCCTACTACCCAGTACTGCATAAGTAAATATCCCTCTTTGCTGTAGCTAGAGGTTGCCCTGATAAAAGTGGTTTCAAGACTTTTTTAAAATGATCATCACGGCTCATACATTGGCACTGTGGAAGGATGAATTGCTTAGGAGTCTGGCTGTTAGCCGGATAATGGGACACTAGATGGGAAGGGCTCTGAGTTACTAGAAAGAATTCTTTCCCACATGTCTAGCTGCTGGGTCTTGCCCACATGCTCAGGGTCTAACTGATTGCCATATGTGGGGTCCAGAAGGAATTTTCTCCCAGGTCAGATTGGCAGAGAGCTTGGGGGTTTTCGCCTTCCTCTGCAGCATGGGGCATGGGTCACTTGCAGGTTTAAACGAGTGTAAATAGTGGATTTCCTGTAACTTGAAGCTTTTAAATCATGATTTGAGGATTTAAGTAACTCAGCCAGAGTGTGTGTGTGTGAGGCTTCTGGGGCCTGCAATGTGCAGGAGGTCAGACTGTATGATCAAGATGGTCCCCTCTGGCCTTAAAATCCATGAGTCTATGAGAAGTGAATGGCTTGATTTGTTGCCTGGATGATGAGTGTTTGGCAAAAGTTGAAAGCAAAGATACATTTTATGTCAGGTAGCTGTTCCTATCCTGTCCCCTTAACAGCAATGGGCCAATTCCACTGATGAGCAATGCATGTACCAGCACACTGGTGCATTTGGTTAGTGCAATAAACAGATTTTCAGATCATACTCAATGCTTTGCTACTGCCATTGCATTACAGGGACTGAAGAATACTGAACACTTTCCGTCCTCATTGGTGACAACCACTGCCAGAACAACACCAATGCTAAGCCTGGTAAAGATAGCTCCAGGGTTCTAATCCATTCCATTCCCTTCTCCACAACCACCAACTTAAAAACAATAGTTTGCACAATCCAATGTCTGCTAAAATAGCATTGCGCCTCTAATGCAGGGTCTTCAGCTCTGCCAATAAGGAATTAACCGAAGTAGCTATACCTGCATCTGACTAATTTGGCATGAAATAACCAAACTGGTAAATAATAGTGACCTATCTGACTGTGGAGTGTTTGTCATTGGTGGTAAAATAAGTAAATTCTGTGCTATCTACTGGAAAAGTGACCTGTAGACAGTATTAAAAGTAGAGAGAAACAGGGACTCCCAAAATAAAATGTGATAACTGATCTCCCCAAACCCAAAGAGAGGGACATCAGTTGCTTACATTAGGATGACTACACTAAACAAGATCCTACCAACTGGTTGTCCTATCATTGAAAACTCTTCACATAGTGGAGAGGAGATAGGAAGCAGGCAAAGGCATTCCCATTTGGCCAGATCCTTCTGCTTCACTGAGAGTCACCACATATCTTTTCACTCAAAAAAGTGGGTAGGGAGTGAAAAATTGCTCCAGAAATGACATTAATTGATTATAGATAGTTTGTAATGTGAGCAATAATCAGTAGTTATGATTTCAGTAAGTGAGGAAGGTCCAATTAATGAAGAAACAAACAGTGTTTAACTCAGTGCATTTACAGCTCCTGGAGACCCGACATTTACAGCTCCTGGAAGTGGCATATAACCATAGCAATTATCTGTTGACAGAGAGCCCAGTTATGTAAAGCAAAGAGGTATTGTAATGCAAAGAAAGATCAGACCAGTAAAGTTAGGCACACTGCTGACAGAGTGAGGATATTGGCTCTTACTGAGTAGCACTGGGCAAATAGTGCAAAAATATTTCTGCAAATGTTAGCTAGAAATTAAAAATGAATTTGCTTTGGCCTTGTTCACTTTTTGTGAACACCTGAATGATTCACTTGAATTGCTTGCAGAGAAAGATAAGCACACAAGCATGGATAACAAAATCAATCTTGTGAGTATTCATACTGGAAATGATATAGGTTATATGGGGCGAGACTCTGTTGTGATATCAGGTGACAGGACTCCCCAAAACCCCTCACAAGCACACTAGCAACTAAATGTGTCAGACAAAGATCTGATCACACTCTTAGCAGCTAGCCCATGCACACCCTGAAAATAATTTCAGTCCATATCCTCAGCTAAGGTTGAGGAGCATTCAATACAACTGAGCAGAGGGACCCAAGGCTGCTCTTTGTGTTCCCTCAATCCCAAGAACACTCTGAATCTGAGCAGTCCCCCAGTTCAGTTTAGAGCAGCTTTTCTGCTACCAACTATCTCAAAGCTCAGCTATAGCAACCAGAGGTGCTGGAGTATAGGTTAGCAACTTGAAAGTTTCCTTCCCCAACCATGCCTCCTATAACCAGCAGCTCTAGTCAGATGGCAGAGGAACCCCTACAGTGAATTTGTCACTTGAAGAAAAGTCTGGCAGGTGCACTTAAAATTTGTTTTAGTGAGTAATTGATAATTATTATTTGTACTGTCATAGCACCTAGCAGCCCCAGTCATAGTCCAGGACCCTATTGTGCTAGGTGCTATACAAATGCAGAACAAAAAGAACAAAGAGCTCGCAATCCCAGGATAATAAAAGAGAGACAAAGGTGGATGCATAAGAGACTGATGGGGAAGCACAAGGAAACCATAAGACAATATTGGTCAAGTTCTTAGGCAGTGGTCACATCATACTTGACAATGATTAGGTGGCTGGTATGTGAGACAGTTTCTTGAATAAGGATTACATCACAGCATCTTTAAGGGTAATTGGTAAATAGAAAAGGTCTCTTCTTTAAATCAAATTTTCCCATCAAAAATTGGGTTTTGGTTAAAAACAAAAACTTTCCAGGGGAGGAAGAGTATTCCCCAGTGTTTTTCACCAGGCAAGAATCCAGCTGAGAGGATATTAACTGAGCCTTACATTTGTACTATGCCCCCTTTATAGAATGGTAAAATGAAGCACGGTGAGGTTAAGACCCATTTCATGCAGCTGGCCAGTGGCAGAATTGACAACAGAATTCAAGACTCCTCAAATTTATCCCCCCACCCTATTCTAACCATTAGAATACAAAGCCTGTCTGATATGGCAGCTATTGCAGAACAGAGCCCAAGCTATAGCAGTCTAATATATGCAAGCACTTTCTGAAGTTCTTCAAATGAATTTTAGCAAGTGTAATTCCTGTGATTCAGTCAGAAGTTTAGGTGATCACATTAAAATTGCTTGTAAGCCTCATGTTAGCACAAACAAAACAAGAAATGGAAGACTGGTAATTCAAGAGTCACACCTTGTGATAACTTCTAAATTTCTGTACAAGTTAACTTTCAAATTTGTATTACACTCACAAGTTACATATTCATAATTATTTATATTTATTTACAGAATTGTGGGCAAAATCCTGCAATGATTCAGTCCTTACTCAGTCATGAGAGTTAAAGGGAACTGTGCCTGGGTCAGGAATCAAGTAAGGGATTCAGGATATCTTGCATATTTCAATATGATTCCACTGCGTTCATTAAAGAAGAAATATTGCAGAATTTTAATGGAGATTAGTGGCGATTGCTACATTTAAGTTTTCTTAAGTGTTTCCATCAACCATTCTGCTCCAGTGGTCCATATAAGAACACTACCTTTGATTTTAGGCATACTGGGTCAGTTGCTAAAACTCCCCTGAAGACTTGAAAGTGCCTCATCAATAGTTATTTTAGTCCATAAAACTTGGTTCACACCATTCTGTGACTCTTCTGTGCATTCTTTCAACAACAGCTGTTTAGACTGTTCAGAAATTGAAGCCACTTTCTTGCCTCCTTTCACCTAATCTGGACAATTTAAGAATTCAGCCAAGGGGGAAGCCTAAGCGACTTCACATCATGGTCTGCTGCCACCAGAAGGGCAATACTTAGTCTAATAACAGCTATCCATGTTATGGCAATTAGTTTGGGTAGCACACATCTGTTCCAGAGGCATGCAATGGGCTAAACTGTCTGCTTATTTCAGAGAATTTGGAGTATACGTAAACTGGCCAAAAAGTTGTTTCATTGGAAATCATGGGAGCCAGATTTTCACCCATGATGATTCATAGAATACCAAGTGAGATGGGATCATTGCAATCATCTTGTCTGACCTGCTGGATAACACAGACAAAAGGACTTGACTCAATTAATTCTTGTTTGAACTACAGCATATCTTGCAGAAAAAAAACCATCCAATCCAGTGTCCCAGCATTGGAGAATTCAGTACAGACCTCAGTCAGTTGTTCCAATGGAGAATTACCCTCACTGTTAAGCAAATGCACCTTATTTCCAGTCTGACTAGGTCTACTTCTAAGATATTGGCTCTTGCTGTAATTTTGACTACTAAATTAAACAGCCTTCTATTGTCAGATTTCTGTTCCTCATAAATGTAGTGTTGTTGTAGCAGCTGTGTCAGTCCCAGGATATTAGAGAGACAAGGTGTATGAGGCAATAACTTTTACTGGACCAGCTTTGGTTGGTGAGAGAGACAAGCATTTGAGCTTGACCTGAGGAAGAGTTTGAAAGCTGGTCTCTCTCACCAACAGAAGTTGGTCCAATAAAAGATATGAGCTCACCTACCATGTCTCTCTAATGTTCCTCAGGTAGGCCCTTACAGACTGACGAGGTCACCCTTTAACCTCTTCGTTATGTGAAACTGACAGACTCAAGTTGCTCAGTCATGATAAGGCATGTTTTCCAATCCTTTAAATCATTCTCAAGGCTCTTTTCTGAGCTCTCTACAACTTTTTGACATCGTTCTTGAATTGTGGACAACAGAACTAGACAGAATATTCAAGTAGCATTTGCACCAGTGCGCAATACAGAAGTAATACAGCCTCCCTACTCCTCCTCGAGAGTCCCTTGTTTATTCATCGAATAAGGATCACATTAGCACAGAGTACCACACTGAGAGCTCATGTTCAGCTAATGGCTCCCTGTGGCCCCCCCAAGTCTTCTCCACAGTCTCTGCTTTCCAGGATAGATTACACCTCTAAGTAGAGCCTGCATTCTTTGTTTCTAAATGTATGCCTTTACATTTGGCTGTTTTAACATTAAATGATCAGTTGCCAAAGTACAAAGATCCTTTGTTCCTAAAATGATATAGATCCGCATTCTTAGAACAGTTGAGCCCCTGTGGGCAAGATTTTCAGAAATAGAGTTTTTGGCTGCCTACATTTTTGACTGCCCATCTCAACACACCTTAAAAGGTTCTGATCTGCTTGAAGACAGATGCTAATGTGGAAATTGGGCCCCTGTAGCATGTCTCAAGTTGGGAACTAATATTAAAGGCACCCAAAATCATGAGTCACTTTGACATCCTTGTCTGTGTGTGTGTGTGTGTGTGTGTATATAGACTTTAATGGGCGATTAATCAGCTACATATACATACATGTAGCTGATAATCGCCCATTGCACTCAATGGTAAGTCTCCTACTGAATTCAAGGGGTGTTGGATCAGGCCCTGTGAAAACTAGGTGGGGAGCGGGAGGAGGGAGAAGGATTTAATGGACATGGCTGGCTTTACAATGCTAAACATGTGAAATATGGAAGGGGGGGTGCACACGCACATGCGCACATATATATTCATGATGGCATGGCACAGCCAATTTTACTAAACAAAACCAACCAACTAAACAAAAAAGCATGGAAGGCAGTTTCTTATTTAGAGGCATTAAATGTGTTGAAAAACAAACTTAGAGAGCCAAATTCATTCTTGCTGTATCTCCATTAAAGCAAATGAATTCACTCTTGGAATGAGTTTGTCTCTTATTGTTTAAAACTTGAAATATTTTGCCCGAAAATACTACCTTGGATGATCTCACTTCCTTGTGATTCTCACTGCTTACCCAAATGAGGATTTATCAGCACAGGAATGATTGTGTCAGCTCAACTCCACAGGCTGAGGATGGATACCAGAAGAGCTGTCTGAAAGTGGAATTTCCATACTCAGGAAATTCCAAGTTTTTGAAATGTTATTTAATTTGAAATGTCATTTTAATGTTATTTATTTAGAACAAAAAGTTGAAATTGCAGAACTTTTTGCAAAACAAAATAGTCCAAAAATAGTTTCAACTTTATGGAAATGTTGATAAATCAAAACATTTCATTTTGACTTTTCAGTTAATAAAATATTATAAGCATAAAAGTCAAAACAAAACATTTTGATAATTTCCCAGTGGAAGTTTTGATGGAATTGATATGCTCCTGCAAAATGTTTAGGTCTTGTGAAATAAGCATTTTTTGACAGAAAGCCTTTCCATTTAAAAATTGTCCACCAATTCTAGATACCACTGAAATGTACATAAAATAGCTAATGTCCCCCTTTTGAAGTTTTGTTAAACGCGTGCTCCTTGTAACATCAATATAATATATCTGAATGTCCATAAAGAAAGTGAAAAAGAAAGAATCCTATGATCATGAAATAAACTAAATAAATCTTTGTTCCTTCAAGCATAGACAGTATGGGATCTGTACACCTTGTGTGTATGGAATTGCAAACAGGCAGGTTTTGAAGGCTAGTTGTCATATAACCTAGAAACATGGGACTGTGCTCTTTAACTCTTATCCTTTCCCTTACACATGACAGCACTTGAGTGCCTTAGAATTCTAGCACATCATATTCTTCTTCATGATATGTATTTTTTAAAATGGCTTAAGCAAATGGAGCAATTGAATTTGCCTCATGGGTTCCTACCTACCCATGCAAATATCTTGGTTTAATCATGTGTTTCTTCAGCTAATCAACCAAATATATAGCTCTGTTAGAGCTATGAAAGTGTGGGAAAACCTGATGAGGAATTTATCTTTAAAAGGAAACAAGTTCACACCTCACAATGATGGAAGCAGCACAATTAAAGGCAATGGATAATCTAAAAACTATAAACAAATGAAAGCCAGAAATGATTTTTTTTAAATACATAGTCTCGAATCAAGACTAAAATAAACCAAAGCTACACAGAGGCTTCATGCCTGTCATCATTAAGTATTTGACTGTCTCAAGTGTAGGGAGTGTCCTGTGGCAGCTGTAGTGAGACAATTAGGAGGAAGCAGTGTTCCTTCTAGCTTACAAAATCAAAGGGGATAATACACTTGGTAAGTGGTTACTCAATATTACCATCAGGACCAGCAAACATATCCAACCCTTCCCATCGACAATCATTGCTGTTTTCAGCCAAAATAAACTTAATATAATGAAGTAGAATACACATATATGTACAGAGACTTTGCCTGAAAAAATATGTGTATCCATGATATGGAAATGTCCACTTACTCAAGGGTAAAAAGATTTTTCTGTCTCTCGCTCTCTGTGCGCATACCCTGCCCATAAGCAGTCTGGAAAGTTCCAGCATGTAAGCATTGCACATCTCAGTCTAGCAGTCAGTATACCTTCATTTAAACTCACCTCTCTTTCTCCCAGCATTTCCAGCCGTTCCTCCCCCCCGCCCCAATTCTTGCTCTTCTCTTCCTCCAACTTTTCTTACTATAACGACAGGTTTCAGAGTAGCAGCCATGTTAGTCTGTATCCGCAAAAAGAAAAGGAGTACTTGTGGCACCAAACAAATGTTAGTCTCTAAGGTGCCACAAGTACTCCTTTTCTTATTATGTTATCTCTCAACATACTTTCAGAAGCTGGCCAGAATGGTATTATTGAGGAAGGCATTAGTGAGAAGGTGGGTCTTGCATTTTGTATGCTAGAGGATTCAGTCTGCTCTCCGCTGGCAGGAAATTGCAGAGGTGCCAATCTAAAAAGGTTAGGAATTTCACTGGTCAAAACCTTTCTGAGGGAACAGTTTTCCCTCAGAGAATGTTGATTTGATGAAATCAAAATGTTGTGTGGGGATGTATTAAATTTTCAGCTAAAAATGATCAAATGCTCCATTTTGATAATGGAATATAAGAAAGTCTAAATGAGCCACTCTGATTTGGCATGTAAATATTTCTGAAACAAAATTTTTCAGTATTTATTTCGCAGGAAATTTTGACTTTTCGGTCCAATTTGGAAGTAAAGGAAAATTTGAAGTGTTGAAATTTCCCATGGAATGGAAATTGCAAGGTTTAAGTGGCTCTAACTAGAACCATCGCCCTAAGCCATGTTATACCATCCAAACTAGGTGCAAGTAGCAGTCGCTTATAGTCCATAAATGGTGGGCATAATTCTAACATCTATAACTGTATTGGCTTTGATGAAATACTCTAGATTTAGGCTAGTGAAACCGAGAGCACATTCTGGTCCTTATTTTTATTTAAAAACCAAGAAAAGGTAGTGGTGCTTTGGAGAGGGGGAAAAACATGATAAATATTGGATGAGCTCAGAATTTAGAGATTGTCTTCTATAACAATTTCCATTCACCTTCCTTCCTCTCTTATATAGCAATGTTAGCGCATGGACAGATCTTGTCCCTTTAACTGCTATGATCCCATTCTCATATAGCCTCAGAGCATTCCAAGGAAGAGAATAATTTAGTCTCTTAGGTGCCAGAGGGCTCCACAGACAGATGCCATCTGACCCAGTTGCTCTAACAGCAGAAAACACGTCTGCCTTTAAATCAGAGATGTGATAGAAGAGGGGTTAAGATTCATTCTTATTCTTTTGTGTCTGCTTTGTCTTCACTTATTCTGCATCCTAAATTCCCCCCTCCCCATCATCTCACCAATGACCATTCTAAGTAAAAATGTAAACTTGATAACAAAACAATGGCATATCAGTTTTACAAAACACTATCAAACGATATACAGTAATGTGCAGTGAAAAGCTAAGCATTAAAAAAAAATAAGAGATAGCATTTAAGACAATTTTTCTATGTAAAACAGTAATAGGTCTGACCTGCAGTTTAAAAAAAATTCTGTAAATGTCTAAGAAAAATGCCACACCAAAACGTCTTAAATTTTCTCTAGGAAGGGCACATTTTTCTATTGTTTTTTGTGAACTTTGTACTCCTAAGTGTATGTTTTATATAGCTTTTGCCTTGGAACTCCCTTGTTTCAATCCTCTAAAACTGTCAAGAATGACTCCACCTGCTTTATTGTTCCCATAAATTCATATGAAACTGGTAGCTAAATCCAATTTGTGTCATTCTGCCTCTTTGTAGCCCATTCTAAATCTCCCAGCATGTTTCACAAAAGTAGAATCCTATTAACACCAAATAACCACCTCTGTATTTTATTCTATGGTTATTACAGTCCTTCTTGTGTCACAACACCTAAAGAATCTTGTCTCTCCATGAATCTATGATTGCCAGAACCTTCAACCTCATTACCCAGAGAAAGTTTTCTATCACCAATCTTTTTATCTGACAGGCCTGTTCCCTTTTTACTACTTTTTCCTTATAAACTTAGGTCTCACATAGCCTAGACTCAATATTTTGTCAAGATATCAGCTAAACTGTAAAGTGACTATTGAATCAATGTGAAAAGAAATATATGTAAATAAGAGATGGGCCCAATCCACAATGTTATTATCCAGAATCCAAGTTGTTCAGATTTCGGGTTTTATTTGGGTCCATTTCTAAAGTAGAGTTTTTACTGCATTCTTAATAAATGAGAGACTTAATTAACGATCAACTTTAATGCAAGGCTTTTCTTGTGCAAGACATAAATAGGGAGAATGTCCATAAGAAAAGTTTTGTTAGATATGTAGAATTAGCAATAGTCTGGGCTTCATATTGGTACTTTAAAAAATAAAATGAATAAGCTAATTATTCAGATTTCAATTTACAGTTCTATACCCTTTCCCAGACAGAAAGTTGCAAATGCCTAGAGCCAGATCCTGAGCTGGTGTAAACAGATGTAGCGCCATCAAAGTCAGCAGAGCTATGCTGGTTTACTCCAACTGAGGATATGGACACTAGTCTACACTGTTTGAAGCAGCAAGACTAATTTTGCTGTTACTCTTAAACCATGTATTGTGTATCTATTCCAATGTGTTCACCAGTTATCTGTTCATAAATATCCCAAGCTCTGGGTGCGTCTATGCACATTAAAATTCAGTGATTGCGTGTCACGTAATAGGTTGCTCAGAAGTAAAAAATAAAATCTACTCCATTCCCAGGGCACAGACAGGTACAGAACATAGGCAGCTCTTGTTCCCAGTCCTTTGCTTTTAGCTATTAAATCAGGTTTTATCATATAATTGTCTAGAAATGCACCTTTGCAAAACTTGTTTACTGCCACTAGTTCAAAGACTGTATAGAGATAGCTACTGCTATGGAAGTGCATGGTGCACTTTTACCCATGCTGCTCCCTGGGGACTTGATCATGAGCCCATTGAAGTCCATTGTGAAGCGCCTATTGATGTCAATGAGACAGGATCAAGCAAGTGACTTGGCAGCTAGAGTGCCAGAGCTGAGAAAGTCAGTATTAAAGTACTTTTCCCCTTAAAAAAAAAAAAAAGAAGATGGGATTGAGAATCTGATGAGGAGGAAAAACAGCAGGAGCCTCCTGTGAGGGAAGCAGAAGAGGGCATTAAGAAACCACTGCGTCCCCTGGAAGATTCTTGCATGGCTTCTAAAAATACATGAGCTATCTATCTGAGAACAGCTGGTTGGTAATTTCCCCTCAGAATGGATTTTCTCATGGAAAATTCACTTTCTGCCAAATCAAAATTTTCCCCAGGAAAAAAATTTTCCATTGGAGAATTGTTCCCAGTTCTGTAGCTCCCCCGCTCCTTATAAACCTACTTGGTGGACTGATTGGAAACCTGGTCTTCCAGGGTCACTTGTTCCAGGGAAGCCCACCAAGCAGAATGCCCTGGAGATGAGCCTATCAGGGCTTCTAGGAACCTGGCTTCTTGGCAGCCTGGAAGCCCCATCTCTCAAATTCCCAGGCTCCTGAGGCTGCCAAGGCTCTGGACAGCTCAAGAAGCTTTGGAAATGTTTCAGAAAGATTGAAATGAAATTTCTTTTCAAAATGAAATTTTAGAATTCCTGTTCTACAGGATAATTCACATTTTCATTCTGTTTCAGATACTTTTAAATTTCCATGGAATTGGCAATTCCAGTTTCATATATGAGCATGTAAGACAGGCTGTGCATTGGGTAGCAATGATAATAGTCTATTTTTACAGGGTCATCTCTCTTAAAGGGGGCCTGGGAAGACAATAATAATGTTAAAAAACCCCACACATTCCTTGCCTAGGTTACTCATACTCTTAGATTAGAAAAACTGGCTGGATTTGCTTTTCACCATATACAATGTTTCTTAATTAGGCAAGGCAATATCAATTTCTGTCTCTTGTGCCCTAACTAGGTGCTTATATGGTCATCACCATAGTTTTTAAAAAAAGACCTTTTCCAGTGCTCTTGGGTTTCCAACACTGCAGTCAATTTGTAATTTTAAAAATAATTTTTAGGGACGTAAAAAAAAAAACCATGAAAAATTCTCATTCAATTTTGGATTTTTAAATT
The DNA here is from genome assembly GCF_965140285.1 of Lepidochelys kempii. Lineage (NCBI taxonomy): Eukaryota > Metazoa > Chordata > Testudines > Cheloniidae > Lepidochelys > Lepidochelys kempii. Next base: position 246,354,612 of record NC_136381.1, on the reverse strand, counting down.
GAAAGGCCTTCCATTTTAAAGGCCTTCCATTTGGGACCTAACATTTTCATTCAGTTGTCCACTTCAGACCCATTTCTATCATGACACCCACAAGGAGTTAATGAGCAAGCCAGAACAGGGACAGGTACTGTGGTCTTGAATGTAGGTCCATGGTGCCACCAAGGGAAAGCCATCATGCTGCAAGGTCAGACAAGGGATCTGAAGCTAATACCTCACAATCAGAGGCTACACCCTTTGACTCAGCAGGATCAGATAAATAGCATTAGACTGCTGATTGGACACCATTTAGTATAAAGCTTCCTGTCTTTTCCCTGCCGCAACTTTTCTGAGCAACTAGTCTGTTGCTTCCCAGAGCCCCCTGAGACCAAACTCGTGCTACCCAAACCAGTTTTCTGAGGTGCCTGTATCCCATCCTGCCAAACCCCTCACTGGATCTGCCCCGTACCTACACTAACCAGCTCACCTCTACGTCTGACTTGTGCACCAATTACCATCTTCTCACAGAAGGATATCCCAGCTGCTGTCCTTGCCTGCACCACGGACTATGAAACCTGGTTCACCCTTAAGACTACTCCTCCCTGATCTCTCAGAGGGGCCCAGCTGCTCCTCAATCATATGCATTGACAATGCCTACTGACCCCTCACCTCAGCCCTGACCTTGAACCCTGTGGCCCTGCTTGCTCATAGCAGGCCTTCACAGACATTTATGATTTTGTATGCAATTTTTTATAATTTCTGCATCATGCCTGCAAATGCCTTTCCTAGGTAAATTTATGATTTTACTGCTTTAACTCCCATCCATCCTCCGCATCATCTTCCTGTCATTATATCACCCTCTTTTTTGTATTAGTGTCTGAAAATAAACACCAGTCCTGCAAAAGAATAGGATGTTCATAAATTGGAGTGTTCAGAGAAGAGCCATGTAGGGTAATCTGACATCCTGATAAAATTGGGATCCTCTTGGTATTAGGGGCTTTGTCTCCTGTCCCAATCTAAGTACCATGGGGGAACATCATTTGTCCCAATTTTTCATTGGACTGAAGGAGCCCAAGCCTGAGCCTTGTCATGAAGGGCTGAAGGAGGCTCCTTCAGCTCCACAGGGCAAGGCTCAGGCTTGGGTTTCTTCCAGGAAGGAGCCTGAGCCATGCTGCATGGGGCTGAAGGAGTCTGTGCTGTGGGGGGTTGAAGGACTCAAGCCCCAGCTGCACCATGTGGGGCTGGATACTGGACACCTGAACTAGGAATGTTAGACTTATATGAAGAAAGTGAGAAGTCTGCAGAGTCAATAACCACTCTTTAAAAACCTCACAAACTGGCCTTAGCCAAACTTTTTCCTTTTGTGTCGACAATACAAATGCCAATTATGGCCAGCAGAAATCTGCATACCAAAACCTGAAAAAGGAGAATGGAAATATTTTACCTGCCTACTGCCCAGCCCACATTGTGCATAATGCAATGAAACATGCAAGTGATGCTCTAAAAATGGACATTGAGTCACTGGTAATTAAGGCATTTAATCACTACAGTCGCTCTACTAAGAGAGTGGCCATGCTGAAGGACATGTCTGAGTTTGTGGACATTGAGTTAGCTGCTTTGTTAAGCCATGTCCCAACACAGTGATTGAGTCTTTTCTCAGCTGTGAGCAGACTGGTTAACACTTGGCAAGGTGTCAAGAGTTACTTTGTTTCTCTGGTCGGTGACAAGTGTCCACAGAGTTTGTGGCCTCTTTACTGAGAATGTGCATGGTGAAGAAGGTCAGGAGACTAGCAGTGTTGAGGTTCACCTCTATTTTCTACAGAAATACTTAAAGTGTTCAGCAACACTGTGCTCTGCCTGTAGAACACTAGTGTGACTGTATGTGAAGCGTATGCCATAATGAATGGTCTGCAAATGCAGCCACAGCAACCAAAGACCAATCCTTCAGTACTAAAGTTGAGAAAGCGTTCATTGGAATGACACCTTTGTCTTCAGAAGCCCTTCGCAAGGACTTTACCAAATGTTATGATGTTTCCGTCAAACATCTGGAGAAATGGTGTGACTTTTCCTCTAGTGGCTACTTATACAACATTCAGTGCTTTAATGTCAGCTGAGAGAAGGGTCTATCTGAGGGATCTGCCTGCAGTTTTAACAATGACTCTCCAGAATATTGTGGACCTGGATGAGCTCTACAATGAGCTTTATACTGACTGAGAAATCATCAGAACTTGAGGGGTGGGGGGAGAACTATTGGATCAGATGCTCAGCAGTAAGGGAGATGATGCTAATCTTCCTAACAGGAAGAAGCTGATTTCATTCATGCTCAGTATACCAGTCTGTAATGCTTATACAGAGCATATATTTTTCAATTACGAAGAGTGTGGAGGAATCAAAGCAGTACTGAGCTGGTGAGGTTGGAAACGCAAGTAAAAATGAATTTCAACATGAGCTGCAAGGAGTTCTACACTTAAGTAATCAGCAGAAAGGATAGTGTGTGGCCAAGTCATCCAAGGAGTGCAAGACAGCTCTCAATTTTCAGCATCAGCAATGTGATGTACAAGGTAGACCTATCTGCACTTTCTATTTTAATTAAATTTTTTAAATCTTATATACACAAAACTTACCCCTCTCCAGAAAAAAGGGTCCCATTTTTTCCCCACAGTTGCTATCTGGTCACCCTACAGCCATGAGAACAATTAAAGGATTATGCAACATGCCTTATGGTGATAGAGTCTAGGAGACCAACCTATTTAGCTTAAAAAGGAAATAGTTAAGGGGTAACTTGATTACAGTCTATAAGTATCTACCTAGGGATCAAATATTTAATAATGTGCTCTTGAATCTAGCAGAGAAACTCATAACATGTTCCAATGGCTGGAAATTGAAGCTAGACAAATTCAGACTGGAAATGAGGCATAATTTAACAGTGCCAGTCATTTATCTTTGGAACAATTTACCAAGAATCCAGACAATCCAGGAAGTTTTTGGAAACTGTAGGGGACAATTTCCTGGTGCAAGTGCTGGAGGAACCAACTAGGGGCGGAGCTCTTCTTGACCTGCTGCTCACAAACCACGAAGAATTAGTAGGGGAAGCAAAAGTGGATGGGAACCTGGGAGGCAGTGACCATGAGATGGTCAAGTTCAGGATCCTGACACAAGGAAGAAAGGAAAGCAGCAAAATACGGACCCTGGACTTCAGAAAAGCAGTCTTTGACTCCTTCAGGGAACTGATGGGCAAGATCCCCTGGGAGAACAACATGAGGGGGAAAGGAGTCCAGGAGACCTGGCTGTATTTTAAAGAATCCTTATTGAGGTTACAGGGACAAACCATCCCGATGTGTAGAAAGAATAGTAAATATAGCAGGCGATCAGCTTGGCTTAACAGTGAAATCCTTGCTGATCTTAACCACAAAAAAGAGGCTTACAAGAAGTGGAAGATTGAATAAATGACCAGGGATGAGTATATCAATATTGCTCGGGCATGTAGGAATGAAATCAGGAAGGCTAAATCACACCTGGAGTTGCAGCTAGCGAGGGATGTTCAGAGTAACAAGAAGGGTTTCTTCAGGTATGTTGGCAATAAGAAGAAAGCCAAGGAAAGTGTGGGCACCTTACTAAATGAGGGAGGCAACCTAGTGACTGAGGATGTGGAAAAAGCTAATGTACTCAAAGCTTTTTTTGCCTCTGTCTTCACGAACAAGGTCAGCTCCCAGACTACTGCACTGGGCAGCACAGCATGGGAAGGAGATGGCCAGCCCTCTGTGAAGGAAGAAGTGGTTCGGGACTATTTAGAAAAACTGGACGAGCACAAGTCCATGGGGCCGGATGCGTTGCATCTGAGAATGCTAAAGGAATTGGCGGATGTGATTGCAGAGCCATTGGCCATTATCTTTGAAAACTCATGGCGATCAGGGGAAGTCCTGGAAGACTGGAAAAAGGCTAATGTAGTGCCCATCTTTAAAAAAGGGAAGGAAGAGGATCCTGGGAACTACAGGCCGGTCAGCCTCACCTCAGTCCCCGGAAAAATCATGGAGCATGTCCTCAAGGAATCAATTCTGAAGCACTTAGATGAGAGGAAAGTGATCAGGACCAGTCAGCATGGATTCACCAAGGGAAAGTCATGCCTGACTAATCTAATTGCCTTCTATGATGAGATAACTGGTTCTGTGGATGAAGGGAAAGCAGTGGACGTGTTATTCCTCAACTTTAGCAAAGCTTTTGACATGGTCTCCCACAGTATTCTTGTCAGCAAGTTAAAGAACTATGGGCTGGATGGATGCACTATAAGATGGGTAGAAAGTTGGCTAGATTGTCAGGCTCAACGGGTAGTGATCAATGGCTCCATGTCTAGTTGGCAGCCGGTATCTAGCGGAGTGCCCCAAGGGTTGGTCCTGGGGCTGGTTTTGTTCAATATCTGCATTAATGATCTGGAGGATGGTGTGTATTGCACCCTCAGCAAGTTTGCGGATGACACTAAACTGGGAGGAGTGGTAGATATGCTGGAGGGTAGGGATAGAATACAGAGGGCCCTAGACAAATTGGAGGATTGGGCCAAAAGAAATCTGATGAGGTTCAACAAGGACAAAGTGCAGAGTCCTGCACTTAGGACGGAAGAACCCAATGCACAGCTACAGACTAGGGACCGAATGGCTAGGCAGCAGTTCTGCAGAGAAGGACCTAGGGGTGACAGTGGACGAGAAGCTGGATATGAATCAACAGTGTGCCCTTGTTGCCAAGAAGGCCAATGGCATTTTGGACTGTATAAGTAGGGGTATTGCCAGCAGATCAAGGGATGTGATCATTCCCCTCTATTCGACACTGGTGAGGCCTCATCTGGAGTACTGTGTCCAGTTTTGGGCCCCACACTACAAGAAGGATGTGGAGAAATTGGAGAAAGTCCAGTGGAGGGCAACAAAAATGATTAGGGGTCTGGAACACATGACTTATGAGGAGAGGCTGAGGGAACGGGGATTGTTTAGTCTACGGAAGAGAAGAATGAGGGGGGATTTGATAGCTGCTTTTAACTACCTGAAAGGTGGATCCAAAGAGGATGGATCTAGACTATTCTCAGTGATAGCAGATGACAGGACAAGGAGTAATAGTCTCAAGTTGTAGTGGGGGAGGTTTAGGTTGGATATTAGGAAAAACTTTCAGTGGGAGGGTGGTGAAACACTGGAATCCGTTACCTAGGGAGGTGGTGGAATCCCCTTCCTTAGAAGTTTTTAAGGTCAGGCTTGACAAAGCCCTGGCTGGGATGATTTAGTTGGGATTGGTCCTGTTCTGGGCAGGGGGTTGGACTAGATGGCCTCCAGAGGTCCCTTCCAACTCTGTTGTTCTATGAAAAGAGTCATGGTGGATTTATTGAATTGAAATTAGGTATTTTTCTAAAAGTATATCTTGGGGAAATTCTGTAGACTGTTTTATACAGAAGGTCAGATTAGATAGGTGGTGGGCAAGCACAGGCCCCAGGGACGTGCTGGCTGCCACTTCCTGTGCCTCTCATTGGTCAGGAACGGTGAACCATGGCCACTGGGAGCTGTGAGCAGCCATGCAAATGTAAGTAAACTGTCTGGCAGCCCGCCAGCAGATTACCCTGATGGGCCGCATATGGCCCGTGGGCTGCAGGTTGCCAACCACTGGTCTAATGGCTGGGCACCAGCAAATATACTCTTATCTCTACTTCTCCCTCAGGTCAAATATTGGAGGCTAGTGCTGTAAGTTCTCTGCAGATGATCATGGAGTCAGTAGACGAACATGGACTCTGCTGTGCAAGTACTTCAGATAGTGTGTACATATATTTTAAGGATCAAAACTAATGATAGCAGAAGGGCTTGGAGGAGAACAATTTTGGAAAGATGATTATTTGTATTCCAGTAGTGCTCCAGTCATGGACCAGGATACCATGGTGGTAGGTTCTGTTCAAATACAGAATAAAATAGGCAGTCCCTACCCCAAAGCTTTCAATCAAAATAAAAGCTTACAAGTTTCATGAACTAATGTACTCCCCTGGGATGTGTCATTCCAAGTAGTTTAATGCATATTATGCTACACAGTTTAAAGATCACAATATTTTTTTTAAAAAAAGTCCCATAACCTAGCAGGATGGAAAAAACTCAGGAAAATACAGCTCTTTTTACTTATAAATTTTTTTCTAGACTCAGTTTACCCATTAAAAGCATATTCTCCAGACCAAAAAACAAACAAAACAAAAAAAAACTGAAGACAGTAATTTCACCTGCCAAACCAAAGTGGAGATGAGGATAAAGAACAATTAACACTTAAATTAAAATTGCTATTCCAAATTTCTGGAGATATTAAGCTGCTTAACCTATACATATTGAAATTCATTCAAAAATATATATATAAAAAACCTTTAGCTATATTGATCAGAAGAGCTCAGAAGTGCTGGCAATACATTTCTGACATTAGTTTATATACATATTGACTTGTTTATTTCATTTAATAAAAATGGGCCAAAATACATGCTTTAAGCATCCAGCAAATTTCAAGTTGCAAAATCAAAATACACATCTCAGTCAGCTTCACTCTTTTTAAGAAGGAGCAGCTTTTCGTGTTTATTTACTGTGATTCAAATAATAATAAAAAGTCCCCTATCTAAAAGGTTCTAGGCACCCTCAAATATTTAATACCATAATGAAACTCCAGCAGCATTGAAAATCATCATTCAAAAAAAGACTTCAAACAGCCAACAACCTACTAATATCGCTGTCATAAATATAAAGGGAAGGGTAAACCCCTTTAAAATCCCTCCTGGCCAGAGGAAAAATCCTCTTACCTGTAAAGGGTTAAGAAGCTAAAGGTAACCTCGCTGGCACCTGACCAAAATGACCAATGAGGAGACAAGATACTTTCAAAAGCTGGGAGGAGGGAGAAAAACAAAGGGTCTGTGTCTGTCTGTATGCTGCTTTTGCCAGGGACAGAACAGGAATGGAGTCTTAGAACTTTTAGTAAGTAATCTAGCTAGGCATGTGTTAGATTATGATTTCTTTAAATGACTGAGAAAAGAGCTGTGCTGAATAGAATGACTATTCCTGTCTGTATGTCTTTTTTGTAACTTAAGGTTTTGCCTAGAGGGATTCTCTATGTTTTGAATCTAATTACCCTGTAAGGTATCTACCATCCTGATTTTACAGAGGTGATTCCTTTACTTCTATTAAAAGTCTTCTTGTAAGACAACTGAATGCTTTTTCATTGTTCTAAGATCCAAGGGTTTGGGTCTGTGGTCACCTATGCAAATTGGTGAGGCTTTTTACCAAACCTTCCCCAGGAAGTGGGGTGCAAGGGTTGGGAGGATTTTGGGGGGAAAGATGTGTCCAAAATATGTTTTCCCAGTAAACCCAGATAAAGTTTGGTGGTGGCAGTGGAAATCCAAGAGTAAAATAATTTTGTACCTTGGGGAAGTTTTAACCTAAAAGTAAACTTTGGAGGTTTTCATGGAGGTCCCCACATCTGTACCCTAGAGTTTAGAGTGGGGAAGGAACCTTGACAATCGCCTTTCCACCTCTTCATTGTTCTGGGAACATACCATCAGTCCTCTCCAAAGATGTCAGAGTTGTAGCGTTTAAGGTCAGAAGGGCCATTATAATCCTGTAGACCAACCTCCTGAAAAGCCAAAGCACCTCTTAAAAAAAATAGAATCCAGACCACTTTAAAGAGCTCAGATGGAGAATCTACTACACCCCCTCAGTAAGTTGTCCCAATGGTTATTTACCTTATGTCTTTTGCAGCATGCCTGGAAGGTCACCAAATTCAGGCTATTCTGGGCCAAAGAGGAGTGGGAAGCAAGTTCCAGAGTTCAGGAAACCTACTCTTTTATAACAAGGGGGACCTAGTTCAAGTGCCACTGTTGATGGCAACTGTGGCAGGGTAACCCAGGGAGACAGGCAATCCTTCAGGTAGACCAGTCCCATGCAAATACTAATACCTCAAACCCTAATTCCCTCCCAGGGAATGTTCTGCCAGCAGACCTCACAGTTATTGCCCTGATGGCAACTGTGGAAGGGTATATCTGGCACCTTAAAAAAAAAAAAAAAAAAAAAAAAAAGGAGGGAGGGGATGCATTTCTGTATAAGGACTAAAAATAGTGTTTCAATCCAAATAAAGCAAATGTAGCTAACCTGCACTCCCCAATCTTCCTTTAGCCTTTCTCCAGCCAGGCTTGTCTGTCTGTCTCAGTTTATTTTTCTTTTATTCTTTCATTTTCTATTTGTATTACTTCCTTGAGCTTTAATCACCAGCAAAGCAAAAAAAAAACTAAGCTTCACATCTTCTCAGACGTATTACAGACTGCAAGTCTGGACTGTCTCTTTATATTATAATCCTTCACAGTTATATCCATAGATAGACTTCACTTTGGTTTCATTCTAGTCTTTTTTTCCCCCTCCTGTTATCCTCTCTTGAAATTTCTTACATTTCCATGTGCTGGGGAGGAGGCCTTTTCTTTTCAGCTTGAGATAATGTGATTTCAGAAATCTGTTTCATTCCTTCACATCAAAGGAGTCTCTATTTCATTCAGCATATTTTGCACTGAACAATTCCTGCTTTCTTTTGTTGGTATTATACTTGCTTTATTTGTTAAGAGATATTTAATTGTACATTGTATTGATCTTCAGTTCTTTCAGTAACTTGACTTTTCGGAACTAATTTGCTGGCTTATAGAATAGACAGCACCCCCTCTATTACCTGTTTCCTTCTCCCATTGTTAGGAGATTAATTCTAAACAAATGGCTTTACTGGATAGTTACACTGTAAAGATCTTAAACTGGCTTGATATCAATAAGTCACTTTTAAAATTAAGATTCCTTGGAGACCATGAAGATTATGTTTATTTTATAATCATTATTTTTCTCTTCAATTTAATTTGGTTTTTACATTTCCCCCTGCATTAGAATGTATTAATATCTTATGCTAAAACTAGTCTTGGGATGTTCCTATGTTGCATAGAATTAAATGCATAATGATCAGAGTTGTGGATATAAGAAGCAATAAAAAGCTTTCACTGTTGATGAAATGCTGGATAAAAGCCAAGACATTAATAAAATGCAAAAGTTGTTTACTGCTTGTATATTCCAACACCATAAACATCACTGTCATATGCACAAGATATGCAATGTTTCAGATAGTTTATTTGAAACTATTTCAATATGTTAAACAATTCACAGGGTAAAATTCATAATTGAATAATGTGGAAGTGACACATTTTCAGTAGTATGCATAAAGAAATAACATTTTAGGCAGTTTTAAACATTCAGTAAGGAAACATTCACTCCTGTGAAGTATCAGTTTTAGTTTAGACAAGCACTTATAGTATCATTTAGTGAATATTCATTAACATTAATAGGTGAACTTCAAAAGTTTGGGATTTTGGTTTTGAATCAGAACCAACAGTGCATATATTTATGCAAGCCTAGTGAGAGTCAAACGTCATTCTCTCTTCCCTGCCTTCAATCCTCCTCCCTCTCCCCCCAGTTTAAAAACATTGTTCCGCCTTCCCTCACACTGATCTTTCCTTTCCTGAAACTGTTCTACACACCCTGAAGTATTCCCCTTGATCCTTCCCTGGCTCTGACCCTTAAAAGGCTATCTTTGGTGAGAATCCTTCAGCACTTATAGGGCCAGATTCTTTGGAATGTTCTGGCCCCTCAAAGCAGCCAGACTGTATTAAGGAGACTAGGGCCATTTTTTTTTTTTTACTGGACTTTGACCAGGTCTCTCCAGTCAAATCTCAAAACTCCCTAGAATTCTTTGTCCCCTTCTCATTCCAGGGAAAGCCTTCAACCGTTTAGATAGGAATATAGTGACAACCACCCTTTTGACCAACACACCAGAGATTCAAACAAGGACCTCTGGAGCTAAAAAGGATGAGATAAAGAAGCAAGGTCTGGGAGCTGTAACAGCTCATATCCTCTGAATCAGCACAGAGGCTAGAGTAATCAAGATCTTACCACTGGATTGTAATAGCATCCTGACTTGCAGCAGCTATTACCAGACCTGCTGAACCACAAGATGGATTTCACCAAATGGAGGGTTGAAAACAGGCTGTGTCATAAGAAGACCATAAGAATGGCCACAGTTGGTCAGACCAAAGGTCCATCTAGCCCAGTAGCCTGTCTTCTGACAGTGGCCAATGCCAGGTGCCCCAGAGGGAATGAACAGAACAGGTAATCAAGTGATCCATCCCCTGTTGCTCATTCCCAACTTCTGACAAACAAGCTAGGAACACCATCCCTCCCATCCTGGCTAATAGCCATTTATTGACCTATCCTCCATGAATTTATCAAATTCTTTTTTGAACCCTGTTATAGTCTTGGCATTCACAACATCCTCTAACAAGGAGTTCCACAGTTAGACTGTGCATTGTGTGAAAAAAATACTTACTTTTTTTGTTTTAAACCTGCTGCCTATTAATTTGATTTGGTGACCACGAGCAATTGTGTTATGAGAAGGAGTAAACAACACTTTAAATAAAGTTATTTACTTTCTCCACACCAGTCATGATTTTTATAGACCTCTATCATATCCCTGCTTAGTCATCTCTTTTCCAAGCAGAAAAGTCCCAGTCTTATTAATCTCTCCTCATATGGCAGCTGTTCCATACCCCTAAATCATTTTTGTTGCCCTTTTCCAATTCAAATATATCTTTGAGATGTGAGACCACATCTGCACGCAGTATTCAAGATGTCGGCATACCATGGATTTATATAGAGGCAATATGATATTTTCTGTCTTATTATCCATCCCTTTCTTAATGATTACCAACATTGTTAGCTTTTTTGACTGCCACTGCACATTGAGTGGATTTTTGAGAACACTATCCATAATGACTCCAAGATCTCTTTCTTGAAGAACGAAGAAATTGAAATGAGGAGTCTGGTGGCACCTTAAAGACTAACAGATTTGGGCATAAACTTTTGTGGATAAAAAGCCCTTCACATGCAGATACAGACTAACACGGCTACCCCTGTGATACAAGAAATTGAAGTGTCCAAAAATTTCATATGGTGGGGGGAGGGGAAGAGCTAGTTCAGTTAACCATTTAGGGTTTTTTGACTCACTTCACATAAAATATTCACGGCAGCTCATTTAGTTTGATGTTGCACTCAATAAACTTTATTTATTGAGTTTAAGAAGCAAACAGCAAGGAATGTTTACTGCCAGCATTACTTACTCAGTGGCTGATGCTGCATCTTTACTCACATGAGTAATGATTACAACAACCGTTACTCCCATTGACTTCATCTGGAATACTCAGGTGGGCAATGCTTCAAGTGAGCAAGGATTGCAGGATCACACCCTTAAATTAAATTGGATGCTTCATATAAATGAACAATTCTACAGACAGTGGGGTGGGAGGAGGTATTGTTTCATGATTTCTGTGTGTATATAAAGTCTGCTGCAGTTTCCACGGTAAACATCTGATGAAGTGAGCTGTAGCTCACGAAAGCTCATGCTCAAATAAATTGGTTAGTCTCTAAGGTGCCACAAGTACTCCTTTTCTTTTTGCGAATACAGACTAACACGGCTGTTCCTCTGAAACCTGTCACTAGTTAGTGTGTTGATCTCTAAAGCACTTAATAGCAGAGGACTTGTCTAGACTTGACACCATCTTGCTAAGCCTTGTCCTGATACTTCATTGTGCTTGGATATTACTCATCATCTAAAAAGAAAAGGAGTACATGTGGCACCTTAGAGACTAACAAATGTATTTGAGCATAAGCTTTCATGAGCTACAGCTCACTTGATTGGATGCAGTCAGTGGAAAATACAGTGGGGAGATTTATATACACAGAGAACATGAAACAATGGGTGTTACCCTACACACTGTAAGGAGAGTGATCAGGTAAGGTGAGCTATTACCAGCAGGAGAGTGGCACAGGGGGAGGGAGGGAAACTTTTGTAGTGATAATCAAGGTGGGCCATTTCCAGCAGTTGACAAGAACGTCTCAGGAACAGCAGGGAGTGGGAGGGAGGGATAAACATGGGGAAATAGTTTTACTTTGTGTAATGACCCATCCACTCCCAGTCTCAATTCAAGCCTAAGTCAATTGCATCCAGTTTGCAAATTAATTCCAATTCCGCAGTCTGTCGTTGGAGTCTGTTTTTGAAGTCTTTTTGTTGAAGTATTGCCTATTTTAGGTCTGTAATCGAGTAACCAGAGAGATTGAAGTATTCTCCAACTGGTTTTTGAATGTTATAATTCTTGACATCTGATTTGTGTCCATTTATTCTTTTACGTAGAGACTGTCCTGTTTGACCAATGTACATGGCAGAAGGGCATTGCTGGCATATGATGGCATAGATCACATTGGTAGATGTGCAGGTGAACGAGCCTCTGATATTGTGGCTGAGGTGATTAGGCCCTATGATGGTGTCCCTGAATAGATGTGGACACAGTTGGCAACGTGCTTTGTGACCCTTCACTCTCACAGATCTTGGGAGACAAGCCCGTCCTTGCTTACAGACAGCCTCCCCAACCTGAAGCAACCACACAACAGAACCACTAACCCAGGAACCTATCCTTGCAACAAAGCCTTCTACTCTGAAACTCATCAGGTTGGCAGACAATCATGCCTTCATTCGGGGGGCCACTGGGGGTGGAATTTAACTCCTTGTAGTCATCTCAGCCCCTCCCCCTGCTTTTACACACTACCCAACACTTTTTTCCTACCCAAAACATCCTTAAAAAACAAAAAAACCTATTCTCTTCATTAGTGGAACCTTCTCCCTCCTACAGGATCCCTCCCCACCCCTGTCTGTTCTGTTCATGTTTATGTTTTAACAAATATGAGGCATAAAAAGCAATATAGACCAGAAAGACAAGGTGGGTGAGATATCCTTTACTGGACCAACTTCTGTTGGTGAGAGGCAAGCTTTTGAGTTTAGACAGAGCTCTTCTTGACAGTGACTCTCACTAACAGAAGTTGGTCCAATAAAGGATATTACTCCACCCACCTTGTCTCTCTAATATCTTGGAACCAACATAGCTACAACACTACATAGATAGAATGGAATAGTTTTCTTTGAATTGCTTTTTCATAGTGTCACTGACACTTATTTACCGTGAAATTATTGTACACCTTCCTGAGTACCTTGGCACAAGAATGGTTTCTTGGTAAATTATTGCATTAATAGGCTAAAGAATTCCATTGTCAGAGTGGAAAGTTTGCTACATACTTAAGTTTGATACAAAATTGGATTGCTGATAATATGCAACTGAAAAGTCACTCCAGTTTTGAATTTGTTGTGTTAGCACAGATTTTATGCTGGATTCATTTCTAGGATTGGTAACCTTTATAACATTTTAATCTGTATTTCAGTCACTACATTTGTATTGTATCAGTGATTTACGAAGGCTGGGCATCTTTTTTCATATTCTTTTCTATCCATACTAATAAAAATGGAGTCAGCTCCCATCTCAAATGCTGCCACCTACTCTTCCCTGGACTCCCAGCTTTTCTGCTCCATCCAAAGGTCTGTGCCTAAAATTATCTTCTCTTGAACACAACATTCTTTTTTGCAGTTTCAGTTTCTCTTTTCATTTCTTCCTTTTGCAAGTTCCCCTTTATCTCTACTCTCCTTCAATTCAAGCTTCTCACTCTTGCCTTCAGAATCTGTCACGACACCCTGACTACATCTTAGCCTTCATTTTCTTCAAGTTCCCATCCTAATACATCTGATGCACCCCAGCCAACTACTTAAGCACGTTTTCTGTATCCCCATTTTAGGGCCGATCTACACTGGGAACTTACGTTGGCAAAGCTACTTCTCTCAGAGGCGTGAAAAATCCAAACCCTTGAGAGACATAACCCTATACTGACCTAACCCTTGGTGTAGACAGTGCTAGTTGACAAAAGAATTCTGCCATCTCAGGGAGGTGGATTACCTATGCTGATGGGAGAACCCCTCCTGTCAACGTAGGTAGTGTCTACACTTAATCTGCTACAGCAGGTAATTGTAAAAGTGATGATATAGTTTATTCATGCATTTGGTCTCAAGCACATGAAAATTCCTTAGATTTCAGTCTGAGCAATTTTTAAGGTTCAAGGATTAATGGAAAAAAAGTTTATTTAGACTCAGACTCATTTAAGGCCAGAAGGGATCATTGTGATCATCTAATCTGACTTCCTGCATATCGCAGGTCACAGAACCTCACCCACCCCGTCCTGTAATAGGCCTCGGGTTTTTTCTTCCTTATGTTCAGGTATTTGAAAGATAGTCAGTCATGAAATGTAGGTTCTCTTTTGTACACAAAACAAAGCCAAATGTTAGATTTAACCACATCAGTCTGTGATATGCTTTTGACATGTGATCTGAATCCTGAAGATTCAAATAGGTTTTCTATGTCAGCTTTGTTAGCTAGTTTATGGAACTAAGCTTCATCTGTTATTTTAGGCACTGGCTAAAGATGTGTTTCTTGGGTTAAGACACTTCGGCAGTCATCAGGCAGATTTGTGCACAGTGTAATAGCTTTCAGAGTTTTTCTTCTCCTGCCTGCAAGTTTGTAAGAAAGGATTGTATTCCCTGTTTTCCTGAAAGATTTAATATCTCCTTGCTAAAAATAAACTTAAGACTAGTTCATGGAGTTTTCAAAATTGCATAAGATGACAGGTTTTGGTTGCTGAGTAGTTTATACTTTGGCCAATCACAAAGGGTAAAAATCTGAAGTAACTTATTTTAATATTTTATGGTTCAACTAATGTGGGGAGGGACTAGATTGCTTGCTCTGGCTTAAACCTAAAGACACAATGGGGCATAAGCTAAATCACCTTCAGTGTAGCCATGGAAGTCATGGAGCCTCACAAACACTCATTCGAGACACACTTACTCCTGCCAGAGCTCTAGAGGGTAGTAATTCGCTGCTGGCTTATACTAGAAGTGAGTTATGACAGCCTGCGATGGGGTGCCACTCACCATGCTAGCGCCTACTGCTGGTCATCTTGCAGATCAGCTCCACAAGTTGGTACGCCATCATTTCTGCTCCTGGACCCATGTTGCTCCCAGGACCGTGGCATCCTCTTCATAGCACAGCCCTCCGGCTGTGTCACACGGTTATCCTCCCTTCCAGGGGACAGTTCCACAGTCCAAGTGTCCAGCCACTGCACCAGTGCCAAGGGTGGGGGGGGGAAATCCAGGCCCACCCACTATTCTGTGTCCTGGCTCAGGGACATGCTGCATCCCCTCCAATCTCTCAGTTTATTTCCCTGGGCCACTTCCCCATGGCTCCAGCACCTTTTTCACCCTTGCCCCAGGACTGCAGTCTGCAAATCCCCGCAGCCAGCCAGGAGCTCTTCTCTAGCTTCCCTGGTCCCTGCTAGCAGCATTGCTGTGTCCAGGATGCTGGCTTTTTTCTGCCTGCAAGGCAGCCAGTCCTCCCTCCTTGAGCTCCAGGGAGGAACTGAACCGACTCTGCCCTGCAGCTCTTCTTAAATTGGCCTGCCAGGCTTCTCTTTGCAGCCTCTCTCCTATTGGCTGCTTTCTGTGCAACCTCCCTAGGGCTTCATTAACCCCTTACAGACCAGTTTGGGGTGGATATCACATCACACAGCCCCTCCAACCAACCAACCCAGGTACATGGGCCAATGCATGGGGCACTTAATTGATTCTGCTCATTTCCCACCCCTCTTCCTTTTCCTGCTCACCCCTGCCTACCTGTTCTAGGAGAAGAATAAGTAGGTGCTGCGTGGCATATAAGGAAGGCTCTTATTTCCTTTCCCTCCTCTGCATGGGTGTGAAGCCTGAATCACACTTTAGCCCTTTGCAATTATTTTTTGCCTCTTCTCTTGGAATTTGTAGCTTTGGAACTGATACTCTGCCATCACTATCTACTTAGGTTCTCCCCCGACACCCATCTATTGCCGATGATGGATGTGGCAATATAAATGAATAACTGAGTAGGGCAGAGTGATTAACTATAGAAGAGTAATTTTTAAAAGGCAAAGGAGCAGCTTGCAGGGAAAAAAAAAGGTGTATGAATGTAGCAGGAGAGTCAGTATTTTAGTGAACATTACTTTATGTTGCTATTTCATGAGTGATAGGCAATTCTATCATTTCAATATTATATAATTGCTTCCCCATTAGAGATGTATTCATTTTATTTGTATTCTTTTAAGAGAAAAGGAGCACCTTTCCATAGCTCTAGGCACCGATTATTAATTGTGCCTTTCTTCATGCAAACCTCCTACTTGGAAAGTGTGGTTCCCAAGATCACTGTACTCATGCACAGCCATGGCCACTTGCACTAATTATTAAACATGTTTTGGCCACATGGTTCTGCCTGCTAGGCAAGCAGGTTACTCTGTGTGGCAGCTTTACTCTACAAAGGCAGACAAATAGAATTCAGACTGTCTTTTTTAGAGTGTAAGATCCTCAAAGCAACCCACTGTGTAGGGTCTAGGAGTGCTGGGCACATCTGTGGCAGTGTAGAAATAGTAAATTTTGTGACACTGATCCCTATTGCGTTGCTTCTCCTCCTATATCTCCTTCTCCATGTGGCTTACTACTAGGATATGTGTGTGTATGTATTCACTCTTGAACAAAAGGGTTCCAGAGTTGGCTTTTCAGAGCCTATCAAAAGATGGTCACCTACTATTCTCACTTAAATAACTTCACATAATACTGGATGTAGGGAATCAAACTATAGTTGGTTAACGTTTTCTGACAAATTTTTGAGTGCTGAAAAGCAGGATTTCAACACAAACAAATACTTCACAGAAAAAAAATATTTCTCCACCCCTCCCATTTTTTGGTGAAATTTCAAAATTGCAAAGTTGTGGGAAAATACCACTTTCACTGTAAAAAAAAAAACCACACAAATCCCAAACAACTTCTCATTACCCCTTTTCCACTAAAAAAGTGAAAAAAAAGTTTTTTCCTCTCTCTGTCCCTTTGTGCTGTTGAGGAGGATGAAAGCCTCAGGGAAGGAGAACATCCAACTGCAGCAAAGTGAAATGATTGCATAGTTGGGACCCTCCTCCCAGATGATGTTGTGGTATCCTCTCACACTGAGGATACTTCTCCGGGGGAGGGAAGTCCAGTTATTAAGAAGAGACAGGTATTAGTAACAGGCAATTTGATCATTAGAAACAGATAGTTGGGTTTGTGATGACTGGGAGAACTGCATGGTGACTTGCCTGCCTGGTGCGAAGGTTGTGGCTCTCTTGAGACATCTAGATAGGCTTATGTGTAGTGCTGGGGAGGACCCAGTGGTTGTGGTACATGTAGGTACCAAAGACATGGTTAAGGATAGGAGAGAGGCCCTGGAGGCCAAATTAAAGCTGCTAGCTAAGAGACTGAAGTCCAGGACCTCCATGGTAGCATTCTCTGAAATGCTTCCAGTTCCACGCACAGGGCCAGACAGGCAGAACTGCAGGGTCTCAATGTGTGGATGAGACTGGTGTATGGAGGAGGGGGTTTAGATATATTAGGAACTGGGGTAACTTTTGGGAAAGGGAGAGCCTCTACAGGAAGGATGGGCTCCACCTAAACCAAAACGGAACCAGATTGCTGGTGCTTAAAATTAAAAAGGTCGTAGAACAGTTTTTAAACTAAGGGCTGGGGGAAAGCCAACAGGTGCTGAGGAGCATGTGGTTCGGACATCCCTTAGGGGAGGATTGATAAAATGGAGATTCCCTATGTCCTAATAAGGAGAGGATGGATAGTACTATCCATGGATAGTAATTCCATGCTCGAAAAAATAAGAATGGCAGTAGAGCTATATTACAGCCCACCTGACCAGGATGGTGTTAGTGACTCTGAAATGCACAGGGAGATTAGAGAGGCTATTCAAATAAAAAACCTCAATAATAATGGGGGATTTCAACTATCCCCATATTGACTGGGTACATATCACCTCTGGAAGGGATGCTGAAATAAAACTTCTTGACACCTTAAATGACTGCTTCTTGGAGCAGCTAGTCCTGGAACCCACAAAAGGAGAGGCAATTCTTGATTTAGTCCTAAGTGGAGCACAGGATCAGGTCCAAGAGGTGAATATAGCTGGACTGTTTGGTAATAGTAACCATAATATAAGTTTAACATCCCTGTGGTGGGAAAGACTCCACAGCAGCCCCACACTGTAGCATTTAATTTCAGAAAGGGGAACTACACAAAAATGAGGTTAGTGAAACAGAAATTAAAAGGTACAGTACCAAAAATAAAATCCCTGCAAGCTGCACAGAAACTTTTTAAAGACACCATAATAGAGGCTCAACTTAAACGTATACCCCAATTTAAAGCACACACAGTAAGAGAACCAAAAAAGTGCCACCATGGCGAACCAAGAAAGTAAAAGAAGCAGCGACAGGCAAAAAGGCATCCTTTAAAAAAGTGGAAGTTAAATCCTAGTGAGGAAAATAGAAGAGAGCATAAACTCTGGCAAATGAAGTGCAAAAATATAATTAGAAAGACCAAAAAAAGAATTTGAAGAACAGTTAGCCCAAAACTCCAAAAGTAATAGAAAAAAAATTTAAATACATCAGAAGCAGAAAGTCTGCTAAACAACCAGAGGGGCCATTGGACAATTGAGATGCTAGAGGAGCACTTAAAGACAATAAAGGCCATTGCGGAGAACCTAATGAAGTTTTTGCATCGGTCTTCACTGTTGAGGATGCGAGGGAGATGCTCAAACCTGAGCCATTCTTTGCGTGACAGATCTGAGGAATTGTACCAAACTGAGGTGTCAGAGGAGGTTTTGGAACTAAATTGATAAACTAAATGGTAATAATCTCCAGTACCTGATGGTATTCACCCAAGAGTTCTGAAGGAACTCAAATGTGAGATTTCAGAACTGTCATTTGTAACCTATCATTTAAATCTGCTTCTGTACCACATGACTGGAGGATAGCTAATGTAATGCCATTTTTTAAAAAGGGTACCAGAGGTGACCCTGGCAACTACAGGCCAGTAAGCCTAACTTCAGTACTGGGCAAATTGGTTGAAACTTTTAATAAAGAACAAAATTGTCAGACACAGATTAACATAATTTGTTGGGAAATAGCAAAAACCATGTTGACTAAGGGAAATCATGCCTCACCAGTCTACTATACTTCTTTGAGGGGGTCAACAAGCATGTGGTCAAAGGAGATCCAGTGGATATAGTGCATTTAGATTTTTAGAAAGCCTTTGACAAGGTCCTCACCAAAGACTCTTAAGCAAAACAAGCAGTCATGGGAATAAGAGGGAAAGTTCTCTCATGGATTAGTAACTGGTTAAAAGATAGGAAACAAGGGGTAGGAATAAATGGCCAGTTTTCAGAATGGAGAGGGGTAAATAATGGTGTCTCCCAGAAATCTGTACTGGCCCAGTCCTATTTAACATTGATAAATGAAAAAAGGGTAAACAGTGAGGTGGCAAAATTGGCAGATCATACAAAACTAAAAGATAGTTAAGTCCCAGGCAGACTGCAAAGAGCTACAAAAGGATCTCACAAAACTGTGTCTGGGGAACAAAATGGCAGATGAAATTTAATGTTGATAAATGCAAAGTAATGCACGTTGGAAAACATAATCCAAACTATACATATACAATGATGGGGTCTAAAGTAGCTGTTACCACTCAAGAAAGATCTTGTAGTCATTGTGGATAGTTCTCTGAAATCATCCACTCAATGTGCAGCGGCAGTCAAAAAAGTGACCAGAACATTGGGAATCATAAAGAAAGGGATAGAGAATAAGAAATAAAATATCGTATTGCCTCTATATAAATCCATGGTACGCCTACACCTTGAATACTGTGTGCAAATGTGGTCACCCCATCTCAAAAAAATGAGATATTGGAATTGAAAAAGGTTCAGAAAAGGGCAACAAAAATGATTAGGGGTATGGAATGGCTGCCATATGAGGAGAGAGTAATAAGACTGGGACTTTTCAGCTTGGAAAAGAGGCAACTAAGGGGGGGAAATATGATAGAGGTGTTACCAAATATAAAATCATGAGTGGTATGGAGAAGGTAAATAAGGAAGTGTTTTTTTACTCCTTTTCATAATACAAGAACAAGGGACCACCAAATGAAATTAAATAGGTAGCAGGTTTAACACACACACACACACACACACAAAAGTATTTTTTCATGCAACACACTGTCAACCACTGGAACTCCTTTCTAGAGGGTCTTGTGAAGGCCAATACTATAACAGGGTTCAAAAGGGGACCTAGATAGATTCATGGAAGATAGCCATTGATGGACCTATTGGCCAGGATGGGCAGGAATGGTGTCCCTAGCCTCCATTTGCTAGAAGCTGGGATTGGGTGACAGGGCATGGATCACTTGAGGATAACCTGTCTGTTCATTCCCTTTGAGGCACCTGCCATTGGCCACTGTCAGAGGACAGGATACTGGGGCTGGTGGACCTTTGGTCTGACCCAGTATGGCTGTTCTTATGTTTTCAATGGAGATGGAGAAGAAAAACTGGTTTTTCCTACAAAAGTGAAACAAAAAAATTCTTTAGAAATTTTTCATTGAAGAACAAGAACAGATTTGTGAAGAGTTTCAAGCAAAATGGATTTTTTTGGCGGGTGAAAAAAATCACTTTAGTAAGTGGCACTATCCTGAGTGGATTGTACCTACCTCTTACAGATAGCTTTGGGGCTTGTTTCCCTTCTTTTTTCTTTCAAACCCACTTTTTGCAACCTTTGTATAATCCATTATGCCAATAAAGTCTTGCTGAGTTAAAATTACCCAGTAACCCAATTTGTTAGAAAGCAAGGTGTAGACTCCTTGGGGGTCCTCCATTTCTAGAATATATTTCAACATTACGGCTTTCATATCTTTGTCACTTGTGCTGCAGGCCCCAAATCTGGATTTACACTGCCTGTCCACCATTATACTCGAGTCATCATTCTATTATTGATACAGTAGCAGTCAGGAATCAAGAGGATTGCTTTACTGCATTTTGATTGAATGAAAGCATCCATTTGTATTATCTGAATATTTTAATCTTAATGTGCCTAAAGAGACCAGATTCTTATTGAAAGTTCTTTATAATTTTATATATTGTATGGTTCTTCTTAACTATTCAGAAATGCAAAAAGTGAATGGAGCTGAAGGAGACTGCTAATATCCTCTCATTGGGAGTGTGTAAATCTCAGGGAAACGCATGCAAATACTGACAAAATTGATAATGCTAAATACCCTTTTAAATCTTATTCCCAAAGAGATTTATCTTAAATTATCTACATTTTCTTAATCATTGAGGAAGACCATGCAGTATAACTGGAATTAAATAAGATATTAAAATACTATTTTAGTGATATCTTTTGGACTGTGTGAAAAGATAATTAAGACCCAAGATCTAATTATTGTATACTCAGTTACCTCTGAGATATTCTCTCTTTATCATGGCAATTGTGCTCTGAAACTAGATTAACCATTACCAAACTACCTTTCAAAGCCATACCCAACTGGAATATACATGGTCCTTAACCGAAATATAGGCATCTGTGAATGTATGTTTAGCTCATACACACAGCATCCTCATTAATGGCCATGGTTACTCTGTCCATGTGCTGTTGTGTGAAGAAAGCATTAGAGGGGATGATTTCTCTCAGAGATATTATTGGGTAAGTACTAGATATTAAAGCATACAGTTAGTCATGAGGTGTTGAAAATGAGGTTGAGGTCCCTATTCTGCAATAGTTGAGATTTTGTCTGGAAAGGAAATCTCTATGGTTGGCAATAGACAACTGCTTATCATCAGGGAAGTTTCTGACAGTCTGAGGCCTACAACCACAGGTAGCACAGGAAAGAGAGTGTTCTAGGCATGCTCCTCACTCCTCTTTTTTAGCATATTCACTAAAGAGTGAGCATCTCACATAAGCTCCTGGCATTGAAACCCTCTTGTCAAGAGCTTGCAGCTCCCCAGCACTACAAGATCTTTACCTCACAAATTGTGTGAGTGATAGTGGGAAGAAAAAGGTAGATGGGCAGAGGAATCAGAGGTCCTTCACTCTCTGGTCCCTAGTTCTCCAGTGGCTGCATCCAAATGGAGTAATTTTTTGTCACCTCAACCCTCCTGGTAGCTGTTCCTGTTCCAAACAAGGCTTTTTAGTGGACCCCCCCCCCCTCCACTCCCAACTCCTGCATGGTTTCTTCCCTGTCCCTGGCTGGGATTTCCTTTGCCCTCTCACCCTACAAGCTGCTTTTGTCCCTAACCACTGCATTTTGGTCCCCTCACTGCATTTTGGTCCCCTCTTAATGTCTGCTGTCCTCAAGTGCTTCCCCTCTGCAACCCTCCTGGGAGCTCCTGCCCACTTCCTCCTAATGGCACACACTGCACCTGAGTAAGTGCCCTGCCACTTATTTTCAGCGTTGCCTCCTCCTCCACTCCTTTGGCACTTCTCCAGGCTGTCTCTGACTCCAAGACAAGTCCGTAGCTTAATTCTACAATCTAAGCTGTGTTCACATGAGAGGGAATCAACAATAATGCAGGAACATTTAAATCATAATGTGCAGTATCATATTATGAACAAGGACTCTGGTATCACCATAAAGAATACCAGATTTATTTGGTCATACACTTTTGTGGGTAAAAAACCCACTTCTTCAGATGCATAGAGTGAAGATTACAGAAACAGGTATAAATATATATTGGCACATGAAGAGAAGGGAGTTACCTTACATGTGGAGAACCAACTCCCTTCTCTTCATGTGCCAATATATATTTATGCCTGTTTCTGTAATCTTCACTCTATGCATCTGAAGAAGTGGGTTTTTTACCCACAAAAGTGTATGACCAAATAAATCTGGTAGTCTTTAAGGTGCCACTGGACTCCTTGTTTTTTCTGTGGATACAGACTAACACTGCTATCCCAGTATCATATTAGAATTTCTAATGGGTGACCCACCAGGAGAGATTTACTTATATAAGACTTTTGATTCTGGAAAAAAAACACACAAAAAACACCCTGCATATCTTGTATAAAGCCTATTCTCAGGGCATTTCTGCACTTATACTTTTTATCCAGGTTGGAAATAGGAAGTAGAGAGTCATGAGCCATAATTCAAAATCAAAGGCAAGTATACATGGGAAAGTAGTAATCCAAACATAGGGAGAGTGGGAAAAAAAGATTGGTTCCTGTTCTCGGTGAATTTTTATTTTATCTGAACCAGTTTGACCATCTCTAAATAAGGTGAAACAGGTCATGCCATGCTAAAAGGACTACTAAAAAAAAAAAATAAAGCACACTATTAAAGCAACACACCAAACAGAGACCCCAAAATATTTACTCTGCCATTATCGAGGTCAAGAGACATCAAAGTCCTGATGGAAAGAGGAAGGCAACAGTGGATGGAATATTTTGAGAAAATGAGGCAAGGTACCAAGGGAAATTACAGACTTCAGCAAGAATGTCACCCTCACAGCCATGAATGAAGCTCTAGCCCTTCAGAAGAAAACTTAAAGTTCAGTTTAAAAAAGAAGAAATCAAACCATTTTAAAAATGGAAAGTGAATCAAATTCCACATCATAATTCCTGAACTACTTAAAATAAAAGATTCAGGTAAATATATAGTTAGCTCATTTGACGCAGCCATTCAGGATGTACAGAATAGAAAACAAAAGGAACGGGTAATAAGTTGTAAAATAATGTTAAATTTAGTAAAGTGGACTCATTTACATGTGCTATTCACTACTCATTGTGTTCAAGGAAGAATTAACCAGACGGGCTCCAGATTCAGACCTGATTCAGTCAGCAGCAACTTACTTGACAATAAGGCTCCTAGGTAAAGTTTAGAGAAGAATGTTGATTAGAGATGGTTGGGAATTTTTCAACAAAATATTTTTTTCATTGAAAGTGCTGATTAATTGAAACCATAACTGTTAATGGGAAAGTGTCAGTTTTGACAAGTTTCCTATTTTGGAAAAAAATTCAGAAATGTTTAACCATCCCATTTCAATATTTTCTAAAACAAAGTTGTTTCAAAATGCCTTTCAAAGTTGGATTGATCCAAACTTATTTTTTTCCCCCAATAATTTGATATTTGAACTTTTCATCTTGGTTTGAGATGGGAACCCATGTCAAAATCTCAAAAATTGTCTTGGGAATGAAAAGACCATTTCCTATACATCTCTAATGGGGCTGGACCTGCCTGGTAACCAGCTGACTTCAGCAGTGGGCCATGACTGCTTAAGAGAAAGTTCAGCCCTCCTTCAGCCATCTGGGTGGGAGACCCCCTGTTACTCCCACCCTCTCTTCTCTTGTGGGAAGGGGGGCAGATCACCTGCCAACACCATGGAAGCAGAGTGAAGTGTGTGGTGCTAGTGTGGGGGAACTGTAGTGTTGCAAGACTCACCTCCACGGTGCCTCCTGCTGGTTGTCCAGGGAATTAGCTCACCAGCCTCCAGAGCACCCCCTGCCAGCCGGTGTCTCACCTGTCACTGGCACTCCTGTGTCCCTCCAGGGCCCCAATGCCCCTTTCACTTGGGTGCTGCCCCCAGCAGTACCCCCATAGTCTCTGGGTCTCCTCTCCCCAGGGAACCCCCAAACCCCACCTTGCCTCAGCCTACTGCCAGTCACCATCTAGCCCTGTTTCACTGGGGCCAATTGCAATCTACATAAGCCAATCATCATAGGCAAGGGGGGGATAGGACCTCTACAGCCCCAGAGCCTATTTAGGCCCCACACAAGGTCCTGCAGCCTAGGGATTTCCAGACAGGAACTCCCTAGCTCCTCCTGTCTTCACCCAGTACTGCCCCACCTCAGGTTCCTCTTCAGCTCCCAAGCAGCCAGATCCTTCCCTCTCTGCAGTCAGAGACAGAGTACCTGCTCCTGGCCCACTGCCTCTTATAAGGGCCAGCTGGGCCCTGATTGAGCTGGCCACAGCTGCAGCTGCTCCCTTAATCAGCCTGGGCTTTTCTCCCAGCCCCTAAGCCTCTTCCAGGGCTGGCTTTAACCCTGTCAGGGCTGGAGTGGGTGGCCACGCTGCTACGGAAGGGAGAGATCAGTCTATTCAGGCCGCCCTACTGGGGGCTGGAGCTCTCTCCCTCCCTCCCTGGTGGGGCCGCTGCTGGCTAGAACCCCTTCTGGGAGCCACTGCTGTTGCTGCTGCCGTGCGGGGGGGCTTGCCAGCCTGCTTCCCCATCCCCACCACTCTGGAGGGAGGAGAAGTGAGGACCCCACCACCACTGTTGTCACCCCTTCTGCCTGGGTCCTCACCTGGCTGGCCGCCACCTGCTTGCTGATGCTCTGAAGCTTGCTCCTTCATTGAGGAGGAGGAAGACCGCTGTGAGGAATTGTGAAGGGGGTCAGTTATTGGACTGAGTGACTTTAACAACTGGGGTGGTGGTAGCCTTTTGCTGCTGTGGGGGGCCAGGGGAGAGGCATGGAGCCCTTCCCCAGTCCTGCTGCCCTCCACCATATCTTCCTTCACCACCACCCCTTTTTGCCACTGCCCCCTCCACCAACCTAGCTGACCATCAACACCTGCTGCTCGCCTCTTGAAGGGGCTGCTTGCTTCTTCACCCACCACCACCTGGGCCTGTTTCCAGCAGCGAGCAAGGACTGGAGTGAGCCCCCCAAGCACTCGTGGGTGCACTCCCCCCCTTTTTTTGGACTTGGCCCCCCTCCTCAGTTGCATTTGGGTGGGGAGCCTCCCTGTTACCCCCCCAGCCCAGTTTTCTCCTCCCTTCCTCCTGTAGCTCCCCAAAAGATTTTTCCCTGGTTATTTGCCTGTCCCATCCTGGCCCCATCCTGGGTTTCTTAGTGTGCCTGCCCCACCCCAACCCTTGCAAGTTTATTGCTTAGCCTGCCCCACACTTCCCCAAGTGTTTGGTTCCCCCCACACACACACCTAACCCGCTTTAATCACCCCACCCTCAGTTGTTTGCTGTTCCCCCTGACTCCCTCTGACCCCACCCCACCTAACCCGCAGTTGGTGTGCCCATGTCCCCTTTCGGAGAGCTTGTGCCCCCCTCCCCCTTTTTAAGTTGTTTACCCTGATTACTGCATTTCCCCTGATGCAATCATAGTCCGTCCCCTTTCGAGTGCAGCCGGAGGAGCCGGCGCCCCGCCCTGCACCCGTGATTGTCCCCCTCTCCTTTGTTATCCCCGTCTCCTTCTGTTGTTAGCACCCTCCTCCCCTGCCTGCAGCCTAGCGGGGAGGAGTAGTTGCTTCTTCCCTTCCCCCAGTACCTCCCTACAGTTTCCCCCCGCCCCACGCTGGTACCCTCCTTCCTGCATATAGTCTAGCAGGGAGGAGTGGTTGGTCCTGTCCCACCTTCCCTATTCCCAATACCCTGTTTGCTGGACCCTCCTCCCCTGCCTGTCGTCTAGTGGGGAAGAGCAGTTGTCCATTGTCCCATCCCTGATTTAGAGCCTCCTCCTGCTTCTTTCCACTATGGAGGAGGACCCTGCCTCTGCCCCGGCCCTGCCCCTGCTCCTGCCCCTACAGTTCATCCCCTGCTACCGCCCTTGCCCATCCCAGCGGCTACCCTCTTGGCCACTATTAGCCTAGACTCCGCCACTGCCATGGCTGCCCCTTCCACCAGCAAAAAGGGCCAGGGGAATAAAATGGGCAAAGGTCCTGCCCGGAAAACAAAACCTCCCGTTGGCAGGGCTGCCCTCCCTGCCGTGGCCCCGACATCTGCTGCAGCCTCTTCCTCCCCAGCCGTTCCCTCCACCAGCTCTGAAGGCGCTCCATCTCTAGCCCCCAGAGCATACGCCCAGGTGGCCGATGCCCCCCCGCATGCCGCTGCACCATCTGCCCCGACTGCCACCTCCGGTACCATTCCTGGTGGCTGGGGCCCCTTCCCCTCGCTGACCAGGAGGCATGGCATCTGCTGCCTCCTGGTGTCCGCCTCGCCCTACACTGAAACATACGTGTGGGCGTTGGCGAGGGTGGTAGGGCCCACGGCCATCATGGTGGCCTCCAAGATGTATGGTAAGGTTGTATTCTTCCTAGCATCAGAGGAGGCGGTAGAGAAGGGCCTGGCGGTGGTGGGTGTGTTCGTTGCCCTAGAACCCCTGGAGGACTTGGGTGTATGGGTGGTATTGACCTTGGTCAGGGGTCAATTACCGGGTCCATTATTCAACAGGAGAGACCCGGTGCTTTCTCTGCCAGGCGATGGGGCACATCCGGAGGGACTGCCCCCTGGCCCGACCCAGAGGCGAGTCTGGGACCTCCGAGACCCGGGAGGGTGCCGGCCTTCTCACCGCCGGTGACCCTGGCAGCCCAGCTGCCACTGCCCCTCCTCCCGTGGAGGAGAGGGCGGCAAGACATCTGCCGGCTGAGGGAGAGGGCCCGCTCCAGGGGGAGGTTTCCCTTTCTCCCATTGTCCTGCCCTTGCTGCCCCAAGCCCCAAAACGATCACCTTTGCCCCGGCCCTGCCCCCCCTGACCGGCCCTCCTCCTCCACTTTGGAGGGCTGGGTGCTCATCCGGGGGAAGCGCGGTGCCCGTAAATTGCAGGCTCAATCCCTCCTCTCTGATGAGGAGGGAGAGGAGGCCCCCTGAAAAATGCTGTGGTGGGCTGATACTGTTACATCTTGTGCCGAGCCTCCAGATGGGGCTCAGCAGGAGACGCTGGGTACGGCAGCCATGGCAGCAGATGGAGGTGTCACCGCCCCCCCTTGTTGAGTCCCCTCCTGAGGAGGCCTCTGTAGGAGTTCCCCCGGCCCCTTTGCCACCTGTGCCCCCTGCTGTTGTCGATACCAGGACTATTACTGCCCTGGCTCCTGATGGGGAGAACTCTGGGGTCGCGGGGACTGGATTTACTTCCATATTCGAGGAGATCGAGGCCCTGGGTCTGACCCCGGTCACCCAGGGGGAGGACGACCCCCAGCCAGCGGGCCTCGATCTGGATGGCGGCTCAGTTCCACCACCCCCTCCTCCTTCTCTCTGCCCCTCACTCCCAACTGTAGCCCCCCCTCTGGTCCTAGGGGCGCCCCTGGCTCTCTCTATTTGTTGAGCCGCGGATGGCACCTCACCTGAGGCCGCCGAGCCCCTAGAGGCGACGGCCGATGCCGAGAGGTCTGGCCCCGAGCCTGTGGGCATGCCCTCTAGTACCCAGATGGAGTGGTTGGCTTCCCCTCCGTAGGGGGGCCCCACTGAAGTTTCCGTAGTGTCTGATGCCGTGGCTGCAGGTGACGTATTTCTCACAGCTCCCGTGCCCAGCATCAGCGAAGCCCCCTCTCTAACCCCGTCCCATTGTCCCCCACTCCCGGCCGAGAGGAGCCGCACCCCGATAGCCCAGCTGCCGGGGACCGTGAACCCATCAGTGTCCCCGCTCCTGTTCCTACCTCTGCTCCCGGCCCCTCTCCTGTCCCGGTCCCAATATTTGCCCTTGTCCCTGCTCCCACCCCTTCTTCTGTCCTTGCGCCTGGCCCAGTCTCTGCCCCGCCCCCAATCCTATTTCCATCCCCAATAAATCGCTCGCTCCCTTCCCTGCCACAGCCCATGTTATTGCCGCCCCCGAGGTTGTCTTGTTTCCTCTGTCTACGGACAATTCTCAGGGGGAAGTTTTCATGTCCCCTCTTCCTAATATCATGGGGGCTGCACTATTCCCTCTGCTGCCCCCTCCTGTGCCAGGTGCAACTGTGGCGGGTTCTGCTCCATGCTTGCCCATCTCTACAGGCCACGAAGATCTTTTATCGGAGGGCGGCAGTGGGTTGGCTGCTGCGTCCCCCTCTGTGCTGAGGGAAGAGCTGTGCTATTTCCTCCTGGACACCCGTGGTTCAAAGGGCAAGGTGCAGCTCGCCATCCAGCACTGGGAGGACTTCCATCGCATCCTCCGGGCTGTGAAGGGCCTTTTGGGGGAGGGGAGAGAGACCGGGAGGCAGGGCCTCGCGGCCTACCGGCAAGCCCATAAGTTCTGCGACTCCCTGATGACCTTTGGGGTTGAACATGGGTTGTTGCGGGGCCCGCTAGAGGCCGTTGATTCCCCTGCCTGTAAGGATTCACCCCAGCCCTCCCTATGAAGGATACCATCTTTGCTACGTTGAACACCAAGGGCTGAAGCATGGGTCTTCGCAGGAGCCAGGTGCTCTCCTTCCTTTGGGTGGGGGGGTACTCTGTGATCTTCCTGCAGGAGACCCACACGGCTCCAGCCGTTGAGGTTAGCTGGCGGCTGGAGTGGGTGGGGGGGGGACGAGGTTTACTTTAGCCACCTCGGCGCCCGTGCAGCTGGGGTGGCCACCCTGTTCTTCCCCGAGCTACGGCCCGAGGTGCTGGGGGTAGCCAAGGTCGTGCCGGGTCACCTGTTGCACGACCGGGCCTGCATGGAGGGGCTGAGATTAAACCTGGTCAACGTTTACTCCCCGAACGCGGGCCTGGAACAAGTGCTCTTGTATTGGCAGATGTCGGCCTTCCTCAGCACACTGGATACTCACAAGTGCCTGGTCCTGGGTGAGGACTTCAACACCACCCTCGAGGACCGGGACCGCTCAGGAGTCGAGACATCCCAGGCAGCAGCGGGCATCCTCAGGGAGATCATGGATCATCACTCCCTCGTGGACGTCTGGCGCGACCGCCACCCGGACGACGATGTTACCTTTACTTATGTCCGGGTGGAGGGGGATCGGTTGCGCCACTCCCGGTTGGATCACATTTATAGCTCGTGTTTCCATCTGGTACGAGCCTCTGGTATCTGGCCGGCCCCATTCTCGGATCACCACTTGGTGACCGTGACAGCCTCTCTCAGTCCGGAGAGGCCGGGGCCGGCCTATTGGCATTTTAATAACAGCTTGCTGAAGTACGTGGGCTTCGTGGCGTCCTTCCGGGAATTCTGGCTGGCCTGACGGGGGCAGGGGCATGCTTTTCCCTTGGCAAGGTGGTGGTGGGATGTGGGGAAGGTACGCGCACGGCTCTTCTGCCGCGACTACACCTGGGGCGCCACCCGGCGGAGGGATGCGGTGATAGGGCAGTTGGAGCGGGAGGTTTTAGCTAGAGAGGCGTCTCGCCTCCGGCCCTGAGGATCCACCCCTCCGTGCAGCGTACTGGGAGAAGCGGGAGGAACTCCGGGTCCTGGAGGACCATCGAGCCCAGGGTGCTTTTGTTTGATCCCGCATCTGCCTCCTTTGGGAGATGGATCGTGGCTCCCGCTTCTTCTACACCCTGGAGAAAAGGAGGGAGGACAAAAAGCACGTCACCTGCCTCCTGGTGGAGGACGGGACCCCACTCATGGATCCGCAGGAGATGCGTGGAAGGGCCAGGGCCTTCTACACTAACCTTTTCTCCCCGGATCCCACTGACGCTGATGCCCGCAGGGTGCTCTGGACCAAACTCCCGACGGTCAGCTCTGGTAACCGGGACAGGCTGGAGCTACCTCTCTCTCTGGCCAAGCTCTCGGAAGCCCTCCATCTCATGCCTACTAATAAATCTCCAGGCATGGACGGGCTGACCGTGGAGTTCTACCGTGTGTTCTAGGACATCCTCAGCCCAGACCTTGTCATCGTCTGGGCCAACTCCTTGCAAAGCGGGGTCCTCCCTCTCTCGTGCAGGTGAGCTGTGCTCGCCTTATTGCCAAAGAAGGGGAACCTCTGTGACTTACAGAATTGGCATCCCGTCTCGCTCCTCAGCGCAGACTACAAGGTCATAGCGAAGGCCATCTCGCTGTGGCTGGGGTCCGTGCTGGCAGATGTGGTCCATCCCGACCAGACCTACACCCTCCCGGGCCAGACCATCTTTGACAACTTGTATTTGGTCCGGGACCTCTTGGAGCTGGGGTGTAGGGATGGTCTGTCGTTTGCCCTCGTGTCCCTTGCTCAGGAGAAGGTGTTCGACAGGGTGGACCACGGGTATCTCCTGGGCACTCAGCCCACAAACTGGGGCCCAAAGCCGAATGTCCGCATTCTCCAGGTGCTGTACGCCGATGCGGAGTGTCTGGTCAGGCTCACCTGGACCCTGACCGAGCCGGTCAGCTTTGGCCGGGAAGTACGGCATGGGTGCCCCCTCTCAGGCCAGCTGTATGCTCTGGCGATCAATCCCTTCCTCTGTCTCCTCCGCCAGAGGCTGATGGGGTTGGTGCTTTGGGAGCCGGAGCTGCAGCTGGTCCTGTCGCCGTACGCCGATGATGTGCTCCTTGTGGTCCAGGACCCGGACGACCTGGTGCGAGTGGAGGCCTGCCAGGCTGTTTACTCAGCGGCCTCCTCTGCCCGGGTCAACTGGGTCAAGAGCTCTGGCCTGGTGATCGGGGACGGGTGGCAGGCGAGCTCCCTCCCACCCATGCTTTAAGCCATCCGGTGGAGCGCGGGACCGCTGCTCTATCTTGGCATTTATCTATCCGCCACACATCCTTCTCCGCCGGAGAACTGGCAGGATTTGGAGGCCAGGGTGGGTGAGTGGTTTCAGAGATGGACAGGACTGTTCCGGTGTCTCTCCCTGCGAGGGAGGGCACTGATGCTGAACCAACTGTCCATGCTCTGGCACCGACTCAACACCCTGAACCTGGCCCCGAGGATCCTGGCCAGGCTCCAGAGGATGGTTCTGGAGTTCTTCTGGCCGGGGATGCACTGGGTCTCTGAAGGGGCTCTGAGTCTTCCCCTGGAGGAGGGAGGACAGGGCCTGGTTTGCTTGCACAGCCAGGTCCATGTCTTCTGCCTCCAGGCCCTGCAGAGGCTCCTTTACAGCGCAGGTAGGCCAGCGTGGAGCACATTGGCGCACACCTTCTGCCCCCTCCAAGGGTTCCAATATGACTGGCAGCTCTTTTTTCTCCATCTGAGAGGCCTTCTGCGAGACCTCTCCAAGCTGCCAGTCTTCTACCAGGACCTCCTCCAGACCTGGAAGCTTTTTTTGGTGACCAGGTCGTTTGTGGCCACCGAGGGAGCAGACCTCCTCACGGAGCCCCTGCTATACAACCTTGACCTCTGTGTGCAGGTGGCGGAGTCTCCCTCGGTGTGTCGAAGGTTGATCCTGGCAGAAACCACCAGAGTTGGAGACCTCCTGGACTACGACGGGCGGATTGGGTGGAGCCCCGCGCACTCAGACGACGCATGGGGCTTTCCACCCCTCCGATCCCTAGGCACGTACTCCAGGAGGTGAAGGCCGCTTTGTCACCCGATTCTCTTGTTTTCCTGCGGCGAGCCCTGCGAGAGGGTGTTCCCCGCCCAACCCTCACCCCTGGCCCTCCGGATATTTTTCTTGGGCCCCTGTTCTGCGAGCGGCCCCCCCCCGCCCAGCCTCCTTGCTCCCACACCCCGAGCCGGCTGCATACCCTGCAGCTGGTCTGGTTTCAAACCGCTCCCAGAAACCATCTGTACATGCTCGTGCTCCATACATTATATTTCCTCACCCTCGTGTCTCGCCCCGACACCAAATGGCGAGACTATCTTCCACCTAAAGAGGGTGGGCTAGCCTTTATTCCACCTTGGTCCCACGGCCCACCGGGGACATTAGTTGCTGGCTCCTTCATGGAGCCGTAAGCACAGGCATGCACCTGGTGCGGTTCACCCCTACACCTGAGGCCTGCCCCTTTTGCGGTGTGAGGGAGAACCTGGCGCATGCCTATCTCGAATGTGCCAGGTTGCAGCCCCTATTCCAGCTCCTCCAGAACCTCTTGTTGAGGTTCTGGCTGCACTTTTCCCCACACTTGTTCCTCTTTGCACACCCTATCTGTGGCCCTACGAAGTCGCGAGACCTCCTCGTCAACCTCCTCCTGGCTGTGGCCAAAGTCTCCATCTGCAATACCAGGAGGAGGAAGTTGGACGAGGGGGTGCTCTGCGACTGCGGGGCCTATTTCCGTTCCTCCCTAGTTTCATGCATCCAGGCAGAGTTCCACTGGGCAGTGTCCGCTGGCTCCCTCAACAGCTTTGAGGAGCAGTAGGCGCTGTCCGGGGTTCTCTGCTCGGTGTCCCCATCTGGTCTCCTCATTTTCAACCTCTGACCCTCACTCCAGTCCCTATTTTTCATTAGTTGTCCCCCGTAATCAGTTGGTCCCTAGGTCCAGTGGTCCCTCCTGCTAGGCTGGGGGAGGGGCCTTTAGCAGTGGGTGGGCTTGCGCCCGCCCACTTCCCAGGTTTTCCAATGCGACCCCGCTACAGGGACACCGCTTAGCGGTGTGAATGGTGGGTGCAGTGTTCAGTAAGCACTCAGGAGTGAGGCAGAGCACTTTCATTAACAGCACACGTGCTCAGCTCAACGTGAGATTATTCACCTCCTGGAAGCATTTTAATTCACACCGGGCATGCTCAAAGACATTGTATAATCGGCACAGTTTTTTCCATACCGGTAACACGATGCCTGTTCTTACAGGGGATGGTTTGTGGGAGAGAGTAGAGTAAGTGTGTTTTGGGATGGGAGAGATTAGTGGTGGCTGGCAGGCAATGTGGATAAACAGTATTGGGTGACTGGTAGTACAAGAGGTACTCTAGCATCCACGTGACTTCATCTGCCCTCTGTGCATTACCTGAATTGGTTTTATTTTCCTTGTGCCCTACAACCCTCTTCCTCAGCCACATCCACCGTGGGCAAAAGCAGGCACAGCCACATTAACTTGGAGTTGTGTCCGCTTTCACCAGCCGTGGACATGGCCTCATCTCCCGGCACTGCCTATAAAATAACCACACCACTTAGCACTTACCCTGTATAATCATTTAAATCCTTGAGGTGCTGTACAAATGCTAATCCTTACAAGACACCAGCCCATCTGGTTCATTAATCATCTCCACTTAAGTATAGGAAACAGACACATAGAGATTAAGTAATTTGCCAAAAAACACACACAAAATTGACAGAGTTAAAAGCTAGAACACAAGAGTTTGTCCTATGACAGTCTTCTAGAGCACACTGAGTCTGTGTGGTCTGCAACCTCCCTTTAGCAAGAGTGAGCCAAGCTATACTCCCAGCAACTAATAAGCAACATTAATATTCTTTACCTCATCTAGAGTGGTTTGTATTCCCTCTACTACAGTCTCTGCAGAGGCACAGTGACAGCCTGCAGGAACTGGAGTTCAAGGAGTATGATTGGTAAGGTTCGGTGTACCTATATCACAAAATGTACTTTTTTTGCAAGGTTAAATGAAAAGAGAAACAGACCAAGTGCATTTCCCAGGCACTCTGTCAGCCTTCAGGATTGAGAATTTATGCATCTGTTGCCTTGAAACTCAATTTGGATTACCAGAAAACACAAATACAGCTTTTGAAGAATGTTGCCCTCCTTGAAAGATCAAGGAGGCTTATTCAGAGCCTAAAAATCTCTCTTTAAATCTACCTTAGCAATTAAAGATTGACTTGTAGGATTTGACATCAAACCTTTTTGTGAGATTATGAAGGTATCTGAACATTGTAAAAACCCTGTGGCTCACCTTTAGTGTTACCTGCCTAAATCTTTGGTTTTTCATGATCCCATCAGGTGATGGTAAATTTTATGAGATTTTTCTTATTGTATCACTCAAAGGATATGGCAGAGATTTAGAAGGAGTTTTACATTTAACATCTTCCTGTCATTCAGTCATGTTGCCATTTCAGGAGTGGTATCTCTCATTGTGGAATATTTGAATTGACTTTTCAACCTAAATTTACACACGCATTATCTAATGCTGAATTTTGTTTTAACTAGACAAACTCAAAACATGACTACTGGGACAGAAATGTCTGTCAACTTGTGAGCTCCATTTTGTTTTGTGAATACCATTTTAGGGTTGTAACCTTCATTGTGTCAATGTTGGATAGAGACATACAGGTTGAAAACAAGTATAATCCAGACAAAGTCAATCAATTCTATACACTGTGAGTATAACTACATAGCACTTTGGACTAAGCAGGACCAAGCCTCCTATCCCAGGTTGATAGATTTGGGGTAGCTGGGCTCTTACTAGTGATCTAATAATAGCTGTATAGCTAGGGCTTTGAAGCTGTGGCTCAGGCTGCAGCTCAAGATCTGAAGCCCACCCCCATCCCTTCAGAGCCTGAGCTCCAATCCAACTGCACCTTCAAAGCACTGTCTATACAGCTGTTTTTAGCTCACAAGTGAGAGCCCCACTAGCACAAGTCTATCAACCCAGGCCGAGAGGCTTGTTTCCACTCAATCAAAAGGTGTAGATATACCTTGTGTGCTCAGGCTGGGGTGTGGGGCACCTGGGGAAAGCTAACAATGAGAGAGCCGTCAAAGGTCACTGACATTGAATGCTGGCTGGAGGAAAAAGTGGCTGCAGGTCAGTGCTGCAGAAGATTAAGGTAGAGCCTGAACCAGATGCAGAACATCAGAGGCCTCTCCTCCCCCTAGGATTAGGACTGTGTACCCTTAGACCATCAGGAAGGAATGTAGACCAGAGAAGCCCAGCCTAAGAAACACAGGCTCTGTAAGAGTAGTATCTGGGACCATGGAGGTTCTTCATCACCAATATTTCAGCATCGCCCTTGGGAGCTCAGACTTCGTTTTTGGCAGAGGACCCCCTGAAGCTAGGTGTTATGGATGGGGCTGTAGGCAGTCTGGCCTAGTAGTCAGAACAGGAGTCAGGTCTAGTGGACACAGCATGTATCCAGATTGGGGAACAAAACAGAGGGTCAGCACCACGGTCAACTGCCAATTACCAGAGCCAGGGGTCAAGTCAGAGTCAGAAGTCAGAGGCTGAGGTCAGAGCCAGGACTGGTAACTGAGGATTGGAGGGGAGGCATAAGGGTGGGCAAGGATCAAGTGCAGAGCAGGACAGAGTGGGACAGGAATTAAGGCAAGAGTGAGGCTGGAGCCAAGATCAGAGCAAAAATCTGGAACAGGGTTCGGTGCAGGAGGCAGACACAAGCACGGTCCAATGCAGCCACAGCAGGAAATCATGTTGTGGCTCAGACAAACTTCCTGTGTCTCCTTCTGGCTTAAATAGCAGGGCTGGACCAGTTGATGGAGCCAGGCAATCCTCCACTCAGGGCTCCCATGGTGGTGCCTTGGCTGAGGCTATAGTCCTACTAGCTTCTCAGGACACCAGCTTTCAGCAGAGATTTGGTAAAGGTTAGGATGCAGAAGCTGGGGACGCTCTGGCCTGGGTTCAAGATGTGGGCCATCACATTAGACACTGCAGGAAGTGCCACCCAGCAAGGCCTGAGTGGCAGCCACTCACACATTCTTCTATATAAACCAGGAAGCTATGATGGGGTGCTGTCTGACAATTGATGCAGCCTGCTTGCTTCTGTTCCAGACCTTGCCTTTGTGTGGTCCCTCAGCTCTGACCCTGGTTTGTCCCTCACTCTGCTACTTGGTGCCTGACCCTGACTGCCCGATATCCTAACCTGGCTCAAGAATAACTCCACTATTAGCCTGCAACTTTGTGCCTGAGCCCGACTTCTTGGTGTCCTGAGCTGCCTCAACCTTGACTCCTGACCCTGTAAATGACCAGTTTACACAGGTCACATGACAGTTTGCTCAGACCATTTTTGCCTCCCCCCCTACTCCATTCAACCGTTCCACACATGATGGAAGGGGCAGGCCACCTTCTGACCAGCAGTTCCGCAGGGGCCCAGGACCTGCAGGACTAAGTCACCGACCTGCAAGCAGAGAAGCTCATGCTTTTGGCACGAGTGACAGAGTTCACTACCAAAGCACAAACCCTGCATGAGCAGTTTTCACACCCACAGGGAGAAGTAGCTACACTACGTGCCCAGACGGACCACTCATCATCTGAACCAGCTTCTATAGTGCTGCTGCCCAAACAGTTTGATGGGGACCATCAGGAATTCTATGCATTCCTGAAACAATGCAGGCTGCTCTTCCTGCTCCACCCCCAACAACTCACAGACCAGACAAAGGTAGGGCTAGTATTCAGCCTTCTCACCATCAAAGCACTCAATTGGGCTTCTCCCCTGTTGAGATAGAACAGCTGAGTGCTCTCCAACTGGGATGCCTTCCTGCAAGTCTTCTCAGTCATCTTTGATGACCTACATCATGTCCACTCTGCAGAGGTTGCCCTCCGGAAGCTTTGCCAGGGGCAAGGGTCAGCTACTCTGAGTCTGAGTCATACTCTGAGTCAGTCTGTGAGTCATTGGTGACATGAAGCTCCGGCGTTCAAAGTAGGCCGTGCCTCACTGCAAAGCATCTCCAGACCAGTCACCCATTCCAGAAATTGGACCACCAGTTC
The DNA here is from genome assembly GCF_965140285.1 of Lepidochelys kempii. NCBI lineage: Eukaryota > Metazoa > Chordata > Testudines > Cheloniidae > Lepidochelys > Lepidochelys kempii. The sequence continues at coordinate 246,317,625 of NC_136381.1, read as the reverse complement.
CTGGGATTCTTACAGATATTCCAACAGATAAACTAGAGCTTCTCCAGTCCCTCAAAAGATACCAAATTGTTTACATTTCCCTTCTGAAGCCCTATACTGAGAATCCCTTCTCCGTCCAAACACACTGTCTCCTCTACCAGTCAAATACCAGGGTCATGAGGAGTATGAAGTACATGCCATCCTTAATTCCTGACAGCCACATGGCCACCTGTGCTATCTGGTGGACTCGGAAGGCTACGGTCCTAAGAAGCACACTTGAGAACCTGCTTTCCATTTCCACACCCCTGAGTTGGTGAGGGAATCCGTCAGGACTCACCCTGACAAGCCTGGGCTGGCACCGCCCACAAGGATGTGAGAACCTGGGATCATGGAGGTTCTAGACCACCAATGCTTCCACATCTCCACTGGAAGCTCAGCCTGGGTTTCTTCTAGAGGACTCTGTGATGCTAAACACTACAGGAAGTATCACCCGGCAGGGCCTGAGTGGCGGCTCCTGCTGATTTATAAACCAGGAAGCCACCATGGGAAGCTGTCTGAGCAATGATGCAGACCATCTCCTTTCTGGACCTGGCTTGCTGTGGACCCTAGACTCCAGCTTCTGACACTGGATGACCCTGGCTCTGCTACTTGCCTCCCACCTGCAACTTGGTGCATGACCCTAACTTCTTGGTATCCTGACACAGCTCAACCCCAACTCTGCTACTTGTCTCCTAACTGCAATTTGGTAACCAAGCGGTGCACACAGGCTACCTATGGCTTAGCCCTGACAGGTCCCAAGGAGCAGGACTGTGCAATCCCTGAACTCAATGGAAGATCCTTTTATAAAAATGTATTTAGATTTAGTAAAGTAGAGCCCCCACAAGATTGTGCGGAGTTCTTGGGGGAGTAGACATCTGCAGTGGAAACCAAAGTGGGGACTGCCTGTAGAGTTACCCTGCCCCAGCTTGGAATGCTACATGGCAGCCTCCACCAGATTGCAGTTTCCAAATAAGAAAAATTCCTTTCATGAAAAATTCTGAGGTTCAGGGTTCTGTTGTGATTTGGAATCAAACAAAACATTGAACACTCAGAATTTCCTGTGGGATGGATTATTCCACTTTCCAGCCAGTTCTACGTTGTCCCTGAACTATTTGACTAGAAACCAGAGCTTCCACAGCCAGATGGACTCTAGAGGGAATGTGTTTAGGTAACTGGGGACCCAGGAGGGCTTGAACACTGGCTTTGGGCTCTAAAAAAGGTATCACAGAGGCAGCCTGCACTAGGGACACTGCCTGAGAATCCCCAAGCTAGGAACCTTGACTAGTCACTACCCAGACCAAGAGGAGCACAGCAGAATTATTTGGGATTTGGGTCCATTTACAACAGACTAGTGTCTGCCCAGAGAGAGGGCAGGGCCAGTTGTAATGTATTTCTGTCACAACCATTTGACTGTTTCCTCACGCACAAATGCACATTAAAGAGACACCATCCAGACAATAAGGACCAACAATGTACTTTTGCTGAGGGCCCAAATAATGACCTCTTTAAATAAAACTTTCTTAATTATATAGAACCATGTCTCTATGGAGATAGAGTGGATGACATTAATTCAATATTTCCCACTATAGTCTACAGTGACTCTTGCTCTGTACTTTGAACAGGAAGATACTGGGGTTACTGCAGGCACTTGGAGTAGTGAGTGTTAAGCTTCTAGTGATGTCTGTACCCTCGATATAGACATATTTAAGTGAACAGCATTATCAAGGGAGGCTTCAGGGAACTTATCTTCCTGTAAGGAAGTTATTCTCTTCAAGGTTTAAACAGTTGACGCTTTCTTTAAATACACGGTGCCCCTGTTCCCCTGTCTGGGTTCAGCCTTTAATCCTTGTCAAATCTTCCCTAATTAAAGGCCAGGCAATGGCTCACAATGGGAGAGCAATGCAGAATAGCAGAATCCAGAGTGAGCTCCAGGAGGGATAGTGTCTCCAGAGATAAGGGATGCTGTTCTGTGTGTACCAGAGTTTGCAACATGAGGCGGGGGCAGCTGCAGCTCCCCCCCTCCCCCCCGCCACAAGCTTCAGTCAGTTCTGCACTTATTTTCTTCATCTCAAGAGACATGTGCTAGCTCTGCCCTTCAGTAAAGTCCATACAGCCACCTCTCACCAAAGCTTCCTATTCAGATAGTCTGCATTGCCAGGCTTCACTGGCCTGGTGGACCCCTCTTGCTCCTCTAGTGTTCTCTTTCCCCACATGTTTATTTGACTGCAGCTCACCTGGCACCTGATCTGTTTTCCCTGCTTTCAATAATCAGGAGGCCTACTAAAGATGTAGCAGATGCAATTATAACTGCCTAAGCATCTACTCAGACCTTCAGGGCCCACAGCATTTTCCACCTCTGCTATAACCATATAATTTTCAAGACGTGGTGCACAAAGATTTCTTTGTTTCTTTCCCACTATTTCCTATAATCATAAATATGTAGGGTGGGAAGGGATCTTGAGAGGCCATCAAGTCCAGCCCACAGCATTGAGGCAGGACCCAGTAAACCTAGACCATCCCTGACAGATGTTTGTCCAACCAGTTCTCAAGAAACTCCAGTGATGGGGATTCCAGTCTCCATTGGAAGCCTATTCCAGTGCTTAATTATCCTTACAATTAGAAAGTTTTCCCTAATATCTAACCTAAATCTCCCTTGCTGCAGATTAAGCCCATTCCTTCATGTCCCCTGAAGGTAGGATATAGAGAACAATTGATCATCATCCTCTTTATAACAGCCCTTACCATATTTGATGACCGTTATCAGGTCCCCCATCAGTCTTCTTCTCTCAAGACTAAACATGCCCATTTTTAAAAATCTTTCCTCATAAGTCAGGTTTTCTAAACCTTTTATCATTTTTCAAAAAGAAAAGGAGTACTTGTGGCACCTTAGAGACTAACCAATTTATTTGAGCATAAGCTTTCGTGAGCTACAGCTCACTTCATCGGATGCATACTGTGGAAACTGCAGAAGACATTATATACACAGAGACCATGAAACAATACCTCCTCCCACACCACTTTCCTGCTGGTAATAGCTTATCTAAAGTGATCACTCTCCTTACAATGTGTATGAAAATCAAGGTGGGCATTTCCAGCACAAATCCAGGTTTTCTCACCCCCCGCCCTTCCAAAAACCACACACACACAAACTCACTCTCCTGCTGGTAATAGCTAATCCAAAGTGACCACTCTCCTTACACTGTGTATGAAAATCAAGGTGGGCCATTTCCAGCATAAATCCAAGTTTAACCAGAACGTTGCGGGGGGGGGGTTAGGAAAAAACAAGGGGAAATAGGCTACCTTGCATAATGACTTAGCCACTCCCAGTCTCTATTTAAACCTAAATTAATAGTATCCAATTTGCAAATGAATTCCAATTCAGCAGTTTCTCACTGGAGTCTGGATTTGAAGTTTTTTTGTTGTAAGATAGCGACCTTCATGTCTGTAATTGCGTGACCAGAGAGATTGAAGTGTTCTCTGACTGGTTTATGAATGTTATAATTCTTGACATCTGATTTGTGTCCATTTATTCTTTTACGTAGAGACTGTCCAGTTTGACCAATGTACATGGCAGACGGGCATTGCTGGCACATGATGGCATATATCACATTGGTGGATGTGCAGGTGAACGAGCCTCTGATAGTGTGGCTGATGTTATTCGGCTCTGTGATGGTGTCCCCTGAATAGATATGTGGGCACAGTTGGCAACGGGCTTTGTTGCAAGGATAGGTTCCTGGGTTAGTGGTTCTGTTGTGTGGTATGTGGTTGTTGGTGAGTATTTGCTTCAGGTTGGGGAGCTGTCTGTAGGCAAGGACTGGCCTGTCTCCCAAGATTTGTGAGTGTTGGGTCATCCTTCAGGATAGGTTGTAGATCCTTAATAATGCATTGGAGGGGTTTTAGTTGGGGGCTGAAGGTGACGGCTAGTGGCGTTCCGTTATTTTCTTTGTTAGGCCTGTCCTGTAGTAGGTGACTTTTGGGAACTCTTCTGGCTCTATCAATCTGTTTCTTCACTTCTGCAGGTGGGTATTGTAGTTGTAAGAATGCTTGATAGAGATCTTGTAGGTGTTTGTCTCTGTCTGAGGGGTTGGAGCAAATGCGGTTGTATCGCAGAGCTTGGCTGTAGACAATGGATTGTGTGGTGTGGTCCGGGTGAAAGCTGGAGGCATGTAGGTAGGAATAGCGGTCAGTAGGTTTCCGGTATAGGGTGGTGTTTATGTGACCATTGTTTATTAGCACTGTAGTAGAGGAACAAATCAGATGTCAAGAATTATAACATTCATAAACCAGTCGGAGAACACTTCAATCTCTCTGGTCACGCAATTACACACATGAAGGTCACTATCTTACAACAAAAAAAACCTTCAAATCCAGACTCCAGCGAGAAACTGCTGAATTGGAATTCATTTGCAAATTGGATACTATTAATTTAGGCTTAAATAGAGACTGGGAGTGGCTAACTCATTATGCAAGATAACCTATTTCCCCTTGTTTTTTCCTACCCCCCGCCCCCAGACGTTCTGGTTAAACTTGGATTTATGCTGGAAATGGCCCACCTTGATTATCATAAACATTGTAAGGAGAGTGGTCACTTTGGATTAGCTATTACCAGCAGGAGAGTGAGTTTGTGTGTGTGGTTTTTGGAAGGGTGGGGGGTGAGAAAACCTGGATTTGTGCTGGAAATGGCCCACCTTGATTATCATACACATTGTAAGGAGAGTGATCACTTTAGATAAGCTATTACCAGCAGGAAAGTGGTGTGGGAGGAGGTATTGTTTCATGGTCTCTGTGTATATAATGTCTTCTGCAGTTTCCACAGTATGCACCCGATGAAGTGAGCTGTAGCTCACGAAAGCTTATGCTCAAATAAATTGGTTAGTCTCTAAGGTGCCACAAGTACTCCTTTTCTTTTTGCGAATACCGACTAACACGGCTGTTACTCTGAAATTTATCATTTTTTTTGCTCTCCTCTGGACTCCCTCCAATTTGTCCACATCTTTCTTAAAGCATGTCAGAATTAGACACAGCTCTCCAGCTGAGGCCTCACGAGTGCTGACTGGAGTGGGACAGTTACTTTCTCTAACTTACATATGGCACTCCTGATAATATATCCCAGAACGATAGTAGCCTTTTTCACAACTGCATCACATTGTTGACTCATATTCAACTTGTGATCCACTATCACTTCTGTTCAGCAGTACTACCCCTGCCCAGTTATTCCCCATTTTGTGGTTGTGCATTTGATTTTCCCTTAGAATCATAGAATATCAGGGTTGGAAGGGACCTCAGGAGGTCATCTATTCCAACCCCCTGCTCAAAGCAGGGCCAATCCCCAACTAAATCATCCCAGCCAGGGCTTTGTCGAGCCTGACCTTAAAAATATCTAAGGAAGGAGATTCCACCACCACCCTAGGTAACGCATTCCAGGATTTCACCACCCTTCTAGTGAAAAAGTTTTTCCTAATATCCAACCTAAACCTCCCTCACTGCAACTTGAGACCATTACTCCTTGTTCTGTCATCAGCCACCACTGAGAACAGTCTAGATCCATCCTCTTTGGAACCCCCTTTCAGGTAGTTGAAAGCAGCGATGAAATCCCCCCTCATTCTTCTCTTCCGCAGACTAAACACTCCCAGTTCTCACAGCCTCTCCTCAGAAGTCATGTGTTCCAGTCCCCTAATCATTTTTGTTGCCCTGCGCTGGACTCTCTCCAATTTTTCCACATCCTTCTTGTAGTGTGGGTCCCAAAACTGGACACAGTACTCCAGATGAGGCCTCACCAATGTCGAATAGAGGGGGACGATCATGTCCCTCGATCTGCTGGCAATGCCCCTACACATACATCCCAAAATGCCATTGGCCTTCTTTGCAAAAAGGGCACACTGTTGACTCATATCTATCTTCTCGTCCACTGTAACCCCTCGGTCCTTTTCTGCCAAACTGCTGCTGAGCCATTCGGTCCCTAGTCTGTAGCGGTGCATGGGGTTCTTCCATCCTAAGTGCAGGACTCTGCACTTGTCCTTGTTGAACCTCATCAGATTTCTTTTGGCCCAATCCTCTAATTTGTCTAGGTCCCTCTGTATCCTATCCCTACCCTCCAGCGTATCTACCTTCCTAGGTGTAGTACCTTGCACTTGTCTTTACTGAATTTCATCTTATTAATTTCAGACCAATTCTCTAATTTGTCAAGGTTGTTTTGAAATCCTGTTCTCCAAAGTCCTTGAAACCGCTACCAGCTTGGTGTCATCCAGAAATTGTATGTGAATATTCTCCACTCCATCACCCAAGCCATTGATGAAAATATTGAATAGTTACCAAACCCAGAGTGACCCCTGTAGGACCCCACTAGATACATCCTCCCAGTTTGACAGTGAACCATTGATAATTACTCTTTGAGTACATTCTTTCAACCAGTTTTGCATGCATCTTACAGTAATTTCATCTAGTTTGCTTATGAGAATATCATGTGGGACGGTTTCAAAAGTCTTACTAAAATCAAGATATTTCATGTCTACTGTTCCCCGCCCATCTACTAGGCCAGTAATCCCATCAAAGTAGGAAATTAGGTTGTTCTGGCATGTTTTGCTTATACATTTATTGCTTAATAATTTGTTCCAATATCTTTCCAGGTATAAAAGTTAGGCTAAATGGTCTATAATTTCTCCTTGTTCCCCTTTTTAAAGATAGGTATTATGTTTGCCTTTCTCGAGCCTCTGAGACCTTACCTGTCCTCCATGACTTCTTGAAGACAATTGCTAACAGTTCCTAGATTGCTTCAGCTAATTCTTTAAGTACCCTAGGATGAATTTCATCAGGCCCCACTGACTTGAATACATCTAATTTACCTAAATATTCTGCAACCTGTTTTTTCCTTATTTTGTCTTACATTCCTTCCCCCTTCTTGTTAATATTAATTGTATGGAGCTTCTCGTTGCCATTAGACTTTTTAATGAAGACTGAAGCAAAAAGGGCATTAAATACCTCAGCTTTTTTGATGCTATCAGGTATTAGTTCTCCTTTCCCACTAAGTAGATGACCTACATTTTCTTTCATCTTTGTCTTGCTCCTAATGCATTTATAGAACCTTTTCTTATTGTCATTTATGTCCCTTGCCAGGTGTAACTCATTTTGTGCCTTAGCCTAATTTTGTCCCTATATGATCATGCTATTCTTTCGTATCCTCCTTAGCAATTTGTCCATTGGGGTCTCAGAGGTCTTTTATATTCTTTGTAATGTTCATGGAAGTTTACTGTCCCAAACAAAGCCCACACAAAGCTCTGTGTGTGGAAAATTACTGGCCCAACATGGAATCCAAGGTCACATGAGCATCGCACATGTCCTTACATGGTTTGTTGAATCACAAGGGGTGGCCATTGGCTTCTCGTTCGCTGAGGCATCCTCAGGAAGGGCTATCTGGGCAAGATGAGTTTCTTCTCTGGCCCACTGTGAGATTTGAGAGTCCTTAATGGGCCATCAACACATAGCTGTCTAGCTTTGATGTAAATTTATCTGGAGGGTGTCACCCAGGAATACAACACAGGTTTAAGCAAGTATTCATAACTTCAGATGCAAAGATGATGCATGCATACAAACAGGATAGTCATACTTAGCAACTCATAACTTTTCCATTGACACCTTACATGATACAAGTTTTGTTACAATTGTATGACAGTGGTAATATCAATGATATCCATGATAGTCTTTCTTATACACAGTATCATAGATGCTATCCCTATTTACATCAGCAGAGAATCTATGTGAAATACAGGGGAGCAACTGCATATAAATTATGCTGTTTCCAGACATATTTTTCTTCAAACTGCAGAGATTTCCAAAGCCTATTCTCTCCAAGTTCACATTTACTTTCAAACAATCTACATCAAACAGTCTTCAGATCTGTTCAATAAGCATGAAAGAAGCAGAGAATCTCTTTTAAAAATCCCCATGTGGTTTGTGACGGGGCAAGGCCAGATGGCTATAGAAAAGTAGTGGGAGATAAATATATTAGCTCCAGGCTGAACAAATTTCTGGTACCAGGATAAGTGAAATGGCAGCTGCTCCTGGTCAATTAAGACACCTGGGGCCAATTAAGAACTTTCCAGAGGTAGGAAGAACGCTAGGTTGATTGGGACACCTGAAGCCAATCAGGGACTGGCTGAAACTAGTTAAAAACCTCCCAGTTAGTCAGGTGGGTGTGGATGTTAGGAGTTGTGTTGTTTGAGAGACTGAGCAGTACATGCCATGTTAGTCACAAGGAAGGAGGCCCTGAGGTAAGGGTGAAGTGGAGCTTGAGGAAGTGGGGGCTGCTATGGGGAAGTAGCCCTGGGAATTGTATGTGTCATGTTTCTAAAAGGTCAGCTACCATAGCTGTCTCCCATTTGAGTTTTCATGGCAGAATGACATCAAAAGTAGAAAGCCAGGGACCTCAACAGAGCAATACAAAGCACATAAAGTGCATATTTTTTTTTATTTGTATTAAGAAATCAACATGAAGGGAGGAGCCTGCTCATCTACTGTAATAGGTTTTCCTAGAGGAAAGCTCAATCATCTGTTCTCCTCCTCCAGTGGTGGGTATCTTTCAGAGTGCAGCTAGCCCCTAGCTAGTTTCACAATCCCGATCAAGTGCTTTCTCCTCCTTAGGATGGAAATGGGCAGACTTCTATAGAAATTTGTTTTTTCTGAAACAAAAGCCAATCCACTGGATCCCTCTGAATTCATTAATTTAACAATTCAAGTCAGTCTGAGAGCTGCAACCCATTATCTACTGTGCAACTATAAAGTTCAGGAGCGTGCAAGATCTTTCCTGCCCTGGACTGCTGCCAAATTAGTGGATGAGGATGCAGTAATCTCCACTCTAAAATGGAAGACCGTCACTTGGACTATAAAGAGACCTGTGAGTATGTATGGTGATGTTTAAAATACATTTACTGTCTGCTGCTTGATAACACTGGTAATGTTGACAAAATTTGGTCTTTTGGTGGAGACAATGTATGCCTGCATCCAAAAGAAAATGTTGTCCCTAAAATAAAGTGATGAGATATACTGTAGGTACCATGACATAACTCCTTCTCAATTACTGCAACAAAATCAAATCCTTCACTCCCATTTCAATGAAAATTGTAGCCATCCCAGTGTTGTTTAAACAATCTCTCCATATTTGTAATGGCTTGAGATTGAGATGTATGATAAAAGCTTATGTGAGGATTAATGACTACATGTAGCCTGTCTGTCATACTTGGAGTTATCATTTACCATCATACAATAGAGGCCAAGTCAGGTTCAGCAAAGGCAGGGGATTATATGAGTACAAAAATTGGCAGGGACCTATTGAATAACTGAGATTTTATCATTCTCACAAGATTTGAAAATTTGTGCCAAATGAAGAAATTGTAGCAACATCATTCCACGGCCAACATTTACTGACAGGTTGATCAGGAGGAACTGCTGATATCCTGCAGACCCAGGCAGGGATAGACAGAAATGCTGTTTTGAAGCTCCTGTTCATCATGCATGTCTGATCCTTACGAGGAAATAGGGAGGCAGAATGTGTTGTGGTAACTTCAACATCTCCAAATCCCTATTTTGTCTTGATTGAATGACCTATCGATGCACCACAGCTGATTAGTTTCCCCATGCCTAATATAGATTGGGCATGGTTGAAATTCAAATGGAAAAAGACCGGTAACAGTGGAAGACTGGAGTGCATAACAGCAGAAAGTGGCTGTAGCAATGTGATGGCACCAGCATGGCACCTCCTGCTGCTTATCCTGGGAATTAGCTTTTTCAGCCCAGCGTGCCCTCTGCAAGCAGGTGTCTCACCTGCCACTGGCCCTGTGCCCCCACAAACCCTGGTACCCTTTACCTTGGGGTCCTGCCCCCAGCAGTAACCCACACTCTGGGCCTCCCCTCCCAGGGGAACCCCAACTCTCTAAACCCACCTTGCCTCAGTGGCTACTACCAGTCATCTAGCCCCCACTCACTGGGGCAGACTGCAGTCTGTCATGGCCACTCATCACTGGCAAGTGGGTAGGATCAGCTGCCTCTGCCTGTACCCAGCCTGCACCTCTGTAGCCCCAGTAGCTTTTGGACGTAAACCAGGCTGGAGCTCTCCAGCTCCCTTTGCCCTTCCCCAGCACTGCTCTACTTCAGGTACCTTGCTCCCAGGCAGCTAGCCCTTCCCACTCCAGGGCTAGAGTGAGATTCCTCCAGCTTCTAGCCCACAGCCTCTTATAAGGGCTAGCTGGGCCCTGATTAAGCCAGCCACACCTGTGGTCAGCTACCCCCAGCTGTTCTTAATCCCTTTTCCCAGCTGCAGCCCTCTTCAGGGCTGCTTTTAACCCTTTCAGGGCCAGAGAGGGGTGGCATAAGGGAAATCTGCACTCAGTTGAAGGGATTTGTTTACTTCGGTTCTTCTCAACATCTGCAGGCAGCTGCTAGGTGAACTGGTCATTTGATAGGGATTCAAGTGCCAGCAATATGCAGATGAGACACAGCTCTGCTTATCCTTCACCTCATACAACCATGCCACTACCATCAACATGGCCCAGTGCTTGTGCAAGATGGGTACCTAACTCCCATTTGTATCTTTGAAAGCCTTCCATGTGAGGTATTAGCATAAGATTAAGAATAAAGCATGTGGAATATATTAGTGTAAATCTGGAGTAATTCCATGAAGTAAAATGGATTTACTCTACATTTCACCAGTGCAAACTGATCCCAGCCCAAAAGCTGTGTAAACAGATTGCTATGAAACTCGGCACCATGCAAATATCAGCAGGCTTTGAGTTTCTCTACAGCGTGGCAGATTTTTAGAACAAGTTCATCAAAGGTCTGCAGACCTGTTAGCCAGCATTTGCTAAATTTATGGTGCTGCCAGAAACACTGGTAATGCAGGTTTCAGAGTAGCAGCCGTGTTAGTCTGTATTCGCAAAAAGGAAAGGAGTACTTGTGGCACCTTAGAGACTAACCAATTTATTTGAGCATAAGCTTTCGTGAGCTACAGCTCACTTCATCGGATGAAGTACTCCACAAGTACTCCTTTTTCTTTTTACTGGTAATGCAGTATTTCATAGTTTGAGTGAGAAACCTGGTGAAACTCATTGCTTTAGACTCAGCATTTCAACTTTTGTGGGTTTGTTTGAACATGAAGTCCAAAGCAAAAAACGCAGGTTAGTATAAACTTGATTTGTTCAACATTTTGAAAAGTGTTTTAATGACCTCCTATGATGCAACATTATACAGCTTTCCCACACCACTCTACTGAACACTACAATCTAAGCTTTAAAAGTACTTTATTTTCCTCTATTTAGACTGTATTTAGAGGTCACACTGAAAATATCCATATATTTTTAGTCCTACATTGTTTACACAGTTGCAGGTGCATTCGCCACGGCAGTAGTATAGCCAAACATTTAAGAACTACACAGTGGTGTAGCAATAGTATTTTGTATGCCTAAAACAGCATTGTTAGAAGCAAAAATGATTGTCCTGTGCTAACCTTTATAAATCTTTCTGCATCTGCAAAAAATAAAAACCTAAACCACTGTGCTGCATTTTTGACAACTAGCAAAATTTCTGCCTTCTTGCACAGACAGTGTAGACAGAGTCACAGGGCATGTTGATATTTTAAAAGACAGCAATGTACTGCACACATGCACACCCCATACCTATTTATATAAGTTGTTAAATGAATTGACAGTTTTTTCACAGTGCAAGTATGTGATTTGAAATTCACAAAATCCATTTGAGAGTCACAGCCAGGAGGAAGTTGGGCTGTCAAATTTGTACTAACTCCTTCTCTTATTGTGGTGGTTTGAAATACTGTAAGCATGAATCAAGTCAATTGTTTTTAATCAGATTTTAACATAGAATACATTGTATGTGCAGAAGATAGTGGATTACCTTCCAAAATGGAAACCTCTTAGTGTCACTTGGTCACTAGAAATGGGGAAACTAATTACTAAAAACAAATTAAATTGCATTGTGGTAAATCATGAATGAGTTGAAGGTACAGTACACTGAAGACTAGAAGTGAAAACCATATAAGCAAAAACAATGAGGAGTACTTGTGGCACCTTAGAGACTAACAAATTTATTTGAGCATAAGCTTTCAAGACCTACAGCTCCCTTCATCTTATTCGCAAATAAATTTGCTAGTCTCTAAGGCTGCCACAAGTACTCCTTTTCTTTTTGTGGATACAGACTAACATTGCTGCTACTCTGAAACCTAAATTTATTTCGGCATAAGCTTTCATGGGCTAAACCCACTTCATCAGATGCATGGAGCAGAAAATACAGTAGAGAGATAAATACACAGCATATGAAAAGATGGGAGTTGCCTTACCAAGTGGGGGGTCATAAGCAGTGATCACTACAATAGAATTTCATTTCTCCAAGTAAAAACACCAGGGGTGAAAAATCCTTTTACCATTGCAGTCAATGGGAAAACACCCATTGACTTCAATGGAGCCAGGATTTCACCCAATAAAAATCTGCAGAACTCTGCAACCTGCTGCAGTATTGCTTTAAATATACAGCCACAATTTTGCAATATGATCCACAGATCAGATTGTAGCATAAAGCAAATATTTGCACCATCTTCATCCTGTGTCCCTTGAATTGTACTTAAAGAACCCAAATCTAGATTTAACGACTGATTTTATATTTAAGTCACATGGTATAGAAATGACTCACTGGCTGGTGCACTGCCTTGTGCCTGGGCATGGTGTAGCAGGCTCTCCTCCTCTGGCACCCACTAATGGCAGATGCTCCGGCTCTGTGGTGGTCTGCTTTGTCCCGTGACTTGGGCCTCTGGCCAGGTCACATTCAGTCCCACCTCTGGGATAAATAGTGTCCCACAAAACAATGGTCCAATCACCTTATGTGAGGTCTTCCACTCAACTCTGGGCTCAGTGGTCAAGGGGTTTTCATAAGGGTGCCACCTTCCTTGGATGGTAAGAGAACCCAGGCCTGCCTGCCCGCCCTCCCTCTAATGTGGGTTCCAGTCTAGGGACCCATAGAAAGCAGCTGAGGTCTGCTCACTCAGACTTCCTTGCTGCATCCCTGAACTACTTCCTACCTCGGCCTGACTTTAGGCCCTTTTGTCCAACCCCTTCCTGCGCTCCCTCCTCCACAGACTCTTTGCTTCTTCCCAGGCTCAGCAGAGTTCTTTCCAGGTCTTGCACCAAGTGATGCCTCAAAGAGTCCTGTCTGCCTCTCCCAAGGCCCTCTGTCTCTTTCCTCAGAAATCCAACTGCTGAGCTGCCTCCCTGGGGTCTTGCCCTTTTGTCAAGGCTCACCATAGGAGCTCACTCCTGTGGCTTCTCTGTGTCTTTCCTGCCTCTTTGTCCAGCTCCCTCCTCAGTAGAGGATTCCAAGGTCTGCTCTCCCCTGGGCCTCTTACCTGCCCTATACTGCTCTGAAGTCCTTTCTTTATTAGTCACTCAGCTCCAGCCCAGCTGGGATTCATCTTTAATTCAAGCACTCAGCTCCCCACATTTTGGACTTTATATTAAACTGGGCCTGTCCACCCTCCAGATCGTCTCTCTGGCTCCATTTAACACTTTCATGGCCAGTGTGAGGGATGCACCCCGTCATACATGGGTAGAATATCTTGGAAATACAACATGGTACCAAGAGCACAAATAGATCCTATTGTAACTTTAGAGGCTATTTACAAGATCTGGGGGATAGCTTTAGAGAGTTCTTAATTTTTTTTTTTGAGACCTGGTCAGTTTTTGCTTTTGACAAATCATGCATTTTCAGATATGTGAAATGCAGAGAAAATTGGAATATCACTAACGTATGCCTAAAGAAAATAAAAGCAGAAAAATATCTGTTTTCAGAAACTTAGTGGCACCATGGACTTTTCTATAGCTTTAAACAGATGTGTAAATATTTATGGAAAGCTTCAATAAAGGTTTACATGCAGACTCCAGAATCCCTCTTTTGATTCCAGATTCTGGAAGGCAGTATACCTAAAACTTTTAGTTCCATCTAGTCTTGTCTCTCAGCCTCTCCCTGTCACCCACTGCTCCCAGTCATCTGCCATCCCCCATCCTTGCCCCCAATGTGCACCTGTCTTCCTCTTCACTCCTTCCTTACCCTTCTGAAATTCAAGACAGTTCAACTGCTTCCTCTTCCTTCTCCATGCTGCCTGGTACTTGTGGGAAAATGATTGGGGGAGAAATGTACTGAGAGCATAAGAGAGTCTCTCAGCTCTCCATTCTGGTGCCTGGCACCACAGCAACCAACAGGAACAATTGCTCAGTCCACAGAGCCCCAAGATGGAGCATGTTCAGTTTCTTTATGGGATGGCACATGAGTAGTCCAATCAGCACAGTAGGAGCTGTGTCAGGATGGATTATGGTCAACGATGATGGAATCTTCAGAGAACGTAGTGGTCAGCCTCTACCGAGCCTATATGAACTGCCATTTTCAGAGTTTTTGTAACTTGGTTAGGTTTGGTCAGTTTGTCACAGGACCAATAACCACAACAGGCACATTTCTGACCACAGAACAATCTTGCTGCCAAATTTCAAGTTCCTACCATGGAGATACTAGAACTTCTCAGTGAAATGGTTGTAAGAATTTTTTTAACATGAGCAAAACATGTTACTTTCTCCTAACCTCATTCAAGGAAATGGTTGGCCTGCTTTTGTGCTTTTTTTCTTTTAAATTAGCCTGGTTAGCATCAGGCATGGATATTTCAGGCTCTGTGGTTAAAATCTGACAAAGTTACAAGCAACTAGAAACAATGCCTTATAATGGAACTTGTTAGACAACATCCAGAATGCCAATAATGTGTAAAAGAAGAGTTGAAACTGCTTTTATGTTTAGAATATCTAGTTAAGCTAAGAGCTGTCTGAACTAAAGGGGGGGGGGGGGAAGCTAAGAATAAACTACTGTAGTAAGGACCTCTGCAGCTTTTACTACTAATTTTCACAATTTCTCATTAACCCCAGTTATGACCAAGTGGGAGGAAGCAGAACAGAGCTGAGCTGAAGTGAAGGTGGCCAATGAGGTCAAACAAATGTGACTATTAGAGAATCTGAGTTCAACAGTGTGCATGAAGTGGCATGACCTGCACCAACTGAGTTCATGCTCTCAGTTTCAATGAACAAAAAATTAAGACACAGTCTGAGTTATCAGAATTTGTGCTTAAAGACCCATTCTCTGCCCTTTTTTAATGCTTTATTCCTTTAGCACATATACATCTTCCTAATTGCTTCAGGCAAATTATGGAGCAGAGTATATTCTTTATTATAGAGAATGTAAACAAAAAACCCTATATATTTGATCAAATAAAAAATATTTGCTTCGCTCATGTTCATACCCATTTTGTGTCCACTTCCCATGAATAGTCTATGAAAATGAGGTTCATGAAATAATAATTTTTTTAAGTAGGTATTAGTGAATATTGAATTTTGAACTCTTATTGACAACTTATTCTAAAATTATTTTATCCTGTCAGGAAACAAAGGTTAGTGCTGGTAGAAGGCTGAGGTGAAATACTGACCCTACCAAAGTAAATAACAAAACTCCCATTGACCTCAGTAGGGCCAAGATTTCACCCTGATCTTTATTTCCTGACCCTGTCATGTGACTTGGGTCAGGGTTATGAAAGTTTATAATCATGATATGGCAGGGTCTGTCTACTGACCCAATGGCTAGTGTATACATCTTTCCTAAGAAACAAAAATAAATGAATCACAAAAATCAGCCAAAAACATCCACTACGCTAATGCAGCCAACAAATAAACACAGGTGTCAAAAATGGGGGTCAGGAGGACACTAGACACTAGCAGTAGCTGTCATTTCTGAACCACAGTGGTTCTCTGATAATGCAACCATTTCTTTTTCTTAAGCCCCTTTCTTCTGCAGTTGGCTGTCCAGTTTCTGAAGTGGATCACACCTGCACTTCCCTGCATCAGCAATGAATGAAGGTTGCTAATACTTTTCTTTAGATTTCTAGTTTCCTGATTTGGATCACAAGCAGGTTGTGAGATGTGTAACTCATAACACATGTACCCGCAATTCACTGTGGATGCACAATTAAGGGCAGATGCAAAAGTGAGCCCAATAGAGGTATGGTGTGAAAAATAAAGAAATCAGACCTTCAATGTACTAATAATAACAGGATGTATATGATTACTCAGGAAAATACATTAGGCGGTATAGGTTTTTAACTTTAAAGATTAAAAGTTTAAAACATCTTTCCCCCCCAAAAATAGGTTGTTTTTTTAAAAAACCACAGGTAATGCTAAGGTTCATTTGGAGGGTCACAGCAGAGATGATCACCACACTACAAGCACTGGGATTATGTTCTTTTAAAGGGTCTAACATGGCAAGCATGGAAAATTGGACAGAATTACATCAGTTCAATTTACAGTGGGGGGGGGGGGGAGGAGAATAAGATTTCTTCCATGAAAATCATTTAAATCCTGCTTTTGCATTTCTATCTTTGCCTACTACCAGTGGATGCTTTGGGGTTTCATCCAGAACACGGGCAGTGGGTGTAATAGGGCAAGGAAGGCTGAGCCTTCCCTAGCTCAGCTGCTGCCAACTGGACACCTAGGCAGTGGGATATGGTGGCCCTGCCCCTTCCCCAAGGTCCCACCCTGCCTGCTGTGTGCTGCTGCTGCCTGACTTCCTCCACTCCACCCCTCACTCGCAGGAGGTCCTTGCTTGCTCGCCATGTCCCTGCTCCTCAGAGGCAGGGAGTGAGGAAGGACATGGCAAGCCAGTGGCAGGTAGAAAGGGGGAGAGGAGGGTCTGGCTGGAGAATGAGAGGGTTTTGCAATAAAACAAAAATAAATGTATTAACAAAGAGCATAGGTTTAAGTGATTACAAGTAAGAGTGAAAGAGACAGGAAAACACCCTTTCTAGTGACTAAAATGTAATTCTAGCAGGTTACCACCTTTCCCTAAGCAGTTTCCTTACTTACATAGCATTATCAGCATCCCTAGACCTCCAGACCAAGGGACCTAACTTTCACAGGCTTGAAAAGTGCTGTACCCTATCATCCCCTCAGTGATGGATGACAAAATGGCTTTTTGTCTCTTCTTACATCTTCCCAAAGTTCATTGACCCTATCTCAAGAGCCAGGAAGGCTTCCTGGCAGTGCAGGCTCCATCCCTGCGCAGATTGTTAAATGGTCATTTCCCTCCTTGTTCATCTGATGGCTTTGTTTACTTTGCATGTAAATGTGCTTTACATTGTCTTTGGTCACACCTTGTTTAATTTACACTGAGACACTGTCAAGCCTGCAAAACAACATTCCTTTGTCTATGACGGGCTGGGTTTAGGAACTGTCTTTAGGGACATATTTTCAACACACATAATTCTTTATATTCAGCCTGTATGTACATTACACAATAATACTGATGACCAGTGTATTACCAGTTTGCACAGGACACCTTTTAGATACAGATTATGACAACAGCAAGTTGGGGCAATGAGCGTCTCAGAGTTATGGTATGGGGTAACCTCTGCCAGTTGACACTGAGGGGCTCCCTAGGCCATGCCAACTACTCACAGGAGTTTTTCTGGCCCAGAAAACAAGAGCACAATCCTTGTAATGAGGATGCTGTAATAGGGACCTCTTAAATGCTAAGACTTTAATGTCACAGCCCTCTCCAAGCTCTATAATAAAGGTGAAATACTGTACTCTAAACACTCCATCATGTACAGTGAGTGGTATAGTGCCAGACCTGTCCTACATGGTCCTTTTCCTGTTAGCCTTCTTTCTGCCACTACATTAGTAATGTTCCCCTCCTCAGGCAGTAAAACTCACGTCAACATGAAGTTAAGCTCATATGTTGTGAATAAGTCTGACTAGACTTCCAAAGGCAAACCAAACCGCAGAAAGGGAATGTGTGAACAAACCAAACCAGTATGGAAAATGTGCAAATAAACAGCACCCAAACTAGCAACTGAGAGACAATATTGTGAGATGTAAATTACATGATTAGGTATTTTAAAGGAGTGAAAAGCTCAGCTGTATCACTCAGTTGAAAAATAAGCAAAACAAGGCCTGGTCTACACTACAGAGTTAGGTTGACGCAAGGCAGCTAACGTTGACCTAATTATGGAAGTGTCTACACCAGGGGTTCTCAAACTGGGGGTTGGGGCCCCTCAGGGGGGTTGTGAGGTTATTACGGCCGGGGGGAGGGGGTTGCGAGCTGTCAGCCTCCACCTCAAAACCGCTTTGCCTCCAGCATTTATGATAGTGTTAAAGATTAAAAAAGTATTTTTAATTTATACGGGGGGGGGGGTCGCACTCAGAGGCTTGATATGTGAAAGGGGTCACCAGTACAAAAGTTTGAGAACTGCTGCTCTACACTAAAATTTTGCTCCTGCCTATGTAACTGCCCCACTATGCTGACTTAATAACTCCACCTCCACAAGAGGTGTAGAGTCAATGTTGATGTAGTTAGGTTGACTCAGTGTCAGTGTAGACACAGCACTGTTTACGTCAACAGTTACTGGCTTTCAGCAGCCATCACACAATGTCCCATACTGACAGTTCAATCAATACAAGCACTCCTAGTGAGGACACGCACTGCCAACACAAGGAACAAAGTGTAGACATGCACAAGTGATGTAATTACTGCAACGGCTATATGCCAATGTAAGTTAGGTCAACTTAATTATGGAGTGCAGACATGCCCTAAGGGAGATGATGTTTTTTCCCTATAAGCAGAATCCTAAGCTGTGGCTCTCCATGTCTGTGCCCTGCTACTGCTCAGATACTGCTTGTATTAGTAGCAGAAGCATTTTGAACACTCCTACATTCCACCCTCCAGTCAAGAAATAGACACAGAGGTGGGGAAAATCCAAATTCATTTGTAGCCCTAACAACTCACTTCACAGTCGATTTTCATTTTAAAAGAAGTTTAGTAAACAAAAATCAGCAAGATCTCATTGTAGGGTATTGTGCAATCCTAAAGCATGCCACTCTATGACAGTTCTCCTCTTGGCTCCCCCCCAGAAAAAAATATCATAGGCACCCATGAGTTTTAACATAACTTCCCCCCCATTGGGGATAATTTATTAAGTCCTCCCATAACATACATGTAGTTCCTGTAGCCCTTCCAGGATCAACCCCTTTCTTCCTCATGGCTTCAGGCTCCAGCATCCTCCAGTTCCCTGTGAGCAGGGGCACTCTGCCAGGCCCACTCTGGAGAGACCTTTTCCAGGTCTCTTCTTAGCACTAATCCCTGCATTGAAAAGCCTTTTTTCCCTTGGGGCAGGTGTTTCTTGCAAAAGGAGCACAAAGATTTTAGGTCCATCAGGAGAGACTTCCCCAGCCCACCATCATCTCAACTCTTCCACAGGCACTTCCTTGCAAATCTCTCCTGATAGACCTTGGGTCTTTGTGCCCCTTTTGCAAGAAATTTAACACATTCTGGGACCTGTCCTTTGGCCATATTGCTGCCCCTCCCTTGCTGATTCATAGAACAGCACTTATGCATTGGTAGTCTTTATCTATAGACAGGTTTCAGAGTAGCAGCCATGTTAGTCTGTATTTGCAAAAAGAAAAGGAGTACTTGTGGCACCTTGTTAGTCTCTAAGGTGCCACAAGTACTCCTTTTCTTTTATCTATAGAGTATTTGATAATTTTTTTAGCCATAGCACAAAATGTGTATCAAGTTGAATCTGGTGAATTTTAATTTGATAACAAATCTGCTGTAGTGTGAATGCCATCACTCATTTTCTAGGGGGGAAGGGAAAGAGCCTCTTACCACATACCCACTGTAGAGAAGGAAAAGTTCCCTGATGTGGAAAAGCACAGACCAGGAGTTCAAATCTGATCTTGTCAAAGAGCTGTTTGAATTCCTGTGCAATTCACTACCTTTATTATTGACTACATCCATGACCTCCAACCTAGTAGAAAGCAGGGAAGACCTGCTGAATATTTTCCCCCTTCCCCCCATTTTTAAAGAAGTTAGCAGATAGCTAATGCAAAGTGACTGCAAGCACAAAATTCATATCTTTAACATGAAAAGCCCCAATCTTATTCATTGCACCAGGCTGCCTTTCAGAAAGACTTAAACCTGTTATGACCATCCTATTTCTGACCACTCTAACCCACACTCCCTTCCCAGAGCCAACGATGGAATCCAGAATTCCCGATCACCAATATTCTATTCATCATCATGGTAAATTCCACCCTCGTTACATATGAGGTGCTACCCAAATCTATTGTTGGCTAGGTCCTTAAGGTGGTCTGGCTGGAAATTCAGAGTCTGTCCACCACTGGCTATCTTATCATGCCACCAAAGTTTTTGGCATCCACATGATGCCATCTGTGTAGCAGCACTCCTTGGTACACACACTTCAGAATTTGTTAGTCTTCCATTCTAATAATATGTCCATACTAAGAAAGCTCCTGAAACTGAACCAGTGCTGATAGAGGTGGTTACTGTGTTCAGCTTTGAATATCCTCATTTCTGACCTTGTCCAGCCACTTATTTTGGAGCAGCTGATGAAACCAATATTCTACTCCTGACTAGTAAATAGTTGTAAGACCCACTGGGAAAGCATGTGTCAAGCTTGGATGTTCACTTACTTATAGACTCATAGACTGTAAGGTCAGAAGGGACCATTATGATCGTCTAGTCTGACATCCTGCAAAATGCAGGTCACAGAATCTCACCCACCCACTCCTGAAACAAACCTCTAACCTATGTCTGAGCTATTGAAGTCCTCAAATCATGGTTTAAAGACTTTGAGGTGCAGAGAATCCTCAGCAAGTGACCTGTGCCCCATGCTGCAGAAGAAGTCGAAAAACCCCCAAAGCCTCTGCCAATCTGCCCTAGGGGAAAATTCCTTCCCAACCCCAAATATGGCGATCAGCTAAACCCTGAGCATGTGGGCAAGACTCACCAGCCAGACAACCAGGAAAGAATTCTCTGTAGTAACTCAGATCCCACCCCATCTAACATCCCATCACAGGCCATTGGGCATATCTACCGCTAATAGCTGAAGATCAATTAATTGCCAATATTAGGCTATCCCATCATACCATCACCTCCATAAACTTATCAAGCTTTGTCCTGAAGCCAGATATGTCTTTTGCCCTCACTGCTTCCCTTGGAAGGCTGTTCCAGAACTTCATTCCTCTGATGGTTAGAAACCTTAGTCTATTTTCAAGTCTAAACTTCCTGATGGCCAGTTTATATCCATTTGTTCTTGTGTCCACATTGGTACTGAGATTAAATAATTTTTCTCCCTCTGTGGTATTTATCCCTTGGAGATATTTTTGTTTATCCTTCCATTTAGTTTGAACTGAATTAGCTCATGATCGCTCGAACCAAGGTTGTCCCCTGCAACCATTTCTTCTATGAGGTCCTCACTACTCACCAAAACCAAATCTAAAATGGCATCCTCTCTTGTTGGTTCAGAAACTACTTGGTGAAGGACTCCATCAGCTATCGTATTCAGGAAAATCTGAACCCTATTATTATTACTAGCACTTGTCCTCCAGTCTATACCTGGGAAGTTAAAGTCTCCCATGATCACACAATTCCCATTAGTATTTACTTCATTAAAAACATTAAAGAGGTCTCTATCCATATCCTGATTGGATCCTGGTAGCCTATAGCACACCCCAAGCACACCCCCAGGGCAGGCTCTAGTAGTTTTCTTCCCCAATGTGATTTTTGCCCAGACAGACTCTGTCTTATCCACTCCATCACTTCTTATTTCTTTACTTTCTACCTCATCAATGATATACAATGCTACTCCACCACCTTTACCTTTATTTCTGTCTTTCCTAAACAGCATATACCCTTCAATACCTGTAGTCCAGTCATGACTCCTATTCCACCATGTTTCTGTTATCCCTTGAATATCTGGTTTCACTGCCTGCACCAGTAGCTCTAGTTCCTCCATTTTTTTACCTAGGCTCCTCGCATTGGTGTACAAACACCTTAATTTTTGCCGTTTGGCTTCGCTCACATTCTTTACCCTATTAGGCACAGACATTCTACTGCCAGTATCACCTATTAGACTGGTATGTACACTACCCTTCCTCCTTATGTCCATTCTCCTACCCATGACTGTATCTTTTCTTACTTCGTTTTCTTCCCTCTGAATGTTAAAATCCAGCATGGAGATTACCTGGACATCTCCCAACCATCTCCCCCAGATTCCTAGTTTAAAGCTCTCTTTATCAGTTGTGCCAGCCTCCATCCTAGAAGTCTATTTCCGTCCTTACTCAGGTGAAGTCCATCCTGAGAGAACAGTTCTCTGTCCATGAATGCTTACCACTGGCCATACATCCCAAAGCCCTCCTTATAGCACCACTGCCTGAGCCATCTGTTGAGCATCATAATCTTGTCACACCTTTGTTGCCCTTTTCTAGGAACAGGCGGAATACCACTGAAGATCACCTGAGCCTCGATTTCCTTAAGCATTTCCCCAGCCTGGCATAATCTCCCTTGATATGTTCCAGCAAGAATCTAGCCGTATCATTTGTTCCCACATGAAGGACAATCAGTGAATTCTTTCTCACTCCCGTTAGGATCCTCTTCAGCCTCAGGTCCACATCCTGTATCTTAGCACATGGCAGACAGCACATCTTTCTGTTCTCTGGATCAGTTCTTGTTACAGGCCTGTCTATCCTTCTCAGTAAGGAGTCCCCAATCACGTAGACCTGCCTTTTCCCAGCGATTGTGCGATTCTCCAGTCTATCCCTGTTCCCTCTGGCAGCAAGGCCTCTTGATTCCTATTCTCCCTTGCAATCCTCTGCAACCCATCCCATATGCTCCTGGGGCTCATATTTGGTGTTGTTATCTCCATTGACTATTGCCTTCTTCCTATAGGACTAGCTGCTCTTCTCTTCTTCCTTGCCCTCTCACCTTCAGTGACCACCTGCTTTGTCCCTTCTTCATCTTCCAACTCCGCAAATCTGTTCCTGAGCTCTGTTTCTCCTTCACTAGCTCATCTTTTCCTCTGCCTGGTTCTCTTAGTTACATGCTTCCTCACCCAGCAGTATCCCCTCAGAGTTCTTTGGTTCTGCAAGTCTGAGCTTTTCACTTAAGCCTCCTCATGTCTTTGCTCCATCATCTGCTCGAACCCCCTGCTAAACTCGACCAGAGTTTCCACCTGCATCTCCAATCCTCAGATCGTTTCTTCCATCAGCTCTATCAGGCGGCACTTCATGCAGACAAAACTCTTTTCAGGTACCCCCTCCAGGATCATGTACATACCGCAGCTTCCACATCTAGTCATCTTCATGGTGTCTTCCACTGCTTGGGTCACTACCACTGCTGCCTCTGTATCTGTCATAGCCTTCTCATCTAAGTCCTAAGTCTGGGAAACTAAGTAACTAAGTCCTGTTAGTCCGGGAAACAAAAACCAAACCAAAACACCACCACCCACAGCAAACAAACCCCCAACGAGCACCACAACACTGCCAGACCACCACACACTCCCTTCCCTACCCTGTCTGTTCCTCTGCCTGGCTCTCTTAGTCTTTCCCCCACACTCCCCTTGCAAACTCCCACTCAAACTTACATCTCCAACAGATACCAAAAAGCAACACATACCTCACCTTTATCATCAGTGGTAAGACAGAATAACTTCCCAAATGCATGGAATGCATGTCAGATGTGCTACTCTGTTAATATAATTTATATGAAAGTGTATGGGATTATTGCTATGGTTTTACATTAAAAGGCAAATTTGATGAATCTGGGACAAACATTGCGTTTTGGTATCTGCTGGAGATGGAAATGAAAGCCTTATGGAATGTTGGAATAATTTATCAGTAACATTGTAGGTGATGTGAAGGTAAACAGAAATATACAGATATTTTCCCTTGCCTTCTTATTTCCATTCTTTTAAGGTTTTGACTGGATAGGTGGGTGTGTCTTGCCACAATCTTAGCTGTCACTAAACATAGATAATATCCTCCACTCTCTGTAGGTGGCATTTACAAAAGGCCTCAGTGCTGGACTAACTCTGCCCCCACTGAAATACTAACCAATAATTGACGAGGAGGTGTCAATACCAAGAGAGGGAAAATTGCTTTTGTAGTGATTGAAGTGTAGTGCTTGGTATTGACACCTCCTCATCAATTATTGGGAGTGGACCACATCCACCCTGACTGAATTGGCCTTGTCAACACTGGTTCTCCACTTGTAAGGTAACTCCCTTCTCTTCATGTGCCAGTAAATATTTATGTCTGTATCTGTTATTTTCACTCCATGCATCTGAAGATGCGGGTTTTTTACCCACGAAAGCTTATGCTCAAATAAATCTGTTAGTCTTTAAGGTGCCACCGGACTCCTCATTGTTTCTGTGGATACAGACTAATACAGCTACCCCTCTGATATTTTTTACTGTAACTTTATTAGTGTTTTATTTCCACATGAATACAGCAGAAACTAACTAAAATAAAAATTCAGTGATGTGCACCATGCAGTCTGACAGATTAATTATTAAAGAGTTACAAAATGATCCTTTGTTTATGTGAGGGAATATTTCTATGTATAATCTCTACTGCCTTCAGCTAATGAAACAGTTCTTGATGCAGAGGAGAAAATTTGCTTGAAACCAAGATTATGGTCAAAGTAAAGACATCTCTGTGTAATTTAATTCATTAGCTACATGCCCACAGCAGTAAATTAAACATGTAATACCTCTCTAACTTCCTTGCTTCTTAGACATTAATATATTATTGCAAACATTACAAGGTGAAAATACCCTTAGAGGGATATCTAGTTTCTAATGGCTTACCTCTCATAATGCGGACTTGTTTTCTACTGTTATCTTTAATATTAAAGTCTTTCTAAGACCCATTACTAAATGGTTACAAATGCCAAGCACTAAAAAATAAATTTATGTTAGTATGTGTAGCACTTTATTGCCTAACCTAAATCTTCAAATTAAAAAGAGAGAGAGATGGTGTGAGCTATGTGTAGCTTAGATGTGGAGTAGACCATACCTCTGGACTCTGGCAAGTTTAACATGCTGTGAAGGTCACATTGGTATTCTGTGTAGCTTTGCATAAAATGAATAGTGCACCTTAATGATCTACCTTAAAAATTATGGTGATAACAGTAGTCTTATGAAGCCTACTAGCCCTATGGAACAGTATCAGTAAAAGGAACTTGTTGTTAGTCTGAAGCGGTTGTGCCTTATTTTTCTGACACTTTTAAAATTCAGAATGGAATGTCCCTGTCTAGCTAAAGCAATCTCAATTTTCTGCCAAATTTTCATCCCCTTCCTTTCTTGTAGGAGTTCTGACCTCCTGCAGAACACAGGGCATAGATTTCACCCAGTGATTCCTGCACCAAGCTCAACAACTTGTGATTGAACTCCAGCACATCTTTTAGAAAGACATCCAATCTTACTATAAAGTCTCCAAACAATGGAGAATCCTACTTCACTCCTTGACCTGATCTGCATCTCTTTTCACTTTAGAAGTAGCAGAGCAGAAACAAAACCATTCACTATTGACTCAGCGAGCAAGAGACCCTCAGACTATGTACACACTACAGCTGACATTGGTATACGTTATGTCACTTAGCCCTGGTCTACACTATGAGTTTAGGTCAAATTTAGCAGCGTTAGATCGGACCCTGAACCAGTCCACAGGACAAAGCCATTTTTGTCGACTTAAAGGGCTCTTAAAATCGATTTCTGTACTCCTCCCTGATGAGGGGATTGGTGCTGAAATCGACATTGCCGGGTCTAATTTGGGGTATTGTGGATGCAATTCGACGGTATTGGCCTCCGGGAGCTATCCCAGAGTGCTCCATTGTGACCACTCTGGACAGCACTTTCAACTCAGATGCACTAGCCAGGTACATAGGAAAAGCACCGGGAACTTTTGAATTTCGTTTCCTGTTTGGCCAGCATGGCAAGCTCATCAGCACCGGTGACCATGCAGTCCCAGAATCGCAAAAGAGCTCCAGCATAGACCGAACAGGGGACACTGGATCTGATCGCTGTATGGGGAGATGAATCTGTGCTATCAGAACTCTGTTCCAAAAGATGAAATGCCAAAATATTTGAAAAAATCTCCAAGGGCATGATGGACAGAGGCTATAATATGGACCCGCAGCAGTGCCATGTGAAAATTAAGGAGCTCAGGCAAGCCTACCAAAAAACCAAAGAGGCAAACGGCCACTCCAGGTCAGAGCCCCAGACATGCCACTTCTACGATGAGCTGCATGCAATTCTAAGGGGTGCCCCTACCACTATCCCACCCCTGTACGTGGACTCCTGCAAGGGGGGAGTCTCACGCAACAGGGATGAGGATTTTGGGGATGAGGAAGATGAGGAGGAGGAGGAAGATGAAACCATTCTCCCAGATAGCCAGGAACTGTTTATCACCCTGGAGCCAAAACCTTCCCAACCCGGGCTCTCAGACCATGAAGCTGGAGAAGGCACCTCTGGTGAGTGTACCTTTTGTAAATATAATACATGGTTTAAAAGAAAGCGTGTTTAATGATTAATTTGCCCTGAAGACTTGGGATGTATTCATGGCCAGCACAGCTACTGGAAAAGTCTGTTAACATGTCTGGGGACGGAGCAGAAATACTCCAGGGACATCTCCATGAAGCTCTCCTGTAGCTACTCCCAAAGCCTTTGCAAAAGGTTTCTGGGGAGGGCAGCCTTATTCCGTCCTCCATGGTAGGACACTTTACCATGCCAGGCCATTAGCACGTAGTCTGGAATCATTGCATAACAAAGCATGGCAGTGTATGGTCCCGGTGTTTGCTGGCATTCAAGCAACATCCATTCTTTATCTCTCTGTGTTATCCTCAGGAGAGTGATATCATTCATGGTCACCTGGTTGAAATAGGGGAATTTTATTAAAGGAACACTCAGCAGCCATTCCTGCTGGGCTGTTTGCCTGTGGCTGAAAAGAAATCATCCCCTCTGTTAGCCACGTTGTGGGGGGAGGGGTGAAGCGATCATCCCAGAGAATTGTGTGTGTGTGTGTGTGGGGGGGGGTGTTAGTTGGGTTTGTGCTGCACGTTAACCCGAAAACCGCAGCCCCTCCTTTTAAATGGCCAACCCAGTTTAAATGGCCAACCCAACGGGTGCTTGGTATGGGAAATGAGAGAAATGAGGGTGCTGCTGTTTGAAACCATTTCAACATGTTATGAAGGTGCTATGTAATGTTAACAGCTTGGTTCACTGTGAAAGAGTCTACCCACTGTTCTCTAAAATGTGTCTTTTTAAATACTACTGTCCCTTTTTTTCCTCCCGCAGCTGCAAATGTTTCAACGCTCCCCGTATCATCTCCATCCCAGAGGCTAGCGCAGATAAGAAGGCAAAATAAATGCACTTGCGATTAAATGTTCTCTGAGCTCATGCAGTCCTCCCGCACTGAAAGAGCTCAGCAGAATGTGTGGAGGCAAACAATGGCAGAGTCCAGGAAAGCAGAAAATGAATGTGAGGACAGGAGGGATGAGCAAGAGAAGAGGTGGTGGCAGCGTGATGAGAGGAGGCAGGATGCAATGCTGAGGCTACTGGAGGATCAAACTGATATGCTCCGGCATATGGTTGAGCTACAGGAAAGACAGAAGGAACACAGACCGCCACTGCAGCCCCTGTGTAATCGCCTGCCCTCCTCCACAAGTTCCAGAGCCGCCTCCACCCAGACGCCCAAGAACTTGAGGGGAGAGGGGGGTTCCGGGCACCCAAACACTCCACCCCAGAGGACTGCCCAATCAACAGAAGGCTGGCATTCAATATGTTTTGAAGTGCAGTGTGGCCTTGTGCTTCCCTCCTCCCGCACCTGTCCCAGGCTACCCTTGGCAGTTATCCCCCTTTTATTTGTGTGACGATTTAATAAAGAATGCATGATTTTGAAACAACAATGACTTTATTGCCTCTGCAAGTGGTGATCGAGGGGGGAGGTCAGTTGGCTTACAGGGGAATAGAGTGAATGAAGGGGGTGGGTTTTCATCAAGGAGAAACAAACAGAACTGTCACGCCGTAGCCTGGCCAGTCAAGAAACTGGTTTTCAAAGCTTCTCATATGTGCAGCATGCCCTGCTGTGCTCTTCTAACCACCCTGGTGTCTGGCAGCATGTAACCACCGGTCAGGCGATTTGCCTCAACCTCCCACCCCACCATAAACTGCTCCCTCTTACTCTCACAGAGATTGTGGAGCATACAGCAAGCAGCAATAACACTGGGAATATTGGTTTCACTGAGGTCTAACCAAGTCAGTAAACTGCACCAGCACACTTTTAAATATCCAAATGCATATTCTACCACCATTCTGCACTTGCTCAGCCTATAGTTGAACAGCTCCTTACTACTGTCCAGGGTGCCTGTGCATGGCTTCATAAGCCATGGCATTAAGGGGTAGGCTGGATCCCCAAGGATAACTATAGACATTTCAACATCCCCAACAGTTATTTTCTGGTCTGGGAAGTAAGTCCCTTCCTTCAGCTGTTCAAACAGACCAGAGTTCCTGAAGATGTGAATGCCATGTGCCTTTCCCAGCCATCCCACATTGATGTCAGTGAAACATCTGTTGTGATCCACAAGTGCTTGCAGCACCATTGAAAAGTACCCCTTGCAGTTTATGTACTGGCTGCCAAGGTGGTCCGGTCCCAAGATAGGGATATGCATTCCATCTATCGCCCCACCACAGTTAGGGAACCCCATTGCAGCAAAGCCATCCACTATGACCTGCACATTTCCCAGAGTCACTACCCTTGATAGCAGCAACTCAGTGATTGTGTTGGCTACTTGGATCACAGCAGCCCCCACAGTAGATTTGCCCACTCCAAATTGATTCCCGACTCACCAGTAGCTGTCTGGCATGCAAGCTTCCAGAGGGCTATCGCCACTTGCTTGAGAACTGTGAGAGCTGCTCTCATCTTGGTATTATTGCTCTTCAGGGCAGGGGAAAGCAAGTCACAAAGTTCCATGAAAGTGCCCTTATGCATGCAAAAGTTTCACAGTCACTGGGAATCATCCCAAACCTGCAACACTATGCAGTCCCACCAGTCTGTTCTTGTTTCCCAGGCCCAGAATCGGTGTTCCACGGCGTGAGCCTGCTCCATTGCCACCAGGATGTTCAAATTGCCGGGACCCATACTTTGAGAGAAGTCTGTGTCCATGTCCTCATCACTCTCGTCACCGCACTGCCATTGCCTCCTGGCCTGCTTTTGCAGGTTCTTGTTCTGCACATACTGCAGGATAATGTGCAAGGTGTTTACAATGCTCATAACTGCTGCAGTGATCTGAGCAGGCTCCACACTTGCCATGGTATGGCGTCTGCAGGAGAGCAGAATTGCAGCGGAAGCAGTGGATGACGATGGTTAGCAGGCCTACTGCAACGTCTGCTTCCAGCAGCACCAGGACACAACAGCGGCGGTGTCGCTGAGCTGAGCTGAGTGGGCTGCATGCTTGCCGTGGTATGGTGTCTGCAGGAGAGCAGAGTTGCAGTGGAAGTGGTGGATGACAATGGTTTGCAGTCCTACTGCAGCATCTGCTGAAAGCAGTATGGCGTCCACACGGAAAAAAGGCGCAAAATGATTGTCTGCCATTGCTTTCATGGAGGGAGGGGCGACTGACGACATGTACCCAAAACCACACGCGACAATGTTTTTTCCCCATCAGGCATTGAAAGCTTAACCCAGAATTAGAATGGGCGGCGGAGACTGCGGGAAGTGTGGGATAGCTACCCACAGTGCAATGCTCGGAAAGTCGACGCTAGCCACGGTACTGTGGACGCACTTCACCAACTTAATGCACTTAGTGGGGCACACACAATCGACTGTATAAAATTGCTTCTATAAAAATCGACTTCTATAAATTTGACCTAATTTTGCAGTGTAGACATACCCTTAGGGGTGTGAATAAGCCATAGATTCATAGAATCATAGAAAATTAGCGTTGGAAGAGACCTCAGGAGGTCATCCAGTCCAACCCCTTGTTCAAAGCCGGACCAGCAGCAACTAAATCATCCCAGACAGGGCTTTGTCAAGCCAAGCCTTCAAAAACCTCTAAGGATGGAGATTCCACCACCTCCCTAGGTAACGCATTCCAGTGCTTCACCACCCTCCTAGTGAAATAGTGTTTCCTAATATCCAACCTAGACCGCCCCTACTGCAACTTGAGACCATTGCTCCTTGTTCTGTGATCTGCCACCACTGAGAACAGCTGAGCTCCATCCTCTTTGGAACACCCCTTCAGGTAGTTGAAGGCTACTATCAAATCCCCCCTCACTCTTCTCTTCTGCAAAATAAACAAGCCCATTTCCCTCAGCCTCTCCTCATAAGTCATGTGCTCCAGCCCCCTAATCATTTTTGTTGCCCTCCGCTGGACTCTCTCCAATTTGTCCACATCCCTTCTGTAGTGGGGGCCCCAAACCTGGTACTCCAGATGTGGCCTCACCAGTGCCGAATAGAGGGGAATAATCACTTCTCTCCATCTGCCAGCAACGCTCCTACTAATGCAGCCCAATATGTCATGAGCCTTCTTGGCAACAAGGCCATCCCCTGAGCAACATAAATTATACCAATCTAAGCACCAGTGTGAACAGCACTATGTTGGCTGGAGAACTTCTCTCGCCAACATAGCTACCGCCGCTTGCGAGGGCTGGACTAACTAAGTCGATGGGAGAGCTCTGTCCCATCGGCTTAGTGCACCTGCACTCACAATGCTACAGCAGTGCAGCTGTGCCGCAGTAAGCTCTGTAGCATAGCCATGGCCTCAGAGAAGAGTGACCTAATGTGAAGGAGCAGTGGAGGAGTGAGAGTAACTGTTGTGAAGCACTGGAGCCCTTCTACCAACACTCATTAGGTAATATCCTTATTTTATAATCTCCATCGATATTGCAGCTTGAAATCCTGCAGTGGCAGCATGGAAGCAGGGGCTGTAATAACATGCATGAAAACAAACGGACGATGTAACACTCGCATCCCATCCACTTCTTCTCCCAAACTCAATTGAGTAATCGCATTGAGTAGCTGAAGTTTTTCATGAATGTTTCCATGTCTGTTGTTATTCATTATTGTTTTACTGTGGTCCAAAGAGATGCCGACTAAGATCTGGCCCCCATTTTGCTAGGCACAGCACATATTGTAAGAAACAGTCTAGGATCTATGACCCTAATTCAGAAATACTTAAGCACATGCGTTCTTAACTTACATGGGTCTACACAAATACTTACATTTAAGAACCTGTTTAAGTGTTTTTCTTAATCACAGTCTAATTGGGCAAGACAAATGGTTGGAAGGGAAATAAGGACTCAGAGAGGTGAGGTGGGAGTCAGTAATAGAATGCAGGTCTCTTCTGTCCCAATCTAGAGTCCTAATTACATTGTCTCCCATTTTGGCTCAAGTCTTAATTTTCACTACTCCTTTTGTGGAGCAGTTCTGACAGTAAAAGTTCATTAAACGTATTTTAAAGATCTTCCTGGGGCAGCAGGGAATATGGCCAGATTTCTTCTAATTAAAAAAAAAAGATCTGAAATTGTAAAATCTGCAGACAGTTTTGACATTCATTAACCTGTGATGGTGCATTATTTCTCTGTAGTAGAGCTTTGCAATTGATTTTAAGCACCACGTGATCCTATGAACTAAAATACATTGGCATTAACAGAAACAAGGCAGGGGGCTGGGGTGGGGAAATGTGCTACCAAAGAGCAAAACAAAATATGAAGTAAACGAAGTTTATAGCTTAGAAAAAACTATTGCCCCATAGGTGGAAAACGTGACCTACAATGGCCAATAATACATTTAGGATTTCCCCTATTAGCCTTGAATCCAGTCAACACTTAGTATATGTGCACACAAACCCCAAGAGTCACAATAACCAAGTTAGTGAAAGTGCATTACATGTTGTTTTCTATAAGGTTATAGTTTGAATAGGGAATTTGCATTGTTGCCTTGACAATATCAAACATCAGAAACTTAAAAAAACCCCAAACAACCAGACCTACAATAATTAATTCAACATCTCATTTTTTTAAAAAATTGTTTCAGTAGGTGCCCTATTCATTCAGACAACTATAGCTCAAATGTACAACAGGAAAAATCTTCCTCATCATGTTTTTCACTTTTTTATTAAAGACACTAAGGACACAGTTAATGAATTGGAATACTGAGATATATTAATTCAAGCTCAGCAATTGCTCATTGGAGTCTGTTTTTGAAGCTTGTCTGTTGCGAAATTGCCACCTTTAAATCGAACACTGAGTGGCCAGAGAGGTTGAAGTGCTGAGCTCGAATTAATATGCAAATTAGACACCATTACCTTGGGTTTGAATAGAGACTGGGAGTGGCTGGGTCATTACACATATTGAATCTATTTCCCCACGTTAAGTATCCTCACACCTTCTTGTCAACTGTTGAAATGGGCCGTCTTGATTATCACTACAAAAGTTTTTTTTCTCCTGCTGATAATAGCTCATCTTAATTAATTAGCCTCTTACTCCACCTTTTCATGTTTTCTGTATGTATATATATATATATCTTCTTACTATGTGTTCCATTCTATGCATCCGATGAAGTGGGCTATAGCCCACGAAAGCTTATGCGCAAATAAATTTGTTAGTCTCTAAGATGCCACAAGTACTCCTGTTCTTTTTGCGGATATAGACTAACATGGCTGCTACTCTGAAACCAGTTAATGAATTGATTATCATGACTTTTGCATGCCTGTAGATTTTAGTATTTACTAGGTAACATACTTCATATCATCTCCATATTAAATGTTCAAATCCAAGTCTTCCTTCAGATAAGGAAGCCTCTCCTGAAGCTAATTTAACACTAATTGTCATAGGCCCTGGCTCTATAACTGAACACATATGGGTGGACTCTTGTAACTGGCAAATTCTTACTGACTTCAGTAGGATTCCACACAGATATAAGCATCTGCCCATGAAGATCCAGATATCCCATCCTATATAAAATGTGCCAAGCATATTGCATTTACTGAGCTGTAATTTTTCTGCCATCTCCATATTTATCAAAAACTGTGTGTGTGTCACAACTCCCCACTTGGGTCCTCAGTGGGGAATAAACCAGACCTTCAACATTAAAGGCACAAGCAGCCACTGCTTGGGTTAAAGGAGCAACAAAACTAGATGGCAGATGTAATAGACTCTTATCCTTTTTTTCATGTGAACCAGCCATTAGAGGGTGAGACCTGTGTTACTATGAGTTTGAAATGCATACAGCTGTAAAGGGGCTCCAAGATCTTTAGCCGACTTATTTAACTGCCTCTGTGCCTGGGATTTGGCAAGAGCTCGAGGCAGTTCCATCCTCAGCAGTATCTCACCCATCTAAAACTCAAAAACTTTAACTGGCAGTTCAAGTTGCCATAGTAAATAATCTACTTCTTATGGAAAAACAATTACATCAGAAGTACTGGAACATATGGAAATGACCATAAATATTATACTCTCAGTTTAGGAATCCATGAATATGAAAGCTATTAATATTTTTGTATTGAAATACCACATAAGAACCCCAGCCATGGACCAGGACCCCACTGTTAGGTGATGTACAAATACAGAACAGACGCACAGTCCCTCCTCTGAAGAGCTTGCAATCTTTATCTATGTCATCCAGACGGATGACTTAGGTTTTATTAACTGGAACATTCTTGGGACATATTATAATAATATTATTACAGGAGCACCTTTGAGTTCATAAAGACTTGCCTGGGTATAGAAATGGATAAGAAGCAAACATGTTAAGCAGTACCTGTGGTAGCAGTGTAACATTGCAGGAATGGATGCCTCCCCCGCAAGGGCAAATAACTTTGCTTTTCTCTAGAGTTTTTTTGTTTGTTTGTTTTGGAAGTTTCACAAACCCAGACATGACAGCTCTGAAATAGGGAAGACAAAGCAAACTGAAGTCAGATGTTATTTAACCTGACCATTTAAAATGACTGTTTTCTTCTGTGGCTCTATTGATGGCTTTTTTTTTTCTTTTAGTTATTTATAGTTGAACAAAAACTTATCTTAGGATCTAAAATGTTTAGGAGCCAGGAAAAGTTTCACCGTGATTACGTAAACTTCTTTTAGGTACAGCAGCCTAATAATTCCATCTTTAAAGATGCAGTCCCCTTTGGCATAATCATTAGCAGCAATCAAACAGGTCCTTAAAGAGAGTGCTGCTTGGTATTTCACTAGTCTTTCCCTGCAGACAAAATGGAGGCACTAATTTGTAGGTTAATTATCTTTTGCTACTGCATTTCCTTGGGGTATACTATATCATTGATAACACTGATACATAGGAGAGGCACTGGATGGTGGATGCCAACTAGGCAGTGCTGATATGTATTTAATTTCAGATCCATAAACCATAGGAATAAACTTTGCTTTGTTTCCTTCAACATATTCCTTTGAATACCTACTGCTACAACCTGCAGGGCTGGAACCCAGGATCCTAGGGGTTGTGTGCCTCTGACACTGCTGAATGGCCACTGGATACTCAGGCAAGGCTCCCGGGGAGGGTCCTGCAAGGCTGGGCTTGGCAGGATGTACCACTCAGCAGGAGCTGATTGGTGGCCTCTCACAGCCCACTGATTGGCTGTTACCAGTGTAACCCTTCTGCCTGTCAGAGTTGGCAGCAACAAGAGCTGGGTTCAGTATCTAGGGATTCCATTCCAATAACGCAAAACCGGCTTGAGCCCCCACCCAGTGACCTGGGACAAATATATACCATCCCCGCTGGCCGCCTCCAAGAGGCAGTACTTCCCCTCTCGCAAGCACAGAGTCTGAGTGTAGCAAAGCCTTTTAATAACAGAGAGAAACAATGTGGCATTATGTTGGAGAAACACCACCAACAGGATTCATAACACAACCCATGAGCAAAACCCCACCCCAAGCAAATTAGGGCATGTCCTTTCCCTTTGGTTCTTGAGTCCAGCAACCCAAAGTCACCCAAAGTCCAACAACCCAAAAGTCTCTGTCCCTGGTCAGTGCAGCACCAGAGTTTGAAAGTTTATCTGCAGTTTTATCTCCCAACCTGGGTGAAGATGCGGGGGGTTAAGGGGCACCTTACGTGGTTGAAAGCCGATTGCCCCACCTCTCCATGGGGCTCCGCTCTGCTCCACCAGCTATCCCACGAATTGCTCCACTCTGCCAGCCACCCCCATGAGCCGCTCCAGCCGCCCCAGCGAACTGCTCCACAATATAGACCCCCCCCACACTACTTAACACAACACTCAGTGATTTCAGCTCTTAATAAGTTTGGCTCTTTTGTGATTTCAGCTTGTAGTAGGGGAGCCTCAGTGCTGGTGCACCATTGGCCCAAAATGAATTCAGCTCAACAGCCTGTAACTAGACTCCTAATAGAATCAAAATTAGCTCTGATATTCCACAGTTTGGGGGGAAGGAGGGAGAAGAAGAAAAGGAAGTGCAATTAGCATATAGATACCACCAGATATCACTATCTGTCCCCAGCCTCTCTCCATTCACTGAGTTTTGGAACCAATGTCCCTTGCCTAGCGAGTGCTACTTAGTTGATGGCGAGTCCCTCCATCATAACAAAAGGCCAAGTACAGTTCCACTGTCCTTGATTCACATAATCAGGATAATGACAATTTATTCTTCCTGCCCCAATAACAGAGAAACTGGCGATCCCACAGCAGCCAAAGTAACCATTTGGGCAGCTATGGGCCCATGCTAGGCAGGGTGGGTGTGTCTATGCAAATGAGATCAGCCCCTGAAGTTCTTTTCCACAACTTGCCACAACTCACCACCAGATGTCAGGGTGGAGCTCATCCTGACTCTGCTTACACCAGGATACCAGTACTTAAACCAGAAAGAGATGGAGGGAAGCTGTCTGAGCAACAACACAGACTACCTGCCTGTCTTGCTCTAGACCCTGCGTGTGATAGCCACTAGAATCTGGCTTCCAACCCTGGTTTGTCCGCAACTTCACTATTGGATTGCTGCCTGTAACCTGGTGCCTGACCCCAATCTCCTGATAACTGACCCTGCCTACCTCCTGATGCCAGATTTTCTGTTTGCCCTCTGGCCTGTCTCAGACTCTGACTTCCCTGTGCCCGACTCCTGTTCTGCCCATTAGGTATGACTGTCCCTGTCCCACTCATAACATCTACTGTAGTTGGAAACAGTCATTTTTACTCCTTTGAAAGGTGAATTTGACAAAATTGTGAGATGTGATATTTTCACAATACCTACAGGAACACAGCACCAGTGAAAAGGAGAAAAGGAAACGTAAGTGAAACTAACAAAGACAAAGTTCATTTTATGCCTCCGCTCACATGCTAAATCTAGAAGGGATGCCTCCACCAAAGCACCACGCCGTCTGCCCTCTACCCGAATCCTGGGGCACTCTTTCAATTTAGACTTGTATCTGCAGCGTGGTAGGCGATGAGAA
Source organism: Lepidochelys kempii (assembly GCF_965140285.1). Taxonomy (NCBI): domain Eukaryota; kingdom Metazoa; phylum Chordata; order Testudines; family Cheloniidae; genus Lepidochelys; species Lepidochelys kempii. The sequence continues at coordinate 246,281,263 of NC_136381.1, read as the reverse complement.
ATGGCACACCCAGTGGTGCAGTAGCCGTTAGTCTTCCACAGCCTGGAAGATGACATTGGAAGTAGGGATGGTCAGAGATAAAACTTCTCTCCCTCTCCCTCCACCCCAACACACACACAGATATTCAAATGCCTAATTATTTTGGCTAAACATCAAAATACTTCAATTTAGAAATGCTGCTGAGGAGGCTCATAGGAGTTGTAGCTCAGTTGCCTCATGTTCCTATTCTCCTCTATGGGCTGGACTCCTGCATCAGATTACATAGAATCATAGAATATCAGGGTTGGAAGGGACCTCAGGAGGTCATCTAGTCCAACCCCCTGCTCAAAGCAGGACCAATCCCCAATTTTTGTCCCAGATCCCGCAATGGCCCCCTCAAGGATTGAACTCACAACTTTGGGTTTAGCAGGCCAATACTCAAACCACTGAGCTCCCCACAACTACATCTCCCATGATGATGCAACACAGTCTCCCGTCATGGGATTCTGGCCATGGGGCATCATGGGAGATGTAGTTCAACCTGGAAACCTGGCCTATTGAAAATGGAGACATGATACAACTGAACCGCAACTCTGTGGTGTATTAAAAACTGTTAGAACAGTAGGTTGTCACTGTAATTTCTCAGGGGGTTTCTTGGTCCTGATTACAGGGTAGGGGCTCTATAGGGAATCATGCAATTTGAGTCTGTCAGCATTGCAGTCAGTTTGCAAAAACCCAGTCTTTAGCAAGGTGGAGTGAACTTTGCCTTAGGGAGCAGCCTGCTTTGTCTCTCTGGTTTTGGTTCTGGTGTGCTAAGGTTCTGTATTTTAAGAAATAAAGTAATGTTAAATTGCAATGTTCCAGAAAGATGAAAAATATAAAATATTCTTACTTCTGTTTATATGCCATGAACATAAATTCCCACAAAGTACTGGGGCAGCATTTTCAAATTGAAATATTTCAGTTTTTCAACTAAAAACTGAAAATTTCCAGAGAAAGCATACGCTCCGAAAAAGTTTGTTTAATCGAAAACCCAATGTTCCCTCAAAAACAGCTTATATTGAAAAAAGTCAACCAGCGCAACCCGGAAGCCTGACTTCAATGGAACTGCAAAGAGCCAAAGGTGGGTTCTATCTACCCAGTCTTATAAAAAATCAATGATATTTTTGGGAAAAAATATTTTTAGTACTAAAATTATATATATTTTTTCTTTTTTTAAAAATAAACCTGTTTAAAATGAAATTTGAAATTTAACACAACATATGTTAAGGCCTAAATTTATTATAATCTCTTAAAATATTTAAATAAAAAATAAATGTGCCAAATCCATGAGCCTTTATCAAACACTTTAGGTTAAAGACTGTTTTTTCTATATAAAGGAAGAATTAGGGGGGAATATCTAACTTTTGAAGTCAAGCTTTATAAATAGGTCACAAGAGATCACGTATTGTATTAAGGCCTTGATACAGGGGGGACCCACTGTCTGTGCTACTAGGTACAAGAGACTGGGAAAATCATCAGACCCAGCCTCTAACTCCAAGAGACACCATCATGCATCTCATCAGGATGATCCACTGATCCCATCTGCGTGGTATCTTCCTCTTATTTTATACTGTCTCCATACCTGAGCTCAGTTCTCAAATAATAAATATTTATGACTCCACCCACCCTGGAAACTTTTTCCAGCTCATGGAAAAACACTGAGCTACCTAGTAACTACCAGCCCTTGCTTCTGGATGATTGTGGGCGCTTCAAGTAAATGACCTTGCTCCAGCGTCTTGCATGTGTATACAGAGAGACAAACAAACAGAAATCTACTGATTTCTCAACTGCCTCCTTCTCTGTCCCTAAACAAATAAAATACTGATGTGCAAAAGACATATCCCTCAGTAACAGGGGAGATGCCTAACTGCTGAAGAAGATGCTGCCATGACATGGGCATCTAATAATCACCTGTCAGTCATGCCAACCATAATAAATTTCAGAGCTAGAGGTGACCCATTCAAGCAGCACAAGTTCGCTGATGATGATTTAAGTCACATTACTGAATTGTTAGATAAGCACCTGGAACAAGAGTTTGATGAAGAGCTAAATCAGCTTTTGACAACAGTAGCTTCATTGGCAGGCACAGAAAGAATACTTTCTTCATTTGACTAATTCATTCACAGTTAAGAAATCAATTGGGAGATGAAAAAGCAGGAAGAATTGTCTTTCTCTGAAATAAATGAATAAAAATGAGAATGGAGAGGATGAGATCGACTAGTTTTAAATGTTTGAAGGACAGTCTAAGTAACTTGGGCCAGTGTCTCATTTTCAACAGACTTAGGTGATTAGGAACTTAGAATCCCCTCACTTTCACGTGGGTGTATTTGATAATTTTCCCAGGTTGACCTGAAATAATCAATTTAATTCACTGATTAATCCCCTGTTTAATAAAAATCATGTAGTTGTAAATGTGAAACATGTATTGATAAGTTTCAGAGTAACAGCCGTGTTAGTCTGTATTCGCAAAAAGAAAAGGAGTACTTGTGGCACCTTAGAGACTAACCAATTTATTTGAGCATAAGCTTTTGTGAGCTACAGCTCACTTCATCGGATGCATAAAGTGCCCCGATGCATCCGATGAAGTGAGCTATAGCTCACAAAAGCTTATGCTCAAATAAATTGGTTAGTCTTTAAGGTGCCACAAATACTCCTTTTCTTTTTGCGAATACAGACTAACACGGCTGTTACTCTGAAACCTGTCATTTCTGATTGACACTTTCATTTTTCTTTTTTGAAACAGAATGAAATGAAAATGTCAGTTCAACACAAAATGAGATTAAAATTGTTTCATTTTTTAAAAAGTACTGAAAATAATTGAAATATCTCACAAAAGTTGGGAAGGAATGATTTCACTGGAAATTTTTCATGGCAATAAAATTAGTTATTTTTTGATCAGCTCTAGTAGTCACTGACAGTCACCATGACAGCACAACAGCAAGCATCACTTATGGAGGAGTAGGGCCAGTGTTATTTTGTATGATCGCATTTCAAACTAATTAGACACTAATTTAGGTACTGGAATTCTTACTTGAAATTGAAATGAGTTATTACAGAGTTTCAACTCCAGCACACAGTCTCAGACTGCTAGTGGCAGTGGTATCTTCATTTATATTAAAGTGAGGATACAATTACGCATAAGATCAAGTGACAGTCAGACCCAGAAAAAACAAAAGAATAAAAATGGGAAACCAAGCCCAATGATGCAGAGGAATGCCTTAAGGCGATCTTAGCAGCAACATGTTTTACTTTCATTTACTTGAGAGAATGAGTCCACAGCCTGAAAATTGGAACAACCAGGCTAGTTTGTTGGACAACCAGATTTGAAGTTTTAGCAGCCTGTGGGCAAATGATCAGAAAACCTTCCTCGCCCCCCCCCTCCCCCTAGCCTGGTGGCCATGCATATTTAAGCTTTATCATATCAGGAAACCAGCATACAAATCTCTCCATTTGAATGAGTGCAGATTGATTTCTAGCAACATCAGACAGCAGATCAAGAATTCTTGATTTGACAAGTTGTAGGTCAAAGCACATCAAAGACAGGATTTGCTTTCTCATGTGCTTTCCCTGGTGGGAAGCATAATTCAGTAACCTCTATGTAGCACATGAAGTTACAGCACAATTTCTTTTAGAACATTACTGTGGCTAATGTGGCCAGCTATTAGTCTGGGCTGTAAATATACTCAAATTGCTAAATATATTTATAATGAAAATGGAGATAGAAATACACATTCAGTTATTTTAAGCATATTTATTTTATCTATTTTCAAAAGGATTTTTTTATTATTATTATTATTATCAAGCTGTCTTTTGTAAACTTTGGCAACTTGTAATTTTATATTCTTGTCCAGCATGTTTGAGTCATTCTGCGCCTGGGTAGCTTGACCTTGTGTTTTCACGTCACTGGCAGCCAAGCTGTGGCGGAAGTGCCAAATGCCTCATGGATTTCTAAATTGCAGCCCTCTGCCACTCATTTTCCATACAATACATGGCCCATAAAGATCAAACCATTCTGTACTCTGATATGGTCAGAGTGGCCTGGCTCCACTGCATGCTGGGACATATGGTGTCTATAGTCTGCCCCTCTGTATAAAGATGGCTGTAATGTACTACAGTTTGTCTAAATTAGGTGTCAAGGAGGGTGTGGTAAATATCTTTTTTATTGGACCAACTACTGTAGGTAAAAGAGACAAGCTTTTCTTCAGGTCTGGGAAAGGGAGGCAGAGTGTCATAGCTAAATACAAGGTGGAACAGATCATTTCACATAAGAAGTTAACATGTTGTAAGAGACCATTCAAGCTGAAGCGGGCAGTTAACACTTCCATAGCTGCAGGATAAAAGATGGTGAGTGGGTTCCAGATTATTATAATGAGCCATAAATCCACTGTCTTTACTGCGGCCTTGGCTACACTTGCAAGTTAGAGCACATTAAATCAGCCCCAGGTGCCCTAACTCCTGAGGTGTCCACACTGGCAAGGCACATAGAGCACCTGGACTCTGCAGCTGGAGCGCTCCTGGTAATCTACCTCCACGAGAAGCACAGAGCTTGCTGCGCCCTGGCTGAAAAGCCCTGGTGTCAGTGTGGATGACATGTTTCATTACTGCACTGTAATTGGCCTCCGGAAACGTCCCATAATCCCTTGAAGTCAAGTGGCCACTCTTGTCATTGTTTTGTACTTGGCAGCAGGCATGCAGATATCCCCTTTCACAGCTCCATTTCTGACAGCCGGCATACTTATCTGCTCCAGGGTAAAGCAACCATTACTGTGGAATGCCCCTGCTGCAGAGGCAGGCATTTGTGCGTGTGTGTGAGTGAGAGAGAGGCGAGGTTGAGGGCTGATGTCAGGGTTTCTCCCTTCCCTCTGCTGCTGTCTGAACTTACAAGGCAGCATGCTGACACACTCTCTGCCCCCCAAACACAGTCTCTCCCCCCACATACACACAACACACTACCTGTCACACTCCACCCCCCAACTCCCATTTGAAAAGTAGGCTGTAGCCACTTGCACACTGGGATAGCTACCACAATGCACTGCTCTCTGTGGCGTTGCAAGAGCTCCTAATGTGGCCACACCACTGCGCTTGTAGCTGACAGTGTGAACACACTGCAGCGTTTTCCCTGCTGTGGTCTCTGAGGGCTGGTTTAACCCCCAGCGCTCTACATCTGCAAGCGTAGCCATGCCCTCAGTCTCTGATTTTTAGTGTCTAACATAGTTATGAATTTAAGCCCCCAGGCTTATTTTTATGACCAACATGGTTACGAACAGACTGCAAACAAATTAGGTGTGACATTGGTCAGTTCCAGTGCAGGCCTTGCTTAGGAAAGGTTTGGGTGCTCCTGTATTTTCCATAGGCTTCTTGCATTGTCAGATGTGACCTGACCATTGAGTGTAGTTTGTTGCTAGCACAAAGAATAACCTTGTTTAATGGAATCTCCAATGCATTAAAGAAGGCGAAGGATATTGATGAAGCAATAAGGCTGTTTTCCTTTTCACAAAATGCATTTATGCATTACTTCACTGCTCACCTGCAGTTCCAAGAAGTGTGCAGTTTAAAACATTGCAAAAGTTTCAGTCATAGGTTTTATGATTATCAAATCAAGATTTTGTCACTTTCTGGATGTTTCTGTCACAAATCCTATATATTTTTATTGTCAACATTCAGTCTCTCAGAAAAATTAGCCACCTAAAAAAGTAGTCATAAAACAACTGTGAAAGGGATTTGTCTTTACATTGAGTATATTTCTGGAAACAAATTGTTTTAAACAAGGGAGAGGAGATTTACAAGAGGATTGATTCATCCACTGGAGAGTTATTTCTTTTTAATTGTGTCTGTGAGACAGCCTAGGAATGTGAATGTTCAGTTACTACCTGTGAATTTTGCATGTATTAAAATGGACTGGAAAATGTAAAGTGAAGGGGTTGTATCCTGTCTGAAATGAGATTATGTTTTTGTTTAATCTGTAATCTTAGTGACTAATGAATGCACCCATACATTTTCATGCCTTATTTTTCTACATACCAACAACGGTTTATTGTCTTTTTGAGCCAGTGCAAAGTTACATATGGCAACTTTTCATTTCAGATGCTGATTGGTGCCAAAAGCAATTAGCAAAGCATTTGTCAAAAAAAGGTATTTCAATTCAAGGGGCGAGCATAGTTACTGTGATGCTGAGCCGCCCAATAAGAGTCAGTTACAGTAAAGAGAAGCTGTTCACTTATTAGAAATGTGCAGGTGACATGGCAAAATAGGATGCTGGCAGGTACCAAAAAAAAAGAAAAAAACAATGAAACCCTCAGTGGTTTTCCAGGTAACACATGCCTGAAATAAAAAAAAATTGAAATGTCTTGTTTTTTGCAGAACAAATGTAAGATATGCACAGTGAAACTTCCATGAGATGAGCTTAGCAAAACTCCTAATTGAGTTGGTGGGAGGTTTCATTTAGAGCAAGAGCCTCTTTGTTCAAGCCTCAGTGGAAGTGAGTAGCACAGAAGGTACTCAGCTATTCCGGGCACCAGATGGGGAACACTGATATCTGATTAAATCTGCTGTAGTGTCTGGCCACTAGCTGGCAGACAACAGAAATGATGAGTTAACCTGCAAAAATTTTACTACCTCTGAATAATGAAATTCATACCTGTGCAGAGGGCTTCTGTGCTACTTAAGTCACTATTAAACCATCAACACAAGGGTTAATCTAAGAAAGAATCTAAGTATTCATTAAGCACCCATTCACTGTGGCACCTGGGCAGGATATTCATTCATCGATAGAGCAAGGGCTCATCGTTTTCTCATACAAGTGCCAGGGAACCTCACTTACTGAGCAAAGAATTGTATGCGTTCATAACATTCTGGGTTTGGACAGCTGGCTCAAATACCAGTGCTAGCCAAAAATTTTCAACACAAATTTTTGTTGAAAAGATGCGGGGGAGAACCAGAAACATTTTGAAGAAAAATGTTGTACTGTTCTCTTAACTATCTTGATGAAATACAAAAGCAGCTCTCTCCCTTTACACCTGCTGGATTCTGGGGCACGCTGGATGAAAAATATATAGACGTGTTTCACAAAAAAAATCACAGACACACACATACAAACACACCTAACTCACAACAGAATCTTTCAACATTTGCAGAAAATTTCTTTTTCTTTTTTCTTCTTCATTTTTTGAGTTTTTGTTCCTCCCTCCATTTCCCAGCCCCCATTTTGCCACTGAAAATGGTGGGAGGGCAGGGGAGAGAAAGAGAAAAAAACAGAAAATCTAAAACCCAATTATATATATATTTCATTTTTTCCAGTATAAGATTGTTCCCTACAGTGTTTTGCTTAATGTTTTACCTAGATCTAAAAGTCCCAAGACATGGGATTTCCACCATTTTCCTTGGAAGCTATTCAGCAATTACAAACTCACTTCAAATTAATAATAGAGGTTTTTAAATAGGTCAACTAAGTTAATTTTTAATGCATTATCCATCCTTATTTTTTAAAAGGCAAAAATAGAATTTGAAGCCTGACAGTATATTGAAAGCCAATATCAAATTAAGCCTCTGGAGCCTACAAACATTAGGGCGATTCATGGGAGTACATTTAAGCCTGTGATAAGTGTTTGCAGAATTGGGGCCTAGTTCTGATATTGCTAGGCGTTCTGACTTACAATGAAGTTAAAAAAAATCTGCAAAAATCAAAGCTAGAAATAAAAACCTCTGTTAGAAATGGGTAAGTATTACATGAGTGCAGAAAAACCGCTTTATGGTTCCTGTTGCTCAGTTAGCCACTTGTTCAATAATAAGAACTAGCCCTCCAGTGATGGTATCAAAACCTGAAATTTCTGTGTTGTGGTCACAGCTCTGCTGGAGTAAGAACAGGCAATAATGGAAAAAGTCAGTTGCAATCTTAGGTCTCTTTAAAATATTGACAGGTTTCAGAGGAACAGCCGTGTTAGTCTGTATTCGCAAAAAGAAAAGGAGTACTTGTGGCACCTTAGAGACTAACCAATTTATTTGAGCATGAGCTTTCGTGAGCTACAGCTCACTTCATCAGATGTTTACCGTGGAAACTGCAGCAGACTTTATATACACACAGAAATCATGAAACAATACCTCCTCCCACCCCACTGTCCTGCTGGTAATAGCTTATCTAAAGTGATCAACAGGTGGGCCATTTCCAGCACAAATCCAGGTTTTCTCACCCTCCACCCCCCCACACAAATTCACTCTCCTGCTGGTGCTAGCCCATCCAAAGTGACAACTCTTTACATAATCAAGTCGGGCTATTTCCTGCATAGATCAAGGTTTTCTCACATCCCCCCCACCCCCATACACACACAAACTCACTCTCCTGCTGGTAATAGCTCATCTAAACTGACCATTCTCCAGGTTTAAATCCAAGTTAAACCAGAACATCTGGGGGGGGGGGGGGGTAGGAAAAAACAAGAGGAAACAGGCTACCTTGCATAATGACTTAGCCACTCCCAGTCTCTATTTAAGCCTAAATTAATAGTATCCAATTTGCAAATGAATTCCAATTCAGCAGTTTCTCGCTGGAGTCTGGATTTGAAGTTTTTTTGTTTTAAGATAGCGACCTTCATGTCTGTGATTGCGTGACCAGAGAGATTGAAGTGTTCTCCGACTGGTTTATGAATGTTATAATTCTTGACATCTGATTTGTGTCCATTTATTCTTTTACGTAGAGACTGTCCAGTTTGACCAATGTACATGGCAGAGGGGCATTGCTGGCACATGATGGCATAGATCACATTGGTGGATGTGCAGGTGAACGAGCCTCTGATAGTGTGGCTGATGTTATTAGGCCCTGTGATGGTGTCCCCTGAATAGATATGTGGGCACAATTGGCAACGGGCTTTGTTGCAAGGATAAGTTCCTGGGTTAGTGGTTCTGTTGTGTGGTATGTGGTTGTTGGTGAGTATTTGCTTCAGGTTGCGGGGCTGTCTGTAGGCAAGGACTGGCCTGTCTCCCAAGACTTGTGAGAGTGTTGGGTCATCCTTTAGGATAGGTTGTAGATCCCTCCAACCCCTCAGACAGAGACAAACACCTACAAGATCTCTGTCAAGCTTTCTTACAACTACAATACCCACCTGCAGAAGTAAAGAAACAGATTGATAGAGCCAGAAGAGTTCCCAGAAGTTACCTGCTACAGGACAGGCCTAACAAAGAAAATAACAGAACGCCACTAGCCGTCACCTTCAGCCCCCAACTAAAACCCCTCCAACGCATTATTAAGGATCTACAACCTATCCTAAAGGATGACCCAACACTCTCACAAGTCTTGGGAGACAGGCCAGTCCTTGCCTACAGACAGCCCCGCAACCTGAAGCAAATACTCACCAACAACCACATACCACACAACAGAACCACTAACCCAGGAACTTATCCTTGCAACAAAGCCCGTTGCCAATTGTGCCCACATATCTATTCAGGGGACACCATCACAGGGCCTAATAACATCAGCCACACTATCAGAGGCTCGTTCACCTGCACATCCACCAATGTGATCTATGCCATCATGTGCCAGCAATGCCCCTCTGCCATGTACATTGGTCAAACTGGACAGTCTCTACGTAAAAGAATAAATGGACACAAATCAGATGTCAAGAATTATAACATTCATAAACCAGTCGGAGAACACTTCAATCTCTCTGGTCACGCAATCACAGACATGAAGGTCGCTATCTTAAAACAAAAAAACTTCAAATCCAGACTCCAGCGAGAAACTGCTGAATTGGAATTCATTTGCAAATTGGATACTATTAATTTAGGCTTAAATAGAGACTGGGAGTGGCTAAGTCATTATGCAAGGTAGCCTGTTTCCTCTTGTTTTTTCCTACCCCCCCCCCCAGATGTTCTGGTTTAACTTGGATTTAAACCTGGAGAATGGTCAGTTTAGATGAGCTATTACCAGCAGGAGAGTGAGTTTGTGTGTGTATGGGGGTGGGGGGGATGTGAGAAAACCTTGATCTATGCAGGAAATAGCCCGACTTGATTATGTAAAGAGTTGTCACTTTGGATGGGCTAGCACCAGCAGGAGAGTGAATTTGTGTGGGGGGGTGGAGGGTGAGAAAACCTGGATTTGTGCTGGAAATGGCCCACCTGTTGATCACTTTAGATAAGCTATTACCAGCAGGACAGTGGGGTGGGAGGAGGTATTGTTTCATGATTTCTGTGTGTATATAAAGTCTGCTGCAGTTTCCACGGTAAACATCTGATGAAGTGAGCTGTAGCTCACGAAAGCTCATGCTCAAATAAATTGGTTAGTCTCTAAGGTGCCACAAGTACTCCTTTTCTTTTTTTAAAATATTGACAATTTGATGAGAAATCTTGCCAGGCTCTTGTGAAACAGAAGTCTTTCTGGGCTCCCTGATCTATTTTGCCTCCTTCCTCTCACCTTTATTGTTACCATCCATTTACAAAAGCAAACTGTGGACTTAATGGATTGAAGTAATTCCTGGAAGTGCCTATCCCATTCACGATACAAGCCCCCTGGCCTCTGACAGCTAACCAAAGAAGCACACCGGGAACCACTGGTGCACTCTATTAGACTGGAGTGGGTAAGGTGAACCCTGTACCTCTTCTCCTTATGGATCTGGCAGGAAATCTATCAAAGAACTGCATTTATATTATTGTAGTCTTCAAAAGTCTGCCTTCTTAAATCCAAATAAAGTGGTGATTGCAAACAAAACCTGAATTAACAGGAGGCACCATAGCATACTAATGCAGCTGTGCTTAAGATGTCTTCAGCCTGCAAAGGGGGAAGTTTCCAATTCCACATGGTTTCTCCTAGGGATATTCTGGATTAATTCACTAGTATTACTCTCCTGGTGTAACTCAATGACTTTAGTGGTATTACATTAGAGCACAATTTGTTCCATTTCCCCTTTATGATAAATGAAGAAAAATAAATTCTTCTTCGTCTATTTGTCTTGAAGAATCTCAAATATTTCCAATACCCTCAACAAGAGCAGAGGAATGCTCTATTATTTAGATCAATAGTTCAGGACTGGGGAGACTTGGGTTCAAATCTCTGTTCTACCACAGACTTCCTGTATGACTCTGGACAAGTCACTTAAGGCAGTGTTTTTAGGTGCAAAGGAGCACCACATTGGAATTTTCAAAAGCACCCAAGTCCAGATCCTCAAAGATATTTAGGCTAGAGGTCTGCTCAGGCCTAGTTTTTAGGCCCAACCTGGACTCAAGCCTACCTGACTCAATCTGAGTCAGAGAGGGTCTAGTTATGTTCTGATCTGATTGTGACCTTTCCCCTCAGAGTTGAGTAAATGCCACTGTCGCTGCCTCCTTCCTGTAGGGCTGGTTCTCCTATTCCTGCCTGTGGGGTAAGCATAGTAGTGGCTGTGTGCCCTGCTCCTGTCAGCTGCCACCGCACCAACCCCATGGACAGGTGGAGAAGAGGTGACCTGACCTGACCTGAACCTGAGAAGGTCCGGTTGTTTTTCCACCTGACCTGACACTTGTAGTTGGATCCCATTGGGTTTGGGTCGGGTTGCAGGGCTCCAACTTCGGTGCCTAATTTTCGGTGCCTAATTGTTTTCAATAAGGTTTGTAGGCACTGAATTCCCACTGATTTCAATGGAAGTTTAGGCAACTAAATACTTTTGAAGATCTAGTCTTGAACTCCCATTGACTTCAGTACCTAAGTACCTTTAAAAATCTATCCCTTAGACTTTCTGTGCCTCAGTTCCTCTCTGCAAAATGGGAATAATTGCACTTCCCTACCTCGCTGTTATAAAAATAAATACATTAAAGAATGTGAGGCATTCAAATACTACGGTAATGGGGGTCCTATAAGTAATTTAGATAGAATAAGTCATACCTAGTGCAAAAGAAATAATTCTCTTTGCTCTATATATTTCTCTGAGAAGAGGATCTCTGCTATTCTGTCCTCCTTTTACAACATCTCAGTTTATTAGAAGGTATTTGGAAGTACAATAGTAAGGTTAAACACACTTCAAAAGCCGTCATCCTGATAAACGAATTTAAAGTTTATATTTTATTCCTATTTTGTTAGCATGTTGACATTAATAAAGTAACTTCTGTTATATCCTCACCAATTAATTGTGGTAATCACCAGGAGTCAATTAACTGGTGTACTTTACAAAGCACATTTACAGACATTTTGTGTTAGTAACTTACTTTTCATTAAATCAACATGGTAAAGCAGCTCTTCCTTTCAACCCTGACACATACTAGCAACTTGCCAAGTTTTTTAACAATCAAAGAGTAGATTAGATAGGACCCCTGTGCTGATGATAAAACATTCTCCGCTATGTGCTGGTTGGTAATAAATGGGAAAGGAGGATAAGCTGCAATATAGTCCTCACAATACCATTTATGCATACCAATATAAATAGCAGACCTGAAATTCTTCCCCCCTCCCTGCCACGATTCGAAGTGCTAATAATAAACTTGAAATTCTAGTGCAAGGTACAAGGGCCTGAGCTGATACCCAGCTGTGCATGTGAGTATTTTCTCATATGAGTAAGTTACTTATGTGTAGAGGTGTTTGCAGGCTCAGGTGCTAAGTATGCCTTATCAGGCCCTAACCCTACAATGGAGTCAGAGCTGGACAACTCACAGTAAAGACAATGGGGTTTCGTACAGACCTGTTCAGATGCGATAGTAGCATTGTTCCATATGGAATAAACAAACTACAGTTAAGCCAAACAACTAAAAGGTAAGTCATGATAGTATTAATCTGGAATTATTATTTTTGCTTTAAGGACTAGCTCCTCATCTGGTGTAAACTGAGGTATCTCCATTAACATGAAAGGAGCTACACTTATTTATACCAGCTGAGGATCTAGTCCTACTTTTGAAGTTGGAAATAAAGTTTTCAGGTGTGTCTTTAAAAATAATAAAATATATGATTTCAGTGTAAAGAATACAGTTATAATTCAGAATTTTTCCTATTTTAAGACATTAAAAATAACATGGGAAAGAATTCCTAAGATATATTATACAGCATCAATCAATAGTCTTTACTTTAAAAGGGGCGCATTTCAGACTAAACATATTAGGTACAAAGAAAAGCTCACCGTATGTATTTTTTCTCCACAGCCAATGTTCCTGATGAAAGTTTGAAGACTTCCTGTAGTGTTGGCTATATACCCTTTAATACAGTGAACAAAAATATGCACTTATGCTTTGAATGTGATCTGCCCGATCACACAGAACGTACTGTAGCAGCTTCCATACAAAGAAGCTATTGTAAACTAAGGTAAATATGTAAAATGAATACCTACATCCTTTTCATTTAAAATATATTTAAATGAGTTCTAAATCCACTATATATATATATATAGGGATGATTATTTGAAGTATCAAACAAACTTCTGTTGTTGTTTTTTTAGATAGCTTCACAAATAAAAGGAAACTTTTTTAAAAAAGCCATAATGTTACCCTATCCTTGTTTCAATCATATAAATGTTATTTCCAATATGGTGTCAGATATTGACCATCTGAAACTTGATAAATCAGAAGACAGATTGCAGGAGAGCTCTATGTGTTTAAGTATCAAGCTGATCTATAACTTTCACACCAACCAGAAACCATTTATTGTCAGTGCTGTCCAGAATATATCCTGACAGTTCAGTGGGAGTTTCAGTGCCATTTATTTTCAAATCAATACTCAATTACTAAGAGGAAGATTCACTCCCTTACCCATTTTCAAAATGAAATTATGGACTAGAGCAATAACACTTAGTCAAGGCAAGCCACTGTCCATTAACTCATGATGCTACCAAAAAACCATCGAGATACTTTATTAAAGCTCAGACTTTTTTCTGCTTTTAATTAATCATTGTGAAAAAGGCCTTTCACATTGTGACTGATGACCAGGGAAACAATTTTCTCCTAACTGCCTTTTAATTTTAACTCTGGGAGTGCTCATTGACTGAATCTCAAAACAACCCGTCAACGCTAGTTTTTAATGTGTTTTCTCCTTTGTTATTGAGAAGAATGGAGTGGCAATGAGGCATTGTGCTCCTCTTCATAACTCAAGTAATTGATTCAGTAAATGCTTCACATTTGCTAGTGGATAAAAAGTGCTGTCAATGTAGATAGTAGGTCCTATATAAATTACTCCATTAACAGGAAATAAAGCTATTTACAGTTTTAAAGTGTCAGCTGCTTTAAAAGAAAAAAAAGGAATCCTGCTTCTTACACATCTGTGCGGATTTATTGCTGTAAGTGCTAGTAAAATGATTAAAAGAATCAGAAAAAGATTAGTAAACCAAGACTCAGGACACTCAGGAATATTAATCTGAATTAAGAAAAGGTGTGAATTTAAAATGGATTAGTTAAACTGCATTAAATCCCTGTGTGGATCCATCATTCAGAATGAAAGTGACCTTATTTGGTTTATCTTAGTTCACTTTCAGGCCACTTTCATTCTGAATGAGAGTATCCACAAAGGGGTTTAATACAATTTAACCAATGCACTTTAAATTCACACCTTTAGTTAATTCAGATGAATTTCCTGAGTATCCTCATGTAGACAAGCCATAGAGTGCCAATCCTGAAAAGATTTATGCACATGAGCAGTACTGCAGACTACTCACATTGGTAAAGTAACTCCTGTGCAAAAATATTTCTACAATCAGGGACTAAATAGTAATAATCTTACCATTAATACAGTTTAAATCTTATATATCAATATTTTATTCTTGTCTTTTTTTCTCATCCGTGGGATGTCGAGTTGGAAAGATACTGTCTGTCTAGTCAATGATATAAGGAACAGTTTGCTTTTCTATGAAAAATTTAATTTTCATCTATTGAGGAATCTTAAAGAGCATTGGAAGATATTAAGGAAAAAAGAGATGCATTTTATATATTTCCAACAAATATGCATTATCCGCTACTTTGTAGCATCTTGCAAAAGATAGTCACTTACTGTCAATGCTTGACAGTGAAATCCAGGAAGTGCACACCTCCTAAAAACAATGCTATTGCTAAAGTTTGAGACATAGTGGTAGTACAATGCTACATGCAAACATAGAAATCTTGTTATCTGTAGAAACACTGAAATAAAAAAAAATAGATGATGTATTTGGTATTGTTTTATTTTTGGAACCCGCAGAGAAGACAGCTGCAGAGGGAGCTGATGGACAGACAGCTGTTTTTTTTGGTGGCTTTATTGTTCTGGCTGAAAATCTGAAACTAACACAAAAGTGAGGCTTTGCACTGTGGAGTGGGGATAGTACAGAGCCCCCTGAACATTTAAAGGGACAGGACATCACATTCCTCCACACTACTTTAAAAAAACTTTCCAAACACATATACATTATCATTTACATAGCTAACATGAAACACTATATAGACAAACTAAAATGTGTGGGTGGACTAACGCAGACTCTTAAATTGCAAGGGATTATTCTGCCCTGGAATAGCAACTCTAACTAAACAACTTATAAATGCAGGCTCACAACTGTTTTTCACACTCTTTTGGGATAATGTGGTGACGGTGGTGCAGCAGTGTGACAGGATGTACCAGGCCCTTTGAGGCCCCCTGCTGGAGGTCTCACACTCCTACCACACCCCACCCCAAAAAGGGAGCAGTGAAGGTGGGTCCTCCAGATCTGCCTAGAAAGGCTGCAGGGAAGCAGCCAACCAGAGCACAGCAGTCTCAGAAAAAAGGAGCTGCAGGGGCTGAGCATGCGGCAGCCTGACATGCTACTGCTTTCACCACTGTGGTTCCTAGTAGAGCCCTGCAGCTCCACAGATACCCCATTTCTATCCACAGATATCCACGTCTGTGGATATATATTTTGTATCTGCACAGGGCTCTACAGTTTTGACTCAAAAGCATCATAACCTGAAGTATCCACCACATCCCTTGATAGCTTGTTTCAATGGTTAATCACCTTCACTGTTAAAAATCTGTGCTTTATTTCCAATTTGAATTTGTCTGGCTTCACCTTCTAATCATTGGTTCTTGTTATGCCTTTCTCCACTAGACTAAACATCCCCTTTAATACCCAGTTTTTCCACCCGGTGAAGATACTTGTACATTGTAATCATCTCAAGCTTCTTTTTGATAAATTAAACAGATCAAGCTCTTTAAATCTCTCACTATAAGGCATTTTCTCCAGATATTGAATTGCTTTTATGACTCTTGAATGCACCCTTTCCCATTTTTCATTTTTTTTTAATGTGGACACCAGAACTGTACACATTAGTCCAGTATCAGGGTCACCAGCGACGTATACAGAGGCAAAATCACCTCCCTACTCCTAATCAGTAGTTCTCTGTTAATACATCCAAGGATTTCATTAGCCATGTTTGATGCAGTATCACACTGGGAGTTCATGTTGAATTCCTTATCCACACTGACCACTGCATCCTTCCCAGAGTCACAGCTTTTCAGGAGATAGTCACCCATTCTGGAGGTATGATCTACATTCCCTGTTCCTAGACATATAATTTTGCATTTGACTATGTTAAAATGAATTTTGTTTGAGTGGGCTCAGCTCATCAGATCATTCTGTCTGACTGCCCTGTCCTCATTGTTATTTACCAGTCTGTGTGTCAAGAGTGATGTGATATTTATTTCCAGATCCTTGACAAAAATGTTGAATGGTATCAGGTGTTCTGCATGGGGAAATCTTGGTGGATCAGTAAACTGCCTGGACCACTACTGGTAGCTGGACTATCGATTATCATACTTACTGCCAGAAACAGCCAAGTCAGCAGGCCTTTAGCCAGCCCATGCAGCAACCTTAGCGTAACTAAGCCAGGAAGGGAGTGGGTTTGAGCAATCACAAGAAGGGAGCTGTCATAAACATAAAGGGAAGGGTAAACACCTTTAAAATCCCTCCTGACCAGAGGAAAAACCCTTTCACCTGTAAAGGGTTAAGAAGCTAGGATAACCTCACAGGCACCTGACCAAAATGACCAATGAGGAGACAAGATATTTTTAAAGCTGGAGGGGGGAGAAACAAAGGCTCTCTCTGGCTGTGTGATGCTTTTGCCGGGAACAGAACAGGAATGGAGTCTTAGAACTTAGTAAGTAATTTAGTTAGATATCCATTAGATTCTGTTTTGTTTAAGTGGCTGCTAAAATAGCTGTGCTGAATGGAATGTATATTCCTGTTTTTGTGTTTTTTTGTAACTTAAGGTTTTGCCTAGAGGGATTCTCTGTGTTTTGAATCTGATTACCCTGTAAGGTATTTACCATCCTGATTTTACAGAGGTGATTCTTTTACTTTTTTTCTTCAATTAAAATTCTTCTTTTAAGAACCTGATTGCTTTTTCATTGTTCTTAAGATCCAAGGGTTTAGGTCTGTGTTCACCTATGCAAATTGGTGAGGATTTTTATCAAGCCTTCCCCAGGAAAGGGGGTGTAGGGTTTGGGGAGGATTTTGGGGGGAAAGACGTTTCCAAGCGGGCTCTTTCCCGGTTACATATCTGTTAGACACTTGGTGGTGGCAGCAATAAAGTCCAAGGGAAAAAGGTAAAATAGTTTGTACCTTGGGGAAGTTTTAACCTAAGCTGGTAAAAATAAGCTTAGGGGTTTTTCATGCAGGTTCTCACATCTGTACCCTAGAATTCAGAGTGGGGAAGGAAACTTGACAGGAGCCTTTTCCTGTATCCTTCCTAAGAAGATCTCGATTGAAATGGCTGAGAGATGTGTTTTTTAGAATTGTCCTCTGAGATGTGTTTCTCAGGACCCTCAAGCATGAGGACTTTGTAAAAATACATCTGTCTAACAGTCTGAGGAAACCTCTTGCTTAATCTTTGAAATTGCTTGCTTAACAAGTGTGGTTTTTTTGTTTTATTTTGTTTGACATGTTGTTGTCCATACTAATGATATATAAAGAGGGAGAAGTTTGGGTTAGTTGGATCACTTAATGGACACAGCTGAGGGTTCCCAATGACAAATGGAAGATGGGCCATTGGATGTCTGTCACTGTACCACTCAAAAACCGCTCCAGACTTCGGTAATTATTTGAGGGTGGGGGTGTTTTACTAACCTGTTGCAGATCATTATAAATGCTTGAGACTAAATAAAGTGTAGCTCTAAGTGAGAGCACTCTTGTATTGTACTATTTGTTGCAATCATCTATCTATAGGACAGCTGTGTCCCCATTTATTTAATTCCTGGCACCCCCTCTCCAAAGGTAAAAGTTACCAAGAGTTTTGGGTTCAGAGAACCCTGGATAACACTATTATTGATCCCTGCAGCACCCATTAGAAGCACTCCCATTTGATGTTTACTGAAGGACATAAATTTACACTATGTAGAGGTCAAGCACAGGAGTTTATTACGTACAGCGCTAACGGAGTGTCACCTTGCTTATTAGGCTCAGAGACACTGTTAATTAATTGATTACAATGGAATATATGGATTTTCCATGGGTGGAGGAAAGTGATGGGGTACGCAGTCCCACTTCCACAGATAGGTCTAGCAGCAAGATATGATAGCACAGTAGCCAATAGTCACAGATTACATAATGTCTCCGCCCTACAGAAGAAACAATCACAACAGAAACAGGGCTTCTTTGTTCTATTTGCAACTTTGAATAAGACACAAGTATTGCCCCGAACATCTGGCATTTTACTGACCAGGCATATCTTAGCAAAAGCAAGGTTATTTTTAGCTATTTTACTTTTTCTTAGCTATTGCTAGGCCTCTGACTTCTTGACCAAACGCTGGACTTTGGGCCTCTACACAAATCCATATATCAGTTTATTACATCAGCAATGGATTTTAACCCTTCAGTCCCTCCTCTTAACCCTAGGGTTCCCTAACCCACCAGGTCAAATATACCAATTTGAATGTACCCAGTCTATTTCGGAGTCACTGGTAAAGCACCAATACCATTAGGAATGTCAGGATAGACACTCCCCACATAACTTGACAAAATCGCACCCAGATCCATCCCCAGGGGACCTCCACTGCCTGGTTCCGTGCCTTCGAGTACTTCACATCAGCCTGGTCCACGGTTTCCCCTATCAGGATGTACCTCAGACAGCCTTCCCTAATATGCCTCTGGGCCTCGGCCACCAACTCCCTGATCTTCACCTGCAGGACCTGTAGACCCTCCTCTAGGTACTTACTGCCATAGTGCCATTCCGGATCCTATGTAAGGTTACCCATCATTGGCGGAGTACGGTGGAGCCACGTCCTGTCAACAGTCAGGGTTGCCCTTTGGGGAACCATCATGCACAGGGATGGATGCCTCGAGGGGCAGGGCTTTCTGTTTAGCTGAATGGAGTGGTTTGGGGCAGTCACACACTAGTAGGCACCATTTATCTGAACCAGCTCCGTGTGCGCCAGTTTCTCAGTGATAGCCACTTTGAACCTAGACAAATTTGTTAGAATATTATATGGGCACGTACACAATTTCCTTATCAGAGTGGGTACAACATTCACTAGGATACAATGCTCTCCCAGCGACCTCAGAGTATGCAACGCCTTCTATCTTAATAACATGACACCTCCTCCATACCGGCAGGGAGGTCACCATCCTGGCTCGCTGTAAATGAGGGATGCCCAGAGGTACTAAAAGGTTAAAGAATATACTGTGACCTATCCAAACTGGTCTTTGGACTCTCATTGATTCTGTTTCCCCACGGAGGGGTACTAGGGAGATAGGGTCCCACCACTTCCATAAGGGCTGGGTGGACCCAGTCATCAAGGAGATTGGTTACAATTCTCTGTGTGGTGATGGCCAAAGTTTGTCCTGCTCTTCAACAACTCTCCTTCAGTGCCTTTATTTTGGTACCATGTCAGTATAATTGGCATATTACTTGTGTCCTTCCCCATGCACCACAGGGACAGCAGGAGCCTCCCCGTGGTCACTCTGGTTGTCCTGTCACCCCTCATTTTCCCCATTGATGACTACTTTGAGATCTTCTTAATCCATTTTATTTGTGCTTTATTCATACTGTATAGTGACAATTATTAATAAGAGTATCACACCTTTTAAAAGTCTACATATATTATTACATCAACAGTTATGTTAATCAGCAAGCTTGTATTCTCCTTGAAGATATATTTTTAGTAAAACTAGGTTGACGAGCATTATATATATTCCTGTTCTTTAACTGGTTATTAACTGAATCCCATATAATCTTTTCCATTTTTTTACCTGGCACTGATGTGAGACTAAGCAGCCTATAGTTATTCAGATCATCCCACTTGCCCTTTGGAATATTGGCACATTAGCACTCTTCCAATTTCTTGAAGTTTTCCCAATATTCAAAGTTTCATTAAAAATAACATCCAGTAAGCCAGAGATCTCCTCAGCCAGCTCTTTTAGGACAATCAGATGCAGGTTATCTGGGCCTGCTGATTTGAAAATGTTTATCCTAGTACATGGTGTTTAACATCCTCCTTAGTTACTAACAGACTGGAAAGAACTTCATGATTTTCATGTGATACCAAAACATCATCCTGCTTCTAATCAAAAAGAGAACAGAAATATTTATTAAACACTTCTGCTTTTTTTTGCATTAGTAGTAACAATTTTACCATCTTGATCTAGTAATGAGCCTATGACATTGCTAGGATTTATTTTGTTCCTAGTATACTTAAAAAAACCCTCCTTATTGTCCTTCTGCTAGATATGGATTTTTCCCTGATGTCTTTATAGTCCCTTATCAATTTTCTACACTTCATAACGTATAAATTGCTATTTCCTGCTCCCACCCCCATTTTTATATATTCTGTTTTTGTTTTAATTGATGCCTTCACTTCGCCATTGGACCCGTATGAGTTTTTAGCCAAAGTTCTCATCTTTCGTCATTGTGACATTGTGGATTTTTTGGCCATCTAAATAAAGAACTCCCAATTTTCATTCACATTCTTTGGGCTATATCCCCCCCTCCCCAAATCAATTTCCCTCATAATTTCCCTCCAGTTTCAGGAAATTTTCTTAGCCTTTTTGAAGCACCACGTATATATACACATTACTGGTTGGGAGTGTCTTCTTCAGAAGGGGTGTATAGACCAGCCACTAAAGAGTTAATGAAGAGAACAAATCACTCTCCCAGCTGTATCTAAACTAGCTAGGAACAGTTGGGATAAAAAGCTGCACCCCAGAAGAGCAGGCTGTCTGCTACAGAGACTAAGAATTGCTGAGGATAAACTCTAAAATAGCAGACAGGGAAGAGGTGCGGCCAGAGCGATGCACTCCAAGGTAGAATGATCCAGGGAATGTTGCTATGCAGAAGATGCCTGCAAAGGCCATTGGTAAGAAGCAGCCCAGGGAGGCAGCAGGAGATCTGAACAAACAGTCCTTGATAGCCTAACACAGGGTCCTTGAGAAGAGATCCAGAGGGGAGGGTGGGCCTACATCCCCTACCACCATTCACAGGCAGAGAGTCTAGAATTCTTCCCCTCCACAAAGAAGGGGGCAGAAACAGTCAAAGCTCCAGCATCACTGTGGTAGTCTTAATACAAGACACTTGGACTATATTTGATTGCTCCCCGATGAATAATGGACAGAGAGATTGGGCCCCAGGGGTAGCAGTTGGAAGCTGATCACAGGATCCTTAGGACTTTGTCATGATACCCCTTACCACCTCAAAAGGGGAGGGACTCAAACAACCTAGCCAGAGGGCTGGAGTCATAAAGAGAGGCCAAGCCACAGGCCACATTTCTGAATGGATAAAAGTGAAACTGAGGCAAGACTGTTGTTACCAAATGCCTGACCACAGGGGGTGTATTCCAGGATGAGAAGCACCCGCTCTGTCTCTGTTTGTCATATTGAGTATAATCAGATCATGATCACTGGTCCCTAGGCAACCATCAACTTCTACTCCAGTGCTGAGTTCATCTTTCTCTGACATAATGAGGTCCAAAATAGTTACCTCCTGGTGGTTGCAATCTAAGTTTCCTGCAAGCTGTGTGGCCGTGCAGCACCCTATTTAACATTGCACAGGTGCTAAGGGAACCTTCCCAACATAGTGCAGCCCCCAACCTGCCACGGCCGGCCGGGGTGGCCCCAACTATGCCATGGCCCGGCCCCGGCTCCAAACCCGGGCAGCTTGGCTGGACCCAGCTGTGCCAGCCTGCCCAAACCCAGCCGGGGCAGTGCAGTAGAGCCTGGCCCCTTCCGCAGCCAGGGTGGCCCAGCCCACACCCAGGCAGCCTGGCCCAGACCTGTCACTTCTCTCTGAACTCAGCCCAACCTGCATCTGTCACGGCCGGGGCACCTCTCCCCAAACCCCGGCCCAGATCTGTGGGAGCTGGGGGAGGGGTGCCTATCTTGCTGCCCCAGCCACAGAGCTGCTGCAGAGGGGAGAGGTGCCTCTCCCCCCACAGCCCAGGTGCTGCTGCGGGGAGAGTCCTCTTGCCCTGCCATAGCCCTCGAGAACCCTCCTGCACCCCAAACCCCTCATCGCTGCCCCCACCCATACATACATACATCATATGTATGATGTCATACGTCACCTCCATATTGGTGCACATAAAAAAAATCATTCTGCACATGGGTAGGAAAAATTAGAGGGAACACTGGTTGCAATAATTTCTTTGTGGTAGAAAATCATACCTTTTAGAGACTCAAATGATGATTGCTACTGGCTGCATGAAACCTCCAGCATGTATCTCCCTAAATGAAGTCCCCCATAATAATGCAAATTATCTTTCCCCACATTACAGACAGGTGCTTAAGGAGTAATTGACCCTCTTCTCTAGTTTGATGTGGTGGTCTGTAACAGCCCCCTGTCAGTACCCTCCCTGGGCTTTGCTTTTCAGAGCTCCCAAGCATAAAAGCATTAGATGAATTAGTTTTCTGTCTCCTGTCACAACTTCCTATAGCAGACTTGTCTCTCTTAACAAACCAGCTCTGTTCTCTAGCTGCACGGAGTTTTAGGCCACAAAGACCTTTTTAAATTCTCTCCTATTTAGCTAAGTAAGCACTCAACCCTTTTGTTAATAATAGAAGTACTAAGTATATGCAGTATGACCATGTTTAATACTCATGAATCCAATACCCATGAGTAAGAATTATGAGCCTGATATATTTCAGAGTAACAGCCGTGTTAGTCTGTATTCGCAAAAAGAAAAGGAGTACTTGTGGCACCTTAGAGACTAACCAATTTATTTGAGCATGAGCTTTCGTGAGCTACAGCTACTTGCATCCGATGAAGTGAGCTGTAGCTCACAAAAGTTTATGCTCAAATAAATTGGTTAGTCTCTAAGGTGCCACAAGTACTTCTTTTCTTTTTGCAAGCCTGATATAGAACAATTAAGTGAGATCTCCTGGAATGGGGTTAATTGTGGGAGGCCACACCCTGATGGCTTATTATGAGTCTGCTACCGAGGTCATAGCATCCCATCTGAACAGTTATCAGCTTATGATGTATTTTAGTGGGAGTCCTGCATCATTTCCATGGACAAGCAGTCACAGATGCTGCTTTCTGTGGGATTAGTAATGCCCACTGTACATCAGTTCCCTTAGAAACCTGTGTGAAATTTGTCTAAATTAAATTCTCACATTTATTACTGTGTTACCATGGCAATCCTCAGGTATCTCTGAAACTGATTGCATCATTCAAGTGAACTTGGTCACCTTATCCTAAATTGCTAAGTTTAAAGGCTAGAAGTTCACCATCTGACAATGTAGTTTTAAAGCTTTTAACGAGCAGGAAAATCTACATCATGTACAGCAGTGAGAAATATTAGAGGCTAAAAAATCTTGGCCATTTCCTTTCGCAAGAACCTTTGTTGATCCATCCCTCCATTGCCCCAGACTCACTGACTTTGAAATAAAAATTGCAACCCAAAAGTATTATTTTAAAATCAAAATTCTCTTGAATAAACTAGATAAAACAGATCCGATGTATTACAACATGTTGTTGGTGCACTGTCCCAAATTATTAGCTATTAAGGAAATGATTACAAGTTCTCTTTTCCTGTGTGTTACTCTGCAGCACCTATTTAAATATCATTCGATCACTGTTTCCCTGCCTTACCACAATGTCTTTTTTGATGTTACCAATGTAGATTGATGTTCACAAAGGCCAGGGTCCCTTTATTATACTTAATCATGGAACTCCCCCTAGTTTCAGTGGGAGTAGGAATGGACCTATGTTTATTAGGTGTTTCTTCTTACCCAATACTAACTAGTTATTACTACATAGAAATGCATATTAGGTTTTCCCCACACTTTGTATTATGCTCATCTCAAAGTAGAGCTGGGAGAGCTCAAAAAATCTGTCTCATGAAAAGCAAACATCCCTTAAAGAAATGTAATGTAAAGGGTTTTGTAATTACTACACTGCATTATAAATATCCATTGTCCAGGTCCGACAGCCTTTACTCATAAGAACAGCCATACTGGCTCAGACTAAAGGTCAATCTAGCCCAGTATCCTGTCTTCTGACAGTGGCCAATGCCAGGTGGCCCAGAGGGAATGAACAGAAGAGGTAATCATCAAGCGATCCAGCCTCTGTCGCCCATTCCCAGCTTCTGGCAAACAGAGGCCAGGGATACCATCCCTGCCCATCCTGGCTAATAGCCATTGATGGACCGATCCTCCATGAATTTACCTAGTTCTTTTTTTGAACCCTGTTCTAGTCTTGGCCTTCACAACATCCTCTGGTAAAGAGTTCCACAGGTTGACTGTGTGTTGTGTGAAGAAAGACTTCCTTGTGTTTGTTTTAAACCTGCTGCCTGGTGACCCCTAGTTCTTGTGTTATGAGAAGGAGTAAATAACACTTCCCTATTTACTTTCTCTACACCAATCATATCCCCCCATAGTCGTCTCTTTTTCCAAGATGAAAAGTCCCAATCTTATTAATCTCTCCTCATACAGAGTAGTAGTTACTATGGCTGGTCAAAAAAGTTTGAATGAAATATTTTCACATCAAAAATGGGATTTCATCAAAAGCAAAGTTTTCTGAAGGAAGCAATCAATTCTGTAGTAACTAAGGGGGGCAATTCACAAGAGGCACGAAGATGGAGTATGGCAGCATCTAAGTTTTCCATGCCCTGTTGCCCAGGGGAATTCGTAGCCCCAAGCTAGGTGGCCAGGCTCCCTATACAATGCCTGGACAGAGTTAGATGCCTAAGAATGGGATTCACAAAAGCCAAAATGCTGATCAGGGAGCCACCTAAATTTAGAAAATGCCAAGGAGAGGGGTGTGGCCTAAACCCCGCCTTTCAAAAATATTTAAGCACTTAATTCTGGGCTGAAGGGAGACACCGTCCTCCACTTGGGAGTCACACGTGGGAACCCACTCCCAGAGTTAGGCACGTAAGCCAGGTGATCTCTTTTTTTTTTCCAAGAGAAACAGAGGAAGGAGGACCCTGACCTCCCCCATTTTAACCTTTAGCCTGGTAGTTGGAGAACTCATCCAGGATGTGGGAGACCTGGGTTCAGTTTCCTCCTCAGCCTGATGTGGTTCTCCCTCACTTCCTAGGTGAGTGCTCTAACCACTAAGCTATAGGGTTTTCTGAGGTGGTCCTCTCTTAATCTCTCCTGCTGAAGCTGTTCCACTTCGTACAAAATATTTAAATAGTTATTGGACCACTGACAAAGAAACTTACTCTATAGCTCATTTGTGTGAGTAGGACACCCTCCTAGAAGGGGGGAGACCCTGTTCAAATCCCTGATCCATCTACGAGTCAGGGTAAGATAGGAGAGGGAAACTTTATAAATCCCCCTAGGGTTTAGGCATGAGTATTAGGAAAATTGGGAGTATTGGATATAAGGAAAAACTTTTTCACTAGGAGGGTGGTGAAACACTGGAATGGGTTACCTAGGGAGGTTGTGGAATCTCCTTCCTTAGAGGCTTTTAAGGTCAGGCTTGACAAAGCTCTGGCTGGGATGATATAGTTGGGGATTGTTCCTGCTTTGAACAGGGGGTTGGACTAGATGACCTCATGAGGTCCCTTCCAACCCTGATATTCTATGATTCCATGAGTTAAGGTGCTAATCTGTTCACTTGTGTTGGGACTGAGGTGACTGTGGGCATGATCACCAGCAGAAACTTTCGGGGACTTTACCAATAAAAACTTAGATGCCTAGGGACTTTAGGTACCTATACAATTAGGTGGCAGGTGATATGGGGTTTTGAGAATATAAATCTTGGACTCAGGTACCTACCATGGCAGTTAGGCATCTAAATCCCCCTTGTGAGTCTCACACTAAATGTTTTGTTTCAAGTTGGGTCAACATTAATCTCCACCTGCCCTATTATGGTATCTCATGGAAGTCCCAGGTTCCTCACACCCACATTCTTCCCTGCAGGCCCCGTTGCCTAGCCAGACTATATCTCCCATTGTGTGCATGATGTGATGGTACAGCCAAAAGGAGGCACTGTGGTGCATCATGGGAGATGTAGTCCTGGCTGGGGAGAAGAATCCATGGAAGAGGGAAAGGACATGAGGGATCTGAAACTGCAAATCCTATGAGTTGCTCTGGTGGCTCAGGTGGACAGAAAGATTCCAAAAAGAAGTGCTTCAGTTTGTGAATATCAGAAAGTTTCATTTCAACTAAAAAAGGTTGAAATGAAGTGGTTAGACATTTCTAAAAATCACACTTTACAGATATTTTTGTTCTGTGAAAAGTTCTGATTTTTTTAATTGTGTCCAGATTCAAGGTGTGAAGCAATTTCCATTTTTTTATTAGGTCTAAGCAAACAGCCCCATTGACTCCTCCTGGGCAAGCTCTGCTCATTGTAAGGGCAGCAGAAACAGGTCCTAATTTCTGTGCCTGAAATGTAATGAAATGAAAGAATAGTCGACAAAGAGGCAGTTGCTACTTTAGCAGCCTCCTGACCTAGACAAACATATACAGATTTCTTTACAACTATTTCATAATCAAAGAATCACTATTCCTCCCACTCTCAACTAGGAGAAGGGAGAGAGGTGCAGCTCAGTAATATCTCCAGTACCACCACCCAACTAAGAAACGGAAATTTAAAGATAAATAAAGCAAAACACATTTCAAAATAGGAAACAAAAACATTTACATGTCAAAAGAACCATTAATCAGACAACCAAAAGCCTTTGTTTGTGGTAGCTTTGCAATTCATCTGCAAAAGAGACTTCCAAAAATTTACTGTTGTACATGAGTCTTTCAAGACATATTTTTAGAGCACCCTGATACACAGATATCAAAACAAGTATAACCTTGTCCAGAAGAATAGATTTTCCCACTTATTTTTAAAACATCACTCCTTTGCAAAGCTGCTTATTGACTTAGCTTTACAAAATACAATAACAATATTTTTAGGTACATACAAATGCAGTGGCACTAAAGATTGTCACATGCATGCACATGTATATACACATTCTTTTCTGAGAAATTAGTCTAAGGTGACCAATCTACTATATATATAAATTTTAGCCATATTTTAAAAACAAGCCTAGAGGTACTGGATACGGTCCTGAATCCAGGACTCAGAACATCAACAAAGCTGAGCAAACGTGGAAACAATGTGTGAAATATTCATTTCAATTTGAAAATGAATCTCTATTTGACTTTGTTCATGATCCTTCATGTTTGCTTCCTGCAAACATTGGAGCAGTCGAGCTTTATGAGCAATAACCCTCCAACACAGCAGATCCTAAATGAACTTGCTGGAAGAGAATTTCAGCCTGTATATCTGATTGTAATATTTGAGAAGAACACTGTATTTGTTAAAGAAATCAGTCAGGGACAGAAACAATACCATGGATGTTAGGAGACTAAATCAACACATCGTAGATTTCCAGCTTTGAAGATCAGTTATCTGAAACAAGCTGTCTAGAGTTATACAATCTATACTGGGGAAAGAATGATGGAGTTTGCAAATAATTTCAAATAACTAATCAGCTGAATAACAACCTTCTGCTAACAGAAAAAGGTAAAATTTAACAAAGTATTATTGGCTTAATGCTAATTACAGATATGTTTTTAGTCTTTTGAACTATCACCATATTCTATATCAAATCTTTATAATTATGTTGCCAATACATCACTGTTTTCAAAACTTTGGCTCAAGACTGTCACCTGTAGGTAGACTTAACCACAAATTCTTGCTAAATTGTGAAGTAGCTTTCTCTTTTGTCTTCCTCTTTTATTTTATATGCTTTATGCTAAATACATTTGTAATAGAGATACAGCTGATCATGCTAAGATATTTGATACCACATCCTAAGGCATAATGTTATTTACTAGATAAAATCTAAAAGCTGTTATGATTTAAGAAACTAGGGGTATGTCTACACTACGGAATAAGGTTGAATTTATAGAAGTCGTTTTTTTAGAAATCGGTTTTATATATTCGAGTGTGTGTGTCCCCACAGAAAATGCTTTAAGTGCATTAAGTGCATTAACTCGGCAGAGTGCTTCCACAGTACCGAGGCTAGAGTCGACTTCCGGAGCGTTGCACTGTGGGTAGCTATCCCACAGTTCCCGCAGTCTCCACTGCCCATTGGAATTCTGGGTTGAGATCCCAATGCCTGATGGGGCTAAAACATTGTCGCGGGTGGTTCTGCGTACATATCGTCA
Organism: Lepidochelys kempii; assembly: GCF_965140285.1. NCBI lineage: Eukaryota > Metazoa > Chordata > Testudines > Cheloniidae > Lepidochelys > Lepidochelys kempii. Next base: position 246,252,764 of record NC_136381.1, on the reverse strand, counting down.
GGCCTCCGTTCCCTCCCTCCCTCCGTGAAAGCAAGGGCAGACAATCGTTTCGCGCCTTTTTTCCTGAGTTACCTGTGCAGACGCCATACCACGGCAAGCATGGAGCCCGCTCAGGTAACCGTCACCCTATGTCTCCTGGGTGCTGGCAGACGCGGTACGGCATTGCTACACAGTAGCAGCAACCCCTTGCCTTGTGGCAGCAGACGGTACAGTACGACTGGTAGCCGTCATCGTCATGTCCGAGGTGCTCCTGGCCACATTGGCTGGGAGCGCCTGGGCAGACATGGGCGCAGGAACTAAATTTGGAGTGACTTGACCAGGTCATTCTCTTTAGTCCTTCAGTCAGTCCTTTTGAACCGTCTTATGGTGAGCAGGCAGGCGATACGGATTGCTAGCAGTCGTACTGTACCATCTTCTGCCGGGCAGGCAAGAGATGAGGATGGCTAGCAGTCATACTGTACCATCTTCTGCTGAGCAACCATGAGATGTGGATGGCATGCAGTCCTTCTGCACCGTCTGCTGCCAGCCAAAGATGTAAAAGATAGATGGAGTGGATCAAAACAAGAAATAGACCAGATTTGTTCTGTATTCATTTGCTTCCCCCACTCCCCCGTCTAGGGGACTCATTCCTCTAGGTCACACTGCAGTCACTCACAGAGAAGGTGCAGCGAGGTAAATCTAGCCATGTATCAGTCAGAGGCCAGGCTAACCTCCTTGTTCCAATAAGAACAATAACTTAGGTGCACCATTTCTTATTGGAACCCTCCGTGAAGTCCTGCCTGAAATACTCCTTGATGTAAAGACACCCCCTTTGTTGATTTTAGCTCCCTGAAGCCAACCCTGTAAGCCGTGTTGTCAGTCGCCCCTCCCTCCGTCAGATCAACAGCAGACAATCGTTCCGCGCCTTTTTTCTGGGCGGACGCCATACCAAGGCAAGCATGGAGGCCGCTCAGCTCACTTTGGCAATTAGGAGCACATTAAACACCACACACATTATCCAGCAGTATATGCAGCACCAGAACCTGGCAAAGCGATACCGGGCGAGGAGGCGACGTCAGCGCGGTCACGTGAGTGATCAGGACATGGACACAGATTTCTCCGAAAGCATGGGCCCTGCCAATGCATGCATCATGGTGCTAATGGGGCAGGTTCATGCTGTGGAACGCCGATTCTGGGCTCGGGAAACAAGCACAGACTGGTGGGACCGCATAGTGTTGCAGGTCTGGGACGATTCCCAGTGGCTGCGAAACTTTCGCATGCGTAAGGGCACTTTCATGGAACTTTGTGACTTGCTTTCCCCTGCCCTGAGGCGCATGAATACCAAGATGAGAGCAGCCCTCACAGTTGAGAAGCGAGTGGCGATAGCTCTGTGGAAGCTTGCAACGCCAGAGAGCTACCGGTCAGTTGGGAATCAATTTGGAGTGGGCAAATCTACTGTTGGGGCTGCTGTGATGCAAGTAGCCCATGCAATCACTAACCTTCTGCTAACAAGTGTAGCGACTCTGGGAAATGTGCAGGTCATAGTGGAGGGCTTTGCTGCAATAGGGTTCCCTAACTGTGGTGGGGCCATAGACGGAACCCACATCCCTATCTTGGCACCGGAGCACCAAGCCGCCAAGTACATAAACCGCAAGGGGTACTTTTCGATAGTGCTGCAAGCTCTGGTGGATCACAAGGGACGTTTCACCAACATCAACGTTCATCACACAAATAGGGGGATGACTACCAAGGTAGCCCAGGAGGGATGGTGGAGGAGGGAAGGAAAATGCCACACAGCACTTTAAAAGTTTACAACTTTAAAATTTATTGAATGACAGCCTTCTTTTTTTGGGGCAATCCTCTGTGGTGGAGTGGCTGGTTGGCCAGAGGCCCCCGCACCGAGTTCTTGGGCATCTGGGTGTGGAGGCTATGGAACTTGGGGAGGAGGGCAGTTGGTTACAGAGGGCCTGCAGTGGCCGTCTGTGCTCCAGCTGCCTTTGCTGCAGCTCAACCATACACTGGAGCATACTGGTTTGGTCCTCCAGCAGCCTCAGCATTGAATCCTGCCTCCTCTCATCACGCTGCCGCCACATTTGAGCTTCAGCCCTGTCTTCAGCCCGCCACTTACTCTCTTCAGCCCACCACCTCTCCTCCCGGTCATTTTGTGCTTTCCTGCACTCTGACATTATTTGCCTCCACGCATTCATCTGTTCTCTGTCTGTGTGGAAGGACAGCATGAGCTCGGAGAACATTTCATTGCGAGTGCATTTTTTTTTCTTTCTAAGCTTCACTAGCCTCTGGGAAGGAGAAGATCCTGTGATCATTGAAACACATGCAGCTGGTGGAGAGAAAAAAAGGGACAGCGGTATTTAAAAAGACACATTTTATAAAACAGTGGCTACACTCTCTTTCAGGGTAAACCTTGCTGTTAACATTACATACATAGCACATGTGCTTTCGTTACAAGGTCGCATTTTGCCTCCCCCACCGCGTGACTACCCCCTCAACCTTCCCCCCTCCCTGTGGCTAACAGCGGGGAACATTTCTATTTAGCCACAGGCAAACAGCCCAGCAGGAATGGGCTCCTCTGAGTGTCCCCTGAAGAAAAGCACTCTATTTCAACCAGGTGACCATGAATTATATCTCCTCTCCTGAGGATAACACAGAGAGATAAAGAACGGATGTTGTTTGAACGCCAGCAAACATACACTGCAATGCTTTATTGTACAATGATTCCCGAGTACGTGTTACTGGCCTGGAGTGGTAAAGTGTCCTACCATGAAGGACGCAATAAGGCTGCCCTCCCCAGAAACCTTTTGCAAAGGCTTTGGGAGTACATCCTGGAGAACCGCGAATGCCAGGGCAAAGTAATCCTTTCACATGCTTGCTTTTAAACCATGTATAGTATTTTAAAAGGTACACTCACCAGAGGTCCCTTCTCCGCCTGCTGGGTCCAGGAGGCAGCCTTGGGTGGGTTCGGGGGCTACTGGCTCCAGTTCCAGGGTGAGAAACAGTTCCTGGCTGTAGGGAAAACCGGTTTCTCCGCTTGCTTGCTGTGAGCTATCTTCTTCATCCCCAAAACCTGCTTCCGTATTGCCTCCATCTCCATTGAAGGAGTCAAACAACACGCCTGGGGTAGTGGTGGCTGAACCCCCTAAAATGGCATGCAGCTCATCATAGAAGCGGCATGTTTGGGGCTCTGACCCGGAGCGGCCGTTCGCCTCTCTGGTTTTCTGGTAGGCTTGCCTCAGCTCCTTCAGTTTCACGCGGCACTGCTTCGGGTCCCTGTTATGGCCTCTGTCCTTCATGCCCTGGGAGATTTTGACAAAGGTTTTGGCATTTTGAAATCTGGAACGGAGTTCTGATAGCACGGATTCCTCTCCCCAAACAGCGATCAGATCCCGTACCTGCCGTTCGGTCCATGCTGGAGCTCTTTTGCGATTCTGGGACTCCATCATGGTCACCTGTGCTGATGAGCTCTGCATGGTCACCTGCAGCTTGCCACGCTGGCCAAACAGGAAATGAGATTCAAAAGTTCGTGGTTCTTTTCCTGTCTATCTGGCCAGTGCATCTGAGTTGAGAGTGCTGTCCAGAGCGGTCACAATGGAACACTCTGGGATAGCTCCCGGAGGCCAATACCGTCGAATTGTGTCCACAGTACCCCAAATTCGAGCTGGCAAGGCCGATTTAAGCGCTAATCCACTTGTCAGGGGTGGAGTAAGGAAATCAATTTTAAGAGCCCTTTAAGTCGAAATAAAGGGCTTCATCGTGTGGACGGGTGCAGGTTTACATCGATTTAATGCTGCTAAATTCGACCTAAAGTCCTAGTGTAGACCAGGGCTAGATCAGAAAATTAAAGCTATCTAAAGGCATTGTGTAATAAAACCTTTCAGTTTGAGAAAGTTTTGTTGCCGAGGTAACCTGACTACAAATTACACCTCTACCCCGATATAATGTGGTCCTCGGGAGCCAAAAAATCTTACCGCGTTATAGGTGAAACCACATTATATCAAATTTGCTTTGGCTTCAAGCATTTCCGTTATTAATAGTCACTTCCTGCCCCCTGACTGACCCCTCAGAATCCCCGACCCATCCACCCCCCCTGCTCCCTGTCCCCTGACCGCCCCCCAAGACTCTCTGCCCCTTATCCAACCCCTCGGCCCCATCCCGGCACCCTTAACACGCCGTTCAGAGCAGCGTGTTGGTGCAAATAGTTGAGACCATGCAGTCTATTTTACATAGAAATATGATCATATATATATATCTTTAACAAAGGTATATCTAAAAAGGTATTTATATTGCATTAAAGAAGTTGAGACAGTCAAACAGTATATTGAGAAGCCAATGTGAAATATAAGCATTTAAGGTGAACCATGATATAAAGTCATAAGGCCTGTGTGACTGGAAGTTGCACAGAGTTTCCCATATGAAGGGATCCTATTCATCTTATCACTGAAGTGAGGGTATAATCAAGCACTGGTACAAAGGTGGTTACAATTGTTGTGTATTATTTCATTAATCATGTAGCCTATGGCAGATGAACCAAATAAATGAACCAAAGGACTAGTAAACAAAGCCTAGTGCTATTTGTAATAGGAAACTATGCATCCCTACAGCAAAAGTTGCTGTGAAGAACCCTTAATTTTTCAGAGTTCAGTGTAAAAATCACACAGATTTTGTGGTCAAGAGAGTTGACAGCTTTTTTGGCTTGTAAGCAGAGGTGAAAATGGGCTGGTACAGGCCAGTATGGCGTACAGGAAAGAAGTGGCTGCCGGTACGGGCCTGTACGCAGCCGACGTTTAAGTGCTGCCGGGCTGGGGGCAAAAGGGGCAGCTGCCCAGCAATATAAAAGGGCCCAGGGCTCCCAGCCACTCCCATTGCTATCATGGGAGCAGCCAGAGACCTGGGCCCTTTAAATCAATCGCTGGAGTCTGGGCGGTGCAGGCCAGGCAACACAGAAGGGCTGGCTGGGGGAGGCTGACCCCCAGCCCCACCCCTTCTGTCCAAGGCCCTGCCTGTTCTGGGGACCCGAGAGCCGCTCCCGCGTACTGGTAAGTCTTTTTTTACTTTCACCCTTGCTTGTAAGTCAAAGATTTTACCACTATTAGAACTGGGGAAGAGATGGCCAGCCCTCTGTGGAGATAGAGGTGGTTAGGGACTATTTAGAAAAGCTGGACATGCACAAGTCCATGGGGCCGGACAAGTTGCATCCGAGAGTGCTGAAGGAATTGGCGGCTGTGATTGCAGAGCCATTGGCCATTATCTTTGAAAACTCGTGGCGAACCGGGGAAGTCCCGGATGACTGGAAAAAGGCTAATGTAGTGCCAATCTTTAAAAAAGGGAAGAAGGAGAAGATCCTGGGAACTACAGGCCAGTCAGCCTCACCTCAGTCCCTGGAAAAATCATGGAGCAGGTCCTCAAAGAATCAATCCTGAAGCACTTGCATGAGAGGAAAGTGATCAGGAACAGCCAGCATGGATTCACCAAGGGAAGGTCATGCCTGACTAATCTAATCGCCTTTTATGATGAGATTACTGGTTCTGTGGATGAAGGGAAAGCAGTGGATGTATTGTTTCTTGACTTTAGCAAAGCTTTTGACACGGTCTCCCACAGTATTCTTGTCAGCAAGTTAAGGAAGTATGGGCTGGATGAATGCACTATAAGGTGGGTAGAAAGCTGGCTAGATTGTCGGGCTCAACGGGTAGTGATCAATGGCTCCATGTCTAGTTGGCAGCCGGTATCAAGTGGAGTGCCCCAAGGGTCGGTCCTGGGGCCGGTTTTGTTCAATATCTTCATAAATGATCTGGAGGATGGTGTGGATTGCACTCTCAGCAAATTTGCGGATGATACTAAACTGGGAGGAGTGGTAGATATGCTGGAGGGGAGGGATAGGATACAGAAGGACCTAGACAAATTGGAGGATTGGGCCAAAAGAAATCTGATGAGGTTCAACAAGGACAAGTGCAGGGTTCTGCACTTAGGACGGAAGAACCCAATGCACAGCTACAGACTAGGGACCGAATGGCTAGGCAGCAGTTCTGCGGAAAAGGACCTAGGGGTGACAGTGGACGAGAAGCTGGATATGAGTCAGCAGTGTGCCCTTGTTGCCAAGAAGGCCAATGGCATTTTGGGATGTATAAGTAGGGGCATAGCGAGCAGATCGAGGGACGTGATCGTTCCCCTCTATTCGACATTGGTGAGGCCTCATCTGGAGTACTGTGTCCAGTTTTGGGCCCCACACTACAAGAAGGATGTGGACAAATTGGAGAGAGTCCAGCGAAGGGCAACAAAAATGATTAGGGGTCTGGAACACATGACTTATGAGGAGAGGCTGAGGGAGCTGGGATTGTTTAGCCTGCAGAAGAGAAGAATGAGGGGGGATTTGATAGCTGCTTTCAACTACCTGAAAGGTGGTTCCAAAGAGGATGGCTCTAGACTGTTCTCAATGGTAGCAGATGACAGAACGAGGAGTAATGGTCTCAAGTTGCAGTGGGGGAGGTTTAGATTGGATATTAGGAAAAACTTTTTCACTAAGAGGGTGGTGAAATACTGGAATGCGTTACCTAGGGAGGTGGTAGAATCTCCTTCCTTAGAGGTTTTTAAGGTCAGGCTTGACAAAGCCCTGGCTGGGATGATTTAACTGGGAATTGGTCCTGCTTTGAGCAGGGGGTTGGACTAGATGACCTTCTGGGGTCCCTTCCAACCCTGATATTCTATGATTCTATGATTTTTGTTTAAAGTGACACGAGCTTACAGAACTTGTGAAATTAGAATACCTTCAACATTTTGCCTGCATATTTTATTTTGGGTTGAATGTGTGATATGCACATATGACTAGGTGGCAAAACTTGGTGCTGAATATAACAGGGGCTACGTAATTTTGAACTGAATTTAAATTAATTGTTAATTTATTTGTCTAAATTTCCAAATTCCATTTAGAATTGTTTCATCTATGTGAGCAGTCTCATAATTCCATTTACATATAAACTTGATTGGAAGTAAATAAGGACTATACTTAAGGATCCATAGTTCCATGCTGATTCCAAAATCACCTGCCCACACTAATATAGAAATGGGATAAAAGTTTGCCTTTTTAAGAAGATTGTGATAAGATTTTGAATTAATTGAACTAATTTATTGCCTCTTAAACTGTAACATCCCATATTAAGTTCAATTTTTTACATTGTAAACGCTATCATCTAATCATCTTTATTTCACTTTCTATAATTTCTTGTTTGTTTTAAAATATATTTTGGCCCCTAAAACTCATACATTTATGATAATTCTTTAACTAAGGAAAACCGATCCAAAGAACAGTGAGAAATCTAGTTAATTTCATTTAGGTTATAAAACACATATTGGTTAACTTTCTCATAACACAGATAATAGGATATTTAAAAGCAAAATACTGTTGCTTAAAATTCACTTTTCTGGAACCCCATAGTAGAATAAAAATAGGGTGAGAAGGATTCTATTTTCGATAAATGAAGAAGACCCGTTGCTAAGTTAATTGCTGAGCCAATCTGTGCAAAGTAGGCACAAGCCAATATCGCTCTATTAATTTAATTTATCTGACCCAATATATGTCATGGAATTCTGTTCAGGTGTTAATTTTGCGGACCGGAATTTTAAGATGAGCTAATGAGAAGGCTGTGATCTTCTGATGATTTGGTGACAGGAATACAGAGTAATAGAGGTCACTGGTAACCAGCTGAACTCTGCTAACAAAATGACAGAACAAAGATAAAACCTCGGTGTTGATGTACCCACTTAACTGGTTGGAAATAATGGTGTAGATGATGTCAAGGCATTATTTTAAATATCAAGTGGGCTCTGCAATCTGTGAGAGGCAGGAAGGTCAAAAGAGGCAGAAAAAAATCCCCATTCTTGTTGTTTTAACAGAAGATCATGTGAAAATTTTGCAGAAAAACACCTTAAGCAAAAGTAGGACACCTGGCTGGATTTGGATTCAGTTTAGTATGGCGATATCTTGTATTACCTTAACAGATACAGTGGTCATGCTTCAAGTTTATTCTGTTTACAAAGATTACTCTGGTGTGAGATGTTTCCTGTATTCGAATGGGGAATGCAACTGGAATCTGTAACTTTTTACGTGCGACCACTGTGCCATGAAACATCCAAGTTTCTCTCTTGCATTTCAGCTCTGTTTGAATTCAACAAACCTAGAGCTAGATTGTTGCAGCGGATGCTCAGACTGGGACTCCAGACACGGAGAAGATTCAGGAGATATATATATATATAAAGGAAGATACTTTCCTGACACTGACCAGTGACAGCAAGTGGATGGGGAGGGGTTGGACTGAGGAGTAGTGTAGGAGGAGCCATGGCCACTACTCACCAGCTGTGGTGTTTAGATGTTGCTTGTAATTATTAGAATTGGGAGCACTGGCTGTTGGGAGTCTGACAGGACAGGAAACAGGAAGGAGCAGGGAGGAGTTGAAGAGGCTGAGGGAGAGCTACTGAGGGTGAAGCAGCAGCTTGGAAAAGAGGTTTCCACTTTAAAAAATAAAGTCCTGTTGAAGTTTGTTAGTATCTTGCCTGGCTACTACAACACCAGCTCAGGGAGGAGTATAGATGATGAAACTTACTTACTTCCCAGAGCAAGGAGGGAGCAGAGGAGGAATAGTAATTGAGTCATAGTTCATCCTCTGGGTGATCTGGGGACACTCGAGCTATATGATAATTCAGGGCAGGCCATAAAGTTCCAATCTGCTCCACAGAAATTGAATCTGAGTGTCACATATTGGCTGATTCACATGTAGGAAAAATATCAGTCTAAACACAGGCCCAAATTCTGCCCTCAGTTACTCCCATGCAAATCCATTGTATTCACTGAGGTTGCATGGGTGTCAGGAAGGCCAGAATATGGCCATGGAATTCTAGTCCTGAAAGGGAAAATGGGGGCAGAGACCAAGAGAGAGCAGCACTGGCAGCATGACTTCAGAAACACAAAACCACATAAAATAGCTGCTGAAAATCCATTTCCAAATTGAACCAGCCCACAAAGAGCCACATCTAACATACTGTCTGTGACCCACACTTAGTGAGTGTGGACCCATAGTAATAGGAACTACCAGTAACTGGGCAGTCAGCAACACCAGGCATTCCTTTTGGCTCATTTCAAAGCTGGATGTATGAACCCAACCACATTTATATCCTCAAGTCAAACGTGTACCACAGCTACATTCATATCCTCACATATATTTTCAAAAACAACCCCCTCTCCCAATTCATATGCACAAGGTTTCTAAAATAAAAACCAAACAACTATGATGATCCACATTTCCTAAGTTTTTGAAAAATCTATCAATCATCATTTTAGAGGAATACCACCTTCTCTCTTCTGGCTGTGAGGGTGTCACATTACTTTAGCAAAATGTTGAACAGCATGCCTGTTCACTGTTTGTGGCAAAGTCTATCAATTTCAGCATCTAAGCAGAACTCCTGGTCATGCTATCCAAGATCCTTTAGAGTATGTCTACACTGCAATGTAAGCCCAGGGTTAGTGGGACTTGAGTCAGCTGACCCATGTTTGGTAACCCTGGCTTGAGCATCTACATTGTATTTCAACCCTATGTTAAGACTTTCCTAATCTATGCTCAAACCTAGGGCTCTGATGTCCATGCTGCCATATGCAGACCCGAGACAAAGTAACCATATCCCAGCGTCCTTAGCACCCCGCCACCCTGAAATGTGGCCACTCTAGCCCTCGCACTTTGGTAAAACTTTACTGCCTGCCCTGCACATTACCAGGAAGAAGTTTGCTTTGCAAAAGGCTTGATCCGTTCACTCTTCATAGCAAACCCAGGAGGCTCTCTGACAGTGTGCTTGCAGATCAATGGTCATAAGAGAACAGGTTAACTCTGACCCGAGCTGCTGCCATTTTCAAAGCTGGGGCAGCTTCCGTTTTCAATAGATTGCAGATTGTTGGGATACAGAGGACTAAGGAACTTGTTCCATGGAATTGTGGGATATTTCTAGCTGATCTCAGGACCTGAGTCAAGCAGGGCTGTGCCTACTCTACAAAGCAATAGGGCTTAGACCCTGGATCCTGGTTTAACTCGAGCTAAGACCTTCAAGACCTGCAGGGTCCTGGGTCTGAGCCCTAGGTTACTGCAATTGCAGTGTACAAGAAAGGGAGGATGAGGCTTGATCCCGGGCTCAAGCAAAGGCTTACTTTACAGAGTAGACATACCCTTATAGTGCAGACTAAAAGGAGCTTGCTTCTTCAGATCAACCTTGGACAGACCAACTTGCGGTGACTTTACGTAAAATGGCTACTATTTTATTAAAGATATAATTAATGGACATAATGTTTCCTTCTGCATTCTGGATTGTACCAGAGAGTAGAAGTATGGTGTCCATTATTATTATTGGATCTGGGTCAATAACAGATTTTTAGTTTGTTAGCAACCTTGAAGAGTGGAAAAATAATTTGTTTCAAGTTGGGCCAACAATAAATTTGTAAAAAAAATTTAAAAATTCAGTGAATCGAAAAACTAAACAAACATTTTGTTTACCTTGAGTATCTTTAAATGTTTTTGTATCTATGAAAATAAAATTAAAGGATATTCCTTAGTGAAAAGTTGTTTCAAACTGAAAAAAAAATACCATCTAAAATATGTTAAAATAAAAGTTTTGGTGTTTTTTTTTCCAGAATTTGTTTAGGATATTTCCCCCCAAAACAACGTAGTGAAATCTACCTGAATTCTCAAAATGTTTCACTGTTGCTGAATCTGGATTTTTCACTAAAAAATTATTTGTTTCACTTTAGCACCTAGAAGGCCCCGTCCTGGGCCAGGACACCATTTTTCTAGCTACTGTAGAAACAGAGAACAAAAAGACTGTTCTTTTTGTTCTCAAGCCTAGGGTAACCTTTCACTCTTGAGGATTCCTTTACAAAAGGGGTAAAAAATTAGGTCCTTTTTCCAAATGGTAGGACAGCTACATGCCACATTTCCAAAAATACACATCCACTGGTGACATGCAGTTCTCCCTCTTATTCACATATCAGCTTGTATAACAGGATCACAGGCTTCATTTTTGCTTCCATTTGCAATAATTGTTCCTGACCGATAAGCCACCTACAGTTGATGTGCAGCCTGTTGCTAATGAGATATTGTGGGGCACGGAGCCAAATGCTTTTATATACGGTATTTACCTTTCTCAGAACCAGGGCGATGAAGCATTTTCTGAAATGCTTAGGAGACACTGATGCTGTTAGATTAGAAGCCACACTCCTAACTAATCTCTCACAGGTCATTTTGAATATTCAATCATCAAGTGCCTGGAAAAAAAAAAAGAGTGAGTGAGAGAGGAGTCCTTGTACATTTTGTTCTACTACTAATAATATAGAGGGATCAGTTGTGATAGTTGCACCTCTTGGTGGCCACCAGAGGGGACAAATTCAAACAAGGAGATATAAGTGACATTTGAAGGAGGGTTTTGGTTTAAAGTATTCATAATGTAGGCCCTATTAATCAAAATATGAGCTTAAATATTTTGTTGAATAGGCATAGAATGAGGCACAGGGTTACAGTTAATCGTATGCTTAAATGCTTTGCTGAATCAGTCTTAATAAAGTTGAAAATATCAAAATTCCAGATACAAATAAAAGTAAGTTAAACTTTTTAAAATGAACAACACTGCTGAAACAAACAGTTTGTTAACAAGAGCTACTGTAAATTAAAATGAGCTACAGATGGCAGATGTGGTGGAGTTGGCTCAGAGGACTGTAAATTTACACACAACTAAAGATATACATTTTAAAGCTAATGGGAATGAGTGATACCTTAACTTAAATGTTAGTGGGAAAAGCAACTCTAAATAATTACGAGGAGCAAAATACTGCAGCATGGCCGTAAAAAACAAAACAAAAAAACCCCAACAACCCAGAATTAGCTTTTACAGTTACTTCTAACAGCAAAAACAAAATGAAGACCAAGTAGCTAAGGATATTAAGATAAATGACAACTAATTCTATAAATATATTGGAGGACTTAAAGAAAAGAAAAACACTGGGACTATTTTTAGGCCAGCAAGTAAGCAATTATTTATTACTGCAGAAGAAAGGGTGGAAATAGTACATAGTGCCTTAATATCTTTATTTGATAAGGAGAATATTAACAGTTCCCACACAGGTGATCTGTTTGTGGATACTAATAAGGACAAGTGGAAAGAAATGAGATCATTGAAATAGTAGAAAGCAAATGTTTGGAAAAATAAGTGTTTGGTATTACCAGGAATATGGTGATAAACAATAAAACCTGGTTCAATAACAGACCTCAATTTCAGGGCTTAAATAAGAATTATAAGACTCTTCTAGCTGCAATCAGCTCAAACACAGATGATCTAGGGAAAACCTCAATTAAATCCTCAGTAAAGAGCAAGGTCTTAAAAGGACCTTTAATTGGCTTCATTTTTTTTTACCACAAAATCCTCCACTCAATAGGGGTGTATTTAAGGGGGCACAGGGGGCACTGGCCACAGAATGTGCCTCCCATAATATTTCAATATTAATGCAAAATGATATTAATAAAATAATCTCTTTTTAAGTTTTGTAAATTTTATGCACCTTTATTAAATACTAAAATATAGCTGTAAGTATGTTATAGCCAAAATGTTCAAAAATATAAAAAGCAATATATATTATTTAGCTACTTATGTTATAAAATGTTGAAGTAAACCAGAAAATTTTCTTTAAAAGATTTCTATCTTTATCTCCCGAGAATAAACGAGGGTCATAAAAATTAAAACAAAATAAAACATAGTTTTAATGAGTTTATATAAACACTCTGAGGACAAACTTGTTGTTTTCTTTTATGCTACGTTAAAGTATTGTTAATAAAATTTATAAAATTAGCAAAAGTTTAATTGCTGTAACAAACACATTAACTCTTAAAAAAAAAAGTACGTAAAAATTTAATAGCTAATTCTTTTGCTAAAACAAAGTGCTCCAGTGGAGAAGCGGTAAACTTTTTCACATACCGTGAGCACTCAGTCTCTGCTATCACAACCCTTGTTTAAGGAATTAGCATTATTGATACAGGACTGTATAATGTAACCTTAGCAATCTCTATAGTTGATGGTCATACAATCCATGACATGTGTACAGAATACGGCTTGGTCACCTTAGTAGTAAGGAATTCTCCAACTCATGAACCCTGCCCACACCCATTACACTAGAGAATATTGAGACTGTTCTGCTCCTTAAAGATGCCCTGACATAAAGCCTGAGATAAAGCCAACAAGTGATTTAACTGCTATCTCAATATTTGGGACAATAATATACAATTTATGCATATACCTGTTGTCCTAAATCTTTCTCACTGAAATATGGCTGAATTGCAGCTACATGACAGTAAATGTATCATTGTGTATATTTTTCTGATAACAGATGTAGTAGCATCCTATCAGGAATGAGCTCGAGACCCAATAGCAGGCAAGAAATTATATCAAAATCAGGAATTTTTAGAAGTAGGAAATTGAAAAGTTAGATGGGGTTGTTAGCTGTACTTCAGGGGTTTTAGTTCAGAAATGTCTATATAGAACAGGACTGATGTGAAACATACCTGTACAAAAAGACATGTTGGTTGTTTTGAACATGAACAGGCAAATAAGGTCTTACAGCCCATAACAATAGGAATGGAAGGGTTACCTACAGGAGAAAAGTACACTATTTATGATACACACATTATTGCTGCACTGTTGAAACTTAAAAGTTATGAAGTGCAAATAATGAAAAAGCAAAACCTCACGATGTGGGAAAAGAAATTTTGCTCTGACTATGGGAGTTATGTATTAACCACCAGCACTGTGAGACATTCTGAAAAAGGGGAAATCCTAGATATTATTAAGGATAAACAACTGCTTAAATGGTATTGTCCACAGTGCGCCTCCAATTTTTATAAAGAAAGAAATCCGTGGATACAATCCTGTAAAAAAATGTCTTTTAGCACCATTAGGAATTTGGGATCAGTAACACCACAGCCAAACAAAGGCTCCACTACATCATATACAGCCTTAGTCTCCCCCTATGCATCATTTACTACATCTTTGCTCATACTGGACTCTGACACCGTAGAGTTTGAAATACGGGCACCTGTCCATTCAACAGGCTACCTGGAAAACTACGTCTACAAGCAACGCTTGGACCTACCACAGTTACTCGTCTATCATAACAATACAGTCATGGAAGGTTTCCACACACAGCTTGCTGTTCCACTAAGGGATTTGACATAGACACACCAGTGTGTGGCCATGCCTGCCTAAACCAGTTCAGTGAGATAAATGAGTTAGCTGTGACTGTTCCACATCTAGTGAGGTGAACCAAGCTGAGGTGACCAGTGGAAAGAGCAACCTATAACAAATAGACAGAACTGCATGGTTACTAACTGAGAAGAATAGATTTATGGGAGCCATGCAAATGATGTCACCACTCCAAATTTTGTTTTATACCACAGGCACACACTGTTATGGGACAAACAGTTGTGACTCCTATTCCAGTATTTAATAATGTGTCTATAGTTAATAGTGAACCAGGCCAACAGAACAAACTCAGAGTCATCCCTATTTTTAATTTCAGAGTGGTAGCCGTGTTATCAGCAGAAAGAACGAGGAGTATTTGTGGTACCTTAGAGACTAACACATTTATTTGAGCATAAGTGGGCTTTAGCCCACAAAAGCTTATGCTCAGATAAATTTGTGAGTCTCTAAGGTGGCACAAGTACTCCTCGTTCTTTCTCCTATTTTTAATGTACATATCAAACCCTTGACTTTAAATCTAAAAACCTATTACACTGAAAAAATACCTATGTCAGACAAATTGGCAATAGTATGAAAAAGGAAAAAAATGTAAAAACATACATAATGGGGACTTTGACATATTAATTTCACACACCTTGATAAAGGTAACCTTTAAGGCTTTAATTGTGTTACAAGTCGTTAAAGCTGTTATTGGGTTAATATTGTTTTGCACTTAAAATATGTGGTTAAAAAGCAAAAGTTTTAAACAAATGCTTTATTTGTTGACCCTTATGTAAATTTAGAAAAAAAATAGTGTTATTCAATATCTTACTTATAGCTTCTTTGCTTGCAATTGGATGGGTGCCACTGTCACAGCCTATTAACTTGTTTGTGAGTAAGGTAATGCTTTGCAACCAGGCTAAGAAGTGGAAAAATACCAGCTTGCTGAAAGTAGGAGAAAGATGCAGTAATTGTTAACATAGTATACTGTTGTTTTGACTTAATGAGCAGTGTTTTAACTGCAATAAACAGAAATATATACAAATATAATATGCTAATGATAAGGGCATGTGTAAGCGGCAAGGGTCCAAATAATGTACTTGGAATGTTATGAAATCTATCAGAAAAATATGTATTTTTATCAATAACATAAAAAAGAATTAATGAAATTGTAAACAACCTGACTATAAATTATAAGTAAGTATCAGAACTAGACAAAAAGCACAAGCTACCCATCACTGGTTATAAGATTGGTTCTCACAGACAGTGTTAACTATACTCTTTGTTATGTGCTGTCTAATTAACTAAATTATCTAAATGAATCCAATTACTTTAATTTATCTGAGGTCTCTTAAATTATTAAATACATTCAAACCTAACTAAAACCCTTGCTGGTAAAAACATTGGTAACAGATCCTACTGAAATACAAGTAATCTGGAAAACTATGAACATGGTTCCAATATTTAAGAGAGATTCTAGGAAAGATTTAAAATTACTGATTTGTATAAAGAAAAGTCTTTGAGGTGAAATTTAAGGATTGTTTCAGGGTATATTTGGAAAATACTTTAATGGATGTAAAGTGGCATGGATTTGGAAGACGGGAATGTAAAACGTATTAATAGGAAATTTCAATAACTTTGTTGTGGCCGTTACACTTAGCTCTGTCCAACCATTTAAAACGCAAAGTGACAATGTAAATACATATAAAAAAGGCCCTGATTCTTCTTGATTTGACAAGTATCCAAGGGGTAGCTGTATTAGTCTGTATCCACAAATACAATGAGGGGTCTGGTGGCAAATTAAAGACCAAAAGAGAGGGAAAATTGCTTTTGTAGTGATTGTAGTGTAGTGCTTGGCATTGACACCTCCTCATCAGTTATTGGAGTGGACCACATCCACCCTGACTGAATTGGCCTTGTCAACACTAGTTCTCCACTTGTAAGGTAACTTCCTTCTCTTCATGTCCCAGCATATATTTATGCCTGTATCTGTAATTTTCACTCCATGCATCTGAAGAAGTGGGTTTTTTACCCATGAAAGCTCATGCTCAAATAAATCTGTTAGTCTTTAAGGTGCCACTGGATTCCTCATTGATTTTACATGAATTTGACTCCTGATTTGCATCAGCATAAGTGAGAGGTGAATCAGGCCCAAATTGTCTTTATTCCCTTCAAATAAACATAATTTTTTATACAATCAAAGGTACTCTAGTTTTTCTCATATTGATTTCCATGTATAGTTTGAGATTTTCCAACTTGTACCACTCCTGACAGTACATAGCTTTATGTTTCTTAATTGTTGTAAATATGTGACAAGATGATGCACCAAGTATATAATTTCTTAGAACAAACTGTGCCCTAGTTTGGCATGAATTTCTATCACACGTTTACAACTATTTAAATTAATCCAAGATGTCTCAAAGGTAGGAAGAGAGAAGAATCATCTTTAATTGATGGGTACAGTTGTTTATATTAAAAGGGAAACATTTATCTTGATGCCATGAATTTGGGATATTTTCCTATTCCTCTGATGGAACATCAGGATGACTTGGCAACAACATAATACAAATGCTTCCATTGACTATTTATCCCTTTCAATGCACTGTTAGCCACAGAGAAATTAATTTTGGAAACACCAAATAAAGTTGCTTTAATTTCAATCATCGGAATCCTTCCTGTGCCCCGAATGTGCATGAACAAGGATCCTCCATCCCTGTCTATCCTGGGCCACTCTTTTCACAATCTCTATGTTAAGTCCCTAAATTTCCCCTCTCTATTGTTTGATGGAAAAAAATTTCAGACATGCCCTTCTGCAAAAATAAACAGCTAGCTAGGAAACGAAGAAAATAGTTTCTCTTTAAATATTAAGAGATGAGGCAATATTTTCAACTTGTAGCAAAACTAAGCCCTGCTTCAGGAATGCAGTGCTACTCAGGAGAGGCCTTAATTACATGCCTAAGTCTCATTGACAGGAGACAAACACATGCTTAAAGTTAAGCACATGCATAGTGCTCTCTTGAAGAGGGGCTTAAACAATTGTATCTCTAATATGTTGTTCCTTTATCTAATGATCATTGATCCTGAAAGATGATATTAGCATGGTAAAGAGAAAAACAGTTACATTTAAAAGTAAATGAACCATTTTGTGTTTCACTCACTGATTAAGTTACAGCAAACAGGATGCTGTGAAAAATCACCACCATTTGAAACCCACAAATCAAAGTGTATGAGCTAGGATCTGGAGAGACATGTTTATTCACAGTAAAGCACTTGTGACTTGAGTCATATATACAACTGAAGTCCAATTAAAGAAAAAAACATGGCATGCAGTTAAGAAAAACTTGATGTATGATATGTTTAACCCCGCCCCCCACGTAGTGTATTGTTAAGTGTTTTAACAATAACCCTGCCCCCCATGTAGTGTATTGTTTAAGTGTGTTAGGACAGAATATTCCATTAAATATTTATTAGTAAATTCAATAATGACAAATTAATTTCCCTCTCATTCACAGTATAAGAGTGTAGCAATCAAGCTCCTTTTGTTTCTCAATAATCGTTGCATCAGCAATCGCTAATTATGTATAGAGCCGCTGACAAATTATAAGTGAAAAAAGAGACACATCCTTTGGTAACTAGTTCCCCTTCATTTCTTCTGAGCAATTTAAAATACCCACATGAATTAACAAGACAGAACATTCTGGAGAATGAGTCTTCAGTAGAAAGGATTTTCTTTGACAATATTTATTGTACTTGTTTGTTTTATTTTGTGGGTGGAAGTGGATTTATTAATTTTCCAACTGAAGAAATCAGGAACATTTAGAGAGTTATTTAATGATGTTTATTCTTCTTTAAAAGTGAGATTGACTATTAAGATTACAAGAAGAACTTTCAAAGCTCCTCTAACTTTCTGCTACTGGAAAAAAAAAATCTTTCCTACAAATTCAGGAAACCCTGGGTTCATTTTGACCACTCTACGGGTAACCACATTCCAGACTTCTGGCTCATTCCAATCTAATATAAATGAAATTAATAAGAAAATGAAAGATGACAATGACAACCAAGCACAGTTTCCAATCCTGAGCCAGCAGAAAGCCAAGTGTGAGTCCTACTCCGTATGCAGCCCACTGGTCTCTCCATATTTTTGACTATGACCCAGGCACCATTCTCAGACTGATGTTGCAACTACTTATAAATGGAAAAAAAAAAACTTGTTTAGAGTTAAGTGTCACTGGCCACTGGCAATTAAAGGTGCTCTTGAGCATGCTGAATAAAGTATTTCTTTAATTTTTGAACTTTAAAGTTTTTCTGGAAATGGCTTTTTTAAAAAAAAAATGTCAATGGCTAAACAGCGAAAGCTGTAACCTCTGCTTACTGTCTGATGATGGGTTTTTTTTTTTTTTTTTGTTCTGCTACCTTACCTTTATCTTCCCCTTGGTTTGTTTGTCCCTTTTCTGTCTTGTCATGACCTATATTTTAATTTCATGGGAGCAGAGACTTTTTTACTGTGTGTTTGTATGGTATCTGGCACAAGGAGGCTTTTATTGGGGCTGCTATGTGCTGTTGTAATGCAAATAAATAATAATTTGTAGGGTATTGAACTATATTAAAATTACAAGCTATCCCTTTAAGTTCTAAGGGGTTACCTGTTCCTGCTTGCAAGCTAGGGGGCCTCTGCAGGCAGGTGTGCAATATGAGACCTCAACAGTCAGTCTGAGCCAACCTAGAAGCAAGGTGGGTTGAGTTGTGCCTCTCTGCTTTAGGGAGCAGCCTGCTTTATCTCTGTCTCTCTCTCTTTGTTAGGTTCTTGTGTGTTAGGGTTCTGGATTCTAAAATATTAATTAGCGTTATATTGCATCCTTCCAGAAAGAGTATTTTATGTGTTTATCTAACTTCTCTGTGTGTATGCTATGAACATAATTTTTTTTCAGTACCTATTGAACTCACAACCGTGGGTTTAGCAGGCCAATGCTCAAACCACTGAGCTATCCCCTCTCCTCTCTGTATGTCCTTTTAGCCTCTCAAGGAAACCTCATCACAAAATCTGAAATATAAGGGATGTGGATTTAGACATTTGCTATGCAAGGGCCAGTTTTCAATGGCAGGATCTGTAAAAAAAAAAAAAAAAAAAGCCAACCAAACAAAAAAAACCCACATTGCTGTTTGAAAACTAGATATGAATCTGAAAGGGGAAAAAAATGAAAAATCATGGCAATGCCACTTTTCAATGAACAACTCCAAAATCTGGCAAAAGATTATGCTCAAATAAATTTCTTAGTCTCTAAGATGCCACAAGTACTCCTTTTCTTTTTGCGGATACAGACTAACAGGGCTGCTACTCTGACACCTTTGTAAAGTGCTTTAGAGACCTAGAGAAGATAAAAGCAGGATATAAACACAAAGCATTAACACTTTTTGATGGTGCATCTAAAATACTGTGGATAAATACTTAACCAGTCATTGGGCCAGAGTGAGAGAATGGGAATGACTCTGTAGTCCAGTTGGTTAGGTCACCCACCTAGGGATTGAGAGACCAGTCCAGTCCCCCTTCTCCAGCCGCTCACTCATTATTTATTCAGAGTGAAACAGCTTTATCAAAAGAGCCTGCAGGAGCCCCACATCTGAATATCCTATAGCCCAGTGGTTAGAAAAGTCTCCTGAATGGTGGGAGACCCCAGTGCAAATTCTTTTACGCCCCCCACACAAACACCTGAGAGGGGGGAATTCAACCTGGCTTTCCTGACTCTAGATAAGTGCTGTAACTGTTGATCTAAAAATTATAAGTGAGTTCCTTCCTGCTGTACTGGACTTTTTGCTTGAAGCAAGGCAGGCACCTCACACGTTCCCTCAAAAAGTGACTTAGGTATCTAAGCTGCCTGACTCCAGCCTGCAGGTTCCATTCGTGAATTTGTAGACAGGCATAGGCACCTCCCTGCAGCCTGGACTTAAATGCGTATGTGAGAGAGGGGTGAGGCTTTAACTTATGGAGACTCCCAGACAGTCCTGGAGGGTTGGTGACTACACAGAACTCATTGCTCTTTGTTTAACTTGGAATTTGGCCCTCCCACAGTTACACCTGTTAGGATATAGATATTCAGGCCTGTCTGTAAAGGCCTATACTCTAATTTAGGTGTATTCTTATCACTTAGCTAGTTATAGAGGTATAAAAGAGAGAATCAAAATCACTGTCTGACTGTATAAGGCCTTTTCTCACTGTGACAGTCTGAGGCCCTGTTCTTAGGCGAAGGCCTTTGGCTAAGCAACAGAGGCAGCCATCAGCTGGGAAGCGACTGGTCACATCCTCACATTCCAAGCTAGTCACACTGAAATAAGGTGCTATTGGGCTGTTAGGAATACAATCCTGTTCTGATAATGCCTATCGCTTCCGGAGAAAGGGAAGTGCCTAGAAGATGTAAAAGGAAACTTAGTTTGATAGCATCCTGTCTGGCAAGGACTCACTTATCAATAGAAACAGCTGGGAAACCCTTGTCTTTATAGATGTAGTTGTGAAATCCTCATTTCTGTGTTGTTCTATCATTGTAGTCCCCATTTCCCTATTGTTTGTCTGTATAACCTCTGTCTGGTTCTGTGATTGTTTCTGTCTGCTGTATAATTAATTTTGCTGGGTATAAACTAATTAAGGTGGTGGGATATAATTGGTTACATAATCATGTTACAATATGTTAGGATTGGTTAGTTAAATTTCAGTAAAATGATTGGTTAAGGTATAGCTAAGCAGAAGTCAAGTTTTCCTATATAGTCTGCAGTCAATCAGGAAGTAAGGGGGAAATGGGAACAGGGAATGGGGGTGGCGAAATTGGAATCATGTTTGGCTAAGGGCAGGAATGGGAACAGAGCCACAGGTAAGGCTCTGTGGTGTCAGAGCTGGGAAGGGGGACACTAAGGAAGGAAACTGGAATCATGCTTGCTGGAAGTTCACCCCAATAAACATCAAATTGTTTGCACTTTGGACTTCGGGTATTGTTGCTCTCTGTTGATGTGAGAAGGACCAGGGAAGTAAGTGGGTGAAGGAATAAGCCCCTAACAACAACCACTGATTTAAGAGAAAAAAAAATTTGAAGTAGGCACAGCCAGAATGGACCACATTCTGGTTCGACTCTGTGATGCCAGTCAACATACCGCACAGGGAATTTCAACGAGACACCTCACCCTCCAAGGACGGCTTATGGCACAAAGGCTGCAACTTCATTTTAACAAACAACAAGAACGTAAAGAAATGAGGGAGGGAAATTAACATAGTCTTTGCAGCAGAGGGTAGCTGTAGCCCCTCAGCCCAAGAGTGAACTGCCTTTTTTCCTGATTGGCAGACCCCAAAGTCAAAAAGGCTAGCCAACCAGCAGGGCCATGCAGCCCATTCCCACCTTCACACCCAGCTTGAACTGAGCCACATTCTCGTCCCTCAGAGAGGGTCAGAGCCATTGCTGAGACAGACTCCAGGCAGTCTCTGCAAGTGAATCTTTTGGTTCCAGCTAAAACATGAATCATGCAATTCTGGGAGATACATACATGTCTGCCTACTTATCAACTCAGCCCAAACAACAGAATCCATGTACCCACCAGCAAAAACTACATCCATCCCCAAGTTGAGAAACAATGTAGTGGAATATGTGAAAACCTCAGTGTGGTTCTGGATTCATCCAAACAGAAAAGATAACTCAGTGGTTATTCAATATCATAACATGCATTCTAAAATTAAAGACCAGTTCAGTCTCCTGAGGATAAGGACTGTCCACTGGCCCTAAATGCTGGTCTGCCATCACAACTAGGACATGGGTAGTCTGACCTAGTGTTTGGATCAGGAGTCAGGAGGGATCAGGAGCCAGGAGGTCAGAGTCTGAGATGGGCCAGAGAGCAATTCAAGAGTGAGGTGTCAGGAGGCAGGCAGGATCAGGAGATCAGCAGCCGACAGTAGGAGTAGATATCGCAGGAGAAGCCATCCATAGCAGGGAGAACCCAGCTGCATGGACAACTTCCTCTTCCTGTTCTGGGTTTATACAGAATCTGTGAACCAGTCAGCACCCCCAGCATTCTGCCAGTCAGATTCCAGGACTGGAGTCCTCTGTCTGTTGGGGTTCAGTTTCTTTTCTAGCAACTAGTAACAGGTCCCTGAGCATAGGTTAGAACTTACTAGCTGCTAAGTGCCCTGGGGACCAGGTTTCAAGACCTGTGACCCCTGAAGAGTATAATTAGCATGGAGAGAAAAACTTGCTGCAACGGGGGAGAACTTGAATGGTCCCTTGCTCCTCTACAGCTCAGTCTAAGTGTGGATGGGTGGGTACAGCTCCTGCCCAGTGAGAGGGCTCTTCAGAGTCAGATTCATGACCTTTAGCACAGCCTGACACTAAACTAAGCTGTGACTGATCAGGAGGGGAAATGAAACCTGTCCTGGGAATTCCCCAACAAATCCAGCCACCCTCTCATCACACATGAAAATGTGTTGGGGACGGGGAGGATAAGGTAGGAGACAGGTTAGCTGAATTCTGAGAACTAGAGGGCGAGTGTAGTGTTGAGAGCTGAGTTGGAGGAATGCTCTCGGTAGGGTGTATCATCAACATTTAATGAAATCAATTCATGAATTATTTCACTCTTTTATTTGCCAGAAAACTCAACTACCCTAATCTTATTCAAGTTTTTTTTTTCAATTTTACTAATTAACTTTCTGGTTTTAAGCCTTAACACATTTAAAATACTGTACACATTTGTTTTACATCAGTCATGTTGTATGCCTCTAAACACTTCAAAGTAGACTAAATTATTCTCAGTGGAAAATGTCACCATATGACGGTGTACTAAATGACTGCAAAACACCTAGGAATTTAGGAGTCTTGGACAATGTCATTTCTTACGAGGGTGTTCACTGCTCAGTTGTTATTTTTGCCACCGTTTCTTGCGAAACATGAGTCCCATTCTCCCTTATATGGGAATAACCATGTAAGGGACAGGAAACTCTGAGTTTCAGCTAACAAAGTTCTGTAGGAGTTTTCCATAGCGGAAGAAATTTACCCTGCCATGTAAGAAACTGGCATCTACACAGATGCCCAACACCACTGCTCCATGGAATATATGGTTCCTCCCAGAGCTGTGGTTCCAGTTACTCCTCCTACTACAGCTGCCTCCAGCTCCTCTATACAATGCACCCAGCATGAGCAGGTGACCTGGCATAAGTTAATACAGACTCCTAGCAGACTTCTGCTCCCATTTATACCCATGCAATCCTCCTGAAGTCAACAGGCTTGAGTGGGTGTGTCTTGGAGACCCACAGCAAATTCTGCTCTCCCTGTATATGTGGGTGTGGATGGGAGTCGGCGGTCCTGTATTTGTCCAACTAAAAGAAACATCTTTAGGCAGACGTAGAGAATAATTTTCCCAGAGAACACTGCTCCATTCAAAAACTCTTCCTTGCTGCCTTGGAACTCGTGAGCCCACATGCTACATTTTAAATATCGGCATATCTAACATTCACCTAAGCATCATCTCCCTTGAAACAAGTAGCACTTGTTTCCATTTTGAAGACTTCAGGAACTTGATCTTGCAGGCTGCTGGTGAAGAAGCATTTCCATTAGCACCACCATTTTTTTTTAAAAAGGAGCTATCATCTTTAACATAAGAAAACTAAAATATAACTCTAATAAATATAAACCTCATTGGCATAAGAAGAGATACAGAGGTCACCAAAATTACACTGGAGCCTCACTATTTGGTGCATCAGTATCAGTTATAGCAAAATAAAATTTGTTTCCTACTATGAGGTTGCACACGAGTATGTTCACTGGACACCAAATACTTCATTAAAATAAACCTCAGTCATGTTTCCAGGAGTGACGAACGAATGAATAGAAAGAATGTTCAAGCCTTATATTAGAGGTTGGACAAAAACCTAAAGAGTTTGCTTCTGGACTTCACCAAATTCAAAGGGGTTCAAGCTGGGGTTTTCGTTAAGGCCGCCTTCTAGTAATAGGCAAAGATTTTCAAAAGCAACTGGTGATTTTGGGTCCACCTTATGATGTCTTAAAAGGTCCAGATTTTCAGAGCACCCACCCTTTCAAAATCTGGTCCCTTCAAGGTCACTTAAATTGAGCACCTAAACACTAAGATACTCAAAATCATTAGTCACTTTTGCAAATCTCAGCCATAATGCGTGATAACACATTCTGTTTTCAGACTTCTACTGCAATCTCTTCTCTAGCTCTCCACATTTAAATGACATTAGCCAGATATTTTCTCTATTTTTTATTTCTGAATATGACTTTAGAAACAAAGTTACACAATGGGAGAAAAGTGAAATCTTAATGGGGAGGAGATTAAATGTCTTTTATTCACTGCAAGGGTGAAGTCAAAAACATATAAACTCTGGGAGGTCAGTGTAGCAGTTCTGGTCATACTGACTCATTGAGCCTAAGGCAACACACTGGGTTGTTGTAGACACTTTCCGCCCCTCTCAGTTTTTGTTTTGTTTAGTTAACAGATGTGCATAGCTTGGAATCATGATTTTATATTTATTGTTGTCTCTAATAGTTCTGGGAGAAGATGAATGATGGTGGTCAGTCTCTTCTTAGATAAGAAAGAGAAAACAGGGTATGTGAGAAATGACATTTATTTTGCCGCAAAAACATGCGTAGC
This sequence comes from Lepidochelys kempii, assembly GCF_965140285.1. Lineage (NCBI taxonomy): Eukaryota > Metazoa > Chordata > Testudines > Cheloniidae > Lepidochelys > Lepidochelys kempii. The sequence goes on along the minus strand of NC_136381.1, from coordinate 246,227,882 downwards.
ACCTTTTCCCCCCTGAACCATGTCAAGCCTTTGAACTATGCACCTATAATCTCATATGTTGGCACAGAAGGAAAATCAAAATAGGTATTTTTCTGAACATTGCTCTGCACAAGGAGATGTTAAATCTTATTAGTGTTCAGACACTTAACACACAGAGAAGGGTTTCTGCAGAAATGAATCACTGTATGTTTTTCCTTCAAACAAAACTAAGCCCTGTCAGTATTTGTTAGTTGTCCTCATTGGGATATTGTGTATTTTTAGCCCTTTTCTACTATAAGAGAGCATATATCTCCCAGGGATGTTTTTTGCAACGGTATTCTGATGCTAGGAACCTGACTAACCTAATGGTCTTCTATCCTTCTGGTTATAAAATATCCACATTCTAGTTGTCTATTTTACAACCACCACAGCCACTATCCCTCACATCTTAAAACCTTTGACTCTTGAAATGTATTTGTGAGGCTTCAAAGCAACAAAATAAATTCAAAGTGATGAAAATAACCCTGGAAGAGTTATTGCTTTCTGCTTTGACATACACGAAGGACATTAAATATTCCAAAAGCAAGACAAGTAAATGAATGAATAGCTTTATATCAGCATAACTGTCATCTGTAATGTAATAGAAATATAGTGGTAATATGGCAATCACTGGATAAATATTGTGTTAGAAAGATAAGGTTTTCTAGAAGAAGTTTTACTCTGCTGGTCTACATTTCACTGTATTACACTTATATATTGTATGAATTCTTAATACATTATCCATTTCTAAAACACACTTCTTCAATGATACCTACAAACTCCAGTCCTTCCCAGCAGAAAGTGTTAACCAAATAGATAATAAATAATAGAAAGAAATGAAAATAATGGAAACAGCAAGACAAAATCTAAACATCACTGCTGTTTCGCTGCTTTGCTGTTTCCTCCCTCTGCATGTTGTATGCTTAAATTATAAGCTGTTTGAGGCAGAGCTTGTCTCTGCTAACTGCCTAGCACACCTTTGATGTTATGTAAGTGATATTATAATAATGATTCAACAAGGCCATACACTGTGGTAGTTCCGGGTCACAATTTTCAGTAATTTGACCTGGCTGCATTTCTGGAAGTGCACCTCTCTTCAGCTACAGCTGCCAGACTGTTCAGTAAACTGGAAGTGTGGGTGAGGCTCTGAAATTCTTTTCTGGAATGTGCACCATGAATTCTTGCTGCACTGGAGAAGCTTCTCTGCATGGATCCTTCCCCTGAAAAAGTTATGCTGCTAAATGCACAGTTCTGAATGAAGCACAGAATTGGGAGTGGGCAGAGGGAGTGTGTGTGGGGGGCAAAATAGGGGAAAAGATATTTTCTCCTCTGAATTTAGTTTCAGTGGCTATGTCTACACTACCGCAGGATAGACACTCCCACAATCGATGCGCCGATTTAGCAGGTCTAGTAAAGACACGCTAAATCAACAGCAGAGCGCTCTCTGGTTGACCCCGGTACTCCACCAGGAACAAGAGGAATAAGGTAAGTCGACAGGAGAATGTCTCCTATCAACCCAGTGCTGTGTAGACACCGCAGTGAGTTGACCTAAGCTACGTAGCTGGAGTTGTGTAACTTAGGTCGACTTACTGTGGTAGTGTAAACAGCCTCAGTTTTCTAACTGGGACAGTGTCTCGGTGGAAGAGGTGATGCTATCACAGTAGCATCTCTATCTGTGCATTGCTAATACTACCATCAGCATGGTATGCTGCATCATCTCTCATGTTTGAAACAACTGCAGATATCCAGACATGTGCACATTTAACATTTCTAAAAACAACGTACACTCTATAGAGCTAGGTCCAGTAAGGCACTTGGTGCTCTCAGTTCTCACTGACATCAGTAAAAACCATGGGGCTCTATGCCTCACAGGATCAGGTCATATGGGCCTGATTCTCCACAGCCTTGCACCACCCTGTGTTGTTATTTCATCTGTGCAAAGTGAGTGTCAAATGCCACCAAATCAAAATGGTAGCTGTTTCCTCACACATTTAGGTTTGCACAGGTGCAAAGGACAACACAAACTGCCAGGCAATAGACTCAGGTGCATATGTATGAAATGCAACCATCCACACTGAATATTAATGGTTTCTATAAGTTTCCCAACTAATTGTTAGAGCTGGTTCAGAATTTTTCAAGAGAACGTTGTGGGGGTGGAGGTGTTGTTGATCAAAAATGCAGATTCTTAAAACAAACTTTTCGTGGAAAAAGTTTGCGTTAGATGAATTTTCTGTTTTGAAATTCTTAAGAGTTCCATTTCAACATTTTTAAAAGGAAAAGTTCAGATTTTTCTGTCCAAAATAATTTTGTTTTGAAATTTAATTTATAGTAAATATAAAAAGAATTTAAAAAAAATCAAAATGATTTATAAGTCTCAAAATGAAACATTTTGATTAATCTGATCCAATTTCATTTTGAATTTTCAGTTCACAAAAATAATATTTCAATTTTTCATCCCAGTTCAGTATGCAAAACAATATTAAGTCTCCGAAATGTTCATGCAGATGGAAAACCATTTCCTGCCCCCTCTACTAATTCTTTCCATGATCTGATATTGGCTGCTGGAATTTACCTTGGATTTAAACCAGGCAAAATTAGACAAAACAAGTTTATCAGTTTTCTAATTTTGATTGTCTCATTCTCCTTTTGTGCTATCCCACCCTTTCCCCCTCTAGAGCAGAACCAATGCCCAAATATTAGTAGGCATATTTACTCCAAAACCCAACTCACTTTTTTAAATCTACCTTTTTTTCAGAACCAGCTTTCTCACCTCACACAAGTGCCAAACACAGATTAATAAATCTGCATTTATTTATCCCACGTATGTAAACATGCTGCATGGCTTCCATGTTCAAACAAAGGTAATCCATCCTCTATAATTATCAGAATGAGAAACATTAAATGCAGAGGCCATATACCCCACCCAGGACAGATCCTTTCTGATTTAGAACAACTAATAGAAATTTAGCTTGATGCCTGATAATACATTTTTCAAGATAACACTTAACAGGAGCATGACAGCAGCTGTGAAATCTAGGAGTTTCTCCCCTCTCCTCTATGACACCTTGATAAGGCAATTACAGCATAATTACCTTAACAAGTGGCATTACAGGAAATTATTGTCATTCTCCTGTTAAAATAACACATAATCATCAGCAAGTGTATTCTAGAATCCCCAATCAGCATTTCATTAACCATAGCTAGCTCAGAAAGGAGAGTGCAATAGGTGGGCAATAACTGACAGGGGACTGGAAAAGGGAAGAGTGAAAAATGAAAACACCTCAAAGAGGGCTGTTTTGGAAATTGTCAGGCATGCAAACAGGTTAACCCCCAATGATGAAAACATGCAGGTAAATGCAAAGCTTGTTTGAACTTTAGTGACATTCCTTGCAAACCTGGTCTCCATTTTTGATGCCTATGAATACTGCTTATTACTGTATAGTTTCTCCCAGTGCATCTTGTTTCTTTTGGGACAGCCAGCTAGTTACAAATTACAAAGTTATGCCCTATAAAATGACAACACTACCAATCATAGGTCACCTGTTCTATAGCAGCCACTTCGCAATACTCACCTCACCTAGCTTTTCAAGTGCAGTTATAAGGATGGGATACTTGTCTGTATTTATTTATAAAATTTCCCAATCCTGTCAAGTCCTAAATTGTATCTCATATTAGGCTGATGGATGACACCCCTCGATATTATAGAATTTACTCTAAATCATTAGAGGCACTTTTTTTCTCCTTATTGATTGTCAACTAATTATTCAGAATAGCAAAAATTTATACTTCTGGACTGCCAGTCTTCAAGATCTAGTTTAAAAAAAACACTCAGAACATTACGATTAATGTAATGACTAAATGTATGAACATTTTTTCTGTATTACTTCAGCCAAAAGGTTCTGACTCTGAACGTGTATGTGTATATATAATTCATAATTAATTTTCCCAGATTTACTATAACTGAAAGGAACAAAACCGACAGAGGCCAGAACACAGAATTACAAGACAACTGCACATTATAGGTGGTCCAGATCCCAGCAGCAAGAGTTTATGTAGCTATTTAAATCACCATAGTGTCTGAGTCCTTTGTATGTATTAATGGATTCAGTCAAACAACACCACTGTCCCTCATTTTGCAGATGGGAAACTGAGGCTCAAAGATATTCAGAGACAGATTTTCCAAGGGATTTAGGGGTTACATGGCTGGGTGAGCAACACCTAACTTGTAGATGGCTCACTGCTTCTGGAAATTTAGGTGGCTATGCACCTATGCTCCCTAGAGAGTGCTTGGTGATAGTTAAACTCCTAAGGGATTTTAAGAAGTCAGTCAGCTGAGCAAATAACTGCCTAAACTAGCCTGGATTGAAATCCCAAGTAGAGAGGCTGAGGTTCCTAAGACTATGTCTACAGTACAAAGTTTTGTCAGCAAAAGTTATGCCGCTTTTATTAAAATCGCTGTTGCATGTCCACACTAGGTCCTTGTGTCGGCAGAGCATATCCACACTAGCGAGTGCACTGTGGGTAGCTATCCCACTATGCAACTGGCCACAGGGTTCTTTGGGAGGGGTTTTGCAGTGCCTCATGGGGCAGGTACAGTGTCACATGATGCAGGTTTCTCAACCGCATAGTTCCATGGACATCCTACTAGATTGCCCACTGCTTTTCAACTGAAGTGTGTGGCGGGAGGGAGAGGAGAGTGGTGTGTCTGGGGCGGGGAGACAGCAGGCTGACCGACCTATCCTGAGGCAGGAGGACACAGCCCCACATCAGCTTGCGGCTCTGCTCCGCACCACAGTCTCTCCTGAAGCAGCCTGCTCTACCTGCCTGCCTATGGTTCTGTGCTTCCCTCCGAGTTCTCCTGCAGCCTCCTCAGCTGTGGGGAGTGGCATTCTGAGCAGCTGTGAACTCTCGGTGCTGAGAAATGTCAAAGCAGCATGGCAGTCTGTTTGCTCCAGCCCCATTCCACTCCCGACTCCTCCCCGCCTGCAGCAGCAGTCTGCCAGCTACTGTGTTCCTAATGCAGGGCAGGACAGGAGCATTCCTATGATTTGCTCTTTGTTTCCCAAACGGAGCAGCAAGCTCATCTATCAGATACTTCCTGGAGCTTTGAAAGGGCAGGGGGTCAGGGGCGCATGCCTGCAGGGCAGCAGAGATCAAAACAGTGAGCAGAGCAGTCACAGCGGGCATTGTGGGATACTGGCGGAAGCCAGTTCTGTCGACAAAACAAACAGCAGTGTCTACACTGACACTTTGTCACTTTAACATTGCGGCAAAAGGTTTTATGCCTCTCGTTGAGCTGGTTTTGTTTTGTCACAAAAAGTAGTTTTGTAGTATGTACACCTCCCCTGTGTTGTCGGCAAAAGGCAGCTTTTGCGATCAAAACGTTGTAGTGTAGACAAGGCCTAATAAGTGGCTGATGGTCCAGAGATAGGCACCTCCTGATGTTCGGGATCCTCAGCCGCAAACCCTCTCCTGGAATTAGGCCTCAAAGCCAGGTCAGCTGCTCAGGTAGCCCTGCCCTAACAGCTTAAACTCTCCCTCATGCTCACCTTATATTTCCCTGTGCCCCCAGATGTCTGTGTGGGTCCTATGCTGTCCACCTTGCCCCCTCTCTGCGGTATGCATCCTGCCCTGCTTGTGTAGGATCTGACAGATACCAGGTCTTAGATATGCTCATGGCACATTTACAGGATTGGGTCCCAGTGTTTAAAAAGCCTGCTTTGAGGCCTCCAGATAGACAGGTCATTGGTCCAGTTTAAACCAAACAGTCCTGCTTTTGTCTGATACAGAACTGGATGTGGTCTGTTGGGTATCTAGCCTGGAGGACACCATTTTTAAGAGATCACTGCTCTGCCCCTGCCAGCATGATCTTGCAGGCATCGTGAGTGCAAGGTCCCACATTGTTTCTGGAACTACCAAAACATCCAGTATTCTGAGGATGTGGTAGTGGCCACCAGTGTATTCCAGGGCTCTGACTAGCGCTCAGAGCAGCACTTTGCCTTGAGTTGGCAGCAACTCTTAGACTGCTTTGAAAATGCTGACCAGAAGAAACACAGGCACCTTGGGGATTTGGTGGACTTGGGTGTCTGGTCTCTGCCTATTTAGACACCTAAATCCTTTTTAAAATCTAGCTCCAAATGACTTACCCATTAAAAAAAATGAAGGGTTTTTATTTTCTGTTGATGTTTATGACAGTGTTTCAGCAAGGAAGAAATTGGCAAATGGACTATAAAAGGAAAGTGTGCTCAGAAAATGTGAGAGACATTGTGGTCCAGTGGGTTAAACCCGATCCAGATACTTAGGACTAGAGACATAGGTTTTATTCCGGCTGCTGTGTTTGATCCTGAGGAAATCACTTCACCTCTCTATTCCTCTGCTTCCCCTCCCCTCCTTTGACTTGATTTCAGTAAAATGTAGTGTGACACTGCACCCCATATTCCTCACAGTGATATTATTATGATAGGATTATGGCATAATTCTGATGCATTTTGTACAAGATAAGTCACTGGAAAAGTTATGATTTACTGAATATGATTATCCTATTTGTATGCATATATCATTTTTATTTGAAGTTATGAATATTGACTATGTATCTGTATTTCAAATGTAGTTACACCTGGGTAATGGCCACTAGACAAGATGCTGTCAGTCCAGGTAGCTGATTGGGAAGGGCCTATTCAGGGCAATGAGCCATTATGGAAAACAATAGGCCTTAGGAGAAGCTTATCTCACACCTGGTGAGCCTTCCTGAGACTGCTACAGACAGCCAGTGAGTTATGGCTGCTATGACTATACAAGGACATGTGACCACGCCACAAGATGCTGGAGTCCATCTTGAGATGTCAGTATTTTTCCACAGACTGGTCTTGGAACCAAGCTTTGGAACAAAGGGTTGTTGCCATATGCAAAAGTTATATAAGTCAGGGAGTGACATCATCTGGGGTTCGTCACTCCCCATGCTACAGGACTCCTGGAAACATCTGAAAGACAAAGACTGAACTAGGGGAAGTCCTGGACCCAGGCTAAAGTGATTTCTAGCCTGTGTATGAAACACCCAGGGATTCCAAGCTGTAAAACAAATGCAGCTTGCCCCTTAAGAATCTTCAGTCTGCTTGTATCATCTCTTAGAGTGAGAATCTACTAATTCATATCCAATCTATCTCGCATATTAAGCTTAATTTGCATTTTTGTTTATTTGCTAGGTAATCTGCTTTGATCTGTTTGCTAAAACTTATAATCACTTAAAATATATCTTTTTAATTAATAAACTTATTTTTGTTTAATCTAAACCAGTGAAATTTGACTGGAGTGCTTGGGGAAAATCTCTCCTTGGTTACCACAAGTGTGCATTATTCTCTTCACATTTGAAGGAGAGGTGAACTGGGTATTAAACCCATGTACTGGCCAGATTTGACCAGGGCAGGATGGTACTGCTTTGGAGTCCCAGGCTGGGAAGCTGGTAGTTAGAGATCCTGTGTGTAACTGCAGCTCGGTGTGTCCCTATCTGTGTGAATGCTATGGAAAATGCAGTCTGGAGGGCTTTGCAGCTTGTCACAGCAGCACAGTGTGAGAGGGAGCCCAGACTGGTGGGTCAGGGGCTCGGTGGTAGCCCAGTTCCAGGTGGCATCCCAGGGGACACCCGTCACAGGTAGGAACCTAAATATCTCTGAAGATCTGGTCTTAAGCTCTTGGGGGTACAGCCTGTCTTATTATATATCTATATAGTGCCTAGAACAATGGAATCCCATTCTCAAATAGGGTCTCTATGCACTAATGCAATTAAATAAATAAATAATAATGTTTTTTCAATTGCACACCGTAAAACTGAAAAAGAGAGAATACTATTTGCTACCTCATTTCACTTTTGCTAATTGTTGATGTTACTTGTGTCATAAATATAAAGGGAAGGGTAAACCCCTTTGAAATCCCCCTGGCCAGGGAAAAACTCCTCTCACCTGTAAAGGGTTAAGAAGCTAAAGGTAACCTTGCTGGCACCTGACCAAAATGACCAATGAGGAGACAAGATACTTTCAAAAGCTGGAAGGAGGGAGAGAAACAAAGGGTCTCAATCTATCTATATGCTGTTTCTGCCGGGGATAGACCAGGAATGGAGTCTTAGAACTTTTAGTAAGTAATCTAGCTAGGTATGTGTTAGATTATGATTTCTTTAAATGGCTGAGAAAAGAATTGTGCTGAATAGAATAACTATTTCTGTCTGTGTATCTTTTTTGTAACTTGAGTTTTTGCCTAGAGGGATTTTCTATGTTTTGAATCTAATTACCCTGTAAGGTATCTACCATCCTGATTTTACAGAGGTGATTTCTTTACTTCTATTTACTTCTATTTCTATTAAAAGTCTTCTTGTAAGAAAACTGAATGCTTTTTCATTGTTCTCAGACCCAAGGGTCTGGGTCTGTAGTCACCTAGGCAAATTGGTGAGGCTTTTTACCAAACCTTGTCCAGGAAGTGGGGTGCAAGGTTTTGGGAAGTATTTTGGGGGGGAAAGATGTTTCCAAACAGCTCTTCTCCAGTAACCAGTATTTTTTTGGTGGTGGTAGTGGCCAATCCAAGGACAAAGGGTGGAATATTTTGTACCTTGGGGAAGTTTTGAGCTAAGCTGGTAAAGATAAGCTTAGGAGGTTTTTCATGCAGGTCCCCACATCTGTACCCTAGAGTTCAGAGTGGGGAAGGAACCTTGACAACTTGTAACTATAGTAAGTGGAACACTTTGAGAAAATAAATCTGATTTGCAAGTTGACAGTTAAAAGCTTAGCAATAAAAGGACCAATTTGTAAGTGGTCCTCTTCTATAGAATCTCAATAATATATCTCCTCGAAATATTAGTTGTCAATTTGGGAAAAAGGTAGAACCTGTACGGTCAAAGAGTGTTAAGAGCTCTATGTTCAGATTGGTGAGTCAAAATTTCTTGTAAACCTGAATATGAAGAGTGACATTGCCTCTGAATTTGCTCTTGAAGAGAGTTTTCTAATGGGGATTGGTTGTGTCTTTGCTCTTGTCAAAATAAACTTTGAAGTGTAAAAGGATAAACTGTAATGTTTAAAGAAAAAGTATATATCTCCCCAGATATATAGAATAAATTGTGTGAACTAAAGTGCAGGTTCTAGAAAGAAATGATGCAGTCTTTGGATGTTTCAAGGGAAAAATGTATTAAACAATAGCCAAGGTTATAGTCTCCTGGCAGACCCACAGAAATATGTATAGAAGAATGATAGACAAATGAAGGAGAACATTGGTAACAGAGGATACTTACATAACATGATTGTTGTAAGGGTCTTGTATTTGGAGTAAGAGTGCCTTTAAAGAAAAACTGTAATGACTAGTTGATATATAAGGTCCTACCCAAACCTTGCAACTAAGTGCTAGAGAATTTAGTCAAATTTAAATGAAGTGCCACAGAACCTCAATCTTTTGCTTTTCTGTGCCACCCCTTTAAAGGAGCTATTAAAGACTTCTAGTATAGGTCCAGACTCTTCAGCCATGGATAATCCACCATTTTTAAGACACAGACTTTTGCTATATTTTATCAAATTGTCAAGTTTTTGCCAACTTCCTACTCCCCTTGCCTAGCAGAAAAAACTCACGCCAATAGTTTCAGATTTGGGAGACGAACTTTAGGCCTCCTTGAGTTTGAAAAAATCTAGCCCATATGAATCCAAGGTTTTGCATGATTTAGAAGGGGTTGGGATACCATTAAATGTTGAAGAAGTCACAGGGTTGGGAGAGGTTCAAGGGAAGAAGAGGATAGGCAAAAGAAAGCAAAGATGGACAGGGAGGAGACAGGAGAGAGCTGTGTTTGGGTTCGGAGGAGGAAGACCACCACAAAGTTATGGTGTGGTTATGCAAACATCAAACCTCAGTGTGAAATTCAATAGTGAGTCTTGTAATGATAAGCACTGAAGATGAATGCATCGTGAAAGTTGGAAGGTGCGCCAAAAAAAAGTTCTGCTTAACTTTAAAGAAAAAGATATTTGCAAATGAGATGAAAGAAGAACTTTTTCAAACTTCATTCTCTGACTTCTGTTAAACCAGAGTTTGAAGCAAATGAGTCATGGACATTCAAGTCAATTAAATCTATTTTGCTGTGCTGAGCCATCCACCGTATACACCTACTGAAAAGCTATTCGCATTCCATGGTTAGCATCAGTCATGTAATCATGGCCAGCTCCAATCACATACCCATATTACTTCACCGCTTAGTTCTGGAACCTCCGCCTCAGAAGTGAGTATCTCTCTGGCATTGTTATATTATTATCAGGGATTAAAATATATATTAGATGAGAACTACCACAAATCAGTTTGTATTCCAAAGAAGCTTGTGATATACTTTTTTTAAGTATTAAGATTAAGCCCTCTAATGGAAAAGTCATCTAGGCCAATGGTTTTCAAACTTTCTTTCTGGCAACCCAGTTAAAGAAAATTGTTGATGCCCGTGACCCAACGGAGCTGTGGATGAGGGGTTTCGGGTGTGGGAGGGGCTCAGGGCTGGGGCAGAGGGTTGGGGTGTGGGGGTAAGGGATGTGGGGTGGGGCCAGGAATGAGGGGTTCAGGGTGTGGAAGGGGGCTCTGGGCTGGGGCAGAGGGTGGGGGTGTGGGAGGGGGGAAGAGCTCTGGGCTGGGGGTGCAGGCTCTGGGGTGGGGCCATGGATGAGGAGTTTGGGGTGCAGGAAGGGGCTTCCCCATCCCCGCTTAGGAGCCAGACCTGCTGCTGGCACTTCGGAAGCACAGTGCGGTGTCGGAACAGGTAGGGACTAGCTTGCCTTAGCCTGGCAGCACCTCTGATGGGACTTTGAATGGCCCAGTCAGTGGTGCTGATCAGAGCCACCGCAACTCAGTGCCTTACATTCTGTGACCCAGTACTGGGTCGCGACCCACAGTTTGAAAACCACTGATTTAGACATTAATATGGTTGAAACCAATAGGGCTCTGCAAAAATTGAATAGGGTTAATAAACCTTTGGGGGATTTTTGCAAATGGAACCTCCAAGCTTTTTTTGATATAGATTTACCACTAAATTCACAGAGTTTTTACTATCCACATTCAAAGTTTCCTTTCTTTGGGGGTAATCTTGTGAAATAAGTTGAACTAATGCAAGTACTATTTAGAGCAATTGCTACATACCAAATTAGAATGCATTGTCCAAATAGGGAACTTGGGACCAGATCCTCAGTTGTTGTAGCTCTGTTGAAATAACCCAATTTATGCCAGGCTGAAATTCTTACTCTTGGTGTGTAAGCACATAGTAAGAAATATGTGAAAATGAGTACTGAAAACTAATATTTCTTTAACCATGATTTATTCTTTGCAGGATGGAGGAACATCACTAGTGACAACTCTAGCAGTCATCCTTCATGCACAACTTTATTTAAAGCCAATGGGAGTTCCATTGCATGATTAAATAGGATTATACCCTCATACTGTATCTTTTAATTGCATGCTATAGGACATATGGAACTGTATGTACAAATGCAGAGATAAGGGCTTGCAAAAAAATCTGCCTATACTGTGTTTTCTGTGGAAAGGTCGGGTCTCTTAAATGTTTTAAAGAGCAGTAAAAATTACTTACTTAATAACAGAGTCTGGTGATCCACATTTTCAATGCTATCTCTATAATATATGCAATAAATACCTTTTGAAAAGACCTATGAATCATAAAAGCACTATATTAGCCTATTGTGATCTGTGATGAACCAATATTTACCATATAATTATGTACACCTCTGCTAACAACATGGGAACCAATAGAAATATCATTGTGTGGGAAGGGTGATTGCTAGAAAATGTCCCCACACAGGTGTTCATTTCATCTGATTTCACTTCATTTCTACATATGTCTGTTATATTTCATAAAAGAATATTAATTACATAGTGCACAAAAACAGGTCTAACAAAATATTATAGAAACAGCCACATATTCTATATCATTACACTGTGGCCCAGATTTCACTCTCTGTTTTATATCAGGGTAACTCAAAGCAGTTATTCTGGATTTTCACTGGTGTAAGTCAGAGCAGAATTTGCCCCTGCACCTACAATATAATATATGCATGTTATTGGTGCAACTGGTAAACCTATGGACCAAGTTAGGAATGTACTAAAGGCCCCAGTTCAGCAAAACATGGATGCACCGTTAAATCCATCCATATTAAGCAAAGCACTTAAGCATGTGCTTAATTCCCATTAAAGTTGACGGACTTAAGCATGTGCTTAAAAGCTTTGCTGAATTGGGGCCCAAATACCTTGCTGAACCCAGGCTTTAAGGCTCTGCACCTGAAAGACTTTGAGCACCTCCTGCAATGCAATAACACCTGCCAAGTCCATTGATTTTAATGGAAGCTGAGGGCTCTTTGCTCATCTCTTTATAGGCACTTACCAGTAGAACTAAGTGACATTGTTTAGGCAAAACTCTCCCCCTCACCCCCAAAAAATAGCAGACTTGGGCTGACCAAAACGTTTTATAAATTTGTGTCAATTTCAGAGAATTGTGTCAGTCAACTAAAACTAAAATTTCAGAAATGTCAGACTAGGTTAGCAAAACTGAGGGATAGGTAGTAGTATCCCCTGTCATAGGGGAGTTGGTCCCTGTAAGCAGCACCCTGTGTCAGAGCAGGTAAACCAAATATAGCTAATTAAAGGGGGCTGGGCTACACCTAGGCCTATAAAGGGTTGCTGGAGGTCAGGAAATAAGGAGGCAGAAGATAGTAATTCCGACAGGCTACATATGGGGAAGATATAGTGGAACAAAGAAGAGAGGAGCAGAGCTAATGCCTGTGATGGATCCCTAAAGTAAGGGGCTAGGTGCTCAGGGAAGCATCTTTGGGGTTATTACTCCAGGAAGAGAGCTGAGCTGACTACAACTGGGAGGCTGCCAGGAGCAGGACTGTCAGAGACCATATTGGAGGGGTGGCCTTGAAGCCTGAGAGAAAGGGGTGAGCTGAAGGACTGTCTTATATTGCTTTATGTACTTGTGTTAAGAGAATAAACCTTCTTAAAGGAGACTGGGTGTGGCTGTGAGTATTTAGAAGCTGGGGAGACGCTCCTTTCCTATGACATCCACTTTACATCCAATAGCTTGGTGACTGGGGTCCCCATGTGGGAGGTGAGCTCTCGGTTCAAATCCCTGCTCTAGGACAGGGACTTGGACCTGGGTCTCCAGCATTCCAGGTGAGTTGGGTATTCTGGTGTGGGTCTCCTTCAGTCTCTGCTGTTGAAGCTGTTCCACTCTGTATAAATAATGAAATATGCATAGGTATTCCTCCCCCCCCCCCCCCCCCCCGGCCCCCTGTGAGTGCCCTGGCCACCAGACTAGAGCCTCATTTTCATATTCTCTGTGGCCCAATGAATACTGAAGTATTTCATATGAAGTGGAACAGCCTCAACAGGAGAGATTGAGACCCCTGCCCAGAACACCTGCTGGTTAGAGCACTTGTATCAGATGTTAGAGAGCAGCATTCAAGGCCCTGCTCTGCACAGGGAATTGGCTCCTGTTTCCCCACATTCCAGATGAGTGTTCTAAGTATCAAACTATTAGGTATGGGGAAGAGGAGGGACACCACGCTCACTGGGATTCTATGAATCCAGCCCCGTGTCTTAAATTTCATTTGGCTTTATTTAAAACCAGTTTAACGTTCTCAAACTGAATGCAACATTTTCTTCAACTCAAAACCATGTATTTATTTATTATTTTTTAGAACTGAAAAATCAATTATTTGCCTGACTCTACTTATCACCTTCATGAGGGATTTATCTTGCTACTGCGTCTATGCAGGCACAAAAATCCACCTAAGTGGATTCCATTACAGGATTTACTTCTGAGAGACTTACCTCTCTAACTACATTGGTGTGTGTTGTTTGTTTAAAATAACAGAATATGTAGGGTAGAGCCCCTGTATCTGTCTGGTTGGGATGAACAGTACATTTTATTAGCAGCCCGTTGACAGCTGGAAGTTACCTTACCTTGTGTGAGGGAACAAAACTACTTGATGCGATCTATGCATTTGACCTAAAAATAAACCCTCTTGGATCCATGTATGTAAATAAGTCCAATGTGTTCCTTCGTGCTCCTTTTGCTTGCTTTTTTTAAAGCATACGGTACTACGCAAAATACAGTAACAGGAGCTAACAACCAGGATTTATTTAGGAGAAAATAAATGATGCATAGAAATAGAACCTTTCAAGTCTGAACTATATTTCAGATTTTTATTCTGTATGTATTAAATGTTGGCCATGTATCTTGCCAATGATACAGGAGAGTTGCCTTTCATTTCTAGACTTGATTTGATTTTTTGGGGGGTGGGTGGAGGGGTGTATATTGGTGGTACTACTACTCGAATGTATTTTGCTATAGTGAGAGGTATGGGAAGTACAGGATAATACCAAATACAAACCCAACTTGTAAATTTTGCCTTTCATATTTGAAATCACCATTTCCATCTAAAATATGACTGGAGTCATAGCAACATTTATTGAAATAAATCAGTTTGATTTGTATCTATAGAAACACTTTACTTCCTATTCTGTTAACCAGTAATCAACACATGGAAAAAAGTAGCATTCTCGGGGGAGATTTTCAAAAGCACAAAGGGCAGTTAGGCACTCCACTCTCATTGAAAGCTGAAGGGAGCTGGGCCTTAGTTTTTCTTGTTCTAGGGGCTTTTTCAAACAGAGCAATATACATACTAAATAAACTTCTATAGAAATTACTCTACTACTTATCAAATGCAAAAGATGTATGTCCTTTTTATAAAACTTTAAAATTCAAGTTAATAAAAATTATATCCCTGCTATAGATTTCTACAGGTTGCTGAATACTTTTGTAAAGCAAAGCTATAATTGTTTCTAATTAGAAATTGATAGTTTGTTTCAAATATTGCCCTAAGCACAGCTGATCATGATGGTCTGCCTTTGTGTACTTTGACCATTTTTGAAATTATTATACAGTTAAATACCAAACATGACCTATACTTCCTGTGAAAGTTAAAATAAATAAAACTTGGGAAGGTTTAACTAGGCAGAGAATCAGGCTCACCTTTCATTCACACTAAGGACTCTTCACATACACTACTCTGACAGTGTTAAGGGCCCTAAAGTAGGCATAAATATTTACACAAATCTTTAGGCCCTGTACACTATGTAAAGGGGTCTTAATATGAACGATAGTGAGGCTCCCAAAGTTCTTCTACCATTCTGTAATGGCAGAACATGTACATGACAAGTTTCTTCTATGTCTGATACTAGTTAAGGTCCAATTATCAAGAATAGCATCAGGTACCTGTCCTGAAACTCAGAATGGCAGAGTTAGACCCCTAACTGTGCAACTTTGGGTGCTCAAGTGGGCTGAGATTAATCACTTGTGTAGTGCAAAAGTCTCAAATGAGCACACTAACTGCCAAAAATTGGAGGGATTGAGTAATTATCAAGTGAATTTAAAACAATGAAACAAAGAACACTGGCTGTGAGATAGCAAGATATTTTATAGGCTCTAAGTGCTGTTCTGTGAAGGTAAATGGGAAAGGCAAAAGGGATAATGAAAAAGGCATCACTGCAGTGCAACAACATGAAGAGCAAGATAAAGGTATGCTGTCTGCATGTCAGTGAATTTTTAATCCAGGTGCCTCTGTCTCCAACACTAAGTTGCTGAATAGATGGTCTGTGTTACCCATACCATTCAGTACCATAAACAGTATTTCTTTTCTCACAAATTGTTGAAGAGCCTCTAACTCTTCAAAGCTGGTGGTGAGGTGAATTACATACTAGCTGGTCTAGCCATTCCTTTCCCTTGTTAGAGGGAGATTTTTCTATTCTCATAATAAAAACAGTTAGGGATCAATCCTCTCCAGAGCTTCCATCCATGAGCCAGCAAAGCACTCAGCTGTAAGCAGAGGAGCAGTCTCATTGAATACAGACTTTGTGGGACTATGCACAGGCTTAAAGTTAAGCCCACAGTTAAATGTTTTGCTGGGCTGGGGTAGAGAGCTGAACATCTTGCAGGATCAAACCCTATATGACCCACACATGTGCATCTACATGTTTGTGCATGATGGCACTGTTAATTGTATGCATTTTAATTAAAGCCCTTTTCTCACCTGATACCCTTTATGAGTGATCTCATCCATTCACATGCTTTCACCTACTATATTTTTGCTAATAACCTGCAAACTGACCTCACTGTTCCTAACCTGCCTCCCTCCTTCCTACCCACATCCATCTTTTCTCTCTAACATCCTCCTGGTTGTCCCTCCATCAGCTTGACCTGATCCTGACCAATGCTGAAATCTTCCTGTTAGAACCAGTTGAATCTTTCAAGGTATGATGGAATTGTATACATCATAATTAATTTTCCTAATTGTTTCTAATCTTAAATGAAACATAGTACTTGAATTTAAAACTACTTCACCATTAAGACCAAGTTCAAAGGAAGGACAGGCTTCCTCCTGCACACCTTATGCACCAGTAACTTCAGTTGAAGCCAATGGGAATTTTTTGCCTATGTAAAGACTCCAGACCCTAGCTCTTCAATGATGACCTAGTGGCCTTTCACCATATATAGGTTTGAGCCTACATTCATTGGCATCAATGACCAATGACTTTAATGGTGCAGGATCAGGACCTAAGAGTCTGAATTATAACCCTAGACTCAACCATCCTCTGCTCTCTGGAAAAAATGCCTTTTAGTATGAGGGGTTGCACAACATGGAGCTGAACTGCACACCTAGCTTTTCTCTGTAATGGACCAAACCAAGAAGGGCAAGTCCCTTAACCTCTCTGGGCCTCTGTTTTCCCCATATCTAAAATGAGGAATTAAAATAGTTACCCACTGTTGTAATATGCTGTGTGAGCGGTATTCATTACTTATTTTATCATTAAAACACTGGATGCTGTAGGAACACCCTCTATCTCTTGATGGTTCAAAATCCAGATACAACTTTATAGCACAGATCCCATTGCTGCTTACTATGTATTTGTTATATCATAGGACCTAAAGCCCCAACTAAGACCAGAGCCACACTGTGTTCAGCACCATATGTAGACTATAAGAGATGGTAAACTGTCTAGGATAGGACTTGTTTCGATAGTCAGGGTGAAGTGACTTGCCAAATGTCAAAATACAGGTCAGTAGCAGAGCCAGAAATAGAAACAGAATTTAGGTCTCCTGATTCCCAGTCCAGGCACCTATCCACTAGACCACTCTGCCTCTGCAGCTTTTCTCTTCTGTTATCAGAGAGTCAGGCATTAAAGTTAAAAAATGGCACCAAGTTTACCAGCAAACCTTAGAACAATCTGAAAGAATGAGAGAGAGAAAAAAAAAAACACTTAGAAATAGTTTGCCTAAAATCAAAAGGTTTCAGTTTCCATCAGCTTCTTTGGACATGAATATCCCAGGATTTATGAGATTTGTTTTGAACTGCTAAGAGGTGAACTGAGAATAAACTGTGTTTAGTTTCTCAGATGTGAACTAGCTAGTCAAAGCACCTTATTAAATGAAATTATAACAGCTGATGATAATTAACAATTATCATTTGGAAAAAGTATCTGGAGTACTGAGACTAGAGTTCCAATTCCCCTTGATTGCGAGCTTTGGAAAATTGTAGGGTGTTTTTTTTTTTTATTTTTTAAGCCACAGGAAAAATTTGGGGGGTGGGTGGAGAGGTGTATTCATATTTTTTTCGCTCCAGAAGAGAGAGAAGGATCACTGTTCACTTCTTTTTTTTTTATAGGACTTGATTTTCAAGTAGTTATCTAAATGCAATATCCAGATTTTCAGATGTGCTCAGTGTCCACCAGTTTCTTTTGTTTTAATGGCACCTGCTGAGTACTGAGAACATTTGAAAATCTGCCGACTGCGTTTAGCTGGGACCTGAGCTCTTTTGAAAATGTGACCTTTAATTATGCAGCAATTGCCTTCCTACGAGACAACTGCATGTTAATCTTTTAACTGAGCACTGCTCTGCTGTCCCTTAGAAATGGATTCTGTGCAGCGGTGTCAGAGGTAGGGAGCACTTCCACCCTCCCGACCGTGCACTACTTTCTTTTAGTGGCCTAGGAAATAGCCCTGTGCCCCCTTCAGCAGAGAAAAAGCAGAGAATGTTGTATCCTTTTCATTGTTCTTTTATGGTCAGTGTGTTCTGCATCCCCTTCGGTCCCTGTTCAGGAGTAGCATGTTCACAGCACATACACAAAGAAGTTAGATTAAAAACATAAGTACCCTTGGTGGAAGGCTGAAATGGAACACTCCTTTTTCCCTTATGAATGCAAAACAATAACACACACAAATTGAAGAACAGAGAGAGAAAGCAGGCTGCTCCCTAAAACAGAGGCACAACTCATCTATTACCTTAGGCTGCCTGTGGAGGCACGCAAGCCTAAGAGAGGGGGTTGCCACCTGCCAGGGGGGAAGTTCAGGAAGCTCTTAGAACTTGCTCCCTAGTTGGTCTGAATCGACCCAGATCTACTCACTTTCGGGGCAGGGGATCTTACCTGATATTTAGGTAATATTTAGGGAGGGTCAGTATTTTCCTTGGGGGTGTGTGGGTGTGTGTGTAAAAGTTAATTAGTTAGTGCTGCACATGGTGGAAATTGCTGCTGGTTTTTCTTTCCTTTGCTTCAGTTTTTATACATAATTTCAAAGGGTGCTTCAAACTTGCAATAGGTGCCTATTTTTTTCCTTTTCTTCTGATCCAAATAAATATATAGGCGAGAAACAGAAGAAAATGTGATCCTTCAGAGAACAGGTGATTAACAATCTACTGTGCACAGAAGGAAGACTGGAGATGGCTGAAAACAGTAGAAGATATTTGGGTTTTATAGAAAATTAACCTCTGTTCAGCAAAACCGTGGCTGGATATAGATGGATGTTACCAAGGTTGGCGGACCAGAACTACCCAAGAAGCCCTCTAAAGAAAACAAGGAAACACATGGTTGTCCTGTATGGACTGTCCCCACTCTGGAGAGGCTAGGACCAGCAGTGGCAGTAATTCTGCATTCCCTCTGTGCAAAGGTGGTGTTGTGCATAGTTCCTGTAGTAGAGAGGGGAGCACAGAAGACTTCTTGCACCTTATCATTTTTACGTACACATACTTGCTTAAAAGATATGCTTGTATTGAGGGGAAGGAGGATGCTGTGCTTACAATTCTCACCTGAGGCTTAGAACGTCTGGGTTCATTTCCCACATCTGCAGACTTCCTGTGTGGCCTTGAGCAAGTCTGTTAGACTGTGATTTCCAGAAGTGCTTAAGGGTGTTAGCTGCCCAGCTCCTAGTGAAAACTGCTTATTTTCCCATCTATAAAATGGAGGGAACACCACACCTACCTTTTGTCTACTGTGGTGCCAGCTAAGATAAGCAGTTTGCCTGCTCCCTGGCTAGCTTTGCTGCTGGACAACCAATATGCTCAGTTGCACTGCCTTTGAGGTGTCAGTAGCCACAGAACCTGCCTTGGTGCTGGTTTAGCTACCCTGCTTTGAAGCCTTGCGCCTGCAACAAATCATCAGCTGCTCAACTTGTACCATGCCTGCAGCTGTGCTTGCCTTATTCCTTCTCCCAGCCCCGTTCCCATCCTGCTCTAGCCTTGTTTCCAAAGCTGCTCGCTCTACCTACCACCTGCTCCAGCCCCGGTTCCCTTCACACTTGTGGCTTTTAACCTCTGCACTGCCTCTGGCTTACAACTCTAGTTACTCTTCCACTCAGGCATTCAGCTTCCGTCCCTCCAGTATTGACCCTGGGCTCATTCCTGGACCCTACTCCGACTGGTAGGAGCGATGGCCCACAGACCAGACAACTCCAGTTTGAGCTGCCCAGTATAAATGCTAGGGGCCCACCTTGCCAGCATAGATCCCCCTCAGGCCAATTTTTCCCTGGTGGGGGCTGTACAGCACTTGCAGGTGCAGGTGTCCACTCTGCAAGCACAGAATGAGTCCCTAAAAGCCCAGTCAGCTACACCAGCTACCCTGGAACCAGCCTACTGGGAGTCAAAGGCCCCACTCCCAGACAAATTTAATGGTCAGTTCTGAGGTTTCCTAAACCAAGACTGCTTCCTCCTGTTGATACACTCCTGGGTTTGAATGATATTAAAAATGAAGTGGCATTGGTCAAGCCACTGCCCCATCTTGATGACCTGATTGACCTATGTGTCAGAGTTTACGACCATCTCACCAAGCATCACCATGAATGTGACCCGGACCCTTGAGCACTGATGACTCCCTGGCCTCAAACCCCTCAACCATGAACCCCACTCCAGAAACCATGCATGTTGAGCAGGCCTGCCCACACCTGTTTAAGGCTGAGAAATACTGACACTGAACTTTGAGGCGGTGTCTGTACTGGGGGGGCAGTGTGGCAGCAGATACTTTGCCTTGGGATATCCTGCAAAGGTCAGACCAGCTTTGGGGTTGGGAAGTATCAAGGCCCAGCTCCAATAAGGGGCTCTGGCCTGGGTTGGTCCCTTTCCCCCTCCAAAGACTTTCAACCTTGCACCTTTTGCTCATGCAAGCTCAGCCCAGTGGAGCAAAACTATGACTCCTCAATAAAGAGCTACTGGCCATTAAAACAGCCTTTGAGGAATTGCAGCATCTCCTGGAGGGCACCAGGTTCCCAATCCAAGTTCTCATGAACCACAAGAACTTGGAATTACTGAAGACTGCACGCCAATTGAATCAGTGACAGGCCTGCTGGTCCCTTTTCTGCACACGGTTCAACTTCATAGTGACTTACCACCCCAGGACCAGAAATGGGAAGGCCGATGCATTATCCCAGAAGGAGGGGCATTGTGAACCTGGTCAAGAGGCTCCATCCGTGATTCTCAAACCATCAAATTTTATTTTGGGTACCACAGTCTGAACTGCTACTACCCTCCATGCTTTCCCTGCTGCCCAACAATCCTTTCATAATCCAGATCCACCAAGCATTAGACAATGTCAATGACCAGAGTGCCTCAACCTTTACTCTTCATAATGGAATTCTGTATTATAAGGGGCACATGTATGTACTTCATGGTCAACCCAGTCTTCGCTTTGGTAGCAACTTACATCTGGTCCTGTGACCTCTGTGCCCAGACCAACCCCTTCCCATGTGAAATTCAGCCCTTGCCCACTCCACCTCGGCCTGGGGCCACCATGTCAATGGACTTCTGCCTGGAGCTACCAGTCTGGGTGCTGGCATTGTCTAGGACTTGGTGAATCTGGATTGTGAATGTAGTTGGTCTCAGGATGAAGAGGGTGCTGTGATAAATGAAGTGGGGGAGGGAGTAGCTCCTTTTTATGGACACCCAGCCAGCCAGTTAGCTATAAAGTCCCTCTTGGTGGCTGCTTGCTTTACCTGTAAAGGGTTAAAAAGTCCCACAAGTAAAGAAAAGGCACCTGACCAAAAGAGCCAATGAGAAGGCTAGAACTTTTTAAAATTGGGAAGAAAGCTTTCCCTTTGTGTTCTGTGGTTCTTCTACGGAGAGAGGGGAACAAAGCAAAGTCATGTTGTGACAGCATGCTTATGACTATGCTGTAAAAAGCTTTTTGCCAGGTATGAAAATCATCAGATTATACCTAGAACTACACAAATATGTAAAAAGAAAAGGAGTACTTGTGGCACCTTAGAGACTAACAAATTAATTTGAGCATAAGCTTTCGTGAGCTACAGCTCACTTCATGGGATGCATTCAGTGGAAAATACAGTGGGGAGATTTATATACACAGAGAACATGAAACAATGGGTGTTACCATACACACTGTAAGGAGAGTGATCAGGTAAGGTGAGCTATTATCAGCAGGAGAGCGGGGGATGGGGGGGAACCTTTTGTAGTGATAATCAAGGTAGGCCATTTCCAGCAGTTGACAAGAATGTCTGAGGAACAGTGGGGGGGGGGAGGAATAAACATGGGGAAATAGTTTTACTTTGTGTAATGACCCATCCACTACCAGTCTCTATTCAAGCCTAACTTAATTGTATACATTGTATTCTTGAGTGGTCACAGCTAAATTAGACCCCATTATTTTGCATGTATAGTTGGGATTGTTTTGCAATGTGTATTTCTTTGCACTTATCAAGACTGAATTTTATGTGCCATTTTGTTGCCCTATCACCCAGTTCAGTAAGATGCCTTTGTAGCTCTTTGCAGTCACCTTTGGACTTGACTATCTTGAATAGTCTTGTATCATCTGAAAATTTTGCCACATTATTGTTTACCCGCTCTTCCAGATCATTTATGAAAATGTTGAGCAGCATAAGTGCCGGTACAGACAGTTGGGGGACCCGGCTATTTACCTCTCTCCATTATGAAAACTGACCATTTATTCCTACTCTTGGTTTCCTATCTTTTAACCAATTACTGATCCATGAAAGGACCTTACACCTTATCCCATGTCTGCTTAATTTGCTTACGATCCTTTGGTGTGGGACCTTGTCAAAGGTTTTCGGAAAGTCCAAGTAAATTATATCCACTGGATAACCCTTGTCTGCATGTTTATTGACCCCATCAAAGAATTCTAAGAGATTGGTGAGTCATGATTTCCCTTTACAAAAGCCATGTTGACTCTTCCCCAACATATCGTGTTCATCCATGTATCTGATCATTCTTTTCTTTACTATAGTTTCAACCAATTTGCCTGGTACTGAAGTTAGGCATTCTGGGTTCTAATTTCCAGCAATGCTTCTGGATCCTTTTTAAATTTTTGTATTTATTTATTGTTATATTAGCTATCCTCCAGTCATCTGGTACAGAGGCTGATTAAGCAATAGGTTAAGCAACATACAGCAGTTTGTAGTTCTGCAATTTCATATTTGAATTTTGAGAACTCCTGGGCAAATCCATCTGGTTCTGTTGACTTATTACTGCTTAATTTATCAATTTTATTCCTAAACTTCCTCTACTCATACTTCAGTCTGGGACAATTCCTCTGATCTGTTACCTAAAAAAGAATGGCTCAGCTGTGGGAATCTCCCTCACAGCCTCTGCAGTGAAGATCAATGCAAAGAATTAAATTGGTTTCTCCACAACTGCCTTGTCTTCCTTCAACACTCCGTTAGCACTTCAATCATCATCCCATCCCATGGATTGGCTAATTTTCTGCTTCTGAGGTACATAACATTTCTTTGCTGTTAGTTTTTTGTGTCTTTTGAGAGTTGCTCTTCAAATTCTTTTTTGGCCCGTCTAATATTTTCACACTGGATTTGCCAGAGTTTATGCACCTTCCTATTTTCTTCAGTAAAAACTGGAAGTCAAATCCTAAAGTATTCCTTTTTTGCCTGTAACCACCCCTTTTCCTGAGTTTAGCCACGGTGGCAGTTTTTTGGTCCACTTACTAGTTTTATTTGCAGTATACATTTAGTTTGAGCCTAAATGTTCAGCAAGGGCACGCACTGTCCAGCCTCTGGCTCCATGGCACTTGGCCTTCTTGGGTGGAGACGCACGTCACTCTTCCTCCTGATCCAGAATTCCCAAGCAGAACAGTTCCCTGCCTTGATGGTTATTCCCACCAAAAGGTAGTCTGTGTAAGCAGACCTGCTTGCTTTCTCTCTAGTACCTGAGAGCAATGCAACTGTCCCCAGTTAAGCTACCACACAGCTCTTTTCTATGCAAGCTTATTTATTCTTTGGTAAAAGTACTACAGAGAAAACATATTAAACAATAATAGTCCCTACACACATGCTAATAAGCTTACCAGAGATAAGCTTTAACATGGGGTCTGGCAAGAGCAGTCCTTCATATCCCCACAGAGGGGTCTTTTCTATGGTCACAAATTCATAACAGCATCAACTCAGAACTAGCACACAATGAAAAGTTTAGACCATCCTTGTTCTTGTTTGGGGTCTTTGATCTGGATAAACAAGCAGGTCCCTCCAATTATCCATCCAGTTCACTAGAAACACTTTACAGTTTGTTTTATTTAAGTTTTATTCCCTTCTCATTCACTGGTTTGTTAATTAATGAATCCTAAGATTGTTACACTTAGGATCCTAAGTCCCATTTTAAAGGTATTTCGGCACTACCCCTCAGCACTGAAAGGCCGAAGTGACTTATCACATTTTCAAAAATGACTTAGGCACTTAGGAAACACTAAAGCCTAGATTCTCAAAAATCTTTAGCCATCTAAATCACTTCGGCCTTGCAATGCTGAGTGAAGCAGTGCCTAAATCCCATTTAAAAACTAGGCCTTAGGCACTTATGAAAATTTTACCTCCATCTTAATTATTGTTGACTCACTTCATATCAACACAGAGGAAGAAGTGATGCTTAAAGAAGGCACTTAAATGAGGAAAGAATAGTAGCACTGTGGACCAAAATATGGAAGGCATTGCACATGTAAGGGTGACATGAAGAGAGTCATGGCTGGTTGTGTGGGGAAGCAGACAAGCAAGACTGGCATCATTGCCATGGATAAAAGATGACTGTACATATTGTATTTGCATCCCTACAGACTACAACAAAGATGCTTAAGCGTTGAGACTTTAAATAAGTTAATTCCACTTATAAAATTTGGCTTTCAAATTAGAATAATTATGTGGGGCTATTAGAGTTCCACAGCAAGTAGTGTGCTAAAAGATGGATAAATGGCATTGCCCAGGGAAGTACACTCTTGGTCTCCAAGGCAACAGCAGTTTTCCAAGACAGTGATGTGACACTTCTCACTATATCAGACTATGACCCATCCTCCTCCTTATTGCACATGGTACAGTTCTGAGCAGAGGAGGAGAAAGCTAGCTGAAAAAATGTCTCTCTTTAAGTAGATTCAAAGATGAACTATGATTTTATCATACAAAACATTTATTTTTAGAATTGCATAGTTCTCACAGAATCATAGAATATCAGGTTTGAAGGAGAATAGTTCTGTTCTATGTAGATCACTAAACTGTCCTTTCTAAAGAAAAGATGAACTTTTATGTAAGTTCATTGTAGTACAAAAAGTTCTTAATGACAAAAATTGTGAAATAACTTCCCCGCCCCCCCACCATCTGGTCTCTCTTCTGCTCAGAAGTACATATGTAGGATAACATTTAGTTAACACAATGCCTGTGCCTTTATACAATATAAGCATATTCGGAAGACACTGCTTACAATAGACTATCTTCCTTACAGGAGAAATGTACCCATTTAGAAATCTCACTAGACTATAAGAAAATCTCAAAATACTGCTAATGTGATGCACTGTAGCAGTTCAATCGGAAGGGAGATTGAGATGCATTGTGGAAGAGGTCGTCCAGCTTGGGAGCCTAGCCTATAGAAGAATGAGGACTTGAGACATCCGAAATACCCCTCCAGCTCAGGAAACTGCAGACTAATGTCAAACTGAAGCATTTCAGCTCAGTTTCCCAACCAAAATATTTTGAATCGGTTTCCCAAGGAAAATTTTGATTTTCCAGAAACTGCATTTTAAAAAAAAGAAATTGATGGAAAATTCCCAAGAAGCTCTGCTTATAGTCACTTTGAACCCTGGAGCAACATACAGAGGCCACAGTGCAGCTAGAGTCAGGGCCACTATTTAGAAGGACATTGTGCTTTTAATTTTCCAAGGTCTTTAAAACATTAACTTGTTAAGCACACTATCACAGTGCTTGCCGATTATTACTAGCTATTATTAGTACTGCAATATTAAGTCCATCATACCAATGGAGAATCTGTAGCAAAGTTTTTTTTTTCATTTTTAATTTCTTAAATTTGTGATACAGGATAATTCAAGGATAATATAGAAAGACAAAAACAAAATAAATTAGTGATAAAAAATGGTGTATGCAGTCATTAATCCTGTCCCTTATCACCTCTATAAAGTCCATAATGGTTTCACTGTAAAATACCAGGACTTGCACAGAATGTAAGAGAGAGCTCAAGTTTATCTGGTGGAAAAAGCATTCTATCGCACATCACAAAGATCTGTAATTAAGAATGCATAGTGAGCTACGTAGATAGAGTAAATTACTTGCCTAATGCCATACAGGGAAGCTGAACATGATTCAAAAAAACATCCCTACATGGGAAAACACTTTAACTTTAAGCATGTACTTAAGTCCCATTGACCTCTGCAGTCCTGTCTAAATGAGCAAAAATGGCTTGAGTCTCAAATCAAGTTAGCTAAGTTGAGCTAGATTAACTTGACTGAGGCCTGGTCTACACCAGAAAATTAGGTTGGCATAGCTATGTCTCTCAGGAGTATGAAAAATCCACACCCCTGATCAGTGTAGTTAACACAACCTAAATCCCCATGTAGACAGCACAAGGTCT
This sequence comes from Lepidochelys kempii, assembly GCF_965140285.1. NCBI lineage: Eukaryota > Metazoa > Chordata > Testudines > Cheloniidae > Lepidochelys > Lepidochelys kempii. The sequence goes on along the minus strand of NC_136381.1, from coordinate 246,201,645 downwards.
ATAGAAGAATTCTTCCATTGACCTAGCTATCACCTCTCAGGGACATGCATTATCTATGCTGAAGGGAGATTCTCTCCAATTGGTGTAGGTAGCGTCTATGCTGAAGCACTGCAGCAGCACAACTATATCATTGTAGCATGTTAAGGGTAGACAAGCCCTGACAGTCCCCAGACCTGAAGAAGAGCTCTGTGTAGCTCAAAAGCTTCTCTCTTTCACCGGTAGAAGTTGGTCCAATAAAAGCTATTACCTCACCCACCTTGTGTCTCTAAATTCCCCTTATTTCTCAGGATAGACATAATTGAACACCTTCAACCTAGCAGGGAGCCTAGGCTACACACAACAGCTCAAACGATCATTAAGGGAGGAGAGGGGTCGTGTTGTGCTGGTTAAAGTTAATGTGATTTAGCTCACTTGATTGAAAAAAAACAAACACCTTTTTGCCATATGCACAAACCTAAAGGAATTAAGCAATAATTTAATGAATTCCTGAACTGGGGCTGTAGGGAATCCAAGATCGCAGACCTAGTACTCAGAAGTTTCTAATTCCTGATCCTGTGTTTAGACCACACCCATCTCTCTATTTTATAGAAATATGGTTAATCAAAATGGACCAATCCAAAGATGCTACTGTTTTAAACTGACTAAGATTATGCTGCTCAACAGATGGCTCAGGCAGTGGTGCTATAAGGAGGGCTTTGGGATGTATGGCCACTGGGAAGTATTCATGGACAGAGGACTGTTCTCTTGGGATGGACTTCACCTGAGTAAGGAGGGAAATAGACGTCAAGGATGGAGGATGGCGCAACTGATCAAAAGAGCTTTAAACTAGGAAATCGGGGGAGATGGTTGGGAGATGTCCAGGTAATCTCCATGCCAGTTATTCTCTTTGAGAGGGAAGAAAACGAAGTAAGAAAGGATACAGCCGTGGGTAGGAGAATGGATATAAGGCAGAAGGGCAGTGTATATACCAATCTAATAGGTAATATTGGTGGTAGAATGTCTGTGCCCAATCGGTAAAGAATGTGAGCGAAGCCAAACGGCAAAAATTAAGATGTTTATACATTAATGTGAGAAGCATAGGTAACAAAATGGAGAAACTAGAGCTACTGTTGCAGGAAGTGAAACCAGATATTATAGGGATAACAGAACATGGTGGAATAGTAGTCATGACTGGAGTATGGGTATTGAAAGGTATGTGCTGTTTAAGAAAGACAGAAATAAAGGCAAAGGTGGTAGAGTAGCATTGTATATCAATGATAAGGTAAACTGTAAAGAAATAAGAAGTGATGGAATGGATAAGACAGAGTCTGTCTGGGCAAAAATCACAATGGGGAAGAAAGCTACTAGAGCCTGCCCTAGGATAGTCCTTGGGGTGTGCTATAGACTGCCGGGATCCGATGTGGATATGGATAGAGACCTCTTTAATGTTTTTAATGAAGTAAATACTAATGGGAATTGTGTGATCATGGGAGACTTTAACTTCCCAGGTATAGACTGGAGGACAAGTGCTAGTAATAATAATAGGGCTCAGATTTTCCTGGATACGATAGCAGATGGATTTCTTCACCAAGTAGTTGCTGAACTGACAAGAGAGGATACCATTTCAGATTTGGTTTTGGTGAGCAGCGAGGACCTCGTAGAAGAAATGATTGTAGGGGACAACCTTGGTTCGAGCGATCATGAGCTAATTCAGTTCAAACTAAATGGAAAGATAAACAAAAATAGATCTGTGACTAGGATTTTTTATTTCAAAAGGGCTAGCTTTAAAAAATTAAGGAAATTAGTTAGGGAAGTGGATTGGACTGAAGAACTTGTGGATGTAAAGGCGGAGGAGGCCTGGAATTACTTCAAGCTAAAGTTGCAGAAACTATCAGAAACCTGCATCCCAAGGAAGGGGAAAAAAATCATAGGCAGGAGTTGTAGACCAAGCTGGATGAGCAAGCATCTCAGAGAGGTGATTAAGAAAAAGCAGAAAGCCTACAAGGAGTGGAAGATGGGAGGGATTAGTAAGGAAAACTACCTTATTGAGGTCAGAACATTTAGGGATAAAGTGAGAGGGGCCAAAAGCCATGTAGAGTTGGACCTTGCAAAGGGAATTAAAAGCAATAGTAAAAGATTCTATAGCCATATAAATAAGAAGAAAACAAAGAAAGAAGAAATGGGACCGCTTAACACTGAGGATGGAGTGGAAGTTAAGGATAATCTAGACATGGCCCAATATCTAAACAAATACTTTGCCTCAGTCTTTAACGAGGCTAATGAGGAGCTTAGGGATAATGGTAGGATGACAAATAGGAATGAGGATATGGAGGTAGATATTACCACATCCGAGGTAGAAGCCAAACTCGAACAGTTTAATGGGACTAAATCGGGAGAGCCCAGATAATCTTCATCCAAGAATATTAAAGGAACTGGCACATGAAATTCCAACCCTTTAGCAAGAAGTTTTAATCAATCAATCTGTAAACTCAACGGTTGTACCGTATGACTAGAGAATTGCTAACATACTTCCTATTTTTAAGAAAGGTAAAAAAAAGTGATCCAGGTAACTACAGGCCTGTGAGTTTGACATCTGTAGTATGCAAGGTCTTGGAAAAATTTTTGAAGGAGAAAGTAGTTAAGGACATTGAGGTCAATGGCAATTGGGACAAAATACAACGTGGCTTTACAAAAGGTAGATCGTGTCAAACCAACCTGTTCTCCTTCTTTGAGAAGGCAGTAGATTTTTTTAGACAAAGGGAACACAGTGGATCTAATTTACCTTGATTTCAGTAAGGCATTTGTTACTGTTCCACATGGAGAATTATTAGCTAAATTGGAAAAGATGGGGGTCAATATGAAAATTGAAAGGTGGATAAGGAACTGGTTAAAGGGAAGACTACAGCAGGTCACACTGAAAGGTGAAATGTCAGACTGGAAGGAGGTTACTAGTGGAGTTCCTCAGGGATCGGTTTTGGGACCAATCTTATTTAATCTTTTTATTACTGACCTTGGCACAAAAAGAGGGAATGCGCTAATAAAGTTTGTGGATGACACGAAGCTGGGAGGCATTGCCAATTCAGAGAAGGACTGGGATATCATACAGGAAGATCTGGATGACCTTGTAAACTGGAGTAATAGTATTAAATGAAATTTAATAGTGAAAAGTGCAAGGTCATGCATTTAGGGATTAATAACAAGAATTTCTGTTATAAACTGGGGACGCATCACTTGGAAGTAACAGAGGAGGAGAAGGACCTCAGAGTATTGGTTGATCACAGGATGACTATGAGCCGCCAATGTGATATGGCCGTGAAAAAAGCTAATGCAGTCTTGGAATGCATTAGGCGAGGTATTTCCAGTAGAGATAAGGAGGTGTTAGTACCGTTATACAAGGCACTGGTGAGACCTCATCTGGACTACTGTGTGCAGTTCTGGTCTCCCATGTTTAAGAAGGATGAATTCAAACTGGAACAGGTACAGAGAAGGGCTACTAGGATGATCCGAGGAATGGAAAATCTGTCTTATGAAAGGAGACTCAAAGAGCTTGGCTTGTTTAGCCTACCCAAAAGAAGGCTAAGAGGAGATATGATTGCTCTCTTAACATATATCAGAGGGATAAATACCATGGAGGGAGAAGAATTAGTTAAGCTCAGTATCAATGTGGACACAAGAATAAATGGATATAAACTGGCCATCAGGAAGTTTAGACTTGAAATTAGATGAAGGTTTCTAACTATCAGAGAAGTGAAGTTCTGGAACAGCCTTCCAAGGGAAGCAGTGAAGGCAAAAGACATATCTGGCTTCAAGACTAAGCTTGATAAGTTTATGGAGGAGATGATATGATGGAATAGCCAATTTTGGCAATTAATTGATCTTCAACTACTAGTGGTAAATATGCCCAATGGCCTGTGATGGAATGTTAGATGGGGTAGGATCTGAGTTACTACAGAGAATTCTTTCCTGGATGTCTGGCTGGTGAGTTTTGCCCACATGCTCAGGGTTTAGCTGATCACCATATTTGGGGTCAGGAAGGAATTTTCCTTCAGGGCAGATTGGCAGAGGCCCTGGGGGTTTTTCGACTTCCTCTGCAGCATGGGGCACAGGTCACTTGCTGGAGGATTCTCTGCACCTTGAAGTCTTTAAACTATGATTTGAAGACTTCAATAGCTCAGACATAGGTTAGGGGTTTGTTACAGGAGTTGGTGGGTGAGATTCCATGGCCTGCGTTGTACAGGAGGTCAGACTAGATGATCATAATGGTCCCTTCTGACCTTGAAGTCTATGATTCTATGAATTACAATTGATTTGGGCAACACTGGACTCAGGCTGGGTGCAGGATGTCAGCATTCCAGGAGTCCTTTCATTCTTTTGTGAAACCTACAAATAAGCTCAGCGTTGTAACCTGAGGGAGTGTGGATGTAGGTTGAGTGAGAAAAGTTCAACTCTACTGGTAGAGCAGCTGAACATGGGTTTTCTAAAGACCCAATAAGCTGAAGTAAGCTCAGAAGCAGTGGGAGTGGAGAATAAAATATACAGGATAGGGGCAGGCAGTAGGCTACTTTGTATTTACCGTTTGTGGTTACCCTTCCATTTATATTTATGACACAGATTTATATTTATGACACGCCCCCCAAATCACAGATAGGGTGAAACACTGGCTGTGATTTCTTCCTGGAGCTCTAGGAGAAAACAGAGTTAATAAGACTCATGCATCTCTAAATATACTACTAAATGTATAAAGACTAACAATATTTTCCACATCTCAAGGACAATTTTAACCAGTTGATTCTGGGAAACTTTCATGGGAGAGTGCATCAGCCACTTTGTTAGAAGCTCCTAAAATGTGTTGTATGTCGAAATCAAAATCTTGGAGAGCTAAACTCCACCAAATAAGTTTTTTTGTTATTTCCCTTGGCGGTATGAAGCCACTGTAGTGAAGCATGGTCGGTTGCAGGTGGAAACGCCATCCCCGAACGTATGGGCGTAGCTTTTCCAGAACGTAGACATTAGCATAACATTCCTTTTCACTGATTGACGAGTGGCTTTCCCTCTCAGACAGCTTCTTGCTGAGAAACACAACAGGACGGAACTCTTGATTCGGTCCTTCCTGCATTAAGACTGCTCCCACACCACGCTCGGATGCATCTGTGGTTACTAGGAATGGTTTGTCAAAGTCTGGGGCCCTTAGCACAGGATCAGACATGAGTGTCACTTTAAACTGGTTAAAGGCCTTCTGACACTCTTCAGTCCACTGAACTGCATTTGGCTGTTTCTTTTTCGTTAGGTCTGTCAGTGGGGCGGCAATTTGGCTGTATTGTAGTACAAATCGCCTGTAATATCGGGCCAAGCCTAAGAAAGATTGGACCTGTTTCTTTGACTTTGGGACATGCCATTTTTGGATAGCATCCACTTTGGCCTGTAGGGGGTTGATAGTTCCTTGACCCACCTGGTGTCCAAGGTAAGTCACGCGGTTTAGGCCTATTTGACACTTCTTAGCCTTAACAGTTAGTCCTGCCTCCCTTATGTGCTCGAAGACTTTTTGTAGATGTTCCAGGTATTCTGCCCAGGAATCCGAAAATATGGCCACATCGTCAAGGTAGGTGACTGCATAATCTCCCAATCCTGCTAGAAGACCATCTACAAGTTTTTGGAAGGTGGCAGGTGCATTCCGCAGCCTGAAAGGGAGCACGTTAAATCCATACAGCCCGACATGTGTGATGACGGCTGACCTTTCCTTGGCGGATTCATCTAGTGGCACCTGCCAGTACCCCTTGGTTAAGTCCAAGGTAGTGATGAACTGGGCCCATCCCAGTTTTTCCAATAGTTCATCTGTGCATGGCATTGGATAGTTGTCTGGGCGAGTTACAGCATTTAGCTTACAGTAGTCCACGCAAAAACGTATCTCCCCATCTAGTTTGGGAACTAGAACCAATAGAGATGCCCATGCATTGCCAGAGGGGCCGATTACACCCATCTGTAGCATATGCTGGATCTCCCGTTCTATAGCAGTTTTAGCTTGAGGAGACACCCAGTAAGGTTGGGCTCTAATTGGGTTCTGTGTCAATGGAGTGGTATGCCCGTTCAGTCAGTCCTGGGGTGGCTGAGAATGTTGGCGCATAGCTAGTGCACGACTTCTTGATCTGCTGTCTCTGCATACACTCAAGGGTCATGGAAAGGTTCACCTCTTCCACGCCACCAGCACTTTTCCCTTCGTAGTAGACACCTTCAGGCCACTCAGCGTCATCGTCTCCCTGGGCTGTAAACTGACAAACCTTTAATTCTCTGGAATAAAAGGGCTTTAGAGAATTAGTATGGTATAACTTAGGGTTTCGGTTGAAGGTGGGAAATGCTATGAGATAATTAACAGCTCCCAGGAGCTCTTGGACTATGAATGGCCCTTCCCACGACGCTTCCATTTTATGGGCCTGGAGCACCTTTAAGACCACAACCTGGTCCCCTACTTTGAAGGACCGCTGTATGGCATGTTTATCATACCAGGCTTTTTGTTCTTTTTGAGCATCTTTTAGGTTTTCTTTAGCAAGGGCTAAAGAGGTTCAGAGGGTGTTTTGTAGGTTGATTACAAAGTCCAGAATGTTAGTTCCTGGAGAACCATTGTGGCTTCACCAACTGTAATGGCCCATTAACCTCCTGGCCATATACAAGTTCAAATGGTGAAAACCCTAAACTGGGATGTGGTACAGCTCTGTAGGCAAAGAGAAACTGCTGCAATACTAGGTCCTAGTCATTAGAGTGCTCATTTACGAATTTACGTATCATGGCCCCCAAAGTTCCATTAAACTTCTCCACCAGGCCATTTGTTTGATGGTGGTAAGGGGTGGCAACCAAGTGATTCACCCCATGAGCTTCCCAAAGGCTTTCCATAGTTCCTGCCAGGAAATTAGATCCTGCATCTGTGAGGATGTCGGAGGGCCAACCTACCCTGGCAAAAATGTCTGTTAGTGCCTGGCACACACTTTTAGCCCTGGTGTTGCTTAGAGCTACTGCTTCCGACCATCAGGTGGCAAAATCCATGAAAGTCACTATGTACTACTTTCCTCTAGGTGTCTTTTTCGGAAAAGGACCCAGAACATCCACAGCTACTCGCTGAAATGGAACCTCAATGATGGGGAGTGGCTTGAGAGGGGCTTTGACCTGGTCTTGGGGTTTTCATAGAATCATAGAATATCAGGGTTGGAAGGGACCTCAGGAGGTCATCTAGTCCAACCTCCTGCTCAAAGCAGGACCAATCCCCAATTAAATCATCCCAGCCAGGGCTTTGTCAAGCCTGACCTTAAAAACTTCTAAGGAAGGAGATTCCACCACCGCCCTAGGTAATGCATTCCAGTGTTTCACCACCCTCCCAGTGAAGAAGTTTTTCCTAATATCCAACCTAAATCTCCCCCACTGCAACTTGAGACCATTACTCCTTGTCCTGTCATCCACTACCACTGAGAATAGTCTAGAGCCATCCTCTTTGGAACCACCTTTCAGGTAGTTGAAAGCAGCTATCAAATGTCCCCTCATTCTTCTCTTCTGTAGACTAAACAATCCCAGTTTCCTCAGCCTCTCCTTGTAAGTCATGTGTTCCAGTCCCCTAATCATTTTTGTTGCCCTCCGCTGGACACTCTCCAATTTTTCCACATCCTTCTTGTGGTGTGGGGCCCAAAACTGGACACAGTACTTCAGGTGAGGCCTCACCAATGTCGAATAGAGCGGAATGATCACATCCCTCGATCTGCTGGCAATGCCCCTACTTATACATCCCAAAATGCCATTGGCCTTCTTGGCTACAAGGGTACACTGTTGACTCCTATCCAGCTTTTCATCCACTATAACCCCTAGGTCCTTTTCTGCAGAACTGCTACCAAGTCATTCAGTGCCTAGTCTGTAGCGGAGCATGGGATTCTTCCATCCTAAGTGCAGGACTCTGCACTTATCCTTGTTGAACCTCATCAGATTTCTTTTGGCCCAATCCTCCAATTTGTCTAGGTCCCTCTGTATCCTATCCCTACCCTCCAGCGTATCTACCACTCCTCCCAGTTTAGTGTCATCCGCAAACTTGCTGAGGGTGCAGTCCACACCATCTCCAGATCATTAATGAAGATATTGAACAAAACCAGCCCCAGGACCGACCCTTGGGGCACTCCGCTTGATACCGGCTGCCAACTAGACATGGAACCATTGATCACTACCCATTGAGCCCGACAATCTAGCCAATTTTCTACCCACCTTATAGTGCATTCATCCAGCCCATACTTCTTTAACTTGCTGACAAGAATACTGTGGGAGATAGTGTCAAAAGCTTTGCTAAAGTCAAGGAATAACACATCCACTGCTTTCCCTTCATCCACAGAACCAGTTATCTCGTCATTAGGCAATTAGATTAGTCAGGCATGACTTGCCCTTGGTGAATCCATGCTGACTGTTCCTGATCATTTTCCTCTCCTCTAAGTGCTTCAGAACTGATTCCTTGAGGACCTGCTCCATGATTTTTCCGGGGACTGAGGTGAGGCTTACTGGCCTGTAGTTCCCAGGATCCTCCTCCTTCCCTTTTTTAAAGATGGGCACTATATAAGCCTTTTTCCAGTCATCCAGGACTTCCCCGGATCGCCATGAGTTTTCAAAGATAATGGCCAATGGCTCTGCAATCACATCCGCCAACTCCTTTAGCACTCTCGGATGCAACACATCCGGCTCCATGGACTTGTGCACGTCCAGCTTTTCCCACTCTTTGACACACCTCAAAAGACCGGACATAGGTAGAAACATCCTTGCCCATTCCCTCCCAGTGGAACGACTTTCCCAAATGGTCTTTGGTTCTGTTCACCCCAGCATGGCCACTAGGATGATCATGGGCTAAGTTTAAGAGCTTTACTCGGTACTTAGTTGGAACTACCAACTGTCTCTGAGGATGCCTGTCTTCCTGGTGTCCACCAGAAAGAGTTTCCTTGTATAAAAGTCCTCTTTCTACACAAACCTGGATCGATTAGAAGAGCTGAGAGGCAGTGGGTTGCTCCGTGCCACCGTCCAAGCTCTCTGGAGGCTTTCATCTGCTTCCTGTTCAGTCTGGAACTGTTCCCTTGATGCTGGAGACATCAGTTCCTCATTGGATTGTGGACCTGCGCTTGGTCCCTCTGGAAGCGATGCAGGAGATGAGGCTGTTTCCGTTGACTGTGAACCACTCTCCGCTGGTGCACTATGTTGGGTTTCAGGCTCCGGCTGAGTCTCTTTTGTAGGGTTATCTGCTGCTGCCAGTGCAGGTTCGGTGGGGCCTTCTGGTGTTGGGGTTGCAAGTACTGGATTCAGTGCTGGCAATGGTTCTGGTGCTGGTTGTGCTGCCGGTTCCAGTTCTGGGACTGATTCCGTCTGGGTCTCTGTGACTGGATCCACTACTGTTGTAGCAGACATTGGCATGGGGTCCGGTTCCATCACCTCTGACCGGGTCCTGTTAGAAGTTTCCAGAACAGAGCTAGGTGTGACAGCTTGCTTAGCCAGCAGATGACCATTCCCACCCTCTAGGCTAGCTTCACATGATTGTCCAAGTCTTCCCCCAACCCTTCTGGCCAGAGGCAAAACCCTTTCACCTGTAAAGGGTTAAGAAGCTAAGGTAACCTCGCTGGCATCTGACCCAAAATGACCAATGAGGGGACAAGATACTTTCAAATCTGGAGGGAGGTGGGGACAAAGGGTTCTGTCTGTCTGCATGATGTTTTTGCCGGGAACAGATCAGGAATGCAAGCCTTACAACTCCTGTAAAGTTAGTAAGTAATCTAGCTAGAAAATGATAGGTTTCAGAGAAGCAGCCATGTTAGTCTGCATCCGCAAAAAGAAAAGGAGTACTTGTGGCACCTTAGAGACTTACAAATTTATTTGAGCATAAACTGTCATGAGCTTCAGCTCACTTCATCGGATGCATGAAGCTCACGAAAGCCTATGCTCAAATAAATTTGTTAGTCTGTAAGGTGCCACAAGTACTCCTTTTCTTTTAGCTAGAAAATGCGTTAGATTTTCTTTTGTTTAATGGCTTGTAAAATAAGCTGTGCTGGAGGGAATATATATTCCTGTTTTTGTGTCTTTTTGTAACTTAAGGTTTTGCCTCAAGGAATTCTCTGTGTTTTGAATCTGATTTCCGGTAAAGTATTTACCATCCGGATTTTACAGAGGTGATTCTTTTACCTTTTCTTTAAATAAAATTCTTCTTTTAAGAACCTGATTGATTTTTCATTGTTCTTAAGATCCAAGGGTTTGGGTCTGTGTTCACCTGTACCAGTTGGTGAGGATATTATTATCAAGCCTTCCCCAGGAAAGGGGGTGTAGGGCTTGGGGGGATATTTTGGGGGAAGACATCTCCAAGTGGTCTCTTTCCCTGTTCTTTGTTTAAAACGCTTGGTGGTGGCAGCATACTGTTCAAAGACAAGACAAACTTTGTACCTTGGGGAAGTTTTTAACCTAAAGTGGTAAGAATAAGTTTAGGGGGGTCTTTCATGCAGCTCCCCACATCTGTACCCTAGAGTTCAGAGTGGGGAAGGAACCATGACAATCTGTATGTGAGAGATAAAGTCACATATGGTCTCCACTATGTATCTTTGAGAAAAATGGAGAATAATTGCAATATATGGGTTAAATTAATCCCTGGTATAGCTCCCTTGAAATCAATGGAGTCAGACCGAGTGTTCTTTTGGCCCCCATGAGTCAACTGTGAGCAAACTATCAAGCTATGGTTCTAAATAAGCCATGCTGTAATATGTTATAAAACGAGAATGTAATAAATATAACCTAGATTTGCTCAATTTACATGTATTGCAAGCATCATCTTTAGTTAATCTAGGATTTCCCAGGGAACAGCCTTGTTAGATAAACCCTATTTATATTTTACTTTTATTGTATTTTAAATTATTCAGAAGTCTACAACATATTATAGTGCAGTTCATTAATTTTCAGTCTGCAGGTTAGTAGGGAGTGAATTTATTTAATCATGCATGTAAAATTACTAGAATTTTTTAAAACTTTTGCTGATTTCAGCAGGTTTGAAACCGTACAACACAGCCCTAAGCAAAATATATACCATCTAGCAGAAAAAGGACAAATGATTTTTTTTTTGTCTTAAAATGAATTTTCTGTTTCAATAGCTAGGACCCAAATCATTAATGCTAACACATTATTTTTTGGTCTGTCTTGTATCTTCAGCATAAAGTCAGAATTAGCAATTTGTGTGTGACTCAGGACTGATCTGAAGAATTTCACACATGCAAATATGTGAAGCAATTAATTCCCAGAGGTAGAAGTCCTTATTTCACAGGTAAGGTTATAATACTTATGGGAATTTTCATTTAATTCCAGTATCAGTGCTACAGTTAAAAGAATTCAAACAGCTTAGTCATCCTCTCACAAGCTCTTAACGCACATCAGTCACTTCCACAACTGCTTCAATGAGCATTTGAAAAGTTTGCATATATTCCTCAGTGGGTGTGTTTTTTAACGCAGATTTACAACAGTGCTTTGTGGAGTGACAGGGAAGCTCTAAACATAAAAATATAAAATGGATTCTGTTCTTTATAATGACAGGTATCAGAGTAGCAGCCTTGTTAGTCTGTATCTGCAAAAAGAACAGGAGTACTTGTGGCACCTTAGACTAACAAATTTATTAGAGCATAAGCTTTCGTGGGCTACAGCCCACTTCATCGGATGCATAGAATGGAACATAGAGTAAGATAGATAGATAGATACATACATACATACAAGTTGGAAGTTACCATACAAACTAATTAGCCTCTCACAGTTTGTATGGTAACTTCCAATTTATTTGTATATATCTTACTCTATGTTCCATTCTATGCATCCGATGAAGTGGGCTGTAGCCCACAAAAGCTTATGCTCTAATAAATTGGTTAGTCTCTAAGATGGCACAAGTACTCCTGTTCTTTCTTCTCTATAGTTCCTCTCCCGCAGGGATGTAGATGAGAATGGAGAGGGAGCAGGGCTGTGCCGTGGTTTATGCTGATGAACTTTGTGCTCTGTTACTCATATGCTAGTCAGATGAAATCTGCTAAGGGAGTAGGCACTGAAAAATAGTGGGCTTCAAGAATACTGTACCCAACATTCGTTATGAATCCTTGGCTTGATGGCTTTCTCAGGCTGTCCTTCTGAAATCTCCTTCAGATGTCCAACCAATAGCTTCAACTTAACATGGCCAAAGCTAAATTCCTGAACTTTCCCTCTCTGATTTTTCTGTCACAGTAGTGGGTCCAGTGAATGGTTTTTGGTGACCTATGTGAAGTGATCTGAAGCTCACTCTCCATTTCCTATTGGACAAGTCTCCATATCACAAAATTATCACCACAATTTACACTAACAGGCACAATCTCATGCAATCTCTGCTAGAGATGGGGCCCAAATGAAGGAAGTTCAGATCCAAATTCACTATCAAAGCTTTGCAGCTGGTGGCTATCACTAGGAATTGTATCCAAATCAAAACCTTGAACCCAGTTCCTTTTGAGCTGTGGGAAAATTTGGATCTGAATTTTGCAGTTCAGTACCATTTCTAGAGTAAAACAGGACAAAGACTGAGTAGGAACAGAATCTTAAATGTCTTCTCAGGCATTATGGTGGGCTCTCCAAGATTGAAGTACATCAGTGCTCTGTGTGTGTGTATGTCCGTGTGTGTCCGTGTGTGTGTTTTGTGGTAGCCCTGTATTGCTTCTGTCCCTGATCCTGTATGGCTATAGGTGGAGTTAGTTCTTGTGTATCTTGTGTACCCTCCCGCCCCCGCAGCAGGCTACCTGTTCACCATTTTCAGCACAAGCAGGCTATCCAGTGTAGCAGTGCTGCTCATGCCACATGGGTTCGCAGGGCCTGCTCACCCTCCACCCCGTCTGCTTGCTTCTGGAGCTGGACAGAGAGTTATGCTATAGTTGTAGTGGCTGGCCCAAAGGCCACATGCTTTGCATGCTGGACATATCAAAGGGGAGTCTAGTTATTTAAGTCTTAGCACTGAGTTAAATGTTTATGGTGGGACTCTGAAACCAAGAATGTAATGTTACCTGTACATTTATTTATATACTGATGCTGTGTACCCATAGAATCCTCGGGAGAAAGTACTGTGTTTTAGAACTAAAACAACTACAGCAGATGTAAAATGTAGACAAAAATCTTACATATTCATTCTATCCTCTGTTACTGCTAGCTCCAGGCTTGGTATGGGTGATTGGTAAAACGGGTTCATGTATCTCTCTTTGCCTAGGGAACCATCTCACATCCCTTCCTAAGGGCTCAATGCAGATCCTACTGGAAAGGCTCCCATTGGCTTCAATAGGCAATGGATTAGGTTCTAAGCCTGCTATTGCCCTCTTGTATCTGTATTTCTGAAACCTTTAGGGTCAGATACTTAGCTGTGAATCTTTGCCTATTTACACCACCAGGAGATGTGACCTTTAAAGTGTATGTTGAAGTTTTGGTTAGAGGCCAGGCATCAGTTTTTGCCGGTTAAACCCTGCAGTGCTCACAAATTGAAATAGATTGCGCCACATTAGATAAACGGAGAACTCCAGTCTCTGGAACCACTACTCACATGCAAGAATTAAAGAAGTGTGAAAAAGTTCTCACTGCATTTTAGAACCCTTTGAACCATTAAAAATTCCCAGAATGCAATAGATTTTTAAAATTATCTTAGTATCTATTTTATATCATGGAGCAATAAAAATATTACTAAAATAATTTTCTCACCATGGAAACATTTTCAAGAGGCAACAATCTTTTACCACTGTTTCTTCAGGCACACTGATGCTCCTTAAAAGAAACATAGGAGTTACAGAAAAATAACTCTGTGTCCCATTCCACTTTCTTTCAAATTGTATTCTGAACATTAAAACATTGATGGATGCTCTAGAGAGTCATAGCTGTACAATTTAATGTCATTACTAGCACAAGGGGAAAAGCCTTGAAAACAGGCAAAACAGCGAACATTTTGGCCATGAACAGCCTTCAACATAGTTTACTGATATTCATGTTTTATTACTATTTTTTACCTTTATTTATGATTTTGGCATAAACCACCACCATGAATGTGATGCAGAGTACAAATCAAATATCATAACTTGCTGAGCATTATACATTGTATCCACAGCAATACCAAAAGAATGCCTTATTTATGCCTTAACTAAAAATTATAATAATAACTGGATTTTAATAGCCTCTTGTCAGCATCCTTGGCTTGAAAGGAAGAAGTTCAGATCAGGTGCTGTTGAGGATTGCACCCCCAAAATCCCGTCAGCTTGAAGAATGCTCTTACTAGAGAGCTTCCAGTATTTTAACTCTGTTTACAGGTTTATTTATTTACTTTGCTCAGGGCTAAAAATGGTTCTCTGATGGGACTGTTCATTATTCAGCTCACTAAAAACTAGGATGAACTTTAGGAAAGGGTGTGCAAGTTTAAGAAGAAATTTCCTCAAGTCTTTTTTGGCTCAATGTTGACAGAGCCATAGTGTTCAGTGAGAAACACAGAGGATACATCATTGCTTTGATTTGAGGGTGCAATTTTCCAGCAATTCTTGAGTTTGTGCCAAATCCTACTCCATTTTCTTGGAGAAAAGAAGGGTTGAGGAAAGCAGGATTGGGATCTCATTAGTGTTTTCAATTTTTGTTTTTTGTTCCAACTTTTCAACTAAAAATATCAAATATATAAACATCTTTGATGGATGGGATCGTCCTTCAGAGCAAAATGTCAAAGATAATGTATAGAAACATGTCTCAATAGATGATTATTTATTGTTTATTTTACAGCACCCAAAAACATGTTGGGCATGCCGCAGTAAAAAGAAAACATAGTTCCTGCCCAGCAGACTTTGTAGTTTTGGTGCCCAGTCCTTCAACCGACAGCACACAAGTGGAGTGTTGTGTCCATGTGGGGCCCCGCTGAAGTTATTGGGACTCTGCATGGCACAGCAGTCTACCCCTACGCTGTCCATTGCAGGGTTAACATCTAATTTTATACGTGATGCAGTGGGAGAGGCATAGCAAGAAAACAGCAGAAAGGACATCCATGAGAATATAAGGTCACCCAGTCACTCAGCAAAGGCTAGGGCATGGCATGGTGCAGCCAAAGCCATATGTATGGACTCCAAGTTCAGGATTAAGTCCTTCTTCAGTTAGGATAAGAGTCCCAAAATTGTGCTGCATATCTGACGTGCCCCAACCTTTTGAGCCTATCGTTAGGACCTTTCTGAACCTCCAGGAAAGTTTGGTTCAGTTTCAAGGGATGGGAGAAGATTTGGGTTGATTCTTTATGTCCAAACACAATTGAAAATCCCTTATTTAAAGCAAGCTAAATCATAAAACAAATATCAGCACCAAGGTAAAAAGAAAAGGAGTACTTGTGGCACCTTAGAGACTAACCAATTTATTTGAGCATGAGCTTTCGTGAGCTACAGCTCACTTCATCAGATGTTTACCGTGGAAACTGCAGCAGACTTTATATACACACAGAAATCATGAAACAATACCTCCTCCCACCCCACTGTCCTGCTGGTAATAGCTTATCTAAAGTGATCAACAGGTGGGCCATTTCCAGCACAAATCCAGGTTTTCTCACCCTCCACCCCCCCACACAAATTCACTCTCCTGCTGGTGCTAGCCCATCCAAAGTGACAACTCTTTACATAATCAAGTCGGGCTATTTCCTGCATAGATCAAGGTTTTCTCACATCCCCCCCACCCCCATACACACACAAACTCACTCTCCTGCTGGTAATAGCTCATCTAAACTGACCATTCTCCAGGTTTAAATCCAAGTTAAACCAGAACATCTGGGGGGGGGGGGTAGGAAAAAACAAGAGGAAACAGGCTACCTTGCATAATGACTTAGCCACTCCCAGTCTCTATTTAAGCCTAAATTAATAGTATCCAATTTGCAAATGAATTCCAATTCAGCAGTTTCTCGCTGGAGTCTGGATTTGAAGTTTTTTTGTTTTAAGATAGCGACCTTCATGTCTGTGATTGCGTGACCAGAGAGATTGAAGTGTTCTCCGACTGGTTTATGAATGTTATAATTCTTGACATCTGATTTGTGTCCATTTATTCTTTTACGTAGAGACTGTCCAGTTTGACCAATGTACATGGCAGAGGGGCATTGCTGGCACATGATGGCATAGATCACATTGGTGGATGTGCAGGTGAACGAGCCTCTGATAGTGTGGCTGATGTTATTAGGCCCTGTGATGGTGTCCCCTGAATAGATATGTGGGCACAATTGGCAACGGGCTTTGTTGCAAGGATAAGTTCCTGGGTTAGTGGTTCTGTTGTGTGGTATGTGGTTGTTGGTGAGTATTTGCTTCAGGTTGCGGGGCTGTCTGTAGGCAAGGACTGGCCTGTCTCCCAAGACTTGTGAGAGTGTTGGGTCATCCTTTAGGATAGGTTGTAGATCCTTAATAATGCGTTGGAGGGGTTTTAGTTGGGGGCTGAAGGTGACGGCTAGTGGCGTTCTGTTATTTTCTTTGTTAGGCCTGTCCTGTAGTAGGTAACTTCTGGGAACTCTTCTGGCTCTATCAATCTGTTTCTTTACTTCTGCAGGTGGGTATTGTAGTTGTAAGAAAGCTTGACAGAGATCTTGTAGGTGTTTGTCTCTGTCTGAGGGGTTGGAGCAAATGCGGTTGTATCGCAGAGCTTGGCTGTAGACGATGGATCGTGTGGTGTGGTCAGGGTGAAAGCTGGAGGCATGCAGGTAGGAATAGCGGTCAGTAGGTTTACGGTATAGGGTGGTGTTTATGTGGCCATTGTTTATTAGCACTGTAGTGTCCAGGAAGTGGATCTCTTGTGTGGACTGGACCAGGCTGAGGTTGGTGGTGGGATGGAAATTGTTGAAATCATGGTGGAATTCCTCAAGGGCTTCTTTTCCATGGGTCCAGATGATGAAGATGTCATCAATATAGCGCAAGTAGAGTAGGGGCTTTAGGGGACGAGAGCTGAGGAAGCGTTGTTCTAAATCAGCCATAAAAATGTTGGCATACTGTGGGGCCATGCGGGTACCCATAGCAGTGCCGCTGATCTGAAGGTATACATTGTCCCCAAATGTGAAATAGTTATGGGTAAGGACAAAGTCACAAAGTTCAGCCACCAGGTTAGCCGTGACATTATCGGGGATAGTGTTCTTGACGGCTTGTAGTCCATCTTTGTGTGGAATGTTGGTGTAGAGGGCTTCTACATCCATAGTAGCCAGGATGGTGTTATCAGGAAGATCACCGATGGATTGAAGTTTCCTCAGGAAGTCAGTGGTGTCTCGAAGGTAGCTGGGAGTGCTGGTAGCGTAGGGCCTGAGGAGGGAGTCTACATAGCCAGACAATCCTGCTGTCAGGGTGCCAATGCCTGAGATGATGGGGCGCCCAGGATTTCCAGGTTTATGGATCTTGGGTAGTAGATAGAATATCCCAGGTCGGGGTTCCAGGGGTGTGTCTGTGCGGATTTGATCTTGTGCTTTTTCAGGAAGTTTCTTGAGCAAATGCTGTAGTTGCTTTTGGTAACTCTCAGTGGGATCATAGGGTAATGGCTTGTAGAAACTCGTGTTGGAGAGCTGCCGAGCAGCCTCTTGTTCTTGTTCTTGTTCTTGCTGTAGCTCACGAAAGCTCATGCTCAAATAAATTGGTTAGTCTCTAAGGTGCCACAAGTACTCCTTTTCTTTTTGCGAATACAGACTAACACGGCTGTTCCTCTAGCACCAAGGTAGTTCTCTTCAGCATAGAGGAGAAAGTGAAGCACAGAGAGTTTAAGGGCCAGATTTTTAAAGGTCTATAGAAGTGCTTTAAGATACAAATAGGCACCAACTGGGGATTTTAAATCTTTAGACACCTAAGTATTTTTAAAATCAGGCCTGAAATAGCTTGGCCAAAATCACACATAGGAAGTCTGCAGCAGGACTGGAAACTCAACCCAGATCTCCTGATTCTCGATCCAGTGACTTTAATTCAGAACCATCCTTCATCTCTGACAGTGTACCCATAAGCAATTTTCATGTCAAATTTTTACAGTGTGGGTCTGGCCAGAAAAGCAAACATAGCGCAAATTATACCTTGGGGTTCCATATTAATTCACTAGCAACGACTCTGAGGTCAAATTTACTCAGGTTATAAATCAAAGTGTGACTTCTCTCAATGCCAGCACTGGCAGCTTAACCTAGTGTCTAGAAATCAAGCTGTGCTCTTTTCAGACTCATACATCCCCACCAACAACCACCAGGAATAACAATTCTGGGACCAGAAACTAGCCTGCAACTTTGTTGATGATGCATATGGTAAAAGTGATCACAGCATTCCCTTCCACTGCTACACTGTCAGTAAGTGCTCACAGTAGAAAAAAAATGCTTCAACTAGTAAACTAAGGAGATTCTATGTAGCGTAATAATGGTACTTGACATTAATACAGCACTTTTAATCTAAGGATGTTGAAGTACATTTACAGTGTTATTGAATTAAGCCTCACAGTGCCCTATGGGATAGGTATTATCTCCAGTTTACATGTGGGTAAGCTGAGGCACAGAGAGACTAACAGCTACACAGTGAGAAAATGACAGAGCCCAGAGGAGTTCTGATACTCAGCCTCTTGCACTGTTAGATTGCACTAGTCACTCTGCCCTCAGCCAGAGAGGTTACAGGTTTAACTGAGGATAGAATCTTGCGCATAGGTGGCTGAGAAGGTGCCATTCTTAAAAATATCACTTTTCTGATCATAACGACTATTTAGTTTAATAATAAAGGGCAGTGCTAAGAATGGTGGGCTTTACTTTTCAACCATCTGACACTCCTGCAATTGTTGTTATGAGTAACCAAATTTTAATTTTCATTGTGATCATAACTGTAGAATAACCATTACGAAACCAGTTTCAGAGTACTAGCCATGTTAGTCTGTATCCACAAAAAGAACAGGAGTACTTGTGGCACCTTAGAGACTAACAAATTTATTTGAGCACAAGCTTTCACAGCCCACAAAAGCTTATGCTCAAATAAATTTGTTAGTCTCTAAGGTGCCACAAGTACTCCTGTTCTCATTATGAAACAAGTCATTTAGAACTTTAGAAACACTCTGTATTTACAGGGTCTGATTTTGATCTTAGACCAGTTATAAACCTGTGCAACTCCACTTACTTTAACTGAATGATTCTTGATTTACACCAGGGTGAAATCATAATCTCCCATATTGTAATGTTTTAGCTGGTTTTGCTGCTTTTTTATCTTCTTAAAAATAATAAAACACCCTTTATTAGAAAGCATCATTTTTATAGCTCAAAAACACTTTTCAAAAAGTACAGTAGTGTTAGCTAAAACAATCCACTGAGGTGCATGTTTTTTTAGCAGTGGTGGAAGGAAAATTTGCTAGATAATAAAAATTTTGCAGACTGTTTTCCTTAGCTTTGTAGATCAGTTTTTCAGACTACAGAATGCTAACCTCCTGGAGCGTTATTTCCCTGTTTCCCAGAGGATAGGGTTGTGTATGTAAGAACTACAATATGTCACAATGTGCGCTTCATTGACGAACCATAAAAACAGTAATGAAACTGGCATTGATCCCTGCAGCACCTCTTCAGAAATCCTCTAGAACCTTCAAAGGGTCACTACTTGTTTTCTGCTGCAAGGATAATCTTGCAACCACCTGATGGCTTGCGAGCGAAATCTAAAACAAGCTGCTTACAGTTGGATCATAAGGGTAACAGAGTCTGGGTGTGGTTTTTTTTTCCCAGTTACAAATAAAACTAAGGGCTGAATACTCAAAAGGAGTTAGGTATTGTGATGTTGACCATAACAACACCTATCTTTTAGGCTCCTGGAAAAATCACTGATTCTCAAGGCCTGAGTTAAGCACCTAAGCACCTATGCAATGAATAGGGAGAAATAGGCACCCTAGATTTCAATCCTCAGGGAGCCATCCAAGCTAACCAATGGGAGATGCTGACCAGAGGGGTGTGTGCTAAGCCCTACCCCCTCACAGAGATAAGCATCTAAATGTGAGCTCCAGGGGGATATCTAGCTCTGCTTGTGCTCATATAGCCAGGAACCCTCTTTAAAGTTAGGCACCTAATGCAGTTTCAGCAAGAAGCTGCATCCAGAGAAGGGGTGCCCACCTTATTAGTTCTAGTGCAGCAATTAGAGGATTTGCCTGTGATATAGGAGACCCAGATTCAATTTCCTCATTTCTGGCAGAGGAAGGATTTGAACAGGTATCTTCCACCTCTCAGGAGAGTGCTCTAACAATTGAGCTATGATGTATTCGGATGTGGGGTGCCATCAGTCTCTTGTTAAAGCTGCTCCACTGTGGCTAAATAATAAAACACTGAGTTGACTTTTCCACTCTCCTGAGAGGTGGGAGACCCCTGTTCAAATCCTCTCTCCTCCTCTGGTGGGGGGTGGGGTAATTGAACCTTGGTTTCCTATGTCCCAAGCAACTGCTGTAACCACTGAGCTAAAATCATAGAATCATAGACTTTAAGGTCAGAAGGGACCATTATGATAGTCTAGTCTGACGACCTGCACAACACAGACCACAGAATCTCACCCACCCACTCCTGTAACAAACCCCTAACCTATGTCTGAGCTATTGAAGTCCTCAAATCATAGTTTAAAGACTTCAAGGTGCAGAGAATCCTCCAGCAAGTGACCCATGCACCACGCTGCAGAGGAAGGCGAAAAACCCCCAGGGCCTCTGCCAATCTGCCCTGGAGGAAAATTCCTTCCTGACCCCAAATATGGCGATCAGCTAAACCCTGAGCATGTGGGCAAGACTCACCAGCCAGACACCCAGGAAAGAATTCTCTGTAATAATTCAGATCCCACCCCATCTAACATCCCATCACAAGCCATTGGGCATATTTACCACTAATAGTCAAAGATCAATTAATTGCCAATATTAGGCTATCCCATCATACCATCACATCCATAAACTTATCAAGCTTAGTCTTGAAGCTAGTTATGTCTTTTGCCCCCCACTGCTTCCCTTGGAAGGCTATTCCAGAACTTCACTCCTCTGATGGTTAGAAACCTTAGTCTAATTTCAAATCTAAACTTCCTGGGGGCCAGTTTATATCCATTTGTTCTTGTGTCCACATTGATACTGAGCTTAAATAGTTCCTCTCCCTCCCTGGTATTTATCCCTCTGATATACAGTATTTACAGAGAGCAATCATATCTCCACTTGGCCTTCTTAAAAGTTGTAACGTGGGCTCTGTCTGCTGCAGCTGGGTTTCGAATGGTACCTAATCCACTCGACAGCCTCTGAGCATGCCTGCTGGATCCGTCCCATACATTAATTAGGTGACCAAGCATCTGTCTTCCCTTGGTTTGGGAATCACTCTGGGGCATAGGTGGGAGATAGGCACCTGTATGCACACAACAAGGCAGCACTGCACTTGGTCAGAGATAGAAACAAAGGTGTCCAGGGAGCTTTTGCCTTTAAAATGTAAGTGCTGAGTGAGTTTAGGCAACTACAATGTTTGGAGGGAGTTTTGTGCATTGCAGTGGAGCCCAAACTAGGATTTAGGCACCTAAGATGGCAACTTAGGTGCCTAGCTCTTTTTTTGAGCATCCGGCCCTAAGAGCCAAATTGAAACCTGGTGTAAGTAAGTGGAGTTGATGTAAACTAGTGCAAATTTGAATTTGGCTGACTTCATAATATTTACTTAACACTGTTCCATAGTGGGATTGGGTCTGGTGTCTGAGAGAACTTAATTATGGAGCATCTCGGGTTGCTGCTTTGCAGTGTTAGCTCACCTTTCAGACTGATTTGGAAAGAATCCAGACAGACACGAAAGTACAACAAGTTGGATGTTGGGGAGAAATTGCCATAAGAAAACATTTCTCTCCCAAAGGTTCTATCCTGCGTCCACTGATGTCAAATGGATGAGTTGCCATTGCCTTGGCACTCTGGGCCTGGCACACTGGCAAGGGATAACATTTCAGGGTGATTAACTTGTAATGTTACTTTCTTGTTGTTGTTGTTCTCTGTATAATAAATAGGATCCAAGTAAGACTACAGACAGGTTAGGTGACTTCCATAGCCCAGACCTCCTAAAAATTTAATTTGTGATGAGAGACACTTGCTTACGCCACTCTCCCCTGCTGCAATAATGAACGTTAAGATGGCATGGGGTCCATAATCCCAGCTCCCTTTTCTCATGCAATAGCATGAAATGAAGCAATTTCTCTATATTCATTATTGTGTTAATTGCTTGCAAAAATGCAAGCAGCAAAACATCATAATATTTTACATTTTGGATTTCCATCACTTGCAAAATTGGGTGAAATATCTGGCTCTTTTGCAATCACTCTGCCAAAATTAGCTACTTGTTTGTTTTGGGCTTATTTAAAAATTATTTTTGATAGATATGTGCATTTTTAGTGGAAAGAGGTAGTGGAAAACTGGCTTCTGTGTAGAATAACTCATATTAGACTTCAAAAACATATAAATTTACTGTGTGACTAATTGGATCTCTTTTTAAATTTGCCTGTTTAAACAGTCTCATATTTCTCACAACAACATGCACAGAAGCCATGACAAATTCCCACTCTGGATGGTGTGAGCTCAGCTCCCTAGGACACCTGACTAATGTCTGTTAATTTTTCTAGTAATACACTTTAATTGAAATGAATGCATATTGAGTTTAGCTGATAACGTTTCACTATCTCCTGTCAATGTCCTTAAAACCGGTGCAGCCACTCTGAAGTCAGTATGTTGCAAACAACATCAGTACCATTTTAACAGGGTCATAACAATATCTGAATGGCCCCAAAATCAAAACTGCAAAGGGATTTCTCCTTCAAAATCTGCCAACTCAGATATCCTCTCTTCCTCTTGCTCACAGAAAATGTCCACCTGACCTATGGTATCTGGCCCCTTTCATCACCATCTCACCTCTTGGTGGTTGTGCCACTTCTCTTCTTGCTTTCCCTTTATCGATGCCCCTCTGGCTGTTTCCCCTTCACTGCTCTCCTTGGTATGCCTCACTGTCCACTGGCTCACTCTTCTGTCTCCAGGCCTATTTTGTTGGTTTCTTCCTCCTCCTGGAAGCAGGCCCTCACCCCATTTGTCAGCTGCTCCTGACTAACTCCTCCATCTTGCTAGTTGCTCTCTCTCTAGCATCTCTCCTTGTTAGTAGCTTTGTCTTCTTCCCAACAGCTGTTGTAGTTTTCCTTACCTCTCTCCTTCTCCTATCTCAGACCGGGAACACTTCTATGAATGGAAAAAGAAAACTGACCTGGCAGCTTTCCCTGCTCCCTTCCTCCGCCATTGGCTGCAGGTATCTGCAGATCCACCTAGGCTCTGCCTCCTTTTGCTTCTCCTCACAGCCCAGTCAGAGAGGAAGTCTTGTAACCTCACCTCGAATCCTTTTAGCAACAGCTGCTCCCTCTTGCACTACAGATTAGGGGCTGTGAGGACAGGCATTCTGCCCTGACTTAAAATCTTGATGTTTCTTTGCTCTACATCTCCAAAATCCACCCTTTCTTCTTCATCCCACTGATAAAAACCTTGTGCGTATCTTGGACACCACCTGCAGTGACCTCCATGGCACCCTCTCCTCTCTCACCTAATACAACTTCATCTATCCAAAAATGCTTCCACCAAATCTTTTCTCCTCTCATGTTCACTCATATTGCCCTGTGTATGTCAGTTCCCTCTTTGACGCCCCATCACTAATTTCAACGGAGTTTTCTCCTGATTTACATGGATGTAGATGAGATAAGACTCTGTCTCAAAGACTTGGGAGAGAAAAGATCAAAGACTCAAGACCTGTGGTAGAAGTTGCCTATCCAGCTGCTAAGATCTGGAGCCAGAATGGGGAGAGAACTAGCTGGTTTTCATGGACAAATTTGAGAAATCAGGCATTATTTGTGACTCGGGCAGGGGTAAAACCTTCTGTTGGGCAGTGGATTAGGGGAGCTTTCATAGACTTGGATAGCTGAGATAAAAGACTTTGGATAAGTATCCAAAAGGTTCTTATCATTAGTACAAGTACTGTAACTAGCTATAACAAACAAGCAGATGGGGAACAATATAGTCCCATAATGCTAGGTGCAAACTGATTTATTATGGTAGCTATTTTCATTGCAGTGTTTAAGCTTACAGCTACACTTTATGCATTTCTTACTATCTAATAACATAAAATACAATTGAAATTGATTTTTAAAAATCTAGAACTATTGAACGTGCATAAATTCACTGAGTAAGGCTAAAGCTTTTTTCCTGCAATGAAACATTTTGGCATTTTAGGAGGATAGCTTCAAGCTGTCTGACTTCTTTGTGAGCAGTCAGTAAAAATCTGTGTTTGTTCCCCTTTCAGGTCATATACCAGAAAAAATTTGGTATTGATGATAACATTAAGAACATTGACAGGTTTTAGAGTAGCAGCCATGTTAGTCTGTATTCGCAAAAAGAAAAGGAGTACTTGTGGCACCTTAGAGACTAATTTGTTAGTCTCTAAGGTGCCACAAGTACTCTTTTTCATTAAGTACATTGCAGCAGTAGCCAGTGCAATTGAGTAAAATTTACAGGTTTCCTTACCAGGACAGGAAGATGGTGCTGCAGCTAAATGTCTGCAGTGTGCCTCAGGTATGCTGGGTTCACTTTCTATCTCAGACATATTCTTTCAAGCACTGGCTCTGTAACCAGTGTGGGCCAAGGGGCCATGCCCACCTCCGGATTTTTAACGAAAGAAACATAAGTGCAGAATTCATGTTCCCCACAGACTTTTTTTCCCCCAGCAGAATAATATTCTGCCAGGGAGGTGATGCAATTATATCTTTTGTGGAAACAGAAGAGAAGGCAGTTGGCTCATCACCAGAGCAGGGAAAGTAATTTAGGTCTAGATTGTGGCTTGGACTGTGCTCCCATATAGGATAAGGAAAAGTGAGAATCCCTCTTAGCAGGCTGCCTGGATCTTTGGTCTGGCCCTGCAGGAGTAAGCAGTACTACACTATGTGTATGTCTACACTACGAAATTAGGTTGATTTTATAGAAGTCGATCTTTAGAAAACGATTTTATACAGTCGATTGTGTATGTCCCAACTAAACGCATTAAGTCGGCGGAGTGCATCCTCAATACCATGGCTAGCATCGACTCACTGAGTGGTGCACTGTGGGTAGCTATCCCATAGTCCCCGCAGTCTCTGCTGCCCACTGGAATTCTTAAGCGCCCAGTGCCTGATGGGGCAAAAACATTGTCGCGGGTGGTTTTGGGTACATGTCGTCAGTCTCCCCTCCCTCCCTCCCTCCGTGAAAGCAACTGCAGACAATCATTTCACGCCTTTTTTCCTGGGTTACCTGTGCAGTCACCATAGCATGGCAAGCATGGAGCCCGCTCAGCCCACCGCTGTGTTGCGAGCATTGTAAACACCTCACGCATTATCCTGCAGTATGTGCAGAACTTGGCTAAGAGCCGCCAGCGGGAGGACGATTGTGAGGAGGACATGGACACAGACATTCCTGAAAGCACAGGATGTGGCACTTGGGGCATCAAGGAGGCAGTGGAGCAGCTTGATACAGTGGAACGCCGATTCTGGGCCCAGCAAACAAGCACAGACTGGTGGGAGCGCATGGTCTTGCGGGTATGGGATGATTCCCAGTAACTGCGAAACTTCTCATGCGTAAGGCCACTTTCCTGGAAATTTGTGAATTGCTTTCCCCCACCCTGAAGAGCAGGAATACCAAGATGAGAGCTGCCCTGATAGTTGAGAAATGAGTGGCTACCGTTCAGTTGGGAATCAAATTTGGAGTGGGCAAATCTACTGTGGGGGCTGCTGTGATCCAAATAGCCACTGCAATCACTAACCTTCTGCTAACAAGTGTAGCGACTCCGGGAAATGTGCAGGTCATAGTGGAGGGCTTTGCTGCAATAGGGTTCCCTAACTGTGGTGGGCTCATAGACGGAACACATATCCCTATCTTGGCACCAGACCACCTTGCCAACCAGTACATAAACCGCAAGGGGTACTTCTCAATGGTGCTTCAAGCACTGGTGGATCACAAGGGACGTTTCACTGACATCAACGTGAGATGGCCAGGAAAGGTTCATGATGCTCACATCTTTAGGAACTCAGGGCTGTTTGAGCAGCTGCAAGAAGGGACTTACTTCCCAGATCAGAAAATTACCGTTGGGGATGGTGAAATACCAACAGTTATCTCTGGGGACCCAGACTACCCCTTGCTCCCATGGCTCATGAAGCCGTACACAGGCAGCTTGAACAGTAGTGAGGAGCAGTTCAACTATAGGCTGAGCAAGTGCAGAATGGTGGTAGAATGTGCCTGTGGACGTTTAAAAGCTCGTTGGCACTGTTTGCTGCCTAGGTTAGACCTCAGCGCAGCCAATATTCCCATTGTTATTGCTGTGTGCTCCACAATATCTGTGAGAGTATGGGGAAGACGATTATGGCAGGGTGGGAGGTTGAGGCAAATCACTTGGTGGCCGATTTTGAGCAGCTAGACATCAGGGCAATCAGAAGAGCACAGGTAGGCCTGCTGTGCATCAGAGGGGCTTTGAAAACCAGTTTCATGACTGGCCAGGCTACAGTATGACAGTTGTGTGTGTTTCTCCTTGATGCAAACCCGCCCTCTTTGTTGATTTTAATTCTCTGTAAGCCAATCCCCCTCCTCCCTTCGAACACAGCTGGTAAAGAAAATAAAGTTCCTATTGTTTTGAAACCATGCATTCTTTCTTTATTAATTGAAAAAAGGGAGACAACTGACGAGGTAGCCTGGGTGGGATGGGGAAGGAGGCAAAGAGGAAAGGACAAGGCCACATTGCTTATTGTAGCCACACTACAAATCAAGACTGTTTGAATGACAGCCTTCTGTTGCTTTGGCCATCCTCTGGAGTGGAGTTGCTGGGTGCCCAGAGCCTCCCCCCACCACACATGGAACTTGGGGAGGAGGGAAGGCAGTTGTACAGTGGATGCAGCAGCGGTCTGTGCTCTTGTTGCCTTTCCTGCAGCTCCACCAGACACCTGAGTATGTGCGTTTCTCCCCTATTAACCTCAGCATCACCTCCCGCCTCTTCTCATCATGCTCACTTAATGCTTTCCTGGATTCTGCCACTGTATGCCTCCATGCATTCAGCTGTGCCCTATCAGTGCGGGAGGACTGCATGAGCTCGGAAAAAAACGTGAGTGCATTTTTTTTCACCTTCTGATCTGCGATAACCTCAGGGACGGAGAGCGTAGAAACATTTGCACTTGCAGGAGGATAAAAAGGGAGAGTAGAATTTAAGAAGATACATTTCTGAGAACAAAAGGGAGACTCTTTCACAGTGAATCAAGCAATTCACAGCAGACAGCACATGTACTTTAGGTACAAGGTCACATTTTGCCTTTTATATTGAGCGCCTGCCGGTATGGTGACACATCACTCACGGCTGGGCAACAGAATTTGGTTTCCATGAAGCCATGGTAAGCCAAAGGGTTAGAGTGGGTTGGCTTCTAATGCCTTCATAACTTCTGCGAATGGTTTCAGACTGAAGCGCCCTCCTTTCCCATAGCAAGCAATCCCACCGCATACCTATTCTCAGGGATGATCCCTTTTAGCCAAGCGCAAACAGCCCAGCATGAATGGGGTCCTTTTACTGTTCTCTTACAAACATTCCCCTATTTCAACCAGGTGACCATGAATGATATCACTCTCCTGAGGCTAACACAGAAAGATATAGACCGAATGTTGCTTGAATGTGACCAAAACCCAGGACCATTCGCTGCCATGCTTTGTGATGCAAGGATTCCAGACTACTTGCTTCTGGCTTGGTGTGGTAAAGTGTCCTACTGTGGAGGACAAAATAAGGCAGCCCTCCCCAGAAACCTTTTGCAAAGGCTTTCAGAGTACCTCCAGGAAAGCTTCATGGAGATATCCCTGGAGGATTCCCGCTCCATCCCTAGACACGTTAACAGACTTTTCCAGTAGCTGTACTGGCCGAGAATGCATCCCGATTCTTCAGGGCAAATCAAACATTAAACACAATTGCTTTTAAACTCTGTAGTGTAGTTACAAATGTGTACTCACCAGAAGTGCCTTCTCCGCCTTCAGGGTCAGGAATCCCACCTTGGGAGGATATTTGCTCCAGGGTGATGAAAAGGTCCTGGCCACCGGGGAGAACGGATTCACCGCTTGCCTGCTGCGCATTCTCCTCCTGCTCCTCCTCCACAAAATCCTCCCCCCATTATGTGAGACTCCCCCCTTGCAGGTATCCATGGACAGTGGTAGGGTAGTGGTAGGGTCACCCCCTAGAACGCCATGCAGCTGATCATAGAAGCCGGATGGATGGGGCTCTGACCCAGAGCAACCGTTTGCCTCCTTTGTCTTTTGGTAGGCTTGCCTGAGCTCCTTGACTTTCATGTGGCACTGCTGTGTGTCCCTGTTGTAGCCTCTGTCCATCATGCCCTGTGAAATTTTGGCATATATATTAGCATTTCTTCCTTTTGATTGGAGTTCTGCCTGCACAGATGCTTCTCCCCATGCAGCAATCAGATCCAGTGTCTCCTGTTCGCTCCATGCTGGAGCTCGTTTGCGATTCTGGGGGGACTGCATGGTCACCTGTGCTGCTGAGCTCGCCACGCTGACCAAACAGGAAATGAAATTCAAAAGTTCCGGGGCTTTTCCTATATACCTGGCTAGTGCATTGGAGTTCAAAGTGCTGTTCAAAGTGCTGATAGCTCCCAGAGGCCAATACCATTGAATTGCGTCCGCACTACCCCAAATTCGACCCAGCATGGTTGATTTTAGCGCTACCCCCCTCACCAGGGAGGAGTACAGCAGTCGATTTTAAGAGCCCTTTAGGTCGACAGAACGGGGTTGGTTGTGTAGATGAATTGCTTATAAAAATCAACCTACCACGGCCAGGGCTGTCCGTAGCCATTTGGGTGCCCTACGCAAGCCCCACAGGCCTCCCCCCCTCAGGGTCTGTGAGGCAGAAGCTGTGGGGATGCGCTTTTGGGGAACAGGCCCAGAGTGGTCCGGGGGATTAGCAGGAGGCCTGGAGCAGCCCACTCTGCTTCCCTCGCCCCAGCCCCAGCCATGTCAATCAAGGAAGGGGGTTTCGGGGAAGGGGTCCCCCCTGTACTCACTGGCAGTCACGGGAAGCGGAGCAGCCAGGCCCCAGCCAGCTCTACTCCACCAGTTCCCAACCGCGGGGCTCCGCTTCCCGCCGCTGGTGAGTCCGGGGCGGGGAACCTTTCCCTAACCTCCCCCTTTCCCGTCCCCAGTGACATGGCTGGGGCCGGGACAAGGGAAGCGGAGTGAGCTGGGGCTGCGTTGCTTCGCTTCCTGACACCGGCGAGTCAGGGAGGGGGAATCTTTCCCTAACACCCCTCCCCTGAGCAACACGGCTGAGGCCAGGGCAAGGAAAGCGGAGCGGGCTGGGGCCGCATCGCTCCACTTCCCGCCGCCAGAGGGTGCTGGGGGGCGTTCTTTCCCCGACCTCCCCACATTCACCAGCAGTGGGAAGTGGAAGGGGCTGTGGCTGGGCTGCTCTGCTTCCCGTCGCTGCCGATGAGTGTGGGGTCGCTGGGGGAAGAGGTGGAATGGGGGCGGGCTGTGGGCGGAGCAGGGAGGGAGGGTGGGTAAGAGGTGGAGCGGAGGCAGTTGTCCGGGGCCCTACACCCCCGTAGGGATGGCCCTGCCTCTTGCAGTGGGCGCAGCCCGCGGGGGGGCCGGCCAGGGGATAGGGCTGGTCACGGAGCTGGTGCTGCTGTGTATGTGGCATGCAGCTGCCCTGGGCATCACGAAATTTGGGGCAATTTGGTGCCCCAAATATCATGGTGCCCTACACAGCTGTGTATGCTGCATATGACTAAGGACGGCCCTGACCACAGCTAAATTCGACCTAACCTCGTAGTGTAGACCAGGGCTAAGTCTGCTTAGTCTCTCCTGGGAGCGGGTAGGGAATGAGTGGAGCCATAGTTCCACCTCAACACCCAGTGACCTGCGGAGCTGAGACAGCCCAATGTGGGGGCAGACAAGTAGTAATTTACTGAAGGTTTAGGCCAGCAGTAAATTACTACTACTTTAGAGCCACAGTTCCTTCCCAGGGCAGCACAGCAATGTGCTTTCCTTTATTATGGGCTGTATCCTTGTGACACAATCCAGCCCTGAGCCATGGAGACAAAGTAAGTTCTCCTTTGTTAAATTGGGATAATTCTTCCCTATCTTTCAGAACTATTGAGAGGAAAAAATCAGTGATGATTAGGAGGTGCTCAGATACTGCTGATAATGACTATGTAAGAACCTAAACAAATCATGCAAGCAAGCCATTTTTCCTCGTATGGAAAAAAATAGTTAATACAATTGCTTTTGCCACAAGCAGAAAGTTTGACTAAGGATTTTTTTCTCCTCTTTATGCATCAACTAGAAAATACACCCATGAAGGGGATATTATTTATATTTTCTTCCCTCCGGGCCCGATTTTGAAAGCTGCTAACTATCTAGAGCTCCTGCTGGACTTCACATGGAGCTTGGCATGCAGAGCCTTCCAAAAAACCAGATCCTTATGGACTAGAAGGAGAGGTGAGAAAAGTTTTAAATGAGAGAAGCTACTGCAGAAACGGATCTAGTTAACCACATATCAAAGTGTGGGATGAATAATTAAATAAAAAAGGGGAGAGATTCAGTGACATTTTGTTTGGGAAGCTAAGGAGATGGAACTGTCCTGCAGCCTCCCTACAAATGTCTCCCACATCCAGCTTAATTGCTCTCCCTCATGCAAGGATATCAAATTACACTGTTTTCAGTCACACTGAAGGCCCAATGTTGCATTCCTTGCAGGCCCAAAGGTCCTCCTGAAGTCAGTGGGAGTTTAGGGTGCATGAAGAATGTAATCTGGGCACTAGAGCTTATCTAATGTGTCCCGAGGGGTGGGGGGGTTGATATTTATAAGTATATAATCTGACAAGGTTTGTGAAGGAAAAGTTAGCTGGGGGTGGAAGAAGAATTTAATATGATTTGTCTTCTAAAATCTCAATGGGATACAAAGAGGATGTAGAGTATCAGCGGGGCAGCCATGTTAGTCTGGATCTGTAAAAGCGGCAAAGAATCCGGTGGCACCTTAGACTAACAGACATATTGGAGCATAAGCTTTCGTGGGTGAATACCCACTTCTTCAGATGCATGTTGTCAAGGTTCCTCCCCCACTCTGAACACTAGGGTACAGATGTGGGGACCTGCATGAAAACCTCCTAAGCTTATCTTTACCAGCTTAGGTCAAAAACTTCCCCAAGGTACAAAATATTCCACCCGTTGTCCTTGGATTGGCTGCTACCACCACCAAACAAATACTGGTTACTGGGGAAGAGCTGTTTGGAAATGTCTTTCCCCCAAAAATACTTCCCAAAACCTTGTACCCCACTTCCTGGACAAGGTTTGGTAAAAAGCCTCACCAATTTGCCTAGGTGACTACAGACCCAGACCCTTGGATCTTAAGAACAATGAACAATCCTCCCAACACTTGCACTCCCCCTTTCCTGGGAAATGTTGGCTAAAAAGCCTCACCAATTTGCATAGGTGACCACAGACCCAAACCCTTGGGTCTGAGAACAATGAAAAAGCATTCAGTTTTCTTACAAGAAGACTTTTAATAGAAATAGGAGTAAATAGAAGTAAAGAAATCCCCTATGTAAAATCAGGATGGTAGACACCTTACAGGGTAATTAGATTCAAAACATAGAGAACCCCTCTAGGCAAAACCTTAAGTTACAAAAAAGATACACAGACAGAAATAGTTATTCTATTCAGCACAATTCTTTTCTCAGCCATTTAAAGAAATCATAATCTAACGCATACCTAGCTAGATTACTTACTAAAAGTTCTAAGATTCCATTCCTGGTCTATCCCTAGCAAAAGCAGCATATAGACAGACAGAGACCCTTTGTTTCTCTCCCTCCTCCCAGCTTTTGAAAGTATCTTGTCTCCTTATTGGTCATTTTGGTCAGGTGCCAGCGAGGTTACCTTTAGCTTCTTAACCCTTTACAGGTGAGAGGAGTTTTCCTCTGGCCAGGAGGGATTTTAAAGGGGTTTACCCTTCCCTTTATGACAAAAGCGGCAAAGAATCCGGTGGCACCTTAGACTAACAGACATATTGGAGCATAAGCTTTCGTGGGTGAATACCCACTTCTTCAGATGCATGTGGATGAGGATGTAATGGCTCTTTCACAGCAATAAGCAGGACCCAAATCATTCCCCAGGCCTGCTGGTTAAACACCCAGGCAAATCGCGGACCAGAATTCAAAGAGGAGAGGAGTGCTGCCTCACTCAGGTCTGAGGTCTGCACAGGAGAAGGGGTAGGCTGGGAACAGGGAAAGAGGAGAACATTAAACCCCTAACAGCTCCACTGTGGTTCCAAAGACAACACTAAGGGAGTCAGTATTCATGTGTGGCCAGTACCCACTCCATGTTCTGCACTCCCAGAAATATAGGGCAGAGATAACTCTGGACTCAAGCAGAGCCCCCAGGTGTCAGCACTGAACTCAGGGTAACTGGGGCATTTGTAATCAGTTTCACAGGGGAAGAAAAGGAGGAAGCCTCATAAATTACTCCCCCCCCCATCTGAGTACATATAGGACAAATTATTTATATAAAGCTGGTGTCAGGACAAAGACATCACTTGAAATGCATAAGAGAGGATGGAGCTACTAGCTCTATGGTATAGCAATTTGCATTGGCAAATAAGTATTAATCTAAGAATAAGCAAAATAAACCCCTAATCATGAAAACATTTATGCTTAACTTCAGGGACTGCTCGTGCTTAAAATTAAGCATGTGTGTACATGTTTCTAGGACTGGGAACCTAAGACCCGATTCATTCTACATCTGCAACCTCAAATAAATTCCCATGATTAGATAGTAAAGAAAAATTATGTAAACTTTATGAAAAGACAGATAATGATTTAAGTGAGTGAACATTTCCTTAGAAAAATAAACAAATCATAGATTAAGTGTAAAAAACTTAAAGGGTATGTTACTTGTTTTCTGGGAAATTATAACAATTAAAATGCCATTTGCCTTTTTTAATCAAACTTTTAAGGCATTTAATACCTACATATTATGTCTCTTTGCTAATGACTTACCAGTTTTAAATACTTTGTGGTAATGATTTATATAATTTGAAGTGGTTATTTTCCATACTTCATTACTTTCCCCCAAATGATCATTGATTTGATAATTAGTTGATATTTAAAAGCCTGCAGGCATGATGTCCTTGAAAATGTTTTAAATGTCTTGTTCAGGGCAAAAATATATTATAGTCTTCAAAATGCCATTCACTGGTAATTTTAGGTTTTGGGTGGGGGGGGTATTTATTTTTTTTTATTTTTTATTACAGATTGAGAGACTGTTTCATTTTATGTTAATTAGAACTGTGTGGCAAGATACTCAAATCAACACATTGTACTAAAATCTAATACAGTAAGATGGCTCCCTGTGCTCTTTGAACACATCCCATATTTAACAATGTAAAAGGACTTCCAGTTTTCACCATGTCATTTTTTTGCTCTACATAGCAGGTTAACACACTGTATAACTTTTATCCCTAGATCAGCAGGCAGTGTGTGCTACTGTAAGATTTCTCAACCTACTAGTAAGTCTGTTCAGGTTATTTTAAAAGTTCTTTGATCTGAATCTAGGAACTGGTTGATCAGTGCAGAGGTATGTACGCATTTAAGGCCGGATTCTGCCACTTTACTCAGGCTGAATAGCAGTTTCCTCTGAGAGTAATCCTATTGAAATCAATGGGAATAAGCCCCATCCTACAAACATTTAAGCAAATGCCTGAATATTTGTATGATTGAGGACTAGTTACAAGGTAAGGTCCTGTTCAACATTACTAAGGATGGCAAAATCAGTTCTTCAGTGTTCTGGCGTTGAGCCTGTAGAGAAGTCCTACGTGGAATGAAACCAGAACCAGTAACACATACACCCAGAAGTATGCATAAAACCGGAGTCTTGCAGTTGGATTCATACTGGCAGTCCCTTCTTTCTGAAGGAGCCACACTGATTTTATAGGGCTCTATGCAGGCAGGGAGTTCAACCCTCACAAGATTTGACTGCAGAACTGGGACCTAAACTATAACTGTGTCAAGTTGCTGGAAATCTTTTCCTTTGCCAACTTGTGTGAAAAGACAGTATCTGTCTATTCCATTTAAGCATCAGAAATTATGTGTATCATGAAACTTTTGCCAAATAGCCAGTTTTGTATGTAAAAAAAATTAAATGTTTGCATGTTTTGAAGTGAAAATTAATCTGTTGGAAGTTTGGAGCAAAACAAAATATTCCTCAGTGGATAGTAGTTCATTTTGACACAATTGTCTTCTTTGAGAAGGCCATTTTTTCCCCACAAAATTGGACCATTTCCAAACATTTAAAATGAAATGAGAAACCCTTGCGTTTCAAGATTTTCATATTGCATTATGAATATTTTGACCAGCAACATCCCAAATTAAAATGAACAGACGAAAATAGAGGTAAGACATATTGACTATAACAATAGCAAGTCTAGAAAAAGAATAGACATTTGACTTCATCCTTTTGTACTTGCTAAAGCTATGATCCTACAAGTTAGTTAAGCACATGCTTAACTTTAATTATGTGCTTAAGTCCCAATCAAGTCAATGGGAGTTAAACACATGCTTAACTTTCAGCTTGTGGTTACATGCTTTGCTGAATCAGGGCCAAACTCTCTGCTGGTATACATTGGCACAGTTCTATTGAAGGCCACAGTTCTGGGACCTATATGCCCAATTTAACTGGTAAACTAATGGAAAACAAT
This sequence comes from Lepidochelys kempii, assembly GCF_965140285.1. NCBI lineage: Eukaryota > Metazoa > Chordata > Testudines > Cheloniidae > Lepidochelys > Lepidochelys kempii. The sequence continues at coordinate 246,166,898 of NC_136381.1, read as the reverse complement.
TTCTCAGCCCTTTCAACATCTGTCTGCATAGCAAGTGTTTGTTTACTGTTCAAAATTTACTTCCAATGTGCAGCATTCTGAATAGTGTGTGTGTGTGTGTGTGTACGTGCGCAAGAGGGTTGTTTTAAAATGTTTCTTGGGAAATGATGGAAAATCAATGTTAATAAAAAAAATTTAGTCTCAGAAAGGGGCTTATTACTGATGAGCAAATCTGTTTAAACAAAGGAAGAAAGAACTCATATCTGCCATGTGAAGACAAATCTAGTTTGTTTTGTTTTAAGGTGAGGAAAGATCGGATAGCGTTGGGCCAGATTCTGCTCTCCATTCACAGCATTAAATCCAGGATGGCTCCTCTTGAGCTTCTCCAGGACTATGTTGGTGTAAATGAGATCATGATCTGTCCCCTTGTCATAGATGGTAGCAGCAGAGGTTTTGATTTAATCTGCATATCTTTCTAGTATGTTCATATGTGTTTAAGATAATAGAAGGGTTTCATTATTTTTATTGCCAGTGGGTATAGAGTAAATGAAGTGAAAAGTGAATTCATGTCTAGTGATCTGATACTTAAAGGATTACTCAGTCAGATTAAAAAGGTGTCTAACAAAACACCACTACCAGACTTTGTCTTCCTGTGTCTCATGAATGATCACTGAGGTAAGAGGAATGTCTAATTTATATCAGCCTGTTTTTCCTTCATGGTGTTGCATTCCAATGAAAGTTCAGTCACAATTACTTTAATCAGATCATCTTATTATTACTGTTTATTTGTTAAATGGTGATGCTATGCTCGTCACTGTACAAAAAGCAAAAACTTATTTTCTAAACTAGACAAACAAAAATAGACAGGTGACAATAGGAAGCCCACAAAAGGTAGGGTGTGTGTGTGTGTGTGTGTGTGTGTGTGTGTGTGTGTGTGTGTGAGAGAGAGAGACTCTCACTTCTTGTAGGCAAAATTGCAAGATCTGTGGGTCAAGAACCCACAGCTGCTGGGTCCCAGCTGGCTATTGGGTCCACACTGCCATTTCACAACTCCAGCAAAGCAGACAATAGCAGCCTTGGAACCCTATGGGCTCATCCTTCACCAGATGCCCCGCTCAGAGAAGCCCTAATTGGTGATATCTACTGAGTCCCCTGATTGGCTCAGGAATGCTATATAAAGCCTCCCGGTGTTCCCTCCAGGCCATCTGTGCAGTTAGACTGACACTGGCTTGTTGCAGCAAGCAGACAGTGTGTTTCCATTTATCTCACCTAGCTCCTGGTTCCTGGCTCCAGATTCTAGGTTCCCCTGTCTGGCTTCTGGACCCTCACCCTGCCCCTCCTCCACTTCCCCAACCCTGACAGACCCATTGGGCTTCTGATTCAGCACAACTTATCAACCTGAGCCTTCAGCATGACACCAGTGCAGACTGAGGCTTTCGGAATCGACCCATGCCCGATAGCTAGGAGACAGACAAACATGAGATGAGTTGCCCTTCAGGAGGGGTTTGAATCAAGAGAGGGAGGTTGCTTAGAAGGTTTGCAGTAGGATGGTACCCAGATCATAAATATTGAAGAAGGCATGAGACAGCAAGACATGACTTTGAGAGAACTATATGAATGAACATTGTTGCTGCCATTGCTGGCAGATTAATTGAATGACAGGAGCAATGTGGATATAGGGAAGACTGAGAGGAGCAGTTTGTAGTAATCATGACTGGAGATTATCAGAGTATGGATGGGAGTTTGAGATGTAAGGACAGACAGCAAGGCTAGTACCTGAGATGTTGTTGAGCAGGATTTGGACACTACCTGTATGTGTGAGGAGAAGAAAAAGAAGGAGCTGAATATGATCATCAGGTGACAAGCTTCGAAGACTGGAGGATGGTATTGTTGTTAGCAGTACTGGAGGCTGGAGCAAGTGGAGAGGGCTTAGAACAAAAACTAAGATTAACATGAATGTCACTGAGCCTCAGTTTTGTAGCAATTTATCCAGAAAGAAAATTCATAATTTACAAGCCAGAAGAACCAATAGGGTCATCTAATCTGATCTCCTGCATAACACAAGCCACAGAATTTCACTACGTAAATTCTCATTAAGCCCATGACTTCTGGCTGAGTTACAGCATATCATTTAGAAATACATCCAATCTTGATGCAAAGACTTCAAATGATGAAGAATCTACCACATCCCCAGGTAATCTATTCCAGAAGTTAATTACCCTCACTGTTAGAAATGTGTGCCTTTTTCCAGTCTGAATTTAGCTAACTTCAAGTTCCAGCCATTGGATTTCATTATGCCTTTGTCTGTTAGACTAAAGAGCCCTCTACCATCAGAAATCTTCTTTCCATGTAAGTATTTATAAACCATAATCAAGTAATTTCTTAACCTTCTCTATTTTAAACTAAATAGATGGAGCTTCTTTAATCTGTAACTGTAAGGCAGGTTTTCCAGACATCGAATCATCCATGCATTCCTTTTCTGAACCCCTATGCAATGATAATAATACTCCCACTTGACATTCCCATTATACCAGAAATCCTCCTAAAGGGCCAGAACTGCCAGCCACCAGCAGGACAGGAGTGCCTTTGGGAGCAGGAAAGAAGAAAACCAAGAACATAGAAAGGATGTGCAGAGGGAGAGGAAGAGAAAGGGATGGGGACTTGGTGGCAGACAATGTTTATAGGAGTTACTGGAGAGAGAGAAACAGTAAGGACAGAAAGGACATGAAATGAAAAACAAATCTAGGTGGCTGGGGAAGACCTACTACAGAGGGACTAGTGCAGAATAGAGGCCTTGGGACAGTACCCTGGGAGAATAGATGAGGAAGGAGAGGATGAAGTAAGAATTAGAGAGGTAGGAGGAGAACCAAGAGAGAACATTATCACAAAAAGCCAGAGGACAGGAAGTCAAGGTGAAAGTGTTCCATGGTAAGTCAAGGAAGATAAGAAAGCAATGTATGCTTCTTGAGGCAGGGACCATATTTCATTATGTTTGCACAATACCTCTGTGCTACTGCAATACAAATAATAGAATACTAATGAGTATAGGCCTCACAAATTGGCCAGGTTGAGGTCATTAGAGATTGTGGTGAGACCAGTTTCAATAGAATGGCTAAAACAGGATAAATTGGAGCCAGTCCAGGAAAGAATAAGGTCACAGCTACACTAGAACGTTTACAGTAGTGCAGCTGCACTGATGCACCTACGGCACTTTAAACTCTCTAATGTATTCACTCTAAGCTGACGGGAGAAAGCTCTCCAGTCAGCTTAACTATTCCAGCCCCCATGAGTAGCAGTAGCTATGTCAGCAGGAGAAGATCTCCCAAAGACATAGCACAGTCCACACTGGCGCTTATGTTGGTATAACTTATGTCACTCCAGGGGGTGGTTTATTCACACCCCTGAGTGACATAAGTTATGCTGACATAAGCTGTAGTGTAGACATAGCCTTAGAGTAGAGGAATTCCAGGCAAACATTGCAGAATGTTTGTTCAGTGTATTAGGAGGTAAAACATAAGTGGCATGATCTCACAAACAGTGGGTTAAATTTGTCCATCCTCAGGCAGGGTCAAATCCTGCTTGCCTTACTCAAGAGAACAGTCCCGCTGAAGTCAAGAGATAATTAAGTCTATTCTTGCATAGGAAAGGTGAGCATTAATAGCATTTGGCCCACAATAGATTGGGTAGGAACAGTAAGTTTGGTTATAAAAGCAAAAGCTTTTCCACTCTCCCTATCCGCACATAAATATAATGGAGAGAGCATATAGAAAAGCTACATGACAATTTAATAAGGTTTCAGTAAAATGTTGCCACTTTTAAACTTCTCTGCAAAAGCAGCAACGCTTCAAACTAACAGCCACCTTATTGGGTCCAAACCTTCCACTGCCAGTGACGTCAATGGGAAAAGCTCCATTATTGGGCCAAATCCTCCCTTTGTGTAAGTGGATGTAGCTCCATTGAAGTCAATGCTGGGAACACATCATCTTGATATGACTACAGTGAAGCTATGTTGATTTACACCAAGTTGAGGATCTAGGCCACTAACTTCACTGAGCGCAGGACATGGCACATTTTGAGGGTTTGTGCTGTTTTATACGCGTGAATATTACATAGTCATGTTTGTGCTGTTTTATACACGTGAATATTACATAGTCAATAATTTCCATGTGCTAATTAGGGCAGAACCTATTCATGCATCATTATTTCTTTATATTATTCAATATGAGATTTGTCGCTAGCTTATTTAACAGGCTGGTATTTAAAAAAATTGCTTTCTTGATATACTGCCTCCTCTTTGTCAGAGAACTCTGCTTATTAAGCTTTGTAAAGGTCAGTTCATGGGTGTCACCATTGTGTTGTACGTTAGCAAATCTCTGAGATGAACATTGAAAAAATTCAGCAAGTCTTTGAAAAATACATGGCCAATCATTTGGGTTAAAGAAAATGCAACTGTTTAACTGATGTCACTAAGAATAATTTATCCAAGGCAAATCTTGTTCTAATGTAACCATTGGCAACTGAGCTACTTTTAGCACTAGAAGAGAATAAAATAATTTCTGCACAATTGGTCTTATTTTGTATTCCTTGTAACACTTAGGCATGGATTCTCATCAGCAATTAGAGCTGCTAAAACAAAGCAATCCTATAACAACATTGCTGATCACAGGAGGATTATCCTAGCATAGAACAACCAGACCACCAGCAGTATGGAGCAGAGTAATATCTCCTAGGCCATGCACCGATTGCAATGGCTGATGTAGGGGGTTTGGCTTGAGAAAAGGAGGTGTGATCAGGATATGCAGCACCCTGACAGTTCCCAACTCTATATCAGCCCCTATTGCAGGAATTTATTGCAGGAATGCAAAGGTAGCTTGCAGCTTACCATGCACCTTCGAGTTGTGCTATGTACTTCTCAGTTGCACCTAAGGATCTGGATTTTAGCTTCTGTAATATACCCCCAGAGAGACACAGTGAAATACCTAACCCAAAGCACAACATGGGCTATTGCTAGAGCTGTGCAAAAGCAAGAACATGTCTTGTAAAATTTCTCTTGGCAAATCTGCATCCCTACATTTTGGCTACGAAAGTGGCAATTTTCACAAGAAAAAAATGTCTAATAAGCCCATTTTTGCATGTTTTCAGTAGAAAGCCAAATTCACTCTTTCACTACTTTATCTCTCCATTCTCCCTTTCCCTCAACAACCCCCTTCAATATCTTTCTTTTTCCTACTCCTTCACTCATTCTAACTTAGTTTAGCCATAAATAACTGCAGCAACAAAACTTGTAACTAATACAGGGTGCCAGTCATCACTATGATAGTTTATTTATATGCTTCTCTGAATTGTAAACTCTTCAAGGCAGGCACTATAGAATGCGGTCATACAGTGCCCAGCCAAACGAGGCCCTGATCCTGACTGCAGCTTTTGAGTTTATTGGTGTTACTCCTTCCTTGGCTTCCAGTGTTCCATTTCTCACACTGCAGTCATCACTCTACCAAGCAGTAGAATATTTTGGGTCACAGAATCATAGAAGATTAGGATTGTAAGAGACCTCAGGAGGTCATCTAGTCCAACCCCCTGCTCAAAGCAGAACCAACCCCAACTAAATCATCTCAGCCAGGACTTTGTCAAGCCGGGCCTTAAAAACCTCTAAGGATGGAAATTTCACCACCTCCCTAGGTAACCCATTCCAGTGCTTCACCACCCTCCTAGTGAAATAGTGTGCTTCTTAATATCCAACCTAGACCTCCCCCACTGCAACTTGAGACCATTGTTCCTCGTTATGTCATCTGCCACCACTGAGAACAGCTGAGCTCCATACTCTTTGGAACCCACATTCCGGTAGTTGAAGGCTGCTATCAAATCTCCCCTCATTCTTCTCTTCAGCAGATTAAACAATCTCAGTTCCCGCAGCCTCTCCTCGTAAGTCATGTGCCCCAGCCCCCTAATCATTTTCATTGCCCTCCACTGGACTATCTCTCTCCAATTTGTCCACATCTTTTCTGTAGCGGGAGGCCCAAAACTGGACGCAATAGTGCAGATGTTGCCTCACCAGAGCCGAATAGAGGGGAATAACCACTTCCCTCAGTCTACTGGCAATGCTCCTACTAATGCAGCCCAATATGCCATTAGCCTTCTTGGCAACAGGAGCACACTGTTGACTCATATCCAGCTTCTCATCCACTGTAATCCCCAGGTCCTTTTCTGCAGAACTGCTGCTTAGCCAGTCAGTCCCAAGACTGTAGCAGTGCATGGGATCCTTCTGTCCTAAGTGCAGGACTCTGCACTTGTCCTTGTTGAACCTCATCAGATATCTTTTGGCGCAATTGTCCAATTTGTCTAGGTCACTCTGGACCCTATCCCTGCCCTCCAGCATATCTACCTCTCCCTTCAGCAAAGCCCTGGTCTACACTACCAGGTTAGATTGAATTTAGCTGCGTTAGGTCGATTTTATAATGAATGCGTCTACACAAGCAACACCGTTCCGTCGACCTAAAGAGCTGTTAAATTCAACTTCTGTACTCCTCCCCAGCAAGGGGAGAAGTGTTAAAATCGACCTTGCTGGGTTGAATTTGGGGTAGTGCGGACGCAAATCAACAGTATTGGCCTCTAGGAGCCATCCCAGAGTGTTCTAATGTGACCGCTCTGGACAGCACTTTGAACTCTGATGCACTAGCCAGGTATATAGGAAAAGCCCTGGGAACTTTTGAATTTCATTTCCTGTTTGGTCAGCGTGGAGTGCTCAGCAGCACAGGTGACCGTGCAATCCCCCCAGAATCGCGAACGGGAGACACTGGATCTGACTGCTGTATGGGGAGAAGAATCTATGCAGGCAGAACTCCGATCAAAAAGAAGAAATGCTAATATATACGCCAAAATTTCACAGGGCATGATGGACAGAGGCTACAACAGGGACACACAGCAGTGCCACACGAAAGTCAAGGAGCTCAGGCAAGCCTACCAAAAGACAAAGGAGGCAAATGGTCGCTCAGAGTCAGAGCCCCATACATCCAGCTTCTGTGATCAGCTGCATGGCGTTTTAGGCGGGGGACCCTACCACTACCCCACCACTGTCCGCAGACACCTTCAAGCAGGAAGTCCCACACAACACGGAGGAGGATTTTGTGGATGAGGAAGAGAAGGAGAATGTGCAGCAGGCAAGTGGTGAATCCGTTCTCCCCGGCGGCCAGGACCTTTTCATCACTTTGGAGCCAATACCCTCCCAAGACTGGATCCCTGACCCTGAAGGCAGAGAAGGCACCTCTGGTGAGTGCACATTAGTAATTATACTACAGGGTTTAAAAGCAATTGTCTTTAATGTTTGATTTGCCCTGAAGACTTGGAATGTATTCGCAGCCAGTACAGCTACTGGAAAAGTCTGTTAACGTGTCTGGGGATGGAGCGGGAATCCTCCAGGGACATCGCCATGAAGTTTTCCTGGAGGTACTCTGAAAGCTTTTGTAGAAGGTTTCTGGGGAGGGCTGCCTTATTTTGTCCTCCACAGTAGGACACTTTACCACACCAAGCCAGTACCAAGTAGTCTGGAATCCTTGCATCACAAAGCATGGCAGTGAATGGTCCTGGGTTTTGGTCACATTCAAGCAACATTTGGTCTTTATCTTTCTGTGTTAGCCTCATGGCTACCTGGTTGAAATAGGGGAATTTTTGTAAGGGAACAGTAAAAGGAGCCCGTTCATGCTGGGTTGTTTGTGTTTGGCTAAAAGCCACGCAGTGGGGGGAGGGTTGAAGGGATCATCCCAAATAGCCACGCGCAGGTGTGGGGGGGAGGTGTGTGCTGTACATCCACCTGAAAACCGCAGCCCCTCCTTTTAAATGGCAAACCCAACCAGCATTGCTTGCTATGGGAAAGGAGGACGCTGCAGTTTGAAAACATTCCCACATGTTATGAAGGCATTAGAAGCCAAACCCTCTCTAACCCTTTGGCTTACCATGGCTGCCTGGAAACCGAATTCTGTTGCCCAGCCATGTGTGATGCGTCACCATACTGGCAGGCACTCAATATAAAAGGCAAAATGTGACCTTGTACCTAAAGCACATGTGCTGTCTGCTGTGAATTGCTTGATTCACTGTGCAAGAGTCTCCCTTTTGTTCTCAGAAATGTATCATCTTACATTTTACTCCCCCTTTTTATTCCCCTGCAGGTGCAAATGTTTCTATGCTCCCTCTATCATCTCCGTTCCTAAGGTGATCACAGATTAGAATGCGAAAAAAATGCACTCACGATGACATGTTTTCCGAGCTCATGCTGTCCTCCTGCACTGATAGGGCATAGCTGAATGCATGGAGGCATACAGTGGCAGAGTCCAGGAAAGCATTAAGTTAGAGCGATGAGAAGAGGCAGGATGCAATGCTGAGATTAATGGGGGAGCAAACAGACATACTCAGGCGTCCGGTGGAGCTGCAGGAAAGCCAACAATAGCACAGACCACCCACTGCATCCACTGTACAACTGACTTCCCTCCTCCCCAAGTTCCAAATTCTCCTCACCCAGACTCCCAAGAATGCGGTGGGGGGAGGCTCCGGGCACCCAGCCACTCCACTCCAGAGCAACAGAAGGCTACCATTCAAACAGCTTTGATTTGTAGTGTGGCTATGTCAGGTTCCTTCCCCACTCTGAACTGTAGGGTACAGATGTGGGGACCTGAATGAAAAACCCCTAAGCTTATTTTTACCAGCTTAGGTTAAAACTTCCCCAAGGTACAAACTATTTTACCTTTTGCCCTTGGATTTTATTGCTGCCACCACCAAGCGTCAAACAAATATATAACAGGGAAAGAGCCCACTTGGAAACGTCTTTCCCCCCGAAATCCTCCCAAACCCTACACCCCCTTTCCTGGGGAAGGCTCGATAAAAATCCTCACCAATTTGCATAGGGGAACACAGACCTAACCTTTGGATCTTAAGAACAATGAAAAAGCAATCAGGTTCTTAAAAGAAGAATTTTAATTGAAGAAAATGTAAAAGAATCACCTCTGTAAAATCAGGATGGTAAATACCTTACAGGGTAATCAGATTCAAAACATAAGAGAATCCCTCTAGGCAAAACCTTAAGTTACAAAAAGACACAAAAACAGGAATATACATTCCATTCAGCACAGCTATTTTATCAGCCATTTAAACAAACAAAATCTAATGCATTTCTAGCTAGATTACTTACTAAGTTCTAAGACTCCCTTCCTTTTCTGATCCCGGCAAAAGCATCACATAGAGAGAGAGAACACGTTTGTTCCCCCTTCCCCCGCTTTAAAAGTATCTCGTCTCCTCATTGGTCATTTTGGTCAGATGCCAGCAAGGTTATCCTAGCTTCTTAACCCTTTACAGGTGAAAGGATTTTTCCTCTGGCCAGGAGGGATTTTAAAGGTGTTTACCCTTCCCTTTATTTTATGACAGACTACAATAAGCAATGTGCCCTCATTCCTTCCCTCCTCCCCTACCACCCGGGCTACCTAATCAGTTGTCTCCTTTTTTTAAAAATTAATAAAGAAAGAATGCATCGTTTCAAAACAATAGGGACTTTATTTCCTTTGCTGGCTGTGATCGAAGTGGGGAAGGTGGTTGGCTTACAGGGAATTAAAATCAACAAGGGGGGTGGATTTGCATCAAGGAGTCACACACACAACTGTCACACCGTAGCCTGGCCAGTCATGAAACTGGTTTTCAAAGCCTCTCTGATGCTCAGCACGCCTAGCTGTGCTCTTCTAATCGCACTGGTGTCTGGCTGTTCAAAATTGGCAGCCAGGCGATTTGCCTCAACCTCCCACCCCCCCATAAACGTCTCCCCCTTACTCTCAGATATTATGGAGCACAGAGCAAGCAGTAAATAACAATGGGAATATTGGCTGCGCTGAGGTCTAACCTAGTCAGCAAATAGAGCCAGTGAGCTTTTAAATGTCCAAAGGCACATTCTATCACCATTCTGCACTTGCTTAGCCTACAGTTGAACAGCTCCTTACTACTGTCCAGGTTGTCTGTGTATGGCTTCATGAGCCATGGGAGCAAGAGGTAGGCTGGGTCCCCAGAGATAACTATTGGCATTTCAACAGCCCCAACAGTAATTTTCTAATCTGGGAAGTAAGTCCCTTCTTGCAGTTGCTCAAACAGCCCAGAATTCCTAAAGATGTGAGCATCATGCACCTTTACTGGCCATCCCATGTTGATGTCAGTGAAACGTCCCTTGTGGTCCACCAGTGCTTGCAGCACCATTGAAAAGTACCCCTTGCGGTTTATGTACTGGTTGGCAAGGTGGTCTGGTGCCAAGATAGGGATATACGTTCCATCTATCGCCCCACCACAGTTAGGAAACCCCCTTGCAACAAAGCCATCACTATGACCTGCACATTTCCCAGAGTCACTACCCTTGGATAGCAGAATGTCAGTGATTGCACTGGCTACTTGAATCACAGCAGTCCCCACAGTAGATTTTCCCACTCCAAATTGATTCCCGACTGACTGGTAGCAGTCAGGCATTTCAAGCTTCCACAGAGCTATCGCCACTCACTTCTCAACTGTCAGGGCAGCTCTCATCTTGGTATTCCTGCGCTTTAGGGTGGGGAAAAGCAACTCACAGAGCTCCAGGAAAGTGGCCTTACGAATGAGAATGTTTCGCAGCTACTGGGAATCATCCCATACCTGCAAGACTATGCACTCCCACCAGTCTGTGCTTGTTTTTTCCGGGCCCAGAATCGGCGTTCCACTGTATCAACCAGCCCCACTGCCTCCATGATGTCCTAAGTGCCATATCCTGTGCTTTCAGGAATGTCTGTGTCCATGTCCTCCTCACAATTGTCCTCCTGCTGGCAGCTCTTCGCCAAGTTCTGCACATACTGCAGGATAATGCGTGAGGTGTTTACAATGCTCCCAACACAGCGGTGAGCTAAGTGGGCTCCATGCTTGCCATGCTATGGCGTCTGCACAGGTAACCCAGGAAAAAAGGCGCGAAACAATTGTTGCTTTCACGGAGGGAGGGAGGGAACGGGGGCCTGACGACATGTACCCAAAACCACCCGTGACAATGTTTTTGCCCCATCATGCATTGGGAGCTTAACCCAGAATTCCAATGGGCAGCGGAGACTGCGGGAACTGTGGGACAGCTTCCCACAGCGCACTGCTCTATGAGTCAGTGCTAGCCATGGTACTGAGGACACACTCCGCTGACTTAATGCTCTTACTGGGGACTTACACAATCAATTTCAATTTCTAAAAATCGACTTCTATAAAATCGACCTAATTTTGTAGTGTAGACATACCCTTAATATCATCTGTGAACTTGCTGAGGGTGCAATCCACACCATCCTCCAGATCATTTATGAAGATATTGAACAAAACTGGCCCCAGGACCGACCCCTGGGGCACTCCCCTTGATACTGCTGGCAACTAGACATCGAGCCATTGATCACTACCCGTTGAGCCCGACAATCTAGCCAGCTTTCTATCCACTTTATAGTCCATTAATCCAATCCATATACTTTTTTAACTTGCTGGCAAGAATACTGTGGGAGACTGTCAAAAGCTTTGCTAAAATCAAGATATATCATGTCCACTGCTTTCCCCATATCCACAGAGGCAGTTATCTCATCATAGAAGGCAATCAGGTTGGTCAGGCATGACCTGCCCTTGGTGAATCCATGTTGACTGTTCCTGATCACCTTCCTCTCCTCCAAGTGCTTCAAAATTGTTTTCTTGAGGACCTGCTCCATGATATTTCCAGGGACTGAGGTCAGGCTGACCGGTCTGTAGTTCCCCGGGTTCTCCTTCTTCCCTTTTTAAAAAATGGGCACTATATTTGCCTTTTTTCAATCGTCCAGGACGTCCCTTGATCGCCATGAGTTTTCAAAAATAATAGCCAATGGCTCAGCAATCACATCAGCCAATTCCCTCAGCACCCTCGGATGCATTAGATCTGGACCCATGGACTTGTGCATGTCCAGCTTTTCTAAATAGTCCTTAACCTGTTCTTTCACCGGTGAGGGCTCCTTACCTCCTCCCCATACTGTATTGCCCAGGACAGCAGTGTGGGAGCTGATCTTGTCTGTGAAGACCGAGGCAAAAAAAGCATTGAGTACTTCAGCTTTTTCCACATCATCTGTCACTAGGTTGCCTCCCGCATTCATTAAGGGTCTCACACTTTCCCTGACCTTCTTTTTGTTGCTAACATACTTGTAAAAACCCTTCCCATCCCTTGCTAGCTGCAACTCCAGTTGTGTTTTGACCTTCCTGATTACACTCTAGTATGCTCGATCAATATTTTTATACTCGTCCCTAGTTATCTGTCCAAATGCAGAGTCTGGGTATATTCTAAGCATAACTTGCTTTATTTACACATATACAAGAATCCTGGAAAAGAGGCAGTCCCAAACTGCACACAGGCAATCTACTCTTCTGGAATATTAGCCCACACATTGATGCCAAGTTCCCAAGAAGCTACTCTATCCCAAGAATTGCCTCCAGATACAGACCATAAAGAAGACAGCCAGCTCTGCTGTCTGCTACAGTTTCTCTCCGACCTGAGACCTGTCCCAGTGACATGTAATAATATTTAACCATATTCAGGCAGACAGGCCTAGGAGCTATGCCAGCTCCTGAGGGGAAAGGGGGGTAGCAGGAATCCTTTCCTCTAAAGGGGGATAATAAATAATGACAATGTGATGACTGCAGTGATTGTAACTTATGAGGGATTCCAACATGTAGTGGATCCTAAACCTGTCCTCAAGCTTCTCCTGTATGCTGCCAAGAAAGCAGAAAGCTAATAACTTTCCAGCAGATGAAAGACAGAGGAAAAAGAGCCCCTGTTCTACATTATCATATAGTAATAACCCCCTCAAACTCACAGTTTACATTACCTTATGTTTGGAGTTATTTCTGTTGAATAATGTAGCACTTTTCATGCAAGCATCTTAAAGTGCTTTATTATCTTTCATGAATTAAGCCTCATAACACCCCTGTTAGGAGATATTATTGTCCCCATTTTACAGATTGATAAACTGAGGCACGGAGAAATTAATCATTGCCACAATAATTGCTGAGCAAGCCAATGACGCAACTTGGAACAGGCTGCAGGGGTTCCCTTTTCCATTCCTTGTTCTACATCTTACCCTTCTTGAGGAATCACCCAATGTGCTCACCCCGATTCTTCCCCCACCATGCAATTCAACTCCTGCTCTCATCGTCTTAGCACTTTTTTAGGCTTCTGAATGACAGCTCCTTTAACCTTTCAAAAAGAGCTGTAAAACATATGCCTCACACTAGCATGACTTTGAATAATTTTTCTACAAGTACAGAATGCAACGGAATGAACAGAGCACACATTCATTCATTTTTACATTATTGGAAAGTCTTTATATTCTTCTTCTCCTCCCACATATTTGCTCTGGGGATACATGCTCCCAGTGAAGAGCCATAAATATTCCATTTACTTATGACACAGTTTAAAATTAATTTCTGGACTAAATCTGAAGATAGAAAAATCAGATTATTTAACTTTTAGCACTGATAACAAGATGTTCCCCATTAGAAGCACTTTTCTAGGTCAGGCATATGAATCTGTTAAGAAAATATTTTAACAGTGCATTATTTAATGCCCATTTACAATGGGATTCTGGTAGAATATAAAGAATAATAAATGAGTTCATTATTTTTCAAAGCTATTACACAAAGAATAACAAATGATTTCAGAGTGGTAGTAAAAACAGCGTTATCAGAAAATTAAACTCCGTTGAATAGTTGGAGGTGTGAGCGCTAACTGCATTATGAATTGAATATGAGCTGCAAAATCTGGGTGCAGTAAGGGGAGGGTAATTGACTTCTGTGCTAGTCAGAATGCTGGACTGAGAACAGTGGAAACTGAAAAGCTCCTTTTGTCCATGGAACAGGAACAGCACTGGAAGCAGCAGCTCAAGCTTCCCCACTTCTTGCCGTGGAGGGATCATCTTTAGGAGCGAACAAGAGTTCATCCTTCATAGACCACACACTCCATTCTCCACCTGCTGAGCTTGGCAATAAATGTGTCAATTAGTTCCAGGCATGATTATTTTTTATGATGTTGACACATGCACTACGAAATGGCATTGCTACTTTATTTCAGGCACTGAACAGTCATTAAATGATAATGGTGTTTCGTCACTGCCAAGCCAGGTGAAAAGCCAAGAAGTGAAAATTTCTATATCTAATTGCTAACTCCAACACCATCTTCTTTATATACACAGTTATTTCTTTTCTCTCTTTCTAGCATCTAATCTATATGCAATTGATAATTCTTTGATTTCAATTTATGACCCTTGCTATTGATTCTACATGGAAAAATCTCAGACTGCAGTGATGGGCTTCAGGGCCATCTTCATGACTTTGGAGGCCCCAGGCACACTGTAAATTGGAGGGCCCTGACCACATTACAGTAGGAAATAAATAGTAATTTTTGTCTTTAAAATTTTATTGAAAACCAAAAGCTGACCAAAACCAAAAATCTCTTTTGGTAGTTTTGCAAGCTTCTCCTGCTCTTCAGCTGCTTTTTTTTTTTTGGCAGTTCCACTTGCATATGAATGTTTCATTGCATGATCTGAAACTGGACAAAAAAAAATGTATACATTACTGCTAGGGCCCCATTTCAGCAGGGGACCTTCGGCATGGGCTCAGGATGCCTATGATGGGCAGAAGTTTAAAAACATAGATGGACCTCAGTGAGTTCATTCAGCTTTTATTATACTTTTTCTCACAGAAAACGCAGGTTGAAAAGTTAAATTTATCTTCCTACAATTGCAAGCATAAACAGGTGGCTAATTTTTTGCCAAATATATAATGCAGACTGAAGTGACTTTAGCTCTGTAACGTCTATACAAAAATGTTTTCCAACTCTTGCAGGAGGATTGAATCAGAAAAATTTAGAAAAAAAAAGTAAAGTAATTTTCATGCTTAGTTTTTATTTATGTAGATTACAAACATGTACTTTTTGTCGAAGCATTACCACTTACTATCACTTTACCAGTGCACACTGTATTCTAAACCAGTGAAAGTGTAAAGCCTTGGAAAAATGGGAAATGGTCAATTGGCACAAAGAGTCCAACTCTAACTCTAGAGATCATAGACCAAGATTTTCAAGGGTGACTAGTGATTCTGGCTGCTTCAATTTTTGGGTGCTTAATTGGAGACAGCTGACAGAGAATAGATTCCCACAGGCAGCACTTTCTGAAAACTAAGTTCCTTGGTGGTGTCTCAAGCTGAGCACGCAAAACTTTAGGAACCCAAAAATCACTAGTCACTTTTGAAAATCTTTCTCAGAGGGTTTATAGCACAGGGCATAGTCTCCTCTTTTTGTCTGTACCCTTGAGCCCAATTCATGGTAATGAGAGCTACTATCAAGCACCCAGAAGAAAATGTCAAAGTGTAAAGATTAACTTCAGTAGGAATTTTGTTGCATTCACACTGAGTGCATGTAAACAATCTGAGATTAAGTTTAAAGGTCTCTTAGTACCACATGTTTAATAGAACTTGGACCTTTTATCCCAAATTATGTGTTCCAACATAATTTTAAATGATCAGCTGCTACTTTTAAGTGATTTTTGCAGAGCCTGGTCCTCTAATGAAAACCCCATTACCCTCTTCTAACTTGACTGAGTTTAGTGGGCTTCTGAAAGATATTAATTTAAAAACAAAAAAGATAAGATTTAATGAACTGTGAAAATACTTTAAGTCTGTAAGGAATAGCATTGGAAAGCACTTAATAAAAGGGCCAAGTATGTGAATGGAACTTTTGAGTCTTTCACTTTGTTAGAAAGCTAAGAAAAATAAAGTTCTAGACAGATATTTATATTAACCCATCCATACATAGCTGCCAGTCATGAATGACAAGTACTATATTTCTCATGTCACTGCCTCGTATTGAAATTTTCATTCTTATAAAATTAGAGGTAAAATTGAGATCATTGGAGACATCAAACATGAAACCAAACATCAGTGTATTCATACTGTGTTTAAACAATTTTTAAATGTTTTACATATAGAGAAGAACCCACTAACACTGAGTTTATGTCAATAAAGTTGCTTTTCAGCAATACAGTTTAATTCAGATTTTATCTGAAATGAAACAAAATCTGCAACCCACATTAAAGAAAATAGAAAGGAAGCAGAAGTGCAAATATTCTTATGAGCTTTGGCCTGCTAAATCTTATGCCTGTAATGCCTGTAAGGTCTGCCTTATAGGAGACCTTTGTGAGAGAAAGGACTTGGACCATGTCTTTGGAAGAAAAATCTTTCAGAATTTCTTTACAGGCATCACTAAGAAATGGTGAAAGTCTCCTACCCTTTAATTTTCTGAGTCAGAAAGGAGTTTTAGTGATGTTAATGGCAAGGGTTGCAAGAGAAGTCAACATTTTCACATGTATGTCCTACTCTGACATATGGCTTTAAAATTGGCATCATAAATGGGATGTTCATTGTGTATCAGTAATTTCCACATCAATTTTGCTCAGTTTTTAAGTAATTTTTTTTCTGAGTGGGTTCTTTCCTGGCTGTACATCATCTCCATCCATTGACTTCAAATTATATTTTGTGTTGCATCCAGTACTTTCAAAGGAGGTTGCATTGATGCTGCAGAAGGTAGAGCCAAGACCTGCAACTGGAACAATTAACTGTTTGGTTGATGATGAGTGAGAGAGAAGAACCCATATCATTACCCCAAAAGTTGGGTTGGCTCATCAGTGCTAATCTAGGTAAAAAATGTATTTTAGTCCTTAAAGATATGCTCGCACTGCAATTGGGAGGCAGGTGTGATTGCTGTGTGTATATGCACACCCAAGCTAGCTTTGATAGAGTGAGCTTGCTAAATGTAACAGTGAGAAGCACCACAGGCTAGCCACTCAAGTGCACCTCCCAATTGTAGTGTAGATAGATCCTAAAATGAGACAATATGATTGTAAATAGACATCAGGAGCTGATTGGTGCCAAATTTTTCATAATCACTTCTGGGTGAAGTGACAGAGGATCAGCAGAAAATCTTAAATCCTTCTTGAGTCCTCAAAACAGGGCTTAAAAGGGACTTAAGTTATGCAAAGACCTACATTTCACTCTTTTCAGAGCAGAATTACACCTTAAACAGGAAAAGCTTCTACTAAACTACCTCATAAAATGGAAAAATATTCCTTTATTTTTCCAAGAATTTGTGATTACAACTTTACAAAATAATGATATTCATACTAGTATGTTTACATAAAATACCACAGAAACAGGAAAGTTAATAATGGGTGAGCAGGTGGGTGCCTAACAGGAATGGTAGTGCAAATTCCAAAGGGTATTTCAATGGATTCAGACCTTACAGAGATTACTGTGCCTTGTTCTGCTAAAAATGGGATTTTTTTTTCCACCTCCCATTCTGGAACACATGAGCATGCCCCTACACACACAAAATTACAAGTAAAAGAGAAGAGCGCCAACTATAAACAGGATTATTGTTTTCTACAGTAGATGAAGATGTCATTGCATATATAATACGTTGTAATTAATCCTTCCAAGCTTCCCTGTCTACACAGTACAACATAACTATAGGTTGTCTGTCACCTAGTGACTTTTGCAGGTGAGTAATTATTATGATAATTAATAGTTAGAGAAATTACTAGAACAGCCCTATAGCCTTTTACATAAGGAAGATTTGCTATTTATTGTGTGAACTTTGCATTGTCACTCAAAATCCATATTTTTGTGGCCTCCTTCACAAATCAAAATTACTGACACAGCCTTGCATAATCCTGGAAGAGAATACTATTTATCCCAGCCTTTGGCAAATAAACAAATATTTAAATACAAGTGCTGTAGGAAAGCTTATTTGAAGCTTTTGAAAGTATGAAATGTAATACTGTACGCAAAACAGGAATAGTAAGCTTGGCTTGGAGCTGCGAGGGTGTAGGTTGGGAGTGCGAAGTAATTGCACCTCTGGGGTGTTAGGAGACACCGTCTGTCTGTTAGTTTATTTGTTTATAATGTTGCATGCAGGTATAGTTCTTCCGGAAGGAGGAATAGCAGTTTTAGCATCAGCTCTCTGAGGGATACAGACACATTTGATCACTTTGGAATTTTGCTACTTGAATTTTGACACCGCCTCAGTCCACTTGTATTTTACAGTTAATAAATCAGACTATAAAGCAATGGAATTCTTGCCCAAGATGTTTTTATATAAAACCAGAAGTCAGACAACAGAAAAATTAAACTACCCAGTTATTGTCACTTATGTGGTAACTTTGCAACTACTGGCTATATGGTCCAGTGCATCAGAAAGTAGAATGGGACTCCAGAGGCCTGATTTCTATTCCTGGATCTGCCCCTAACTTGCTGTGTGATCTTGGGAAAGTCACTTCAATTTTTGATACTTCTCTTTCCCCTATGACCCTTTATCTTTCCTGCCTATGTAAACTACACTAGGTAGGACTGTCTGCTAGGTTTAAATACAGTGTTTAGCACTGTTATTATTGGTAGCATTATGGTAGGAACCCTAATCAAGGCTCCACTGTGCTAGGTGCTGTATAGAAATGTAACAGAAAAGACAGTCCCTCCCCTGAAAGATCACAAGCCAGACCACAGCCAGGACATAAGCAGACAAAACTGACAAATATGGTGGGAGAATGAGGTAACAAAATGAACAGACTGGAGCAGAAAAGCAGAAGTCACTGCTCAACCATTGTCTAGCCAGTGGGATATCAGAGTGACTTGTGAGCCTTGCAGCAGAGATAGTTTTAGGAAGGATTTAAAAGACAAGAATATCACCGGGGAGTGTTTCCTGTGCATGGAGGGGAGACATGGGAGAAAGGGCAGAAGCAGCTGAATCCTGACACCTTTGAAAACAGTGGATATCCTGGCTATTAGAGTTGGCAACAGGACAGGGCTGTTTCCTGGCAACTTTTGAGGTTTCAAAATTGACTTTAATTTCACACTGGAAAAATGAAATTATACTTAAATGCCCATTTTCAGATAAAAACCTGAGTTTTCCACTTCAGGAAGAGGAAGTATATAATCCAGTAGTTAGAAAACTGGGAGATCCACATTCATGTCCTTGGTGTGCTTGATTCAGAGCAGGTTTTGTCATCCCAGATCATTCAGAATCACCAATCCTAGGCCAGTGCCCTCACCACCAGGCTATCACATGTTAAATTCACATTTGCTTCTCCTTCCCACCCCCTCTGATGAAATTGCATTTCATCAAAAGTGTTCCAAGCAGCTCTACTGCGGATGGTTGCTGCCCTCATCAGCAGAGTGAAGGTGCAGATCACAGCTTGATAAGCAAATAGATCCAAGAGACAAGAAATAGGGTGGAATTAAATGAGGAAGGGCCTTGAAGGTACAGACCTAGTGTTTGTGTGTGATGTGGTGGAGAAGGGGGCCAGCAGATGGATGAAAAGGGGGAGTGGAGTGATGTGGTTAGAGTGACAAGACAGAAAAATAATCTTAGCAACAGTGCCTGGCATCAAGGCCAGAGAGCAGTAGCCAAGAGACACAAGGTGAGGGCTCTCACAAAAATGTTAGCAGTCTGGACAGAAAGAAATGGTGACATATTAAGAATAAATATCTAAGTAGAAGCTGCAAGAATTAGCCAATGAGATCTTGGTCTCAGTTGGAGCCTCTACATATTCCAGTAATATCAGCAACAGTAGGAGGCAGGTGAATCTCAAAAGGTTCAGAAGCTGGGTTCAGATGAGCATCTAAAAGTTCAGATAACCCGCTACCAACATCTGAAAAATGCTGGGACTCAGCTGCTTCTTCAGCTGGATCACCGTGCTGCTGTGCACAGCCTGTGACCCATACACATGCTTGTGCTCAGGAATCGTGATGGCATTTATCAACTAGCCCATGAGGTAATGAGTTACAGTCCTGCAGTCTTGGAAACTACCCAGGCAGACATTTCCTATGACCTCTTGTACCCACAGGAGATAGACGCTGCCACTCACACATGCAGACAATAGGTTCTGTGCATGGAGGGTCTATAAATGGCCCATATGGGTGGCTGAATCTCTCTTCTTCCTACCCAGGTGGTAGTACGCAAAAGATGTGTTTGCAAGACCATGTGTGTGCGCGTATGCTAAAACGAAGGGATGTGGTTAAAGGTCCTTGAAAAAAATCAAGGTCTTTCAGACATATGTAAACTC
Organism: Lepidochelys kempii; assembly: GCF_965140285.1. Lineage (NCBI taxonomy): Eukaryota > Metazoa > Chordata > Testudines > Cheloniidae > Lepidochelys > Lepidochelys kempii. Next base: position 246,146,778 of record NC_136381.1, on the reverse strand, counting down.
GGGGGAGCCAAAGGAGGTAAATGGCACCTGTGTAGTTACCCTTGGTCTCTGCTCTGTAGGTAGGCACCATAGATTGGCAGAGCAAACCAGCATTCTGCCCATATTAACTTCAGTTGGTTTCCCAATGACTTTAAAGGGTGGTAATTTGAGAGAGCCCAGCAAGCTCCCCAACCCTTCGACCACCCTCCTTTGTTTCACTGAGCTGGAAGCATGAGGGAAGTGTTTCCACAGGGTTAGGCAATCAGGGGAAGAGCATGTTGCAATGGTGACACTTCCCCTTCCACTTTTCCTAAGGCCCAGATATACAGGGGCAGCCCCTTGAACACATGGTGATGGAGAGGAGCAAGGAGCTCTTACTTAGCAGGTTTCTGTTTGCACTGGGGTGTATCACTAAGCACAGTTAAATTATACAGAAGAAATCAAGCATGTCTACAAAGGACAGATAATTTAAGAGCTGCACTGTGTATCCTCTTCCCTTGAAAAGCTGACCTGTTTATATGCTGGAAATATCAGCTCTGAGCATCAGCCTCTTAGCACCAGTCCTCTCCAACATAGCTGTACTGAAGTAGTAAATGCTACATTAGATTACAACAGGATTCCTTAGTCTTTCCGTTTTAATCATATGACAAATTAGATTAAATTTGCATTTACACAGCATTTTATGATGTAAGCTTCTTAATATACTGCAGCTTGATACAGCAGTGAATTGCATTATTCCTAATGGGTCATTAGTTTTGAGATTTAGTATTTGATCTTGTTTTATTATCTTCCCTAGCTATAGTCTATACCTAATTTTTCCCTGAAATGAACATTATTGATTTACTTATTAAATACTGTCTGCCTAGTGTGAATTTCTCACACCAGCAGTATGATGAATTCTTTTTAAAAATAATGATTATCTGCAGCACAATGCTTGAAATACTGGCTTCATAAGGAGTGTTTCAATGGATTTCAACTAAATACATTGTATTAAAAAATGTCTTGTACCTTCTTTACAATATGCCATGCACTGATTGTACCTCTTAGAGAAACAGTACAATCAATACATGATTATATTCTTTAAAAGTCTGCCCATTTCAGGTTTTGGGGTTGTTGGGGTTCTTTGTTTTGTTTGGTTTGGGCTTCTCATCTACAGCAGTTTAAAAGGGCAACCCATTCCATGTTAGGTCTGGCAAAAAAGTAATTGGTCAGATTTTAAATTAAGATTTTCATGAAAGAATTTCATTTAGATTTAAGACAACAGTCACTTTATAGTGTGTTAACAAACTCCTAATTCACTATTCAAACATACTGGTAGTTGCTACATACAATACTATTTTCCAACAACCAGGACTTTTTACACATATTTTATGCACTGGGGTGAAATCGTGGCCCCCACTGTATTCAAAGGTGTCAGGATTTTGCCCTGTGACACTCTGATGTAAGTAGGGACTGAGTAAAAGCCGAGAAAAGACTTGGAACACAATTTTGAAACCTAGGTGCCTAAAGTTAGGCTTCTTAGGGTACCATTTTAAAAAGCATTTAAGTGACTTAGGAGCCTAAGACCTCTGAAAATCGGTGGATTTAGGCTTCTAAGTGAGGAAGAAGTTTTTCAAATATTACTCTTTGTCAAGGTTCCTCCCCCACTCTGAACTCTAGGGTACAGATGTGGGGACTTGCATGAAAACCTCCTAAGCTTACTTTTACCAGCTTAGGTTAAAAGTTCCCCAAGGTACAAATTAATTTTATCCATTGTCCTTGGAATATCCACTGCCACCACCAAACTCTAACTGGGTTTACTGGGAAATGTAGTTTGGACACGTCTTTCCCCCCAAAATCCTCCCAAACCCTTGCACCCCACTTTCTGAGAAAGGTTTGGTAAAAATCCTCACCAATTTGCATAGGTGACCACAGACCCAAACCCTTGGATCTGAGAACAATGAAAAAGCATTCAGTTTTCTTACAAGAAGACTTTTAAGAGAAATAGAAGTAAATAAAAGTAAAGGAATCACCTCTGTAAAATCAGGATGGTAGATACCTTACAGGGTAATTAGATTCAAAACATAGAGAATCCCTCTAGGCAAAACCTTAAGTCAGAAAAAAGACACACAGACAGAAATAGTCATTCTATTCAGCACAGTTCTTTTCTCAGCCATTTAAAGAAATCATAATCTAACACATACCTAGCTAGATTACTTACTAAAAGTTCTAAGACTCCATTCCTGTTCTATCCCCGGCAAAAGCAGCGTACCGACAGACACAGACCCTTTGTTTCTCTCCCTCCTCCCACCTTTTGAATGTATCTTGTCTCCTCATTGGTCATTTTGGTCAGGTGCCAGCGAGGTTACCTTTAGCTTCTTAACCCTTTACAGGTGAGAGGATTTTTCCTCTGGCCAGGAGGGATTTTAAAGGGGTTTACCCTTCCCTTTATATTTATGAAACTCCTAAATCCACATTTAAGTGTTAGAGCTGGTCAGAAAATGCATTTTTCTTCTTTAGAAAATTTTGATTTTTCATCGAAAACCTCACAACCGAAACCTTTTGGCTATGAAATCAAAAGTTTCCACTCAGAGAATTAAAAATATTTCATTTTGGGTTGAGTTAACCCAAATCACAATGTTTTGGTTTGATGAATGGAATCGAAACATTTTATTTTAGATTTCAGAGTGGTAGCCTTGTTAGTCTGTATCAGCAAAACAAGGAGTCCTTGTGGCACAATAGAGACTAACAAATTTATTTGGACATAAGCTTTCATGGGCTAGAACCCACTTCAGCAGATGCATGGAGTGGAAAATACATGAACAGGTATAAATACATGAAAAGATGGGAGTTGCCTTACCAGACAATTCAGTTAACAGTAGGATACCAAGGGAGGAAAAATAACTTTTGTAGTGGTAATGAGAGTGGCCCATTTCAAACAGTTGACTAGAAGGTGTGAGTAACAGTCGGGGGAAATTAGTATGGAGGAAATTAAGTTTAGGTTTTGTAATGACCCAACCACTCCCAGTCTTTATTCAGGCCTAACGCAATGGTGTTCAGTTTGCAAATTAATTCCAGTTCTGCAGTTTCACATTGGAGTCTGTTTTTGAAGGTTTTTTGTTGAAGAATTGCCACTTTTAGGTCTGTTATTGAGTGAGACCTTGGAAGACAGGCCAGTCCTTGCTTACAGACAGCTCCCCCTCAAGTTAAAGCAAATACTCACCAGCAACTATACACCACTCAACAAAAACACCAACTCAGGAACCAAACCCTGCAACAAACTGTCCACATATCTGTTCAAGGGACACCATCATAGGACCTAACCACATCAACCACACCATCAGGGGTTCGTTCACTTGCACATCTACCAATGTGGTATATGCCATCATGTGCCAGCAATGCCCCTCTGCCATGTACATTAGCCAACCAGACAGTCTCTATGCAAAAGAATAAATGGACACAAATCTCACATCAGGAATTATAACATTCAAAAACCAGTAGGAGAACACTTCAACCTCCCTGGTCACTCAATTACAAAAAAGTGGCAATTCTTCAACCTGCTCCTGTATTTTCCACTCCATGCATCTGATGAAGTGGGTTCTAGCCCACGAAAGCTTATGCCCAAATAAATTTGTTAGTCTCTAAGGTGCCACAAGGACTCCTCGTTATTTTGTTTTTGGACACTTTGACTTTAAACGTATCCATCTGTGCTGCCACAATACCTCATGGCAGTTATTGTTTGGTTTCCATCACACCCTAATTGTCTCCAGCAGGTTGGGATCACTGGCTGGACTACAACTCCCATGATACACCAGAATTTCCCCTATTGCTGAACCATTGGAGTGCATCCTCGGAGTGACGTGGGTCTGATGCATCATGGAAGATGCAGGCCTGCTGGGGAGTCTGGCCCATGGCAGATAAGGAGAGCATTGGCACCCAAACTAAAACTGCCATGAGTTTTTGCAGCAGTTCAGGAGGACACAGTTTAAATATTCAATCAGGCTAAAAAACACATTTACATTCAGGCATATCAAAAACATTTTCTCTTGATCAAAAGTGTCTAAATGAAATGTTTGACATATTTCAAGTGAAAATTTCAGTTATTGGGCAGAAGTTTGTGCTTCTCAGCTGAAAATTTGTCAGTCCCCCACCCTCCCGATATATATACACAAAATCAACATTTTCTGGGGAAAGACACTTTTTGCAAAAAACTCAGTTGTCCCACCAAAAAAATAGATTTGATGGAAGATTTTCTGATAAGTCCTATTGACTAATATTTAGGTGACTAAACAGAGACTTAGGAATGTAACTTTAGACAACTAGGTTTGATTTTTTTCCCCTTAACATTTGACATCATTTAAGTATGTCTTACTACATTGTATTTGCCAATAATTTTAGATGGTAGCTGAAGTGCATGGTTGTGAAAGTTGTACTAGCCTCTACCATTATAATCATTTCTGTGACATTTATTTGCATACCTTTAGACAAGTTGCCAGCTGGCTTTGGGTCAGATCCTATTCCCTTTGATGTCAATGAGAGGTTTGATGTATATTTATATTGTATGTATATTATAAAGTGATTTATATTTCTTATATGGGGGCAAGCAGGGGACTAGAAGTGCATATTATTTACTTTATAACTTGTCAAGTGTCAACAATGTACTCTGCACTTACAGCATCAGATATTAATACAAGGCCTGGAGAAAGACAGAGAAGACACAGAAAGAATCATTTTTGATTTAGAAATGAACAGGTTTGTGTAGGTGTTTGGTTTTGCAATTTTTGTTGCTTTTGCAAGAAACCAGTCAGGTTTTAAATTAATATAATAAATATGAATAAGAAAGCTATACAAGCAACAAGATTTTTTTTTTAAAAAAAAAGCCTGATAAGATTTTCAGAAAGCATATCAGGTTTGGTGTCAGGTTCTTTTGAAAATCTGGCCAGATAAAAATAGCTTACTCTCTCTCTCTCTCTCTCTCTGTGATGGAATGCCCCCTCTGTATTCATACCCTACACACTATTATAATAATCTTTGTACAAAATATACTTTGTAAGATATCATTTGAAAACTGATAACTTGCTGGTCAGTAATGTCATGGTGAAATGTGTGCAGCAACATTATATGCAAAGTTATGACCATAAGCTGAATTCATGTCTGAACTGTATTTACCAGAGAAGTCTGGGAAGTGGGGAAAGATAAAGAACAAGCTGACAGCCCTAGACAGGTGTCATCAAAGCTGATGGTCCATCATGTATACAGTGGCCATTCTTTGGGATGGAAGGAGGGGAAGACAAGAGACAAGAAAAAATCTGCATTTCAGCATACGTAGGTGGGGGAAAAAACACATCCTGGAACTTCCTCCACCCAGACTCCATGTCTCTTTGCTCTCAGCTGGAAAGAATTTTATACAGGGGTCACTCTCAGGAAAATGCATTTCAAAGGCTGACTGAGCTATAAAATTGAGGGGCAAAACACCCCCTGTCCATCTCTCTCCTTCACCTAAGAGGACAAACGAAAACAGCCGTTGGACCTTGGGTCCAGATCCTGGCCCAAGAGTTTGGTCAGCAATTTCACTGGAGCATCTAGTAAGGGGACTCCATCTTGAACCAGGTCTAATATGTTAAATTTAGAAAGTATTTTATTTTTATTGTAACCATTTCTGACTTAACACCTCATTACTTGTACTCACTTAAAACCTCTCTTTGTAGTTAAATAATTTTGTTTTTCTTCTTTGATCAAAACTAATCTAGTGATATGAACTGCATGGGTAGCACCGCATGAGGTGGCAAACTATTGTATCTTGATCCCCTTAAAAGGGCAATGGACCCAATATGGCTGGACAGTGCAGAACACACATTTTGGGGGGGGAAATCCAGGACTGGGAGTGTACTGGGGTCACCCTGCATGTGGAAAACAAGGTGGAAACCAGAGTGTGACTGGATTGTTTCTGGGAGGCTGCAGCAATACACAGACACTCATGGTGTGACCTGCATGCTGGCAGGCTGGTTGTGAGCAGCTCAGGTTGGAGCTACAGCACCAAAGCATTGTGAGGCCCCCAGGGTGCATGGCAGGTGGTGGCACAGAGCCTCACTGGTCTGGATTGCACCCTGGAATATCATACTCAGTCCTCCCAACAAGCAAAGCATTGTCATTAACATTTGCTTTAAGTTCAAAACCAGCTTTGATAGTGTCTACACTCCCAAGCACAACACCGTTCATCACACTGAACACTCACTTGTTCCACTGGGCTGCGTGCTCCTGCTACAGAGAACAAATCCTACTCAGTTTAGCAATGCGCCATAACCAAACATTTTTGAGGTTATTTTAAAAAAATCTGGTTTTGATTGCTACAAATAAAAAGGGATATTTCAAGTTTCTCAAAGGAGGTGCCTCTGACATCGAGGCATTGTATGTAAAACTGAGACTATTCTGGTAAAACCAGAATCTATGATCACATTATTTTTTGGTTGTTTTTAGAAGCTTGAAATATAGGTATCAAAGTAACTCAGAAGAAATTTCCCCATGTGCAGATTATTCCATAACTGACCATTATGGAGATCCTTGCAACTTATACTGAAGCATATGGTTCTGGCCAATGTCAGAAACAGGATAATGGAATAGGTGAATCCATAAGTAGCCGCTAAAGTACATTGTTACCATAGCCAGGGTAGTCTTGAACAAAAGCTTTCATGTATGTATTTCTCTGTATTTCCCATAATAAAATCAATAAAATTTTTAAGACTACATTCATTTCTAGTAAGTCTGCCATCCTTGCTCAGCATTTCAGTAGTTTAGCTAATAAAAGGTAATCATTCCTTTTCATAGCTGTTATAGCTGGGGGCAGGGTGGGTAGAAACTGTTAAATTCAGTGTAGCTCAAGCCCAGAAGATTATTATACTTGGAGAAAAAGCAGTAGCTTTTCCCTCCCTCTCTTTTAGCACTAACTGGAGTGTCACTAGGAAATGTTATCTTTTCAGTAGTATTTAATGACAGCTTATATGGCCAACCCAAATGAATAATCTTTAATTTAAAAAAAAAAAAAACCTTATTATCCTGCCAAAATGCAATGAAGGTATATGTGACTCACTTTTGGATACTGTAGTCATGAAGAAAGTAAGGAAGCCAAAGCAGTAGTTAATGCCTGCAATCTAGTCCCGCGATATTAATTACTGAAGATATGGGCATGACATGGTGTTCATTTGTTTCTCAGTGTGAGCTATCTTATCAGCTGTTACCGAATCACTGATTAGTGGAGACAGCCTCCAGATATTTTTCAATCCTATTGTTTGTATTGCTGACAGTAAATAGAACAGACCACTCTTCCCTTGCACAGTGTGAATTTTTAAACACATTTGTACTTTTCTGTCCTTGTTTGTTTCCTTCATGTTACTTCAGAGATCCTCATCAGTGCAGGCAGCTGAACAGAATCTCTCTTAGCAAGGCAAAAAGTGAATTGCCTACTATACATTGTAATCTACTCCTCACTTATGCAGTGCTAGTATTGAAAGCAACAGACATTCAAGTCATGAATCAGCCCCCCAAAAAATTAGATTTAAAAACAAAACAATATTTGGGGGAGGGTGTAATTTGTTTTCTGGTTTTTTAATCTCTAGGGTGCACTCAGGTCACATTTTCAAACTTTTCTTTTCAAGCAGGAAGGATAGAAACTCAATTTTTTATAAATGAAACCGGAAAATCATCACCTAATCAAATACCTCCTGGAAATGAGACTTTAAGCATAACTGTCAAATACTGAGAGACTTGCAATAAAATCCAGAGTGTTGGCAACACTGCAGTGCATTGCACTATTTAACTCAGCAAGAGTTCCCACTACCTAACTCAAAAAACCTCCAAAAAACACATTTACTCAATTGAAATTAAATATTGATGGGGAGACTTAAAAGGTACAGATGGATGATTCAGTTCATGAAAAAGTGTGGAGCCTCTACTGTACATGTCAGCAGCAGTGCTGTGAAGGCTGATCATGCCCCCAGAGCCCTGGTTGTCTAGAGAGCTGGCAAGCCCATCCCTACTTCCTGCTGCCAGCTCTCCTCCCATTGGAGAATGGGGATACCATTTGTGAAAACACGGAGGGTATGTTGACACTACAATAAAAAACCTGCATCACCGAGTCTTAGACTCCAGGTCAGTTGACTTGGGCTCGCAGAGTTCAGGTTGTAGGGCTAAACAATGCAGAGTAGATGTTTGAGTTTGAGCAAGAGCCTGAGCTCTGAGACCCCATGACGGTGGAGGGTCGCAGAGACTGGGCTCCAGCCTGAGCCCAAATAGCTACACTGCAATTTTTAGCTCTGTGTGCCCATGTTGGCTGACCTTGGCCAGCGATGGCCATGCTGCGGGTCTTTTATTACAGTGTAGACATACCCCATGTGGGCTGCAGGAGAGGGCTGTGGGGACACAGCAGGTCCAAACAAATCGTGAACTCGGGGCTACTAGATAAACCTTGGGAGCAGACTGAACATGTGGACCCTACAAATCTCCAATTTTTTCAAGAACTAGCCACTGCCCAAAGGAAAGAAGGTGCCTTAATTCAGAACTAAAGGGCTGAGGCTGGAGTGGCAGTTGAGTCTGTTTACTGATGGGGTGGAATTCCTGTTAGGCCCCACTTAGCACTGACAACTCTTGCGATTTTATTCTGAGTCTTTTTCTATTTGGTGTTTTTCTTAAATCCCCAGCTCCTGGAATCATAGAAATGTAGGGCTAGAGGGGACCATGAAAAGTCAAGTCCAGCCCTGTGTGCTGAGGCAGGACCAAGTGTACCTAGACCAGAGGTGGGCAAACTTTTTGGCCCAAGGCCACATCTTGGTATGGAAATTGTATGGCGGGCTCACAAAATTGGGGATTGGGGTGTGGGAGGGCTCTGGCTGGGGGTGTGGGCTCTAGAGTGGGGCTGGGGATGAGGGGTTGGGAGTTCAGGAAGGTGCTCTGGGCTGGGACTGAGGGGTTCGGAGTGTGGGAAGGGGATCAGGGCTGGGGAAGGGGGCTGGGGGCATGGGAGGGGGGCAGACTCCGGGCAGCACTTACCTCAAGCAGCTCCCAGAAAGAGCGGCATGTCCCCACTCCGGCTCCTAAGCAGACGTGTAGCCAGGTGGTTCTGCGTGCTGTCCTGTCCCCAAGCGCCACCCCTGCAGCTCCCACTGGCTGCGGTTCCTGGCCAATGGGAACTGTGGAGTTGGCACTTGGGGCTGGAGTAGCATGCGGAGCCCCCTGGCTGCCTCTACGTGTAGGAGCTGGTGGGGGGACATGCCCCACTCTGCACAGCTCCCAGAAGCAGCAGCAAGACCCCAACCCCGCTCCCCAGCTGGAGTGCCAGAGCAGGACGAGCCCCAGACCCCACTTCCCGGCGGGAGCTCGAAGGCCAGATTAAAATGGCTGGAGGGCCAGAAGTGCCCCCCAGGCCATAGTTTGCCCACCCCTGACCTAGACCATCCCTGACAGGTGTTTGTCCAAATTGTTCTTAAAATCCTCCAATAATGGGGATTCCACAGCTGTCTTTGGAAGTCTATTCCAGAGTTTAACTACCCATAGAGTTGGAAAGTTTTTCCTAATATCTGACCTAAATCTTCCTTGCTGCATATTAAGCTGTTACTTTTTCCTTTGGTCATTATGGAGAACAATTGATCACCTTCCTCTTTATAACAGCACTTAACATATTGGAAGATTGTTATCAGGTGCCCATCCTGTCTTTTTGTTCCTCAAGACTAAGCATATCCACTCCTTTGAAAAAATATTCTCCATAGGTCAAGTTATCTAACCTTTGTATCACTCCTCTGGACTTTCCAATTTGTCCACATCTTTCCTAAAGTGTGGCACCCAGAATTGGACACACTTCTCCAGCTGAGGCCTCACCAGTGTCAAGTAGAGTAGAAAAATTACCTTCCATGTCATATATGACATTCCTGTTAATACACCCCAGAACATATAGGTCCTTTTTGCAATTACACCATTTTGTTGACTCAGACTCAGTTTGTGATCCACTATAACCCCAGATCCTGCTCATCAGTACAACTAGCTAGCCAATTATTCCCCATTTTGTAGTTGTGCATTTGTTTTTTCCTTCCCAGGTGTAGTACTTTGCACTTGTCTGAAGGACAACTCTGAAGGAAGTCACATGTCAAATTGCAGAACTACTAACTGTTGTCTGTAACCTATCATTTAAACCAGCTTCTGTACCAAATTACTGGAGGATAGCTAATGTGATGCCAATTTTTTAAAAGGGCTCAAGAGGTGACCTCGTCAATTACACGCCGGTAAGTCTGACCTCAGTACCAGGCAAACTGGTTGAAACTATAGTAAAGAAAAAAATTGTCAGACACCCAGATGAACATAAATTGTTGGGGAAGACTCAACATGTTTTTTGTAAAGGAAAATCATGCCTCACCAATCTAGTAGAATGCTTTGTGGGGGTCAACAAGCATGTGGACAAGGGGGATCCAGTGGATATAGTGTACTTAGATTTTCAGAAAGCCTTTGACAAGGTTCCTCTCCAAAGGTGCTTAAAGTAAGCTGTCATGGAATAAGAGGGAAGGTCCTCTCATGGATTGGTAACTGGTTAAAAGGTAAGAAACAAAGGATAGGAATAAATTATCAGTTTTCAGAATGAAGAGAGGTAAATAGTGGTGTACCCCATGGGGTCTGTACTGGGCCCAGTTCTATTCAACATATTCATAAATGATCTGGAAAACGGGATAAATAAACAGTGAGGTGGCAAAATTTGAAGATCATACAAAATTACTCAAGGTAGTTAAGTCCCAGGCAGACTACAAAGAGCTACAAAGGGACTTCTCAAACTAGGTGACTAGACAACAAAATGCCAGATGAAATTCAGTGTTGACTGAAGCGCTTCATAAATCTGCTCAGGTTACAAAGGCTGGGGTATGTCCACTTTCCATTGATGAAGTGGCGAACCAATTAATAAACTTGCATTGCTCAACAAGGGTCTTGAGCAGTGCAAGACAGTATATTTCTCAAGTAAAAGGCTGGGAGCTGGGGAGTGATTTGGCTGATGCCTTGCTCTGTGTGATTTCTGAGTGGGTCTGGGAGCATTCATGCAAATCTAGCTGGGTATGGGGCTTCACATGCAGTTATACGAAGTGGTATCCGCACCTGGAGGGTTTTGCCAGTAAGGCATTCTGAGAAACAACCCAGATTAGTGAGTTATGGGACAGAGCAATCCCACAGTCCCAGTGTGCATCCCAGAGATCCTGTCACAGACAGTGGAGCCCGTTTTGCTGGAATTGTTGAGATTTAAAAAAAAAAAATCCTAGTTCCAAATTGGGACAAAAAGTCAAAATCTTGACATTTTTCATGAGCTGAAAATCCCTGCCTCATTCTCCCCCCAAAAAAACAATCAGATCAGCTCAACCAAAATGTTTTCTTTCACTTTCAGGCTTATTTAACTTTAACACCATAAGTTAACATAAATTTCAAAACAAAAAGTTGTTTTGGAGGTTTTCTGTTTAGAAAGTGTCAAAGTGGTACATTAACAGTTTCAACAGCTTTTTCCCCACAAAATATTTTCAAAGCATAAAATTGATCAAAACCGACACTTTCCCACAAAGTTTTGATTTTAATGAATTGGCATTTTCCAAACAAAAACAGGGTTAGAGAAAAAAATTCTGATCAGCTCTAATTAAGAAACTGCTTTCTCCCACCACTTTACTTCTAAAATGGTCCCCAAAGCTTCACCAGAGCAGTGAGAACTATAGCAGTGTTTCCCCTCACAGGCTGAGTTTACTCCTGCACATTACACGGGGTCCACATAACATAGAGGAGGCAGCTTGATCATCTCTTCTAGCTAACTGTGTGGAATTTAGTCCCACTTTTTAATTTTAAGAATTAAAATTGCATAGTGGCTGACGGAGATCCTAAATTAAATCTACATTTAAGGCATTTCCATTACAGTATTAGCAGCAGCCCCAGCAATTTATTCTAAATCATACCTACAAGATTCCACTCGTTTCTGAAAATTGTTATAGTAAATTAAAACAAAGATTTTTATCACACATTTTTCCTCATTGCAGAGAATATCAAGCTGAGCAAATACATTATTAGCCTGGTGTAAATTTAAGTGGGTACTTAATAAAGCAGTGCAGGCTCCTCAAAGATCATGGCAGGCTTATAATTATAATTTAGTTAGAATTTAAAACCTCCTGTGGTATTTCTGTATTATCCTTGTGATATAGTACAGTTGACATTGTAGGCCAGATTATTAAATGGTAGAGGCACACTTGCATGTGATAACATTGGTGCACCATAGCTTTTGTGCATATATTTGCTGTACTTGCATATGAAAATCAGCTAATTATATGCACAAATGATCAGTTAGGTGCCTATTTAGCTAATTCATAGTCACCCTGCACACAAAATTTGCATTCAGCATGTAATAGCACATAAAATTTAGGGCATGCAGTGGGCACTTCTTTTTAAAGATCTGGCCCTATGGGGTCAACTGTGCACTCCTCTCTCAGTCAAAGGCAACAGAAGGTTTGCCTGAAAAAGGTCTGTAGAATTTGGCTGCTACTGTGATACATCATGACATGTAATTGTAAGACTTCAGGCAAAAAGTCTAGAATTACAGGCCAAACACTATTCTCTCCTGCATCCAAGCAACCCCGCCGATTTTACTGCATGGTGAGGAGCACGATATAAGACAACATATAGACAGTCGTAATGGGATTACAATTATGTAATGAAAGAACTGAATCTGCCCCCTTGACTGATCCATATTCTGAAGACCTACCTGAATTTTCAGTGTAAAAATGCACGTCTATCTTTATAATCACCCCATGACCTCTGAATCCATTTTCCCAAATATGATTACATTGGTGCCTATTAATTTAGCCTTACAAAACTGCCATGAAAATTAACCAGCCCTAGCAGAGAAAGTGCTTGTCTTCATTGTACTATAATGATAGCAATGGTGGTGAAAAAGCGAATGATATTTGACTTGCTTACCAAAACCAAGTACTCAACCTGGCTGTGTAGATTTTCACAAGACCTTATTCAGTACACATAATAGTATATTATATAAATAATAGGTTTCCCAAGGCAAATTAGCAGCAGGATTAGTACTTCTCTGAAAATGCTGGGAGGTAAATCTGCTCACAGATTTCATAGAAGCAATAACTTGAGATTATATTTATTTAAGAGCCAGATCTGGTGCAAACTGGCATAGTTCCACGGAAGACAATGAAGCTATGTTGACATCCACCAGCTGAGGTTCTGGTCCATACAATTACCAACCTCAATTAGCAGCAGAGTACACATTTAAAATCTCTTAGCGTATCTGTTACAAGTACTCCATCTACATTCTAATTTCTTCTAGAATGTGTGTGGTAATAACAAATGGAATCCATTTGTGATAGGCTGTTCATTGCAATATAAAAATCTGTCATTTAAAATTATGTGTTATTGCCTAGCACCGTACTGGCACAGCCCAATGGTCTATGTAGTCTGGTCTCTCAAATTTGGTAGTTGCCCATAGCAGATGCTCAGATGAAGTAGGGGGAAAAAGCCCCGCAAAATATATTAGACCTTGTCATTTGTGCAAATCTATAGCATGTGTTGGGGTGGGGGAGAGGGAGGACAGAAAATTCCATCCTGATCCCATCTCTGTTGTTCATCTTCTGCTCTGAACTCTGCAAGGATTTACACTCTTTGGGCAAGATTCACTCCTGCTTTATTCTGGCTTTTCTCAGCACTTGGTGGTAGAAAGGGGAAAGGTTGGGATGACACCCCAAAGCTGGGATGACAATGTGGCCATTAAAGCACCTGGTGCTGGCTGGGGAGGGAACATAGCCCAGGCAAGAAGAGATTACCCTGACTGAGTACACACCCTCCGTAACTTCTCTTGTGGGGCTCCTATGAGTCCCCAGGAATAAACTAGGGCTGTCTTTCCCTTATATAATCCCATTGGATGATGGCGAAAATAATGCTTACCCTCCTCTAGGGATCCTTTAAATCTTAGTGGTCCTGTCTAGGAAAGGCAGGGGCCACTTGCACCTCATTGTACCTCTGAGAGTGTTTCTAGCCCCTTGCCATTAGGATAATAACTAATGGAACTTTCAATGCTGTTCTCATTCATATAAGTATGTAATCCTTGAGTGAAATGTACTAAATTTGCCCACATAATATCCCATAGCAGTGAATGTTATAAGTTAATTTATGATAAATTATCAAAAAATGCTAATTTATTTGTATCAGTTTTATATTGTGTCACCTTTTAATGTAAAGTGCTCCCATGTTCTTCTATTATGGGATAAATAAGAATATCTCCTTAGCCTCCAGCTTACCATTCATTATCTTGTATTCATAGATGCACTGTCAAAAAAAAATAGAAGTATAAGCCAGAGGGACAACTCACCAGCCTGTGCACCAAGTAACATGCCCAACAGCAGCAGAATTTCAGGCTCTTTTCTTCACAGTCAAGTTTTATTTCCCTCAAATCAAAATAATTCCTAGTGCAATGGGGCCCCATTCTTGGTTGTCCCATGGGGTATGTCCACACAGCAAAGAAAAACCCGCGGCTAGCCCATGCCACACAACTCGAGCTCATGGGGCTGTTTCATTGTGGAGTACATGTTTGGGCTCAGGCTGGAGGTTGGGCTCTAGAACTCCAGCCCAGCCTGGAAGTGTACACAGCAATGAAACAATCTCACAGCCCAAGCCCCACGAGCTCAAGTCAGCTGCCACAGGCCGGCCACACATTTTTCTCTTTGCTGTGTAGACATACCTGCAGGCAATAAATATTAATAATCAAGCAGATAAACCAGATTCAGCCTCCTGCACATCTAACTGAGCTCTTATCTCCCCCAACAGGCCTGCTTCTTAGACACATGCTCCTATCATATGACTCCTGGACTCATTCCCTTCACCTACGGAAGTGGGCTATAGCTGATACAAATGGGGTTGGGCACTAACTGGGGACAGCTTGCCCTGTTACAGGAAGGTAGAAGCACTAATTTATCCTCATGATCATGACCTTGATCCTCATGATCATGATTTTGAACTGTGTGACTACTTTTTACACTTTACTGATGGAGGAGGTGAGGAAGAGAGGCTAGGTGACTTCACATGGTCACAGTGGGTGACACTGTCCTAGCTTGGATGAGAACTCAAGAGAGGTTGGACGTCTTGTGCTTATACCAGCTGAGCACTTCTGACCAAAAGAGCTACAGGCACCATTTCTTAATTGCTCCTTCTGATAGTGCCTTTTTATGTGTTCTGTTATGCTAAAAAGCTCCAGATTCTTACCTGGTTATGGGATACATTTGATTTCATTCTGTGTATCCTGAATGTCTACAAATTGTAGTTCAGTCTGTAGCCTGCAGTAAATATTTGTAATATGAATGAATGTATAGATAAGGCCAGACAGGACAGTTGTGATAATCTAGTCCAACCTCTTGCATAACACAGGCCATCGGACTTCCCTTGATTAATTCCTATTTGAACTAGGGCATAAAGTTTAGAAAAACATCAAATCTTGATTTAAAAATTGCCAGTGATACAGAATTCACCACAACCCTTGGGTAAACTGCTCCCATGGTTGATTACTCTCACTATTAAAAATGTGCACCTTATTTCTAGTCTGAATGCCTGTAACTTTAACTTGCCACCATTGGATATTATACTTTTGTCTGCTAGATTGAAGAGCCCTCTGTTATCAAATTTATGTTCCCCATGTAGGTACTTATACACTGTCATCAAGTCATCCCTTATCCTTCTGTTTGTTAAACTAGACAGATTGAGCTTCTTGAGACTTTCACTATAAGGCAAAATGTCCAGTCCTTTAATCATTCTCATGGCATTTCTCTAAATTCTCAAGTTTTTCAATATCCTTCTTGAATTGTGGCCACCAGAACTGGAAACATTCCACCAGCAATTATACCACTGCCAAATACAGAGGTAATAGAATCTCCTTATTTCTGCTTGATATCCCCTATTTATACATCCAAGATTTGCATTAGCCTTTTTGGCCACTGTATCGCACCGAGAACTCATATTCTGATGCACACACACACACGTTCTGCAAAGTCAAGGGTATTATTCCTGCAGAAACTGAAATCTGAAATCTTTTTCACAAAGAATGAAGTATCTCTTAAAATCCACAAGCTTTAGTCCCTTTGTCTAGACCTTTTATCTTCCTTTCTTTGAATACAGGATAGTTTTTCAAGGAATGAAATACAGTTAAAGTGCCCCTCAGTGCCAGAAGTGTTCCACTCATTCTGTGAAATTGCCAAAGCACAGCCAACCTGTAGAACTCATTACCAGGGGATGCTGTGAAGGCCAAAAATATAACTGGGTTCAAAAAAGAATTGGATATGTTCATGGAAGATAGCCTCATCGATGGGCCTATTAGCCAAGTTGGTCAGTCACTCCAGGCTCTGGGCTTCCCTAATCTTCCAATTTCTAGAAGCTGGGACTGGATATCAGGGGATGAATCACTTGCTATTTTCTCTGTTCATTTTCTCTGAAGCATCTTTCATTGGCCATTGTCAAAAGACTGGATATTGGGCTAGACAGAATCCAACCCAGTATGATCATTCTTATGTTCTAGGAAA
This sequence comes from Lepidochelys kempii, assembly GCF_965140285.1. NCBI lineage: Eukaryota > Metazoa > Chordata > Testudines > Cheloniidae > Lepidochelys > Lepidochelys kempii. Next base: position 246,130,240 of record NC_136381.1, on the reverse strand, counting down.
GGGAAAGGAAAGGATCAGAGATGAGAGAGGCCCGAGTCCCAGAAGGAAAAGCAGAGGGAGATGCACCAGGCCATAATCGGTCTTCTTGGGTACCAAACCCAAATGTTGCAGACCCTGGTTGACTTACAGGTCCATATATATATATATATATATAAAATAAAAATCCCCCCCCCCGCAAACTCCCCACTCTTTGCAGTCCTTGGAGGACTCCATGGTAGCAGCTCCTTACTCTTTCCAACATTCCACATGACATCATGGACCCTATACTTCCACCTCCTTCAACCGCATAGCTGCACATTGAGCTCTTGTAGTGACCCTTGTGTCTGGCTATTTAAAGTCAGCAGACAATTGCTCCACCTTCGCCCACCACTGTGGTGGCACCCTTTTCCCCTTTGCCTTGCAGATATTGTACAGGACACAAAAGGCAGTGTCCCGTCAATCTACTAAAAGTACATTGAGTCATTCTGCACTGCTGAGCCCGTAGCTGAAGCTTTTCCTTGGGGCTCTTGAGATTACCAGAGTTTGGATACATGAGACAGGGGAGCAAGGGACAGACTGGGTGTCTCAGAGTCATTATTGCCACTTCAATATGGCCAATGGTAATCTGCTGGCAATACAAAGAATATGCCTGCTTGCAGGCTTTCTGAATATGTCCTGTGTTCTGAAAGATGCAAGAATCATGCCTTTTCCCTGACTAGCCGGCACTGTCCCCAGTGATCCACCAGTGCTTCCATAATGACAGAAAAGTAGCCCTTCCTGTACTCAATGAGCAAGGTGGACTGGTGCCAAAATCAGGATGTGTGTGCCATCCTTCACCCTACTTCAGGTTTTGGAATCCCATGGACGCAAATTCATCCTCTTTGTCATACACATTGCTGAGAATCACAATCCTGCATAGCAGGACATGATTAGTGACCCTTCATAATTGTATGAGAACAGCCCCTACTGTGGATTTTCCATCTCCAAAGTAATTTTCCACTAACCAGCAGCAATCCAGCATTGCAAGCTTCCAGAGTGTGATTACCCCTTGTTTCTCCACTATCAGTGAGGTTCTCATTCTGGTGTCCCTGCGCCAGAGGGCTAATTTGTCACTCAGATCCAGGAATATGGCCTTTCACATACAAAAGTTCTGCAGCCACTGCTTGTCATCCAACACCTACATTAGGATGAAATCCCACCATCTCAGGTCCAGGTCCATGCCACCATCTGCAGCTACTCCGCAAATGCCACCAACATACTTGAATAGTTTTTCACTATGTCCCTCAGCAAACTGTCCTCCAGTAAGTCATCATGTACTTGGTTGTTGCAGTACTTTCTGTGGCTCTGCAAATACAGGAGAACTGTACATCCTGTATTTTGAACTTTCCTGAGAATAATGCAGAGGTCTGCAGACTTCATGCTTCTGTCAGTGATGATGGACATTGAACAATTTTGTACAGGTTTCTGAGGGGGTTTTTTGTTTGTTTTGTTTTTTAAGAAGCAAGGTACATGGGATATAGATGACAGCGTGGGATAGAGAAAACTGCATGCTGGGAAGTTGAGTCCTAGCTCCCTGAGACCCCTGGGTGAATCATTCGTATCCCATAACACTGTGAAAGTTTCCAAAAGGCATTGTGCCAGATGACACTATGTGGCACACTTGGATACCTACCCATTCCACACTGCACTTTGCATCGACACAAGCACCCCTGGTAAGCAAACACAATGCTGATGCAAGCAGCCAAGTTCACACATGCATGAGCCATATACAGACTTTGGCAGCTATACGCCAATGTAACTTGTGTCAATTAAATCTGTCATTTAGACATAGCCAAAGTGACTTAGGGGTACTAGACTTAAACTTCCCTGAAAATCTCACTCATTTAGGGAACTGACTTTTGGGGACCCCAGAAAATTTAAGCTATATTATTCTATTCTTAAAATATCACAGCTGTACTTTAAAAAGGGGTGAGTTACAGAGGATCAAAAAAAGGGTTATAATCTGGCACCCAGTTTGTAACTTTTCCCAATGAACGGGTTCTGTATGGGCCTAAAGGTTGCTTCATGTGGAAAGTGGTCTCAGAAATTAGTTATTTTTATAATAGTCTTTCCAGACAATGTAAAGCCAGGCATTACTAAAAATCTCAGGGAAAGGCCTGATCTCACAAAATATCCAACAAGAAGTCTGGGTAGACAAATGTTTAGGTAGGGCTGGTTGGATAACCATGCCATTTAATGGGAAAAAACTCTAAAATTTCAGATACTGGTTTTATTCTGATGTACAATGAGGTAGATGTGGGAGACAGGCTCAGGTACTGGCTCAGGGACTTGGACCAGCAGCTCCTACATGAGTGCCCTAACCACTGGGATAGCGGCTATTCTTGACTCTCTCCCACCCTTTCTCCTTTGACCAGAAATTACAACTTAGACCTGAGCAATCTTCTCATCAGAAACATTTCAGTTACAATGGAAAAAAGGTTAATCATTTTTGTCTCCTTTGTTCTACTTTTAGGTCCTTATTCAAAGGAAACTGAACATCCAAATCCTTAGGGCTTCATTATCCACTTAGCCCATTTTACGGCTTATCCTGCAGTCCACCAGGGTAAATCAGAATCCTACCACTAACTTCCATGGACTTTGCTTCGGGCTGTTAGTAAGGTGTATGGGCTTCAATAATGTTCCACTGAGGCACTGGAGAAATTTCACTCATCCCTACTTTTGTAACTGGGAGATTCAAATTCATACAGAGCATTGAAATGTTTCAGGTTAGTGATATACTGATCTGTTGTTTGATTGTCCTTAGCAGGATATCACAGATCCTACATGCAATGGAGAAATTCATCCTAGATTGTTACATATGAAGAATGTATGCTTGATACAGATTTTTTTGCATCTGATTGTCTGGGTTTATCACCAGCACCTCATGCTTTCTCTTTTCATTACGGAGTGCAAAAAAACCCCAATCCTTTACCATAGAATCTCTTTTTCTGCTGTAGTTATTGGTGCCAAAAGGAAAGTGCTCTCAAGTGTGGAACTGTAATACTGGCTAAAACACTCCATTTGGTCACTGAGGACCTCCCTCATGATGACAAAGTATAATAGGCATGAGTGGCATTGTACCTTTTGTCCCATCCAATGTATATAGGGATTCTATCAGCTGAACGGTGTCCTCTCCTCACAGTTCTGTGTCCACTTTATCTTTCAGAGTAACAGCCGTGTTAGTCTGTATTCGCAAAAAGAAAAGGAGTACTTGTGGCACCTTAGAGACTAACCAATTTATTTGAGCATAAGCTTTCGTGAGCTACAGTTGCATCCAATGAAGTGAGCTGTAGCTCACGAAAGGTTATGCTCAAATAAATTGGTTAGTCTCTACGGTGCCACAAGTACTCCTTTTCTTTTCACTTTATCTTTGCTGTGTATTTTGCTTCTAAGATCTTCTTCATGTTATGACAATGGTGCTAAAAGATGCTATGGCACGCTGTGCCTGAAAGCAGCACCCAGGAACCCCCATATTCACCACTGGCATATAATTATGATACGTTTTGTACAAAGTATGCCTTGTGAGGTACCATTTTAAAAGTTTTGATCTGTTGAACATTAATATCCTATTGGATTGTATGTACTATCATTGTAGGTGAAGTTATAAAGTCTTGTTATGGGTGTGTTACTGAAATATGTTGTAAGATTGGAAACACCCACAACCAGCCTTTCAGGATGGAAATGGAAAAGCCAGACAGTGTGGATGGTCCATTAAGAGGAATCCACACTACCAAGGACCATCACCATGTCTATATACAATGAAGTCTTCTCAGAGGGGGCACATAGACAATGAATATGGCTTGACTCACATCATAACAAAAAGATCTTTCCAGCAAGCTGGAAGAATCTATAAAGGAGGGGAATTGACGTCATTTGTTCTCCTTCCCCTCACAATTCAACATCTGGAAACATATCTGGAGAATAAAGCCTGTGAATGGGGAAGGTGGTCCCAAGCTGGAAAGGAGAATCCCAGCTTGTGTATTAAAGGAACTGGACCATCAGGGTGAGACAATGCTTGATTCAAATCCTGTCTAGATTGTAGAACTCAGATTGCAATTTTATGTTTATTTCTTAAGTGACTAACTTTGATCTATAAACTTATTACCTGTAATCACTTAAAATCTTTCTGTAGTTAGTAAGTTTTATATTTTACCTAAAACAGTGGGTTTTGCTTGAAGAGCCTGGGAAATCTGTTTAGCTTACAAAAGCTGGTACATGTCCTCTCCACCTTGTGGAAGAGGCGGACTGGGTAATAAACTTATACTGGCCAGGCTTCTGACCACAGCAAGATGATACAGCTCTAGGGTCTTAGACTGGGGAGCTGTGGGGAATTGGCTGGAGCCTCTCTATGGTTGGTTCACGAGTGGCTGACAAAAGCATTCATATAACTCAGTTGGGTGTGTCCCTGCCTGTGAATATTTGTGGAGTGCAGGACCCGCAGGGGTTTGCAGCTTTTCACAGCATCACAGTGTGAGAGGGAGCCTAGGTTAGTGAGACACAGGGCTCAACAGTACCCCAGTTCCAGGTTGCATCCCGGGAAACTCATCACAGCTGCAACGTAAATATTTTTTCCTCGGTCTAAAGCAGTTCTTGCTGGTATTTATATAAAGAAGTGAAGGCCAAGACACTACACAACCAGTGTATCAGATTGTGTTATCGCACCCACGGGATAATCAGGCTGCCTTACCTCTCTTTCTGTCCAGGTTAATTTATGTGAACAAGTGCAGTCGTGATGACTGTCAGTTACAACCCCTATTCTGAACAAATACTCTGCTCAAGAGATATTGTGCTTAAATGTCCCATCTCACAATGCCAGCTTTACCTATTAATTCTACAGTAAGTGACGCTGAGAGATAAATTTGGTTATAGAAGATTTAACAGAGGTTATATTTATTAACCCTTATTTAATCTCAGCCAGGCAAACAGCTTTGGACAACAGCATACAGCTACAGTTCAATATTTACACCTTGCATGAAAATATGGTGTTTAATCTAATCAAATTGGCCAATGCTGAACGTGCCACATTAAATGTTTGCTCTTCAGATCTGTAGTTCATTCATTCTGTCACTAATTCCTGAGCCCAATTTGAAAATAGTTTGCATTACATGCTATCTTGCAGCTTTATGTGTTTGCCTACCAAACATAGGTTAAATGACCTTGTCTTCTGAATGTGACATTGTTAATATCAAAGAATAAATGCAACAGTAATGTCTAGTAGCAGGGAGAAAGAAAACCACACCACAATGCATTACTCAAGAATGAAGGGAGACCAAAAAAAAAATCCCTTTATTTTTAGTGATTCTTCCTTTGATACCAAATGGAGGAGGTTTTATCTTATCCAGCAGAATTTTTGCAGTATGCGCGCTGCTTGCCATACGGTTTCTTCCCACCCAAGTCAAGTCTTTTAAGCAGTGCATTGAAAGATGAACAAATGGGAACACAGCAAAAAATACACAATGGACAATTCCAGCCTCTTAGAAAGATGATAGAGATTAAAGTGTGAAATTGACATTTTAGGTCCCTAAGTCCAACATGTAGACACCACAGGCATTCATAAAACCACTGCTCAGCTGTTGCCTAACACCGTATATGCCTAAATTCCTTAGAAGCCTAAGTTTCCACCATTAATTTCAGCAGCTCAGCACCTAATATATACCTAAACTCCAGGTGGATTCCCAAACTAGGCATTCCTTGCCTCTCTTACCTTCAGGGCTCAAGGTGGTAAATGTCTTCAGAGCACATAAAACAGAACAGGGGAACTGGTAGGTTCCCTACCTCCCAGATGAGTGCCCTAACTAAAGTGAGTCCTTCTAATGCACTCTGTGGCCCACTGAATAATTCAATTTTTAAATACAGTGGAACAGCTTCAACAGGAGAGACTGAGAAACTCCTGCCCCAGGAGACCCATAACCCAGTAGTTAGGGATAGAGGACCTCCATGTTCAAGTCCCTGCTCCACTCATGCAGAGGTGGGAACGGAGCCTGGGTTTTTCACATCCCAGCTGAGTGCTCTAGCCACTACTGGGCTAAAAGTTATAACGGAGACATTTCCTCCTCAGTTTCTCTTGAAAAATGACTGAACTCAATTAGGCATCTAACTCCAAGTTCACAGCTGTGAATCACAAGTAGAGACGGGTCCTCCCTCCAAACTAGAGTTAGGCACCTAAATCCCTTTGAAAATGCTGAGGAGGAGTGTTGGGGCCTATTGGCTAGTTTAGGCAGCTAGCATACTGGCTTTTGTGGATCCCTTTTATAAGTGCCTAACTCTGCCCAGGTATTGCTTAAGAAGCCTGGGCACTTCACTCAAGTCTGTAAAAGTTAGATATTGTATAGCTCAACATTGCTGCACTTAATTCTCTTTTGAATCCCATCCAAGAGATAAAGCAAAGCTTTGAAAGCCTGATTCTTAACAGACTCCAACCAGTGTACCAGTAAGCCAGAGGTAACTCCATTGAAGTTGATGGAGTTACATTTGGGTAAATGAGATCAGAATCAGGCCCAACATTTTTACAAGCCAACTTCCTTATTATGGGCAGGTACACCTATCAGTTTCTCCTCATCAATCCCTCTCACTTTCCAGGGACCACAGTGACTCAGCCCATCCCCACAAAGGAGAATCAAAGTTCCTGCTCTCCAGCAGCCTCCTGCTTCACTGCCTAACAGTACCACTCTCATGGTGGCTGACAGGGAAACCCGAGCCCACCCTCTACTCCAGCCTTCTACTCAGAAGCCAAGGTCCATTACCTACACCTTGCTGCTTTTCCCTGAGTCGCTTCCATACTTCCTGGCCCTCCCCACTCCTCTGGGTTTGCCAGTCTCAACTATCCTTCTTCCAAGGGAGCAACTTCAAGCAACTCAGCGCTTCAGGCCCCCTGCCCAAACACACCTCCATTCTCCCAGGGAGTAACTGCAGACTTCTCCCTACTGACCCCTCTGCTTCCAATTTCCTGTCTTTTGTAGAAGCCACACCTGTCCCTCACAGGTGAGCTTCTCTCTAATTAGCAGCCTCCAGCCCAAAGCTCCCCTGTTTGCAGCCTAATTAACAAATTGGGACCACCTGGCCCAGCTCAGTTCTTACAGGGCCAGTGTGCAGAGCACACCCCATCACAGTAAGTCATTAACCTCTCTACATGTTAGTTTCCCTCAAGGGAAACTTTCAAAGGAACAACTGGGAATCCTTTTGAAAAAAAAAAATCTTTCCTTCAACTGTAAAAGACTGATTGATATTACTTCTGTACTTCACAGAAGTGTTGCAAGTCATCATTTGTTAGTGTTGGCAGAGTGTTTTAAGGTTTACATGGAATCATAGAATACTGGGATTGGAAGGGACCGCAGGAGGTCATCTAGTCCAACCCCCTGCTCAAAGCAGGACCAATCCTCAATTTTTGCCCCAGATCCCTAAATGGCCCCCTCAAGGATTAAAGTCACAACCTTGGATTTAGCAGGCTAATGCTCAAACCACTGAGCTATCCCTCCCCCCGATGTGACAAAACATGTGACAGAAGTAGAAAGGGCAGAATTTGGTCCAAAATAATGACCAGAGCCTCTGTACCAGAATCTGCACTGTCTCTGACTTTAATTCCATATGTAATATATATTATATAATATAGCAGACCTATCCATATTACTTTGGACACCTACATTTGTATTTAATATCTCTTCTTCCATCATAACATTTCCCACACTCCCTAATACACATCTCACTAATATAAAAAAAAGTGTGTATTTTATAAATGGAGAAGAGAAAAAGAATGAAGTGCCAATGGATGTGATGGAAAAATACAAAGAAAATAAACTTGTACCAAAATCTCTCTATATCGAAAGTATATTTACATACACACACACACACATATATATGTAGTTCAAGGTTGTTGGTTTTTTTTATTTTTTCATCTCATCCATTGGTGCTTAATTCTTCTTCTCCAGCTATAAAGTATCTCACTGTTAAACACAATGAAATATTTTATTGTCAAGCTTTTAAGATGAGATAAATGATGTTTCGAATGTTGATGCGCAAAGGTAGATCAGAATCTTAGCACAGTTAAATGGTTTCTGAGCCACTAGAGCATAGCATCAGTGCTATAAAGAAACAGTCCCTGATGGATTGTTAGCCATACCCTAACTCTTTTCAGGATAATAATATTGACTTCACATTAGATAAACATGAATCTTCTAAACAAGAGGTGAATACATAGGAATCGGCCTCTTCTTCGTGTCTAGCAGTTAAAAGGCAGCGGGACACACTCTATAGAGTTTAATTTTAACTGTAATTACCTTTCCCAGTGAAGTGCAGTACGGTAACAAATGAAGCGCAGTGCTGCAACACGGGACTCTAACCAGAGAATAGAAGAGGTCATACCCTTACCTTGACAATTTTTGTTTTTAACAAAACACATAATCAACAAAGCACAGACATTAAAAGACCCTCAGGCTTTCAAAGCTATTTGGGAGAAAATAAAAGTGAAATTCAGCAAGGTATTGAATCAGTGGTTGTAGCTGCTCTAATTCAGGGTTAAGTGTTGTGACAATGCAGGCAAAAAGACAATCTTTCCACTTTATCTTTAGGCCGCAGAGTTCAGAGGAAATAACACAATGACTCAGAGGAAAGGCGTAGCTGTACTAGAATATTTACCAATTGAAAATATACTTATCTATTTCTCTAGTTGAAGTCATAAGACTTCAGTAGATGGTTCCCTTTATGAAATTAATTTTCCGTCCACTACAGATAAAGGGCCAGATTCTTCCTTCAGTGACATGATGTGAAATAAGCAACATTCCATTGGATGAGAATTTCAACCAGAGTCATAGCATTTTCCATATCATTTCTTCCAAAGATATCTGAGGATGAGCATTATAGAACATAAGTTTACAACACCAATATCTGATCCATAAACTAGGATTTGAAGTGATGCACTCACTGCACTTGTCTAGCCAGTTTCTAATTCCTCGTTGGCTTATAGTTAGGCACTTAAACTTCTCCCAAACCCTCACTGCCCTAAGAAATCGAGGCTTAATTCTGCTCTCAGTCATACTAATGTAAATCCACAATGCAATGGGCACAGCTTAAGCAATTTTACATTCTTTTATAGTTTAACTGTCCAGGTGCTATTCTCACTTTTTGAGAATTTCTATAGAATTTATTGGAAAATAGAATCTTTCTATAGTTTATTTCAATTTCAGACTTACACAAATGGTACAAGCCTGTCATGAGACAGGTCGTAGGCAACAGGACTAGTGGTCAGAAACCAAAAGCCAACACCCAAGGTCAAAGTAGAGTCAGAAACAGAGATCAAAGGCAAAGGTCAAAACCAAAGTCAGAGTCTGAATGCCAGAAAAAAAGATCGAGAGAGTCAGAGCCAGGCATCAGAGGCAAGGGTCAGAATGGGATTACCTAAAGTCAGGATCAGGGCTGATTCCAAGGCAGGAGCAAGACTGGGACAGGACTGGAACGAGATTGGTTGTAGGGCACTGTCTAGGCTGGAGCAGGGCTTGGAGCGAAGTGAGCACAGGGAGGCAGATAGACCATGGGCATGTGCATTGAGCAGCCACTGATCCTCTACAGCTGCTGGGCTTCAAAGCAAGCCATCTGACTGCCTTATCCAAACAGGTGGTTCTGCAGTGGTCCCACTATGTTCATGGATTGCCTGATGTCTAGACGGCCACAGCTGAAGGCCCTCATTCTCAACAGATCCAAAGCTCTAGGAACCCTTGATATAGATTGAACAATACAAGCATATAGAAGATACAAAGTAAAAACTGACCAAAGCGACAGCACTCTTCTTCCCACCCTGTCACACATTACCACCAGCCATGTGAAACAATACAGCTTACATCCCATTAATGCACTTTCCCACGGGACAGAAATCTGCCTCAGCTATCAGATTCTTCCGCCAATCTGATTCTTTAATACAGAATGATATCCTTGCTATAGATTTCTACAAGATCATTCAAAAATCATTTTCTGGAAGAAGCAACACTTCCTGAGGCCATATTTCAGGGAATAATGCTATCAAAGGTGGAGGGTGTTCATGCAGACAACATGGCTGAATATTCTTGACATACCCTACTCTAGAATCCCAATTCATCCTCTTAAGCCCAAATATAGTTAAAACAGTTCTTGTAGATAAACCCAGATTTCTTTTTCCTCCTCTCACTCTAATCTGCCACATAAATCTCACCCCCATATTCACCAGAAACAGAGGTAGATATTTACAATGTAATAAAAAATGCTCAAAACATGAGCATATTGCATTTTGTGGAGAATTTGAAGATGGTCCTGTTTTCATGAAATGTCCATGCTAAAACTACATCATTTTAAGTGAAATTGTTCTATAACAAAACGGACTTTTTTGTTAAATTGTTTTAACTGTGGAGACAAGGATTCATAATTTCATGTTTTAATCAGCAAAAATGCAATGTTCCCAAAATGTCACCATTTCAGGTGGTAATGGGCAAAAATGAGGGAAACAAAATTTCTGAACATTTTATGAAAAAGTTCTCCTTGGTTTCAGGTCTCTCTGGTAACTGGTAACCTTTCCACTCTTTTTATTCATGCCACTGCACTCTGCACAGTATCCCACCTATATGTTGCAAATGACCACATGTCTTCCCCATTATTTGCAATTTGATAAGGCAGAAAAATCAAACTGGGATTTCAAAACTCCGAATGGAAACATTTTGAATACCAAAAAAATGGAATAAAGTAGAAAAAATGCTGTGTGCTTATATAGCACCAATCACGGAAGCATCTCAAAGTGCTTTACAGATATAAATTAATTCAGCCTGAGAGCAACGTTAGGAAGTATAGTCAATTAAAAGATATCAAAACATAGATAAGCACATACAGTAGAATTATATCATCATGAAATATTGATTTATATACTGAACTCTGCATTTTTATTAAAAATTCCTGGGGTCGCTCTGTCTCGTTCATATTCTTTGCTTGCAGGTACCCCTAGATGTTCTAAATATATGTGGCCAGATCCTCAGCCAGTGTGTCAGCCAGCATAGTTCCACTGACTTCAACTGAGCTACGCAGATTTATCTGAGCTGATGATCTAGCCTGTTTTCTCTATCATTTTACAGAAGGCATCTGCACACTGCAGAGAACTGATATTCACACATGAGGAGAGAGGAGATTTTCACTGTATGCACAGCAAGGAAAATTACCAGCTTTTGGATATTACAGATTTAAGGAGTAAATGAGAAGCTTATGAGAACTGTAGACCTTGCTGTATATTGCTTTGAAACCTGAACCATTGCTGACATGATGAAAAGGTTTTGCAGTATGTGTATTAGAAATTGGAGCAAGCTGTAATCATGCAATAAAAATACAGCACAAGGCACAATACAATGATTTTATTAAGCTGTGAAAGTATCCAGAATAATTCATCTCAACTTTTACTTACAAGTAAATTCACACAATTTCTGACAATTTCTGACTGTAGGTTGTTTTGTTTTATTTTCCTGAGTCTAATTTTTGGTCCATGGTATGACTTACAGTGATATATCTGAAACTGTTTCATGATACATTGTTATGTATGGACCTTACTGAGTAATGCTTTTAAAACTTTTTAAACAGGTTTTGATTTTAATCCACTTCAGAGTGCCAAGATTAGTTACCAAGATCATTTGGCTAACACGGGTTGATGCTAATGGGTAGGATGATCAGACAGCAAGTGTGAAAAATCGGAACAGGGGGTGGGAGATAAAAGGAGCCTATATAAAAAAAAGACCCAAAAGTCGGGATTGTCCCTATAAAATCGGGACATCTGGTCACCCTACTAATGGGTTGATCTCTCGCATAAGGGGAGAAAGAGACAGCTCTTGAAAATGAATATCTACTACTTTAAAAGTTGGTTTGTGGATGATGCCAAGCAGGGAGGTCACCTGATAATGTGGTTACTTCCCCCTTTATGGCCTGCTACAGAGATTTTATAGAGAGATCCAATGGAGAGATACACACAGCGGGTCAAAAAAAGCAATTATTAAAGATTGTGTTCAGCACAATGTTGAATGTGGTTACATTTATCTAATTTTTTTTAAAAAGAACTACTTCTAGGTAATCCACTTACTGATGAAGTAAAATTCATATGAAAAAATTCTTGCTTTTAAGCTTTGGCTCTATTCAAAAGTAATTTTCTCTCTCTATTTATATATAACATAAATTTTAGTGATTAAAATACAGCTATTGTTCTCTGTGGAAAGGAAGCTGCATTCTGCCCTTAGTAAGAGGAGGCATAGCTTTGGCTGGACTGATTAACAAAGAGTATATCAGGCTACAATATATGTATGGGAGCAAACTTTCCCAGCTTTCTCCCCTTTGGTATTGTAGGCTAGTACCACAGTGCAAAATGAAAAGCATTTAACTGAATTGCTTTGCTCTTGTGGGTTAAATACAAATTAAAGTGTCTTTTTGTAGCTGAATTTTTAAAATCCTAATTTTTCACTAGCAATAGTATGTAACTGCTCATATGTCACCTACTGTGTAAACACAATATAACATTTTTTTTCTGACATATACTTGTGCAACCCTTGGTTGTATGTGAGAGAAAAATTTGGTCAAGTGTGTTTTAAACCCTTCCTAATTTGAAGTGTAGAGTGGCTAGTCAATATCAAATAAATTGGTTAGTCTCTAAGGTGCCACTAGTACTCCTTTTCTTTTTCCGGATACAGACTAACACAGCTGCTACTCTGAAACCATATATTATACTAGATACTGTAGTAGTGGGAGCAATGTAAGTACCAAGATGTAAGCTGTTGTGACCTCCCAAATGAAGTGAATCTATGGATAAGATCCTTAAAGGGTTACAGCTGGTCAGCTCTGCTGAACAGGGTTGATGGAGGGCTGGAGCCAGTGTCGAGGCCATTGCGGTGATTAGTGCCAGGAGCAAGGGAGAACTGCAATGCAAGCCAGTTATCAGGAAGAAGGTACGTGGGGGCAGGCTCCTTGGGCTAGATCCAAAAAATGAATTAGACACTTAAATCCAAAATGTAAGTGCTGATGAGATCCTCAGAACCCCTGCTTAGCTGCCACCTAACCCTATAAGTGCCTAAATTACGTAGGTGCCTACGTTTCTGCCGGTGGGCCTGTGCAAAACTGCCTATGGCCTAATGCCACTGAGTTGCTTGAACACCCAAGACCTGGCAGAGTTCACAAACTAAGAGTTTCCCCACCTATCTTGTCTGGGGGATGCTTAGGGCATGTCTAACCCACACAAAAGACAGTCAGGAGCAACCAGATCTGGGTGGGTGGACACATGTTTCCCCCAGAATACCCAATAGCCGAGGGGCTAGAGCGCTCTCCCAGGATACGGGACACTAAGGTTTATATCCCCACTGCCTAATTTAGAGAAGGGACTTGAACTTGGGTGTCCCACATCCCAGGGAAGTAGGACCACATGCCTTGGCTATTGGATGTGCTGTGGTGGGCTTCTCTCAGTCTCTCCCGTGAAAACTGTTCCACTCAGTATTAAATATTCTTTGGGCCGCAGAGAGAAAGCAAGAGATTGACTCTATAGCCTGGTGGTTTGGGCCCTCCCCTGGGATATAGGACCCCTAAGCTCAAATCCCTGCCCCAAAGTAGCCAGGGCAGGAATTTTAAAATAGGTCTCCCTCCCCTCCCCCCGCCAGGGGAGTGCCTATACCACTGAGCTACTGGAGGGCAGAGAGTCTCTCTCTAGGCTTTTGTGTGTGTGAGAGAGAGAGACAAAGGGCTGACCTGACTAAGGCAATTAACTCCAGGAGAGAGTGCATGGCTGTGAATCCCCAAGCAAAGCTGGTGCCTCCCTCCAGAGCAGAATTAGGCACCAAGCTAACTTCATGAGGCTGGGCTTAGGTCCTACCCCTTTCCTTGGCAATTCTTACTGGCTTTTTTAGGATGCTCCCCACTCAGCATATTGGCTCCTGTAAATCCCATTCTTAGGCACCCAGCTCTCCCCGGATATAGTATAAGAAGCCTGGACACTTCAGGGTGGTGAATTCCACTTAGGTGGCACCGACACCTAAGTCCCTTTGTGGATTTGGCCTCTTGTGCTTTCCTTCCACCACTACTTGTTCACAAAGACAGAGCCTGGTCCAATGCCATCATTGTACAACAAGGTAGCCATCCTGGTAAACAGCAAGCCAAAGTAATGAACTCTGTCTCAGCAGAAATGACAAGACAAGGTGAAAGCCAGTAGGAAGCTAAGATTCTGAAAAGTTCTTAACTAAAGGCAAAACAAACTATCAAAGTAGATTTCTGGAACATTACTATAATGTCTGTAATAACATAAGCCATGCAAGGATAAATGGACACAAATCAGATATTAGGAATGGCAATATACAAAAACCTGTAGGAGAACACTTCAATCTTCCTGGACACACAATAGCAGATTTAAAGGTGGCCATCCTGCAGCAAGAAAACTTCAGGACCAGACTTCAAAGAGAAACTGCTGAGCTTCAGTTCATTTGCAAATTTGACACCATCAACTCAGGATTAAACAAAGACTGTGAATGGCTCGCGAACTACAAAAGCAGTTTCTCCTCCCTTGGTGTTCACACCTCAACTGCTAGAAGAGGGCCTCTTCCTCCCTGATTGAACTAACCTCGTTATCCCTAGCCTGATTCTTAATGGCATATTTATACCTGCTTCTGGAAATTTCTACTACATGCATCTGAAGAAGTGGGTTTTCACCCACAAAAGCTTATGCTCCAATATGTCTGTTAGTCTATAAGGTGCCACAGGACTCTTTGCCATAAGTCATGCAGGTGATGAAAGAAATGGATGAATACAATCACAAAATCTTTGGAGTAAGCAAATGTTGATAAACAGAAGCTTATCAAAAAAGATTAAAAAATGAAAGTATATGTAGGGAAGCAAGATGGTTGCCACTCAATGAGAGTAGCATTAATTATGACTTCCAAAAGCAGAAAAAATCACTTATAGACTGGGAGCCAATTGCGAGCTAACAGCTCCAAGTTAGGTTTCAAACACAATACACGAAAATGTCAAATCTACAATGTTATGTGCCAACAGACAACTACAATGATGAGATCAAAGATCAATTGCCTAAACTCTGACAATATTCCTAAACATGACATCTTCTTAATAATGGGGACTTCAGTACCACGGTTTAGGACCACAAGAATAGAATGGAGAGAGCAATGAGGAAGCATGGCCTTTGTTCCAAAAATCAGAATTGGTTGAACAGTGCCTGGTGTCAGGGATCATAACTGATGTAACACTATTCCCACACAGAGTTTTCTATAAAGTAACTTGGAATTTCCCATACGGAACCACCAGGAACCAGACTGACCATATATATATGGAAGGAAATTTAGATCAATTCTCTAGGATGTCAGAGCATACAGAGGAGCTGACATTAGACAAGACTTCAATTTATGGGTGGCAAAACTGAAGAAGATCAAACTTATGAAAAACAAAATTCCCCAAAGCACCAAGAAAATTGACAGGAAAAGGCTATCAGACAAGACATTACAGTGGTAATTTCAAATTGAAATGAAGAAGAGATTTCAGATGCTACAAGACTTAGATCCACCACAAGAAGTCAACATTGACACGTCATGGTCCTTTCTGCGTGACAGTACCATAGATGCTATAATAACTGTAGTTGGTTTTTAGACAAGCAAACCTAAAATCTGAATAAGTGAGGATACATGGAATGATGTGATAAAAGGAAATAAGCCAAAGCAAATATTAATCTCCAAAACACCTCCAGAAAAAGAAGTAGCAAAATATCTGTATAAAACAAAGGACAAAGCAGTAAAAAGCATCATGAGAAGAGGAAATACATGGATAACACCAGTGGTTGAGGCAAAGCTAAGGGATGAGCAGGCTGAATTTTGATCCACAAGATCATGTGTCCACCAGATTTTCACCCTAAGAATAACACTGAAAAGAACATCATCAAAAATACTCATCATAAACCTCATAGATTTTAAGAAAACATCTAACAGCTTCCATCGTGATTCTCTCTGTAACACCTTGCAGTGCTGTGGCATACCAACAAAAATACTTATCAAGGCTTTACATCAAGGCACAGCTTTCAAAGCTAAATTAGATGCAGAGTTGAGCAAATGGTTTAACACAGACACTGGTGTCAAACAAGGATGCATTCTCTCACATCTCCTGTCTGGAACTGCCATTTACTTTATTATGAGAAAAAATATAGATGGATACAACACAGGCATTGTATGGTTTAACCACCAGTATACTAGAAGATTTAGGTTTTGCAGACGACATAGCTCTGCTAAGTGACAGTTTCAGTCAACATGCATACAAAGACCAAAAGACTGTCCAGCATTGCAAAAAAGGATGGGGTTAATGATGACAATCTAATGATTAATCCAGCAAAGAAGGCACAGGAATTCAAGAGATGAATCAATTCACATACCTTGTCAGTAATGTGTAAGCCAATGGGGACATCCAGAAGGAAATAATGGCATGATTGGCAAGTCAGGATCTTAAACAAGATTTGGCTGTTGAAAAATTGCAGCTTAAAGATAAAACTATGAATCTTAAACTTAAATGTTATTTCCACTTTAACATTTGGATGTAAAAGCTGGAAATCCTCCAAAATCTATAGACAGATGTCTATAAATGCCTTTAAAAGCAAGTGCCTCAGGAAAATACTATGTATTAAATGGAAGGAATTTAACAACAGCTGAGATTAATCAGAGAGTTCAACAATTCCTTATTGCCAAAGTTCTCCAGAAAAGATGGACACATCTGGGACACGTGTTGAGAGTGAAACCAGGGCATTTGCTATGACAGGCACATTGTGGGGCTGGAGGAACAGGTGAAAGGGACTAACCGAAAGAATTCCTCTGTCAAACAACATTTAGAGAGCAACTTAACAATATAGAGGATGTGCAAAGAGCAGCCAAGGATAGGCAGGGGTGGCAGAGCTTTGTTCATGCCCTAAGCAACATTT
Organism: Lepidochelys kempii; assembly: GCF_965140285.1. NCBI lineage: Eukaryota > Metazoa > Chordata > Testudines > Cheloniidae > Lepidochelys > Lepidochelys kempii. The sequence goes on along the minus strand of NC_136381.1, from coordinate 246,113,289 downwards.
GACAGCACAGGAAGGATTCAAATTCAGGAATGCTATGACAGATGGTGTGACAGCTCTATTGTGTCAGTATTTACAGTAAAGGTCTCTGTGAAATAGTCAGTGAACAGAAACACGCATCGATGGAGATTTTAGTTTCAAAATAGAATAAGCATTAACTCCACACCAAGGACTTGTGGTCTGTTCCAACATCCTTTGAAGTCAATGGGACTCTTTCCACCAGGCCCCAAACAGCCAGCCACATCAAAATTTGTTCGCAAAAAAGAGAGCCCCCCTTTTTTTAACTGCACTTGTAGAAGTGTCTCTCTCTTCACTGCTCCTTTCTTTTGCTTTGCCTGCTCCTAACTTCATGCCTTCTTCCGCACTACCCATAAGGCATGGATCAGCCTTTTGGTTGACGTTTGCCAAGCTCCCTCACCCTCGTCTTTCAAAAATACTTCAGAAAAGTAGAAGCCTACCAGCTTTAAAAGAACACAGTTCACTGTGTGAAGAGCACCAGACAGGCAGGAATATGAAGTCAACATTAACATGATATGCATATGATAAATGGCTAAATATCAGAGCCAGTTTTCTGTCTACTTGAATTCTTCACTAGAAAAAAATCATCCTCGCCACCATCTTTGAAGCTGTCCATCTTGACACCCTGAGGAAGTTATACTATCTGCAGACCAACAAAATTTTAGTTGCTTCTTTTTACTACAGCGACATATTGACTCAATATACCCTTCCTGACTTTGTAATTCAAGGTATGCAGTGCAGTTGTAGCCATGTCAGTCCCAGGATATTAGAGAGACATGATGGGTGAGGTAACATCTTTTACTGGATCAACGTCAGTTGGTGAGAGAGAGAAGCCTTCAAGCCACACAGGAAAGAGCTCTGGGTGGCTTGAAATTTTGTCTCTCTCACCAACAGAAGCTGGTCCAGTGAAAGGTATTACCTTGCCCACCTTGCCTTTGTCATTCAACTGCAGTTTTTAAAGACCTATGCTACTCACAGAAGACCTATGCTACTGTGTGCGTGTGTGCGCGTGTGTGTAAGAGTATGGGGCCAAAATTGGGTCCTGCAATCAGACATATTTTAGGAGTCTAAATATGGCTTTACGTGCCTAATTGTAGGCATACGTTTGAAAAATGTCCTAGAAGTTCACAATATTGCTATTAGACTTCATTAGGCCCTGATCCTGCAAACCCTTCTACACACTCCTAACTTTGCTACCACCAAAAAGGGCTACTCACAGTGCCTAAATGTTTGCAGGATCGGAGCCTTAACAAGCACATGTGCAGCCATTCATAAATGAATACAGACCTTTGTTATAATTTCAAAGATGATACAACTCTAATCCCAGCACCAGGCAAAGTAGTCAGCAAGGCCATCGAATATTACCTAGCCCACAAATTCTTTGTTTGTTTAAGTTTGTTTTTACTTAAAATATCCAAATGGAATTTGTATTGTTTTCCTTGCTGGGGATCCAATTCCATCCTTAGCAAACCTCAAGGAAATCTGCACAGGAACTGAGTCAGGGATGCAGGATTGGGCCCTTCATTAGTAATTGGTTATTATTTCTATTATACTGGGACAACCAAGATAGGGTCTCCTTTGTACTAGGCACCACATGCACATATTGTAAAAGACAGCCCCTGTCCTGAAGAGCTTACAATCTAAATAAACAAGACAGACAAAGAGTAGGAAAATGGAAGTATTCTTATCCCTACTTTACAGATTTGGATGGGAGGCACAGAGAAATTGAATGACTTTCCCAAGATCACACAAGAAATCTGTCACAGAGCCAGGAACTAAATCCAGACCTCCTGAGTACTGTTCCTTAGCCACAAACCATCCTTTCTATTGTTATGCTTATCAAAATCACAGGGATGTATTGTAACACTTCAAGTAACAACTCCTACCACAGAGGGGACTTAACTTGCTCTTACCTGCCCGGGCATAAGATACAACAACATAACCATACAAGACAGCAACTTAACACTAAGAGAAAGATGCAGCTCCATCTATTGGTGGTGGTGCTGCCTACAATGATTATTATGCTGCCTTCAGAATTGGGGAACCTCAAAACTGTTACTTGTTTTAGCCTGGCATAATTTGGCTGAATTTCTTGGGTAAGCACAACTAGACTTAAATTATTGTGAGAATAGCCTCTCATGTTATTTTTGCATAATCATTTCTGGTCCTGGTAAAACCAGGAAGAGCAGAGGCACATGCAAAAATAAAAACACTTTTAAGAAGTCATGTGAAACTTTACTGAACCTCAGAAATCATTTTGGATGGGTTCACTTTGCGTTCCAGGCTAAGGCTGGGGTTGGTTCTCACTGCATTATTATACTGCATGTGGATTTCACATAGTGTAAACTTTTTCTTTCAATAGTTTGTGTGTTCTGGAAGCTAAATCGTACGTGATATACACTCTAGTGAGTGTTGTTAGTGCAGCATATTACACACTTGGCTACCCCCAGTTCTTATTCATGGTTTTTTATTTTTATTTTTAAGGATTAGACTAAACCACACAGAGGGGTAAGTAAGCATTCTTACTATGTTTTATGTTGCTGTGCTTGGAGATATGTAGTAAAGAAATACATTTCAAAAACAGAGGTCAAATTGCGGAAGCCGCTTATCTTACATAGATGTTTGATACTAAAGAGGAATATTGAGGGGGACTGATACCCTGACCTCTCTGGAGTTTACATCTGTGTCATGCTTTATGAATTAGAGAGAATTTTGCTAGGGTGAAGGTGAGGGATGACACTATGAAATTCAATTTCCAAGATTTGCAAAATTTGGGAATCTGCAATGACTCTCTAACCATACAAAATATAAAGTATGTGTCTCATTTTCCTCTCTGCAAAAGGCACCTGAATTTTTTCTTCCTGAAATAATTCTTTTCTATTATTAAAAAATAAATAAGTAAAACCCCTCAAACTTTTCCATCCTTCCTCTGAAAAAGAAATCTTTCTTCACACCATATAAGAGAGGCATGAGAATTTCTTTTTTAATTTGAAAATCTTAAAACTGCTCTTTCATTCTCACAGATAAAAATCCATTATTTCATGATAACTTATTGGCTGGCGTGAGGTAAAACAGGACGTGATTGGAACTGAAAGCCATCCAGTTTTATTTATCCCTGCTTCTCTGATTTAAAATGAAGCCTGGCTGTGTGCAGATGATAACTGTGAGCAAAGGTTGACATCAATTGGAGCTGTAGGATGAGCTGTCTCTGTGTGGGGGAAAATATCACCTTCTTTAAAAAGATGCCTAGCGACACTGACAAAATAGACAAGGCAGTCTAGATCAATGACATAAAAAATAGTTGTCACATAATGATTAGTGAACTATCGCTCATAATAATCTTCTTCAACAGATTCCTCTGAGGATAATGTTTGATTATTTGAACACATCATAGTGTTAATTATGGCTGGGCTGCATTTCCAATCTAATTTGTATTTTTAAAGTATGTGACATTTGAAAGCTTGAGGTAATTTTCAGTATCTTATGAGGTGTTTGAAATTCAGTTTGTAGCTTTTGCTTCAAACAGCAGCCTTTTAATTTAGCACCTCTTTAGCAGAGTGGGCTTGATATGGAATAATCATTAAGGAAGTAACCACATTGAAAGTAAGTCTCCTGGGAAAGTGTCTATCAATTTCCTCTTAAAAGAAAAAAAAAGGTATTAACAGTCATAAGTCTAGATATTCTGTTCCTCTCAGTTGCAAAACCCAAGAGAAGATTTACCTGAAGGAAAGCTGGACTATCTTTAAAATCCTCCAGAGGATGGATAAGTAAATCAGTTTGGGTAAAATACCAAAAGAATAATATATTTCATTTATATGGCACCGCACAGCCAAGGAATTCAAAGCATTTAGCAAACATTAATCTCTCTCTCTCTCTATCTCTCTCAATCTGTATGTTCTATCCCTCCATCTACCCATCTTAGATATCTGTTTACTTCTAGTGCACCATGGTGTCTAGACATTGCATAATTAAGCCTCACTTCACTCTGGTGTGGGAGGGAACCACTGTCCTCCATTTCACAGGTAAGGCAAGTGAAGTACAGAGAGACTAAGAGACTTGTTCAGGTTCACAAAGGAAATCCATAGCAGAGCTAGGAATGGAAATCAGATCTTCTGAGTCCCAGTGCTGCACTTTAGGCACAAAACTAACTCCACTCACTGCCCCTGTGCACCTTTGCCCATTTGCAGAATTGAACTTTTTTTTAAGGCTCTGCAGTTTTCCGATAGTTGTTTTCTCAAATCCAGATTCCGTCTGGGGTCAGAACTGTCACAGTATCATGACCAAAGATTTGCTCCCTAGAAATTTGCAGACTCAAGAGATTTGGATATTTTGCTTTCTCTCAACTATTCAATCCTTCTTGAAGCCAACCAAAACTCAACATCATCACTCCTAAAAACTAGTTTGGAAAGATCTGAACAGGAAAATGTGATGAAATAAGATGAAATGCCCCCTTCTTCCCTCTGCCACGTCTCAGACCTTTCAGCTACATTGCCTGATGCAGTTTCTTGCTTGTATGGAATAATCAGAAAGGTGGTTTAGCAATAACAAGAGGTGGTTGGGAATTTTTCACTTAATCATTTTTGGTGGGAAAATGCTGATTCATCAAAAAAAACTGTTCACAAAAGAGGGTTGGATGAAATGAATTTTCAAACTTGGAAACATATTAGAAAAAAAAGTTCTGACATTGTCAAAGTGAAAATTTCTGGTTTTCCAGTTCAAAACAACTTTTTGTTTCAATAGTCAAGCTAATCTGACTGAAAAAATGTTTGAAAACAGAAAAAAAGTCAAAGTAAAAATAAAATGTTTTCCTATGCTCAAAACAAGATGTTTCAGTTTACTTAAAATGAAAAAAAAATGTATTCTTGGTTTGCGAATATCTTTGAGATTTTGACTTGTTGGCCTGATTTGAGACCGGGGGAAAATGTCAGACTCAGAAATAGTCACAGAATGGGAAAACTCTTTCTCACTCAGCTCTCATGGTAATTTTATACAAATCTAGCTGTGGATGGTAGTGACTAAAAGTCATAACCATCTTATTTTGCATCTACCTAGATACTGACATGTCCCCAATCATCAGATTATTGAAAATTTCCAAAACAAAGTAATTTATGAACCACACTACAGAACAAGTATAAATAGTTAGAAAGTGGTAAACATTTATTTTAATTGTTTTCTTTTTTAATTAATAATATTTATATGGACAAACGATAATCAATTATGTTGACCTTCATACTTGATAATGAATAGTTAGAATTAGAGAGGCAGACGTAGACTGTGGACTGAAAATAAGTGTTTCTACTGGGGAGTTTATCTTCCAGACTGATATCCTATAAATACAAGTGATGCTACAGAGCAATAGACAGCATCTATTTTGTTGATATGTAAAAACAAAAATAGTTTTTAAGGAAACAATTTGGAAGAGTTACCATGGCAAATGTGCAGAAATGAAGAGTGAAATAATCAAAATTCTTTCCCTTCTTTTGATTAACAACATGTTTCCCTTGTCTGGAAATGAATACTTCTTGTAGGCCATGCTTCCCTCACTGAAAAACAGATTAGCTCCTTTTTAATTGGATTGACTCCAATGGGCTCAGATTGATTTGCTTCAGTTCCACTATGAGGAAACACAGTCATTCCAGTTACCACTGAAATAATTTCTCTTAGTTCTATTAATTGCAGGTGGGGCTGGTAGCACCGCCTATTATTAAGGTTGCCCATCACAATATGATACTGTTTTCAGTTGCTTATAACTTTGCTAAACTTTAACCATTTGAGCTGAAATTTTCTATACCAGATGTCTACCTAAAACCTATTTTTATTTGTTTGTTATAGAAATGTCAGCCAAAATGATCCAGCTGATTCTGAGAATAAGGCTAGGGAACATATATTGGTTTGCTCATATTAAAAAAATCTGTCAAACTTTACTTTGAGACTGGGACAAAAGCTGGGGTGGAGAACTGAGACTGGATGGAAGGGAAATTGGGAGCCAGTGGGGCAGGAAATGTGGGTATGGGGAGTCTGGAGACTGGGGAGGGGGAGAGGGAGAGTGAGAGATCAGATGAGGTGCCAGAAATGGGACTGGATGGGCAAGTTGACTGGGGACAAGGAACCAGAGTGGGTGGAGTGGAAACTGGGAATCGTTGGGCCAGAAGATGGGGATTTGCAATGGAAGGAAAGACTGGGAGTTGTGGTGGGGAAACTGGGGCAGGGTATTCAGAGCAGAAGACTAGGACTGGCTGGGTAAAGGGTCTGGGATGAGAATCCTGAGAGGTGCAGACTGGGGACTGGTTAGCCAAGGAGAATGGAACCAGGACAAGGAGCAAGGGGTGGGGAAGAGACAGGACAGGGAGGAGTTGGAATGAATAAAGCAAAGGTGGGGGAGGGGGAATCAAGCTTGGGAGTGGTGAGGAAAGGAAGAAGAGTCTGTGTTTACTAAAACACTTTCCTTGGGATGGAACCCAAGATCCTTGAGCCTCACTATGCATTGCTGTTGGCAAATATCTGTCAAAACCCACTGGCAAAGTGTCTCATCCCCATCTAGTCCACAAAGAGGATGACAACCCACTACTGCTACCAATCATTCTGTTAGCTCAAGTGACAGCTGTGTGTGGTGCAACTAAAGGTTGCAACCCTGCTGATGGATGATATGGGTGTCAAATGCTACATTTATTTTTTTCAGTTTGTTTTTTCAAAAACCTAGAACATTTCTCTCTCTCTCTCTCTCTCTCTCTCTCTCACACACACACACACACACACAAAACACCTTTGTGTTGAAAGGACATTATTAAGATTGCAAAGTCAAGCTCTCAAGAGTTAGGAAATGCCAGAATTAATGTTGCCTGTGCAACTTTAATTCGGTTCTCTTGACGTATGCATTATAATAATGTCTTTAATTATATGATGACCCACTGTTTTTTTCCCCACGGGACCCCAGTGTCATTTGTTAAAGAAGTTGGAAGGTGTGTAGTGAATGAGGCAGGGAATATCAGGAAGAGGAAGATAGTATCATGGTTAAGGCAGTTGAATACTGCCTTAGAATATTGGATTCTAATCCTGTCTCTGCCACAGATGCTGGGAAAGTCATGTAAAAAATCTTTCCACGTGTGGCCACCAATTGTGTTTCTCTCGTTTTCTGCATGCCTGACTCGAGACTCTGGGGTCTGATTTGCAGAAGTGCTGAGCAGTCACAACTGCAACTAAAGTAAATAGGAGTTGTGCTTTGAATATGTTAAGTGCTATATAATGCTACATGCTCTGAAAAATCAGGTCCTAGATTTCTCAGATCAGGCATTCAAAATTAGCAGATACTTTTGACCTTACTCTCTGTGTGTCTCAGTTCCCCATCTGTAAAATGAGGATAAAAATGCCCCCTCATTTCACAGAGGTGTGGGTGAAATTAAATTCATTAATATTTGTGAAGCCCTCAGCTACTAACCTTAATAATGCTCTTTTAATGTGTTGGGGGGTTTTTTGTATGTACTTATTTATATAGAGAGCAGCAATGGCATGGTAGGTGTTGTACAGAACCTAGTGAGACATAGCCTGTGCCCTTAGGAAACTGGGAATTAGATTGTCAGCCCCTTAAAGTGCTGTTAGAATACAGATCATACATCTAACTTCTTGTTAGATAAGAAATCAGGATTCAAATGGGTGTCAAGACAGTTCACAATATTTTCACATCCTTTACAACATTTTGGCCTGAGACTGCAATCCGTATTCAGGCAGAACTCTGGTTGCTGTTAGTTTGTTCTCAGATACCACTTATACTGAAAATTCAGCAATATATTTCTCAGTCTATGCAACAATGCATATATCCATATCTTAAACTGTAGCTTATATTCTGTGCCCCTTTTAGTTTCTGCTTCCCTTGAATAGTTTAGCTAACAAATTTATGGGCAGGAATGTAGATGGGGAAAAAATTCTAAGAGCATACTATAGAATACTGACAGAAAGTTAAATTCTAAATACACTTTTTTCCCCACCAGAAAACAGATTCAAAAGTTACATGACATTTCCAATCAGGAAAAAAAAAAGCCTACCATGTGACCTTTATTACCAATCAAAATAGCTTCAGTTTTGAATACTGAATATTCACAACAAACTACTTATGCTCATATCAACAAATATTTGTAGCAGTGATCCAGCAAATACTTTAACGGATATATTCAGGACAAACATAAGCTTTTCAAGGACAATTTGCAATTAGAAAAAGAGGCAAATATATGATTTGCTGCATATGATTAGCCCGTCTCTACATCTGAATCCTAACTGTGTTCTTCTGTAGCTTTTCTGAAGAACCTATTTTAAAGCCTAAAACCTAACTGGTCATGGGAGAACCTTGTTCTTTTATGACAAACATAATTAGTAATGAATGAGTCTCCGCCCCCTTCCCCAGAGGACAAGCTTCCCTAATGAAGAGAAGAGATTCAACTGAGGGAGAAAAAAACAGGTTTAAATTTTGCTCATTGCTGATCTCTTCATTCCATACAAACAGACTGGATTACTTAGGACTGCTTTGCTGGCCAAAGAAAGGAGTGGGATATCTTGCTACTGATCAACACTGATTTTAACCGAAGGTGTTTCTATGGTGATGGGAATAAGATGAGGATTTAGGGATTATGAGGATAGATTCTGGATAGCGAAAAGGGGAAAAAAACAAATATTAAAAGGGAAGCTTTCCTGTTAAAAATATTGCTTAGTATGTTGTATTAAGCTTCCTGCTTTTTGCAAAGGTTCTTTTAGAAAGAGCTATTTATAAAAATTAAACTGGATTTATTAACCTTTGTAATTTACCGTTTAAAATCATATGGCAGTATTTACTGGTGTGCAACACTAAAATATGGTAACAAACTACATTAGCATTTGTATTTATTCCCCCAGGTAATTGTTGTTATTAAACTGCCAAGTCTTTTACTCTGTGCTTCTCTTTGAGGTCTGTTCTTCCCTCGATTACAATTAACATATTCTGAAAAATGACTTTTGAAAAGGCATTGTGCTATTCTCATGTATAGTGTATTTCAATTGCTTTGTGAAAAGTAGTACACTCATTTTGCACACACGCCCCAATAAATGTCATTGACCCCAATGGGCTGGACTGTGATATTTTTATCCACAATGCATAGGAATGTATTCCACATTGAAGACAATTACTGGATCAATTGAATAAGGATATTAGGATCTGGCACAAAGTGGGTGGCAGCAGACTAGTTACCAAGGGACAGGAGATATGATGGGATAGCTAGGATGTAGGAGTGTTCTTTACATAGTTCAGAGAAGCTAAGAGTAAACACGTAGGACACAATTTGTGCCTGTGCCAGAACAAAGTTTGGCACAGAGACTGAGGAATTAGGGTAACAGTAACGTAAGCATGCTGCATAGGTAGTAAAGTGCAGTTTGTAGGTATAATGGGAGATTTTGTGTTTGGTTTGATTTTGTTCAATAGCAGTCTCAGCTTACCTCCGGCATACTGTTATCAGCTGCCTGTGTTTCATATGTATCATGCAGTGTCTCCTCTGTCAAATATACCCAATACTATTCCTCCTGCTTCTCCACTGATTTCAATTGCATGACCCTTTACAAATGGGAGCACAAGTCATTACAAGGGTGATTGTATCACATGGATCAAGAGACTGCATCAAAAGCCGAGGACTGAGCAGAAGTGCATGTACCATGTGCAGGTGGATTCTTGTTCATTTGTGGTCACTATCATCTATTAACAGTTGGCCCAAACAAACAGTTCTGAGCCATATGTAAAACTGATTTCAGTAGGACCTTCAGACACGGAACAATGGTGGGACTGAGTCAGAGCCATTATGGACCCATTTTTCAAAAATACGTTCCTAACTTTTGCATATTTTGCAGGGTCATTTTCAGACTAGATTACTTAGGCCGCCAGTAACGGAAAGGCTGTACAAAACAGGTTTTGCAGTGGTTCAGGGTGCCCACAGGTCTGCTTTGCAGAGGCCCTGCAACTAGCCACTGCATTCCCCTAAACTGCTTGAGGCTGGCATGATCACAGGTTAAAGTTCTGTCACCTACTGGAACCTTCAAGGAAGTGCTTTGGGGCAGATACCATCTGCCCTCCCACACAGCTCTTGACCCTGGCATATCTGCCTCACTGGAGAGTACACATTACATGTACCTGTATCAGTGAGTGTGACTCAAGCCCCTATTTTGTGACCATTTGGCTCTGTCATTCTGTGAAACAGTCTCTTGATAGATTTTATATATACTGGACCTATATATATATATAGGACTATATACTGTATAGTCTCAAAAGGGCATCATCATGGGTATTAGTTAAAATATCTCATAAACTACAAGGCCAAACACTCCAGACTTTGCAGAGGTGAAATTTTCAGAGGTGTGATGCTTATTGAATATGCTGGCAATGATGCTTTTTATGATCTGACTTAGGAAGCTATTGCCTCCATCAGAAAACCTTGATAGCAACAGACTAATGTGGGGGTTGCAAGTACAGCTTCTACAAAATGCTAAATTTTTGGGACCCTACCTGGCAGCTATTAAAATATCAAATACAGTGCCTGCTTCATTTTAAAGGAATGCCTTCTAGGATTTCACAGAGAAATCAGGAAGCAAAACAAATTAGCATCTACAGTTTTCACACCATATGATACAGCCCCTGTGCAGTCCTTACAGTATAAGAGCCAGATGGTGCCTGGTCCTGACATGATACAGGGAGATGGGTGTACAGGGACATAGGTGTAAGGAGCTTGTCCTGTACCTTCCTTATTCCTCAGGGAGCATTCTGCACCCAAAGAGGCCATAAAGAAGTGAAAACAAGGCAGGTATAGGTCCTTTTTCCTGCATTAATCCACCAGGCACTGTGATGGCAAGAAGAATACAATCAAAATGCAGCTTTTAACTTATATTTTACATATTTAAACAGACATTTCATCTATATCCTCTCTCGCCTCAACCTTTCCAGTATTAGTTGGCTAGTTTCTAGTAGGAATTACAAAAGTAGTGGGTTTTGAGGAAGAGAAAGTAATGGCCTTGTGAAACAGTTTAGAGAGGGTGCTCCATGGTACAAAAGACAACATGGGGATGGTTGTGGAGAAGCAGATGAACAGAATAGAAATTATTACCCCTGTCTCTTGTAGAGTACTTTTCAACAGTAGGTCTCAAAGTGCTTTACAAAAGACATCAGTATCATTATCCCTGCTTTACAGATGGGGAAATGGAGGCAGCGAGGTGAAATGATTTGCCCAGCAGGCCAAGGCAGAGCCTGGAAGAGAATTCAGGTCTGAGTCCCAGTCCAGTGCTCTCTCCACTAGGCCACAATGCCTCCATGACATCCACAATTATCAGTCCTTAAAGGCTCACAGTTCATTCTACTTTTTTTCATGGCATAGAGGAAGAAAGAAACACCCAGTGGTTTTTAGACTGGTTTGATCCAGTTCCAGACCCGTTCAGGTTAGTCCTTGGGTATCCTTTCTTTTTGTTGCTAATGTACATGTGTGCATACACCTTCATTTTTGGAGGGGAAGGCTTGTGAAAGTTCCTCTTGTGATGCCCACAGTCTGTATCCTGGGTACAGTTACCCATAGTGTTAAGGGATTCATGTGGCATAATGCTGGATGCTTCCTACTAAACCTGAATTGCTTGACCTCTACATGTGCCTATGCATTCTGCTAGTTTGTTCATGAAACTGCCAGTGTCCAATTGAATGCCAAAACCCAGTTAGTTTCTGCTACATGCACTACATCAGAGCCAACTTATTGTACCCTAATTCAGGGCTGATGCTTTTTGATCAGAGGAATAATTATAAGCTTTTACATACGCTGCAGGTTTTCCCCAAAAAGGAAAGTATTGACCTTTTTTTCCTGAAAGTGAGTTACTGCATATAAGTCACAGAATTTGAGGGGATGGTAAGAAAACAGTGGAGATGTGTAGATATTAAACTGCTGTTAACTATACGGCACTCTTTCTACCCCCTTTATTTCCGTATCTGTATTATCAGGTCAAAGTGAACTTCTTGGAAGAATCACCACCTTCTAGAACATTCCCTTTCAAAAGGGGAGCTCAGTGGCTAAGGCATGACTAAGAGGTGTAATGGGATGCACTAATAAGTAGGTGGCACAGCAACATTTTGAGAAGTTAGCCAAATGAGATGCTTTAGCTATAGAAATATTGTCTTTTTCTTAAGTATTATCTTAAAAATCGATCTCTTCCTTCCCCCCGCCCCCCACTGTTTAATAGAAAGCTGTATTAGATTAGCAATACAGCCAAGATGAACTGAAATAGTAACAAGGGTGAGAAACATGAATATTGTATTTGAAAAATGTCATAAAATAAGTCTAAAACATTACTGTCCAAAACACTGACTGGTCAGATTCTATCACCAAGCATACAGTAGAGTTTTAACCGCTGTAGCTCACGAAAGCTTATGCTCAAATAAATTGGTTAGTCTCTAAGGTGCCACAAGTACTCCTTTTCTTTTAACCCATAAGGGAATTTGTGTAACTGGTGACAAGCTAGTATCATAGTTTGCAGCAAAATTCTGCTCTTGCTCTTTCCAAATGGCTGGCATGGGAAACTGGTAGCAGCCAAACTGAGGGTTCTGTGACTATCTAGGTCTGCTAGATACAGCTGGCCAAAATTTGTCATTTGGGGGAGGGGAGGAAATGATGAAAAAAGGCCCTTTTTCAAAATGAGAGTTTTAATTTCTTCCAAAATGGTCAGTATTTTTTCATGAAATATGGAAAACTGAACACAGAAGATTTTTTTGAATTCTTTCATCAAAATTGCATAAAATTCCCAATTACAAGTGTCAAAAGTCAACTGAATTTCTTTTGAAAATTTTGGCTGAAACTACTTATCATTTTCTGACCAATTCATGGTGTTACAGGCAGGACCACCCCATTGCAACCCGTTGTGGTCAAGCCTGGCCCTGCTGGCACTCCTTACCTCAGTTTAAAAGGTGTGCGGCCTGTCCGGAGTTGCGTGGCCCATGCCATAAGCTCAGGGTCAGTCTTTAAACAGACAATAATAAACTCAGAGTTGTCTGTCTGCATCTTTACACTAACAAACAAACATCAAAGGCCACGGTTTGGTCACAGCATTTGCAACCAAGTCCTTGATATAGCCGAGGGCTCTGGGTTAATACTAAGGAGGTCCCAGCTCCACCAAGCACTCCGTGTGAGAGGAATCAGGCAAGCCTTCTTAACTGACCTGCAGGCTCCCAGTTGATCAGTGGCTCCTCCTGGCCTTCTTATGGGTAGCCCAACCTGCGTGGATTTTCCTTAAGAAGGTGGTGTCTTTGCACTGATGCTGCAGAGAAGGCCTGACAGGTCCCATCATACATGGGCTCTCCTAAAATGTTTGTAGTGGTTTTATAATTTTCACCTGATCTACTGGTATTGCCCATTACAAACACTGGAAATCTTGCTAAGTTTACTAAATTGTTTCAGAAGACAAAAATGCTTTCAAGTGCCAGTTTAAGTTTACCTGTGCCAGAGGTTAATTAGGGGGCAATGCTATCAGGTCTGAGTCAAAGACCACTGTAGTCAGCTGAAAGACTCATTGATCAAGCCCATGACTAGCCAATTTTCAGAGAGAAAAAATCCTGTACGCTAGTGTAGTAGAGGGAAAATGGTAGGAGCTGGACCCTTCTAGTCACAATCATGATGAAACAGAGTTGGGACTGGTACAGTTTTGACCCAATAAGGGCCAGGGTATAAGAGTTACTATAACACGTGTGGTTTCATTCATCAGTTTCACCAAGAAATAAGAGCCTAAACTAAGGCCCATTTAAGTCATTGGGAGTCTTTCAATTGATTTAAATGGGCTTTGGATCAGGCCCTTACAGATCATGTTGCATGCAAGATTCCCTTCAGTTTTGAGCAGAAAGGGTAGTACAAGCAGGTAGGAGAAGAATGAAACAGGGGTCACTGATTAAACTGATAGGCAGCAGATTTCATACAAAGAAAACAAAGTACTTTTTCACACAACACACAGTCTACCTGTACAACTCATTGCCATGGGATATTGTTATGGCCAAAAGTATAACTGGATTTGACAAAGATCTAAATACTTTCATGAAGTATAGGTCTATCCATGGTTATTAGCCAAGGTTGTCAGGGCTGCAACCCCATTCTCAGGGTGACCACAAACCTCTGACTGCCAGAAGCCAGGAGGGGAAGAAAGGGCTGACTTCTCCAAAATTGTCCTGTTCTGTACATTCCCCCCAAAGCTCTAGTACTGGCCACTATTGCAGCAAGGATCCTGAGCTAGCTGGATCATTGGTCTGACCTAGTTATGGCAGTTTTCATGTTTTTAAATGGGCGCCTTGCTGCTGAATGGCTCGACTTCCGTCAGTTTGAAGCTAACCTTCCCTATCATGTTTTTATTGGTTTTTGCTTGTTTGTTCTTGTTCTGTCCCTCCCACCCCCAAATTAAATATGTAAAACATTGCTCAGGTTAAGCTGTCCATACAAAGTCAATTATCATAGGCAAAAAGCCTGTTTAATCTTGCTTGTACCATTCCTCATACTTACAGATGGCACTTGTAATCAGGTCCTCTGCTCTTCAGAGATCAAGGGAATACACAAGACTGGAAAGAAAAAATACACACTGAGACATTTCCATGCACTTAACTTGCAAATAATACATTTAAGGGAATAAAATATTTTCCCATGGTGTTTCTCATTATTTTTTTACTGCATGTGCTTATGCAATTTACAGAGTAATTTTATGGTTGTTAGCAGGGATGTGATGAACCTGATGGAAAAAAAAAAACCTGCCCAAATCTCAGTGCAAGCATACTGAATAAAATCTAATCATTTTATAGGTTCAGATTGTATATAAATCATGTTTCCCACCTCTGCCTACCACCCAGCTTTCAGCCTGTTCAGATTTCATTCCAGGTCAGCTGTAGAACACTAGGTTTGTTTTTTGTTTTCAGATCTCACACACAGCGGGGCTTCCCCAGGGCCAGAGATGTGCAATGCATCATTTGTGTAGAAAAGTAACCCCCCCACCCCACTGGAACAAACAGATGAGAGAACAGTGACTAGAGCTGGGGTGTGGGATTTGTGAGGCCAAGAGATCTGTGCCACTTTTCTCTCCTTTTACTACCTTACAGGATTGGGAGGGAGATATTTGACCCTGATGAAACTGCCCTCCCCTTTCTGTTAGCTCCATGTTGTAGCTATGAGCTTTGCAGGCTGTGGGATGCATAGATGATCCAGTCTTTCTGACTGTCACTCAGATGAGGTGAGTCTGAGATATCAGAGAGGCCTTGTCTCCAGTAAAATCACTCTCTGGTGCCCTTGTCTCCAAATATGGTACTGAGGGACAGAATCACAGTCTTCAGGTTTTGAGGAGGGGGTGGTGGCAGGCCATCTGACCTCCACCTTGAGGATTTCATTTTTCTTCTCTCACCATCATGGATCAGCATTTCCCACAGATCAGTATCCACATAGGATATTTAAGGCTTAGAATAAAATGAACAAACTCTGAATAATATTTAAAATACATGGCTGAGATTTTCAAAGTCATCCATGGGATCTGGATGCCCAGTGCCTATTAACTTTAACAGCCAGTGAATGTCCAAATGGACTAAGTGGGTCTGAAATCTGTATGTCTTTGTGTGTCCATCTTTTCCATTCTTGCATGGTGTGAAATCTGTGCTATCTCACACTTCATACAGATTATAGATTGGATCCACATGTTTTACTTTACAGGTAATCATTTCCCAAAGAGGGAAATAGCTGTATTTTGGAAGCACCCCACTAGAATTATGAATTAGATGTAGGATTTTTTCCCTGAATTTCCCAGTGGCTTTTATGACGTGATTGGAGGAGGAAACTATTAATTCAGGCAGAGAGATTACCAATAGTGACTGTACAACTTGATGTGCCATCAAGGATTCTCTTCTTCCGTAGCAGCCTGGTAAAGACAGCCACGTGGAACTTGAAAGCCTCTACTATGTCTTTAAACAGGCTTTCATTTTTTTCTTTTGTGCAATGTGTCCTCATGTTTTGTATTATAAATGAGCAGTCTATGACCACCACTTCAATCTGCAGAGCTCTAATGTAGCACTGCGCACCTCCTGTATCACTGGCATCCGCAGTGCTCCTCTTTCACTGACCTGTAGCCCACAGAGATTATAGAACCACATTATTTCCCTGTGCAGCTCTTTCACCTCTTGCTGCAACCATTTCCTACACAGACACAGAATTTATATAAAAGGCTTTCCTCAGCTTTCATCAAATCTAGGTTGCAGGCCTATTTCGTAACATTAATTCTCTCCCTCACCAACCGCCACATCAATTCAGTACTTTATAAACTATTTCAGGGATCCGATTTATCAGGCCTGACAGAGCTTCACACTGAAATAAACAGCACTGCCTCAGCCTAGCTCGCTCAGTGGCTCCTATTTATCATTATTTAATTCAAGGGCCTAAAATTCTCTGACATTATTAATAGTAAGATGAATCACTGGAAAACTACAGAATCTGTGACCAACGAGGCTGAAATAATCCATTTTGGGGAAAATGTCTACGTGGAATTGCATTCCCTGATGGGTAACCTCTGTCATTAGCAACTCCATATGCATGGGTGGTAAAGTACTGAAGCATGAAGTCCCCAAACAGCGGGATACTTCAGCAGCAATTCTTTTCCCACCAGCTCACACCAAAGCAAAAAGGAGGGAGTGCGGCACCGTTCTAATGCCTCTGTCCATTGAATTTAAATGTACTAATTTAATCCTTTTTGTACTTGATTAACTTTAACTTGTCTGAGGTTGAACTTTTGTGTTAACTGGACCTGCAAATCCATTAGTTCATTATGAGGACTGTATTACTTAGACACCTTGATGAGAGATAATTAGCTGCCCGGGATGTACATGAGCACTTGATGCTTTAATTTGGCACCTCATTAGCAATATTTTTCTACGTTATTTAAATGAAAAAGACTAGATTGAGAGAGTTCGGCATTGACTTGAGATTTTATTTATAAATACCTAGCCTCCTTCATCTATCGCAAGCCCCAGCACAGGGTTGCCAGTTTTGTTCAGTCCTAAGACTGGGTATTGAGAGCTTTTTGTCTTACCAATTAGGAATGAGGGTCTGACCTAGTCACATACCAAATCCCTCCTGGGAGATTCTGAATACTCTCAACTCCCAGAGACTTAAAATAATGAAAAATTACATAAATCCCTCTAGAAAACAAATATTATTGAGAGTATTTTAAAGCTTATTAAAAATAATTTACTCTATCTTTCTTTTCCCCTTAGCAGACATAGAGAGTTCCTTTCCCCAAGCAAGATGTTATCCAGAAGAGTTCTCCAGCTTCTTTAAAACACTTGAAACAACGGATAGTGGGACAGGGTTTGAATAATCAGTTATACCAATGGAAACCAATTAAGTTAATTCAGATTTACATCAGTGTAACTTAAATCTGAATCTGGCCCCATAGTCTTAAATCATTAAACATGATGGCTTAAAACAGTTTAATTCATCTGTTGCAGCATTCATCTTACACATTCGGGATCATTTATTACCCTTTTATCAGATAGCTAGACTTACTACCATTGTGAAACTTTTATTTTCTTATCAGTGTCTGGCCCATATTAACCACTAGGTATAAGGGGGTTTAGTATGCAGTGGTATTGGGAGGGTGCTTCCAGGAGCTCAGGACAGGAAATTTCCACAAAGATTCCCCTGTGGTGGTTCTATCAAATTGTTCTTCTCTCCAAATTGGTCCAGGTGTACATCTACTTCCTGGCAGCATGGTTCCAATGAACTGTGCTAACAAGGACTCTCCCAGTCACGGTTGTTCCTGGACCCCCTTAAAAGGGGTTCCCAGTCACAGAGTCTTTATTACCTTTCCTCTTCAGGTTTGAGTGCATCTCCACTGGGTTTGGAATTTTAACCATTGTTTACATCTTCTCTCTTACTCCAAAGAATGCAAAATTAACTCCCTGAAAGAAAAGCAAAAAAAAAAAAAAAAAAAAAGAGCCAGACATGCTAACTGCAGGAGGAATTTACAAGCAGCAATAACCACAGGGCATGAAAGTACTCAGAGCACCCTTCCTGTACTGCTGTCTTGTCATTGTTTAGATACCATTGTAAAATTAGGTAGAGAGCATTTCACGTCAGAATTATTGCTTAAGATGTCTCATGAACCAGAAAGGTATGGGCAGTGACAGTGTCTATTTGGCACAGGGCAGTTTATTATAGTTACTGCAGAAAAAAAATTAAATAAAGATTATACAGAGTAAAGAATAATCATCTTGGGCCTCACTCTGATCTCACTGTGTTTCTACATCACGGTATTTCTGTTGACTCTCACTGTAACTCACTTTAAGTGGGAGAAAATATACTTATTTGTTCGGATTTCTATGGCTCTATGTTAAAATGCACTCATCCAAAACTCAGGCACCCTTGACCATCTTTTTAGGTGACTACAAAAGGTGATGGATCCCAATGCAGAGCACACGGAAATCCCACTCTTTTATACTAAGTGAGTTTCAGCTCAGGCACCTCTGCTGACTGCCATTGCAGCAATATGCACAGGGAGAGAGGCGGGCTCTTCTGTGGGAAGTTCACAAGTCATTTAAGGCTTTACAGGTCAAAACCAACATTTCACAAACAATCCAGAGGCAACAGGTAGCCAGTGCAAGTTGCACAGCTACTTGGGTGAAGTCCTGACCCCACTGAAGTCAGTGGCAAACCTTCCATTCTTTCAATAGGGCTAGGATTTCACACCTTGCCTCCATCTACCTCCTCTTCCTCCTGTCTCTTTGGAGGCTTGATCCTGTACTGCTGAACTCAACTGGAGTTTTGCTATTGAAGCAAGACTTCTATTTGTAACATTGTGTTATGGCCTGTCATTGTAAGGCCCCATTCTCCAACCAATACTTACATTGACTACTACTTTAGCCTGAATAAGGGTAACACAATCAGGGCCCATTTTTAAGCGTTGGTGTTGTGGTATCAAGTAGATCACCTCAGCGCACCCTGTGTCATCAGGGTGGTACCGCAGGTAAGCTCCTGCCTCAGTTTCCCCTCACCCAAAGTATAAACAAGTCCAAGCAGACCTTTCTAATATTAAAGGGCAGCCTTTTCAGAGGCTCTCATTTATTTAACAGAAAAAGGACAGCACAAAAACATAAGTGAAAGCTTCTGTCAGCTGCTTCATGGGAAACTCTGCCTCTGGGTTAATCAGTTTTACATCTTGCCCCACTAGCCACAGACTCTATTCTCGGGCTCTATTCTTTGGCCTGTGCTGAGTGTTTGTCTGGGTCTTTTTCTTTGCTGAGCAAGTCTCTCGAAGCTCCCCAGGAGACACCACACCCAGTTCATTCTCCTGGGCTGCTCCACTCCATTGCCTGGGAGCATTTGCTCCCTGGGATTATTCCTCTGTCCTGGAGCCTTTGCCCTCCAGGAAGGCACCCCTGAGAGTAGCTTCCTAACTAGCTTACCCCTGGAGTCTGTCTCCTCATCAGCTTCATCTCCTTGGGAGTTCCTGACCTCACTGAGCTTGGGTAACCTTTATTAGGTCCAGGTGCACATTGACTAGTTAACCATTTATCTCCCACCTGGGCCTTCAGAAGACAGTGAGGGGCAGACTGGGCCCTGACACCCCATAAAAGGGACAGTTACCCTGTGTCATGTGTGTTTTATTGGTTCATACTGATACATTACTGTCATACCACACATCATGTTCTGCTTTCAACTACACCAATCTCATTCTGGGAGGTAGATTCCCTAACTGCAGCAGAGGAAAACGTGCTTTATTCGTAAACAATCCCATGTACACAATAGTCACTATTAAAAAGACAACAGAGATAGTATTTCTCTTACTTAGATCAGGAAATTACTGCAATATTGCGCAGTAACTCTTGACTTTTTAAATAGCCATCAAGCTGACTAACTAGCTGTATTTTACTATTGCTAGGGAAAAAAAACCAAAATCTTTCTGTACTGCATCTTTGCACCTTCTGCAAAAAAGACACATTTTCTGTCCTTTGTCCTTCTTCCCTCAGGCCTTAATCTGTAGGTCATGAAAACAAAGGTCCCGAGCTTCATTGCTGAACATTTTTCTCTCCTGGCTCATACTTCCAAATGACTGTGATCTAGTTTTTATTTACAGCGACACCTTCCAGCAGCTTTCTATGTCAGTCTGTGTCCGCATTTTTGTTCCATCACTCACCCATAAGAATATGCTCTGGGCTGAAGGCTGGACTATATAGTCTTTATGAAGTAGCAGCATAGCTTCTTGAGTGCATTGGAGATGCTCTTTTTCTTTTCACAAGAGAAGGTTTCCAGACCTGGAAGAATTATTTCATACAATCTTTCCAAAATATTTGTCCAGCTGCTTATAAGTTATATGGGCAACATTCAGCACTTAAGTACTATAATGACAGGTGCTATAGAAAAGAACGAGAGACAGAGATTGCATTCTCAGTTGACCCAGAGTAAATCAAAAACACTTGAAGCCAATTCAGATTAACACCAGTGTAAATAAGAGCAGACTGTGAAACTATAAAGGCAAATGGGTCCCCTGACCTGATTACTTAATGCTCCAGTAAAGGATCTCCATTTTAAACAGAATGACAAACTAATTTCTTTTTTACTGTTAGCAGCAAGACTTTCTATTGCACATTACTGGAAAATGTGACTTCTCCTCCTATGGAATTGTAGTATGGTAACATATGAACTGTCCTTGTAATGGAAAAGCTTTTCACACCAAGTACGTACACAAGAGAAGCTCAAAAAAAAAAAAAAAAAGAAATGTATTTAGAAACGTGGTTACCTTTTTATAGTGTACTCAGGGAAGCAGGTCTCCCCATCCAGCAAGCTAGAATCTTTTGCCAGACTCTTTAAATATTGACCTAATCCTATACCAGTAATAAGTAATTTATGATGTAGTATGTTAATGTTGTATTGTAATTCCCTCTTAATAAAAAGGGTATTTTTAAAGTGTATTGGATTCAAGGTGATGTTTACCTCTTTAACCTGATTAACATTTTTAAACCCAGTTTTCTTAATCTCTTTAATCTCTACAAGCAAGGAAGTCATACTTACAAATCAGGAAAGAGGAAAAATGCAGACAGCAACTGCAAATTCCAAAATAGACCTTTAGGACTGTAGTTGTTTGGCTTTGCCAAATTTAAAGAGGAAGATCCAGAAAGCATGCTGGGGAGAAAAGCTGTTAAAATACAGTGAAATGCAAAGCAGAGTGAACACAGAGAGGAATATGTCCAGATTAATAGTACAATGGGGCAGGAAATGTTTTTCCAATCCCAAAAGAATTTTTCAAGCAAAAAAAGGTTTTGTTTTGAAAATGTCAATCAGAACTGGACACAGTGTTCTGCACACCAGGGATTTATGTAGTGGTGTTATGATATTTTCTATTTTATTATCTCTCTCTCTTTACTAATGATTCCTCACGTTCTGTTGGCCTTTTTGACTGCTGCTGTGCATTGAGCTGAAGTTTTCAGAGAACTATCCAGACGACTCTAAGATTTCTTACCTGAGCAGAAACAGCTAATTTTGAACCCATCATTATATGTGTGTAGTTGGGACTACTTTTTCCAATGTGCATTACTTTGCATTTATAAATGTTGAATTTAATCCTCTATTTCGTTGCCCAATCACCTGATTTATGAACTCCCCCTGTAATTGTTCACAGTCAGCTTTTGAACTTAACTATCTTAAATAATTTTATACCTTCTGCAAACTTTGCCACTTCATAGTTTGCCACTTCATAGTTACTCCCTTTTCCAGATCAGTTATGAGTATGTTGAACAGCATTGATCCCAGGACAGATCCTTGGGGGACCCCGCTGTTTACCTCTTTCCATTGTGAAAACTGACAATTTATTCCTACCCTTGTTTCCCTATCTTTTAGCCAATTGCTGATCCATGAGAGAACCTTCCCTATTCTCGCAGGGTTGCTTAGTTTGCTTAAGAGCCTTTGATGAGGGCTTTCTAAAAATCCAAGTGCACTGTATTCACTGGATCACCCTTGTCCACATGCTTGTTGACACTCTGAAAGAATTCTAATAGACTGGTGAGGCATGATTTCCCTTTAAAAAAGCCATGTTCACTCTCACAACATATCATGTTTATCTATGTGTCTAGTTATTTTCTTCTTTGCTATAGTTTCTGCCAGTTTGCCTGGTACTGAAGTTAGGCTCACCAGCCTGTAATTGCCAGGGTTGTCTCTGGAGCCCTTTTTAAAAATCAGCACATTACATTAGCCACCTTTTCAGTTATCTTGTACGGAGGCTTGCTTCAGCAGTTACATTTTATAGTTAGTAGTTCTGCAATTTAATATTTTAGTTCCTTCCAAACTATTGAGCAAATACCATCTGGTCCTGGAGACTTATTACTGTTTAATGTATCAATTTGTTCTAAAACCCCTTCTATTGATACATCAGTGTGGGACAGTTCAGATTTCTCTTCCAAAATGGATAGCTTTGATGTGGGGATCTCCACCACATCCTCTGCAGTGAAAACCAATGCAAAAAAATCATTTAGCTTCCCTGCAGTGGTCTTGTCTTCCTTGAGCGCTGTTTTAACATCTTGGTCATCTAGTGGCCTCACTGCCTGTTTGGGAGGTTTCCTGTTTCTGCTATACTTTAAAAAAACATTACGGTTAGTGCTTGAACATTTAGCAAATTGCTTCTCAAATTCTATCTGCCTGCCTTATTATACTTTTATACTTTACCTACCAGGGTTTGTGCACCTTCCTGTTATCCTTGCTAGGATCTGAATTCCTAAGTTTAAAGGATGCCTTTTTGCCTCTAATGTCCTCCATTACTCTGCTGTTTAGCCATGGTGGCATTCTTTTTTGTCTTCTCTCATTAAGGGTATACTTTTAGTCTGAACCTGTGTTATGGTGTTTACAAAGAGTCTCCATCCTGCTTGCAGGCATTTAACCCTTGTGATAGCTCCTTTTGATTTCTGTCTAACATCCTCAGAGAAATACCATGTCTTTGTGATTTTTTCCTTAACCCAGCCCTTCATAAAGGATGATCCAGGTACTGCTCAGATTCTGTTGTGGTAAACAAGTTAAATGGTTTTTATTGATTTTACCATATTTTTCCAATTATTTTTGAGGAAATAGGAATCTGTTCAACTTAAATATTTTTACCAAGCACCATGAACACATAAGAATTGAGAACCAATACTGAAACAGCATGAACAGTAATGTTTCAAATTTAAGATACATTTTTAGAATGTGTTGGACATATGTCAAGTGGAAGCCAGGAGCAAGTGGATTAGAGTATAAAGGTAGAGCATGTAGAAAGTCCTAATTACTGGAAGACAAACTGATTGCATGGATAACATCATGAGTTGCTAGGATGCTGATCCCTAAGTAAGAAATGTATGAATATTGGCAGATGAAGGGCTGCTTAGTATCATGACTGAGGACAAGAAAAATTACTCTTCCATCTTTGATTTCTAGGATGTCCATACAAATGGATTATGCTTTTTGGTTCCTAAAATTAGAAAAGCAGTACTATTGTTGCCCCTGGATTATTAATGCAAATAAAAATATTAATAAACTGAGATATATTAAAGAAGAAATATGACAGGCCTTCCTTGGTGTTTATTTCACTTTGAAATCATCATATTGCAACTCATTTCACCTAGTTCCAGTTCCCACTCATAATAGTAATAAAAAATAGGTTAAAAGTCCATTGTCCATTAAAGTCCTCCTTTAATCCTGAATGGACATAGAAAACAAGAAGCTATGGGGATAAACATTCATGGCAGAGAGTTGACAGTGGGGTCATGTTACATATTAAGATTTGTGCTAAATACATTATTGATCTGAGGAACATTAATGATCTGGGGAAAGGGTTAAAGAGAGTTAGCACAATGTATAGATAACACAAAATTATTTCGCTTAGTGAAGACTAGAGAAAACTGTGAAGTATGTCAGAGGAATCTGACAAAATCAGGTAATATGGAAAATATCTTGCCAACATCTAAATGGATGATCTGCCCTCAAATGGAATTTTGTGTTTGGTTCTGGTCATCCTATCTGAAAAAAAGGTTTAAGACATATGAAGGATGTCCAGAGCTGAACAACAAAAATGATGAAGGTCCTGGAGAAACTTATGTATGTGGATAGATTGAAAAGACTGAGACTGTTTAGTTTAGAGAGGCAACATGATAGAGTTACAAAGAAGGTAAATTGGGCACTCTTATTTACCTGTTCTTGTAATACAAGAACAACAAGGGGATGAACTTGGAAGGCAAAATTTTAAACTGATCAAAAGAAGTAATTTTTCTCAAATTATTATTTACACAATTATCATTTACACAATTAACCTGTGGAACTCATTGCTGCAAGGAATCATTGAGGTTAAGAGCTTAATAGACTTTTCAAATGTATTAGAAATGAGCAAATTCTCCATTGAACTGCTGTTATGAAACAGCTGAGCAGTTAAGCTCTTACTGGAATATCACAGTAGTTATACTAGATACAAACTTTTCTTAGGGTTTTTTTATTATTATTATTTTTAAATGTGAAAAATAAATCCGACAAACACACAAAATACCAGGAGGCAGCAGACTTGTTGAGGCACCAGTCCAGGTGACAGGCCTCAGGCAGCTTCTAAGGATTCTGTACCTTAAATACGTTAGACATGATGCCAACATTAATCCACGCAAAGCTGGAACTTAGAGCTGTTACATTGAATTCATCCCCCACTTTTTCCTACTATTTCTATTATCATGAATAACTTTAAAGATAACATCATAAAAAAATCAGCTTGAATAAAGAGTCCAAATATCAATTCTCTTATTTGCAGACAGCTGATCTGAAGAGGATTAAAACAAACAAAAGAAAATTATGTAGAGGTTTGATTGTGACCCCCAAGGTCTGCTCTCAGAGGGCATCCTTGACACATGGCACTATCTGTTCCATCCAAGGCCCTGTGGACAGCACTCCTTGTGGCTGGGTTATGCACAAGGGAAAGGTTTTGTGACTGGGTGGGCTGGGGGTGTCATGGGTGAATGACCCTGCACTGGGTGGCAGCCGTAGAGCTAGGAAAGATGCACATCACCACCCATACCGTAGCTGCATGCAGACTTCATGGAGATTCCCTAGGAAAGCTGATGGCTATATTACCTTACCCATGGAACAGCCCTCTGCAGCCATCGCCAATGGTAAGCTTCACTAGTCTGACTTCATCAGAACAATGCTGCCAGAAAGTATGTGTGTGCATGTGGAGGGGAGGACAGCACTGGGGGCACAGGACCTGTGTGAAGAAGGCCATCACCCCACATGGATCCCTCGGGCAAGGTTTGGGGCACCTTGTTGTCAATGGGAGTTAGATCTTAAATACTTTTGAGGATCTGTCCCTCTGTCTTCTTCCTTCCTCTTCTGTGAATCACCATTACAGTGCTGGCAGTCAATTAATTAATCAATCATTAATTACTGGCCTACTAACTAAAATGACTTTCAGTTCTGTATACTTTCTGCTTGGTGACGCAAACACATTTTACAGTGCAAAAGCAATTTTCTGCTTAGGTTTTTCTGACCAAGACCTGAAACAGAAATTGCTCTGTTCTGAGCGTCTGGTTCTGCATTTAGTAGGATTATGGCCAAAGCAATTCATCCTGCTCTACCTTTAATCCATATGAACTGGAGGGCCAATTTAGTTTGTCTGGGACTGGTACTTAAAAAAGCATCATTGCTCTATCCTGTGAGAGGAAGGCAAAACAAGCTTAAAGAGAATTTTAAAAAAATCTTATTTTACTCTCAATGGTTATTTTCGGGTTGGGGAGGGGTGTAGCTGGGGACAATCCTTTTGAGGTGGATACTGATGCAGTGCTTTGTCTCTGGGCTCCAGCAAGCCTGAATGCCTTCCAGGAGCGGAACAACGGCCCCATGGCTGCTTCTGCTTGTAAGCATAACAAGTGAAATGGCATCAGTGTCATTACTTTAAATAGTTCTCTTATTTGCCTATGTAAGGCACACTTGCATTTTGCCAGCTTATTGAGTGACCGACTGAGCCTCTAGGGAGTCCTACCCAAGGGACTACAACCGTAATGTCTACCAGAGTCCTCTGAGACCATTTCCCAGCATGCTTGGAGTCGGGGTGGAGACAGAATGGACTGGAAAGTCCTGCTGAGGCCAATAAGGAGGTATCTGCATGGGGTGATATGGCCAAGCAGTTTTATGGGTTAATGAAGAGCCAAGGCTGCTCAGACCCTCAGCAGGAAGGGACAGCCTGACTCAGAGACTAAGAATCTAGTTTTAGTTTTCAGTCTGGGAGCTGAAAAAGAATTAGGGAGCTTTCTGATTAACTTCCTCTCTCTACAGGGTGGTCTTTGAACTGCTGTGGGACTTTTTGCATAAGTCAGGCAGCTCCAGCCCTGCAGAGACCAGTGTCCAGAATGGCAGAGAACTGATCCAATGCCAGCTACTGTAAGCCAGGTGAAACCTCCACAGGACTCCAGGCCAGAGAGTGAGGAGGGGACCCTGCCCCATGTAGGGGCAAAGAGCCAGTAAGGAAAACCTTGATATTCAAGCAGGCCAAAGTTCACAGCACTGCAGAATTCATCTCTGGACTCATCCTCAGCGTGCCATCTGCCTAGGAAGGTGCAAGGGTGGAAGTTGGGAAATTGGTTGACTTATTAATGTTTCATACTTTTAGTTAAGCTTACCCTTCTCCTTCCCCAGATCCTATTTTCCTAACCCCAGTAAAGTGTCCCTTTGTTCTACTGATGTTTTTGGGGTGTGTCATTTTATTCCTGGGACTGGTTTGATGTACTTTATTGTCTCTTGTATATTGGATTCTATGCTCCCTGCCCGTTAATAGCATTATTCATTTTCCCAAGGGACACTATCCCTTGTGGCTCAGGCACAGTGAGGAGTCACCTTGTGTGGGGGAACCAGGCATCAAAAAAGAAACCATGCAAGGAGAGGGGAGAAGCTGCTCCGAGTAGCCATTACCAGGAAGGAGGCTTGATCCAACCTTGAGCTCCCCCATAGGAGAACAACTTTTCACACACTTCAGCATCACAGAGTGTGGCTTCTCACCACAAAGTGAATTTCATCATATATCTGTATTTATTTATTAGTTAGTGTTTCTCGCTGTGTTTGAAATTCTGTAACATACAATTAAGAGACATTTTAGAAAAGTGGATGAGAAAGGAAAAACTGTGTTAAAAGTAAGAACCCACACACATATTCTTTACACTCTTTTTTACTGTTTTGCAATCAGAAAAGGTTGGAAAACAAAGAAGTAAATGAAAGTGTGGGGAAATACATTTTTCATAATTTCTACTGCTTTTGGAAAACAATAAAATGTGTGAAAATGTTTTTTCCCATACTTTTTTACTTTCTCAGTGTTCCCCTGCTCTTTCCACTGGGGAAAAAGGGTGAGGAAATACAAAAGGAAGAGAAAGGTGGGGAAAAAACAAATCCAAAGGGAAAAACTGAACATTTTGGTTTCCAAAATCTAAAATGAAAAACACACTTCACTTCATATCAATACAAAATGAAAGATGTCATTTTATTTTAAAATGTCAGTTCAAAACAACATTTTTCACTTTGAATTTTCATATTGGAAAATGAAAAAATTTTCTTGAAATCTACATCTTTCCACAGAAAATATCAATTTTGCCAAAATCACATTTTCTAACAGGACATTTTTCTTGCAAAAAAATTCAGTGAGCTCTAACCCCATAACATACGTGACATGGAAAAACAAAAGCTAGGAAATTAAATACAGGCATACACCTTACCTATGCCACAGATCACATACTTCATCTTCTAGCACTAATCTGTATCAGAGACAGGACACTAGACTAGATGGAATGTGAGATTGATCCATCATGGCAGTTCCTATGTTCCACAGACCAGATACCACTACTTTAACTCTCTATGCCTTTAGGAATGCCAATCTTCCAGCATTCCCTTTACCAAACACAAATTGGCCATTCAGAAATTGAGGTATCCCACATTAAAGGACCCTTCTGAAAATGACTTTTGACATTGTTTATTGTGTAGATTTGATAAGAAGCTATGAGCACAGAACAGTTTACCAGTGCTGTATATTTCTGCAGATTTTGTCTCCTCCTACACTTGTCCATGAAAAGGCTACCTGACAGCATGTAGTTAATGCTATAGAAGAAAAGAAACTGAGGTATGCCCCCACAATTCCACCACAAGCCCAGTCCAATCTACTCACTCCTTTTTTCATGCAAAACTTGTGTTGATTTAAATGGAAGTTTTCTGTGCATCCTGACTGCAGGGTTGGGCCCATAGAGCTCCAAGCTCTGTTCTGGATGCTATACAGATATTTTAATTGTCTGTCCAGGTGCACAGAAATTTGGAACTGAATATTTTGTCAGATCCTTTTTCCAGTTCTTGGATAACCTGGGTTTGCTCAGCCCATATTACCATGCAATGCTCTATCTTTTTAGCAGCTTCATAAGGGAGCTTTAATCTGTGACAGGCAATTGAATTAATTTGCTGAAGTATGTGACCACACTTAACAACATTTGCAACTTATGTACTTTCTGGTTTGGAGCTAAGATTTACATAATTATTTCTATTTTTGAGCTGTCAAGTCTGACACATTCCCCAAGAGCCTGATTTTAGCCATTCTGAGCTCACACTTGCCCTGATTGAAACATAGCCCTTCATCTCCAGCTTCTTAAGTACCTGATGGCCTTGTGTTCTTCTAGGACTGCAAACTATAATGCTATCCAGATAGGCTGGCAGTCCACTGAGATCTTCAAATAACTCTACAATGATTTTATCAAGTACATCTAAAAATCTTTAATACTAGTTCTAATGAAAGGCAATTTCAAGAACTTCACCAAATACTAGATCTCTGATTTTGAACTATCTTACCCTAACCGAGTTTGTCAGAAACCATTACAGATATCCAATTGGTTGAACTTCATTAGATTGATCATGCCATAGAATCCATTTTCCTTTGCTTTCTAGCTAGTACTCCGATTATCATAAGGAGGACACTGCACATGGCTATGTCTCTATCCCCTAAACCCCATTCCTTTAATTTAGCAGTGGAAAAAGCTGTTGTCAACTCACTGAATGGCTTTAAGCTTAAATAATGCCCAGGGTTAATACAATGGCGAATGGGACTCCTCTGCAATGTTATGGACAACTTACAGAAAAAACAGCAAACACAAAATAGCCCATCCCGTTAGCCCATTATGATGCCCTATGTCATAAATATAAAGGGAAGGGTAAACACCTTTAAAATCCCTCCTGGCCAGAGGAAAAACCCTTTCACCTGTAAAGAGTTTAGAAGCTAGGATAACCTCGCTGGCACCTGACCAAAATGATCAATGAGGAGACAAGATACTTTCAAAAGCTGGAGGGGGGAGAAACAAAGGCTCTCTCTGTCTGTGTGTTGCTTTTGCCAGCAACAGAAAGGAATGAAGTCTTAGAACTTAGTAAGTAATCTAGCTAGATATGCGTTAGATTCTCTTTGTTTAAATGGCTGAGAAAATAAGCTGTGCTGAATGGAATGTATATTCCTGGTTTTGTGTCTTTTTGTAACTTAAGGTTTTGCCTAGAGGGATTCTCTATGTTTTGAATCTAATTACCCTGTAAGGTATTTACCGTCCTGATTTTACAGAGGTGATTTTTTTACTTTTTCTTCTATTAAAGTTCTTCTTTTAAGAACCCGATTGATTTTTCATTGTTCTTAAGATCCAAGGGTTTGGGTCTGGTGTTCACCTATGCAAATTGGTGAGGATTTTTATCAAGCCTTCCCCAGGAAAGGGGGTGTAGGGTTTGGGGAGGATTTTGGGGGGAAAGACATTTCCAAGCGGGCTCTTTCCCATTTATATATCTGTTAGATGCTTGGTGGTGGCAGCAATAAAGTCCAAGGGTAAAAGATAAAATAGTTTGTACCTTGGGGAAATTTTAACCTAAGCTGGTAAAAATAAGCTTAGGGGGTCTTTCATGCAGGTCCCTGTATCTGTACCCTAGACTTCAGAGTGGGGAAGGAACCTTGACACCCTATGAGGGAATGCTGATAAAGCTGTGGCTGGGTCAGCATTTTGTAACAGCTGCAGACCATGAAGTCATATTGAACAGTACCATATAGATGTTCTTACAGGATGGCAGATAGTGTATCCTTGTGTGGCTCAAATACGATTCACGTGTACACCGGGTTATATCTTTTCCTAATATAGAAATATTTTTGCTACTCTAGGCAGTTGTCTTCTATTGCTGTGCAGGATGAAAAATAACCCAGCAAATCTTGACATTTTTATTACTCTTTTCTTGGGGACAATTTTCACCTAGAGTAGGTTTACCACATCTGTATGAAGTTGAAAAACTGCCTTTCGCTGGAAAGGCATATCTGTGTGTGTGGATATGTCTACACTGCAAAAGAAGACTTGTGGCAGCAAGTCTCAGAGCCTGGGTCAACTGACTTGGGCTCACGGTGCTTGCACTACAGGCTAAAAATAGCAGTGTAGATGTTCAGGCTAGGGCTGTAGCCTGGGCTCTGAGACCTCCCCATCTTGCTAGGCTTTAGCCTAAGCCCAAATGTCAACACCACTAATTTTAGCTCCATAGCGTGAGCCCTGTGAGCCTGAGTCGGGGGTGGGGGGGGCTCTGAGACTTGCTGCTGTGGGTCTTTTTTTTATATTTGCAGTGTAGACATATCCTGTGTGTGAATCTCAGAAAGTGAGAGAGAGAATAATATTAGTCTCCCATAGAGTGCTGTCATCCATAGTTCCCAAAGCACTTCTGTGACCGGATGTGCAGACCCCCACACTGGGCAAGAGAGGGTTTACCCATGTTATGGGCAGTGGAAGTCCCACCTCTCAGACAGTACTGAGCATGCTCCAACTGCTACCTCAGCCTAGAAGGGAGCAGCCCAACTAATTCTAGGCTGACCGCTGAGGAGAGAGGACTGCTCGGTGGAGGCTCCAGGCCAGGAGCTGCTACAGCCATGGACTGCAGGAGCCCAAGAACTCGGAGACCAGAGTGGTGACCTGCTACCCTCAGCGAACGGCTGGGAGCCAAACTTCCCGGGAGTTACCCCAGCCAGGGAACCTGGAGGTCCTGACGGTATATCAGCTGCTACCTCAGGAACCGCAGTAGGAAGTGGCCCAGGGAGGCAGAGGTAGTAATATCTACCACCCAAGCAAGGTCAGTGTGTTCCGGTAGGATTCTTCGCTGACTGGGTGATGACCACACCCTTTGCCAACAGGGCCCTGGGCTGGGATCTGGTGGATAGGGAGGGCCCAGGTCCCCTACCACGGTCACCACTCACTCCTATGTGGTAGGCCACTCCCTTGGCACTGGCCGGTGGGCCACACTGCCCTGACCCCTGGGGCAATTATACTGACTCCGTCTGCTGGACCACACTGCCCTGACCCTAAGGGTAGTTGTACTGACTCCAGCTACTAGGCAGTGCTGCTTTCAGCTGAAGGACAGTCTGGTAGACTGCAACCGTGATGTTATACCACCCTAACCCAAAGGAGGATGGGATGTGCATCCCCTCGACAACTTCACAAAGAAGGTGATCAGTATTCCCATTTTAGAAGAGTAGTTATGTTCCTGGTTCTGCCCCTAACTTTCTATGTAATGTTGCGCAAGACTGTATCATAGGTCATACAGATAAGGAGGCTGAATTAAGGCAGCATGGACAATTTGTATTCTGGTGTTTCCTAACTTTTGAGTTCTTGACTTTACAACTGTAATACTCTTAATAGATCTGGCCTATATGTAATACACACACACACATACACCCATATTGTAGTGGTCATATATTTGATACAATACCATTTGAGAACTTTTTTCATTTTTGCAGAAAAAATTTAATGAGACAAATCTTGTAAAATTACTTTACATGGGAATACAGCCAGATGCCACAAAGTACTGAGGGGGAATTAACATCATGATTCTACAGGAGCTCCTTAAACTTCAATACCCTTTCATGGTAGGGATGAGTATTTAATATTTACCCCTTCCATTCATTTCATTTGTGAATGCTTATGCTCCTTCAGTAGATGGCACTGCATATACAGAAAGTCTTTGCAAATTCAGGGTTCAGTACATTCCTCAGCCTCTGAATGGCTCTCCTACTGCCATAAATGGATAGCACCCGGACAATGGAAAAATCAGGTGCTAGAGGGATCTATAATTAGGGTTGGCAGAATTCAATTTCTATTATAATGTTGAAAGATAATATTGATGTTTGGTTTTAATCTTTTTACATTTTTGATTCATTTAAATATTCAGTTTCATGGAATTATGGGTTTTAACCATTTTGTTTTCTATTTTTATCAGTTTATATTTCCATGGTTGTGGAAAATTAGGGGGGTGGTCAGGCCGTTATTTAATTATGGTAGCTATTGAGATTCAAAAAATTAAAAATGTATACATCATTAAAACACAAACGGTCAACATTACATGTTGACCAAAACAAAGTAAATATCCTTAAATCAATAGATCATAGTTGTTTTTACTATTCATTGGCTAGCCCATTTGTAATAAGCCTAATTCAAAAGTCTAAATAATCAGCTTTTGATGCTAAGAAGTTCTTAAGAAGAATTTCTTATTTTGTCTATCTGTATGTATCTATTATCGATGGAAATATATTTTCGTCCATTTGTATGTTTACGGTGAAATCAATGTTTACCAACATTTTCCAATAAAAATCTCATCTTTCTAGGCCTATGTATAACACAGAGCAAAACTATGCCATTAAATAGGACATATACAATACATGATTACATGAAATTTTGGCAGCATATTATAGTGGTTGGAGTAGGGAATCAGCACTCCTGGACTGTATACTTAACTTGATATATGGCTTTTGGCAAATTTCTTCTCTGCATCTGTGACATTCTGGGGACCACTCAGAACAATAAGGGGTTCTATCTCCAGCTGCCCGTAACTTCAGGGTGTCTTGCTGCTATGTGGCTATGGGTCAGATTCTTGACACCAGTAGCCAGCCTACAAGCATATGGTCTCACCCAGGCTCTCAACAGCCTAGTTAGTTCTTTCATGGAACAGCCCATCCAGTCCCAAGTCTTCCCAAAACTGTCCTCCCCAAGTTCATAAGTACTAGATGCTCAAATTGTTCCCCTATGGCAGAGTTCCCCAATCTGTGGGGCATGCCCCCCTAGCGGGGGGTGCAGAAGAACGTGCGGGGTGGTGCGGCTGGGGCCTGGGCAGGGGCGGGGATAGGGAACCACCTAGCCCCAGCCTAGCGCCAGCCTCAGCCCTCTTACTCCGTCTGCGTCTCCCCCTCCCAGAACCAGGGCCCTGTTCCTGGGCCTGGCTCCAGGAGGTGGGATGAGAGGCGCAGACAGAGGTAAGGTGGGAGGCGTAAAGTAAAAAGTTTGGGGACCACTGCCCTCGGGTTTGTCACCCCTGAAGATGTCACTTCTGAAGCCCCTGAGTTATCAGTTGTCTTTGGCACACATAGTCCACACAGTTTGCACAAAAGAGACCTGCATTGAATACAAATAAACAAAGTTTATTTAAAAGAAAAAACACAGATTCAAAGGTGATATAATAAAGGAAGGCAGATATACAAGTTACTCAGTAAATAAACATGAAGATACAAACTCAGACTTTACATTTCTATATTAGATGCAATCCCTTTTTCCATAGGTTACATATTGCCTTAAAACAGTTTCTCAGCATATACCCTTGCTATAGGAAGCAACCAGCATTCAGGAACAGCTTCCCCCCTAGAGACTGGCTCTCAAGTTCTGGATAAAAATACCTTAGTCTCAAGCCTGTTTTTAAAAGGCTTCCCTCTGCCCCAGTACATCCTGACTCGTGTTTATTCAGACAAGGGGAAATTCCTTCTTGATTTGATAGCCTGGGGATGTCTCAGTGTCTTTCCGTTAAGTCTAATGGTCCACCATTGTCTTTTCCAGAGTTGGAAAATGAATATTTACTTGGATTCAGTTTCATGTAAACACCTGGCTTGGGAGGTTCCTCTTCCCATTTAACTGCTCACTGTCATATTGGGAGGTATGGCTGAAATTAGGAAACTGGGTATGAACACAGTTTTCTACATGCAAAAATACATAGATTCATAACCACAGCTTGTATACATATCTTATAATGACCATCAAGTTCAGAACAATACAAGTTTTCAGTGAAGATCTTTCTTGATATACTTTTATAGTACAATAATACAGTATGCAATCAGCTGGGTGAACTGTTCATTTTGCGCGGGTTTCAACCTTCTGTTCTCCCCTTGAGGGAGATTGTTACTCACCCCTTGTGAGTCTGATGCTGGAGTTTTGGCAACTAGTTGTGATGTAAGCATCACCTCTGCCCCTCTTTTCTGGATAAGGTGTGAGCTACCGTGTTCTCCAACCCCTCAATATGTTTAATCTCCATTAACTTAAAAAAGAGCAACTACACAAAAATGAGGAAGCTGGTTAAATTGAAATTAAAAGGTACAGTCACAAGGGTGAAGTGCCTGCAAAATGCATAGAGATTATGTTAAAAACACCATAATACAGGCTCCTACTAAATGTATAATCCAAATGGGAAAAAAAAACAGTAAGAGGACCAAAAAAATGGCACCATGGCTAAACAGCACAGTAAAAGAGGTGGTTAGAGGCAGAAAAGCAACTTTTAAATATCGGAAGTCAAATCCTAGTAAGGAAAATAGAAAGGAAGATAAATTCTGGCAAGTCAAGTGTAAAAAGCAAAATAAGGCAGACCAAGAAAGAATCTGAGGGGCAAGTAGCTAAAGACACAAAAATCAACAGCAAACAAAATGTTAAGTACATCAGAAGCAGGAAAACTCCTAAACAATCAGTGGAGCCACTGACTGATCG
The DNA here is from genome assembly GCF_965140285.1 of Lepidochelys kempii. Lineage (NCBI taxonomy): Eukaryota > Metazoa > Chordata > Testudines > Cheloniidae > Lepidochelys > Lepidochelys kempii. The sequence goes on along the minus strand of NC_136381.1, from coordinate 246,078,470 downwards.
GGGTGCTAAAAGAGCACTCAAGGAAGACAAGGCTGTTACAGAGAAGCAAAATGAATTCTTTCCATTGGCCTTCGCTGTAAAGGATGTTGGGGACATTCCCATACCCAAGACATTATTTTTAGGTGACACATCTGAGGAACAGTCCTAGATCGAGGTGACAACAGAGGAAGTTTTCTAACAAATTGATAAATTAAACAGTAATAAGTCACCAGAACCACATGGTATTCACCCAAGCATTCTGAAGGAACTCTGAAATATGAAATTGTAGAGCTACTAACTGTGTTATGTAACCTATTGCTTAAATCAACCTCTGCACCAAATGACTGAAGGCTAGCTAACGTAACACCAATTCTTTTAAAAGTTGCCAGAGGTGATCCTGGCAATTACAGGCCAGTAAGCCTAACTTCAGTGCCAGGCAAATTGGTTGAAACTATAGTAAAGAACAGAATTCTCAGATACATACATAGATGAACATGATACACTGGGAAAGAGTCAATACGTTTTTTGTAAAGGAAAAAAATGCCTCACCAATCTGTTAGAATACTTTGAGAGTGTCAATAACCATATGGACAAGGATGATCCAGTGGATATACTGTACTTGGATTTTCAGAAAGCCTTTGACAAGGTCCCAAAGCAAAGGCTCTATAGCATACTAAGTATTCATAGGATAAGAGAGAAAGTCTTCTTATGATAACCAGTAACTGGTTAAAAGATAGGGGGAAAAAGGCGGGGGGGGGCAGAAATTAGGCATAAACAGTCGGTGTTCACAGTGGAGAGAGGTAAATAGCAGGGTCCCCCAAGGATCAGTACTAGGACCTGTGCAGTTCAACATATTCATAAATAATCTGGAAAAGGGTGTGAACAGAGAGGTGGCAAAAATTTGCAGACAATATAAAATCCGTCAAAATAGTTAAGTCCAAAGCTGACTGCAAAGAGTTGCAAAGGAATTTCACAAAACTGGATGACTGGATGACAAAATGGTAGATGAGTTTCAATGTTGATAAGTGTAAAGTAAAGTACACTGGAAAAAAAATAGTCCTAACTATACATAAAAAATGATGGGGTCTAAATTAGCTGTTACCACTCAAGAAAGAGATCTTCATAGAATCATAGAATTGTAGGACTGGAAGGGACCATGAGAGGTCATCTAGTCCAGTCCCCTGCACTCATGACAGGACTAAGTATTATCTAGACCAGTGGTTCCCAAACTTGTTCCGCCGCTTGTGCAGGGAAAGCCCCTGGTGGGCTGGGCCAGTTTGTTTACCTGCCGCACCCACAGGTTCGGCTGATCGCAGCTCCCAGTGGCCGTGGTTCGCTGCTCCAGGCCAATTGGAGCTGCTGGAAGCGGCGTGGGCCGAGGGAAGTTCTGGCCGCCTCTTCCAGCAGCTCCCATTGGCCTGGAGCAGCGAACCGCGGCCACTGGGATCCGCGATGAGCCGAACCTGCAGACACGGCAGGTAAACAAACCTTCCCTGCACAAATGGCAGAACAAGTTTGGGAAACACTGATCTAGACCATCCCTGACAGGTCTTTGTCTAATCTGCTCTTAAAAATCTCCAGTGATGGAGATTCCACAACCTCCCTAGGCAATTTATTCTAGTGCTTAACCATCCTGACACAGAGTTTTTTCCAATGTCCAACCTAAACCACCCTTGCTGCAATTTAAGCCGATTGCTTCTTGTCCTATTCTCAGAGGTTAAGGAGAACAATTTTTCTCCCTCCTCCTTGTAACAATCTTGTATGTACTTGAAAACTGTTATCGTGTCCCCTCTCAGTCTTCTCTTCTCCAGACTAAACAAACCCAATTTTTTCAATCTTCCCTCGGAGTTCATGTTTTCTAGAACTTGGAGTCATTGTGCATAGTTCTCTGAAAACATCCACTCAGTGTGCACTAGCAGTCAACAGAGCCAACAGAAAGTTAAGAACCGTTAGGAAAGGAATATATAGTAAAACAGAAAATATCACAATGTCACAATCTAAATACAGGGTATGCCCATATCTTGAGTACTGCATGCAGTTCCAGTCAGCCCATCTCAAAACAAATATATTAAAGTTGGAAAAGGTACAAAGAAGGCCAACAAAAATTACTAGGGGGATGGAAAAACTTCCATATGAGGAGAGATTTAAAAGACTTAGAAAAGAGATGACTAAGGGGGGATATAGTAAAGGTCTATAAAATCATGAATGGTATGGAGAAAGTGAATAGGGAAGTGTTATTTACTCCTTCACATAACACTAGAACTAGAGTTCACCCAATGAAATTAATAGGCATCAGGTTTAAAATGAACAAAAGGAAGTACTTCTTCACACAACACTGTTAACCGGTGGAACTCATTGCCAGTGGATGTTATGAAGCCCCAAAGTATAATTGGGTTAAAAAAAGAATTCAATAAGTTCATAGAGTATAGGTCCATTGACAGCTCTGACCCAAGATGGTCAGGGATGTGACCCCATGCTATGGGTGTCCCTGGAACTCCAACTGCCTCAAGCTGGGACTGGAAAACTGGGAATGGATCACTCAGAATTGCCCTGTTCTTTTCATTCTCACTGAAATATCTGGCATGGGCCACTCTCAAGATAGGATACTGGAATAGCTGGACCATTGGTTTGATACACTATGGTCATTCTTATGTTCCATATAATACTCCAGTAAAACTGTGCTCCAGTATAGCAATCTAGAGTTAGTTCTGTTTGTTCTAAGGAGGTAGACTAATGGTGAGTGGTCTGTTAACACCCTGAACCACCTATTGAACTGGTAAGATCTAAATTGCTTTATAGTTCACAGAATAGAATAACACTCTTTTTCTTTTGTTGAGTAATTATTTTCAGTATTTTTTGCTCAGAAATGCAATGGGGTGTTTCATGTTATCTTCTCCTATCTCCCTGAGATTTAATTACATCCCATATGACCACCCTAAACCCCTAGATTAAAGGCTTTCCCCTCCTTGACATATACACTTCCCTCAGAGGTTGCTTTACTCCCCTTTGGGCTTTCTCCACTCTTTACCAGTGTGACAGAATGTACCCTGTGTCCACAGCCTACACACTATTATAATAATCTTTGTACAAAGCATGTCTCTTGAAGTATCATTTGAAAACTCATAATTTGCTTGTCAATATTGTCCTGATGAAATATTTGTAGAAACATTGTATGTGAAGTTATAAGATTCCACTGTATGGTGATATTAACATTAGTTCCAAACTGACATTGGCAAGCAGGTCTGTCTCAAACAGAGGAATGTAAGCAGTAAACAGAGCTATCAAGCAGGAAGGAGAGATATAGGAAGTTCAAACAGGTGGAAAAAACCAGCCGGGAGCATTCTTCCATACAGACTCTTTGTCTCCTGAATCTCAGGTGAAAATGTTTTTCAAGAGCTGGACTGACACTATAAAAGGGAGGGACAAATACCCCAAGGCATGTACACACACCCTCTCCCTGTCCATTGCATCCACAGCATCAGAAGCAACAAAGGAAGCATTTGTTTAACTCTGGGGGTAGGGGTCCTAACCTAGAGGGTTTGGTCAGTAAGACTGCTGAAAGCATACCATGAGAAACTTTGCTTGAATCTGATATAGTTTGTATGCCCCATTACTTGTACTTACTTAAAATCTATGTCTTTGTAATTAATGAAGTTGCTTTATTGTTTTATCTAAAGCAATGTGTTTAAATTGAAGTATTTGAGAATCTCCTTTTGGGATGGCAAGTTGCATGCATATTATTTCTATTAAAGAGATAACGGACTTTATAGACACTTGTATTGTCCGGGAGAGGGCTGGGCAGTACAGGACATACATTTTTGTGGGGAAATGTAAGACTAGGGGTGTGTTGGGGTCACCCTGCAGTGTAATCCAGGCCGGTAAGAGCCAGGGTGTGGCTGGCTAGCTGCAGCTCACACAGATATAACTGGGAGTGACTTGCATGCTGGAGGCTGTTTGTGAGCAGTCCAGACTGGAGGCTACAGCAGCAAGGCATTGTAAAGGGGACCCCAGGTTAGCAGGCAGGGGTGACACAGCTATTCATCAGTCTGCATTGTACCCTTGTATGTCACAACCAGGTAGCATGAATTTTCCGGCACTTTTACCACCCAGAGTCTCTATCATTGCTGGAGAGCTCTGACACACATCACCTTATGGATGTGTCTAGTTCCCCTGCAGTAGTATTCTGGCCCACAGTACCTTCTAGCTGTGCCAGTGTCTCACCCCTACAGCAGATTCTGGCCACAGCACCTTTTAGCTGTGCCACAGACACACTCAGCACTGCCTCAGTTTCCCCAGGGTAAACAGTGAGTTCGCCTCCATCGACCACTGAGTTTGGTCATAGAAGGCTTGTATCTGAGACCTTGTGTTTGACCCTGTTATATCATTAGAAAAAAATAACATATCAAGAAAAATAACTTCTCATATTCCCACAGTCAGAATCCCAGAGCAACCTTTAGTTGATGACTCGGGCTACAGAGTGGGTGGGTCCAACTTACCCACAAGCTGTTTCTTTGCTAGCCCCTGATTAGGCACACCCTTATGTCCTTTTACCTGGGTCTCATGGGCATGCCTTGACCCTCTTCTTTTCGAGCTGCCTGTAACTGTTCTGGTCAGCAAGCTTCCATTGCAACAGCTCTGCCTCCTCACTCTGATGCCTGGCCTCCAGCTCTGTCTCTCCTCCACAAGCAGGCTACTCCACTCCAGCCTCCATAGATCTGGACCTCTCACCTTCACTGCTACCTCTGCTAGATTGTCTGGGGAACCATTTGCTTGGTCTCCTACCTGCCCTGTAGGAGAAAAAGGGACCCTTCTGGCCCCCACCTCGGTTTGGAGCAGAAGCCCCATACTGCCTCATGGCCACCAGCTCCGATTTCTTCTGATCAGCAGCTGACAGACCTTGCTCTGCTCACACCTCTTCTAATTGCTTCTTGGGAAGCTCAGCAAACATTTCCTTGCTCAGCCTGCCTTTTCTGCTGCTTTATTCATTTTAAACTATCTTTTGTTCTGTTTCCTTTACCCAAATAAACAAAGAGAAAAAAATAACACACTGTAAGCTTGTACTTGGCTCCCTCACTTTTGAATCCATTAGGGTCGGTTTAGCAAGTGTTTGGAGTGTGAACCTCAGTTTGCTGATATTGGGATACAATTTCTGTAACAACTATGGCACTATGACATTTTGGGGAAGATACAGACTGGCGAGAGGTTCTGTCATCACTTGCCCTGTAACTTTGGGGTACATTATGCTTGTGGCAACTGGTGGCAGGAATTTGAATCATATCTGCATGGCACCAAGGCACTTCAAAGTTACAGTGCAGGCAGTGACAGATTCCCTGACTGGTCTGGGTGGTCCCCAAACCGCACAGCCTTGATTTAAGTCATCTGTAATATTAACCTACCTGAAAGGGGTGTTTTGAAGCTTAGACAGTTAATGTTTGTACGGTACTCTGAGATACTTATACATGCAAAAGCCTGAAAACTTTTACTGGTGAATTATCAGGGTGAAAAGAACAAACATTTGGCCAATATATACAATAACATGTAGAATTAGAGTGCTGAATTTGTGTTGGTGCTTCATGTTGTTGATCTTAGAAGGAAATCTGCAATCACATTCTGAAAAATTAAAGAACCCAAATAACTGAAGGCTTATGAACTTATCAGAGCTCACTGTGTCTGGCTTGTTGCCAATTTAAAGTCTGGCTCTGTAAAAAGAGTAAATCCTTAAAATTGATGGAAAATTCAGCTTCTTTGATATATGAAAAAATATACATATATATACACCATGGTGTTAGGGTTAATATTTATTTGAAATATTTTTCCATTAAATATCATTTTCTATCCCAGAATGCTCCACTAAATCCGTTGCTAAAAGTTTTCTTTTGTCTCAAATACTTACTCAAAAGAGAAAATAATATTTTTTCCCACCATCACTCACAGAATCAAAACTTCTCTGGCCTCTCTGCTCACCTCTTGCTGTCCACAGAAAGACAAATATGACTGTGGGTAGGTGGTCCCACTGTGACATCACCACATGCCTCAAAAGTCATGCCTGCCTGAAACCAAAAGGCAGGGCATTTCACTGGGCAGACTGTGAACAGCTGCTAGGCAGGATGGGACGGGACATTTCTATGGACCTCTAGTATAGACGATACAGCTGCAAATGTGAGGATGGATGTTTATAAACAGTTTCTTAAAAGAGCCCTTATCTGTTATATTGTACAGTGTTCCTACTGTATTTTCCCCATGGTGACTTTCAACAGCCTGAACCATTGCTCCGTCTTTCATGTACTCTCATAGGGCTGATCCTGCAGGGGGCCAAGCACTTACTAATATTGTAAGTACCCTCAGCAACTCTTGATTTCAATGGGAATTGAGGGTTCCAGTACTTTAAAGATGGCACTCAGGACTATGTGGGAGCATGCTCTCTAGGTCCCAGCCCCTGTGAGCTCTTGAGTGTCTCCAATGAGGTATTGAGCACCTTCAACTTGTTTGCATGCAGCACCTTGAATTTGGAGCTCAGTGTCATGCAGGATCAGCTTTAGCAAAGCATCTGATACGGTCACCCACAGTATTCTTGCCAGCAAGTTAAAGAAGTATGGATTGGATGAATGGACTATAAGGTGAATAGAAAGCTGGCTAGATTATCAGGCTTAATGGGTAGTGATCAAGGGCTCGATGTCTAGTTGGCAGCCAGTATCAAGCGGAGTGCCCCAGGGGCCAGTTTTGTTCAACATCATCATTAATGATCTGGATGATGGGATGGATTGCACCCTCAGCAAGTTCGTGGATGACACTAAGCTGGGGGAGAGGTAAGGATAGGGTCCAGAGTGACCTAGACAAATTGTAGGATTGGGACAAAAGAAATCTGATGCAGTTCAACAAGGACAAGTGCAGAGTCCTGCACTTAGAACGGAAGAATCCCATGCACTCCTTCAGGCTGGGGCTAAGCCTGGCTATGCCGCAGTTCTGCAGAAAAGGACCTGCGGATTACAGTGGATGAGAAGCTCGATATGAGTCACCAGTATGACCTTGTTGCCAAGAAGGGCATATTGGGCTGCATTAGTAGAAGCATTGCCAGTAGATTGAGGGAAGTGAGTATTCCCCTCTATTTGGCACTGGTGAGGCCACATCTGGAGTATTACATCCAGTTTTGGGCCCTTCATTACAGAAAGGATGTGGACAAATTTGAGAGAATCCAGCAGAGGGAAACAAAAATGATTAAGGGGCTGGGGCACATGGCTTATGAGGAGAGGCTGAGGGAACTGGGTGTATTTGTCTGCAGAAGAGAAGAATGAGGGGGCATTTGATAGCAGCCTTCAACTACCTGAAGGGGGGTTCCAAAGAGGATGGAGCTAGGCTGTTCTAAGTGGTGATAAATGGCAGAACGAGGAACAATGGTCTGAAGTTGCAGTGTGGGAGGTCCAGGTTGGATATTAGGAAAAACTATTTCACTAACAGGGTGGTGAAGCACTGGAATGGGTTAACTAGGGAGGTGGTGGAATCTCCTTCCTTAGAGGTTTTTAAGGCCCAGCTTGACAAAGTCCTGGCTGGGCTGATTTAGTTGGGGTTGGTCCTGCTTTGAGCAGGGGGTTGGACTAGATGACCTCCTGAGGTCTCTTCCAACCCTAATCTTTTATGATTCTATGATCAGGCTGTCCTTTGAAATCCCATTCTCCCCACAAAACCAACCCCCCACCATCCCATCTCAAACACGTACAGCATGGGGAGATACAACAATAACAATATCCTTCCTAGCTGGCTAAAAGACTGAAAAAAAAAATCTCATCACAACTTCAGCATTACCAGCTCTAGACCAGATCTAGCATTCCTGGCTACTTGTGGACCCCCAGGTATCTTCACGGTCTCTGGGTGAGCCTTAAGCCTCATTCAGTAAAAGTGGAGAGGACCGCCATAGTTTTCCATTGAGATATGTGATTAACTGCCCCAGAGCTGCATTCCATAGCCTTTTCCACAGGGGGGTTGATTTAGAGCAGTGAATGCAAATGATGTGAAAGTGAATGCAAATAGCAGCCATTCAGAGAATTTTCAGATACGACGGCTACCTGGCTTATTAGAATGTACTTGTGAACAACCTTAGAAGAATAGCACTGGGGCAGCAACTGGGACCAGATACTACCACTGAAATGTCTAAGAAAACAATGGGCCTGATTCCCCACTGCCTTATACTTCTACAGTCATTTATACCTGGGCAAAAGTGGCCATTAAATGCTAGTAAATCACCCACTGCTCAGTCTTTCACGACATTGTGTTGGGCGACGGCACAGTGTTATTGCCAGTTCAAATGTCTACAGGGCATGCTCCCTTCAGCTTACTTCACCTTATTGCATTAGCAGACACAAAAATCATGTTCAGCAGTCCCATCATGGCTCTACCATGATCTCTCACAGTCCTCATCAACCTTCTTCTTTTCCACTTCCCCTTTTTCTTGGCCTTCCTTTAAAAAAATCACTGGGGAGCAGGTCATTCTATCATGTATATGTTACACTTGAGTCTATAAATTCTGTTTGCCTTCTTTAATCACTTAAGACAAGCAATGATGCAACAGGATTATTTTCTAATGAGAGGTCAAACCATTTCACTTCTTTGCAATTCTTCTACTTAAATGCCAGGGTGTGCCTTCTCTAACCACGGTAGACAAGCAATGATGCAAAGGGATTGTTTCTTAATGAGAGCTTAAACCATTTCAATCCTGTTGCATCTCTTCTGCTCAAATGCCAGGGCGTGCCTCCTCTACATATTCATAAAGTTAGATTAGGAAATTTCTTAATTTTCAATGCAGCCAGGGATTTAACTAGAACCAGCCTCTCCCTCTCTCTTCTCTTTTGTGCAGAGCAAATGGGAAGGATCTCACAGACCATTAAGCAGGCAGTTCAAGTCATAAAGTGCAGCACTGAAGCACTCTCACTCTGGAGGAACAGTGGGTTTAATTTGCCACTGATGTGCTTACAAAACTAAAGGCTTGGCAAAGCTTTTACTTAGGCATCTCTCAGTTCTTACAGACTGGTAAAATTACTTCAGGGAGCAGAGCACTGAATATTGTTGGTTTTTTTTAAGTAATGTTGTCGTTGCCAATCTTTAGTCTATTTGGAAATTAGCTTAGCAGCAAACTCCTCAACCAATATAAAAGCCATAAACCATTCAACAGCATGCATGCTATAAGCTTCAGTCTTATGTCCAGGTTAAGTCTCCATAGTCATGAATAGTGGACTCGATCCTCAGCTACTGTAAATTGGCATAACTCCATTGAAGTCAATTCAGCTATGTCAGTTTATACCAGCTAAGGATTTGGCCCAATATTTTTCACCAAGATATTTTCAATTAGTTAAAAAAAGGATCTGATAATATACTGAAAGTCTTTTAGGAACAAGTGACTTTTGAAGGTAAATGTGGGGGACAACTAATGAAAACCAGGGATCGGAGTGAAGGTCATAGGTTCAAAACAAGGGTACCGGATGAGGATACTGATACCGAGTAGAAAACCCCGGACAGTGCCCACTGCTCCTCAAAGCTATCAAGGGAGCCAGCGGACACTGCCCAGTGGAACTCTGCCCGGATGCTTATTATATATGTTAGTTTTAGTATAAATTGTCCAGATTTCATTGTTCACATTGAAATTTCACTTTTTTTTGATCAACTTTTACATTTAAAAAACTTTTGAAAAATCAGTGTCAAATTTGGGGGGAAAATCAGTTTTTTAAAAAAAAAACAGGTTTACAGCCAACTCTAATACACACTTTGAATTGATTTGAGACACAAAATTTAAAGTTGTGAAGGTACAAATTATCCTCTTATGTTCCTTGATCCTGGAATCTGATCTGTGTGAGACAACCCTGACCCTTATGCAGAATCTCAAAGAAGTGAACAGGGCTCCATGGAATTATAGGGGTGAGGGCTACAATCTTGGCTAACACCAAGTAGTGAACCAGGTACTTCCACAGCTAAAAAGCAACAGTCCCTGCAGCCTGAGCCAAACAGGCAAGTTCTCTACCTGTGGATCCTCTGTGGATCGGGCACAGAGGTGAACACACATTGACCAGTGGGTTAGTTGGGGAACAAACGGGACGATCAGAGCCTAAACTAAGGACAACAACTCGAGACTGGTTGGGTTGCACTGGTGCAGCTGTAAGGAGAAATTGGCAAAATGAGTCTATGGCATACAAAGAAATCTGGCCATCTCAGCAATAACAACCTAGTTATAATTATTGTGTGATGCACAGACATATCTCATTTTGGGGAATACAGAATAATTATATTATACATGAATTACTGTTATGTATAGATTAACCAGATATATTGTAGGTGCTTTACAGAAGATAGGTAAAGAATTGCCATCATAGAATCATAGAATATCAGGGTTGGAAGGGACCTCAGGAGGTCATCTAGTCCAACCCCCTGCTCAAAGCAGGACCAATCCCCAACTAAATCATCCCAGCCAGGGCTTTGTCAAGCCTGACCTTAAAAACTTCTAAGGAAGGAGATTCCACCACCTCCCTAGGTAACGCATTCCAGTGTTTCACCACCCTCCTAGTGAAAAATTTTTTCCTAATATCCAAACTAAATCTCCCCCACTGCAACTTGAGACCATTACTCCTTGTTCTGTCATCTGCTACCACTGAGAACAGTCTAGAGCCATCCTCTTTGGAACTCCCTTTCAGGTAGTTGAAAGCAGCTATCAAATCCCCCCTCATTCTTCTCTTCCGTAGACTAAACAATCCCAGTTCCCTCAGCCTCTCCTCATAAGTCATGTGTTCCAGTCCCCTAATCATTTTTGTTGCCCTCTGCTGGACTCTTTCCAATTTTTCCACATCCTTCTTGTAGTGTGGGGCCCAAAACTGGACACAGTACTCCAGATGAGGCCTCACCAGTGTCGAATAGAGGGGAACGATCACGTCCCTCGATCTGCTCGCAATGCCCCTACTTATACATCCCAAAATGCCATTGGCCTTCTTGGCAACAAGGGCACACTGTTGACTCATATCCAGCTTCTCGTCCACTGTAACCCCTAGGTCCTTTTCTGCAGAACTGCTGCCGAGCCATTCGGTCCCTAGTCTGTAGCAGTGCATTGGATTCTTCCGTCCTAAGTGCAGGACTCTGCACTTGTCTTTGTTGAACCTCATCAGAAGGTTCCCGCCCCAAAGAGTTAGAAATCTCATTTTAGGCATGGTACAATGAGTGAATGTAATACACAATAGAGAAGCGATGGAATAAGGAAAGACAAAGATTACAGTGATATATTGCACATTTGCCTACTATCTCTGAGTATAAAATATTACACTCATACTATACAGGTTTACCATAGGAGACGTCAAGGTGCCACAGAATCCTGCTAATAATTTTAGGCTACTGTTGTGCCTTTGCTTTTAGAGTATGAGGAAACTACATGGACATAGTTGGGTTTGCAATACCTATATCTACTAACTATATACAAACATATAAGGCGTAGGAATATATTTGAATACACTGTTGCTCTGCTAAGATCTAGTGGCTTCTACAACAGAAGACAGAGTGACCAGGTAGAGAGCTCCCAAACTATTCAAATGGATAAAACCCAATACTATACACTACAAATACAAAATCTAGTTTAACATACGAAGACCCAGACTCCAGTTATGCACTGAGTACTGTACTAGTGGTCCCCATGCCTGCGCAGAGACCCACTGAGGCCAAACAGATTCTGCATGGAGCTCCACTGATTTACACCAGCTGCAGATTTGCATTGCTGTGAATGAAACTACAGCTTTCCTTCATTTTATGCATGCATGGAGAAAGTGGTTTGCTGCTTACATTAACAAAAAAAATCAAACCTTGTAAGGATGGCCTGAAAAAAAGGGGTTTGAAAAAAATATTTGTATACAGGTTTATAGATGATGAATGAGAATGACAGAAATAATAGATTAGGACATTAGATCTTTTGAAGATATTTAATTTTTTTTGCATACAGCGGCTCACTGCTGTGATGCTGTCTGTATGGAGTATAATTTTAGCTTGGCTATGTGACAACTTGGGAATGCAATATGCTCATGCTTTGCACAAATGACTATATAATGTTTCATTAAGGACTGCAAATACCCATCAACCTAATCACAAAAATGCTGTTTCAGTGGGTTTAGGTCTTTTAAATCTGGGCTATGATGACAGGGACGAATGTGGCTTTATTGTATAAACAGTTGCCATTGCTAGAACACTGAGAAAAAGATTTTTTTTTAATTTAGTGTCCCTTCTGTTGCCCCGATATAGCAGATCAATGCTATTGACTGGCCTTCTGAACAAGGGTTCTTATATGGCTGCAGCCATGAATGTAGAATGCCTTTCTTCACACATCTTCTTTCACCATCAGCTTAGCGGTCTACTTTGGAAATCATGTTTGCCAGAGCTCACAGGGCACTAAGGGAAGCAGAGGATAAGTTAGACATCTGACATGCACTGGGCCTGGGGCGGCCCCTGAGCAGCTCTAGAATATGGGAAGCACAGAGGCAGTTTACACACGTTTTTGCTTCTGGCTCAAATGCAGGAGTGAGGGTAACAGAGTCAGACCCAGACTCCTCAAACCAGTAGGCAGACCTAGCTTATTAATGGAGTTGCCTGTCTAGAGGCTGTACTCTGCATGTCTGATCTGCAAACCACAGCATCTGAGACTTATTAGAACCTTCAAATGCCTCCCGCAATAGCTCTGACAGGGAAGTCTTTCCTTCTGGCTGAACTAACTAGCCTTATTCAGCAGAAAGTCCTCTTGCATCAGTACCTTCCCTTTTGAAGCCTGCCTTCTGGAATCAGTACTACACTCCCTGCCAATTTCTGGGTTTGCCAGCTTATACAGTAGCCAGTTAATGGGAGTCTTCCATCTTGCTATGCAATAAATTCCTCATTAAACACATTTGCACACAACATTAAGTTATTTCATCCTTCCAGCAATCTCTTCTGCACTCTTTAGTTCTTATTTGCTGTTGCTTGGTGTGGAAGATTCTAGCTTTTCAGCCTTGTTTCTTCGCTTTTTTTGGTGTAGACAATGAATATAAAATGGGGTTTGGGGGTCTCATATGTTTCCTGTTTTAATTTCCCTTATCACCCAGTAGACTTTAACTAAAAGCTGTACTTTCAATATTTTCTTCATCACGTTCCTTCTTGTTTATATACAATGGAATATATTGAACTTTAGTTTCACTTTGGCTCAAGATCAATATTTCGAGTACATTCATATCTTTGATATATAGCATTTAACTGGCAGAGAGTATAAGAAGCAATATATTATTTTCCTCTAAAGAAGAATGGGAATCTGATCTGGAGATTACCCACTAAGCGGTTGTGAGGATTTATTTGAATTCCCCTAAGAACCTGTTAATATATAATTTGTTGCTTAGGATTTATTACCTTCCCAAGAGATTTCATTCAATGTGTAAGAACATTTCCCTGACATCCCCAAGATGTGTGGTTCTGGATGGGTTTTCTGGCCTATATGATGTTGAGCTGACCAAACTGATATTTTGGAGCTTTGTTTGCAGGGGGAGTTGGTTTGGGGTTTTTTTGGACTTTGCATTACTTGTCTCCATTAGCACTTTCAAAGTAAGAGCAATATGCCATATCCCTTGGCTTTGATTGAACCACCATTACAGATTTATCTTCGTTAAAAATGCAGCTGAACACACTGATAAGGTTATTTGCTGTCACAAATCTCTGAACTTGGGTCTCACTGAATGATAAAACTCCACCGTGAGTTCACAGGTCACTTGGTACTTGTAGAAATCATCTTGATTCTATTTTCTTATCTACTGCATTGTTTATCTTTGCCATATTTACCTTTATACATTGGGATGGTCCCTTTAAAACTGGATGTTTTGGGGATTATTGATATTCTGTCGAGTTACTGTTTGTGAACATACATTGAAGCTGTAACGATCTATATATCCAGTACTGCCTAGCCTTAGGGTAACCCGCACCTCAGAACTATACTTTGGGTCAGGGCACTGAGAGCCTTATCGATGCCCATTGACTTCTCATTTTCTTCAGTGGATGTTGGGTCAAGACCTTATTGGGCACTAGATTACTTAAAATACTGTAGTGGAGAAACTCCTGGCAGAGGGATAGAGAGCCAGGAAATACCATGAGGCCTAAGTAACTGCCTCTGGAGATGGACTTGGAAGATTACAAACAGTCAAGGGGTACTGCCTCTGAACTGCGTAGATTCTCGGGATCCATGGGAAAGGCAAGGCCCACGCTGCAAACTCAAAGCTTGCTCCATGCTGCTCTGCTGCTTCTCCCTCCCCCACTAGAGCAGCTTTTTCAGGAAACTACTGGGGAGCTGGAATTTGGGACATGGAAGATGAATGTTTTGCAAAAATGTGCTAAAATTGAGTTGTAAGATGGTTGGTTAAAGAGACGTTTCAAAAGAATGTACAGGAACAACAATTAAGAGAGTGTAAGACAACAAAATGGCTGCTTCTGCAAGAGGAAGACAAAGTACAATATGAGTTAGCATCAGCAGCCCTCACAACGTGGGATTTAGGATGGGAAAGAGTTTTAGATTATGGCTCATTTCATAATGGCGAAAGGAAATTTACCTCATATTCATGATCTCGGCACAGCACTTTGAGAGTCAGAGTTTCAGTTTTAATGGGCAATGCCCAGCTAATTAGATTTGTATCCAGAAGCCAGTGGGAAAGGTGCATGGAAGGTGAGTGAGTCACATTTTTTATTTTGCAAACTACGGAATCCTCTGCTATCACTCACCACTTTGATCCCACAGGTACTGAACCAAGAACATGGAGAAAAACAGAAAACAGATTGGGAGCATAAGAGCTGGCTTCTACGTTGGTAGAGACATTATTAGTCAATTTAGTGACTCTCAGGAATCCAGTCAAAGGTGATTTAATCCTATTCCCCTGGCTTCAGCCCACAATTCCAAATTTGCAATGGTAGGGATAAGTGGCTAACGGATATAAGTCTTTCTCTGTAATCACAATTTTACTGGGATTTGGGAGAGCTAACATTAAAATAATTTTTAAAAATAGCTTCCATTTGGATGATGTAGTTGAGGCTCTGGCTAGTTTGAAAGCTGTAATTTCTGTAATGTATTCATTTCCTAGTGTTTTGCATTTTAAAAAGTTTATCCACATCAACCTTCAAACTAGCCTGAGGTTCAGTTATAAGCAGGGTTATCTAAACTGAGAGAATTAAAGTGATTCCTTTGTGGGTCTTAACTCTAAAGACCTACAGTTCCCAAATATGAACACATTTAAAGGATCAACATTTTGCTAAATTATTTAAACTCCTTAGAGGATCATAATATACAAATATGAATATTAAGACTAATTTTTTTCTGTTCATTCAGATTAGTTGTAAGAGCTGGAAACACTGTTTTATAACTGATCCCTGGTCATGGACACTGTTTATACCCATTATGGGGTTGCATGTTACATAAGAAAGTGCTGTGGAACTAAATCTAAGATCTTGCTAAAAACACAGGCCTCAACCTTTTGAGCCCAGGGGCATCTCCCTGAGCTAGCAGTAATTGTATGCCTCTTTTTGTTTCTGGTCAGGAGTGGGCATATATAGACACATGTAAATAATGGTATCATACTGTAGCTCACTATTCGAAGTTATTGCTGTTATGAAGGTTATAACAGCTCTCCTTCCCCAGCCTCTGTAATTTCTATTCCCAGCATTTACTAGTGAACAATTAATCACAGTTTTAGCTCCTACATTCCTTCACCCAACCATGTTCTCTCCCTAACCAAAAAAAAAAGAGAGAGAGAGAGATAAATGACAGCTGACCTGCCTGTACGTTAACAAAGGAGCCCCTGGTACAATGGAGTTCAGTTGCTATTTTAGAACGGCTAAGGAACTGAATGCAGCATCCTTTCTAACAAATGGGGTTCCACTGGGCCTTACACAAGTGCTGCTAAAGCAAAGCCTGGAGATGCAGTATCTATGTTTGGAATAAGATGAGGGTAGCAAAGCGCTGCTACAAAATACTCCATCACCAGTCTTTGGACTGCTGCTGTGACTTATTTATTTCAAAGTAGGGCAGAAAATCTCTCTCTCAAGACTTCCAATGTACTATAATAGCACTGCTCAGACTAAGCACATTACTATTCAGCAATATGATAGTCTGCCCTCTAATGGTTAAAGGCCTGAAAGCTGATAACAGCAGGTAATTCCACTACTACAAGCTATTGGAGCTGAAGTGGCAGAACTACAGCTTTGGGGTTCCCCATTCACGTCCCAAATGTGACAGCTATTTAAGGAATAACAGGACTTGTATGAGACAAAAAGTAGTGATCTGCTGCAAGGTGACTAACACAATGAGTTGTTGCTGAAAGGCTTCTAACGCGCGGCATCTTTGTAAAAGAACTGCAGATCATGGACTGCTGAATGATTGGCTCCTCTGCAATTTAAGCCAGGACATACAGCTAATGCTGCTCAATCTGTTTGAAAAAGACCAGCCAGATTTTTAAATATTGGATATCCAATCAGTACCTGAAAAATATGGGCAAACACCTTGTGATGGGTCCCCCCAGGGTGCAACCTGGAATTGGGGTACTGCTGAGCCCTCTGTCTCACTAGCCTGGACTCTCTCTCACACAATGTGCTGCTGTGACAAGCTGCAGACCAGTCTCGATCCTGCACTTATACAGACCTTTACATAGGCAGGGACACACCCAGCTGCAGTTATATGAATGCTTCTCCTAGGTCACTCAAGAACTTCACCTCATCTTGTCAACTGTTGGGAATGGGCCATATCCACCCTAATTGAATTGCCCTCATTAGCACTGACACCCCCCCCCCCGCCCAACTTGGTAAGCCAACTCCCATCTTTTCATGTGCTGTATATTTATACCTGCTTATGTATTTTTCACTCCACGCATCTGATGAAGTGGGTCATAGCCCACGAAAGCTTATGCCCAAATAAATTTGTTAGTCTCTTAAGGTGCCACAAGGACTCCTCGTTGTTTTTGCTGATTCAGACTAACATGGCTACCTCTCTGAAATCTGACAATAGACTGAGGCTCCAGCCAAAATACCCCCAGTTCCCCAGCTTAGGACCCCGGAGCTGTACTGATGTGCCCTGGTCAAAAGCCTGACCAGTATATGAGTTATTACCTAGTCCACCACTTCTACAAAGGAAAGTGGACATGCACTAACTCTTGTTTCTGAGCTGAGATTTTCCCCCAAGTACTTCATTCAAACCACACTGTTTTCAGTAAAATATAAAATAGATTTATTAACTACAGAAAGATAGGTTTAAGTGATAAGTGATAGCAAACAGATCAAAGTAGATTACTTAGCAAATAAACAAAAAATACAAACTAAGCCTTGTATATTAGATAGGATTTGAATTAACCAGTGTCTCACCCTGTTAGATAGTATAAGCAGTCCACCAAGGTTTCCTACCCAGGCAGGCTTCCTTCTTTCTTGCCTGGAACCAGCACTTCTCCCAGTTCAGTCTTTGTTCCTCAGGTGTTTCCAGGTGTTGTCTTGTGTGGGGAGTGAGGCCACTTGGTAATGTCACTTCCCCTTTTAATAGCTTACTTCATATGATGGGAACCCCTTTGTTTCAAGCCAAGTTCCCAGCCCAGTTTGTAGAAAAATACAGGTACCAAAATGGAGTTCAGTGTCATGTGATCTAGTCATATGCCCTTGCATACTTCAATAAGTGATGGCAGCCATTATCCATGGGTTGATTGAAGTGTCTCCAGGACAGTTCATCAGATGAAGATAAGCTTTCCCCATGACCCACTGTCATTGCTGATGGGCAATTCAATTTCAATAGGCCCTTCACAGTCTTACTCCTTACTAACTTTTGTTTAAAAACATTTATTGAAGAATATTTTAAATGCTGTTTAAAATGCTTGCTTGTTTGTAATAAATGTAAATATGTGTAAGTATGCTATGCAATTCTGTGGTATTGACAGTGACTATGAGCTAGTGATAAGATTTTAATTCAGGTTTTAAAAACAGCAGCCCTAGGCCAGTGTAATACTTTTTGAAAAGACCAAACACTGGCCTGTGTTTCACCAAAGAATTAAGTGGAAGTGCAGAAAGGGGAGTATAATAATAATAATATACATAATTTGCCATGATATCCCAGTTGCATATAAATATGGAAACTGGATTTTGCACTGAAATCAGCTTTAACAGCCAGGGTCACAGACAGTGACGATGACCATGACTGTATAATCAAAAAATCTGTCACAAAAATATAATTTGGGTCTGTTGCACTCAAGGGAACTCAATCTCATCAAAGATCGTGAAATTTTGCAGTGGTCTCCTATCCTGTGAAACCTTTTTGGTCTGCATCAGGGTAATAGGGAAGTATCTTGAGGAAAGAAAATTAAACATGAATCATCTCACACCATACGTATTGGCACAGGATACTGAAGAAATCTGAATGCAGAATAAGTCGGTTTTAGGCAAGTCATGTATTTTCCATCCTACCATCTTTTTTCAAAGCCAGTGCAGTACTAAATTATAAGCACTGAAGAGTTCTAAGATCAGGAAAACTTTAAGATAACTATAGTGGAATGAATGACAGGGGGAAACATGATACTTTCTCTACTGGAAAAAAAAAATTCAAGCTACACTTTTTACATTGCCCTGACTTAAATACAGCTGAAACTGTGAATCTCATTGTTAAGGCTGAAAATAAAGTGATATATATTTTTAATATATTTAATAAATATTTGACAGTTTGAACATTTCAAGATCCCTCTATTATTGCACTTCTGTTCCCCTTGCAGTTATTTATTAACTGTGATCAAATCACCCCTTAACCTTCTCTTTGATAAGCTAAACAGATTGACCTCCTTGACTCTATCCCTATAAGGCATGTTATCCAACCCTTTAATCATTCTCATGGCTCCTAGCTGAAGCCTCTCCAATTTATCAGCATCCTTCTTGAAGTCTGGGTACGGATCTTTTTTTAAAACCCTGAGCACCAAGCAGGCTCCCACTCACCTCAGTGAGAGTTCCCAGGTGCTCAGCCATTCTGAACAATCAAACCAGTTATTCAGGAGCACACATGGTGACTCAGGAGAATAATTTTAAGCCCTATTTTTGATCAAACTTGCCCTAATACATTCAATTCAGTGTATTATTTAAATAATGATAATAAACAGAGGATAACCTTTTCCAAAGTGCCTGCGTGACTTAGTCCTACATCCCATTTTCTATGCTCCTAAATCCCACTGATTTTCAATGGGAGTTAAATGCCTAACCTGTTTAGGAGCTTTTGAAACTCCCACTAAGCGCATATCTGCATCTTTAGGTATTTTAACACCTGTGAAAATCTGGCTCTTAGGAACTGAAGTCATGTTTGGAAACAGAATTTAAGATCTTTTGGCTGTAGATGATGGTTGGTAACTCAAGGCATTGTATTTAAGCAGGGTTTTTCATGCATATTTTCTGGAATATATGTGGAGGAAAGTCACCTTATGACCTCTGTTTCTTTCAAAAGACTTTTCTAGGACTGACAATTTAGAAGATATCACAGCCTCAAAATGAGAGAGACCATGGGGTATGACTTTGGGACCCAGTAGTTACTAAGCCTTCTAAAGTCTGCTTCTGCTAATTGCTGTCGCTTCCAGTGCTTTGTACCAGATTGTAGAGCAAAAGCATTCTCTCTAAAGAGCTTCATATGCTCTTAAACTGTTTGTTTTATAGTCAATGTCAAAATAATTAGTTTCTTAAAGTCTTTGGTGACATCATGTATCGCAAAGAAATAAAGTGATCATAGTCAAGAAACAGTCCCTTGGAAAAATATCACGCAACATTTCTTTAGTATAATGCATTGTCTATTATGTCAGCTACTCAAATTTCATTAAAGCTAATTCTGTGTCCTGTAAAGGTTTATACAGCACTATGGCATAGCCAATGGTTACAAGAAAAGCAGCTGACAAAACTATTTAACTAGAACATACTGTGCAGCTACCAGAACTGCCATTAAATGTTCACAATATTTCTTTGTCAACATCACTGCTCTTACCCACAATGATTGCTACTTTTTTGCCTGATAATCTTTATTGAACTCATGAACTTCCAGGTTTTTTGGTCACCAAGATCTGATTTTCTGACAATCTCTCAGCAATGCAATTATTTGATAGGCCATAAGCCAATGGGCACTAAAATGTCTGTGTATGTATATATAGATATAGATATCTGGAGTGAAATCTTGGCCCACTGAAGTCAATGCATTGTCAAAGCTGCCACTAATTTCAAGGGGGTCAGGATTTAACCTCTGACCTGTGTGTGAATATATGTGGAAGCCTGATGCAAAGGCTCCAGAGGGGACAGAGCTCTCTACTTCCTTTATTGGTGAAAAGGGAAAAGTGCTGCCGTAGAAAGGTTCATTTGCATAGGCTAACTACTAACAATGCTTCTAGTGACACTTGGGAAGTCACCATTACTATATATGTACTAAGTATTTTGAAGGGTAGTGGACTCCCAGAGAGACTCAAAGAGGGAAACGTGTTTTTATCTTATGGGAAAGAGCTCATTCAAGTAGTCAAGAGTTCTGCTTGAGAATCCTGTGTGCTCTTAGCCCCCTTCCATAAGGGCTGTGTTGTGAGAATGTGCAGAGGACAATAACACAGCTGATTGGACACCAGTGGGCACCTGCACCTTAGTAAAGATGAGTCACTAAATGGGATTAGGTGGTGACCTGGCAAGGCAAGGAGCTCCCGTGGAACAGCAGACAGACCTGCACAGCCCATTCAGACTACTGCTTCTTGCTGATCCAAACCCTGAGTGGGATTTGTTGGATGATGAGATAGTGCAGTAGTATAGAAAGCGTTTCTAGCCCTACCAGCTCACAAGGTGTTAAATCGTAAACCTCTCATGAATCCAAGACTGATTATTATCTGCATGGCCTCAACCTTGGGTAGCTTTGGGGGAAATTCCGAAGGGAAAGAAGGAAATGTTTTGGGTTGTTTACATTTTGCATCTTCAAGTATTTGAGTCCACAGTGTAGGCATCATAGTTGTCTGATTTGTGTGTGCAATAAGATTCTTAAATGTCACAGCACATAAATGATACCTAGCAGTAGTTTCATCCACAACCGAAAGGAGGGCTCCTATCTATTCATTTAAGTTACAACACAGAGGTAATGCAATATTCCTATATAGACTTAAAGATTTTTTTTCAAATAAAAAATGCCCTGAAGGGTAAGGTGGGATAATTCTCCTATTCATCCACAAAGGACAATGGAGAGTGGGATTAATCTTTCAAGAGAAAAAAAACATTAAAAAACCAAGTGAGTGGAAAATGTATCGTATGATACTCACAAGGTTTAGATATGAGCATTTTCAAAACAATGAACAGTAGGGTTGTCTTCAATTCTGTTTGGACCATTATGTTTTCTGAACATTTTGGATCACATTCAAATATTGTGTAAGTAAATGGAGCTCCACTGGAGTTTCCTCTCCTTCACCTAGGTCTGAATTTTGCTCTTTGACATTTTTTTCCTCTAGGCTTCATTAGCTACAGCATGGTTCTAATTGCAAGGAATTCTACTGCCAGTAACCCTATCACTCTCCTTCTCAATGTCTGAGTGCCACTCCTTAAACTGGCTGTATTGCTGGCAAGAGGTAGGTGTGTAAGAGAATTTGTGTCTGAGCTGCCGAAGAAGAGGATGAACCTGAATGCATCCAAGCTGTTTGAATTTTCCAGCAGGGATTATGTGGAGCTAGATTTTGTCATTCAGCAGTTGATCTCCTTCTTTAGAACATTGCTATGGCCTATTGGGAGGTTCCTCCTCCCCACACATTTTTTTGCAATGTACTGCACTGAATATAAGCCTTCAACTTGATCTCCATGGGACATCTCTGCACACTACCAATATCAGGAATACTTTTTTTTTAACTGTCAGTCACAATGACAAATCATATCTCCCCAGTCCATCTTCTCGTTGCATTTCTAAGTCATTCCTTTTTCTTGTAATTCATAAATCCTTACTTGCTGGTAAGTCTTCTTGTGACACTTTATTAAGTGCCATTTTACAAGCGTGTTCTGATAATATAACCAGTATCTCTGAGTTCCTTCTATCCGCTATTTCTGTGATAGTAGAACAAACTTTCCAAAGGTAAGTTAAACAGATTGGTAAAACACTTTTTTTAAAGATTTCAGACAGACTCCAGTACTGTAAAAAATGACGGGGGGGGGGGAGTGGAGGGTGCGGGGAGCAAGGAGGAATAACGCAGTGGCAACTACTACGTGTTGCAGATAAACTCATTCATGTGAAATTCTTTGTAAACCCTTTGTAAAGGTCAGGCATTCATTTTGGGTGTTGTGTAGATGGGGCTGAGGAAGCAGTGATGTGGATTTAGATAAGGTTTAAAGAAAGGGGTTGAGATTTGGGTTTGAAGTAAAACAAGGACTGGGATTTGTGTTTTTGTTGATAGAGCTGAAACTTTGCAAATGCCTATTCAGAGATGTTCACTGCAAGTAAACAAGAATTGGAAAGTAGGCTTCTGCAGTGTTTGGATCCATAAACCGAAACTGGAGGGACAGGTTTAGATCTGGGGATTTAAATCCACTCCACATTCAACTAGATTTGGAATCAAGATTTTTCTTTCTGCCAGTTTCTGCCATCATGTTGTCGCTTTCTATTTTAAATCACTGCTCTAAGATAACAGAGTTTAGCTGTAGCACTCAGAACAGTTAATGGAGCATGCTGAGACCACCAGGAAGAAACCACTGCTCCTCTCCTGGAAGATATAAATTGCCTGAAATGTCAGTATCAGCAGGAAGCGTGGAATTGAAAAGATGAATATCTAAGAAGCAAGTGCAGGAAAAGAGACACAACTGGGAGCAGCTGGAGAGAAGAAAATGGCCTGGAGGAAGGACCTATTAACCCTGAGGGAAACTGACAGCCTTCAAAGCAGAGGCCATTGTGCCTATTCTGGAACAATGGGAGATAATTTTACTGCTCAGTCTGGCACACTTCCTCAGTGGGAGTGTTCACAAAATATCAGCCATGGATTAGGATCATGCCACTTGGTCAAAGTAAAGAGTTATTTGGGGGAAAAACCAGGATTATTGAACAAAGGCTCTCTGGCCTACATGCATCTAACTCTTTTTCCCCTTTCAAATAATCTTAGTTAAATCAGCCACATAGGCTCACTACTACTTCATGTTGGCCTCTTGAAAAACTGAAGAAAGTTTGTATGAATTTTTGGCCTCCTAAAATGAATATATCTAACAAGCAAATCATTGGCTGGAGCCAAGTGTTGCATGAATTCCCTCACATAGTTCCACCAGTAAGGTATATGATTTGTAATAATATGCCAAATATTTCAAGCTGTGACCTCCAAGGATGCCAGTCATGCAGTATCATGGGCCCACAGGACTCCTCAAGTTTATGTAACTTCCCTGCTACAGAATACATTCTGTAACGCTTTGCATGACTTGTAAAAAAAAAAAACATGGAGCTAAGGATGCCATGAGTGCAGACTGTAGTAGTCACAGTAGTAGCTGGAAGCAGCTCTTTGATACGAGTCTATATACCTACACTGAAGGGAGGAGAAGGAAGGTCAGCTGGGTGGGTGGGGAATGAAAACTGTTGATATCTGAAAGTGAATAGTTGTAGTTGATACTAATGGTCTTACTCTATTAATAGGAAGTACCTTACATACAGCCACGAGTAAAGAACATACTGTCACAAACGCAAAACCTCCGCTACCATTCTCAGAAGCCTCCAATGGAAGAGAGGACAGTAAGGCTGGATCAGAAAGCAGCAGCCACAAAGGCAGCAATGTAAGTTGCTGAGACCACTTCACCCTGGGACATCACTCTTTGCATTGTCTCCCCCTTTAGATACAAAGTCAAACTATGGTTTTGTTCCTAACATTCAAACCTTCCATGTGTCTGGACCAAGACAGCTGAGTGAAAGTTTCAAGTTTTTCAAGTTTTGCCCATCCCTAGCTCATAAGTATCAGATAATTTTAATAGAAACTTTTCTTCTACACCACCACCAAAAGTAATCAGTTAATGCTATTGGCCAACACAAAGTAAAATTTGTCTTTTTTAAAAAAAAAATTAACCCCACCTTGGAGTGACTCAAAAAAAATTGGAAAATTAAAATTTCTACATTGTCAGTAGTGTTCAAGTTAAGGGCCCCTTTTTGTCACCCTTACTTATGGTGAGTAACACTCTACGCACTGTCCCCTTGACTTCAACAGGATCACTTGTGTATCAAGATACTATTCAGCATGATCATGAGTGGAACAACTGGGCCCTGGGCCCTAAGCCATTTGCAGAGGGGG
Organism: Lepidochelys kempii; assembly: GCF_965140285.1. Lineage (NCBI taxonomy): Eukaryota > Metazoa > Chordata > Testudines > Cheloniidae > Lepidochelys > Lepidochelys kempii. Next base: position 246,054,219 of record NC_136381.1, on the reverse strand, counting down.
AGACCATGACAACTGAGGATGAAGTGGCTGCGGACATCCTTCATCACAAAAGTGTTTTGAAAACACCTGCTACCTGGTGCGATCTGGTTCATGCCAAAGGAAAAAAAAAGACATAATTATTCTTCAGAATTTTTTTTTAGGAGGTAGGAAGAAAAGCCACCATTTACAGGGGTAGTTTTGAAGCATCCAGAGAGGGAAATGAACTGGTCTACAATGTCACCCAATGTCCCCCATCACTTTGAAGACTGAGTTTTGAGGAGAAGAGACCTCCTTAAAAAAAAAGGTTTCAGAGTAGCAGCCGTGTTAGTCTGTATTCGCAAAAAGAAAAGGAGTACTTGTGGCACCTTAGAGATGAACAAATTTATTTGAGCATAAGCTTTTGTGAGCTACAGCTCACTTCATCGGATGCATTCAGATGAAAGGTTATGCTCAAATAAATTTGTTAGTCTCTAAGGTGCCACAAGTACTCCTTTTCCTTAAAAAAAAGTCAGCAGAAATGAATGGACTCTGAAAATTATGTAAAAATAAAGAAGTGAATGTGCTGCCAGGCTTGTATACCAAGCCTCATCTCAGAGTGATTTTAAAGCCAAATTATGAAGCCCCTGACAATAGGGTTTAATAATGAAAATGCATGCACAACCCTAACCATGGCAGTTTGAATGGCATCTCTGTAATACGGTATCTAACTGAGAGCATTCCAATCAGTCAGAACAGTGTGATCCACTGAGGAATCATGATCAAGTAGCTATTAGGCCAAACTGTATTGTCAGAATTCCTCAATTTATGCAGCTTCTTTCAGAGAACCAAGTCATGAAACTTCCAAATATCAAAATGGTTCAATATCTAACAGAACATGTATTTAAGGAAAATTGGCCACCAAATTACTGCTCTATAGTCATTTGTTCTTTTCCAGTTCACAGAAAGGCTAAAGTGGAAGTTATTTTTAAAAATTCAATATCAGAGTGTGTGTAGAGCGGAGCCTGAAGTTTCCTTAGAAAAAAGTTCAAGTTTAACCAGCTGTACTGCTTTTTGAATAAAGCTTGAATGTGAACTTGGATTATAAACTCAATGTTTTTTTCTTCTTTTGTAGTTGTTTTCATTTGCATTTTGGACAATGTCGCAGTTGGGACGAGTTTAGGTATGAATTGCTCTTTCTTCCTTTGTACCTAACTTTAAGCACATGAGTAGTCCCATAAAGTTAGGCTCATGCATAAGTACCACACTGTGTCAGGCCTTAAGTGAGGGGAGGGGAGTGAGTAATGCCTGAGTGAACTAGAATAAGGAGAGCATTCTCCCGCTTGGTCATGGTTTAAAAAGAAATGCAAGGGGCAGCTTCTCAGCTGGTGTACGTTCTCATAACTCCATTAACCTCAATGGAACTATGGTATTTACACCAGCTGAGGAGCTGCCCAGAGAGAATCTTTTCTATCTCTACCTTCACGTATACAGTGTTTCATCACTTCTCCTTTCAGTCTGGAATAACCTCTGCAAAAATGGCACTCATAACATTAGATAGAAGTTAGTACAAGGCGTAAACAATGCATGAAAAACCACTGTAACTAAATGGTCATTGTGAACTGTCATATGTTACCCATTTGTTTCTGCCAACTACGATATAGGCCCAATTTTTCTATCCTTATTCATGCAACTAGCTCCACTAATTTCAGTGAACGTATGCATATTCTGAATCTGAATTAGATTGTATTTGGCAATGTATTCATCTAACAGAGATTCTTGAAGTGACACTCAAGGAGTTCCTGGAACAGAGCCAGAGAGAGATGATAAAAATCTTCCACGAAATTATTTATCTATACCGCACAGATTGAAGAAAGCTTTGTCCTTTTTTTTTTTTTCTTTAAACAGGACAGTTTAATCAGATATCTTTGAATATTCTGGCTAGAATAAAGTAAGCTTAATAAACATTCACTAGCTGAAAACTTCTTTGTAATCGCTCAATATTTGTTTCTTTTTTTCTTAATGCCTTTGAAAGAAACCATTTGAAGCTCTGTGGTGTCTGAACTTCTCCTGCACTGAAGTGCATATAGAGATGAGAAGAAAAGCCAAGCTGACTATTGTGATCATGCTTTTCTTTTTGGTCCTAGAGATAAGGCTCTGCTGTGGTACTGAATTTAAGGAGATGAGCAAGGCAATGGCAGCAGGCTCCAGGCTTTCAGTAATACTGCTATATTTGTGTGGAGATACAATAATGGGGTAGATAAAAAACCTGCCTCAGTAGAAAATAGAAGGGCTAATCCTGCACCACTGAGCTCAATGGGAGTTTTGCCATTTACTTCAGTGGAAGCAGGATCTGTAGAGAGAGAGATTTTGTACCACCGTATAGTACACACACTTTGGATGGGCTATCACCAGCAGGAGAGTGAATTTGTGTGGGGGGGTGGAGGGTGAGAAAACCTGGATTTGTGCTGGAAATCACTTTAGATAAGCTATTACCAGCAGGACAGTGGGGTGGGAATAGGTATTGTTTCATATTCTCTGTGTATATATAAAGCCTGCTGCAGTTTCCACGATATGCATCTGAAGAAGTGAGCTGTAGCTCACGAAAGCTTATGCTCTAATAAATTGGTTAGTCTCTAAGGTGCCACAAGTCCTCCTTTTCTTTTTGCGAATACAGACTAACACGGCTGTTACTCTGAAACTAGTATGACAGTTAATAGGTATTAAGCGCCTGAGCCTCTCCTGCCTCCACAATGTGATTTGGTAGCATTTTATACACACACTTTGTACAGGTGTAACTGGAAATACAATGGACAATACAATGGAGACCCAGGCCTTAGATTCTGTTCTTGGTATAAAAAGGAATAAATCAGCACCATTGAAGTCAATGAAATCCTGCCACCCTGTAAAAAGTGACAGGTTTCAGAGTAACAGCCGTGTTAGTCTGTATTCGTGTAACAGATATACTCACTGTCTCCTCTCTTTTATATTTTGCAGCTCAAAATATACTCAAATATTTTATTTTTTAAGGAAAACAAAATCCCTTTAACAGGCATATGTTTGCATTGAGATCTTCATTGATATTTTAATATTAACAGTCTGGTCATTTATGAAATAAGTATACTGCCTATGAGTCAGCAGTAGTTCCTTTCTGGTGCCATATCCATGGTCTTTCACACAGGACAAACAGACACAAAGGGGGCTAAATTCATCAGATAATTTATTCACAGCCAGTAATTTGACCTCTGCTACAAGCACTTTTCAATCCAAATATCATATGTCTCCTGAACTAGGAAAAAGGAATATAAGACTATTAAACCACACAAGGGAAGCTTAATCTGCACCCTGAAAGGTGCTGCACCAGCTTTCAGCGATCACTTCAGGACCAACTGGAGTTTTCAGGTTTCATTACAAACATGAAATTCAGTCCAGCTTTGTTGAACTGTTCAACAAGGTTTGCAATCTGGATTCTGTTTCAAAGTGACTCTGGGATAGTTCAGAGTTTTGAATGACACCAAGTAGTTCTAGATGTTTTGACAGGAAACCAAGTGACAGCCAGCAGTTTTTCAGTGAGTTTTGCTTTGAAATTTAAGGACTGTTCAAGCCTCAAACTCAAAGCAAAACTCAGAAGGTGTGAACCAATATGAATTGAACTCAAGTGAATTGAACCCAAAAGAAACAGATGAATTCTACCCAGTTCTAAAGTAATATAAGCAAATATAGATATGGGTCAGGAAAAAAAAAAGCCCTTTTCATTTTGAATCAGGCCCATGATCTTGAAAACTATAACAGAAACATAATTTCACTGCTTTTGTGAAATGCATTTATACATTACTGTCTACTTTCTAATTCAAGCTGATCACATTGTTTGCCGTGAATACATTACCTAAGAAATGTATTTTTTTTGTTTGTGAATTATTTACAAACTGACTTTGATTTTTATGGGTCAGATTCTGAGACACTTACCTGGAACAGCAGCTTGCTTCATAAACAGTTGCATTTATTTCACTGGGACTATTTGTGGAGTACAATGTAGTGTGATTAAGTCTATCGGAATCTAGCCCTTGGAACGTATTTGACATGTGTAATTGTTGGACAAAGGGCATACATGAACACATTTTTTGCCTAGGAGTGTTCATGAATTGCTCATTTCTACTATATCTTCTTGGCTACTTAAATCACATGATAGTTATCCAGTCATGGAGGAGAAATGCTAAAACTTTTTAAACCAGAATAAGTACATAAGAACGGCCATACTGGCTCAGACCAATGATCCATCTAGCCCAGTATCCTGCCTCTGACAGTGGCCGGTGCCAGATGCTTTAGAGGGAATGAACAGAACATGGCAATTATTGAGTGTTCCATCCCGTTTTGTCGAGTCCCAGCATCTGGCAGTTAGAGGTTTAGAGACACCCAGAGCATGGGGTTGCATCCCTGGCCATGGTGGCTAATAGCCATTGATGGACCTATCCTCCATGAATTTATCTAATTCTCTTTTAAACCCATTTATGCTTTTGGCCTGCACAACATCTCCTGGAACCAAAATTTCACAGGTTTACTGGATGCTGTGTGAAGAAGTACTTCCTTTTGTTTGTTTTAAACCTGCTGCCTGTTAATATCATCATGTGACCCCCCTGGCTTTTGTGTTATGTGAAGTAAACTTCCTTATTCACTTTTCCCACATCATTCATGATTTTATAGATCTCTATAATATCCACCCCTTAGTCATCTCTTTTCTAAATTGAATGGGCCCAGTCTCTGTAATCTCTCCTCATATGGAAGTTGTTCTATATCGCTAATCATTTTCATTGCCCTTCTCTGCACCTTTTCCGATTCTAATGTATCGTTTTTGAGATGGGGCAACCAGAACTGCATGCAGTATTCAAGATGTGGGCATACCATGGATTTTATAGCAGCATTAGATTTTCTTTTTATTATCTATCCCTTTCCAATGGCTCCCAACACTGTTAGCTTTTTTTGACTGCTGCTGCACATTGAGCAGATGTTTTCAGAAACTAGCCACAATGATGCCAAGATCTATATCTTGAGTGGTAACAGCTAATTGAGACCCCCATCATTTTGTAGGTATGGTTGGGACTAATTTTCCAGTGTGAATTACTTTGCACTTATCAATGTTGAATTTCATTTGCCATTTTGCTGCCCAGTCACGCAGTTTCGTGAGGTCCCTGTGTAACTCTGCAGTCAGCTTTGGCCTTGAGTAATTTTGTTTCATCTGCAAACTTGCCACTTCACTGTTCACTTTGCTTTCCAGATCATTTAAGAGTATGTTGAACAGCACTGGTACCAGTACAGATCCTAGGGGACCTTACTATTTAGCTCTCTTCATTGTGAAAACTGACCATTTCTTCCTACCGTTTTTGTTCTATTTTTTAATCAGTTACTGATCTACGAAGGCACTTCCCTCTTAACTTATGACTGCTTTGTTTACTTAATAGCTTTTGGTGAGGGACCTTGTCAAAGGCTTTCTGAAAGTCCAAGTACGCTACATCCACTGTATCACCTTTGTCCACATGCTTATTGACACCCTCAAAGAATTCTAATAGACTGGCAAGGCACGATTTCCCTTTACAAAAGCCATGTTAATCCTTCTCAACATATTGTGTTCATCTGTGCGTCTGATCATTCTGTTCTTTACTGTAGTTTCAACCAGTTTGCCTGGTACTGAAATTAGGCTTCCTGGCAATTACAGGTCAGTATCGCCCCTGGAGCATGTTTTAAATGGTGTTACATTCACTATCCTCCAGTCATCTGATCCAGAGGCTGATTTAAGCAACAGGTTACATACTATAGTTAGTAGTTCTGCAATTTTATAGCTGTGCTTCTTCAGAACTCTTGGGTGAATATCATCTGGTTCTAGCGACTTATTTAACAATTTGTTTCAAAACCGCCTCTACTGATACGTTGGTTTGAGACAGTTCCATAGATTTGTCACCTAAAAAGAATTTTCACCACATCTTCTGCAGCTTCTCTGAAATGGCCTTGACTTTCTTGAATACTTCTTTAGCACCTCGATCATCCAATGACCCACTAATTATTTGGCAGGTTGCCTGTTTCTGATATACCTAAAAAAAATTGTTAAATTGTGTCTTTTTATTAGTTGTTCTTCAAATTCTTTTTTGACCTGCCTAATTATACTTTTATACATGCCAGAGTTTACAGTCCTTTCTATTTTCCTCAGTAGGATTTGACTCCCAGTTTTTAAAATGTCTTTTTGACTAATCACCTCTTTTACTCTGTTTAGCCATGATGGGTTGAGGTATACATCTAATTTGAGCCTCTATTGGTGTTTTTAAAAAGTTTTCTTGTGTCTTGCAGGCATTTCACTCTTGTGACTGTTCCTTTTAATTTCCATTTAACTAACCGCCTCATTTTTGTGTAGTTCCCCCCACCCTTTGAAGTTAAATGGCACTGTGGTGGGTTTCTTTGTATTTTCCCCCCAACAAGGATGTTAAATTTCATTATGGTTGCTATTACCAAGCAGTTCAGCAATATTCACCTCTTGGACAAGATCCTGTGCTCCTGTGGAAGAGGATTAAGTCATGAACTGCCTCTCCTGATGTGCCTTCCTGGACTTGCTGCTCCAAGAAGCAGTCTTTAATTTTATCTCTGCAGCCTGTCCTGAGGTGATATGTATCCAGTCAATGTGGGGATAGTTGAAATCCCCCATTATTATTGGCTTTTCTGTTTTTGTAACCTCCCTAAATATTTCACAATCACTGTCATCATCCTGGTCAGCTGATTAGTAGCATATTTCTACTGCTACACTCTTATTATTCAAGCATGGGAATTCTATCCCTAGAGATTCTATGGTACAGTTAGATTCATAAGATTTTTAATATATTTGACTATGCTTTCACATATCGTGCCACTCCTCCATCAGCATGACCTACTCTGTCATTCCTATATATTTTGTTCCCTGTAGTACTGTATCCCATTGATCATCATCTTTCCACCACATTTCTGTGATGCCAATTAAATCAATATCCTCATTTAGTACCATGCACTCAAGTTCACCCATCTTAGTGTTTAGACTTCTTGAATTTGTATATAAGCACTTATAAAATTTGTCAATATTTAGTTGTCTGCCTTCATGGGATGTAATTGGATGGGACTTTTTTTGTTTGACTGTTTCTCTTCAGTTCCTACCTGTATTTTGCAATTTCTATCCTCTCGTCCTTACTAGAATATAGAGTATCCCCTTTAATAAATCTCCTCTAAGAGAAGTCTGTCAGAATCATATGTTCTGCTGCACCTATCTGCTTTGCCCCAGCCCTTAATTTAAAAACTCCTTTACAACCTTTTTAATTTTACATACCAGCAATCTGGTTCTGTTTTGCTTTAGGGGAAACACATTCTTACAGTATAGGCTCTTCTTTTCTCAAAGTTCCTTAATTCCTAAGGAATCTAAATCCCTCCTCTGAACACCATTGTCTCATCCATGAGTTGAGATCCTGCAGTTCTGCCTGACTCACTGGCCTTGCATGGGAAACTGAAGTGTTTCAAAGAATGCTACCGTTGAGGTTCTGAACATTAGTCTCTTACCCGGCAGTCTAAATTTGGCCTCCAGGACCCCTCTCCTATCTTTCCTTATGTCATTGTACCTATGTGTACCACAACTACTGGCTCCTGCCCAGCACTCAACATAAGTCTATCGAGATGTCTTGAGAAGTCTGCAACCTTCACACCCACCAGGCAATTCACCATGAGGTTCTCCCAACCATATATGTTTTCAATAATCAAATCCCTTATTACTGTTACCTGTCTCTTCCAAATAAATGGGGTCCCCACCTCCAGAGAGGTATCCTCAGTGTGAGAGGATACCATGACATCTGGAAAGAGGGTCCCAACTATGGGATTGTTTCCCTCTGCTCCGGCTTGATGTTCTTCCTCAAGACTTTCATCCTCCTCAACAGCACAGAGGGTGGAACTGCTTGGCTGTGTCCCTGAAAGTCTAGTCTATGTACCTCTGTCTCCCTTAGCTCCCCCAGTTCAGCCACTCTGGTCTCAAAAGCCCATTCGCAGTCTGAGGGTCATGAATTGCTTGTACTGAATGCACACATATGTCACCTGCTCACAAGGTAGGGAATTGTACATGCTGCATTCAGTGCAATTATCTGGACAGTCCTCACTCTGTTGCTAGACTTCTGCCTGCATTATTTTGCTTCTTACTGGGGTTGGGGTTTGTTCGTTCTTTTCTTCGGTGTGGGGGGTGGGGTGCTTATTGGCCTAAGTTTAGAGTATGTTTGTTAGATGCATCTGGCTCTCATGTTCCCTTTCTAAAGTCCCTCACAAAACTCACCTGTGTTCTGCTTCTCTTTGCTAGCTCCTCTGGTTGCTTAGGAGCTTGCTTTTTAAAACCCTGTTCTTCCTGATTTAACCCCACCCCCTTCTTAAGGAATCCTACAGTGATTAGGGATCAAAGGATAGCAGGCAAGAGCCTTGTTAGGAAGCTCTCAGCTTTGCCTAGTACAGTGGCTCTCAACCTTTCCAGACTACTGTACCCCTTTCAGGAGTCTGATTTGTCTTGCGTACCCCCAAGTTACACCGCACTTTAAAACTACTTGCTTAAAACTACTACAAGTGTCACAGCACACTATTACTGAAAAATTGCTTACTTTCTCATTTTTACCCTATGATTATAAAATAAACCAATTGGAATATAAATATGCAGTGTATAGTGTGTATAGAGCAGTAAAGACAGGTCATTGTCTGCATGACATTTTAGTTTGTGCTGACTTCACTAGTGCTTTTTATGGAGCCTGTTGTAAAACTAGGCAAATATCTAAATGAGTTGATGTACCCCCTGGAAGACCTCAGCATACCTCCAGGGGTACGCGGTTGTACCCCTGGTTGAGAACCACTGGCCTAGCAGCCTGCTAGATTCAGCACACAGCCCCAAGACAGACCACACTGTGAATGTCAATCAAGGAGGCACAGGGCAAGAAAGCAATCATGCATACAACAAAAACAAACAAATGAATATCAAAAACTAAAACTAGTAATAGATATTCTTGTTAGCACATGAATAATGATATTGGCCTGCAATTACGGTTATGTGCATGAAGAATTGCCTGACCCCAAGCAGTTGTGAATAAAAAGCATCTGTGAAAATGTCTGAATAGTGAAAAAAGGCAATGTGGCTGAATTCTAAATGACTGTTCAGTATCCAAATACTGTTTATGAAACCTGTTCTTGCATTCTTCAACCAGGTCAACTTGTCATGTGTTTTGCTAAAATACGCTGAACTAGCAAAGTGGCTGGAATTTAAATGGCTTGCTAATGTTACAGCACTTATCCCAAAACAAAACTGTTGTTAGAAGGTTATACTGGTATTCTTGAGTTAGACAGGTTGTATAAAAGGCCTCTGTTCACAACTTCAGTATTTCCAGTTTTTCTTATCTTAACTAATTCTAGTGGGGGTATCTAAAAGAAAGAAAATTTTAATTTGACTGACAATGTCTTTAAGATGCACAATAGATAAGGTACATTTTTTTAGCGCCATATGTATTGCCAATTTGCACAAAGAAGTTTAAGCATGTGAGCTCTTCACTATGGAAAACCCCTGGGAAATACACGCACAAAAAAAGGAATAATTTGCTATGCATGTTTTCAAATGTTTAAATGCAGCCACGTAATATAGTGATGTTTTCAGCAAGATAGTCATCCCTGATTAGTATACAAAATTTACTATAATAGGAATTAGCCAAGAAATTCCAAAGTGAAATTAGTGTGTATTTCTTTGCAGATAGCCTCACATAGGGAGTTTTAAACTTGTTGTGAGCACGCTCTAGTGGAGATAGGCAGTATTACAGCTATAGTACTTTTAATATTTTAAAACCACAAAGTCCTAGTCAAAATACCATAGTGAAATATGTGTCAGTTCCTGCAACCCTATCCACAGTTGAGATGAATGCTAGATTAGAATAGCAGAGAAGTTTTGTCTAACAAAAATAGTTCACCAGCATAGTATGGTGTTTCAACAACATTCCGTTTTATTGTATACTCAGGACAAAGGGGTCTTGGTCCATGACTTGGGCTCCTGACACTATGGTAACACAAATAACTGAGAAGATAAGCAAATAAAATACTATTTTATTTACTTCCATGGAAGCCAGTGAGAGACTTTTCAGAAGATTAAAATTATTTTTCTTTTTGTATTATAACATTGATTTTATTCAAATGGAAAGAACAGCATTTTCAACATCTTATTATTTATCAGTATGCATCCCACTTGTTTATTCAGAGAGAAAGTATAAATCATTAATACCCATCAGCAGTACAGATCAAAATTACATAATGTCAAGAGGTTTTATGAATATGAAAGTTAGTCAGAGGATTAGATTTAATGATCACTGCTCTTAGGATTTAAAGATAAGAGCATATTGGCCTTCACTGCTTTTTTTCTTTTTCCTGTCTTATATAGCACTTTGGAATTAACTTTCATTGCTAGTTGGGAGATCATTTAGAAAGTTTTTTACATACTGAGAATTAGCAGGGTGAGAACTCTGATTAAAACTCAGACATTTTTGATACTTAGCAAGGTTTCCCTTTAAAGAAATTGGCAATGCAGGTATTTTTAATTTAACCGTTAACAAACCCTGATTCAATGAAGTATTTAAGCAAGTGCGTAAATCCATCCCTATTCAGCACAACTCTTAAATAAGCACTTAAGTGTCCCAGAAACCAGTGGGATTTACACGTGATCTTAAAAAGTTAAGCATATTGCTGAATCAGGGACACAGAACACAATTCTGTAGTCACACCAAAGCTACAAAATGCTTAGAAATACATCCTGAATTCTTCAAATGTAGCCTCAGACAGGTAGGAATAAAGTAACTTTTTGCATCTTAAATGGACATTTGGGGTATGACTGTGGTGTGATTGCAGTATGTGTCAGCAAATCCAAGTTAGCTGTGATTGAGCTAGCTCATTAAAAATGGCAGTAGAGCCATGGCAGCATGGGCGGTAGCCCACACTAGCTACCTGAGTATGTGTCCATTGTCCCAGGCAGGCTTGTACTTGGGCAGTTAGTCCAGGCCACCACCCATGCTATCAGCGCTTCACTCCAAAGCTAGGTTGAATATGTCTACATGTGGTGCTGTCACACCTGCTGATTGCAATGTAGACATACTTATTCTTAGTGCTTGTGAAAGGTGCTTCATTGACTGCATTGGAAAGTGAAATCTATTCACCTACAGGACAGGTAGAACAAAAGCAGCAGTAATGAAGTAGTAAAGGTTTACCTACAATATCTTGTCAATGTACTTCAGCCTCATGACAGGCCACTGCTTGAGGTGAAAGTGTAGCTCTTATTCCATCACCTGTGAGCCCTTAAGGTGACGCTTCAAATAAAGCATGAGTGTGAGTGAGACTGATTATTTTGTTCCTGCAGATGCACCTGTCTGTGGGCCAGGTGATCTCTTGCCCTCTACCTGAAAAACTTTGAGATGTTATTTTTTCCATGGAATGCTCAGCGATGATTCTCTCAGGGAGATTACCCCATCACATGCCAAAAAGGGTTTGCTTCCAAGTGGTAAAGGCAGTGAGGCCTGACAGAACCCTTGAGATTTGTGAGAGGCCAGGTCAACCAGTGTGTAGGCCCTACATTCCCACTCTTGCCCAGAAGACACTATTGTCTTGGAGATCAGCATAGAAAGGGAAACACACTGGGGAGTTTTGCAGGGTTCCATGAAAAATAGCACATCTGAAAATGAAGTACATCAGTCATCAAGTTCTCCTAGGAAATGATCAGCATTAACTTGAGCGGCTAGATTAGAATCAACAAACATTAGAATTAATATAAAAATCCTGGGAGCTATGAATTTCCTTGAGAAGGTAGAGCTAAAACTTTACTCAATCAAGATCCAGCTATTTAATCTGTCTAGCATTCCCTGCCAGTCATCACACCAGTCCCACAGTGATCCACCACTTTGTGACTCAGCCCTCCAGCCAAGTTATGCTTTAATCCTACCCGTTCTGGAGGGAACAGGAAGCCCAACTAATAACAGTCCAATGTCCTCACAAAAGGGTCTTTGGCACCAATTTTGGGCCCTGTGGTCCTCCAACCTTCTCTTAGGATTTAGTAATCCTCATCTCCTTCTCTGTATTCAGACCCATCCCCTGCTACATTCGTGGACCTCTTCCTACCCGAGTCTGTCACAAGACCTTTTCCCCCACACCTCTTTAGGTTCACCTTTCCCTCAGAGTTTGGACAGAGTTAGGGTTGTCCCCAGGAATCCCCCACAGGTCTCAGCACCCCCACTATACAAATTGTTCCAGCATCCCTGGAATCCCCAAATAAATCTCAAACCAGAAATTCAATTTAACCCAACTTCACCCAACTTCTACTCTCCTCAGTCTTGACCTGTCATCCCTCTGAAGTTTCTTACACAATTCCTCAGTTAAATGCCTCTCAGGGCTCTCTCCCTGGAGATAAAGTTCCTGCTCGTTTGTCAGGGCTTCTCAGCAGAGCCTCCACTCTAGTGGCTGCTCTGTGTCTCCACTGGTCTCCTGCCAGATGTCTCTATTCAGGACAGGATCTCAGGGCCAACTCTCCCCCCGGAACTTCCTCCTTGATCTTCCTGGTCTCTCCTCTCTATAGTCCAAGGAGTCATAGCAGAGTTCCTCACACCAGTCCTCTTCTATTCTGGGCTTCCTCGCTTTATAGCCGCTACCCAACTCTTCCCTCAGCTAAGATTCATCTTCAGTTAAATCTGGGTCATCCTCCAGGTGAAGTCACATAGCACAACCAGACATTCAGGCCCACATTAAACCAATGCTTGCCTGTTTAGAGTACACACCCCATCACAGGGAGTAACATGGATATCACTGAATCATGGAAAGTTTAGCCCTAATTTTCACTTACCCCAAAGGAAAGCAAGAAAGGCTTATAGGGGACTTGAGAATCAGGCCCTTCATGTTTTACAATTCACTGCTAGATAGGATAGTATATTGAGGATAGGAACCAAAGAAACTCTAGAATAGGGGGAGAGAGAGTGTGTGCCCACAGTAAAAATAGGCTATCAAGCAAATAAAAATACTGAATGGGCCCTGGGTTTAAAATTACAACGATTGTATTCCCTTGTTTTGGACCCTAAATGTGAAGTATCTGAAAAACTGAGTGGGCACATAATTTTATTAACATAATAGCTGGGACAGAACAAGGAAAGGATTGGAAAAATGAAAAATAAAGGGGAAAATGCATTCTTTCAAGCATGAAGAGAGGTATGGGAAGTTAAACAGAGGAAACCATTCTAACACTCTAGTCCACATGTAAAATGTGGTGCAAATTTCTGGTTACCTTATTATGTAAAATGGTATTATAGAAATAAAGAAAATAAAATCTGGGTGATACAAACACTTGAGGAACTTCTGTTATTTAAAATAGTTAAGAATATAAGAACGGCTATACTGGGTCAGACCAATGGTCCATTTATCCCAGTATTCTGTCTTCTGACAGTGGTCAGTGCAGGCTGCTTCAGAGGGAATGAACGGAACAGGACAATTTTCAGTGATCCTACTACATCTGGGACTGGACCAAAGAGGATGGAACAGCCTGAGACATAAGCCCTTGTATCACAGGCCTGGTATGAGGCCTGAACTAAAGTAGTCAAAACTTTACTGATATAAAGCAAAGTTAAGTTGTGAGCAAGAGGCAGGCCCTCCACACAGAATTGGCAAGCACAGATCTGATGTTGTAAAAACATATATTCCTAAGAGTTGCTAGGCACAAAGCACTCACGCAAGCACATTCCAGAAGGGTGGTACCAGAACACCCCGATACCAAACACATTCCCCAAAAGGTAACAGGAACATGCTGACCCATCTTAAGGAGAAGGTCAGGATGACAGCATGATGAATAGAGATGTTTTGATCGAACCTACAGGTAGAAGGCAATGGGTGGTGCCCTAATAGTCAGAGGGTCATATGTAACTTGTTGGTATTGGTGTATAAAGATGACAGGTTTCAGAGTAACAGCCATGTTAGTCTGTCTTCGCAAAAAGAAAAGGAGTACTTGTGGCACCTTAGAAACTAACCAATTTATTTGAGCATGAGCTCTCGTGAGCTACAGCTCACTTCATCGGATGCATACCATGGAAACTGCAGAAGACATTATATACACACAGAGACCATGAAACAATACCTCCTCCCACCCCACTGTCCTGCTGGTAATAGCTTATCTAAAGTGATCATCAAGTTGGGCCATTTCCAGCACAAATCCAGGTTCTCTCACCCTCCGCCCCCCCACACACAAACTCACTCTCCTGCTGGTAATAGCCCATCCAAAGTGACCACTCTCTTCACAATGTGTATGATAATCAAGGTGGGCCATTTCCTGCACAAATCCAGGTTCTCTCACCCCCTCAGAGGGACTGTCTTTGTCCAACCGAGGGGGCAGTGGAAAGTCCCGCCACTGACTGAGCTGCATCCATTGTCATGGGCATACATGTGTTAATGTAACTGTAGACATTGATCTGGGGAGCTAGGACCATGCTTTGCTGACAATAAACATGACCAAGCGCCTTTGCACCTTAACAGATTTTCTGGTCATTGGGCGGTTTGCTCAAGATCTGCTGTGCCAGCTATCCATGCAGAGCTGGGACACACAGGGAGAACGCGCACACACACAACTGAACGGCTGAAAACACCAGCTTCTAGCAATTGGAGGTTTAGGGATGCAAGGAGCAGGGGGTGCATTCCTGAGCATCTTGGCTAACAGTCATTGACGGACCTATCCTCTGAACTTAGAATCATAGGACTGGAAGGGACCTCGAGAGAGCATCTAGTCCAGTCTCCTCATGGCAGGACTAAGTACTATCTAGACCATCCATGACAGGTGTTTGTCTAACCTGCTCTTCAATATCTCCAATGATGTAGATTCCACAACCTCCCTAGGCAATTTATTCCAGTGGTTAATCACCCTGACAGTTAGGAAGTTTTTCCTAATGTCCAACCTAAACTTCCCTTACTGCAATTTAAGCCACTTGCTTCTTGTCCTATCCTCAGAGGTTAAGAACAATTTCTCCCTCCTCCTTGTAACAACCTTTTATGTACTTGAAAACTATCATGTCCCCTCTTGGTCTTCTCTTTTCTAGACTAAACAAACCCAATGTTTTCAATCTTCCCTCATATGTCATGTTTTCTTGACCTTTAAGAATTTTTGTTGCCCATCTCTGGACTTTCCAATTTGTCCACATCTTTCCTGAAATGTGGTGCCCAGAAGTGGATGCAATACTCCAGATGAGGCCTAATGAGTGTGGAGTAGAGCAGAATTACTTCTTGTCTTATTTACAAGACTCCTGCTAATACATCCTAGAATGATATTCACTTTTTTTGCAACGGTGTTACACTGTTGACTCATATTTAGCTTATGGTCCACTAGGATGCCCAGATCCTTTTCCAAACTACTCCTTCTCAGGCAGACATTTCCCATTTTGTATGTGTGCAGCAGATTGTCCTAAGTGGAATACTCTGCATTTGTCCTAATTGAATTTCATCTTATTTACTTCAGACCATTTCTCCAGTTTGTCCAGATCATTTTGAATTATAATCTTATCCTCCAAAGCACTTGCAACCCCTCCCAGCTTGGTATTGTCCACAAACTTTACAAATGTACTCTCTGTGCCATTATCTAAATCATTGATGAAGATCTTGAACAGAACCAGACCCAGAACTGACTCCTGCAAGACCCCACTTGTTATGCTCTTCCACACACTCTTCCACACTTCACATCAGTGATGTGAATCACTGATAACTACTCTCTGGGAATGGTTTTCCAACCAGTTGTGCACCCATCTTATAGTAGCTCCATCTAGGTTGTATTTCTCTAGTTTGTTTAGGAGAAGGTCATGCGAGACAGCATCAAAATCCTTACTAAACTCAAGATATACCACATCTACCACTTCCCCCCTATCCACAAGGCTGGTTACCCTTATTATCTTCTAGATGTTTGCAAATTGATTGCTTAATTTGCTCCATTACCTTTCTGGGTACAGAAGTTAAGCTGACTGATCTGTAATTCCCCAGGTTGTCCTTATTTCCCTTTGTATAGATAGGTACTATAATTGCCCTTTTCCAGTCCCCTAGAATCTCTCCTATCTCCCATGACTTTTAAAAGAAAAATCAGATATCTCCTCAGTCAGCTCCTTGAGTATTTTAGGATGCATTTAATCAGGCCCTAGTGATTTGAAGACATCTAACTTGTCTAAGTAATTTTTAACTTGTTCTTTCCCTATTTTAGCCTCTGATCTTACATCATTTTCACTGGCATTCACTATGTGAGATGTCCAATCACCACCAACCTTCTTGGTGAAAACTGAAACAAAGAAACCATTAAGCACTTCTGCCATTTCCACATTTTCTGTTACTATTTTTCCTCCCTCATTGAGTAATGGGCTTACCCTGTCCTTGGTCTTCCTCTTGCTTCTAATGTATTTATAGCATGTTTTCTTGTTACCCTTTATGTCTCTAGCTAGCTTGATTTCATTTTGTGCCTTGGCCTTTCTAATTTGGTCCCTACATACTTGTGTTTGTTTATACTCACTCTTTGTAATTTGACCTAGTTTCCACTTTTTATTGAACTTTTTTATTTTTAGATCATTGATGATATTCCAGTTAAGCTGGGGTTGTCCCTTGCCATACTTCCTATCTTTCCTATGCAGTGGGATAGTTTTCTCTTGTGCCCATGGGATCTTAACTGCCAACTCCCTGAGTTTGCTTAAGTCTGCCTTCTTGAAATCCATTGCTTTTACTTTGCTGTTCTCCCTCCTATCATTCCTTAAAATCATGAACTGTATCATTTCATAATCACTTTCACGCAAGCTGCCTTCCACTTTCAGATTCTTAACCAGTTCCTCCCTATTTGTCAAAATCAAATTGAGAACAGCCTTTTCCCCGAGTAGCTTTCTCCACCTTCTGAAATAAAATACATTCAATACATTCCAAGAACTTGTTGGATAATCTCTGCTCTGCTGTGTCATTTTCCCAGCAGATGTTTGAGTAGTTGAAGTATTACTGAATTATTTTTTGAACCCAGTTATAATTTTCGCCTTCACAGCATATCATGGCAATGAATTCCAGATTGATTCAGCATTGTGAGAAGTACTTCCTTTTGTTTGTTTTAAAGAAGCCTGATGCCTGTTAATTTGGTTGGGTGACCCCTGGTTCTTGTGCTATGTGAAGGGGTAAATAACACTTCCCTATTCACTTTCTCCATACAATTTATGATTTTATAAATATCTATCTTATCTCCTGTTAATTGTCTCTTTAATTGTCCCCGTTAATTGTCCCTTAGTCATCTCTTTTCTAAGATGGGCAATCCCAGTCTTTTCACTCTCTTCATATGGAGTCTGTTCCATACCCCTAATCATTTCTGTTGACCTTCTCTGCATTCCAATATAACTTTTGTTTAAGATGGGGCAACAAGAACTGCATACTGTATTCAAGGTGTCGGTGTACTGTTAATTTATATAGTGGCATTATGATATGTCCTGTTTTATTATTTATCCCTTTCCTAATGGTTCCTACCACTTTTTTTTTTTTTAACTGCTGTTGCATATTGAGTGGATGTTTTCAGGAAACTGTCCATGGTGATGCCAAGATCTTTATCTTGAGTGGTAACAGGTAATTAAGTTCATTTTGTATGTTGTGGGTTTTTTTCCCAGTGTGCATTACTTTGCACTTATCAATGTTGAATTTCATCTGCCATTTTTTTGCCCAGTCACCAGTTTTGTGAGATCCCTTTGTAACTCTTCAGTCAGCTTTGGAATTTATCTTGAGTCATTTTGTATTGTCTGCAATTTTTTCCACCTCACTGTTCACCACTTTTTCCAGATTAATATATTGAATAAGACTGGACCCAGTACAGTTCCCTGGGGACCCTCACTATTTACCTCTCTCCATTGTGAATACTGACCATTTATTCCTACCCTTTGTTTCATATCTTAACCAGTCATTGATCCATGAGATGACCTTCCCTCTTATCCCATTACACTTAGTTTCCTTAGCAGCCTTTGGTGTGGGACTTTGTCATAGGCTTTCTGAAGGGCCAAGTACACTATATTGACTGGATCACTCTTATCCACATGCTGGTTGATTCCCTCGAAGTTAAACAAAACTATGTGCTATACTGCCAGACTAAAGAAACTCAGTTCATTTACTCCATCCAAGAGAAGGTTAAGAAGTGATTTGGTCACAGCCAATATGTACCTACATGGGGAAGAGATTTTGCATAGCAAGGCATAATGGGATTCAGTGGCTGGAAGCTGAAGCCAGACACATTTGGACTAGAAATAAGGCACAATTTTTTTTAAAGTGAGAGTAATTAACCATTGGAAAAACTTATATAGGTGTAATGGGGGCAGGAGATGGAATGCTCGGGCAATATTCTTTATAACTATAAACTTCCCCTTTTCTGCATCTCAGCTTAACTTTATGCTGAAAGCCAGGCCAAAGTTCTGTCTTTTCAGAACTTTTCAAAAAAGCATGACAGAGTCAAAACTTGGGCTAATCTATGTAAAACCCTGATAAATGGATGTTCATAATTCCCAATCAATTTTGAAAGAGAGAGCACCATTAACTTTAAATAGTAAATAGTATTTGGAATACTATGAGTAACTTTAAACAAAGCTGTTAACAGTAAATCTATGGGTATTCCTTATTCAGATCTTCCCCCTTTTCTCTCTTACAAACATTCAAATATAAGTTTCAGTGTAATATTCTGTATACTCTAACACGCACATCAAAACACATTCCCCTCTGATTGTCTCCAGAGGACATTTCTCAATCTTTATATTATGACTGTAGTAAGTTGTGTGGATTCTTCAGAGCTTGAGAAATGGCAGCATCTCACTTTCCAACACTTTAGAACCCCGTCAGCAAACAGTCAAGCGATCTCCATAGCTAGCCATAGTCCAGCCCTTTGGGTTAATAACTGACTGCTCCTTTCAGTTCCTATGGCCTGTGTCCAAAGTGGCAAAGGGCTTGGGATCACCCTATAAAATACCCATTTCTTGGATCTCAACAGGGCTCTCACTCTATAGGGCATCATCTTCTGCCTATAAGCCCAGCTGCATCAGGCAAGAGCTCACAATCCCTCATTTCACCAAGTGCTGTCCAGTTCTCTCTCCATAACTGAGACAGAATCCCAGTTTAGAGGAGTTTGCCGATATTTCCATGTCAGTTCCACAGGTTCTGTCACCTATAGGGGTAACAAACACTCCCCCAGCTCTCCCTCTGGGTCCATAACACACCACAGCGAACCAGAAATTATTCTAATGGAGGGCTTCCCTAGTAAATACAAAGTAGTACAGGGAATGGGACCCAGCCCTTGCAGCAGAGGCCTGCATCACTCAGACGCGAAGTCCACAGGACTGTCTTTCCCTCCTGTATTTATAACCTTTTCCCTCTTGCACTCTGATTGGCTCAGCTCTCAGAGGGGGACTCTGGTGTGTCCTGCCAGTTGGGTTGCCAACAATGAAGACTTCCTACACAGCCTCAGAAACTGCCACATCCTGTTCTAGAAGTTTCTACGTCCTTCTGAGTTGCCCTGCTCTGATCGCTACCAAGACCTGGCATATCCAACTAAGATCCATGCGCCCTCCACTCTGCTTCTCTTCCCCTCCCCAGGAGAAACAAAGTCAAATGCTGGACTATAAAACATTTGGGTTACGTAGGGGGATGTGGTTGATTCTTCATCACTTTAAATCAAGACAAGATTCTTTCTACAAGACATGCTGTAGCTCAAACAGAAGTTAAGGGCTTGATGAAAAATATTGGATTAGATTCTTTGGCCTGTATTATGTGTGAGGTCAGATGAAATGACCCCTTCTGGCCTTAAAAAAAAAAAAAATCTATGAATCATATGAATCTAAAACTAGCTCAATGTTCTTTAAAATAAAGAGGAGATTGAAGCAAAATTGCAAATGGAGATAGTAAGGTCTGAAGGAACAGAAGCACTAGGCTAAGAAAGGGAACCAAAGGAATTTAGGTGAGATTTCTATAGTAGGACTGCAATTAATCAGACTAAATTTTCAAGGAAAATAATAGGAGTGACTACTACTAGCAGGACTTTTTATTTTTCTAATGAATTCAACAACTATTTGAGAAGAAAAAGGTATGGATTGGGAAGCACCATAGTTCTAATTAGTTAGTAGGTTAGTTAATATTAATTCATTCAGGGTACTGAACTGGATGGATCTTTGGTTTGGTCCAGTATGACAATTCCTGCTTTACTGTCTCTCTCTCTCTCTGGGTTCTGGATATATGGCAATCTCCTTGGGACTGGAGGGCCCCCAAATAAAGACATGTTTCCTTGTCTAGTAATGACAGTGTAGAAGTTACAGTCAAATGTCTCAGTTCAGTAAGGTACTTAATCCTGTGCCCAACTGTAAGCATGAGTAGCCCCTTTTTGTACACTTCAGTGGTACTATTCAGATGTCAAGTTAGGCACATTCCTAAGTATCTTGCTGAATCAGGGCTGAAGATCCCACAAACATTGGCTTCAGTGGGACTAAGCACAGGACTAAGTAGAGCAGAGGTGGGCAAACTATGGCCCGCAGGACTGTCCTGCCTGGCCCTTGAGCTCCTGGCCAGGGAGGCTAGTCCCCATCCCACACAAACACGCTGCCGCGGGGATGGGGCAATCAGGGACAAGGAGCAGGGGTGTTGGAAGGAGCGGAGGTTCTAGGGGGGAGGGTCAGGGGACATGGGGGGTTGGATAGGTGTGGGAGTCCTGGGGGGCCTGTCAGGGGGCAGGAGTGTGGGTCCCGGGGGGGACGGTTTGTGGCAGGAGTCCCGGGAAGGGGTGTTCAGGGGACAGGAAGTGGGAGCGGGTGGCTAGGGGGCCGGGGCCAGGCTGTTTGGGGAGGCACAGCCTTCCCTACTGGGCCCTCCATACAGTTTAGCACCCCGATGTGGCCCTTGGGCCAAAAAGTTTGCCCACCCCTGAAGTAGAGTCTTTGGGGGGGTGGGGGGGAGTCAAGACTTGATGAAAGAGATAAACACTGGAGTTAAGAGGAGCGGCCAAGGCTCACAATAATAAGGGCACGTTATGGTTAGCAATGCACACACTATGAAGCGTCAAGATTTTATATTAATTGCCATTTCTTGACACTATCTAATCCCCCAAAGCAGGTATTTTTTGTGCATGTGTTTATTAAGAGGAAAGGGTGCACAGCCAAGGCAAACAGTACCAGCAGCTGCTTAAAGCCCTATGCTTCTGGGATGACACAATGTATGAGGTATCAGAGGGATAGCCATGTTAGTCTGTATCCACAAAAACAATGAGGAGTCCGGTGGCACCTTAAAGACTAACAGATTTATTTGGACATAAGCTTTTGTGGGTAAAAAACCCACAAAAGCTTATTCCCAAATAAATCTGTTAGTCTTTAAGGTGCCACCGGATTCCAGAATGTATGAGGCTGTTCTTTGAAACACTTGTACCATCCTAACCCACTCTCCAGCAGCAGGCACAGAGGCAGAGGTAACTCACATCTGGATTTTGCCACCCCAGCAGCACCACAGACTGAAAGGTTCAGCTCATTGGTAGCTTCTGGTTTACTCCAGGAAGATCCTGTTGTTTCTTCTTTCTCTTGCTAATCCCACTCAATTAAAAGCAGGATCAAGTGTTGCTTACAATCAGTTTTCTGTAATTACTCTTCATGAAATGTATATCCATCCACCTGACTTCATGGCATAAAAACACTCAGCTGGCATATTTCTAGGGAGCGGGCAGGGAACTAGGTTCAAGCTCTCAGATACTGTAGTGATGTGCCTGATACCAGAACCTATGGCAAGTAGGGCAGAACAGAAAATCACAAAGGAAGTTCCTAATGAGAATCAACAGGTGATCCCAGCACAAATCAGCTAAGAATATTTTTTGTTTTACATATTTAGCACCTCTGGTGTTCTGTAAAAAGTTGGGTCTGCACATTAGATTAGCCCCTGGGATAGGTCTGCCTTGTGTGACCGACACAAAAGAGGCAGCTAATCCAAGTTAAATTGTTCCCCTTTCCCCCCGCCCCCAAGAATGCTGATAAACTCTCCATTAGAACGACAAACCCCTCTGGGCTCTGTCAATCTCCCTGCTATTTAATCCTAAATGAGGTATACCTTATCAATTCATTCCATGCCATGACCCTGCTCAAGGTCAGACCAGGGTCTCCCTACAAAGCAGGGGGCTATTATTGCCTATAACACACTGAGGAAGCAGCAGCAGGTATTTTGAGCAGTACATCCATAGGCTGGTAGCAGTTCTTCTTGGCAATACATACCCTTCAAAGAGGTTAATTTACTCAGTAAGAGGATATTCTCATTCTCAAATATTTTAAAAGCTGGGACTTCATAGTGAGCATTTTCTTTTCTGTTTTTTTTTTTAAATCAGATTAAATCAAGGGTTTTTTTAATCAAATCTTGTTTATAGGAAATCTTATTTAAATTGATGCCACTCTTTTTGCACATTTTTCAGAGTCAAAGAAGAAAGCGAATCACATGGCAAAGTTATTCTGTATGTTATTATCAGTGGAGATGAACCAGCCCTCCTACTGTTTGTTGTTGCAGCTGTCTACTGAACAGTAGAAAAAGAGAGAGAAAAAAATGTCCCACTCTGGGGAGCTGTTCAGATCATGACAGTTTGCAAAAGTAATTTTCATACAACAGTCGCTGCTTGAGAGATGCGCACAGCAGTGATTCAACCGTCTGTAGCCTTTCACCTCTGGCAACCCGAGTCAACACAGGGCTTTCCTAGTGCTCTCTGATGTATTGGCTATATGGGACAAAAACCACCCAGTGTATTCGGGGTAGCTGGTAGATCACCTGTGAAGCATTACAGTTCCAGTAGAATGGCAGCACTTCTGGAATGTTGGAACTTCAAAGAACAATGCTGCTTCCTACTCTACCAACAAGCCACAACCAAGCTTGCATTAGCAGATTTGGGGTGGGGGCTGGGGATTCCTGGCCCCCCTGAAGACTTAGACTTCGAATTCCTGGCCCTAGACTTCAATAGAGCCAGGATTTCATCCCTTGTACATACCTTGTGCATTGCCTGGCTTTGTTCCTTCAACCAACCATAAAACTAATTAATTCCAGAGGTGGTTTATTACTATTAGAATAGGGGTTGTTAGTTTTAAAAGGTCCTTGTTTTGGGCCATATTGTGACACCTTTGCTCCTGTTGCAGTGGGGCTGCCAGTTGTCTACAGCATTTAACAAAAGGGGAAGGGGTTTTTCTTTCAATATATCTTAGTGGGTGGCTCCCAACTGTGCTCTGCTGAACCATGGTGCATGGGTGAAAGTTCATCAGAAAGGCCCCACTTGGCAACCAGACTTTGGGCAAGATTTTCCAAGCTGCCTAAGTGATGTGGAAGCCTAACTGCTATTGGAAAACAATAGGACTTGGGGACTGAATTCTCTAGTCTGGTCTGTTAGGTAAGTTATACGGCATAACGTGAATTTAAAATGGACAGAGCTACCTGCCTGGACAATTCCCCCATGTAGAGGGCTTTCCGGCTAGTTTAACACTGTCAGAGCTGGCTCAGCCACCACCATCGGAAAGAGCAGAGCCACCTCCACCAGAACTGCACCAGCAGCGTAAAGTGTGAGGAGGAGGCAGTGTGTCAGGGGAGGAGGCATCATGGAGCAAGGTTCTGCTATGGCCGATTCTCTGCCAGCAGAAAGTCTTTGCCAGCAGCATAACATAACACTGCCTCTCTGCAGAGCAGCATCAGGGGACCTGTGACTGGGTCCCTGTCAGCATCCCAACACCATTGTTGACAGGGCAGAAGTGAGACCTGGGGGTCCAAATACCCTAAGTAGCTTTAAAAATTCCTCCCTCAGTGTTCACTGGCATATCTCACCAGGGCCCAGAAACTGCAAGGAGAGCCAGCAGTGGGGCAGCTAAGTCACATACCAATTCTTTGGTTCCCTTGTTGGCTAAAGTTGTGTAAGACAAATGGGGAGCTCCAGAGAGGCCGAAAGACTGGACAAGCAGTAGGTGTTTGCAGAGCCAGGAAGGAGCTGCATCAGCAGAGCTGAGAGGTGAAGCTTGTCCTCATTGTGCCTAGCTAGCATTACCAGTCCCCTACTTTCATGAGGATGAAAAAAAATCATTCAAATAAAGGCAGAAAATGTAAAAGAGCTCATGAAAAGCCACTATTCAATCAAAAAGTGTTTTTGATGTTGCACTGTATCACATCATGATGAACATATCAAAGCAGGAGGGTTTTTTAAAAGAAAAATGTAAATTGTCCTATCCAAACTCAGACTAAAGCAACGAGAAATGAGTATAGCAGCTGTCTGCCCAGTGCAGACGACAGCGGTCATAGCAAATCTGCTGCGATCAACATTGTTTTAATCATTTCATACATTTCTTATTAAAATGGGAAATGAAGACAAAGCAGGGTTTTTTGCCAGGGTTGGGGTAGATTGGCAGAGCCGGGAAGTGCTGTGGAACTGGGAGGCACTAGCAGAACTGGGGGGTTCAGGGAGATAAGGGTCAAATTAGCAGAGCGGAATGTGCAGAGGGTTGTGGTGCACTGGCAGATCTTGGTGGTGCCATGCCTCTGTAGACCCATCCTGAACTAGGGCAAGAAATAGAGCAATACTGGCTACAGAGGTCCCACCTCTCAACAGCTGTAGGGCATACTCCCAGGAGAGGAATACTTTAAAAGGACACTGGTAGCCCAGGAAAGGTGGGGAAGGTGTTGTAGGTTGCATCAGGGAGCAAGGCTGATGCTGGGAGCTGTATTGGGAGTTAAGGCTGCTCTAGCAGCCAGGATCTGTATACCCACTCCTCCCTTTGGGAGCTGAAACTCCTAAGACTGCTATGAACAGGACATTAGCAGATCAAGTGTAGTCATCTAAGCCAGCAGCCAAGTCCCAAGCAGAAGAGTTCCAGTCTGGTAGGAAGTGATCCAGGGGAAAGTGTAACTTGGGGGAGATCAACAAGTGTGCTGGACACTTTGACAAACCGGTAGTCAGCTCTGAGTTAGGATCCAGTGGACTGCATGGGCCCAGGTCTCCCTACCTGGCCCCCACCTACTCCTTTGTATCAGCAGAACCCCAAAGGGACTGATAGGAGTACTCCGGAGGGATTGATGCATATAACTTCTCCAGGACCCTCCAGAATGACTAGGCTGGCAGAAAGTGTAAGGCCAGGACCTGACCACTAGGCCAGCTGATCATGGGACTGTTCTGATGAAAAATTGGTGGAGAATGTGGACACTTAGGCTCTTGAGCTAAAAGATATTTGAGACATAGAAAAAGGGGGGGGGGGTCAGGTTGTAGAGATGAATCTAGATAAGTTGCTAAAATGGGTTGTACAGAATCAACAGCAGCAACAGCAAACCTAGTTGTTGCAGAAACTGGCAATGAATGGCAGAACAACAGGATCTGCAACAACAACAGCTGGCTTAGAGGTACAGTCCCAAGAGGCAGTGGGGCCAAAGGGTCTAACCCCAGAGAGTGAGTGTAATCCTTGATGAGGGCTGTCACACTGATGGGGGTTACTCCCAAGGACCGTACAGAGCTGAGAGTGTCCGTGTTCCCTTACACATAATCCCCCCTCCCTTCAATGCAGTCCCAAACTCCACCACTCCCGCACTATGCTGCTGCTACTAGCCCTTCCCTCCCAGGAAGAATTCACATGTCTTAGTCTCCCCCAGAATTAAATTGCCACCCATGACTCACAAATTTTAGAAACCTCCAGTCACTCAGTCCAAAACACCTTTTGTCTTAGGTGGGGTATTGTAATTAACTTACTCTTATTTTATTGTTTGAAGGCTGAGTTCACAGCCATTAATCTCAGTGAGGTATGAGAGTCATCCAGGCATCAGTACCTTTCAGCTTAACAGTACAAGGCAGCAGAAGGTTACTTTCTTTGGTAGGATCTGTAACTCAGGAACATACATGTCAAATGACCCCAAATTTGGATCACTAATGCTATCCTGCACTCCACTGAGACACACCAAATGTCGAAGCTGTCCAGTTAACCATTCAGATTTTACAGTATTTACAGGAGTCAAGCATTAAAGCGCAGAAAATGGTGGGAATGAAAACCCCCTAGGCCTTTTTCTGTATTGGTGTATGTGCACAGTAAAAAAAAAATGTACATTTTCTTAAATGCTATTCTCAATCTGGGTCTCAAAGATTTAGTCGGTGTCATGCACTATCTTGAGAAAAAACAAGAGATTGAAACAATTTTGACCTGCATCACATCAATAGTTTGATCCCTAGTTCTGTGCAAAAAACCCAAAAACTTTTTGAAAAATGGTTATTTGGGGGGAAGGGGGTTTTATAACTCCACAACCTGTAGCTCAAATTACCTCAAATTTGGGTCACTAACTTTACCCTGCACCCTCCTGAGGCACACCAAGTTACAAAAGAATCCAACTAAGTATGCCAGTTTTAGAGGACTTTAGTTGTCAACCTTTAAACAGAAGTCATGATGCAACCTTAACTATGGTGGTGCTGCCATGCCACTATAACCAACACAAAGAGATGTTTCTGGACATGTATGTAACTACAAATCACTATTGCAGGAAATTATATATATAGTGAACAACTCTTCATTGCCCATATATGACCACATATTTTTAACCTGGATTTCTAATTTATGCACAAATTTTGTGTATGCAACTGTCATATGAACAAAAGATCCATTTGCACACTGAAATGGGCATTGTGACAGGGTTGGGACTCACCAATGCAGCACCTCCTTCTGGTACACCTGGGAATTAGCTCTGTCATCTGCAGGGCACCCTCTGCTGATGGTGTCCCATCCATCTCTCACCCTGCTGGCATCTGGACCCACATTGCTCCTCACTCAGCAGCATCCTCTTCAGGACACTGCCCTTCAGCAGCACCCCCTAGTTCATACTCACCCCCTTTGGGGGTGGGGGTGTTATCAGCAGTTCTTCTGCTTTGCCCCAGCCTCAGTGGGGAAACACACCCCTAAAGTCTAACCCCTTTTGGCAGGGGTCTGCTGCAGTCCATGATGGCCACCCTAATGGCCAGGTGTAAGTGCAAGGGGGGGACCTAGGCCCTCTCTCTACTCTGAGTCCCAACCCAGGGACCCTTTGGCAGCAGCCTTCCTGCCTGCCCTCCTCCTCTCCCCTTGTAACCATCTTTCTCCCTGGGCTGTTTCCCCTTCAGCCCCTTTGCACCGGCTAGGCCCTTTCCTCAGGGCCTGCATCCTGGCAGGTACCAGGCTGGAGTTCCCTTCTGCTCCCCCCGCCTGCCCAGTACTGCACTGTCCCCGGTGCTAGTTTCCTCACACAAGATACAGACCTTCACACTCTGAACACCTGGGAGAAACTAACTGCCTATCACCTGGGCAGCCTTTATATAGGGTCTAGACTCTTGCCCAGCCCTGATTGGCTCTTTAACAGGCCCTCCCTGATTGGCTGCCACCTTACGCAGCCGCTCTGGCCTGCTGTAGCCCAATCTGGCCTGCGGGTGGGGCACCGCCTCACCACAGGCATCTACATGTGTAAAATGGGAAAGTATGACCATGAAATACTGATGAAATACCCAGGATAAAAGATAAAGAAATACCTTTCTGCACATTTCTGCACATGCAACTACTTGTTTTGCACATGCAGATGTATCTCTGAGCACTGACATGTAGGTTTAATGAAAGCAGCCTGTGCACACTAATATTCTGTGTCCATTTAAATTTGTGAAGTTACGCCAGAGATGAATTAGCCAGACCACAGATGCATATTTGATATTAAATTTACTCCTCGGTTAAGTGTTAAATCATGTCCCTAGTTTACACATTAACTTTTAATACACAAATTATACCAAGAATAGCACTGTTAGATAAAGAGAATCTATAGCTGTCTCTCAGGATTTGACACACAGTATTTATCTGAAGAATAAGATGTGTGACACCATTATTTCCAGCATCTAAAGGATCAAATGCATAAATCCCTCATGAAGGAGATGGCACATACAATCAAACACAGGCTTGTATAGCAACCTCCAGAGGAATTTAGGCGGATCTTCTTTGCAAATTGGCAAAAGGAAAAATGAAATATATCAGACTCAAAAGTAGATCAAATGTAAATGAGATCTAGCTGGACAGACAAAATTCTATTGTAGCTGCCTTTTCTGTTTTGCCCAATTACTGCGAATTTGAACCAGCACTCTGCAGAAGCATTAGCTTCACATGCTAGAATGGCTCATCTCTCACAATTCTGGAAGTAGAAAAAAAAACATGCAAACAACACAAGATGCAAGAGTTAGTTCCTGACCCTGCAAGTTCATATGCCTGGGCAGAATTCCATGCCTACACATAGCTCCACTGACGTAAATGTCTGGCTATTTGTATGAGCTTGCAGAAGGAACCACTGTGATCACTTACGCTGACCTTGTGTGTAACACAGGCCATAGAACTTCTCTGAAATAATTGCCATTTGAACTAGAATTTATCTTTGAGAAAAACATCCAATCTTAATTTTAAAATTGCCAGTAATGAAGAATCTGCCACGGCCCTTGGTGAACTGTTCCAATGATTACTTACCCTGGACTGTTAAAAATGTACTCCTTATTTCCAGTCTGAATTTGTCCAACTTCAGTTTCCAGTCATTGGATCTTGTTAGACCTTTGTGGAGCTATATTGGGGTAGCTGACTGGTTAATCATGTACTGCTCAGTAGGACTGCACAAAACTTGTTGTTTGGAAAGCAAAATGGTATCTTTTGGATTTTCATTGGTTTGACAACAACTTTTTAAAAAATAACTCAAGAAGCAGCAGTTGGTTATAAATTTGAATTAGATTTGGGTCAGGGTTTAAATTTTAGATATGAGGCTGAATCAGAGCTAGGAGCCCGTCTCAGATTCAACAGCACAGAAAACAAAGGTGATGCATGAGGGGTTTGCTCAGTCATATAGTGCAGCTGGGCCCTCTCCCTGTGGGGCAACTGAGCCTGTGAGCTGCACCAGGCAGGGAAAGGCAGGGAAAGGCAGAGGCGGGAGGAACAGCTGGGAGCTACAGGGAGGAGCTGCTACCTTCTGTGGAGCACTGCTTTCTGGGAGGAGGGACACATGACTCGAGCTCTTCTGGGTTTGAGACGAATTTCTGTTCTCAAAATGGCAGCACATTTGTGGAAGGAGAAATCAATTACATTTGGATGAAATTTTAAATGATCAAACTTTCAGACAAAATTCAATTGTTTCCATCAAAAACATGCTGTGTAAAGCAAAATACAGAGAGCTCACACTTCAGCCCAAGGCTTTCCCTTTTAGAGCGATTCCTGCATCTTAGCTGGCAACAGTTGTTTCAGAAGCTGAAACTCTGTGGAGCAATTTTATAGCATCTGGGTTCTGTTGTGAGTTTGGACTATTATTACAGTTGCCTATAGTAAGCATTAATTAGAATTTTCTTCTTTTCCATTCTTTTAGTGCCCTATCTACTGTCATATTGCAGTACATTCTCCACTTCTGTCTCTAGTAATTGTCACCTTAGTGATGTGAAAATCAAGGGTGAATGTGTGTTTTAAAAGCCATTATTGGACCACCAAATATATAGCTCTTAGGAAACAGTGACCCAGCAAATCTCTGATTCAGATAGAGGAAAGTATCTGCACAAGAGTCATTTTATTCTTTTTTCCAAGCTTAAGTGTTGCTATTATGTCACAGAGGAAAACTGCAGCCAAACTTCACCATTGTGATACAAATGCCTAACTGACTACCTGAAGATAGTAAAATGGAAGATGCCAGAAAAGACTGAGGGTACTATTATAATATATATGTACACTACAATGTATTCATTTCTTTATTCCTATGATTTGTACGATTCTACATCTCTTGCCCCATCTACCTAGGTACTTTATGGTTCCTTCCCACCTTTCCTCCCTCACCCCACCCATTGCTGTAGGCTGAGGCTGGGCTTTGGAGTGGTGCTGAGATGACACTGCCAGAAGATGTATTGCAGATAGCTCTACTCATCATGGGGTAAAGAGAAGTCTTGTTGGTGAGATGGAGTCAGTCTGCCTTTCCTTGTCAGGGTCTCCCTTCCTTTGTGAGCATGTCAAGAAGTAGTGAGAGGACCCTCCCAGCATTCGCAACCGAGTCCATGGATACCAGAAATTTTAGAAAATCATGTTAGACATGGGATGGAAATAAAGTGTCAACTCGGCAGTTTGTTCAGGTTGCTAGGAATAACTTCCTCTTTGCAAACCATATCCCTGTTTTGCCTTGCTTGGGCTGTTAACCTGAAGTTTACTAAAGGGTTTTAGGATTAAATGGGCATGGAAACTGAGCTATGGTCTCATCCTAACGCTAGCCTCTTCCAGCCAGAGTTGAGGTACACTGACGGGATTGTGACAGAAAGGTTGTTTAGGTGCATGGAAGAACATGGCCCTGATTTTGATGCTGGTGTGCGCTGATGTGGAATATAGTGATATTCATATCCTAGAAGCATGTTCATGTTAAAGAAAGGGAACGTCTACACTGCAGCTGGGAGCTTGCTTCCCAACGTGGGTAGACAGATATGCTAGCTCGGCTTGAGCTAGTGTGCTAAAAATAGCAATGTAGCCAAGGGTAGCATGGGCAGCAGCTCGGGATAGTTGCCTGAGTACAAACCCACCTGGAGCCTCTGGGTATGCACTTGGGCAGCTAGCCCGAGCTGCCACCTGTGCTACCCCAACTACACTACTATGTGTGACACTAGCTTGAGCAGAACTAGCATGTGTCTGTCTACCTGCACTGCGAAGCCCACTTCCAGCTGCAATGTAGACATTTCCTAAACGTTATGTTCATAGAACAATAGAATATCAGGGTTGGAAGGGACCTCAGGAGGTCATCTAGTCCAACCCCCTGCTCAAAGCAGGACCAATCCCCAACTAAATCATCCCAGCCAGGGCTTTGTCAAGTCTGACCTTAAAAATATCTAAGGAAGGAGATTCCACCACCTCCTTCGGTAACGCATTCCAGTGTTTCACCACACTCCTAGTAAAAAGTTTTTCCTAATATCCAACCTAAACCTCCCCGACTGCAACTTGAGACCATTACTCCTTGTTCTGTCATCAGCTACCACTGAGAACAGTCTAGATCCATCCTCTTTGGAACCCCCTTTCAGGTAGTTGAAAGCAGCTATCAAATCCCCCCTCATTCTTCTCTTCCGCAGACTAAACAATCCCAGTTCCCTCAGCCTCTCCTCAGAAGTCATGTGTTCCAGTCCCCTAATCATTTTTGTTGCCCTCCGCTGGACTCTTTCCAATTTTTCCACATCCTTCTTGTAGTGTGGGGCCCAAAACTGGACACAGTACTCCAGATGAGGCCTCACCAATGTCGAATAGAGGGGAACGATCACGTCCCTCGATCTGCTGGCAGACTTCTTTAACTTGCTGGCAAGAATACTGTGGGAGACCGTGTCAAAAGCTTTGCTAAAGTCAAAGAACAACACATCCACCACTTTCCCTCATCCACAGATCCAGTTATCTCGTCATAGAAGGCAATTTGATTCGTCAGGCATGACTTGCCCTTGGTGAATCCAGGCTGACTGTTCCTGATCACTTTCCTCTCCTCTAAGTGCTTCAGACTTGATTCCTTGAGGACCTGCTCCATGATTTTTCCAGGGACTGAGGTAAGGCTGACTGGTCTGTAGTTCCCAGGATCCTCCTTCTTCCCTTTTTTAAAGATGGGCACTACATTAGCCTTTTTCCAGTCATCAAGGACTTCCCCCGATCACCATGAGTTTTCAAAGATAATGGCTCTGCAATCACATCCGCCAACTCCTTTAGCACTCTCGGATGCAGCGCATCTGGCTCCATGGACTTGTGCTCGTCCAGCTTTTCTAAATAGTCCCGAACCACTTCTTTCTCCACAGAGGGCTAGTCACCTCCTCCCCATGCTGTGCTGCCCAGTGCAGTAGTCTGGGAGCTGACCTTGTTCATGAAGACAGAGGCAAAAAAAGCATTGAGTACATTAGCTTTTTCTACATCCTCTGTCACTAGCTTGCCTCCCTCATTCAGTAAGGGGCCCACACTTTCCTTGACTTTCTTCTTGTTGCTAACATACCTGAAGAAACCCTTCTTGTTACTCTTAATATCTCTTGCTAGCTGCAACTCCAGGTGTGATTTGGCCTTGCTGATTTCACTCCTGCATTCCCGAGCAATATTTTTATACTCTTCCCTGGTCATTTGTCCAATCTTCCACTTCTTGTAAGCTTCTTTTTTGTGGTTAAGATCAGCAAGGATTTCACTGTTAAGCCAAGCTGGTTACCTGCCATATTTACTGTTCTTTCTACACATCAGGATGGTTTGTCCCTGTAACCTCAATAAGGATTCTTTAAAATACAGCCAGCTCTCCTGGACTCCTTTCCCCCTCATGTTATTCTCCCAGGGGATCCTGCCCATCAGTTCCCTGAGGGAGTCAAAGTCTGCTTTTCTGAAGTCCAGGGTCCGTATTCTGCTGCTCTCCTTTCTTCCCTGTGTCAAGATCCTGAACTCGACCATCTCATGGTCACTGCCTCCCAGGTTCCCATCCACTTTAGCTTCCCCTACTAATTCTTCGCAGTTTGTGAGCAGCAGGTCAAGAAGAGATCTGTCCCTAGTTGGTTCCTCCAGCACTTGCACCAGGAAATTGTCCCCTACCCTTTCCAAAAACGTCTTTGTTAAAACAAAGCTGGATGGGAATCAATTTTCCTGTGAAAATTTGAGATGTCAGAACTTTTACCTGTGCTGAATTGGGCTGTAAAGCTGAAATCTCAAAAACTTTCATGAACCAATAATCTCAAAAAAAGGATTGGGTCAACCAAAATGTTTTGGTTCAATAATTTCAGAATGTTTCATTTCAATGTTGACCTTGATATTTTTTTTTTTTTTTTTTTTTTTAACCATTTCCTGGGTATAAATTAGGTAAGATTTTGGAATGAAAAAAATATTTTGCACCAAAAAGAATTTTTTAAAGTTGTCAACATTTGGTGGTTCAACAATTTCAAAATAGTTTTCCAAATAGGGAGATTCATCAAAATTGACTCTTTCCTATGAACAGTTTCAGTTTAATCAAAAAAGCATTTTCTGACCAAAAAATCTGTTTGGTTGGAAAATTCCCAACTAGCTCTGTTGAAATGGGAGGTGTAGTTCCAAAGTAGACCAGTAGGAAGGAGCTGCTGTTTATGGCTGCTGTCTGGTAAACCAGCAGAAATACTCTAGGAAATATGAGAATGAGTGAGGGACAGAAGGTTGTCCTAGAAGAAAAAAATGAGAATATGGTCCAATGGCTAGTGATGGCCCAGGGAGCGGATGGGACTCTTTGACAGGGTCCATGACTTTCCCAGAACATCAGAGATCATCAGTCCAAAGTGTGTGCAGGGCAGATCAAAGCTAGGAAGAGCTCTGTACGGAAAGAAGAGTCCTGTCCACGATGTTTAAGAATGCATCGGGGAAGTTATGATAAGTGGCTGTTTCTGTCTTATTGCAATACATTTCTGTTCATCCAGTGTTTCTGGGCCTGTATATTCCGCCCAACCCACCGTTCCATTCAGGGAGCAACACTTGCTCTGCTGCTGCCCATGTTGCATTTGTTCAGCAGGCAGAAAAAGAGCCTCCGTCACAGTTTCACACCTTCCACCAGTACGAAGTTCAAGCAAATATATATATATTGTTAAGTACAGAAAGTGATATTTACATTGTCATCAGCCAAAATGTATTGAACTCCTGTGATGTAATTTGTGGTGACTCGCTTGGGGAGGGAGGGGGCAGGGAGTGTTGCAGTCTAAGAAGATGATGCTCTGTGAGGTATTGTCAAGTGGGGTAGCAAACAAAAGGGCAAACCCTACCCATTTGAAATAATCCTTTAAAGATACAGGCAGAGTCTGGAGAAAATATCTCATCAGCTATTGCCAGAATACCCAAGAGTTTTCTTTTGCTCCTGATCCCTCACTGATGTAAAATATTGTCCTCTGAAGTTCTAAGTCCTTCCTGAAGTGCTCTTACTGCCCAAAAAATGCTTATTTGCTGGCAATGAACTATATCCAGAGGTGTCACACTGCAGAAAAAGGACTGCCAAAATGATGGCACAACAGTGTGGTGTCAACAGAGCCATAGGAGAAAGGGCATGCCCATGGGTGGGTACAGATGGGTAAGTAATAATTAACAATATCCCTGCACACCTGAAACACATGTGTCTAATTTCAATTTCTGCCGGTAAATTTGTTTTGATTAAGGAATAAATTGCAAGTGCGTAAAAAGCCTGGTCAGTGTTAGGTATAATTGGATATATCTATTGCTGGGTGAGTAGGAGAGCAAACTCAACATCTGCAGTCCTAGCTGGAAACGGTATGGGTATAGTCAGGGTACCAGTGTTCAGTGCTTAACAACACAGGAGCTTTGGCACATGGCCCTCTGTGCTGTGACCACCAACATATGTTCCGACCCTAATGAACGTCAAGCTCATTTAGAAAAAAAAATTACATCTATCAAAGTCGAACAGCCAGCCTTGTAATGAGCCTTTGGGATATAGTTCAGCCATTTAACCAGCCAATGGAATAGCTCCATGTAGTAAAGAGATACAGTGGTGTCTGTTAAAGTCAGTATAGGTCAGCAGTTATCACAGTTCCTCTCTGTACTTTGAATAGTAGACTGCACTATCTCAGATACTGCTACAGGCAAATGCTGATACTTAATGGTGACTACTCTAGATATTCACCTGCTTCTCTTTGGTATTCTCTCTCTTTTTTAGTTGAATATTCTGAGCAACGTTTCCAGACACTTCTTAGGGGCCCTGATCCAGGAAAACAAACTTAAGTGCTTGCTTAAATTTAAGCACCTGATTCATCCCAAAGATTTCAATGGCACTACTCAAGTGCTTTAAATTAAGCATGTGCTTAAATGCTGAACTGGATCAGGACCTAAGACTCTCCACACTGCAGAAAATTGGTTGCATTCAACCACCTTACAACCCAGACCTTGCTGCCATTAATATAACTCCCCATAAAATCAGTGACTTCAGGATCAGGCCCAAAGTCTGTATTAATGGATCACCAGAATATGTACTTTTAAAATAGCTTCTTAGTGCTACATCTGATATTTGTTTTAAGGATAAAAGGGAAAATATTGACCAGATTGTGTGAAATAGAGTTCATAGTGGAAAGAAAATAGGGCATATTCTACTATTTATAATAGTTATTCTGGTGCATTTGTTTGGGGTTTTTAAAATGCAGTCCTTTCATTGCTTTAGCTTTCTTACTTCTAAACTGCCCCTCCCAGGGCCTTGAGAACAATGTGGGGCTGGAATGCCCCAGGAGGTGTACTTTGCATGCTATTCTTCAAGCTAATGCAGAGGGGAAGAAGCACTAGGATCCCATCTCCTCCCCCAGCCTCTCTGGTGTGACCTTTGACCCTTCCACCCCTCAGGGTTTTAGAAGGAAGCAGTTCCCACCAGAAGGATTATAATTGTGGCTGGCCTGCACTGGGGCAGGTAGCAAATGTCCTTGCATTCTTCCCAACCCTCCCATGTCCCAGTACAAAAGTAAGACACATTCTGTCCCTTTTTTGAGTAAGCGTCTCTTTCTCTCTCTCTTTCTATTTATTTTCTATCAGAAAAGTTTTGAGTTTGAGCCTTTTATGGCAGAGGGGCAGAAGGAATCGGAAGATGCAATTTGGTATTTCAAGTTAAAGAACCCAGTTATTAGTCCGTTATCAACAGTACTTCAGAGATTTCTAAATGCCTTGATGCTTTTTGCTTTCTGTGTTAACAAAAATCAAACCATAGGTGAAAAGCATTATCCAATTAAACAGTTTTTAAGAGATCTGAGCAAACTAAAATTCCATTTTTGGAGAGGCTAACATCTTGAAAACAATAGAACAAATAAATAAACTATGGATATTTGGAAATTACATTGGAGAAGTGAGCTATTTATACAAACCTGGAGTGAGTCATTTATATACTGGGTCAGATCCTT
Organism: Lepidochelys kempii; assembly: GCF_965140285.1. NCBI lineage: Eukaryota > Metazoa > Chordata > Testudines > Cheloniidae > Lepidochelys > Lepidochelys kempii. The sequence continues at coordinate 246,018,341 of NC_136381.1, read as the reverse complement.
AGCTGGTGTAAATCAGCATAACTTTATTGAAGTCAGCGGTGCTACACCATTCACCCCAGGTAATTTGTCATTTTTAACAGAGATTTGTAGCTGTGATGTTGTGATTTGTAGCTGTTACTCATAAAAGCTTTATTGTCTTTCTCGGACTAGCTTTTCAACATCTGACAAAGACGATTAATTGAAGAAAACTTTATAGAAACCTACTCTGAGATTTCATATAAGTGCCAATGCTTATTGTTTAGGTTTACAGCTCCAATTTTCAGTCTTGTTGAGAGTTTGCTTTGGTATTGCTCATTTTTTAAGACGAAAGGAACTGTGCCCAAATTTATTGTAATGAAGATAAAGGCTCTTACCACTGGAAGCCACTACAGGTCTTGAAGAAAATCATGGGTCCTTGTCGCAAATATTCCCACATGTGATCAGTGACTGACCCTTATCACGCCTTTGCATCCTAGCCAATATTAGTTAAGATATTTCCTGTCTTCTGTGAATAGTAGGAAAGATATGGATCTTTTTATAGAAAACACCAGTGGGTTTGCAATCCTTCTGGTAAAGAGGCTAGAGTTTTAAAGAATAAAATAACAGGGTAAATATTTCAGAATTTCAAGGACAGTTTTTCAGGAAAAGTGATTGACTAGGGACTCAGAACACCTAGACCTCCCATGAAGTTTCAGGCAAGTCACTTGATCTGTTTCTGATCATTAAAATGTGATAATACTACCACCCTATATCATAGGGATGCTGTGAGATAAGTCCATAAATACTCAAGAGGGATTCAGATATTGCAAATATTGGTGCCTTGTAAGTACCTAGATAGATTCATTAACATGGGCAAGAACTATAGGACAAAAAGTGAAAAAGTACGGGACACATGTTAAAGGTAAAGGTCATGATTCAACAGATTTTTTTTCTTACCTTGAGTTGGGTGATTTGGCCCTGCCCTATCACTCTTGTCAACTCCTGGTACATGAACTGACTTTCATGGACATAGCATCTCTGGTTATGACATCAACAGAAGATGCCAAAGTGCATGGGAAGAGCTGTGACATGATTTACCAGTGCTACACGGATTGGAAATGAATCAAGTGGACAAGAAATAGGTTGAATTCTTCAGCAAGTGAGAGTCTTCATCTGAAACAACTTATCTAATCCATACAGATAAACCACACGTCTGAGGTGGGAGAACTTTTGTCAAGTTATATCTAGCTAACATAGCTTTACACTGCTGCCCATTACCCTAGTAATATTTTGAGCGCCTTTCATGTGCAACCAAAAGCCATAACAAGGTCCTTAGTGGACTTCATGGAGTCTCTGGCACTTCTCCCTTTGTGGGGTCAGAACTGTGCTTGGGGTAGGTGGGTCTTGTGGATGGATAAGAGGTACAGGGTATGTGCAGAACACAGAAAATGAGAGCCTGTGTCAATGTGAACTACAAACTGGCCTCTTGAGATTTCTGGGCCTGAGCCAATGCAATCCATGGATTTCAGTGGACCTTTGCTCAAAGACCTCCTCTATGCCAAAAATAATTACCTAAACTGAAAGATCTCAGAGCACAAAGAGGTCCAGAGTATTCCCAGAAGAAGAAGACAGTGTAAGGCTGTTCCTTAATCATCTGCATTTCCTGCTCATGAGATAGAATTCAGGTTGTATCCCAAGAAAGCTAAAGACTAATTTATTTCAGCGCTTGAGATGGCTGTTTTCAATGACTGACCAAAGATGTCATGATTTACATATCTCTGATTTTTATTTTGGTATCCATGTCTCAGAGGATTGTTTTGATGTGGAGTAAGTTATTCACAGATGTAAAGCGAATGAACCTCAATGAACCATGTTCACGTCTTTGAATCAGTTTAGTTTTACATATCTATATATGCCTTGTCATTTACACACATTAAAGACAAGCTGAGTTTAAGACTTTGTACTAGAATTCTTTGAATCTGGCCCTATTTATTATGAGGTCTGACAACCTCCCAGTTACTGCACACTATTCCAGATACCACCACTCAGACTCACACACTGCCCCACCCCCTAACTCCTCAGACACACACATCACTTACCAGACAGGAGAATCGGAGTGGGACTGGGAGTCTGTGTCCTTCAGAGAGGGCCACCTAAAGAGTATTGTTTTTCTCATTTCCAGACTAGGGTAAGGGATCACTGCCAGAGTAGGTAACGAGAGTAGGTAACAGAGCAGGTATTCTTCTCTTCCAAGCCTCCAGCCTATGAGAGGGATCTCAAATGTGGGACTAGGAAATTCTGCCCTTTGGACAGGGCTGCCAAAAGATTCTTCTCTCCCTTCCACAGAAGACCCCTCTTCCCTCAAGATTCCTAATGGTGAGTGACTGAGTCTGAGGATCTCTGTTGTCCAAGAGGAAACTGATCCAATCTGTGTCACAGCCGTGGTGTCCAAGCATAGGGGAAGGCACGTGCTGGGGCTGGAGTCAGAACCGTTATCAGGATTTGGAAAGAGATCTACACCCTGAATTTTAATTTTGGTAAGGTACAAACATCACAGCCTCCATCCAGTTCTACCTGAAAGGTCACATGCATAGAGAATACTGACCGTGCAATCAGGACACCAAGTCATTTACAGAGCCCAGCAAAAGAAAAGAAAGCTGCATTGTTAGATTGCATGTAATGACATCATGGAAAGGCATCAGCCTAAGAATGATTACAACTGAGCTTTGCTGAACCCCTGTAGGAACGGGATTCAGCATGCATGAAGATTAAAGCCTTGTGCAATCACTGCCTCGCGATCACATGAAATTTCACATCAGTTGGGGTGATGAATCGTTTACATAATGTGAATCACAGTCTAATTGTGAGTTTGATTGCATCTACTGTTGTTCTGATCACACCACCACAGCCCCCGGAGTGGAGCCTCACTCTAAGCCATTCGACAGTGGTAAAAGGAGGAGGGAAAGTTGTGCAGCATGAAAGGAAACTGCCATCTCACAGGCTGTATGTTGCTGAGCAATTAAACTGCTACAGGTAGTGTATGTGTTGACATCATCAAGGAGGGCAATTAGAACAGCATCTCATCCATCAATGGAAATACATTATTTCTGAAATCAGCAGGCTTCCAGGAGACCCAGATGGGAGGCTGTCAAGGTTCCTTCCCCACTCTGAACTCTAGGGTACAGATGTGGGGACCTGCATGAAAAACCCCCTAACCTTATTTTTACCAGCTAATTTAAAACTTCCCCAAGGTACAAACTATTTTACCTTTTGTCCCTGGACTTTTTTGCTGCCACCACCAAGCATCTAACAAATATAACAAGAAAAGAGCCCACCTGGAACATCTTTTCTCCCAAAATCCCCCCAAGCCCTACACCCCATTTCCTGGGAATGGCTTGATAAAAATCCTCACCAATTTGCATAGGTGAACACAGACCCAAACCCTTAGATCTTAAGAGCAATGAAAAAGCAATCAGGTTCTTAAAAGAAGAATTTTAATTAAAGAAAAAGTAAAAGAATCACCTCTGTAAAATCAGGATGGTAAATACCTTACAGGGTAATCAGATTCAAAACATAGAGAATCCCTCTAGGCAAAATCTTAAGTTACAAAAAGACACAAAAACAGGAATATACATTCCATTCAGCACAACTTATTTTATCAGCCATTTAAACAAAACAGAATCTAACGTATATCTAACTAGATTGCTTATTAACCCTTTACAGGAGTTCTGACCTGCATTCCAGCTCTGGTCCCAGCAAAAACAACACACAGACAGAGAGAACCCTTTGTGTCCGTCCCCCCCGCCGCCTCCAGCTTTGAAAGTATCTTGTCTCCTCATTGGTCATTTTGGTTGGGTGCCACCGAGGTTGTCTTAGCTTCTTAACCCTTTACAGGTGAAAGGGTTTTTCCTCTGGCCAGGAGGGATTTAAAGGTGTTTACCCTTCCCTTTATATTTATGGCAGAGGCCTCGTTGCTCGTAAAGAAGCAGTGACCCAGACAGCAGGAAGAAACTACCCCAGGATTCCAGCATGAGTTGGCAGAAGGGCCCAGTACTCTGAGCCCCCAAAACATCTAAGAGTAGGGTTCAGTCATGGCTTTTCCATAAGCCCAGTGCACAGAGTAACATATTGTTGCATTGCTCCAGGAGTAAACTATGTGCTGCTCCATACACTAGCTCTCTCTGCCAACACTTGTTGGTGTAACTCCGTTGTATTCAATGGAGCTACTCCTGATTAGCATCCATGTAACTATGGAAAATAAGGCCCCTGGAATTAAAGAGTAAATGCCTATGATGTTCTAGACACACTTGTGGATGCTGTACAATAAATGGCAGGTACAGCAATGCCTGCTCTGTTGCTAACTGTACCATGCCTTTTAGTAATACAGTTACCAATTTCAGAGGTTCTAGACACCAAGGAACAGAGTGAGTTGAAGAAAGTTCTGTTAAGGGAAAAGTCTGTCTAGTTGCAAACAAATTGTTGCCAATAAAAAAGCAAATGATGCTCTATGAAAGATAGCTTGCATTGCTATCTCCTAGGGTTAGGGAGGCAGAGTGTTGTGCAGCTCCACTTCCATTGGGCAGCTGAAACTGGTAGACTGTAATAGTCATTGTGTGGCCATTCCCCTGCTCTACTACACCCCCAAACCAACCTTCATGCTGCCTCCAATGTAGGGCATATAAAGGTTCCACTGTCCTTCCTCTCAAGCTGGAGGGCAGGAAATATTCTGGTTTTAAATCTATGCAAAACTTCTGTGGTTTCACATGAGTTTGTTCCTCTTTCCCCCACCCCCACCTGCCTCACATATTTAAGTGTGAGGATGAGGTGAGGATGAACCCTGAAATTCAGTCTGGTTTTCACCTAGTTTTGTATCTGAAACGTGACGTAGGCCAGGTTCTTTTGAAAGGTTTACAAACCTTAGCAAATACTCTGACAAACCCAGCCTGAGATTCAAGTTTACAACAAAACTAGGTTTAATGCAGTGGTCCCCAAACTTTTCAAGGTCACACCCCTCCTCACCCCTGTTCTCCTCCTACGCCCACCGCCCCCTGGAGCCAGGAGTGGGACCATGGCTCCTGGGGTGGGGGATATGGATGGGGTAAGGAGGACAAGGCTGGAGGCAGGTCTGGGGACAGGAGCAGGGCCGGGAACAGAGCTGCAGCGAGGGGCTGAGGCTGGGAGTGGGGCTGGGACAGGGGCCGGGAGCCAGGGCCGTTGCTGTGGGAGGGGCTGGAGCAGAACTGGGAGTGGAGCAAGGCTGGGTGCCACTCACTCCCCGCCCCCTGTGGGGGCTTGCCCAGGCCCCATTGCGCCCCCCACCAAAAATGTTTCACTGCACCCCCTCGGGGGACATGCTCTACAGTTTGGAGACCTCTGGTTTAATGTGACTTTATTGTTTTTTGCCAACATTTTGCACAGCTCTTAAACATCCCCCTTCAGATGAATGAATCTCAGCTTCTTTGTTTGGAAAAACAATCTCTCATGAATCTTCTTGCAAACATGTAAGTGTCCAGCTGGATTTCTTTTGTTTTATATTTTAAATGACAAACTTTAGAAATCAGTTGGCAGGAACCTTTACCTGGAGAGTGTTCTAGGTTCTGTTAACCTGGAAAGAACATCTGGCTGGCTTCTTGCTCAGTTAAAATCTTCTCTCCTCTGGAGAGTCTTGAGTTAGGAGTCAGCCTTCATGATGTGGCCAGTGCTCCACTTTAACAATGAAAATTGTTCTCTGTGTTTCTGGAGAGCTAGAAGAAAAGATAATAGGCCCAAACAGTCCAAAACAAATGCCCCATCCAGTAAATGCACATAAAACCATGCACACTTGACAAAACATGACAAAATTCAAGTCCTCTCTATGGCAATTATCTGGCTCCACTGCTACAGTGTCTGAGCACCTCACAATCTTGAAAGCCTGTACCCTCCCATCACCCGTATGAGGTAGGGGCATACTGTTGTCCCCACGTCACCGATAAAAAACTGAAGCACAGAGAGATGAAGGGACTTCCCCACAGTCACACAGGAAGTCTGTGGCAGAGCACAGAATTGAAACCAGATCTCTGGAGTCCCAGGCTAGCACCTGAACTACTGGACAGGGCCTGGACTCCAGCCTTTCACTTTCTGACCAACACAGCTGCCAAGGTATAAGGGGTGGAGGGAAAAATGGTTACAGTATTTCAAGGCCAGCAGTAACTTACTTCCCCATCCTGGAACAACAGAGGAACTATGTCTAGGAAAACTGAAGGGTCATGATACATGGATCCCTGACTACACAACCCCATTATTTATCACAGCACCCAGTGGAGGAGGAAGGACTGCATCTATAAAAGAACATCTCCACTTGCACTGCATGACCTTGATGAGAGCTGGGGAGAGATATTTGTTCCTCCCAAACCATACTGACTGCACAAGACCTGGGCTTCGCACAAGGAGAGAGAACTTGGCCTTAAGTAACAAAGGGCTTTTTTGCTAAAGCTTTGCTCAGTACCTGCTCATTACCTGCTCTAAACCTACCTTACTTCCAGGGGCATCTTCCATTTCTTGGAAGACATGGTTCAGCAGGATGGCAACAAATGCAACTGCTATAGAAAAGTTCTCCTGTGTTTTTTCTGTTGGCGCTGGTGTCAAAAGAGGAATCCTAAGCCCCACAACTGCCTCTCTAGCGCAGATAGATCTATTATAAACTTCCCATTTCTCTAACACTCAGTCTAGCTGGTACTATGAAGAACTTTAACCATATTATACATTTAAGACAAGAGGATATTTTTTTTCTTCTCTATGGTGCAATTCATTTTTCCCCTTCAAATTCATTATGACTGAAGGTGGAGAAGCCACTTAATACTCCAGACAATGTACAGGCAATTGGTTATTATAGTCTTACATTAGTTCAGTCTAATTTCTAGTGAGACGTGCAAGCACCTACGTTTAGTGTGGTATTAAGTGGCAGCAAATGCATGTCAAGGGTCCGATGCTCAGCAGGTGTAAATTGCCATAGCTTCATTGATGGAGCAATGACAATTTACGCCGGCTGAGAATCTGGTCCTAAGGAGCCTGAAAATGAGTCAGCAGATACTGCATAAGATGATTGTGTATGCTAGAGTGTCTTAGGCTATGTCTACACTAGAGAGATTACAGTGGCACAGCTGCATGGCTGTAAGATCTCTCGTGCCGCTCTATGCCGACGGGAGAGAACTCTCACTTCGACATAATTATCCACCCCAACGAGCGGCATTAGCTATGTCAGTGGGAGAAGCTCTCCTGCCGACATAGTACTGTTCACATTAGCACTTATGCTGGTGTAATTTATGTCGCTTGAGGGGTGGAATATTCACACCCCTGAGTGACATAAATTTTGCCGACATAAGTGGTAATGTAGACAGCCTTACTCAACACTTTGCAAGCTTCTAATGCTTATTGCGTATAAAAAGCCAATAAAAAAGTGTGTGCAGACTTAGATTTTACAGAAATAAATGTTTCAAGACTGGTTTGCTGATTTAATAAAGAACTGTGAGCTTAAGTGCCTAAGTCCCTTTTTCTAGATGCTTTTCCTGCCTAGATCTGAATATGTGCTTTTGATGTGCGGGCAGTCAACCAGAATGCTTTGCACTCAGCATTTTCAGATCCACTACAGGGTATAGTTTAGTACAAGCTGTATAAATCTGAGTGTGGAATTAGCTTTGCTCTTTTGGGACATGGGGTTTATTTGTTAACAGGAAATTAAAACCAGCACATCCCTAGTAGCCACTAAAGTATGCATTGATGCAACTGCTTGGAAGGAAAAAATTGTGCTGAACTATTTTTCACTGCTGAAAATCCAATTATTCAACAGATGAAACACACTAAATGTAGCAGATTTTCAACTTTCTGAACTCATCTTTCAGAAGTAGCTTAACAGAAGAAGTTAGAAATGGAAATTGAACACACTGAGGTCTGCTTTCTTGATTGTGATTATTATTCTCGTGAGAAGTCTAGTGAGAATTTTTTTCTTTGTGCCTAATATACACAAGGAGTAATGACACTTCTCATGTGAATAAGAAGAGCAGGGCTTGGCATGATGAGCAGAGCGGGTGAAAAATTGTGGATCTGGATGGTAAGAATGCCATATCAATCACCCTTCTGAGGCAGATACCCCACTTTGGCTGTTCTGTGGGTATTGTAGCCTATAGGGAAGGAAGACTGGATATGGCCAGGATGACTCCCACTCTTTGCAGCACTGACCCCCAACAACCCAACCAGTTTTTTCCTAAGTAAGGTAATTCTGACTTAATCAGCGCTGCCAAGGATTCCTCTTCTTGATGTAACCTGGAAGAACACCCCCTAGATCAGAAATAGGAGCTAGCTCGTGCAAGTTGGGACAAAGCATGAGGGTATGGGACATCTGAAGGGATTGGCCTGACCTTTAGTGGACTTCAGGAGATCCACAGTCTCCTGGAACCCTCCCACATTCTGCAGGAGCAGAAGTGGTGAGCTACTTCTCAAACACAAACTCATGGAGTTCCTGACACCTTATGTGGCCATAAACTTCACAGGGACTGATTTGATCAAAGATGTTTAATACTCACTTGTAGATGTTCTTTGATTTGTCATAAGACATATGTCATAAATATAAAGGGAAGGGTAAACCCCTTTAAAATCCCTCCTGGCCAGAGGAAAACTCCTCTCACCTGTAAAGGGTTAAGAAGCTAAAGGTAACCTCGCTGGCACCTGACCAAAATGACCAATGAGGAGACAAGATACTTTCAAAAGCTGGGAGGAGGGAGAGAAACAAAGGGTCTCTGTCTGTCTATATGCTGCTTTTGCCGGGGATAGACCAGGAATGGAGTCTTAGAACTTTTAGTAAGTAATCTAGTAGGTATGTGTTAGATTATGATTTCTTTAAATGGCTGAGAAAAGAATTGTGCTGAATAGAATAACTATTTCTGTCTGTGTATCTTTTTTGTAACTTAAGGTTTTGCCTAGAGGGATTCTCTATGTTTTGAATCTAATTACCCTGTAAGGTATCTACCATCCTGATTTTACATAGGGGATTTCTTTACTTCTATTTACTCCTATTTCTATTAAAAGTCTTCTTGTAAGAAAACTGAATGCTTTTTCATTGTTCTCAGATTCAAGGGTTTGGGTCTGTGGTCACCTATGCAAATTGGTGAGGCTTTTTTACCAAACCTTGTCCAGGAAGTGGGGTGCAAGGTTTTGGGAAGTATTTTGGGGGGAAAGATGTTTCCAAACAGCTCTTCCCCAGTAATCAGTATTTGTTTGGTGGTGGTAGCGGCCAATCCAAGGACAAGGGGTGAAATACTTTGTACCTTGGGGAAGTTTTTGACCTAAGTTGGCAAAGATAAGCTTAGGAGGTTTGCATGCAGGTCCCCAAATCTGTACCCTAGCGTTCAGAGTGGGGAAGGAACCTTGACAACATTAGTGCACAACTCATACCCCCAGCTGTAAACGAAGCACAATTCACCTGCTTAATATCCTGATGGAAAAATCAAGTGAAATGCAAACACAACTTTATGCCTCATGCCAGCTGTTCTTGTGACATAAATCACAGAGCCCTCATCCTGGACCATCTTGCATTCATGAAAACCAAAGAGCTTCTCAGAAGTAGCCAGTCAACCCAGACAGACTCTTTAGTGAAAGCTGCATTAAATTAAACAGCAATATTAAAAGTTCCATGATATCTGAAACTCCTACACAAGGCGATGATAATTGCTTTACCAAAGTAACTGTACATCATACAGGGTGTGTGTGTGTGTGTGTAAAACCACAACACTTGCATAGGTCAATCAATTAAACATGAATCGTTGGCCATGTTAAATGAATTGCAAATTATAATCATCCAACTAGCAACAAGGCATTCATTTAAGATGACCTAGATGCATTGCATAAAGAGTTATTAAATAAAAGAAGAATACAAATTACAAGTTAAAATCACTGGAACTCTTTTCTGGTTGAGGGCATCCTTCACAGATGTCATAAGAAGTCAGTAGCTGAAATCATGAAGAGTTCTACCAGGTGTGGGAGCCTCCCATCTCAGAAATTGGTTAAAGAGAGGATATTCCATGTGCAGACAATCAGTAACACATTATAGATATTGCAACATTATGGCAGCTGGCTGTGAAAATCCTAGTGATGGTCTTGGATTGATGGTGGACCATATAGAGTAATCAGATGAGTTAGGTCTCTTGTGTTTGAAAATGTTTCCCAAGGTAAGAGCTGCATCCTGAAGCAGGCATATGTTGGATAATGAATGAAGATTCCTTTAGACATGTTTTGGAGTAGACATAGACAGCTGCTTGGCTTTCTATGATCTTCTAATTCAAACTGGCCCCATTTCCCTGTGGGTAATACTCTGCATAGGAGATGTAGGATCTGGTTTTGATTCTCCCACTAATCTGCTGTATGACTTTTGGTAAGTCATTTAGTCTTTCTGTGCCTCTGTTTCCCATCTCAATCTTTGTCTGCCTTGTCTATATATCCTATAAGCTCTTTGGGGCAGTAATTGTCTCTTTCTCTGTACTGCACCTAGCACAATAGGGCAACAGTCTCTGTGGGGCCTCTTGGCACTACTGTTATACAAATAAAAATAAACTATTAACTGCCACTGGTATTAGCTGGGGTCAAGGAAAAGTGATTTTCCCAGTCAGTATGATGGACTGTGGGATTTAAAATACATGTCTTCTTGTCTTTCTGTTCTAATGCATCCAGAGCCTCACCAATGAGAACAAACACTAAGGACAGGTTAGTTTAGGATAGCTGTGTAAGTAAACCAAAACTGCCTATATCTTTCCTCAAAAAATACACTGCTGCTCATTGCCAAACATAAAAATAACAGAGGAAAAACACTGGACATACCATGCTACACTATAGCTATTTTTAAAAAAGAATTATGAGTTAATTTAGTATTTATAAAGGATTGTGACTAGTAGCCCAATCCAGAGGCAATTGCAATGTGACTTGGGATCATAAGAGTTCTGTATTACTGGTTTATATTATTTGAATTGTTGTACTAACTAGGGGCCCCAGCCATGGATCATGGCCCCATTGTGCTACACAAATATATAAACTCTAAATAAGCTAGCCAGGGTCATAAACTTTCCTACCAAGTTCTATATGTTCATTTCCATCCCAAATTACTTCCCTACCCTATGATTCCACTCATGGGGCTTGCTTCAGTCCTGGAATACAACAACTGGAGTACAACAAGATTTTAGATTTTGGTGTAAAAGAAACTAACCCCAAAGGATTTCTCCCTCCAGAGCTCTGGAGCCTTTTGAAATAGATTTTAAAAACACAGTAATGTAGGAGTTACAAAACAAATCATCTGATGCAAAAGCACTTCTCATCCAATTACACATCATTTCATCACCAGTCATGTGACCAATACAGCTTAAAAAACACCACTACATTAGAGGGATGTAGTTGCAGCTCAAGGCACCTGCAACTCCCAATAAGCCGGGACCCAGGCAGAACAGCCCTCTAACTGGGCAGCACTGGGCAGATGGGATTATACCAAGGGCACCATAGGATGAACCAATTCTTTGCATGTCCTTACTTGTCTCCATAGGATCTGTATGCTCTGCAGCACTTTCCAAGTATCTTCCCATTCAGAGGGCAGAATATGGCCCTTAATACAAAATGACAATAAAGAAAAGGAGTGCAGTATAATGATATCATCTGTAAATGAAAGGTCAAGAATCATTCTAGAAAAAAAATCAAAGCAGTTCTAAATGGGGTGCTGATTGCCTGTTACTACAGCAAACAAGATTTTATTTGTAGAAGAGCTTTTTAAAACACTCAAGAAATGAATAATTAAAAAAAATCATTTGCAGAGAGACAGAACAAATCTGATATGAATTATTATACTCAAGAAAACGGTTTGAAACTGCCTATTGTAAATACAGAACAAAGGAGACGTGACTGAAACTCATTTAAGAAGCAAATACAACTAAATACCAAACATGTAAAGGGATATATTTCACCCTCTCTGAAACCTAAACAAAGACCATTTTAAGTAGTTCTGTGTGAAGGAGAAGTTAATCCCTGATGGAAAAGTCTATGGATGAAAGATATGTTGTCATGGATTAGACAATGTTTTGGAGACATAAAATAAGGAATAGGAATAATTGGTTACTTTTCACTTTGGTAGAAATTCAACAGGGTACCCACAGCTTTGTAACAGGACCAGAACTGTTTAATATATTTACTAATAAACTAAAAAGGGAGTGAAAGGTGAGGTGGCAAAATTTGCATGATAGAAAAATGATGTAGATTAGTAAATACTAGGGAAGATTATGAGGAACTTCAGAGAGACCTAACTGAATGTGGAGTGTGATGGCAGAAGAAATTTAGTCCTGACAAGTGTAATATAACACCCACTGGAAGGACTAATTTTAACTATTGACACAGATTGTTTATTGTAAATTAATGGAAACCACCCAGGAAATCATCAGTGTTTCACTGTAGAGAGCTCAGTGAAGATCTCTGTTCAACGTGCATTCAAGAAAGTAAACAAAGTGTTAGGATGTAAAAGCATGGGATACAAAACATTATATCATCATTCTGTTAATAGGTGGCCCACGTTCACCAGGAATATGAAGTGAAACCCTGGCCCTATTGAAGTAAATGGGAGTTTTGCCATTAATGTCAATAGGGCCAGACTTCGGACTTCACTCGTGTTCATTCTGTGTCCCTGGTGTCAATGCCAATGTAATCGATGCTTTTTGAGCCAGCCACCTCAAGCATCTGATGTCTCAGGAATAATCTGTGAGAGAGAGCCTTGGTTGTGTAAATATAAACTGTTTTGCACTTTTAGGGCCCAATCCAAATCTCATTTAAATCAACAGTAAAACTCACTGACTTCAATATCTTTTGGAGAGCTTAATGTGCAATCATCTGACCTCAACAGTCAAGAAAGGCCTGAATTTGGCCCCCTTTGTTTAAGAAATCCAAATATTTTTGAGACTAAAATCTCCATGATGGTATTCCTTCATGGTTCCAGCTCCTCATGGAATTACTCTTTTCACGTCACTAAGAAAAAAAAGTTAAATCAGCACTTTAAATTTGGCATTTGATAAAGTAAATTACTACAGTAAACAGTCTGAAATTGATTAATTTAGGCAGAGAACAAAGAATGGTTAAGGCTGAAAATCAAATTCAATTTAAAAATAGAGTAATGACTTAGAAGTTGATTATGTTAAATTTCATCCAAACCTAATCAAAGATTTATTTATTTTTAAATGTGACTTTAAATTTCTTTGAATGTAGATATGCTACTTTTCTGCTAAGCAGATAAAAGACATTTGAAGACATGGATCCAAGTTCAAATCCTAGACCACAGGGTCAGAGGTCACATAGTCATTGGTTCATGGGCGAAGAGAAGGTGTTTGTTATGGTTTAACTCTACCCTGAGTTGAAATTTTCAATTATACAAAGTTGCAGAAATTTAGTTTTAACCTACATATGTTCAATTGTTCTTAAAAGACAGCATGGAAGGGAGGAATGGTGTGAACTGAGTCTGGCCTAACAGAACTGATTATTGGAGGTTCTCAAGGGTCCCGGTGAGTTTACAGTATTGTTACAGCAACAGACCAAAACATTCTGAACACAAGAGGTGGTTTGCACCTGTGGGACACTTGATGCTTCTTTTGAGTGGTCGATTTTGGTGAGTCAAGATGACACCTTTCTGAACCTAGATTTAACATACTTGCACATGGCAGGGTATCTTAAACAGCATCATGGCCATCACTGCAACTAGTACATGCTAGGATGCAGAGATTTATCAATACTCCATCTTTTTTCTGACCCCGCAAGATGTTCTGACCACACCAGACAAGAAGAGGGAGCCAGATGACATCACAATCTCCTTGGCTGCATCTGGACCAAATCCTGAGACGTGAATTTAAGATTCTTACTATATTTCTGTCATGGGTGGGTTGGTTTCCAATTTTCAGCCCCACCTTATTATCTCTCTTTTTCCCTTTTGACTAATAAGAATCCTGTTCAGCCAGCCAAGACAGATATAACCTTGCAACCCTTTGCTGTGACCAGTTTAAAAGCTATTCCAGAGCAGCCCAATCTGTGATGAAAGTCAGTCTATGGTAGCCTCAGAAAATAAGAATCTCTTATAGCAGTTCTAAGAATCTTAGAACTTTTCCTACTTGAAAAATGATGCCCTTTCACTTGTCAATGTACTAACACATGTATTGCCTAACACTGTAAATTCCTCAAGACCAGATCTGTAGTAGCAGTTTTAGTACAACATAAAGGGTTAATTAGTATACATACATTTCTGCATACTCCAGACATACAAAGAAGTTGATTAACATATTAACTACTTCTATTACATTGATTATCCATAGTAGAAAATGTATCCATAATGTATATGTAATCCATAATGTATTTGTAATCCATCTGTAATCCATAATGTATCTGTAAATCACTGGATCTCTTATTTTTAAAAATAAGGTAAAACTTCTATTGAAAAACCAATGGCATAGAAACGAACAGGAGCTGATCAGCAGATTCTACTTTCATTTATACCAATATAAATCAGGAGTAACTCCTTTGATATCAGTGGCATTACACCAGTATGAAAGCAGGACCAAAGAGAACATACATGAGCCCTGAGCAAGGACTTCAGGATTTGGCCCAATAGTTATTGTCCAGTAACATATAACTACAAGTAATATCCAAAGAGCATTTTATGTAACTGCAATTCCAATACTCAGAATGCATGTCTATTTAAAGGAAGCAGCTTTCTTTTAACAGGTGACCACATACCACTTACCATATACATGGCGGTCACCTCACAGCATGATAAAGAACCAAACGGACTATGTAAAAATACAGGGACACTGGAAATCAAGCATCCAGTTGACAAAAGACTTTCCCAAATGCAGACTGAAGGTCACGTCGTCAACTGTGAGCTTCAATCATAAAATTTAAATGTAAAAAGATAAGACATTTGGCAGGTCCACTGTGTCTGGATTTGCCCAGAATCATCAAAAATTCATGACTTCTGTCCATAATGGGACTGAGGCATTGTCACAGGTGAAAAAGAAGCACAACCCAACCAGTTTTGGAATAAAATGAAAACTATCATGCTTGAAGCCACCAAAGCACACAATCTGAAAAGTCAGCATTGGCCCGCACCATGGTTAATGGAGAAGGTGTTTGAGCTGGTGAAAAAACTATGCAGAGTGAAAGAGAGTGGCTGAGAGATTGAAGAATACAAGGAATTGAGCAGACAGATTTAAAGGCAGACTAGATGAGACAAGAATGAGGAAATGTGCAAAATGTGAGGAACTTGAGAATAATAATAATACAAAAGGAATGTTTCAAAGTGGTCAGGCTTCTTACTAAAAAGTTTTCCTTCGTGATCAAGCATAATAACAGATCATAACTGCAGTGTTCTTCCTGAAGGCGATGATGTTAAGTGCAGATGGAGAGATTACTGTGCTAATCTGTACGCCTCATCAGAGCCATTTACAATACAGGACAACAGAAAAGAGTACGGAAATGGAGCCATCAATCCTGCAAGAGGAAGTGGCGCATGCTATTATGAAAATAAAGCCTCACAAAGCACCAGCACTTGATAATTTACCAGCAGAATTGCTAAAAGCAATTGGTGACTGGGATATTGATCTAATGTGGAAAATTTGCCATGAGGTCTGGACGACTAAAACTTGGTTGGATTTCCAGATGAAGGGAATCTTTCTTCCCTTACCAAAGAAAGTGGATATAACAGATATAACCATCTCCCTGATATCGTATGTGAGCAAAGTGCTGCTGTACATAATTTGGGATTGCATGAAGTGAATTATAGAAGTAGAACTACCACCTCCACAAGCTGGTTTTAGAGACAGTCGAAGCACATGTGATCAAATCACGAAAATCTCCCATATTATTGAAAAATGCATGTAGTATAATCACCCATGACTTATGTGTTTTAGTGAGTACTCCAAAGCACTTGCTACCTTCTGATGTAACCATCTCTGGAGGATACTGGCAGACATGGGGATTCCAAAGCACCTCACTGAATGCATTGCAAGTCTCTACTGTCAACAACAGTGTAAAGAGCAGCATTGAGAAGTGAGTGGTTTTCCAATGAGACAAGGATGCATTCTGTCCACAAGTCTTTTCAACATGTACACAGAATTAATTATGAGACAAGCCCTGGAAGGTTTGATAACGTGGTGAGCACCACTTGGTGGGCCATTGGTGGGCACCACTTAATCGACCTCAGAAATGTTGATGATACAATGTTCTTTGCTGCAACCATCAATGAAATGGAGTAAGATTTCATGAGCTACAGCTCACTTCATCAGATGCATACTGTGAAAAAGATCTTCTACACTTTCCACAGTATGCATCCGATGAAGTGAGCTGTAGCTCATGAAAGCTTATGCTCAAATAAATTGGTTAGTCTCTAAGGTGCCACAAGTACTCCTTTTCTTTTTGCGAATACAGACTAACATGGCTGTTACTCTGAAACCTGTTATCAATGAAATGCAATGAATGTTGGAGTCTGTAAAAAGAGTTAGTAAGGAATATGGACTATCCCGGCATGCAGTGAATATGAAAAGCATGTACGTTGACACAATCAATAACAGGATGCAAGTAGGCAGTAGATGAATTTAAGTATCTGGGGTCATATATATAAAACCGAGGAGGCTGCTCCAAAGAATTCAGAAGAAGACTGGAGATGGCTCACTCAGCCAGGAGCAAAAAGAAAAGGAGTACTTGTGGTACCTTAGAGACTAACAAATTTATTTGAGCATAAACTTTCGTAAGCTATAGCTCACTTACAAAAGTGGAAAAACTGTGGAATATCAAAATATACAAAGGTTTGACTGGTGAAAAGCTTAATTCTTTTCCATAGTAACTTATAGCTGGGATTCCTGGGAAACTAATGCTGCTGACAAGAGGCAAATTGAAGCCTTTGAGATGTGGTACTGGTGAAGACTGTTGCGTATCCCCTGTGTGGAAAAGACGACAAATGCTTATTAGGTACAGAACTGGAGAGAAATGGACTCTGCCCTCAGAAATCAACAGGTGCAAATTTATGTACTTTGCTCACATCAGCCATAGAGATAGAAATAACTTGTAGAAAGTTATCATGGAAGGAATGGTGGCAGATCGTCACACTAGGGGATGACCAGCAACGAGATGGATAGATGGTGTGTGCCAGATCACTGGGAAGTCAGCTGCTGAATGTGTGATGTTAGTGGTGGATTGAGAAGGCTTCTGAAAATTCTGCTATGATGTCACTAATATTCAGACTAGTAAATGGACTTTACTTACTTATTTACATACTGCTTATTTACACACACAGAGAAGAAAAAAATGTTTTACCAGCTTATCTCTTAGATCAATAACAGCTATATGTATTTATTTGCAGTAAAAAAATGCCCAGATTTCCAAAGAGATGGATCTCACATAAGTAACAGTGAGACATGTGGGCTATAAATATGACTGTGTGTCTTTAATCAGAGCACCCATCAGATGATGACATGAACTACACACTTAACTGGAAAAGGGTGAAATCTTACACATAGAATTCAGCTCGCTCTCTCTCGCTCTCTCTTTGATTTACTGATGATTCGCATTACGGCTGCAATTTTAAAAAAAGGAAGGAGCATGGTTTTCTTGTCACATTTCTGTAAAGAAAAATTGTCCAAGGTATCCAATCTGTATGAACTCTGAATTGGAAGGTATGTCTCAGGTCCATTTAATAGAACACTTGTAGCATAACCATGGTGATAGTTTAGTGCTTGGCCCTGCTTACTGTGAAGCTAATGGTGCTGGGTTGCTATCATCTTCAAAGAAAGGCTTTTAGGGCCTGAGCCCATGCCCACTGAAGCCAATGGAAAGATTTCTGTTGACTTCATTGAATATTGGACCAGGTCCTTGACTTGCTTGAATTTCTTTCCACATATGAAGTGGAAGATAACTAAAGAAATGGCAACTTTTCTGGCAATTGCAAAATCAGAGCAGCCTTGTTCACTTGTTCTCTCAGCCAGCTGGGTCACTTTTCTTCTGCCCTTGTCTGAAGCAATACATTCTGTGTATGATTGTTTTGCTGGTGACTTCAGAGGGAGCAGGACTGAGCCCTAAGTTTTTTCCAGGTGGTTGCAATCATCTCATGCAATAATTTATGCATGTGCCTCAACATTCACTAGAAACATATCTCCCAGTAACAAGAGGAGGTTATTTATCCAGCTACTTACAAAGCATTTGCACCATTTCTGAAGCCATGGATAGATAGATATTCCTAGTTCATTTCCACTTTGCTCCTTGCTAGCCATCACTGCAGCATTTTAGCTCTATCAGGGAGAGCAGGTGAGCAGCTTGAGCCATACTATGCACCTGCATTAATGCTAAATCAGCCCTCATGAATTGTACATGAAGTCCAGGATGTTATAGTCATTAATTCTGGCCTTAAGTAAAAAAGCTTCTTCAGACAAGACTTTTCTTTTACCACGTAATACCCAGAAATAACATCTACAGCAGGTGGTGAATCAGAGCTTTAAGATTTTTTTTTTACTTGTACTAAAGGAAGAAAAGGTTTAAATTAGGAAACATCAATTGCAGGGGAAGAAGAAGAAAGGCAAAACCGTGACATATAAGCATTACCTGTGATTAGCTGAATATATAATTTGCTTGGCTGTCCATGATCCATAACAGTAACCGAAGTTTTAGAGTACATTTATATCCATTACAGCAAGAACAAGCCTCATAGCCTGCATTCATTTCCTTAGTCCACTAATTGCGTTTTCCCTCTGAAAAATTTTAATGTTGCCATTAAAGGCAAAGGAGTCCATCACTACAGAGCTGCTCTAGCTTTCTCTTAAGCTCTGCAAACAGCTGTAATTCAGTGAGGTGCTTCCCTCTAGTGTCAAAAGACAAAACTCCAACTAGATCTCTGCAAATATTGGAAAATATTTGCTTCTGTAAGTACAATTATATGTTATCATTAATGGAAGTTAGAGTCATGGCTTGGGGCCCAGTTCTACAACCCTTATTTTCCCTGAGTAACTCCTATTCCTATGAGTAGTCCCACCGATGGGACAATGTACATGAGTATATTCAATGTAAGAGTTGCAAAATCTGGCCCTTGGTGTAACCATTAGCAAATTTGTGAGCTTTTTCATTTTGTTTAGTGTATTTCCGAACTGTCTGCCTTCTTTAAGCCTAAGTCTCACTTAAATGAATCACTTAAGTATGTTTTTCTTTGTTAATTTATCAAAACTGGACCAGTTGTATTCTCCACTTTTCAACCATTCCACCCCCACCCCCCCTCCGTCTTTTCTTTGCTCCATGTTCTGTGATGGCCACCAATTCTGAAACTACTTCTCCGATTGCTCTCCTGTCTGGACTATAGTTCTACCATGGTAGAAGATAGGTTGTACCATCTTTCAGGGAAAGATCCATATCAATCTTCTCATCAGAGATTGCTTCTAGTACCTCAGTGATGCAGCCAAGTTGTCAAACAGCCACATCTACTGTAGCTGTGGAGGTTTTCATCCATATTTGTTGCTAGGATGTCCCAGTGCAAATCCATTCCAATAATGGTCATTCATCCTCGGTAAAGACATTTTTCAGATCCAGCCCACATTTTCCCAAAATAATGGCAGATCTTCTCAAAAAATCCAGATTTAGCAGGTATTCTTACCAACTACTCTTGCAAATGGATTCACTCATTGATTGGAAGAAAGGTATGATCCACCATCTTGTGCTACTCCACTAAAAGCAAAAATGACCTCTCTCTCCAAGATCTTCTCCCTTTGGTCACTCAGATCATTCTATGTCAGTGTAGTCTTATCTCTCCATTGATAGCACCATT
This sequence comes from Lepidochelys kempii, assembly GCF_965140285.1. Lineage (NCBI taxonomy): Eukaryota > Metazoa > Chordata > Testudines > Cheloniidae > Lepidochelys > Lepidochelys kempii. The sequence goes on along the minus strand of NC_136381.1, from coordinate 245,998,546 downwards.
TGCATGAGACAGTTTGTTCTGTTTTGTGTTCTGTACAAAGACACACTTTTGGTGCTTAACAAATAATCATAATCCCAGACATTAAATTACAACTGGCCTGGCCCGTTTATTTTCCTCAAGAATGAACATCAGTACAAAACTCAACAAAAGAGATTATGCTGGGAGCACAAGACTCAAGCCCTCTGAGCAGATACCTTTCCCTGCCTGCCCTCTAGTGTCTAAAGACAAAACTCCAATTAGATCTCTGCATTTGGAAAATATTTGCTTCTGTAAGTACAATTATATGTTGTCCTTAATGGAAGTCAGGGTCATTTGGCTTAAATATGACACTAACAAAGTTCAGCACTACCCTTCCCACCTCAGCCCATGGATTTTCTCTCTATAGAGGACCACTCCCACCATCCTTATATCTGAGCTGAGTAACAACACACCTGACTCAGTACAGCTCATGTCACCATTCCCCTGCATAATTAACACATGCTAAAAGGGTTAAAAGCTCTTAGAAGGGTTACATCTGGAAAATAATATCTGAGTGAAAGTCATTTAAGAAAGAGTCACTACAGGCCCATATACCATCTTGTCTTCTCAGGTGACTCACCAGGGCTATTTGGATTCTATTTGCAGACTGATGCTACAGAGAATACACTACTTGCAAACCTGGATCAACCAAGTTAATTCTTCTAATGTTTTTTCGTGATATCTTCCTTTCTATAGTTCTCTTCCATTCTCTTGCCATGTTAAAACACCATATTAATCTATAACACATTAAATGCAAATGATTATCAAATATTAGGCATATTGTGGGTTCATATTTTATTTTGCTGCCATATATACAAGAAATTAATCTCATTTTTTATTTATCATTGGTACCGAGGATGTGAATTCTTATATGAATTTAGTTCCAATGTTCTTTTCTTTGTGCCTGTTTAAGGAGGGATGGGGGGAGGAGAAACCTCTGGAGATCAGATCCTCAACTGGGGTAAGTTAGCATAGTTCCAGTAGAGTCCATTTACACAAAATGAGGATCTGGTATGGAAAAGATTGTGGTGACCTGCCTTACAGAGTTATTCATAACTAAATGGTAGGGGTTCCACAGGGCTCTGTCCTTAGTTCCCTTCTCTCCTCCCTCTACACTTTGTTTCTGGGTAATCTTGTCTTCAAACACAAATTCAGTTACCATCTCTATGCTGATAACTCGCAAATCTACTTCTACTCCAGATTTGGCTCCTTCTGTTTCTCCTAAAATTTTGGTGTCTCTCTCTGACATCCTCATGGATGTCTAGCCATCAGCTCAAACTCAACATCGCTAAAGCAGAGCTCTTAATCTCTCTCCAACCCTTCCCCTCACTTCTTTTCTCCATCACTGTGGACAACACCTTCATCCTGCCTGCCGCTCAGGTCCATAACCTGAGTGTCATCTTCAATTTAGACCTCTGCTGGGTCCTCACCTCCAGGCTATGTCCATATCTTGTCATTTCTTTCTGCATAACATCTGAAACACGGCCTTTCTTCTCTATCCAAACAGCTAAAACTCTCATCCAAGCACTGCTCATCTTGCATCTTAATTACTGCAACATCTTTCTTTCTGGCCTTGACAAATGAAATCTTGCCCCACATATACCCATTCAGAATGCTGCTGTAAAGATCATTCTCCTTGCCTGCTGTTATGACCACATCGTGCCTCTCTTTACATCCCTACAGGGCTTTCCCTTCTCTTTTGTATCAAACATAAGCTGCTTGTCTTTACTTTGAAGGCCCTTCATGGCCTATCCCCATTCTACCTATCACCTCTCGTTCACTATCAAGGTGGTGACTCTTGCCTCTAATTGTCTCATGATGCCAGCCTCCATTGCCTAATTGTTACATTTTCAAACAAGCAACGTTGTGCTTTTTCCATGCTGTTCTCCACATTCGGTAGGAGCTCCTCCTAAACATTCTCAGAGCTAACTCATTACAACTTACAATGCTCCTTGCTGTGATGCATACAAAAAGCTTAACAATGACAGGGCACCGTGCCCCGAGACCACTGCCTAGCCTACTAACCAATATTATCTTATTGTTTCTTTTACTCCCCCAACTAACTGTCTGTATCCATCTGTTGTCTCTTATCTTGTACTTAGATTGGAAACTCTTTGGGGCAGGGACCATCTTTTTGTCTGTTTGTACAGCGCCTAACACAATGGGATCCTGTCCCAGGATTAGGGTTCCCAGGCACTACAGTAATACAAATAATAAATCCATTTATCTATTATGTATTTTAAGGTGAACAAATGCTAACAAAAGGTGCTGGATTGAAACTCTGTTTATTTCTTGCTGTGTAGCATATGAGGGTGCTATGGGGCTGATTGCTGCTGTGGATTTATGGATCAGTCCTTCAAGGTGCTGAATTTCTCCACCTCATGTTGCTGAGCACCCTTAACTCCCAAGTCAATGGGAAAAGACAACAGGAAAACTCAAGCTAGCTCAGTAAACATAAAAACAAAACTCATGTCAAAGCAGTGAATTTGAAACATGTCTGCTGAGGAAGACTCAACAGACCTTTCCTCTTTAGATAAGGATGTAATAAGTCTGATTCCTAGAAAGTTTCTTATTACTCTGACTAGCCCTTAGGGCTTCCTATTAAAAAGTTAGCATTTGTGAACAATTACCATCTGAGATACTACAGTATGCAGAATATTCTGTATGCAGAGTAGATTAATACTGTGTTTATTTCCTGTGATAAGCACAGAGAATACTGTGGCATTTGAGATGCTACTGTGCGGCAATTGTGAGTAAATACCAACTTTTTAGTGGCAACTACAGCAAGTTCTGGCCAAACAAACAAGAAAACTCGCTTCCAGGCTGACTCATTGTATCTTTCTTCTCCCTGTTGACCAAAGAGCCATTGAAGCGTTCTGGTCAATTATGTGTTTTACCTGGACTGCTCTGAGCATCATTTTCACCTACGTGGTGATAAAATTGCATGGTAGCTGTTGGCCAGTGCTGACTTTTTAAAATGGGATTTTAAATAGCATTTCATGTGAAAAAACAAATACCCTTCCCCTAATCAAGTGTATTTAGCCTTTTCATGTATTATTTCACTCCACCACCAGTTCCCACCTTCTGTAATTGATATCAATAACATGTACTGGGAATACAGAAGAAAGGTTGCACCATAGGGTCTTCTGCATACAGTGCTCAAAGGAGTGGGTCACTTTGTAATTTGTTTGGCAGTGTGTTCTGGAGCAACATGAATCAGAGAAGATTTGTTTTCTTTTCTAGTCACTGTGTAACTTGTGTGTAAACCACATACAGTGTTTTTTGCTTTGGGGATTCTGTGCAGACCAATCAGAAGGCTGCAGATTTTCAGAACAGATACAGTAAAGGAAGGTTGTGGATGACGTTTTATCTTTTTCTAGTCACTGTTCACACCCAAAGAAAAAATTGTACCAGTGAGGACCAATGCCCTATTACAATATCTTAATCTTGGTGCAGTCACTATGGCCAAGATTTACAGGAGTGGACAAATGAGTTAGGGTATCTAAGGTGTCAAGTTGGGCTCCTAATAACTGAGTCACCTAAAACCACTGATCACTTCTGAAAATCTTGACCTACCTGCCATCACTGCATCTTGGCCAAGATTTTTAAAACGGACACTTTCTGGAAAGTCAGGGTCCTTTGAGATGTGTCAAGTTGCGTACCAAAAGAGTGAGGCATGGTCACTTTTGAAAACCTTGACCATCATTCCTGGCCTGTAACAACCTTGCTATTGTTCCATCCTTGCTACTTTGAGATGACCTGTCCAGAGATGCAAATCAAACACATGAGGTGCTTGTGTGATGTACACAAATGGGGCTTACGATGAGGGCAGTATTTTTTTTTTTTCAGTCAAAACTCATATTAGCATTTTAACCACCCTGACAGTTCTGCTCATCTTGGACATTGCAGATCACAAAACCCAGGACAAAGCATGTGAGAGCTGAGGACAAAGCATTCTTGACTGTTCCCTGGCTGGATCCCATCAATCTTCTGGAGGAGATCAGTTGCATCTTCAGTCTGATCGTTTTTAGGAAATATTCCAAAATCATCTTCTCTGAGAAAGCATTTGCCCTGTCTGACACTATTGGTTTATTCTGTGACATAGGATTCAAGAGAACATTCAGATCCACAAAGTTTCAACATTCCTGAAATAGAAATGTTTATTTTGGTTTATTGAACTGACCCCAAATGCTTTGTTTTGATTCAGTTCAATATTAAATAGCATTTTTCCCACATTGGTTCATTTGCTAATGGAAATTGTAGTCCATTCTCCCATATGGGTCAGCCTCCAAGGCAGGACTACAGCTCCCATGATGAACCCAGAGTTATGCAACTTCTATGCTGTACGATGCAGGTTGGTCAGAGGAAAATCTGCATTGCATTTGGAAGATGTAGTCTTCTGGGGAGCCTGGCCCATAGGAGAGAATGGGGGCCTGAAGAGACAACTCCGAAAAGGCACTGATGGGGAAAACGGTTTGATGCTTTCGTGAACTGATTCTAATTGAAATGTTCTGGATCAGTTCAACAAAATGAACAATTCCAATTCAAGTTGAACCAACCCCAAACAAAGTATTTCCTTTTGATTTTCCTGATTGAAAATTGGACATTTTCATCAAAATCTAAATTTTCAGGTGGAAAATTTTGAGTTTGTAGAAATGTTCATTTTCTCTTGGAAAGTTCCGAACCAGCTCTACTGGTAAGTGATACAAATGAACTGCTGCTCCCTCCTCCACACTCACCCCCAAAATCTGTGTTACCCCTCAGTAAAAATAGATTTTTACAGTTTTTCTGCTTATTTGAGGCTCTTCATGATCCCTTAACTCCTTTCCTTTCCAGACTTTTTATATTTTTGATCCGTTATCCTATTCTAGTGCTTATTTATCCCTCCTGGAGTTGCTAGCAAGTTGACTGAGGCTGTCTGAGCTGTTAGATCCCTTGATGTTTAGAATTATTGGCCTGTAGATAGCAGGTTTGTTGGTTTTGCATGTATGTTTTTCAGAACACTGATTCACCTTTAGAAAGCACAGCTGCTGTCGTAGCGCCGTGTGTGTGTGAGAGAATTGCTCCAGTGTGTTTGTGTATATTGCTCTGGGATTTTTATGAAGTCTGTGTTTTCTTGTACTTGCTGAAATTCCTAAGCCTCAGATTTTCATAAAACACAAACTGCAATTTTTTTTAAAAAAAGACAAGGTTAGATATAGGAGGTGCTGATGTTAGAGAACCAGTTCAAGTACCTAGGATTTAGCTGCTCAGGGACATGATGCTTTCAAAAGTAGCTCAGGGACATGATGCTTTCAAAAGGTGTGTGTGTGTGTGTGAGAGAGAGAGAGAGAGCGTTTACATGTTCGGGAAAGATTTTGCTCTTGTTGGCTAATCCTGATTTCTAGATTACTATGGCAGGATTCAAAGCAGGACTTTTGCAGTGGCACATTCAAATAATCTTGACAAGTATAAAGTGGTAAGAAGACAAAAAAGGCCCAGTTGTCCTTTCTGTTCACAGCATGGGCCAAGGTACATCAGAATGGGCATGATATAAGAATAGCTGCTGCTTTTAAAATATTCTTTGGTGGGTGCTCTTTTGATTGGCTATTTTGTCTTCTGGATCTGTCCTTAATTTTTCCTTTGTGCACTTTACCAGTTCTCTAGCAGGGTCCACTTTAGGTGACCTATGGGTTTGCCATAAATATAAAGGGAAGGGTAAACCCCTTTAAAATCCCTCCTGGCCAGAGGAAAAATCCTCTCACGTGTAAAGGGTTAAGAAGCTAAAGGTAGCCTCGCTGGCACCTGACCAAAATGACCAATGAGGAGACAAGATACTTTCAAAAGCTGGGAGGAGGGAGAGAAACAAAGGGTCTGTGTCTGTCTGTGTGATGCTTTTGCCGGAGACAGAACAGGAATGGAGTCTTAGAACTTAGTAAGTAATCTAGCAAGGTATGTGTTAGATTATGATTTCTTTAAATGGCTGAGAAAATAGCTGTGCTGAATAGAATGACTATTCCTGTCTGTGTGTCTTTTGGTAACTTAAGTGGGGTGCAAGGGTTGGGAGGATTTTGGGGGGAAAGACGTGTCCAAACTACGTTTTTTCAGGAACCCAGATAAAGTTTGGTGGTGGCAGTGGAAATCCAAGGGCAAAGGGTAAAATAATTTGTACCTTGGGAAAGTTTAACCTAAGCTGGTAAAAGTAAGCTTAGGAGGTTTTCATGCAGGTCCCCACATCTGTACCCTAGAGTTCAGAGTGGGAAAGGAACCTTGACAGGGTTATAGCTCCTGTATGAGATATATGGGTAGCCACATCGCTAGTGAAGTGGGTCTCTCATGCCCCCAAACTCCAAGCACAGAGGGGACCTTCTCCTCACAAGAAGTGGAGCTCAGCTCCCTCTGTGGCACAACCCCATCCCAGACCATGTGAAGATTGCTATCCATGCTCTGACATTCCTCCTAGGGAAAGGATGAAGAAGGCACATCACCCCCACCCCTCTCCAAGCAGAAATTAGACAAAAATTGATCAAACAGCCTGTGGCTATATAATCTTTTGCACACCGCTGGGCAGAAGCCCTTCCCCAAGAGTCTAGAAGAAGTCATGACCAAGTGGAACCTCCCACCCCGCCCCCTGCCCCCACACCCTAGGTTATACCACTCCAGCTGGGGGCAAGGAAATCAGAGTCAGGGAAGAGAAAGGCCAGAGTCTTTGGATGGGGAGAAGTTGAACAGTCCAGTGGTTAGGGTGCTACCTTGAGAGTCCTTGCTTCATTGTAGACTTCCTGTGTGCCATTGGCAAGCCATTTAGCCTCTTTGTGCCTCACTTCCCCCTCTGTAAAATGGGGCTAGCAGCACTTTCCTACCTCAGGGGGTGTTGTGAGGATAAATACATTAGAGATTGTGAGGTGCTCAAATGCTACAGGAGTGGGGGCCCTATAAGTACAAAACACAGATCTGGGATGGGCCATGCAGCCTTTCTATGGAAGGTAAATCACAAGGGGAACCTCATGGTGGTTTCCACCCTCAAAGCCCCTGATGGATTTTGTGAGGAGGGGGATGGTCTGAGCCATGGTTTAACTGAATACCTGAAGTGTTCAGAGCGGTGTACCTGCTCTGTGTGAATTTCTGCCTTCACATATCTTCTATAGGGTCTAGTGTAACTGCAGGCTGTACTTCTTCTGTTCAATACAATGCACATGCTTGAAGAATAATTAGAGAGCCAACTGCATCTGTTGTGTCAGGAGAGTCCATTCTCTCCTACCTTGTGTGTTGCTCCTGACACAGATCCCCCCTGCACCGGACTTTCGAAAATGTGTTAGAAGAGCCCAGCTTCCCTTCACCACACTTGTTCACATTGGCATTCTTCCACTCATAATCCATGTGGCTGAGCTCTCTCCCTACACTCACGCAATAGCGCAGAGTGATACACTGAAGTGGAACCGGTTATTGTTTCACATATACTACATTAACACTTCCTGGTTACTTCTCTTGCCATTCCAGGCTTTGCCTTTCTCATTGCATTGCACAGTGGGCACTCTGGCTGAGAGAACCGGTTTATTTATTTCGAGGCACGGGATGCAAGAGAGCGTTCACAGCCTCAGCAGCAGACAGGGAAGCTATCTTGCTGAGCAAAGAACAGCAACTATCCCATGCTGTGAGTGGCTAAATCAAACAACTGATCCCTGATGCATAATTTCTCCATTTCATTTAGAAGGACTCGATGGAGTGTGGCCTTCTTATGATTTCCTAGAGACTCAGAACATCCCCTGTCCGCACTGATGACAAGGAAAAGGATGAATTCAGTATGCTGCTGTTGCATTGCATTGCCTTACTGAAATGTGCTGTTTGCCATAGAAACGTAAGGGTTCTCCCCTAAAATACTCCACAGATCACTACATCCTTTCCTCTTGCTGCGCATTCCCTTCCTGTCCTCAGAGTTGAGGAAGGGGTGGAAAGTTGACCTTTGTACTCCCCCAATCCTGGGGGCTGGCCCCCCCCCCGGAGGTTGCAACAATCTGAAGACTACCTTAAAACGTTCCAGCCACCAACAGTCCCAAAGGGGGGCTAAAGCTGTTGGGGATTGTTAGAGGGAGGGGAGACCTGGCCACGTCACCTTTCCTCCAGCAAAGTAGCCAGGAGGTACTGTGGAAACGCTGTGACACACTACGGTATAGATAAGCTCCTCTAGGAGCTGGTTGTGGGCTGTTTTGCACTGGTGAAACAACATAAAATAGTTGCAATGCAGCCCAGCATCTCCACATCTGCATCCACCTGCCATAAGGTATGCTGAGATTTGCACTGTGCACAAGGACAACTTTGATCAAACCAATGTATGCATTTTACACAAAGGACTCTGCAGAGACGCACCGCGGGTTTAAAAAAAAAAACACAAATCAATGGAAGGACTTTATAGGCTACAGGTTGATGAGGGCAATATTGTCACAACCACAGTGGAATCTGGTGGAATCTAGTTAATAAGGAACTGAAACCACACGAAAACAAGATCAGAAATCCATTCAGTGAAGCTATGGATGCTTTCCATTATTTAGCTAACATGACTGATCTCCAGTACTAAAGAGATATGTTGAACAGGAAGAAGAGACACAAAAGTGACTGATATAACTTAATTTTCAGTTCTTCCTTCTTTAGTGTTTAACATTTAGGTTCCTTGTTTCTACCCCAAAAATATGTTTCTGAAAGAGGTTGGGCACAGTTTGTTACTTCAAAGTGATGTGAAGTTGTAGAAGACAGATGAGTCAAATTCAGAAATACATAATTTAGGAGACTTGAACCCTTATTGAAACATTTCAGCATGAATGGAGCGTGCTTTTAGCATGTGAAGTTTTGATTAAACCAATCCAGACAACAGGCTGGGTACTGAACAAGCAGATCCACTGGTAAAAGGTGTCTAACAGCACATACAAAAGACTGGTAGACCTAACTAGAGAGCAGGTAAGAACTTGATTGTTGTGTTTTTGTGTTATACTTACAGAAACACAAGCTTTTTTATTTAGGGAAAATAACCCAAACCTGTTAATCACCTTTTATCAGTACAAACACAACAACATTTGTATTCCTGTATTTTCCATTTGTCGCAAGACAAACAATAAACCCCAGAATTCTATCATCTCTTTCGCAAGCCATTCAGTGTGCTAACTCTCAGCATTTCACACTGTACACAGATTGAGGAGCCAGAGGTTTAAATGAGAACAAACTACTCTACTAAGGACAACTGGGACTAATTCATTCAAGCACAGATGGTGCACAGTAAGGTATTACGACTCCCTCTGCTGGTGTTTTCATTTTATGCAAAGCTGTCTGAAATAAGGCATGACATATTAAGACACAATTAAATATAATATTTGCCTGTGCTATTTATGAAATTCCCTACAAGAAAAAATCATTAATTAGAGTCAAAGAAATCTGTTAGTTTGGTTATTATCCCCCAGGGATTGTTTAGAGGTGCACTGATCTAGCAGGACCGTACACTGTATCACTTTTTATAGTGAGTCAAGTACATTGGTTCAGGTTCACTTGTATTCGAAGTATAAGTCCTAGCAAGTCTACATTAGCTCCAGTAAAAATGTACTAGTTATAGTACATTAAGGACTATTTCAATCCGACTATTATTATTCAGGAATGAAATTACTGGAGTTGAAGTAACCAAAAAAAAATTCCTATACAACAATTAGGCTCAGTTACTAGGACAGCTTTCAAAGGATTTGCAATTTCCAGTGGCGCTTGACCATGATGTTTTCAGCTGTGTTACAAGTGAGATGGGCTGGGCAAGCTATCACCCCTCCAAAGACTAGAGAAGGGCAGCAGCCGCACCTGGCAGACTCAAAAAATAAGGTGGGGGGGTTAGTGGCCAGCTGATGCCCCTATGAAGGAAGGCCTCCTATTTAGTCTTCTCTCTTTGAAGCCAGTAATTGGCCACTTGGAAGCTAGGGGGCCTGGGAAACAAGGAACAGAGGGTAGTTTCTATAGAGGTGGAAATCTCATGAGTACTACTGTTCACATGATATTTCCACCATTTCGTTTGGTTACAGGATCTGAATGTAGATCTGGACAGCTACTGGAGCTTGGATAAATATGCCAGCCTTGAATTCTAACTATGGTGACATGTGAATCCAAATGCTATGTCAACCCATCTCTGCTTTAAATCTGTTGTAAAAGAAGCCACATCAATGATGCTTCTTCATTTCCTGTGCCAATGACTTTCATAGATTTTACTGGTTGCCTATGAAAAATTATTTTCTTTGATCCATTTTAAGTATCTTCCCTTTTAATTTCATGGAATGCCTGCATATTCTCATGTAGAACTATACGAGAAATGACACACTAATAAATACATATATACAAGAAAGCTAAAGGAATCCCTTACCCCTTTTTACTAAGTAACATGCAATTTTACATACCTCAGTCATGTCCCCTCTGACTTTGCTCCTTTACAGGCTAAGGAATCTCTTCAAGGATTTTAGAAATTGCTCTTTGTATGCAATACTATTCTCGTCTCACTTATACAGATTTTTACATTAATATAGCTACTTTGACTTGAGCAGTGCTCAGATACCACAATGATGGATAAGAACCCAAATACATCAAAAAAGGGAGTTAGTCTTGGTTTACATCAGTGTGTGCAAGATCAAGTGATATTATGATAAGACAGTAAATATCATAATGCCACTATATAAATCCATGATATGCCCACATCTTGAATACTGCGTGCAGTTCTGGTCACCCCATCTCAAAAGAGATATATTAGAACTGGAAAAGTTACAGAGAATGGCAAAAAAAATGATTATGGATATGGAAGAGCTTTCATATGAGGAGAGAATTAAAAAACTGGGACTGTTCAGGTAGGAAAAGAGAGGACTAGGCAGGGCTATGGTAGAGGTGTAATAAAATCATGAAAGGAGTGGAGAAAATGAATATGGAAGTGTATTTACCCCATAACACAAGATCCCAGGATCACCCAATGAAATTAATAGCAGCAGGTCTAAAACAAACACACACTGCCCAGTCAAACTGTGGAACTCCTTGCCAGGGCATATGGTGAAGGCCAAAAGTATAACTGGGTTCAAAAAGGAATTAGATAAGTTCATGGAGGATAGGTCTATCAATGACTAATAGCCAAGATAGTCAGGGACACAACCCCATGCTCTAGGTGTCCCTACACCTCCGGCTGCTAGATGCTGGGATTGGACAACAGGGGATGGATCAGTTGTTAACTGGCCTGTTCAGTTCATTTCCTCTGAAGCATCTGGCACTGGCCACTGTTGGAAGTCAGGAGACTGGGCTAGATGGACCATTGGTTTGATGAAGTATGGCCATTCTTATATTCTTAAGATTAGGCCTTTTGTCTCTTTCCTGACCTCCTTCAAACCTGTCCTATGTCCCTTTTATCTGTCTTATAATATTTTCAGTTTGTCTTCCTGTTACAGAAGGAAGGTCATTGGAAGCATGAGCCTGAAGATTGTAAAACAATGAGCCAGATCTCCAGCTAGTGAACATTGGTTTAGTTACATTGGAGTCCATGAAACCACATAGATTTACACCAGCAGAGGATCTTTTTAATGATATTCACTACATACTAGTGACTACCAGAACTATTTTTGCTCCGCATCCCACAATTAGATCTGTTTGGCTCCAAGAGTCTACCTCTATGGACAATTGCAGGACCAAGGCCTACATTTTTAAGGCTAGACTGTATAGCTATTTTAGTAGCTCATCTTCTCCCATGTTTTTTTTGTGTGTGTAAATATCCTGATGACTTACTGCAGCTGACTCTCTCTTTATCTATTCGCTCTTCCATTCCCTCTCTGTATCACACATGCCTTACCTATGAAGAAGTAACCTTTAGATATGGATAGGAATTCCCCCATCATCCTGAGCTGCAAAGACTCATGCAAAATAACTGACTAATAGCTTCTCTGCAGCCTCTTCACCCTCTTTAACGGCCCCTTAACTCTTTGGTTCTAGACCAATATGCATTTTTAAACCCACAATTTCAAACAATCCACAAGTGCTGAGGAAGGTCACATTTTGCCCATGTGGCACAGTTTCATTAAGCTCTGCCTTGCCTATTGTTTTACACAGGTTTACACATTTTCATACAAGTTGGCACAAATTCCAGGGTGGGATTAATATACTGTAATAACCAACTGGCTCATTACTGAGCACTGTGTTAACCCCCGGTACAATATCCACCCAGCAGAGGCTTCATAATCCCTCCAGTGCGGGAAAGGGAAGATGTGCCACAGGGGAACCAGGGCTCAGGAGTGAGCCAGAAGCTGCACAGGAGCAACCTTGGAGTTGTGGAGAGAAGGATGGGCAGCATGGCACCCGGCAGTGAAGGGCTGAGAGCCAGTCTTGAAGCTGCTTGTTGCTGGGATAGTGGCAGCGACAGCTGGTGAAGGGGATTACGTGGACAGATCTGATTGAGACCACAGATGCAGACAAAAGGATTGGACTCTGGCTGGGACATCTGCAGGACAGCACATTATTGCCTCCTGGAGCGACTAGCCTGACGAAGTCTCCCTGGCATTCAAGCCTGAGGAACCTCACCTTTATACCTCCGGACTGCCCCTAGTGGCTGGACTAAGGCAGTTTCCACGATATGCATCTGAGGAAGTGAGCTGTAGCTCACGAAAGCTTATGCTCTAATAAATTGGTTAGTCTCTAAGGTGCCACAAGTACTCCTTTTCTTTTTGCGAATACAGACTAACACGGCTGTTACTCTGAAACCTGTCATTCTGTTTGTGTTCATCATTTTTATAATCCACCCAGTTGAGTTATTATAGGAACCTACTGAAGGGTGGAGTCTGAAGGGTGAAGACTTGGAGCAGCTACAGCACTTGCCTCCAATGGTGGGGTGCATCAAGCACGCCACAGGACACCTGCACCACAGCACTTGCAGTGATGCCTTGCAGAGGGTTTGGTTAAAATACTATACTTGTTAGCTGCCTCCAAGACTCACAGAAGCTAGGCACAGTTTATGTGAGACTGCTGCCCACCCCAGGAATCAACATTGTTTTGACACTGATTTGAGTATGTGATCATGCACAGGATATTGCGGGGGCAGGGTGTGTGGGGGGGTGGAATCTTAATGCATAAACAACATTTATACATCTGCCTTGGAAAATTATCATGTACCAGCCCAGGCAGAAAATCTACATGGCTTTTTGGCATGCTGACAGATATTAGCTCATGGGCGGAGGAGGGGGGAGGAATGAATGTTCCAGCTGAATGAATAAGTGGAATTCTGCCCATTTTTTATACTTGTATGTGAGTTTTTCCTTTAAGTGTCACTCAACCAACACTGTAAATTAACATAGACCATTCATTCTTTGCTATCTGTCATCGTAATGGGAGTGTCAGGCTTCTGCATGTTGCAACCTGCAAGGCTGCGATTTTCCCTTTGACTCAATATTTCATCTCCATGCACAAACCGCTTGAGTTTCTAGTTCCTGACTTTATTCTCTCATTTCAAGTATGACCTGGATTCCTTCAATTGCAATGAGTGATTTTCCCAGAGTTGTAGCATGTATGGTGCAACGTCCTTACCAGTTCCCAGTTTGTCTCTCTTCCGGCCAAAGAATATTCCACACCCAGCGATTTACTCATAATCATGACAAAAAAGGACAAAATCCTGCCTGGAACCGATAAACTGGAGCCGTGAGGATGAACAGAAAGGTTGTCAGATACACAAACTGCACTCGCACTGCTGCTACTCTAGGGCAGAGGGCTAGGTGCTACAAGGTACTAAGGGAGCCCTTTCTTGTCCCGTTGAGCAGACTCTAAGTGCACACCAACTTGGCTGCCAGCTAATGCTTGCTTCTAAAGGCAGACTTGAGCAAACTCAGAGAATTTTTAGGTACGATCCCATGAGAAGCAAATCTAAGATGAGTTGGCAGTTTTTTTAAAAGATATTATTAAGGACACAAGAACAAACTATCCCAATGCATAGGAAAAATAGGAAGTATGTAAGACACCACCCTGGCTTAACCAAGAGATCTTCAAAGACCTGAAATTCCAAAAAATTGGAAACTAGTGGAAGGATGAATATAAAAAAAACCACAAAATGAATTTTGTAAGGACAAAATTAGAAAGGGTAAGGCAAAAAAATGAGATTAAATATCTAGGGACCTAAAGGGTAACAAGAAAATATTCAAAAATAAATTGGAAGCAACAGGAAGACCAAGGAGAGGGTAGGCCCATTACTCAGTGAGGAGAAACACAATAACAGAAAATGCAGCAATGGCCAAAGTGTTAAATAGCTTTTTTGTTTCAGATTTCACCAGAAAAATTAGCAGTGATTGGATGACTGACATAGTGAACATCAGTGTAAATGGGGTAGAATCTGAGGCTAAAATAGTTACATTAAGAATTACTTAGGGCTTCTCTACAGTAAGCAGCTTTTAGCGACAAGACTGTGTCGACACAGCCTTGTCGCTAAAAGTCAGTTTGTGTAAACGCTCTCTGTCAGCATTTTGTCAGCATTTTTGCCGACAAAATACTCCAGCCCTGTGAGTGGTGTTAGCTTTATCATCAGGAGAGCGCTTCTACCAACAAAGCCGCATTCACACTGCCATTTCTGTCAGCAAAACATTTGTCTTTCACAGGGGGGCTTTTTTAAGTACCCGTGAAAGATTAAAGTTTTGTCAACAAACTCGCAGTGTAGTCAAGCCCTCAAACAAGTTAGATATCTTCAAGTCAGCAGGGCCTGATGAAATACAGCCTAGAATACTTAAGGAACTGGCTGAAGAGATCTCTGAGCCATTAGTGAGTATCTTTGAGAACTTGTGGAGGATGGGAGAGATCCAAGAGGACTAGAAAAGGGCAAATATAGTACCTATCTATACAAAGGAAAATAAGGACAACCCCAGGGAATTATAAACCAGTCAGCTTGACTTTGGCACCCAAAAAGATAATGGAGCAAATAACCAAGCAATCAATTTATAAGCACCTAGAAGAAAATAAGGTGATAAGTAACAGTCAACGTGAATTTTCCAAGAACAAATAATGCATACCAATCTAATCACCTTCTTTGGCAGGGTAACAAGTTTTGTGAGTGGTGGGGAAGCAGTAGATATGATACATTTCGACTTTAGCAAGGCTTTTGATGCTGTCTCATAAAACCTTCCTATAAACAAACTAGGGAAATATAGCCTAGACCAACCCACTATAAGGTGAGTGCAGAACGGGTTGGAAAAGCATACTCAAAGAATAGTTACGAAAGCTTAGGGCTCCATGCTTGTCACAGAGCTCATGGAAGTCATGGATCCCATGACTTACTGTGACCACTGTGACTTCTGCAGCGGCCAGTGTGGTTAGCCCCAGGGCTGCCCGAGCAGCAGCTGATGCAGTTGTCCCGGGGGACCACCTGAGCAGTGGTACTGGGGGTGGCAGGAGCCGCTGCAGCTCGGCAGTCCCAGCAACAATCCTGAGGCAGCCATAGCAGCCACTGATGCCCTGGGGCTCCCCACTCCCCACAGCTGGTGCCATACACATCCCTCTGACAGCACACAACCCCCCGTAAGATTCAATCAGGGATATTTATGGTATAAGTCATGGGCAGGTCACGGGCCATGGTTTTTTGTTTCTTGCCTATGATCTGTCCATGACTTTTACTAAAAATACCCATGATTAAATCGTAGCCTTACTAATGGTTCACAATCAAGCTGGAAGGGCATATTGAGTGGGGTTTCCTCAGGGATCTGTCCTGGGTCCAGTTCTATACAATATCATCATAAATGATTTGGATAATGGCTTAGGGAGTACACTTATAAAATTTATGGATGACACCAAGCTGGGAGGAGTTACAATTGCTTTGGAGGACAGGTTTAGAATTCAAAATGATCTTGACAAACTGGAGAAATGGTCTGAAATAAATAAGATTAAATTCAATAAGGACAAATGGGAAGTACTCCACTTAGGAAGGAATAATCAATTGCACAAATACAAAATGGGAAATGACTGCCTAGGAAGGAATATTGCAGAAAAGGATCTGGGGCTTATAGTGGATCACAAACCAAACATGAGTCAAGAAGGTAATACTGCTCTAGGAAAAGTGGGATGTGTGGGATCATCGTGGGATGTGTTAGCAGGAGTGTTGTAAGCAAGACACAGAAGTAATTCTTCCACTCTCTTCAGCACTAATAAGGCTTCAACTGGAGTAATGTGTCCAGTTCTAGGCACCACACTTTGGGAAAGATGTAGACAAATTGGAGAAAGTCCAGAGGAGAGCAACAAAAATTATTAAAATATCTAGAAAACATGACTCACAAGGAAAGATTGAAAAAAATGTGTTTGTTTAGTCTAGAGAAGACTATGGGAACATGATAACAGTCTTCAAGTACCTAAAAGATTATTATAAAGAGGAGAGTGTTAAATTGTTCTCTTATCCACTGAGAACAGGACTTAAATTAGAAGCCAGAGTGATTTAGGTTAGACATTAGGAAAAACTTCCTAACTGTAAGGGTAGTTAAGCACCGGAACAAATTACCTAGGGAGGTTGTGGAATCTCCATCACTGGGGGTTTTTAAGAACAGATTAGACAAGCACCTGTCAGGGATGGTGTAGATCAGGGTTCTCAACCTTTTACTTTACTAGCCCTCCCCCCTGGCCCATGCTATAAAAACTCTATGGCTCAGTGGGGGAGAGGGGCTCTGGGCTTCAGCCACAGGGGAGAGGGGCTTCTGACCTGGGAGTCGGGGGAGGGGGGCTCAGGAGCTGTACAGGATGTGGGGGTTGGGGCTTGTCATAAATATAAAGGGAAGGGTAACCACCTTTCCGTATACAGTGCTACAAAATCCCTCCTGGCCAGAGGCAAAGTCCTTTTACCTGTAAAGGGTTAAGAAGCTCAGGTAACCTGGCTGGCACCTGATCCAAAATGACCCATGAGGGGACAAGATACTTTCAGACCTGGATGGGGGAAAAGGCTTTTGTCTGTCTGTGTGATACCTTTGCCGGGAACAGATCAAGGATGCAAGCCCTCCAACTCCTGTAAAGTTAGTAAGTAATCTAGCTAGAAAATGCATTAGGTTTTCTTTGTTTTGGCTTGTGAAATTTACTGTGCTGGAGGAAATGTGTATTCCTGTTTTTGTGTCTTTTTGTAACTTAAGATTTTGCCTAGAGGGATTCTCTATGTTTTGAATCTGACTGCCTGTAAGATTATCTTCCATTCTGATCTTACAGAGTTGTTCTCTTATCTTTTTTTGTTCTTCTAATAAAGTTCTGTTTTTTAAGAATCTGATTGGGTTTTTTGGGTCTTAAAAATCCAAGGCTGGTTTGTGCTCATCTTGTTTATTCTCAAGCCTCCCCAGGAAAGGGGGTGTAAGAGCTTGGGGGGATATTTTGGGGAAATAGGAACTCCAACTGGTCCTTTCCGTTCTTTGTCTAAATCACTTGGTGGTGGCAGCATACTGTTCAAGGACAAGGCAAAATTTATGCCTTGGGAAATTTTTTAGCCTAAGCTGGTAAAAACAAGCTTAGAAGGTCTTTCATGTGGGTCCCCACATCTGTACTCTAGAGTTCAGAGTGGGGAGGGAACCCTGACAGGGCTTCTGCCCCATGGCATGGCTTCTGCCAGGGCTCAGGGCTTCAGACCCACAAGGCAGCTTCTGTTGGGTCTTGGAGCACTGGGGCTCTGGGCTTCAGGCCTGCAGGGCTGGGGGACTCCGGGCTTCAGCCCCGTGGGGTACCTGGGCTCAGGGCTTCTGTCCCAGGGGTGTCAGGGCTCAGGACTCTGAGCTTCAGCTGCCTGGTGCCAGGGCTCGGGGCTCTGAGCAGCCCTGCTTGTCAGACCCACTGAAATGGTTCATGGTCCCCCAGTTGAGAACTGCTGGTGTAGATAACACTTAGTCCTGCCTCTTTACAGGGGACTGGACTAGATCTTGTCAAGGTTCCTTCCCCACTCTGAACTCTCGGGTACAGATGTGGGGACCTGCATGAAAGACCCCCCTATGCTTATTCTTACCAGCTTAGGTTAAAAACTTCCCCAAGGTAGAAACTTTGCCTTATCCTTGAACCATATGCTGCCACCACCACGTGTTTTAAACAAAGAACAGGGATAGAGCCCACTTGGAGACATCTTCCCCCAAAAATCCTCCCAACCCCTACACCCCCTTTCTGGGGAAGGC
The DNA here is from genome assembly GCF_965140285.1 of Lepidochelys kempii. Lineage (NCBI taxonomy): Eukaryota > Metazoa > Chordata > Testudines > Cheloniidae > Lepidochelys > Lepidochelys kempii. Next base: position 245,980,406 of record NC_136381.1, on the reverse strand, counting down.
TTGATAAGAATCCTCACCAATTTGTACAGGTAAACACAGACCCAAACCCTTGGATCTTAAGAACAATGAAAAATCAATCAGGTTCTTAAAAGAAGAATTTTAATTAAAGAAAAGGTAAAAGAATCACCTCTGTAAAATCAGAATGGTAAATACCTTACCGGGTAATCAGATTCAAAACATAGAGAATCCCTCTAGGCAAAATCTTAAATTACAAAAGAAACAAAAACAGGAATATACATTCCATCCAGCACAGCTTATTTTACCAGCCATTAAACAAAAGAAAATCTAACGCATTTTCTAGCTCGATTACTTATAGATTACTTACTAACTAAAACAGGAGTTGTAAGGCTGCGTTCCTGATCTGTTCCCGGAAAAAGCATCAAACAGACAGACCAAACCCTTTGTTCCCCCCAACTCCAGATTTGAAAGAATCTTGTCCCCTCATTGGCAATTTTGGGTCAGGTGCCAGCGGGGTTACCTTAGCTTCTTAACCGTTTACAGATGAAAGGGTTTTACCTCTGGCCAGGAGGGATTTTATAGCACTGTATACAGAAAGGTGGTTAGCCTTCCCTTTATATTTATGACAGATGACCTAACAAGTTCCCTTCCAGTCCTACTTTTCTATTTCTAGGATTCAGTGAAGACAAAAGACAGCAAGCTTGACGATAGGCCTGGGGTCTGTTTTTGTTAAGGCCACATCCCACTGGTGGCAAAGCATATTAGCAGGGCACACCTTCTAGAGCAGCCTGATGTATCAAGAAGATGTTCTGCCTAACTCCTTGTGCTGAGAGGAGAGGCTCTGCGCAACTTTTCTCCCTTCCTCCTTCTCAACCCAGTGTAGCAAATGACAGGATTGAGCCCTAAATCTTTTATCTACATACAGATTCTCATTAGTAAGATGGCTCTTAGAAGTCATCCGAACACCATAATACTGTACTCACGATCTGTACTGCAGACTCTACTTTAGACAACAAGTAGGCTGGGGAAGTAATCTACCATGAAAAATGCTACAAACCCAGTGACCATGATGTTAACTACAAAAAGGAATTATTCTTCCTTAAGAGTTAATACAGTAACTCTTTATCTTGAGTAATGCAGGATAGCTTGTACTGCCATCATCTTATGAAATTCAAATCTCGAATCTACTCTTCACTCCTTTATCATTAATAGGAGTTATGCATGTGCACTGAAAGTGGGCTAGATTTCTCCAGTAGGGTCTGGGTCTCAAGTAGCCAGAAGGAGAATAATAATATAGAGTGACATGGAAGTGACAAAAGCCAGTGAGTCTGCATTTAAATAAATAAAGAGGGTGGCTGGAACTAAGGCAGCTAGGCAAAATAATATCAAGTTGCTGTCTTTAATTAGGGCCAGATCTTGAGACCCAGTTATGTAGGAGTAAATCCCCCCAAGTTTGAAGCAATACTGGGCCATGGTTTAGAACTAGCTTCACTTTTGTTCCCTTTACCTGGCCTCCAAATGCATCCTCTCCAGGTTTTAGATGTTAAGCTTTTGCCTCTCTGGGACTGGATCCCACAGTTCTCCCACTTTTAGCCCAAGGTACTAGGCTACAGTGTCCTGTGACCCAACCACGCTTACTCCCAAGAAGTCCTCCTGGACTCTGTACCTGCAGTGCTTTGATCTGGGAGCTATGAGCAGTAGGTGAATACAGTGACCCAAAACAGGCTCTCTTAACAACAGAAACACAGCATAATGAGAACAAACGATTCATTCAGTAAAAGGCTGTAATGCAGTAGGTAGACTCCACTCTAGCAACAAGAGTCGGTGGACCCAGTTGGCTGTGCTCCGCTGCACCTCCAGCACATATTCAGCATGGAGACGGAAGTTAAAAGGAGGAAACTTAGCCCAGTTGAGGGCTGGCTAGAGCTCTACTTCTCTGAGTGTGAGAAGCCTGGTTGCAGCCCACAAAGCTAGCTTGATGGCTGGCCGAGCTCTGCTAGAAGGGATAACTAGACCACAGGGGGTGGGGGTGGGGGTGGGGGCAAAAACATGGACTCTTTGAAGGCTATCCCTAAATAGAAGGGTAGGCTGGGTGACTCTGTTTTAAGTTGTGGTTTTCTGTTCCTGATTTCTTTTGGACCTAGCAACCTGGAAAGGGAAGGACTGAAGTGTGCCTGGGCCAAAGGGCCAAAGCACCACTACCTCAGACCTCATAAGAAACAGGAACCTAGTGGCAGAGACCCATGTCTGGTGAGTTGTGCCCTAACAGGTCACAAGGGGGCACTCCAGAGGCAACCCAGTCACAAACGCCTTCACGCATGTCTGTCTTACCTAAAGCTTAGATAGGCGTAGCTTACCCAAGGAGCTTTCCCCCACAGATATACACACACACATTTCTGGGGACTAGGTCTCCCTCCCAGCAATCTCTGCCTCTTTCCGTGTGCTCTCAGGGGCTGTGATTGTCTCCACCCCAAAGTCTTTGTCTTCTTTGTGCCTCATAAACCTGCTCTGTCCAATTTATGTGGCCCATCAAAGGTAGCATATCACAGTTAATAGTCCTGGGAGTTTGCTGAGAAGCTCTTACCCGGGCTATTGTCACTTTTCCTGGGTAGGTTTCCTGTTGAAGTAGCTATTGAATTAACTCAATATGCGTGCAGTAGACATCTTTCTAATACTCAGACAAACAAAGAGAGCATACAGTAGTAATAAATTATGACAGGAAACTCCAAATCCATCACACTGGGGATAGCCTTTATTGGAAGTGTTCAGAAATGTGTGTGAAGTTGAAGAAAAATATGCAGCAAAAACATGCAGGCTAAACTTTATAAGCTCCAACTAATACTAATTACAAGGAGAATCACATTTGACAGAGACACTGTACTTTTATAGCATAATGTAATCTATGTTGCCTTCTAATATGTTTTTTCACCACTTCAGTTACTCTAGACTTACAGCGGAAAAAGTCTTTGTGGGACTACAGGGTCTTTAAGAGACAGGACACATTTGGTTGTTCATGGTGACCTGATTCTACAGTGGTTATTTATGTGAATTTACTGCTATTCAGGGCTGGGATAGTGTCTCCTTCTACATTTGAACAGGGTGCAGTGGAACATGGTCCTGATCAAGTCCTCTGGGCATGGCTGTACTTCATTAATAAAATAATAATGTCCCATTCACTTCAGTGATGCTGCTCACATAAGTAGGGACTGGATTTAAAACATAAGCCACAGTTTGAGCACCTATAAAGTTCGTTCTGGTTCTAGAAGTAATTCTGGAGTTGATTCTCTCTAGTTATATCTCTAAGAGACTCAGGGCCAGCCCCAGATCCAACACAGTGTAGAGCTTCTGAGCAGCTTTAACTTGCACTATAGGTGCAGGATCATTAATGGAACCTATGGCAGTGGTGAATTGCTGTGGCAGAGCTCTGTTGCGGCATGCTTCTCCCCATCCCCTAGCACCTAGCATTCTCTCCTTCCTCCAATCTGCCTCCTATCCTATGGGTGGGTGGGTGGGTGGAGGTTCAAGGCTTAGCAGCTGTGTAGATGTGCCAGCAGGCTTCCCACCAAGATTCTCTGATGCACATTTGCAGCTGTTTTCCAGCCTTTTTACATGAGCCAAATGATGAAAGGGTCCATGACGCAGTTTCAAAATCTGTTCTATTATCTCTAAAACTGGGCTTCAAGCTCCAACACGGGGCCTCTCCCATATGTCAGCGTTCATCTTAGATATGCTCATTCCTTTGTTTAGTGGTCATTTCTCCAGCCAGACTTTCAATGCCCTGAAGTATTCCCAACATAATAACCAGACCTTGTTAGGCAAATTCTATAAAAGCTATTCAGCAACAATAACCAATTCATTACAACCCAGTTTTGAAGCCTTGCGACAAACAAGAACAAGAATGAACTAGAAGAACTAGAGATGGTTGGAAGATGGAATTGCCATTCCATGGGAAATTCCAAATTTTAAACATTTGTTTCCATTATGACTCTAATCTGGAAACATCAGACCACTGCACTAAGATAATGTTGAAATATAAAATATGATGATATATAAAACACAGCACTATACATTATTTTTATAAGTCTAAACAAAATGAATCAAGACGATAAAATTTAAACTAAATATTTTTACCCTATCAAAATGTTTTGACATTATCAAAATGAAACATTGTTTTTCTCCTGTTGCAAATTTTATAAAAACTGACACATTTCTACAAAACATTTTGATTTCAATGAAACTGCATTTTCTCACAGAAAACTCTTCCATCAAAAATATTTCAACTAGTTTTAATGAGGACTATAATAGACAATACCACAGCCTACACCTCACTGCTAATGCATCATTCATTTGGAGAACTGTGTTCCCATACTCTGTCCAGATACTAAAACTGATCTTAAACAGCAATTACTAGTATAGATGGATGAAATATTTGTAACAGAAATATTGTTAGGTTTCAGAGTAGCAGCCGTGTTAGTCGGTATTCGCAAAAAGAAAAGGAGTACTTGTGGCACCTTAGAGACTAACCAATTTATTTGAGCATGAGCTTTCGTGAGCTACAGCTCACTTCATCGGATGCATACTGTGGAAACTACAGAAGACATTATATACACAGTGAAACAATACCTCCTCCCATATAGTCAAACACATAAGATGTTCACAAAATGGAAATAATTTTAATAAAACGTCTAGATTTTTCTGAAAAATTGGCCTTGGTGATGCTGCGACAACTTTAGAATAGGGCGTTGTAATTTGTTTTCTGAGAACACCTGCTTTATTCTATACAGAGTGTATTTTGACACAGAAGAGAACATGGCTCTCCCTAATCTGATCATAGAATGACAGACTGGAAAAAGGCTAATGTAGTGCCCATCTTTAAAAAAGGGAAGAAGGAGGATCCTGGGAACTACAGGCCAGTCAGCCTCACCTCAGTCCCTGGAAAAATCATGGAGCAGGTCCTCAAGGAATCAAGTCTGAAGCACTTAGAGGAGAGGAAAGTGATCAGGAACAGTCAGCATGGATTCACCAAGGGAAAGTCATGCCTGACTAATCTAATTGCCTTCTATGACGAGATAACTGGCTCTGTGGATGAGGGGAAAGCGGTGGACGTGTTGTTCCTTGACTTTAGCAAAGCTTTTGACACAGTCTCCCACAGTATTCTTGCCAACAAGTTAAGGAAGTATGGGCTGGACGAATGGATTATAAGGTGGATAGAAAGCTGGCTAGATTGTCGGGCTCAACGGGTAGTGATCAAGGGCTCCATGTCTAGTTGGCAGCCGGTATCAAGTGGAGTGCCCCAAGGGTCGGTCCTGGGGCCGGTTTTGTTCAAGATCTTCATAAATGATCTGGAGGATGGTGTGGATTGCACCCTCAGCAGGTTTGCAGATGACACTAAACTGGGAGGAAAGGTAGAGGATACAGAGGGACCTAGACAAATTGGAGGACTGGGCCAAAAGAAATCTGATGAGGTTCAACAAGGACAAGTGCAGAGTCCTGCACTTAGGACAGAAGAATCCCATGCACCGCTACAGACTAGGGACCGAATGGCTCGGCAGCAGTTCTGCACAAAAGGACCTAGGGGTTACAGTGGACGAGAAGCTGGATATGAATCAACAGTGTGCCCTTGTTGCCAAGAAGACCAATGTCATTTTGGGATGTATAAGTAGGGGCATTGCCAGCAGATCGAGAGACGTGATCTTTCCCCTCTATTCAACACTGGTGAGGCCTCATCTGGAGTACTGTGTCCAGTTTTGGGCCCCACACTACAAGAAGGATGTGGACAAATTGGAAAGAGTCCAGCGGAGGGCAACAAAAATGATTAGGGGACTGGAACACATGAGTTATGAAGAGAGGCTGAGGGAACTGGGGATGTTTAGTCTATGGAAGAGAAGAATGAGGAGGGATTTGATAGTTGTTTTCAACTACCTGAAAGGGAGTTCCAAAGAGGATGGCTCTAGACTGTTCTCAGTGGTAGCAGACGACAGCACAAGGAATAATGGTCTCAAGTTGCAGTGGGGGAGATTTAGGTTGGATATTAGGAAAAACTTTTTCACTGGGAGGGTGGTGAAACACTGGAATGCGTTACCTAGGGAGGTGATGGAATCTCCTTCCTTAGAAGTTTTTAAGGTCAGGCTTGACAAAGCCCTGGCTGGGGTGATTTAATTGGGGATTGGTCCTGCTTTGAGTAGGGGGTTGGACTAGATGACCTCCTGAGGTCCCTTCCAACCCTGATATTCTATGATTCTATGACTCATAGAATCATAGAAGATTAGGGTTGGAAGAGACCTCAGGAGGTCATCTAGTCCAACTCTCTGCTCAAAGCAGGACCAACACCAACTAAATCATCCCAGCCAAGGTTTTGTCAAGCCAGGCCTTAAAAACCTCTAAGGATGGAGATTCCACCACCTCCCTAAGTAACCCATTCCAGTGCTTCACCATCCTCCTAGTGAAATAATGTTTCCCAATATCCGACCTAGACCTCCCCCACTACAACTTGAGACCATCGCTCCTTGTTCTGTCATCTGCCACCACTGAGAACAGCCTAGCTCCATCCTCTTTGGAACCCCCCTTCAGGTAGTTGAAGGCTGCTATCAAATCCCACCTCACTCTTCTCTTCTGCAGACTAAACAAGCCCAGTTCCCTTAGCCTCTCTTTGTAAGTCATGTGCCCCAGCCTCCTGATCATTTTTGTTGCCCTCCGCTGCACTCTCTCCAATTTGTCCATATCCTTTCTGTAGTGGGGGGCCCAAAACTGTATGCAGTACTCTAGGTGTGGCCTCACCAGGGCCAAATAGAGGGGAATAATCACTTCCCTCAGTCTGCTGGCAATGTTCCTACTAATTCAGCCCAATGTGGCATTAGCCTTCTTGGCAACAAGGGCACACTGCTGACTCATATCTTACTTCTCCATCCACTAATCCCCAGGTCCTTTTCTGCAGAACTGCTGCTTAGCCAGTTGGTCCCCAGCCTGTAGCGGTGCATGGGGTTCTTCCATCCTAGTGCAGGACTCTGCACTTGTCCTTGTTGAACCTCATCAGATTTCTTTTGGGCCAGTCCTCCAATTTGTCAGATGATGCACTCAAAGCAATAAAATATACAAGAGAAAAACTAACATTACTGAGAGTCACAAGAAGCAACTATTATAGACAATGTTACAAGTTTTTTTTTAACTTTGCATAGGTAAGGCCCTAGCAAATTCACGGCCCATTTTGGTCAATTTTACGGTCACAGGATTTTCAAAATCATAAATTTAATTATTTCAGCTATTTAAATCTGAAATTTCACAGTGTTGTAATTGTAGGGGTTCTAACCCAAAAAGGAGTTGTGGAGTGGGGGGGGTCACAAGGTTACTGTAGCAGGGGTTGCGGTACTGCTACCCTTACTTCTGCGCTGCTGCTGGCGGCGGCGCTGCCTTCAGAGCTGAGCAGCTGGAGAGCGGCGGCTGCTGGCTGGGAGCCCAGCTCTGAAGGCAGATCTGCCACCAACAGCAGCTCACACATAAGGATGGCATGGTATGGTATTGCCACCCTTACTTCTGTGCTGCTGCCTGTAGAGCTGAGCCCTTGGTAAGCAGCCACCACTGTCCAGCCACCCAGCTCTGAAGACAGCAGTGCAGAAGTAAGGATGGCATGGTATGGTATTGACACCCTCACTTCTGCGCTGCTGCTGGTGGGGCGCTGCCTTCAGAGCTGGGTGCCCAGCCAACAGCCGCTGCTCACTGGTCATCCAGCTCTGAAGGCAGCGCAGAAGTAGGGGTGGCAATAACATGAGCCCCCTAAAATAACCTTGTGACCCCCCCCACAACTTCCATTTGGGTCAGAATCCCCAATTTGAGAAATGCTGGTCTCCCCCATGAAATCTGTATGGTATAGGGTAAAAGCACACAAAAGACCTGATTTCATGCTGGGAGATCAGATTTCACAATCCATGATGTGTTTTTCATGGCTGCGAATTTGGTAGGGCCCTACATATAGGGAGTTAAATATTGGCAGGACCCTGGGTTTTTTTGTCTTCTTCTGCAACATGGGACATGGATCACTTGCAGGTTTAACTAGTATAAGTGGCAGATTCTCTGTAACTTGAAGTCCGCAAATCAAGTTTTGCCAGATAATTAGTCCTTTCTTAGGATATGTATATACTGCAGCTGGGAGTGTGCTTCCCAGCACAGGTAGACAGACAGAGACTAGCTATGCTTGAGCTAGGGTGCTAAAAATAGCAGTGTGGTTGAACTAGCCACCTGAGGATGTACCCAGGAGGTCCGGGTGGGTTTGTACTCAGGCAGCTAGCCCAAGCTGCCCCCTTGGCATCCCCAGCTATACAATTATTTTTAGCACATTAGCTCAAGCAGAGCTTCTGTGTATCTGCTCTGCTTGCCCAGCTGCATACCCTAAGAGGAGACTAGTTATTTGGATCTTAATTACCATAGAAACCAGATCTATAAACCTTTTTGGCTTCTATCTTTAGCTTGATAGCTTGAGCAGAACCAGCACGTCTGTCTACCCGCACTGGAAAGCACGATCCAGGTGCATTGTAGACATACCCTTAGAGACTTTCCACAGTAACCTAAAGAAGCCATATATTTTTATCCAGTTAACTGATGTGTTAAAAGATGATTTAATCGTTTAAAACATTTTCAGGTTAAGACACAAAACCAAAATTCTCATTCAGGTACACATTCTGCCGACCCAAATTCCTCCTATGTGTGCAGCTCATTACAGTTTCCTCTCAATACAATATTAAAAAACTGCACATTCTATCCAAGTGGCTGAAGCACTTGGAGACAGACTAAGATTCACAGTCTTAATTTTTGTAGCTAGGAAATAGCTTTTGATTCTGGATACCCTGTTGATTAGTTAATTAGTGGCCCAGATCAATCTGTGAACCAAGTAATTTAAAAATATTCTGGAAAGGAAAGCATTTGGACCATCTAAATCGAGCCACAGACCCAGCTGATTAAGGAAGTGTAGTAGCGACAACTTCATCAGTCTTCAGATTTGTTATAAACGAACCCCTGGATTTAATGTAGAAATCAGAAACTACACCTCCCAGGCTGTGGGTCAGAGGCAACAACCATAATACAGCACCTCTGAGTACTATCACTTTCTTTGGAAGATTCAGCCTTTGTGAGTAGGTCTAAGGGAGACAGACTTCCCTGAACAGTGTCACGCCCTTGTCAGCCTGCACTGATCAAACAAGATGGTGTGTTGACCAACACAATCCATCCCATCAGCCGCAAGACCAGAGCTGAAAAGGCTTCATTTCACAGTAAGCTAAGAATGGACAGCATGCTGTGCTCTTGCCTTTGTCTAGTCTCTGCATTGCCACAACCTATCCTATTGTCTCCCTGATCTCCTCCTGACTGAGGAAAGTGGGCCTTTTTATACCCAGCATGCTTTTGTTAGTAACCTAAAGTTCCTATGGTTAGGGTGACCAGACAGCAAGTGTGAAAAATTGGGACAGGGGGTGGGGAAGTAACAGGAGCCTATATAAGACAAAGCCCCAAATATCGGGACTGTCCCTATAAAATCAGGACATCTGGTCACCCTATATATGGTTGCTGTACTACACATCCCAGAAGCCCTCTGTTTTGGCAGAAACTCCTTCACAGGAGCAAGCTAACCTGGACTCTCTTAAAGGTCCGAACCCACCCTGTGTCGTGCACATTACTGGATGCACAGTGAAGCATTTTCAGCACCAAGGGATTTCACCCATCCAAGTGTTGTGGTAACATCCTCTTATTGTCAGGTTTCAGAGTAACAGCTGTGTTAGTCTGTATTCGCAAAAAGAAAAGGAGTACTTATGGCACCTTAGAGACTAACCAATTTATTTGAGCATGAGCTTTCGTGAGCTGTAGCTGTAGCTCACGAAAGCTCATGCTCAAATAAATTGGTTAGTCTCTAAGGTGCCACAAGTACTCCTATCCTCTTATTGTGTCTATGAAATGGAAATCATTTGTTGTAGCAATACTTTGCTCTTCGACAGACCCTAACATCTATTTGGGGATCTCAAAGAGATTTCCAAGCATTAATCCTTGTGTCAGATAAGTATTACTATCCTCATTTCATAGACGGGGAATGGGATAGAACATAATACTGAAAATATTATAATGTTATTATACAAACCCATGGTACACCCCGGCTTGGAACATTGTGTTTGAATCTGATCCCCTTATCTCAAACAAACAAAACAACAGTAATAGAACGTGCTCCAGAGACAGGCCACAAAAATGATGATAGGGATAAAGAGATTGAAACGATTGGGATTGTTTGGTTTAGAAAGGAGGTAAAAAACAGAGGAACATAAACAGGGTTACACTATACAATGAATGGTATACAGAAGGTTTAGTCGTCTTAGAATAGAAGAGCAATGGGACATTCAATTAAATGGAAAAAATAAACTTTAAAACTGATAAAAGGATTTTGAAGATATCCAACACATAATTAATATGTAGAATGGTTTGCCATAAGATAGTATTGTGGTCAAAAGCTTAGTTGGATTCAAACAAGATTAGACTTTTATATGGATAATGAGAACTCTCACAGTTACATTGGTTGGGATTTTTAAAAGCTGTAAGGCATAGAAATCTGCATACTTTGGGGAACAATCCAACCACTGATTGGGAAAGAGGTGTTACTTTGTGGCAAAGATCTCCTTTTCAAGCAGCCAGGACTCTGCTCAAAAGGGCTTCCCTCCTGTGAGGACACCTCTGTGAGAAACAACACAGACTGAAGAGTTTGCAATGAGAAATGGTACAGAGGGTTCTGCAGTGAGAAACAGTACAGATGACAGCAGCAGAGCTGCAGGTGATGCCTACCCAGCACCTTAATAAAGCTGAACTGCTTCGCTGGGCTAGGTGGTGGTGCCTTCAGGTGGGACCAGCAAGCGGCTCCCTTGCCACTAGAGATAGCTCTGCAAAGAGAATCTTGGACTACTGCTACTCACTGATCCAAACAATAAGTGGAGTTTGGTGGATGGGCGAGATGGTGCAGTCAAGGCACTATTAAAAAACTTCAAATCCAGACTCCAGCGAGAAACTGCTGAATTGGAATTCATTTGCAAATTGGATACAATTAATTTAGGCTTAAATAGAGACTGGGAGTGGCTATTTCCCCTTGTTTTTTCCTACCCCCCCCCCCCCCGACGTTCTGGTTAAACTTGGATTTAAACTTGGAGAGTGGTCAGTTTGAATGAGCTATTGCCAGCAGGAGAGTGAGTTTGTGTGTGTGTGTGTGTCCCCCGGAAAAAAAAAAGGGGTGGGGGAGGGTGAGAAAGCCTGGATTTGTGCTGGATGTGGCCCACCTTGATTACCATGCACATTGTAGGGAGAGTGGTCACTTTGGATGAGCTATTGCCAGCAGGAGAGTGAGTTTGTGTGTGTATAGGGGTGGGGGGGTGAGAAAACCTGGATTTGTGCTGGAAATGGCCCACCTTGATTATCATGCACATTGTAGGGAGAGTGGTCACTTTGGATGAGCTATTGCCAGCAGGATAGTGAGTTTGTGTGTGTGTGTTTTTTGGAGAGGGGTTAGGGGGTGAGAGAACCTGGATTTGTGCAGGAAATGGCCCACCTTGATTATCATACACATTGTGTAGAGAGTTGTCACTTTGGATGGGCTATTACCAGCAGGAGAATGAGTTTGTGTGTGGGGGGGGGGTGGAGAGTGAGAAAACCTGGATTTGTGCTAGAAATGGCCCAACTTGATGATCACTTTAGATAAGCTATTACCAGCAGGACAGTGGGGTGGGAGGAGGTATTGTTTCATGATCTCTGTGTGTATATAAAGTCTGCTGCAGTTTCCACGGTATGCATCCGATGAAGTGAGCTGTAGCTCACGAAAGCTCATGCTCAAATAAATTGGTTAGTCTCTAAGGTGCCACAAGTACTCCTTTTCTTATTACCTGTAGGACATTCTCACAAGCAAGTGGTAAGGAAGTAAGACAGATGACTGACAAAGTAACAGGAGGCAAAGGGGAGAGAGTCATTTTATCCTTCATTTGTATATGTATTCTGTTGCTGTGTTCCCCTTTTCCTAATAAAGATTTACTTGTTTGTACACTGTCTCTGTGTGCCTGCAAGTGGGGAAGTTCTGTTTGTTAAGGGAGCGTTCCCAGGGCTCAAGCCATTTTAGTTATTTGTTAAGAGGGACTCTTGATATATTGAACCCAACCCTTATTGTTGCCATTAACCAGCTGGCAGAAGGCTTACCTGGGATTCTTACATCTGATACTAGACACGGTTAAAGACAGGATACCGGACTAGATGGACCAGGGGTAAAATTCTGTGCTCCAATTAAAAACTGAAGCAAATAGAGGTTAAGTGATTTGCCCAAAGTCACAGGGAAAGTCTATTGCAGAGGCAGCAACAGAACCCAGATTTCTTTTTAATGAAGAAATGGCTTGGCAATGCTTTTGAAAGGGTGTGTATACTTGGGTATGAGGAGGAGATTATTGACATGGCATCATTGACGGTCAGAAAGCTCCATTTGCATCCAGACATTTGACCCCATAGAATAAGAGGGGTGAGAACATAATGGAAAACAATCCTTTTTCACATTTTTGCTAGATAACAGGAGAAAATTGTGCAATAGCAAATTATGATTATTTATATTGAGGTAGCACATATGAGCCCTAGTCATGGACTCACTATGCTAGGCGCTGTACAAACACAGAACAAAAAGACCATCCCTGTACCAAAAAGCTTGCAATCTCAGTAAATGATGGTAAATGTTCAAATTATGTCTGTTAATTTCATAGACATAAGTGGGTGAGGTAATATCTTTTATTAAAATAAATTGTCTCTCTAATATCCTGTGATAGACACGGCTACAACACGGCTTACCATTAATTTCATGACTGCTTTGCAAAATGCAAATCAAATTTGCTCCAACTAGAATACATGTCAATGCCCTTCAATGTATACAGTAGAAATCTGTAAAATGTTTTCATTGTGGCACCCACTTTTGAGATGGTTATATCCAAATGGTCATCATATGCATGACCATGATACAGTGAACTTTCCAAGACATGGGCATGGAATCCAAATCTCCACCTAGTAAGGATAGAATGAGTTCTAGTAGGCATTGTAGCATCACAAAAGGTCAATCATATGACATTCTCTACCTTTAACCAAGGCAAGAAATGATTGCTTGCCATTGACAGCAACACAGAATTTTGTTGTGCACGGGGTTAAACCGTGCTGTCACGCACTGGGTATAACAACTATATATTCGGGATGAATGTAAAGAAATGATTGAAGTAATAGCAGTTTCCAAATCCAAAACACAGGCACATGTCTCTGCCCAAAACTAAGGCAAATGAAAGGCTGCACAGACATTCGAAGGTGTGTGTTTGTGTGTGTGTGTCAGCCTGGATAAGCATGATGTCTGATTCTGAGAGGAGCCTAAAGTCTGCTGCTGGCTAAAGAGGCTTGTGGCTGCAAACAAAGAAACTCAGTTGTTTGGTTCCTCCTGTGTCAGGGAAGCAGGACTTTGTATATTCTTTGTAAATAAACAAGACTGCACCAAAGAAAAAACATGAATGTTATCAGTTTCTCCTCCTAACTAACAACCCACAAATGCTGAATTTGGGTAACCGACTGGGTCAAAAGGGCGTAACAGTATCAAAGAAGTTGCTTCCACTTTGATCCTTTCAACTGATACCCCTCAAAATCAGTTTAAACAAGTGGCCAACATATCAGCACACCTGGGGAAATGGCTTTTGGACTATAAACTTTGATCCATAGAACGGAGTTATCATTACAAGCAGTAATCAGTAAAACCAACTTCTTCTTACAATACTTCAGCTTGCCACTGCACCCAAATTTTTACAGAAGCTCCATTTCCTGTTGGTAGCAGACTTTACAGGAATACATACAGATCTGGAGTCACTTGTGCACATACCCACTGACTGTATCACGGAGTGAAACCACAAAATAGAAAAAAAAAACAAGTTGACAATCATAAAAGCATTTGATAGTTATTGGGAAATGAGTTGTGTAATCTGTAGGAGTAACTTCCACCCACTCTATAGTGAAAGTGGACTCTCCAGCCAAAGGGGAAAATCATTTTATGCTCCCCTAGCCAGGAAAACGAAAGTGAAAGGAATGAACATCACCGCACACATTCCCAAGGCATGCAATGAGGCACACTGTCCAAGTGCGGTAAAAACAACCTAAAGTAGTGTAACCCTTCTGCCCGTCAGAGTTGGCAGCAACAAGGGCCGGGTTCAATATCTAGGGGATCCATTCCAATAACACAATGCAAACCGGCTCGAGCCCCCACCCAGTGACCTGGGACAAATATATACCACCCCCACTGGGCGCTTCCAAGAGGCAATACTTCCCCTCTCGCAAGCACAGAGTCTGAGTGTAGCAAAAAGCCTTTTAATAACAGAGAGAAACAATGTGGCATTATGTTGGGGAAACACCACCAACAGGATTCACAACCCATGAGCAAAAACCCACCCCAAGCAAATTTGGGGCATGCCCTTTCCCTTTGGTTCTTGAGTCCAGCAACCCCAAATCACCCAAAGTCCCAAAAGTCCAATGACCCAAAAGTCTCTGTCCCTGGTCAGGGCAGCCCCAGAGTTCGAAAGTTTATCTGCAGAGCTTTACCTCCCAACCTGGGTGGAGGTTTGGGGGGGGGGCAGGGAGAGAGAGAGAGAGGTAAGGGGCACCTTACATGATCTGAAGCTGACCACCCCACAGCTCCATAGTCCTTCGCTCTGCTCCATTCCACCAGCCACCCCATGAACTGCTTTGCTTGACTCCACTCTGCAGCCCACAAGCAGCTCCCGCCATTCCACGAACTGCTCCACCAGCCTGTTCACAAGGCACTCCAGCCATCCCGCAAATTGCTCCACAATATATCTTCAGGCTCCCCCACTACTTAACACAACACTCAGTGACTTCAGCTCTTAGTCAGTTCAGCTCTTTGGTGAATTCAGCTTGTAGTAGGGGAGCCTCAATGCTGGTACACCATTAGCCCAAAGTGAGCTCAGCAGCCTGTAACTAGACTCCTAATGGAATCAAAATTAGCTCTGATATTCCACAGGAGAGAAAGGAGAAAGTGCAATTAGCATGTAAGGCCCTCACCAAGGGACCCATACCACCAAGTATTAATACTTGTCCCCAGCCTCTTTCAATTCACAGAGTTTTGGAACCCATGACCCTTGCCTAGCGAGTGCTACTTAGTTAATGGTGAGTTCCTCCATCATAACAAAAGGCCAAGTACAGTTTGAAGCACAGTTCCCATAATCAGGGTAATAACAATTTATTCTTCCTGCCCCAATAACAGAGACACTGGGGATCCCACAGCAGCCAAAGTGACCATTTGGGCAGCTATGGCCTCATTCTAGGCGGGGTGGGTGTGCCTATGCAAATGAGATCGGCCCCTGAAGTTCTTTTCCACAACTTGCCACACCTCACCACCAGATGTCAGGGTGGAGCTCATCCTGACACTGCTTACATCAGTAAGACATTAACACATTCCAGTTACGTAACAGAACGTAATTTAGTTGTATGTAAATGAGGAGATATTTATGTATAATTTATAACAGACTGTGGCCAAAATTAACAATTCAACATTAGAGCTGGTTGATCATTTTTGAAATTGTCAACATTTTTCACCAACATATTTATTTTTGATTTTTTTAAAAAGTCACAATTAATATGAATTTTTTAACTGTTTTTGACCAGCTCTAGGCAACATTTCCCACCAAGTGACCCACACAGCAGTATCTCGGACACCAGTTGTTCCCTGTGCTTAGAAAGAGATATGTATGTGATGGTGCCTAGGGGCAAATGTTGATTTTTAAAGTGGTGGTTGCTGTAAATGTCATACTTAGTCTTTTCATGAAAAACATTACTGTATGATACATCAGTAATGCAACTGTAACCCACACACCTCCTGGGTGTGATGTTCTTTCCCCTCCAGTGGCACTGAGACCACTTAGAGGTTAATGAGTTTGCTGCAGCATTAGCTAACAGCCATATGGATGTCAGGATTATTATTATAACAGACGTCAGGATATGCTTCTACGGGCACAACATTCTGAAGATTCAGAGCAGGCTGCGCAGTGGGGACAGGAGGACGGTGAAGAAATTTGGCACCATGGAAGGAAAAGGCCTGGGTAGAGACTGTCAAATTGTGGAAGTCAACGAATGGCTACACAGGTGGTGTTGGAGAGAAGGCTTTGGATTCTTTGACCATGGGATGGTGTTCCAAGAAGGAGGAGTGCTAGGCAGAGACAGGCTCCACCTAACAAAGAGAGGGAAGAGCATCTTCGCAAGCAGGCTGGCTGGCTAACCTAGTGAGGAGGGCTTTAAACTAGGTTCACCAGGGGAAGGAGACCAAAGCCCTGAGATAAGTGGGGAAGTGGGATACCGGGAGGAAGTACGAGCAGGAGCGCACGAGAGGGCAGGGCTCCTGTCTCATACTGAGAGAGGGGGACGATCAGCGAGTTAGCTCAAGTGCCTATACACAAATGCAAGAAGCCTGGGAAATAAGCAGGGAGAACTGGAAGTCCTGGCACAGTCAAGGAATTATGATGTGATTGGAATAACAGAGACTTGGTGGGATAACTCACATGACTGGAGTACTGCCATGGATGGATATAAACTGTTCAGGAAGGACAGGCGGGGCAGAAAAGGTGGGGGAGTTGTGCTGTATGTCAGGGAGCAGTATGACTGCTCAGAGCTCAAGTATGAAACTGCAGAAAAACCTGAGTGTCTCTGGATTAAGTTTAGAAGTGTGAGCAACAAGGGTGATGTCGTGGTGGGAGTCTGCTATAGACCACCGGACCAGGGGGATGAGGTGGACGAGGCTTTCTTCCGGCAACTCACAGAAGTTACCAGATCACAGGCCCTGGTTCTCATGGGAGACTTCAATCACCCTGAGAGCAATACAGCGGTGCACAGACAATGCAGGAAGTTTTTGGAAAGTGTAAGGGACAATTTTCTGGTGCAAGTGCTGGAGGAACCAACTAGGGGCAGAGCTCTTCTTGACCTGCTGCTCACAAACAGGGAAGAATTAGTAGGGGAAGCTAAAGTGGATGGGAATCTGGGAGGCAGTGACCATGAGATGGTCAAGTTCAGGATCCTGACACAGGGAAGAAAGGAGAGCAGCAGAATACGGACCCTGGACTTCAGAAAAGCAGACTTTGACTCCCTCAGGGAACTGATGGGCAGGATCCCCTGGGAGAATAACATGAGGAGGAAAGAAGTCCAGGAGAGCTGGCTGTATTTTAAAGAATCCTTATTGAGGTTATAGGGACAAACCATCCCGATGTGTAGAAAGAATAGTAAATATGGCAGGCAACCAGCTTGGCTTAACAGTGAAATCCTTGCTGATCTTAATCACAAAAAGAGGCTTAAAAGAAGTGGAAGATTGGACAAATGATCAGGGAAGAGTATAAAAATATTGCTCGGGCATGCAGGAGTGAAATCAGGAAGGCCAAATCACAACTGGAGTTGCAGCTAGCAAGAGATGTCAAGAGTAACAAGAAGGGTTTCTTCAGGTATGTTGGCAACAAGAAGAAAGTCAAGGAAAGTGTGGGCCCCTGACTGAATGATGCAGGCAAGCTAGTGACAGAGGATGTGGAAAAAGCTAATGTACTCTATGCTTTTTTTGCCTCTGTCTTCATGAACAAGGTCAGCTCCCAGACTACTGCACTGGGCAGCACAGCATGGGGAGGAGGTGACTAGCCCTCTGTGGAGAAAGAAGTGGTTCGGGACTATTTAGAAAAGCTGGACGAGCACAAGTCCATGGGGCCGGATGCGCTGCATCCGAGAGTGCTAAAGGAGTTGGCGGATGTGATTGCAGAGCCATTATCTTTGAAAACTCATGGTGATCGGGGGAAGTCCTTGATGACTGGAAAAAGGCTAATGTAGTGCCCATCTTTAAAAAAGGGAAGAAGGAGGATCCTGGGAACTACAGGCCAGTCAGCCTTACCTCAGTCCCTGGAAAAATCATGGAGCAGGTCCTCAAGGAATCAAGTCTGAAGCACTTAGAGGAGAGGAAAGTTATCAGGAACAGTCAGCATGGATTCACCAAGGGAAAGTCATGCCTGACTAATCTAATTGCCTTTTATGATGAGATAACTGGCTCTGTGGATGAGGGGAAAGTAGTGGACGTGTTGTTCCTTGACTTTAGCAAAACTTTTGACACGGTCTCCCACAGTATTTCTTGCCAGCAAGTTAAAGAAGTATGGGCTGGACGAATGGACTATAAGGTGGATAGAAAGCTGGCTAGATTGTCGGGCTCAACAGGTAGTGATCAATGGCTCCATGTCTAGTTGGCAGCCAGTATCAAGTGGAGTGCCCCAAGGGTTGGTTTTGGGGCCGGTTTTGTTCAAGATCTTCATAAATGATCTGGAGGATGGTGTGGATTGCACCCTCAGCAAGTTTGCAGATGACACTAAACTGGGAGGAGAGCCAGATGCTGGAGGGTAGGGATAGGATACAGAGGGACCTATACAAATTAGAGGATTGGGCCAAAAGAAATCTGATGAGGTTCAACAAGGACAAGTGCAGAGTCCTGCACTTAGGACAGAAGAATCCCATGCACTGCTACAGACTAGGGACTGAATGGCTCTGCAGCAGTTCTGCACAAAAGGACCTAGGGGTTACAGTGGACGAGAAGCTGGATATGAATCAACAGTGTGCCCTTGTTGCCAAGAAGGCCAATGGCATTTTGGGATGTATATGTAGGGGCATTGCCGCAGATCAAGGGACGTGATCGTTCCCCTCTATTCGACACTGGTGAGGCCTCATCTGGAGTACTGTGTCCAGTTTTGGGCCCACACTACAAGAAGGATGTGGAAAAATTGGAAAGAGTCCAGCGGAGGGCAACAAAAATGATTAGGGGACTGGAACACATGACTTCTGAGGAGAGGCTGAGGGAACTGGGATTGTTTAGTCTGCGGAAGAGAAGAATGAGGAGGGATTTGATAGTTGTTTTCAACTACCTGAAAGGGAGTTCCAAAGAGGATGGATCTAGACTGTTCTCAGTGGTAGCAGACGACAGCACAAGGAGTAATAGTCTCAAGTTGCAATGGGGGTGATTTAGGTTGGATATTAGGAAAACTTTTTCAGTGGGAGGGTGGTGAAACACTGGTATGCGTTACCTAGGGAGGTGGTGGAATCTCCTTCCTTAGATATTTTTAAGGTCAGGCTTGACAAAGCCCTGGCTGTGATGATTTAGTTGGGGATTGGTCCTGCTTTGAGCAGGGGGTTGGACTAGATGACCTCCTGAGGTCCCTTCCAACCCTGATATTCTATGATTCTATGATAGTTTATGCAATAGAGGCTCATGCATTTGGTTTCCGAGGTTCCAAGTTCAATCCTCCGCACCGACAACTGGGGTCTGTCGGTGTTACACAACTACTATGCAGTAAAAGTATATTATTTATTTGCATAACTCCTATTAGTATTAGCATCTATGAATATAAAGTGCCATATACTAGGAGCACAATTTAAATAGTTATTTCAGGCTTCAGAGATATTACAGATCCCAGCATTGTTCCCTATACTTAAACTGGGGAATTCCACTAGAACTGCTAATATGTCTAGACCTGGAATAAATGTCTGTGTTGAGATGACAGTATAGATATCAACGTATTTCATATCATATATTTTAATTTATACTTTTGGACAGCGGCACCATTTTATCAAAGCCTGTTGGTTGCATCTCATGTTTCAGAGTGATGATATCTAGTCAGAGTGAAAACAATCCAATGCACAGATACCAAATGACGAAATCATCACCCGGATGCACAGCCGAGATAAATGGATCATGTGCTGGAAGGAGAACCTTCTACTCCTATCCCCTCTTCAGATGGCTGTCACCAGTGGCTCAGCATGGATCTTCTTATCTTGCCCCTAGTCCCTGAAATCTCTCTGCATGTTGCAGCATATGTGTGTTGCTTGGTGTCCACAGCTCCCCACCTGCTTCTGCTCACACAGGAACAGAACTGTACCTGTTGCACTGTGTTCAGCGCTTTATGAAGCCATGGAGAATGGGGAGCAGTATTTGCAAAGTATTTGCCTTTAAGTGAGACATTGTGATTAGTATCTTCCAGAGCTGTGTAGAGAAAGGTAGAGGATTTCAAAATTTCAAAAACTGGTGTAATTTCTATTAGAAACAAAAAATTCAAAGCTCTCCACAAAAAAAAGAATGGAGTGCTGGCTCCAAGCCATTGCCCCTGGTGGGCTGCCCTGGAAGTCTTGCGGTCCTTGGTCCCAGGGCAGTCTGCATAGCTGGCTTTTTTAGAGCCACAGACATGTGGTTGCTGAGGAGCCAGGTGGACAAGCTGGCAGGAAACCAGGCAACCAAAGGATCCCTACCTGACAGACAAGATTCTGTCAGAACTTTGGTGAAATCTGTCCATTGGCCCCTGTAGCAAAGCAACGACTCACTGGCACGGTGCCTCCTACTGATCGTCCTGGAAATTAGCTCTTTTCTAGCCTTGGAGCGCCCTCTGCTGGCCCATGGCTCACCTGCCTCAGGCCCCTTTACCTCAGGGTTCTGCCCCAGCAGTACTCTCACACTCTGGGTCTCCCATCCCAGGGGAACCCCCAACCCTCTATACCCACCTTGCCTCAGTGGCTACTGCCAGTCATCATCTAGCTTCCACTCACTGGGGCAGACTGCAGTGGCCACTCATCATTGGCAAGGGGGTAGGACCTGCTGCCTCTGCCTATCCCCGGGCTGCCCCTCTACAGCCCCAGTACCTTTCATAGGCCTTCAACTAGGCTTGCAGCCTGGGGGTTTACCAGGCTGGAGCTCCCCAGCTCCCTGTGCCCTTCCCTAGCACTGCTCCGCTTCAGGTACCTTCTCCCAGGCAGCTAGCCCTTGCCACTCCAGGACTAGAGTGAGACTTCTCTGTCTCCTGGCCCCACAGCCCTTTTATACAGGCCAGCTGTGGCCTGATTAAGCCAGCCACACCTGGGGCTAACTACCTCGCCAGCCTCCCTCAGCTGCTCTTAATCTCTTTTACCTTGGGGTGGGGCAGCTGCCCCACTACAGCCCCCAAAATGTTCCAATTTTGATGAATCCGCAAATTCTAATGAAATAATGTTTTCGACCAATTTTGTAATTTCCCCCCATTTTATCTCGATCAGTTTAGGTCATGCTGAACTTGCTCATAATCAAAACACTGTACTGCAGGGTAGCAGGGATATCACCACCATCGTCTGCTTCTTGTACTTTTGCCAGTAAACAATATGTAATATTTTATTTTCCCTGTGTGCTTTTTCATTAGGGTTATTACATAATGGGGTCGGATGAAACTATTTAAATACTAGTAAGAATGAAACCATATTTTCATCCCAAACTCAAAATTAACTTGAAAAGCAGGAATTACTGGATATATTGTGAGATTCACACATTTTCTGGTCACCCAATTATTTAGTAGATTCAGGACTATCAAATAAAAGTTAAAGAAACATTTTGGTTGATTATTGAACCTGAACTGAACCTCCAAACTTTTTCAGACTTTCTCATCACAAATGCAAGAGAAAGATTATTTGTCGTCTTATTCATTTAAGAGACAAGGACAGAGTTAGTAGCTTTAGTTAGACATCCAGGTACAAAGAATGTAAGGCCATATTTACAGAATGGGGGACTCTATCCTGGAAAGCAGTGACTCTGAAAAAGACTTGGGAGGCTCATGGTGGAGAATCAGCTGTACATGAGCTCTCAATGTGATGCTGTAGTCAAAAGGGCTAAAGTGATCCTTGGATGTATCAACAGGAATATTGAGTAGGAGTAGGGAAGTTATATATTACCTCTGTATTTGGCACTGGTCAAACTTCCCCTGGAATAGGGTATCCAGTTCTAGTGTCCACAGTTCAAGAAGGATGTTGATAAATTGGAGACAGTTCATAGAAGAACCACAAGACTGATTAAAGGATTGGAAAATGCACTTCATAGTTAACAATAAAGAGCTTAATCTATTTATCTTAACAAGGAGAAAGTTAAGGGATGACTTGATCACAGTCTATAAGTACCTACCTGGGGAACAAAAATTTGATAATGGGCTCTTCAACCTAGCAGACAAAGATATAATAAGAGTCAATAGCTAGAAGCTGAAGCTAGAGAAATTCAGACTGGAAATAAGGTGCATTTTTAAACTAGTAACAAGGGTCATGGTGGATTCTCCATCAATGGCAATTTTCAAATCAACACTGGATGTTTTTCCAGAAGGTCTGCTCTAGTTCAAATAGGAACTAAAATAAGTTTTATGGCCTCTGTAATACATGCTGTCAGATTAGATCAGGGGTCGGCAAACTTTTTGGCCCTAGGGCCACATCGGGGTTGCGCAATGGTATGGAGGGCCAGGTTGGGAAGGCTGTGCCTCCTCAAACAGCCTGGCCCCCACCCCCTATTCACCCCCTCCCACTTCCTGCCCCCTGACTGCCCCCATCAGAACCCCCAACCCATCCAACACCCACTGCTCCTTGTCCCCTGACCTCCCCTTCCTGGAACCCCCCGCCCCTAACTGCCCCCAGGGACCCCACCCCCATCTAACCCTCCCTGTTCCCCGTCCCCTGACTGTCCCGACCCCTATCCATACCCCCGCCCCCTGACCGCCCCCTCCTGGGACCCCCATCCCTAACTGCCCCCCCAGGATTCCACCCCTTCTCCAACTCCCCCGCTCCCTGTCCCCCCATCCCGGGACCCCCCGACCCACTGGGACCCCACCCCCTATCCAACCCCCCTGCCCCCGCTCTCTGTCTCCTGACCACTCCCCCCTGAACCTCTGCCCCATCCAACAGCCCCCTGTCCCCTGACTGCCCCCAGGACCTCCTGCCCCTTATCCAACCCCCCTGTCCCCCACCCCCTTGCCATGCTGCTGAGAGTGGCAGGACAGGCTTATTGGAAAGCCTGGGAGGTAGGCGGGTGCAAGCTGCACTGCCCACGCGGCAGCGTCGCTGCAGGGGAGGGACCGGGGGCAAGCCTCCCCTGCCAGGAGCACAGGGGCTGGGCAGGATGGTCCCACGGACCAGATGTGGCCCAAGGGCCGTAGTTTGCCCACCTCTGGATGAGACGATCACAGTGGTCCCTTTTAGCCTTGTAATCTCTTAATACCTTGTAATGAGTTCATTGATTTTATTTAAAAAATAATTATTGAACTCTGAAAACAGAGTAGAAATCAGAATGAATGATCAAAATCAAAAGTCTTCCTGGAGGTAATGTTACATATATGTAAATCTATTTTGTTTTATTACTTTTTCTGGAATGTTTTGGAGTTTATTTGAGAAAAAATTGTGTTTTTAATAAAATATCAGAAAAAGTCAAAGTATTATAATAATTATATTAGCAATCACAGGTATTTCAGATCTTTTGCTTTCAAGGTTCTCTATAAAAAAGTTATAAATTACCACCTACTTCAATTATTGTTGCATCATTATTTTCTCATGCTATTCAGAATTTTAAGTTTCCAATTCTAAAGTTTCTTGTTTATGTAAATGTTTGTCATAAGGTTTCGAAATCAGCTTTTGTAAAATCCCTTTGTAACTGTGGAATATTGATTAGGTTTCATTTTACCTATGATTAGGTTTCATTTTATCTTAACTAAAAAAAATCAACCTGCTGATTGCTATTGCATGTCTAGACAGCTCTCATTAGCCCAGGCATTCTTCTGCAAGATTGGGTAAAGAATGTGTCTTTCACAAATGGCTATCAAGTTCTAGGAATCCAGAAATATGCTTGTCCTTTTCTGTCACATCTGCCATCCCCTGCTTTCCATTCCTTTTGGATCTAACACCAATGCCTAAGATAAACCTCACTATGCAATAGCAAATGCAAGAGTGTGCCATGTATAAAAACTGGAAAGTGTTGTTCAAATCAGTGGTCCAAACTGAAAATAATCTTCTACAACTTCCAGGGTCTAGGGACCAAATTCTGCACTCAACATACATGATTAACATTCCCTCAACTTTCATTGAAATTAACCAAAGTTTTATTAAGTAATCAATGGCTGAATTCAGCCTTAAACCCTAATGTATATCTTCAATCTTCCTGTTCTGTTGAAATGCTGCACTATCCTGGTTTTTGTTCTTTTATTTTTCATCATTGCATAGAACATTTGATCTTATGGTTGTATACAGAGCTTAGCTTTAATGTCAGAATCTTGAGATATGACCCTTTCCAAGTTCTTATAGAGTGAGCCTCTTGAAAACTGTCCAACCTCTGGTTAACATTTTACTAATTTTTGTGTGTCCTACAGTAAAAGGGGAACCTATCCAAAGCTGTCAGCATCCCTGCCACAATGTACATAAGTAAATAAAATTTAAAAGACAGGAGAACAGAAAACTTCCCCTCCCCACAAATCTGACTGCCATCAAAACCCATCCTCCGCAGCAGCCCATGCAAATAGATGCTCCTTTCAGAGTGCTCTGACAATCAAAAGACTATGGAGAGGGAAGCTTGCTCCAAAGCTGAGGACCACTCACAGAGAATGTGGGACTATCAATCCCTTCCCTTTTAAATTTAGAAAGATATGTTGGTTACACTGAATAATAAGATCATACCTTTTCTTACCACTTTCATCCACTCGAGACTCAGGGGGCAGATTCTGTGTAGTGGTTATGATTGATGTCTTAGGGCTAGATTCACAAAAGAATTTAGGCACTTAAAGTGTCAGTTAGGCACCTAAAATCCAACATCAAGCCACAATGGGATCCATAAAACCCCTACTCAGCTGCCACCAAAACCGTAGGCACCTAAATTTGCTCCACACTTAATTTTTTGCAGTAAAAGTTCCCTATTCACCTATGTTTTTGCCTGTGCAACACGTGTATTACAGTCCTACTCCAGGTGTCTAGATGCCTAAGCCCCAGAGCAGGGCACAAACCGGGAAGATAGCTGTGCCTCTGCCTAATTCACTTGTGGGATCCATCCCTAAGCATTCTCAGAGCATCGCCATGCCTACGTTTCTTTGTGAATCCGGCCTTGGTGCTTAGAAACCAAATGTTGCTTGTATAGAGGTATTATTATGTCAGAAGCCAACAGTGTATCACGTACTTGCACCACATACAAAATGATGACTCTCCTAAGGCACAAAAGAGAGCTGGAACCAAAATATACTGTCCTTGAAACAGAACATTCTCCAAATGCATCTGCTTTGCTAACCCTCCCAATGAAGTATATTTTTTATGGAATCTGAAGACCTAGTTCTGTAGTATGGACTCCAGGATTTGGTGCATTAAATTTTTATATGAAAAAGACTTATTTTATGTTATCTTGTCTACCACCTGCCAACACAGGATTTTCCCTGAAAGTAGTTAATAGCTACTCATATGCTAAATTGTATTAGTCATTTGCCTTGAACTTGTATGTTACCAATCCGTGTATAAATGTATTACTTGCATAATGCATATAGTGAGCCAGACTCTGATCTTGGCTGCACTAGTATAACTGAGATCAGAATTAGACTCAGTTTTGTTTTGGGCTTGATATTTGCTAAGATCGCTGTAGCAGAATGGTGGCTAAGACTATTATCTCATGCTGGGATGCTGTGCTGTTAGAACATTTATAGTCAGATATGTGTTTGTTTCAGGTAAGAATAACCCAGGTAACTGCCAATTTCTGGTGTGACACCATCCTGAATTTTCTACATAAAGGAACAGAGTGGATTAACTAAACTGAGATAATGACTCAGGCCCAGATCAAGGCCAAATTACATGCAGGCACGCAGAAGCATAACGGGAAGTAAGGCTGACACGCCAACTCTTGCATGGGCTCTCCAGAATGCTGCTCTGGGTACTGGGGACAGAGCAGGCTCCATGGTCCATTTCTTGGGGATGGATCAAGATTCTGCCTTGTGATCCCATGAGCAAGTTGACAAGAATGGGCAGAATCTTGACCACACGCATATAGACCAAATGCACTGCACAACAAAGCTGAGCCAGTGTGGGAGACGTAATCTAAAACTGATGAGGGGCAACGGGTTATTTATTTCCTTCTGGAGAAAGTGGGGGAAAAGGAAAGATTTAGAACTACACCAGGCTTTGCCTAAACACACAATCTGATTCTCAGTGACCATAACAAGACACCACAGCAGGGAAAGAGTACCACAGCTGGGTGATCCCCAAGTTAAAGAATAATAAAAATTATCTTCCGTTTCCCATCAAATTAGACAAACTGTGGAATGGCATCTTCTGAGAATCTCTAATCACCAAATTTCCTTTAAGGTCATGACTTTCTTAAGTCAGCTATGGAGACCTCCCTGGAGACCACTGGAGAAACAGTGGAGTTAGAGACATCCTACAATAGGCCATAATTAATAATTGACAAATGAGGGAAGTTCATTTCCTCCAATATTTAAATAATTATCCAAACTTCTTGGCTGGAAATTCATGACCAGGGAATGTATTTGAAATATTCCAGAACTTCCATCTTCTGGTTGAGCTAGAAATATCTTAAGACCAGAACTTGCACTTTGGTCTCAGTTGAAAACAGCAAAGTTCAGATTTTGTAGAATAATATTTTTAAAAAATCACTTAACTTTTCACACACACACACACATACACCCCAATAAAGTTTTCTGCCTCTCTCTTCATAGAGTACTGATTGACCTAACAAGCTTTGTGGAAATGGGTGTTAGGACCTCCCCTCCTTTTCAGTGTATGTGCAGCTATCTCTGTTTCTTAGACCAGTCTTGCTCAGAAAACTAAGATGGCTGCTAAAGAATAGCTTCTTTCGTAGCCCTGCTTCCATTTTCCTGTTCTCCACCACGACTAAGGAACAAGGACTTGCAAGTAGCTTCTCCTTCCAGAAGAGCCGTGTCTTTTAAGCAGCCACACACAGAATGTCTGCAGGAGCCCTTTTGTGGCAAAAGGGGGTCTTTACACTTGATTTTTCTATGCTTTTATTTAGCATATATGATAATATGGCTTATTCATGTATTTTGTCATAATTCTCAGTCATTCACGTTTTCAGAAAAGCACTGAAGCACATGCAATCGCATCCCTATTTAGCAAATCACTTAGGCACATGTTTAACTTTAAATAGATAGGTGAGAAATCCCTGAAGTCAATGAGATTTAAGCAAGTGCTTTGCTGAATTGGACCTTAAATTAAAATTATTTACTTAATTATATTTTATAAAAGCTATAGAAACTCTGTAGTAGTTAGTCAACAATGCATTGAGAATGTATGCATTTTAATGCTAGTATGATGCTGTAGAGAAAAAGTGAAAACAAATGAACGCTAATAGGGTTTACATTCATATATGTTGAAGATAAGTGTTAAGAAAAATTGTGAACAAATTTAAGATAGTGGCCAAAACATTCAAGAGTGATTAATGAGTCTAGATGTCTCAATCTTTTGGTTGTGTAAATTGAAACAACTTAAAAGGGCCTAATTTTTGGAGGCTGAATGCTCAGCATTTTCAAAAAATCTGGCCTCTTTTACAGGTGTCTTTGCTTGGGCACCCAAAATCACAAGTCACTTTTGAAACTTTAGGCCAACCTAAATAATTTGGTTTATATTTTCTGAATAGAGTAAGAAATTTCCATTTGAATCTGTAGGTGAAAATGTATTGCACAGGATTCTGCTCTTGGCCAATTTCAGGTGTTCCTTTTGAGATTTTGTTATCACTAAATTTACACATCAAGATCCCTTTGCTGCAAAGATTTATGCTTATCTTTAGCAAATGAGTAGTCTGAATGACCTTGGTAGGACTGCTCCTGTGTTTAAAGTTAAGCCTGTGAGTAGTCTTTGCAGGACTGAGTTCTAACCAAGAATATGAGAATTCTTATAACTTCACACATTTTTGAATGTTTTTAGGTTTGTAATTTATGAATTCTTTCACAGTTGTTTTTGTAAGTAGAAAAAAATTACCAGCTTTAAAGATTTATGTGTGGGACTATTAAAATGATTTCCAAAAATGACAAAAGTTATCAATTTTGGTAGTGTACTATAGTATCTATGGGCGATGTGAGTTCCAAAGGTTTAAAGGCATAAGATCCTTTCATTAAAACAGTACTAAAGAAATGTGATCAAACTTTTCAGAATAACAAATAACATGGTGATTGTGCTCTCTTTTTCATATTATATATTTCTGTTCTGATTAAAAAATACCCTTCAAACACTAGATTGTTAAAAAGATGATGTAATCTAGAAAGTTTTTGAAACTAAATATGTGAACTTGGATGTTTGCCCTACTGAGAGGTGTGCAGCTGTGTAGCTGGGTAGAGGTATCCTGGGAAAGAGGCTCCAGTTTCAAGAACAGAAAGTAGTGAGTACAGAAAGACAATTGAAGGAAATGATACCAAAAGAAATAAGGGTTAAACATTTTCATACCTGCTTCAAATCCAGATTCAGGCATCTAGAGGACCTGATTTTCAGAAGAATTGAGCACTCACAATCTTATTTCCGTCAATGGGAGCTACATGTGCTCAAAACCTTTGAAAAACAGACAACTTTTATTCAAGTGCCTACATCTGTATTTATGAGCCTAACTTTAGGTTACCAGGTTTGAATATTTTAGTCAGGCCCAATCCCATTTTCACTTAAGTTAAGAGAGAGATTTCCATTGATTTCACCAAGAGTTGGATGTTTTTCTAAAATTTATGCTGTAGGAATTATCTTGGGGAAGTTCTGTCTGCATTGTACAGGAGGTCAGACTAGATGATCACAATGATTCCTTTAGGCCTTGGAATCTATGAATCTATGAGCTGGATTAGACCCTAAAGTGGAATTTTAGGCCAAATTTTCAAATTAGTTGTGCCCACAACAGCCTAAATTTGTGCATGCAAACAGGATTTATGACAAGGCTCCTGTTGAAATCAATGGCAAAACTCCCACTGACCCCCGATAGAGTGGGTAGGCCCTTTGTACTTAAATGCCCATGTACAAATGCTTGATTGCACATGCAAATGTGGATTTTGTAGATGACTGGTTACAACCTCTTCTGAAAAAATAACTAGGAGTCCTTGTGGCACCTTAGAGACTAACAAATTTATTTGGGCATAAGCTTTCGTGGGTTAGAACCCACTTCATCAGATGCATCAGATGAAGTGAAAGCTTATGCCCAAATAAATTTGTTAGTCTCTAAGGTGCCACAAGGACTCCTCGTTATTTTTGCTGATAGAGACTAACACGGCTATCACTCTGAAACCTCTTCTGAAAATGTCAGATAGCCCTTTGAGCATTTTAATCAACTTCTAGTCTGTTTTTCTTAAAGAATTACTCACAAATATTATTAATCAAATATTTAATGCAAAGAAAAGCACCTACACTTTATGCAGTGAATGATCACATGAAATCTGCTCTTAGTCTATGTAAAAATACACAGTGCTATTTGCTCCAATTCATGTAATTTGGTATCCTATCTATTCCTTAAAACTTAAAAATCTGTTCAGTATAACATAAGATTGAATCTTCTGCTAACTTTCCACCTATCTCTAGTGTTCCTGAAGGAAAATAGGAGAACTAAAGTCCAGTTGTATTCAATGAGAAATGATTTGCAACAGTAACAGATACAGTATAACACTTGTAAATATCAGCCCTAGTTTTTATTCATTCAAGTTGTGATGAGCTACTAACAACATTCTCATAATGAATCACCAATATCACTTCCTGGAGCATCTAAATGATCCTTGAAAATCTTCCATCCAAGTATTCGACCATCCTGCCATGACCCTGAATACCTTATGAGTAAGTCTATGAGTTGGTCACAGAGGTCACCGATTCTGTGATTTTACGTTACCTCCATGACTTCAGCTCCAGATGGCGGGCCTCAAGCTGTCAGCCTTGGGTGGCCAGGTTCGGACTGTCAGTCCCGGGTGGCTGGGTTCCAGCTGTCAGCCCCACGCCATGCCACGGGACTTTGGCTCCAGCCCCACACGGCAGGGTTTGGGCTTCCCTGATTTATTGTTTCTTGCCACAACCTGTCTGTGACTTTTACTAAAAATGCCCGTGACAAAATCTTAGCCTTACTGATGAGATCTGTTGAGGTAAGGCTGCAGACTATACTACCACTGCAAGGAAATTATTAGCAAGGAATTAGCGATGCTGATGATGCCAGCTGGGAGGCACCATATTCAAGACTTTGATGCATTCCCCAATGCTCTCTCTTTTCCTTGGAACACAACCCAAAATTAATCGAGTCTGCTTGTTCATCTACAGTGAAATGTAACATGTTTGATCAAGATAACCTCACTTACAACTGTGTCTGTGGGCAAAATAATTCATATGGAGCTAAAAATTCATCTTAATGACAGATCATTATTCATCATTAGCATCTTCTGCATTCACCTCATGTCTCCTTATATGCTTAACTTCCTGGCTGAAGGAAAAATGTTAAATGAAGGATTATAACAGGATTTTGAATCAGATTTAGCCAATTTAATAGCTATGTCTAAACAAACTATCTAAATTTCTCTCCCTAACAGCATCAGTTGCTTACAGCTGTCCCAAACTAAGACATAAATATTCTTCCCATTCCCTAACAGATGTCACCAGGAGCTATGACATATTGACAGGCCAAGCTAACCAGTGTGGAGACAGCAGGTATCAAGATGACAAGTTTTCCTGTATATAATTTTTTAGTTATGCTGAGACTGTCTCCTCTAGGGATGATTCAATTGGCCCAGTGAGGATCGGGACTGCTCCATTCTGAACCATCTCCCAGCTCTTGGCTCAAAACTATCTTGGAGTTTCTAAATCATTTGGTGAAGAACCCACTTGCCATACATGAGGGATGTTACAACAAAGCTCCCTGTGACTTCCCACTGTTTCCCTTGCCACCTTTTTTTGTGGAAGGTTTTATTGCAGGACGAGTGGGGGAAGCTGTTGCCAGAAGTTTACAAAAGAAAAATGCCCCTCTGCTGTAGCCCTTTATGCCTGGTATTCATATTGGCTGCACTATTCACACATTCAGCAACCCTGTCATGCATTTCACAGCCCTAAAAGAATGAGGGCTGGGAAACTGTCTTTTTTTCCTCAACTCTCATGCCGCCTGCTGGTTCTGAGCCAGATGGCGCTGTTGGCAGTAAGGAGGAGAAAGCAGCAGTAGCAAGTCACTGGTGGGAGAGCTGAGGGACTCTAAGGGAGAGAGGAATGGGGCAGAGAAGTGCAGGCCACTCCAGGTTCCCTCACTCCATAGCTACACCTCAATAACTTTCCAAGTCTTCAGGCATCCACTGGCCCCCTGTAACCTCTTAGAGTGCCCTAAGATCTTCCCTCAGGTTCTCCTGCCTCACTCTATAACAGTGGTTCTCAAACTAGGGGTGCTGCTTGTTCAGGGAAACCCCCTGGTGGGCCAGGCAAAAAGCGGCATGGGTGGAGGGATGTGCTGGCCGCCACTTCCCGCAGCACCTATTGGCCTGGAGCAGTGAACCACGGCCAGTGGGAGCCGTGATCGGCCGAACCTGCGGACTCAGCAGGTAACCAAACTGGCCTGGCCCGCCAGCGGCTTTCCCTGAACAAGCGGTGCCCCTAGTTTGAGAACCACTGCTATAACATACCTTGAGGCCTCACACTCCTTCCTTCCATAAAAAAAACCCCTCTGTCAGGCTCCGTTAGGCTGCCCCAGCTCTTTCCAATGCCCTGGATCCCTCTGGCTTCTCCTTCAGTCACCACAGGCTCACACAGCCCACAGCCCTATTATAGCTTTTCTTGGCTCCCACTCTATCCCCCTGCTTCTGAGGGGCAGAAGAAGGGTAGAAACCTTCCCCACACACATTGCAAAGGGGCAGCTTGTTTCACATCAAGAAATATCACACATATTGCTGCACAAAATTTGGCAGCTGTGAGTAATTCCTTCTTAAAGTGTCATCGGGTACATTGGTGCTCTGAGGACTTTAAATGGGTGTACAGTTATGGGAAACACACACTCTCCAGTCCAGCCCTGAAGTTTTACTGCTGAGCCCCATGGGAGAATACCACTAATACAAACCCAACCAGTCCCAAGACATCTGTAATCTTATTATTGTTTATTTGCAATATTGTAGTTCCTAGAGGCCCGAAAGGAGGTCAGAACCCCATTGTGCTAGGCACTGTACAGACACATAGAATAGATAGTCCTTTCCCCCAAAGATATTTAGATATTCCTATCTAACTAGACAAGTCAGACAAAGAGAGGAGAAAGGAAACATTATTAACCCCCCTTTTACAGATGGGGAACTGAGGCACAGAGAGATTAAGTGATCTATCCAAGACCACATAAAAAGACTTTTGTTTTTTGATACTATTTTTCCAAGTTTCCCTTAAATATTTCTAGGACCTAATATATGAACTTCTGAGCATCCTCTGTACATCTAAAGTAGGAGTATCACATAAATATTTAAGATTCATAGCAATAGCGGCAGGTAATAGTTTTGTGACAATAAGTCTTTTTGGAGAAGTGAAAGTACTTTTTGGCAACTACGATGGCAAAGTCATTTACGTGAACAGGACTCCACCCATCAGCCATGAGCTGTTCTCAGCAGTGAGGTTTACACCTATGAATTCCAAAATCACCTGTATGATGATATATCATGGGTAGCCAGGAGATTAGTTTCTTTAAGATGTGGTTTGGGTTGGGTGGGTCAAGTACTACTCTCTCCTTGTGGAAATGCTCCTTATCCAGTAAATTATGTGCTTTACAAAAAAAAACTAGTTCACACCCATCTTAAACAAATAAAGGGATCATAAAGAATGTATCCAAGTATCTCAGTTGGAGAGATTCAGCTGCTTTTTGGCCCTTTTTGACAGAGCAGCACAACAGCATCGAATGTGGCCCCTTATCATTGGATCAAAATAATGTGAAATACTTTTATTTATTTTAATATTGTGTATATTTCTTAAGTGGAGTCTATCTTGATATTTTTCAGTGTTCTGTGTGAGGGGCAGTTTCTGAATCTGTTATACTGTTATATCTGTTAAGATTGTTAAACTTTACTGATAAAGTAGTAAGAGAAAAGTACAGCCATCTTATGCCCCAAAGAAAGACACAGACACTCAAATACATTAAATGTGAGTGCTCATACAGCCTATTAATAGTTTTCATCTTAGGGCAAGTTCTGATATCGTAATAAAAAACACTTAGTCACAAAAGTCTCTAGTCTTTTTAATTCAAAGGTTTAATTAATTACACTAAAATGGCACATAATGTGTCTATATTTCTAATTGCTGTGTACGACCACTATGCAAAATACATAACTGAACACTTAATCTTAAAGTAACATGTTCTCAGATTATGCTACTTAGGAGTCTACATTTAAGTATTTTATCTAATTAGATTCTTACCATAGCAAGCAGAAAGTATACAATTTGAAAATGATAGAAGACGGCAAGAAAGCTACCTCAGAGTTCAAAGGAAATAAGGACAGTTCCTAAGAATACTGAAGACCAGCTACTTATGAAGACGTTTAAAAATGGTCCATTTGCAAATGATTGAAAATGAATGATGCATAAAATTGTGATGAACAACATAGAACTCTACAGTGGATTAGCATACAATGCTAAAGGGTGCTAAAGGGTCAATACGATGCTCTTATTCTATAGCCACTGATTTCCTAATTAACATTTTACATAAAGTTGGGAAACAAAATAAAGAAAAAGTACTTCCATGAGTCAAGAAATAGCTCTTTAAAGTGTCACTCCCCAAAGGACTTAAAACATCAATTTAACATGCAGTTCAGATATAAAGGTAGTACATGAGATGAGTTAGCAGACACTACTGCCAAGGCTACTTATTATTATTTTCTTCCTGTCGTTTTTTTATTAAACACAAATGCAGTAAAGCTGCAGGAGTGAAGATGTCCTGCCCTAACTATTCATCTGGATTCCAATGCTTAAGCCAAACTGCACAGATTTTTGAATAGTAGAAGCTGATGTCAAAGGTTAAGGTGGAAGAATTGAGAAGGTAACTTTTCAAATCCACTGATCCATTTCACTCAAATTTCAGATTAAGAACAAGAAAGTTTCCTCCACTGATGTAATCCAGTTCAAGTTTGTAAAGAAGTGCGTTAATACAATTACCCGACAATGAAAGGTTCATAGGAAAGACTTTTATAGATTTTATCGCAGTAAGAAGCATTGGATGTGATGGTGTGTACATTCAGTTGTTCATTTGACTTTGAATTTTGATTATTTTGGAATGATTCTCTTTGAGGTCTAAGTTACCATAGCAGTTAATTAAAATCCAGATCTTGCTTGAATAAGGTCGGATCCAAGTACCACAGAAGTCCATTGACACCTGCGAGCTTTGAATCAGGCCTCTGTAAAATAAAGTAACTTAAAAAATACTAAATCACTAGTGACACAATGTAGCTCCAGACACACTAAAGAGCACCTTGAAGATCTTATCATTCTAATTCTAAAACTAGATGGTACTGGAAGTTCATGAATGAAAGCCAACTCCTGGTATGAAATCCACACAATGGATATCTTGAAGTGACCTGAGTTTAATTGTGCATGTGATAAAAGGCCCAACATAATAATTATGGTCTGGTCACAATGTACTCTGCAGATGTCAGTAGTGTCTTATTCGGCCATCCCTATCTCTTGATCTTTTATCTCATGCTGCCCCTTATACTTGGGAGAAGCTCTCCATAAACTTCTGCAAAACTAACTCATTATCCTCCTTCAAAACCCTTCTTAAAACTCTCTTTTTCCATGAGGCCTACAAAAAAATTGACAAGGGCTAGGCTGGTGGTGTGCTGAGACCACAGCCCCTCATGCTGACCTATGTTGTCTCATTGTTTCCTTGTACTCCCCCATCAGTCTGTCTGCATCCATCTCTTGTCTCTTGCCTTGAACTTAGATTGTAAGCTCTTTGTGTCATTTTGTTCTGTGTTTGTACAGTGCATAGCACAATGGGGTCCTGGTCCAAGAGTAGGGCTCCTAGGCACTACGGTAATACAAATAATAAATAAATAATAATCAATTAATCAAAATGGGTTAAGCAAGAAAGCAGAGGATGTTATGAGAAAGTGCATAGATACTCTTGTGCAACCCTCAAAAAGGTGCTTTCTAATTAGTTACAGAGGACAATGATTATAATATCTGATCCCTACAGTTCCTTCTGATGGGAGCTGTGTTGAAATTGGTATTTTGATATTTATACTTGATATTTTTAAAATTCTCACAGTTATTGTGTAAAAAAGCATGTGGCTAAATACTATATGTGAAATTTAGACTATTTTAAAAATACAGTATTTATTTATATATAGTTTAAACATTAGGGCCTGGATCTTGTAATTAGCATAGTATATACTGTCTAATAGTACATGAATGGCACTATACAGTACATTTAAAAGCATTGTACAAACATCAGCTAATTACACATGTAACAAATAATTTTTGCTTATCTCACAAGTTAAGGTAGAGTTTTATAATTTGTTCTACATTTTTTACGGGAGGTTGTAATTATTATTTTCTAATTATTTTGAGTTGACTGTTTAGTAACTGGTAAAAGAATATCTGTACTAAATGCCATTGACTTCAGTGGGCCAGGATTTCACCCGGGAAATTTAAACTACTGGTCAAGAACCTAAAATCTACAAATAACCTTACAAAGTTTAGAAAAAAATTTAAAACTTGTGAACATAAACGAACCCTTATAACTAGACTCATATCTGGGGCAAGTGATTGGTAAAGAGCAAATCACACTGCTGTTAATTTTGTATAAATGGGGCCTAAATCCAATACAACCTAACTCCTTCCATCTCCCAGAAAATGAAATGCTCACAGCACTCCGCTACCTGCCCTGACAAAAGTACCAAGTCCTCCTCAGTCCCTATGGTAGACATCAACATGCTGGGGTTTTTTCCTCCCCAAAGATGCTTGGGTTCATAAGCTCTTTGGGTTAATGGGCTTTGTACTGAATCAGGGCCCAGATCTATAGATATTACTTTCATCTACGGCTAAGAAGATGTGAATGAAAAGCACACATTTCCCAGGCTTACTAGCTAGGTATGCTAAGGCAAACCTCACTTTATAAAATCTAGCTACCCTCTTTCTAATAGTAACAAAAATGTCAGAAATTGTCCTTAAGGCCGGATGACTGGAGCATTTCTTAAAATGGTA
Organism: Lepidochelys kempii; assembly: GCF_965140285.1. NCBI lineage: Eukaryota > Metazoa > Chordata > Testudines > Cheloniidae > Lepidochelys > Lepidochelys kempii. Next base: position 245,944,433 of record NC_136381.1, on the reverse strand, counting down.
AACAGCTGCCTGCATAGCTTTACCATCAGTGTTGTTAATTGGCACCTGTGTAGAACACTAGCATTCAGCTAAGGTCCAATACCTAGGCCATATGGATAATGCTAGCAAGGCCAGATTTTAAAGCAACTTTACATACCTAAAGATGAAGACATGCACGTGGTGGGATTTTCAGAAGTCGGGAGTTAGATGCTTAGGCACTTTTGAAAATCTCAGTAGGCTCCTAACTACATCTTTATGCCTTTATATACCTTTAAAAATTCAGCTCAAGGTACTTTCTAGCTTGTAATAATATAATGCTTAGTATTTTGGGGAGGTATATCACAAAAAAAGAAAGGAAGACATTCTAGAATGAGCATAAAAGTGACTTGAAGAACTATGAAGTAATAAGCAAGAGCAACATGGCTATCTTGTAGGGTTGTTTTGAGGCATAAGTCATTAATATTCATATAGAATTTGAGAGCCTCAGACAGTGTTGTGGACGTGTAGTTATTATTCAATAAGGCTGTGATTTCTTTCGAATTTGGTGGGAGTTGGATATATAACTCCCTTAAGCTCCTTTGAAAATCCCACAAGACAACCAAAAACCTGAGGTAATATTTTTTGTAAATCTCTCTCTATATATACCCACATGTGGATATTTATATATGTTTGTGGTTGTATATAAAACACATACATATATACCTATAAGAGGGTGTGTGTGCATATGTGTGTGTGTGTGTGTGCATACTGTACATTGTATATGTGTATGTGCATTCATCTAATTGATAATTGTATAGATATATACGTGTGTGTGACGAAGTGGGATTGTTCTTAATGTTTTCTCTGAATATTGTGGGGGGTGCCTCAGTTTCCCCTATGCAGTTCTTAAGTATCTAGGTGGTGGGATAAGGGTGTATGATCATTACAGAGCCCTAGAGGGCAGGTGTGTGCAGGGGTCTGGACACAGAGAATGGCCAACACCCTGTTTCCTGGCAACTGATGGCCTGGCCCTTCCCCTCTGAAAGGTGAGAGCTAACGGGTTGGAGAACAAAGGAATCAGGTGACCTCCTGGCCTGGGAAAGGGACAAAGCTCAGAGGAGGAGGGGCTGGAGAGAGTTTCAGTTTTGGGCTGGGTGGTCGAATGCAGGGAACCCCAAAGCTGGGGTCTAAGCTCCCTGCCCCCCAGAAGGACTTGACTGAGGGGTCCTGGCTGTACCCATAAGCTCTGTTTTAGACTGTGTTGCTATTGTCCAATAAACCTTCCGTTTTACTGGCTGGCTGAGAGTCACAGTGAATCCCAGGAAGTGGGGTGCAGGGCCCGGACTCCCGCACACTTCGTGACAGTGTGTGTACACAATAGTCACAGATTAAAAAGTCCTTTTTTCCCTTTTTATTGGTAGGGAAGATATTACCGGAGCAAACATCCATTACAAATATAGAGAATACAGTGTCTGTTAAACTGGTAAAAACCAGAGGTGTTTAGCTATGTCCTTTGTATATGGATATTTAAAAATCATTAATAGTTTACTTATTATTCAATTCCTGATGTAAAACCCAGTAGAAATGCACATTTAATATATTTCAGTCCTATTGACTTTAGTAGTATACTTCTTTATATCTGTATTTAAATTAAAACTTGCAACTTTAGCCTCTATACCACCCACACATAAAATTTTTCTAGTACCTGGAAATAAGTCTACCTGAAAGGGTGGGATATTGAAAGTAGGAGCTGTTTCACTTTGCATCAGCAGATGAAAGAGGGCAGGTCAGTGGTTTCCTAAATTGAGCAAAGAACAGTTAAAAGGGACTCGGGATAGCTGGCAGAATGGTACCACAAGAGCTGTCCAGAAGTGTCCTGTCTGAAGCTGAATCTTATCCCCAAGGTAGGATGCTTTGATTACAACACTGGATGGCTTTTTTCATTCAGAAGAATTTATGTATAGTTTTTCCTTTAGTATAGTGATGCCTATTGATTACTATGAAACATAATACATATAAAATATATTCTTATATTGAAAGGGTCACCTTCAACTTAAAATTCAATACTTTCTGACTTTTTTAAACACACTGATGTTACAAATAGAGACTAGGATTACTATAAAACAGATTAGGGAACAATATTCTCCATTTTCAGTTTGTTTACTCTGTTCAACTGTTGTTTCACTATTTCCTCTGTATAATCAGTTTCCTATATTATTTGTATGGGTCTTACACATAAAGGCAGGGACAGAGGTATGAACATTACTTTTAACTTCTTTTTTTTAACTGATAGTGCATCTTTCTACATATTTTTCCAGTTTATATTTAGGGTAATGTAATTCAATATAACATTGACTCTTATTACAAGTTTGCACTTGTTCATTGCTGTAAATGCTTGTAATGAAATCTACTTGCAAATGACCAGAATAACTATGAACATATTATATCCTCATAACATTAAAAACATATATGAATATAATAACAATCAACACCTCGCCATCCTGTTTTCATTTTACCTCAGGTAGCACAGATTCTGTCTGGTATAACATACTAGGCCAGATCTTTAGCTTGTTTAAGTGAGTGCAGACACACTAACTTCATTGAAGCTGTGCTTATTTATACCTGAGGACATGGCCCACTGTCTTTACAGAGAGTAATACAGAGTATGTAAAAGCAGGTGAGTTGAACCATAACTGTCCACATTTTACAGAATTTTAAAACCATCTGAATTAGGTTTGCTCAGTAACATCCCATACAAGTTGCACAGAGTCTGAGGATTGAATCTTTGCTTCCCCCGACCCCCTCTTAGAAAATGTACTACTTCAGGAGCCTCCTTTTCCTGATAACTGGCTGCCTGATTGCCAAGTCCCTTGGTGATCACAGAAGTAGCAGCCAGCGCTGCATGGAAAGTGTCCGATGGAATGAGATTTTGAAGGAGATTGAGAAACTGGTATGTGGCTTCTATTTTACCATCTGGATGTGTCTTTATATTTTGTTTCACAAGTTTATGGAATAAAGAACCTCTCAAAAATGTATCATGGTTGGTTAGTCAGTAGTTTTAGTGACACCAAAAAAAAATGGACCATATTGCCCCTTTCATAGGAAAACCCCTGGGGAGGAGGGGCTAGAAAGTGGGAAAACAGCAGAAGGTTCACTTCCAGAATCCTTCTGCTGGACAGCTGGAGTTTGTGTGTCTCCCGCACCCCACAATCCATATGATCCAGTTGTCCAGCTTCAAGCTCTCCACATAGAGATTGCATGGGGGTTGGACTAGATGACCTCCTGAGGTCTCTTCCAACCCTAATCTTCTATGATTCTATGCCTTGGGGACCAACCATGGTGCTCAGTGGCCAATGCCAGGTGCTTCAGAGGGAATGAACAGAACAGGGCAATTACTGAGTGATCCATCCCCCTGTTGTTCAGTCCCAGATTCAAGCAGTCAGAGATGAGGGACACTGTCAGAAGACAGGATACTGGGCTAGATAGAACATTAGTCTGACCCATTCTGGCCTGCCCACTGCCCATCCTCACACCCACAGGGATTCACAAGCCTGATGGAGCATTCAGGGAGACAAGCAGTGGGGGCTGGGAAAATGTTGCTGTAGAACCAGCTCTCTCCCCCATTCTGTGTAGGCATGGGGAGGTTTGTGCAGAATGGGTCCTCAACACATGCAATCAGAGGGCATGATCAAGCTCTATATTAACATAGTTCTTAGTATGCTCTGATGCATTCACATGGTCAATGACATTACTAATAACTGATTTTCTAATGGATTGTTTTTGTGATAAACCTTGTTTAAAATGTGCATAATGTATTTACACTTCATTTTCTTTAAAGAACATGAGAAGCTTTCCTCTGGAATGCACGGACATGGATAACAAAGATTTGTGTGTCCCGGAACAGATGTTAAAAGCAGTAAGTTGAAAAAATATTTGCTAAGTTGTTATCATTGTTGCATTGTAACTCAACTGCTTTGCACATTCTGTACATTTTGCAATAAGAATTTTACATCATAAGCAATAATATACTAAGCTACACGTTTAATCAGAAAAATCTATTAAATATAGAATAATTAACCTTGTTACTGGAACTTTGGAAATTTTGGGCCTGCTTCCACTGAAGTCAATGGCAAAACTCCAGCTGATTTCAAATGGAGCAGGATTTGGGGCAAAATTCACCCCTGTGCACTGGACCTGCACGAGGCCTAAAAATTTTATTCCTACTTTACATCAAGTTCAGTGTGATCTGACTGTGCAGCCCTAAAATTGCCTTAGGACAATTTTTTGCATGTAATATGCTTCTTTTTAAAAAAGAGAGAGAAAGAGAATGAAGTTGCTTGTCCTTAATATTAGAATCCAACTGGTCTGTGCAGTTCCTATGTCAGAGAGCAAGAGGGGTTGTGGAGGTAGAAAGGTGGAGAGAATGGAAAGAGTTGACATCTGGCTTTTGTTTTTGTCATTGTTTGACTACAGATAATTTTGCTTCTGCCATTGTTTGACCGGAGATAGTTAGACTGGAGACCCTTATCAGTTTAACTATGGTGTTATGACTGCACTTTCAGAATGGAAAATTTAAGTGCTTTTTTTAAAAAATGGAAGTTTAGAATTTCTGAAAAGTTGGTGAATTAGGTAATGACTTTGGAAAGAGCCTCCCTGCCTCGGAAAAAAAAAAAAAGTCACAACAAAGTCTATGTTTTCTCACAGCTGTGACTGTCTTATTTTTCTGATGTTGGGAGGCTATTTTTTAAGAGTTTCGTGATATTTAGGGTTAATTTTTTTTAAAAAAAATAGGGGCTTAGATTATGCAAGCAAAATGTATAATGGCAAATTGTGCATGCAATACCTGATGTGTGCACAAATGCAGATTCTGGTGCATAACTTCTGTATTTAATTTTAGTGGTTAGAAAAAAAGGGGGGCAGTCATGAAGATGAGACAAAACTTTTAGGTTTAATCTGGCAGCTTCAAAGTGCCCTGCTAATTCAGAAATCTAAAATCCAACATTTGAAAAAAACACCTAGAATTTCTTTTTTTCTGCTCCTTATAGGTTAAGCACGATAAAGCAGCCATTGTCCAAATAGTCCATGAAATTGCTGAGCTTTTTAAAACAGCCAAAGTTCCTTTTCCCCATACAAACGTTTTTCTAAAGGAAATGTATGCAACTCATGAGCAGCTCAAGACTTGTGTAAGTATGGACAATTCATGCCCCAATGTGTTCTTCAAGCTAAAGCCAAGGACATCAAAGGAAAAATTAAACTCATAATGTATAATAATGAAAATACACTAAAAAGCTTTAAAGATATAGGACTACATTTTTAAACAATGGCACGTATGATGCATACATAACATATGAATATGTAGAATTTTAACCATACAAACATATTAACATATTCAAATACCCATTTTTGCACATGAATTTCCAAGTTTTACACACACATTTTTAAGGCTTGATTTAGATGCAATGCCTTAAAATTCAGCCCAAACAGTTTTTAATTTTTGTTTGTTTACTTAGATACTACTGAGTACACAATCAATTCTTTATGCTCTGCCTCGCTCTCTGAACAGTGAAGTCTTTCTTTTTATTTTGATTCATTACACATTCTTCTTAAGCCTAAAAATTACTAACCACAGTAACTGCCAAATCCCAAAACCTGCACTAAGCAATATAGGATTTAAGCAAGTGCTTAAATCCATCCTTAATCAGCAAAGCACTTAAGCACATGATTAATTGTTTTGTTTAAATGGGGTTGAAAGCTCAGGTCAATGGTAGTGTCTCTGGCAACTGCACCCTCCACCCCAGGGGTGGGGTGGGCTGAAGGACCTTTGAGGTTGCAGGCAGCCCAATGCATATATCTGTCCCAGCAATTCCCTCTTCATACTGCGCTAGAGGGAAACCACAGAGCACAGCTCTGCACCGTCAAGAGATTGGGAATTCAATGGAAGCTCATACCCTGCTCCAGCCCTATGCAGCAGAACCACAGGACTTCTGCTGGTTATCAGGTTTTCTGTACCGGCAAAGGCCGGGACAAGATTTGCTTCTAAGTGAACAATAATATCCAGTGCTCATCCAAGCATACTAAGTATTTCCATGGTTTTACTATGGTAATGACGTACTGCCTTTAGAATAATATACCTATTGTACCAAATGACTAACACCATTTATTTTGAAGCTAAGGAACTTTAACCTCCTTCAAAGTAATGGTCTAAAAATGAAATAAAAAACCAAGCATTGTAAAACCATGTCACCTTGCTTAGATTCCAATTCTAGTGTACTTAATTTCCAAATCTCCATAGCTAATTAGAGACTCTATGTCTTATAAAAGCTATCAGTATAGTTTTAATTATTTAATATAGAAATTGTGCTTTCATAGTGTACATATTTTCCAAAACTAACTCCCTCCATGCAGTGCTGCCTGTCCAGACCTGCATAAGAAAGATGTTGCTATTAGTAGCTGGTGATGCTCTCTAGTAGACTATCATAGAGCTAAAGGAGGGTATCATTTTAATAGCATATATTCCAAGCCAAATTTATTTTTATTTCCAAGTGCTCAAGCTCATAATGATCATTTGCTTTTGCTTTTATTTTTAATTCAACAGCTACAGTCCAGTCTTTTTAATGTTATCCACGAATCCATAGTAAAAGACTGCTTCAAAAGGATGAGTAATTATTTGATCAAAGTAAGTACATTGAGTACTGTCTTTTCTTCATGCTCACATCAGCAAATGTTTAAGTCATGGGAACGCTTATTACTTACTCAAGTAGTCCTGGCTTTAATAAAAAATTTTAAAAAATTATCTTTAAGAATCTGTGGATTGTGCTATATTACCAAATCCTATGTAAAAGCCAAAATAAGCATGTTTGTGTCCAAGGGCATTTTAAGCACAATGCGCAATTTTATTCCAACTTCTGAAAACAATATAACTTTTTTGCTTTAGAGGTGATAGTTGTTTATGGGACTAGTCACTCTCTGCTCAGGAGCACCCAACAGGAATGTGCCAATACCTGTGTTTTAGTGAGAGCACTAATGACCACAATAATTAAGGTTGAAATGCAGCTACTGCAGTTACTCAGGGCTTGTCTACACTTAAAATACTACAGCAGCACAGCTGCACTTAGGGTGACCAGATGTCCTGATTTTATAGGGACAGTCCCAATATTTGGGGCTTTTTCTTATATAGGCTCCTATTACCCCCCCACCCCCTGTCCCGATTTTTCACACTTCCTATATGGTCACCCTAGCACTGGTGCAGCTGCACCACTGTAATGCTTCAGTGTAGAACTACCTACGCTGACTGGAGGGGTTCTCCCATCGGTATAGGTAATCTACCTCCCTCACAAGAGGCTGTAGCTAGGTTGATGGAAGAATTCTTCCATTAACCTAACACTGTCTACACTGGGACTTAAGTCATCCCAGCTGACGTAGTTAAACTGACCTGATTTTCCAGTGTAGACCAGGTCTCATACCTTTCTTCAACACATTCCCTTTTGACTGAAATTTTTCATGCTTGCTGTCAATTTGAGGACAGTTTCAGTAAAATCTCTTCAGCTATTTTTGAATTTAACATGCCTAAAAATTAATTTAAAAACATACAAGCCCAGGTCCTCAGCTGATGTAAACCAAAGTAGCTGCATTGATTTAAATGGAGGTATGGCAATTTACAGCAGCTGATGATATGGTCTGTACTATCTTCAGTCCTGTCTTGTCATAGTCTTGACTCTCATTCTTTCAGTGCAAAGTACAATATCTAATAAATATTTCTTTGGTATCCCTTTCTTAAGCAGTCGAACAGTCACTGTGCTTGGCAAGAAGTCCACGCACAATCCAGAGAAGTTCTTCAACGAATTGAAACTTACGCATTCAAGAGAAAAGGAACACATCAATGAACTCACATTTTACCTTAACTACTTTAAATAATTAGTGCCACATTGAACTAAAGTAAAGAATTTTATTTTTACATAAAGTAATAGCATAGCCTTTACATAGATTTTTTAAAATGTTTTACTACTTAATTTATTCATGTCATGATCTTTGTTTCTAAAACTAGTTGTAATAACTTTATTCTTAATAAAAAAATATAAAGAGGCAAGTAATAGTGTTCCTACATATTTGTTTCTTGTGTGAAAGAAACAGAAACAGCCTTCAGAAAATAATTGACTGTGGCCCTGGTCCTGCAAACCCTTAAACTCATGCTAAACATTAAGCACGTGAGCTGTCCCGTTGACTTCATAGAAAATTGTTGCTTTAAACTGTGGTAATCTTCACCTGTACAAGTCAGGGTTTTTCTCCAGTGCACAATGTCTGTACTAGGGGGTTTGCACTGCTGCGTCTACATCAGTATAGTTACAGCAGTGGCTAAAAACCCTACTGTAGAAAAACCCTGTTTCCATAACACCTTCCAACCAGGTTTCTGGAAACATTTTCTACAACCTGCATAGATCATCTTCAGATTTCTTTGGGGTTTGATCCTCCACATTCAATATTTACAGTCTGTACACCACTGTTCTATTTATTATCTATAGACCTGATTCTATGAAAGGCTGAGTACCCTCAATCTCCCCCATCTTCCCCCAAACAAACATTGATTTCAATGGTGGCTGAGGGCACTCAGCATCTGGGAGGATCAGCCCTATATCTTTAAGCAGAATTTGAAAGCAAGTAAACTTTGATAGCGTCTATGAAATGAATAAATAGCCCTGGGGGTGCGGTAAATAAGTGGTATTCCATAACATCATCTGAGTAACAATTTTCCTAAAACAAAATGTTCTTGAGTAATCCTTTAAGATAGAGAGACAGTCAATTATGCTGATTTACACCCGCTGACAATCTGGCTCAGAAATGGGAAAGTTTGGCTCTGGATCCAAACCACTGCAATTCAGCCTCTGGGTCCAGAGCGTTTACAGTAATTTCCAAGGCTACATCTGCACTGGCATCCACACTCAATACTTACCCATGTTTATGCCCACATATGTACGCCATGCCTGCACTGAGTGCCAGCTGTGCTGCACATAGGTGCAAGCTGTATACATGTGAATACAGGCATCCATTCTGCTGCTTTTTGGTATGCGTTTTTGGCAATAGCATTTCAGAGGTAGTATCCCAGGATTCTGTGTGTCACAGCAGAGACTCCGGGAACCGCCTTGCAGTGTGTTGTTGGTGCTGCCTGCTGCCTTTGCACATTCGTTGATGGCAGTTCCTGGTCACCCCTTTTTCCTGCCCAACATGGTGAAAGACATGGAGCAAGTGACAATGATATGCTTCTGCTTCTGCTCCTAGCCGCAAGGCAAATGTGTGTTACTGTATATGACTGGTGAGAATCCTGGGTGAAGGGACTCAGACCTTTCTCACAAGTGAGAAACAGATGTCTGGGGTGGTGACTGATGCACTGTCACTCCATAATACAGAGATGCAGGAGACTGCCAGCGTTCTCACTGAATGTCCATGGGTGTACTGCTGCTTCTGGACCAGGAGAACCAGCACGGTGTGGGGGGATCACATCATCCTGAAATCTTGAGATGATGACTAGTGGCTGTAGAACTTCAGAATGAGGAAGGAGACATTCCTGGAGCTCTGTGAAGAGCTGGCCTCAGCCCTACAGGGTTAGAACATGTGGTTCCATAGACCCATACCAGTGCAGAAGTGGGTGGCTATTGCCCTCTGGAAGTTGGCAATGCCAGATAGCTATCAATCAGTTGCAAACTACTTGGGGGTGGAGAAGTCTATTGTTGGGTTTGTGGTGGTGCAGGTTTGCAAAGCTATCAATACTCTCCTCTCCCCATGGATAGTTGCCCTCCCCAAAGTTCTGGAAATTACAGCTGGGTTTCAGAGCATGGGGTTTCTGAAGTGCCCGTGGAACCTAAAGAACTAGCTGGATTTTCTGCTGCACCAGAAATACGTGGACATACATATATGAGACGAGACTAGAAGGTAGGTCTAAAGGCAATAGACCATATTCTAAAATAGCAAATGGTGTCTGAATGGAGGGGAGAAGTGAATCACTGCCAATGACCATCATCCCCCAAGCCCACACCAGCAGCATCAGGAAATCCAGCCCCTTCGTCTAGCAAAGAGCAGAAAAAGGAATGAGGAAAGAAAGAGTCAAACAGCAACTGTTCTTTGTTCCATAAACTTTCCGATCAAGACCATAAGCCACTCGCATTCCCCCATCCCCTTCAAAGGGATGCTGCATTGTGTTTTTGCAGCCTCTGGATTAGATATCTCACCCACCCACCTACCCCCTTTTTCCTGACTTGTGCAGCATGGCTTTGAGAGCAGAGATCCTGGACACCAGTGATGGGAAATGCTTGAAAATCTTCATACTGTGACAGAAGACTGCTGTCACATTCCCTGGAGCAGCACAAGTTCCCCTCCTCCTTCCTGTACTGCCCAGACCTAAACCCCACCCCTTCTGTGTGGCTCCTGTTTGTAAGTGGGGAAAGAGGACTTACTGTAATGAAAGCTTGTGATCTTGAAAGGAACAGAACACAACTGTTCAGAACCATTAATCTTCTACAAATGTCCTGTCCCCCAGCTAGACCTCCCCCCTCTCCCTGCACCTCACTCTCAGCCTATTGGCCAACAAACTCGCAGACCCAGGGGCAGTATGATAGTTCGCTGGCAATCTGTTCTATGGCCTCTGCCAAAAGCTTTACAGTGGTTTGAGGTAATTCAATAAAATATTGAATGTACAGTTATGTCTTGGTCAGCGAACAGTTTTTTGGGGGAAGCTTCCAGTCCTGATTGCAGCCCTAGAGAAAGAGGGAGGGGATGTTGACAAGGAAGGTGGGGGGTTAATTTATCCAACTCAGATTCCATTTTGAACTGTGTCTCGGAGTCCTCCTCTGGCTCATCAGGAGCGGCTTGCAGAGCCATTTCCTCCAGGTAGAGGTGCAGGATAACTTGGTCCTCTTCCTTCAAGTCTTCTGGGGCTTCCTCCACTATGGTCCCCACTGCCTCCTCACACCTTCTTTCCACTGGCCTCATTGGCATCCTGTTGGATGATGAGACCATCAGGATTCAGGAGGGGGTCAAGAGATACCTCAGGCTTGGTATTGGAGCCCAGGAGAGCACTGGGTCCAGCTGCTTGAATAAGGGGTATGCTGCAGTCGTGAAGTGCCTGTGGTCTTTAGCCTTCCAGTGCCAGAGCCTGAGGTGCTTTATCCATTCCCAACATGGGGCCGGACTCTGGTGAATACCCACCCGCTCCAGCCTCTCTGAAACTTCTTGGTAAAGGTCTTGGAGGGAATCCCAACATGCACTTTGAGGGTCTGATCCACATCCCACTGCAGGCATTGAGAGACATTGACTGCAATGGGCTTTGGCTCAGGCAAGGGGAGAGCTTCTTGAGGTAGATAAAGGTCCCCTGGAAATCATCTATTATTTCAAGGTGCATTAGCTCGTATGAGGCCTGGGTACAGCTCTTTTCCTTGTTAAATGGGAGGAATTGTGTGGGTAAATAAAAATGGAAAACTGATAGCACACTAGCTATTAAAGACAGACAATAAGGTAAACAGGTGCTTCACTTCCCCCTCACATCTCTGCAAATCCACCTCAGCTCTAACCAGCAACATACATACAAGTGCCATCCTGAGTAGAACTGGTTGAGAATTTTCTGACAAAATGTTTTTTTTTCCATAGGAAAAAGGCAATTCATCTAAACCAAAACTGTGCATAGGAAAGGGTCAGTTCTGCCCCCCCCTCCCCAGCACGCACACACACACACACACACACACACACACACACACACACTTTTATTTTTTTTTAAATATATTATATTTCATTATATTCACAATGAAAAACTCTGTTTTTCTGGTTCAAAACAATTTTTTTTCCAAAGTTAAAACTACTTAAACTAAAAAATTGTTGATATTAAAATGGAATGCTTCAATTGACCTCAATTGAATATTTTTTCCCTTCAGATTCTCAGTTCTAAAAATAATTGAGATTTTGACATTTCATCCCAATTTGGGGTGGGATTTTTTTTTTAATATTTTGAACATTATTCTGGGACTGGAAAAAAATGTTTCCTGTCCAGCTATAGTCCTGAGGCTACTTGAGCAGAAGCTATAAATAGTGCCTACATGGATAGTCACTGGGAAGCAGATTGAGATTCCCTTCATTTCAACAGTGATCTAAATGTGGTTTGAATGGAGATGTACACTGAAAGGCTAGAATAGTTCAACAAAAATACATTGCTGAAGGTAGCCCTCAAGGAATACAAAGTGATGTTTTCATTAGGTACCCCAGGAAACACAAACATGAAGTCAGAAATCCCTTTTGTTTTCCCTGTTACACGTCTTTTCCAGTTAATCTAGCCAGGCATCTTCTACACAGTTGCCACAACCACTTTGGTTTGCTGGCCTTAGACTTTAATAGAGCTAAAAGATGCTATTGTGGGCCCTGAACGTCTTTCTGATAAGAAGCTAAGAGAGGCTAGTGTATCAACTGATTCCTTGCTATGTTCAATCCTAAGAACCCCTTTCTACAAAAGAAATGTGTATACAAGCAGGCTACATGACTGTTCTGCTTACACTGAACTTTACAGTTCTACAATTACTGTACAGTGTACTTCCATAGCACCTTCCATCTAAGAATCCCAAAGCAATTTAAAAGATAAGTTAATGAGTTCAGCTGCACAATTGAGGTGAAGGGTTAATCCCCATTCTACACATGGGGGAACTGATGCACACAGAAAGAGTGATTTGCCCAAAGGCATACAGAAAAGATGTGTCAAAACTGGAAATAGAATGGAGGTGTCCAGGGTCCCCATCCTGTGGTTTAACCACAACATCAGCTGCTTCCCCAGTGAGTGGAGAATATGAGCGTCAATCCCAATGACCAATGTATATAGTCTATTTGAAAAATAATCCCAACAAAATAAAAGCACATCACTCGAAAAAACACATTAGTAGGTATATTTGAATCTGCAAGTGGAAAGTGTTGTTAGAATTTCCAGGTCTCTTCTTTTTTAGCAGGACATTGTGCATCTTCAGGTCTTATGAAGGGGGGCGGGGAAGGAAAGGAACTAATAGGAGGAGAGGGGACTCAGTATTATGGGATGCGAGAGGCTATATTAAGAAATAGGCTGTTCAATAACAAAACTTTTAATTAAAATAAAACACAACTTCATGTATCATTTAGAATAGTATCTTCCCAACAAACTGTATCTTGAAATGCTTTTGAGTATGAAATGAATTTATACAGAATGTCAGACAGTGTGTATTATAAAGTAGTATTTGTATTATATTAAATATATATGGTATAAAATATGGCATTTTAAAACCAATATATATATACTAGGGGCATTGAGTGAAGGAGAACGTCTGGCATATTCCATTGTAATAGCCAACAGGAACTGATATGACAATAGGATTGTTTTTAGATTAATTATTTAGGATTCATTTGGGAGGATTACATAATACATAGAAAGTGGTTTCACCTAAAACATTTTGCACAAAACCTTGTTCCTGCTCAGTGTCCTTGCACAATGAGACTAGAGGACAGCATGGATGTCTGCAGATTCAATAAATGCTATATTTTAAGTGACTGATATTTTTCAAGTTACAAATACTGAGCCAGATGCTACAAGCCTAACTTACATTAAATAGTATTTTCTTGTGGGAGAAGTCCTGCTAATGAATCCCCCATTCCCACTAGAGTCTGGGGCCCTAATAATAAGAGGCTCTGAAGGAAAAATAGTGAAAGGAGAGCAATGCTCTCTGTAGGTTGGAGCTATGATGATGGGTACTTTATAGTCATAACACTCAGCTCTGGTTGGTTGGTTGGTTGTTTGGTTGGTTTTTTGTTCCATGCTGACATTGCATTTGAATGTGTGCAACATGATTTTAAGTTCTTGTTCATTCTGCATCACATAGAGTGTGGCCCCATTCTTCCATCCTTCTCTCTGAGCTGAATAATATAACATCACATCAGAGGGTTTTGTGACCCAGTTTCATGGAGTACTGAAGATCCACTTTATATGCAAAGAGCTCTTATGGTGTCCTTGAACTAGTTATTTCCTAGGAGAAAAAGTACCTGATGGCATATGAGACATATAAAAACAGCAAGTTTCTGTGCAAAGGGAAAGGAGATTGAAGTCAACAGCACATGCAAAATACAAAAAAAATAAAATAAAATAAAATAAAATAAAATAAAATAAAATCCACGTATGCTCCACTTTAGGGACTCTCAAACATTCCTATTGTGTGGGCCATGTCTTAATAGAGATAGTCTCATATCTCCCCACCCAGTCATGTTTGCACAGGCCGCCTCTCCCACTTTTTACTGTTGTGGCAAGCTACAGTAATTGGTTAAATGGCATCAGGAAAATATTAATGTAAACTTCTTTTAATGGGATATTGCAGCTGACAGCACGGAGGAGGAGCTAGTGACAGCCAGTTCTCTGTGGAACACTAGAGATCTAATGAGGATAGTTTTGGCACCATACTGGTAATAGCAGGTGCCTGGACTCGATGACCCAAGAGCTCCCTTCCAGTTCTATGTTCCTATGTCTAAGAAGTCTGGTCTGCACACAGGACTGGGTGCCAAGAACTCCTGAGTGCTAGTGCTGACAGACCCTGACCTTTTAAGTGACCTTGGAAAATCACTTAGCCTTCCTGAAAACTGGGGATAAAAATAGCTGCCTATGTTGCCGGGGTGTTGTGAGGCCAGGTGAATGTTTTCAAAGCCCTCTGGTGGGTTGAACAGGTCCTTCGTTGCCTGGGAGGGGGCCCCAAAGCTATGGTGGTGACCTACTGGGAGGGCATGACAAGCCTAACAGTGGTGTTGGTTATATTTTCTCTTAACAGGTTCACTCACCCTTATATATTTCATGACCTTGTTGCTCCAGTTCAAACCTGGAGAACAGTGATAGTCTCAGTTTTCATCCCTGTTCTATATGCGAGCATAAACAGAGAGAACCAAGACAGTATTACATTCAGGCTTTATTCCTCCCTTCACGTACTCTGTGCTCTCATCAAGCACATCCTGAAACAAAAGTTCTCCAGGTGCCCATACACAATCATACCATAGCTTCCCAGTGGACAGAACTATTTATCACAACCTCTCATCTGTCACGTTTGAAATAGCAAAATTAAACATGAATACTACAGTCATATATTTATTCTATTATACTCTACACATCATAATATAAAGTTTATCATCAACTTTTTGTTTTAATTAACTAACTCTTAACTTGTTTGGTGTCTAAGGCACTGGTTCTCAATCTTTTTTCATTTGCAGACCCCTAAGAAATTTCATATGGAGGTGCGGACCCCTTTGAAAATCTTTTGTCTGTTTATACAGTTGAATTCTGTTCAGCCTGTTTTGTCCTTGCATGGATCCCTTAGACATAGTTTGCAGACCCCCAGGGGTCCATGAACCACAGATTGAGAACCACTGGTCTATTTTCCTTTGTGTTTGGAAGGGTTGTTCTTTCATACTCTAGAATTGTATAAAGTCTTGTATATGCCTGAGGATGGTTTGATGTTGGAATGTGAGTCTCTCTTGTAATGATAGAAGACTGCCATGAGCTTCGTGGTGTGGTATTTTGAGAGTCTGTTCCAATATCTATCAGTCAGTTAGCAGCCTGTGCGCCTTCTGTGTCCTGCTGAGCAAGTCTCAGTGGAGTGCATATTTCACTGTCTTCCCCATCTGCGTTTTTGTCTTGTGTTTGTACTCTGTGAATGTATTTGTGGTTTCAGTGAAATATACGCCCATCCACTGCTACATTATCTGAAAGAAAGTTTATCTGTTTGACACATGTACCTTGCTTTCAAGAGTATGATTTGTCCTAAGGAAATAATTTGATCCTGACAGGATCTCCTGTTTGTAGTTCTGGGTGGTCTTTAGCTTACTGATTGCAGTAGGCTTTGGCCTCTGTTTCAGAGTAGCAGCCATGTTAGTCTACATTCACAAAAAGAAAAGGAGTACTTGTGGCACCTTAGAGACTAACCAATTTATTTGAGCATAAGCTTTCGTGAGCTACAGCTCACTTCTTCGGATGCATTCAGTGGAAAATACAGTGAGGAGATTTATATACACACAGAACATGAAAAAATGGGTATTATCATACACACTGTAAGGAGAGTGATCACTTAAGATGAGCTATTACCAGCAGGAGAGCGGGGGGTTCAACCTGGACCAGTCCACACAAGAGATCCAGTTCCTGGACACTACTGTGCTAATAAGCGATGGGCACATAAACACCACCCTATACCGTAAACCTACTGACCGCTATTCCTACCTACATGCCTCCTGCTTTCATCCAGACCACACCACACGATCCATCGTCTACAGCCAAGCTCTATGTTACAACCGCATTTGCTCCAACCCCTCAGACAGAGACAAACACCTACAAGATCTCTATCAAGCATTCTTACAACTACAATACCCACCTGCTGAAGTGAAGAAACAAATTGACAGAGCCAAAAGAGTACCCAGAAGTCACCTACTACAGGACAGGCCTAACAAAGATAATATCAGAACGCCACTAGCCGTCACCTTCAGCCCCCAACTAAAACCTCTCCAACGCATCATCAAGGATCTACAGCCTGTCCTGAAGGACGACCCATCACTTTCACAAATCTTGGGAGACAGGCCAGTCCTTGCTTACAGACAGTCCCCTAACCTGAAGCAAATACTCACCAGCAACCACACACCACACAACAGAACCACTAATCCAGGAACCTATCCTTGCAACAAAGCCCGTTGCCAACTGTGTCCACATATCTATTCAGGGGACACCATCATAGGGCCTAATCACATCAGCCACACTATCAGAGGCTCGTTCACCTGCACATCTACCAATGTGATATATGCCATCATGTGCCAGCAATGCCCCTCTGCCATGTACATTGGTCAAACTGGACAGTCTCTATGTAAAAGAATAAATGGACACAAATCAGATGTCAAGAATTATAACATTCAAAAACCAGTCGGAGAACACTTCAATCTCTCTGGTCACTCGATTTCAGACCTAAAGGTCGCAATATTAGAACAAAAAGACTTCAAAAACAGACTCCAGTAAGAGACTGCTGAATTGGAATTAATTTACAAACTGGATACAATTAACTTAGGCTTGAATAGAGACTGGGATGTGTCATTACACAAAGTAAAACTATTTCCCCATGTTTATTTCCCCCTCCCCATCCCCCCCATAAATTGGTTAGTCTCTAAGGTGCCACAAGTACTCCTTTGCTTTTGGCCTTTGTGTATCTCTCTTCCTTTTTGTTTGTTACTCCTTCCACTACTCCCGGTTGTAGTAAAGTTGGGGCTATAAGCACAAAGATGTGTGGGTGATGGTTCTTGGGGTACCCAGGACTGCAAATCACCTTGTTACCCCCTGCCTCCCACATGAGGGATACTTCCTTGTGCTTAACTGGGTGTCAGCTCCCTGGCACCATCAGCCTGTTTGCAACCCACACACTCTCCTCTGAGCTATGCCAGTCCTTACTTTGCCTTGCAGGCTAACAGTAGGTGCACTCCAGTCTCCAAGCCCCTTTGAAGTGTTCCCCTGTTAGTGTCCAGCCCTCTATCCACTGAACACTCACATAAATACCAGATCGGCTGTCTCCAAGGGAACGGTGCACATACCAGTTGGTATGATTCAACTCAGGATCAGCATCTTGCATAATATAACAGCACTGAGATGTATTTATAGTGAAAACAAGGATAAGTGTATTACCAATGATTTAAAATTCAAGAGATGGTGAGTAAGGGTAATGGAAACAAAAGGTTACATGTAAAACAAAATCATAACACACTTTGTAGTGACTTTTGGGGTCTAGGCTCCTTTTTGAGTAACCCTATAGCTTTTCCAGATGAGAATGTTCAACAAATGCGAATGCTAAGGCTAAATTTTTCAACTCTATTGATGAAAATGAGATCTTGCTCCAGACTTCTAGTAGATTTAAATTGAAATGGCTCATTTCTAACTGCTCCATTTACATTATTGGCAAAGTTTTAACCATCGCTTCTTATTCTCAAGATTCCTTTCAAAATTTTAAAGACAGGCATGAATGGGGTTTAATGTGTTTCTTCCTGTTGAATCGCTCTGATCTCCAACGCACTGACATGGGGATTAATAATGAGGACACCGTTGGCACCATCTGGGCAGTATGTTAAGAATTATATGGCATCTGTCGCATATTTGGAGTTCTTGATTTCTGAAAGAGATTCCCCAAATTCGAAGATTCCGCAGATACTTTTGTCCCAAGCAATCCAAATCCAGTCTGTATGTTTCTGTTGCTACTTACAGAAATCCACCTATTGTCAATTAAATCCATTTGCAGATGACTCCTACTCACAGTCTGTTCAAATTGAAAAGATTCTTACATAATAATTCATTTTACAGGCCACAAATACATTGTAGAACAATAAATTATTACAGTAACCTCTGAGAGAGATCACAAACCAAGAGCTTCCAAATAAAATAAGGGGAACTCTGGCAATACAGTGTATTTAACACACTTTCTTTTCCTATTTCCATAGTTGCCTACATGCTTCTTATACAATAAGTGTGTATTTATATTTTGGTGGCCTAATATTTTAGTCCTGTAGCATTAAGCCCTGTAGTTGATGAGGAACTGGAGAAAGATAGGTTTCAGGAGGGAGCTAGTTTGATGTGAGAGCAAAGGCTCAGGAATACAAGCTGGGGCCAGGCTGCCAACACATAGGACAGCATGTAATACTGGCCTCTCATCATGCTTAATAAAGATCTCTTTCCTAAAACTCTGCTGGCCAGCTGCATCACGTGTTGCTAATGAAGCAAATCACACACGGGTTATTTGGAATAATCTTTAAGCACGCATGTAAACAACTTATTTCTCATGAATGTTAAGACTGAACAGACAGCTGAATCATTTAGATAACGTTTCTAAGTTACACTTTATTTCTACTGAATTTTGGATGCAACAGCAAACTTAAAATAATTATTTTTTTTAAAAACACCTACTCATCAGTTATAAAAAAAAAAAATCCATACTCCAGTTACTGATCACTTTTTTTAAAAAAAAGCATTTTATCCAGAACTCCATGATAGGAACAGTTCTGTAAAGCCAAGAGGTCTTAGTTTTTTTTCTGCCTGCAGAGGGAGCACTGGCCCCTGAAAACAGACTAGGATTTTGTAAAAAGGAAAACGTATTTCTGTTAAAGACACAAGGCGGGTGAAGTAATATCTTGTATTCCAGTGGTTCTCAACTAGGGGTCTGGGGCCCCTGCGGGGAGCCGTGAACAGGTTTCAGGGGGTCCACTAAGCAGGGCCAGTGTTATATTTGCTGAGGCCCAGGGCAGAAAGCTGAAGCCCCACTGCATGGGGCTGAAGTCCAGCACCCTGAGCCCTGTCACCCGGGGCTGAATCCGAAGCCTGAGCAATGTAGCTTCATGGGGGCCCCTGTATCATGGGGCCCCAAGCAATTGCCTTGCTTGAGACCCCTTCAAGCTGCTGCTGGCTTTTATAGGCAGAAAACCAGTTATTGTGGCACAGGTAGGCTGTGGAGTTTTTATAGCATGTTGTGGGGGCCTCAGAAAGAATAAGGTTGAGAACCCCTGTTTTATTGCACCAGATTCTCTTGGTGAAAGAGACACGCTTTCAAGCTTACACAGAGCTCTTCTTCAGATCTGGGAAAGGTACTCTGTGTGTCACAGCTAAATACAAGGTGAAACAGATCTTTCAGCATAAGAAGTTAACACATTGTAAGAGAGTATCATCAAGGATCTACAACCTATCCTGAAGGACAACCCATCACTCTCACAGATCTTGGGAGACAGACCAGTCCTTGCTTACAGACAGCCCCCTAACCTGAAGCAAATACTCACCAGCAACCACACACCACACAACAAAAATACTCACCCAAGAACCTATCCTTGCAACAAAGCCCGTTGCCAACTGTGTCCACATATCTATTCAGGGGACACCATCATAGGGCCTAATCACATCAGCCACACTATCAGAGGCTTGTTCACCTGCACATCTACCAATGTGATATATGCCATCATGTGCCAGCAATGCCCCTCAGCCATGTACATTGGCCAAACTGGACAGTCTCTATGTAAAAGAATAAATGGACACAAATCAGATGTCAGGAATTATTACATTGAAAAACCAGTCGGAGAACACTTCAATCTCTCTGGTCACTCGATTTCAGACCTAAAGGTCGCAATATTAGAACAAAAAGACTTCAAAAACAGACTCCAGTGAGACACTGCTGAATTGGAATTAATTTGCAAACTGGACACCATTACATTAGGCTTGAATAAAGACTGGGAGTGGATGTGTCATTACACAAAGTAAAACTATTTCCCCATGTTTATTTCCCCCTCCCCATCCCCCCCCCCACCATTCCCCACATGTTCTTGTCAACTGCTGGAAATGGCCCACCTTGATTATCACTACAAAAGGTCTTTTCCCCACCTTTTATTTCCCCTCTCCTACTGGTAATAGCTTACCTTACCTGATCACTCTCATTACAGTGTATATGGTAACACCCATTGTTTCATGTTCTCTGTGTATATAAAATCTCCCCACTGCATTTTCCACTGCATGCATCCAATGAAGTGAGCTGTAGCTCACTTAAAGCTTATGCTCAAATAAATTTGTTAGTCTCTAAGGTGCCACAAGTACATCTTTTCTTTTTTCAAGGTGAAGTGGGCAATTCATACCTCTGCAGTCATAGAACAAAGGAAGGTGAGTGGGTTATACATTGTTATAGTTCTAATACAACACATAGTAAATGTTCCCTAATATGTATTCCAAATGAATTATGTCGAGTAGGTTTTGTTTTTGTTTTTTGCATGGCTAATATACCATATCTTACTGCAAAGGGCATTTACAAATATAGATACATCTGTGTGTGTGTGTCAGGCAGCGAGCCACGTATAAGTTGTACTCCTTTTTAGCACCCACTAATACATAATTTGAGAGCTGCACTGTAGTCTTATTGAAGATGACCTATCTTTTCAGCTGCAAGATACAGAACAGTGGTTGCAACTGTGGTTTGCAGAATGAGACTATGGGCTTGGCTACACTTGCAAGTTACAGCGCAATAAGGAAGCCCCGGGCGCACTAGATCACTACCTGTCCACATTGGCAAGGCACGTAGAGCACTCTGACTCCGCGGCTACAGCACTGCTGGTACTCCACCTTGGAATAAAGGTGGAATAAAGTTTGCTGCACCCCCGCTGGAGCACCGCGGCACCAGTGTGGACGAGGTGTTACATTACTGTGCTCTGATCAGCCTCCGGAAATATCCCATAATCCCCTTAAGTCAAGTGACCACTCTTGTCATTGTTTTGGAATCGCTGTAGGAATGCGGACATGCCCTTTGAAAGCTCCATTTCTGACAGCCAGTTGCTTATCTGCTCCGAGACAAAGCAATCATTAGTGTGGAATGCTGTGTGTTACAGAGAGAGATGGGGGAGTGAGGGGGGTCTGCTGCTGTCTGAACTTATAAGACAGCATGTTGACATGCTCTGAGCCCCCCCAAAACCCACTCTCTCTCCCCCCACATACACACAACACATGCCCTGTCACACTCCACCCCACCCCCACCCCATTTAAAAAGCACATTGCAGTCACTTGCATGCTGGCATAGCTGCCCATAATGCACCATGCCCAATGCCGCTGCAAGTGCCGCAAATGTGGCCACACCAATGTGCTTGAAGCTGTCAGTGTGGACAGACTGCAGCGCTTTCCCTACTGCGCTCTCCAAAGGCTGGTTTAACTCAAAGCACTCTACATCTGCAAGTGTAGCCATGCCCTATGTGGGGAAGTTGAGCAAAGAAAGATAACTGTGGTGACCAGTGAAGTGTGGGACAGCAGTAGGAGGACTACTTGTGGTAGTTTTGTTAAATCAGGAGAATGGAGAACCTAGCTAACAAGAACCAACTAAACGAGGTTGGCTTGTTTAGCCTAGCAAAACAAAGGCTGAGAGGGGATATGATTGTTACCATGGAAGAAGAAGAGCTTAAGAACCCAATCATTAATAGAATATCTGCACCACTTATAGTGCAGGTAATAACATATATGAAAAAGCATATATACCATCAAATGTGATGTAACTTCATTACAACTCAGGACATTAGCACACTGTGCCGCTGCCTGCTTCTCTCAAGTACTGAACACAACGTCAGGGTAAGTTTCCAGTCACACACAGTAGCAAGTTCTTGTCCACGACAAAAACAGGTAGAGAGCTATTATTGTGAGCATTTAAAATTCTGCATCATTTCAGTTCATATATAGAACTTTGTTTGTGATACATAACTGGAATACTCATACTGGGGTAAAACCCGCCCTTTCCTCTCTGACTGCAGAGGTGCATTGGCAGAAGAACTGGTTTCCTCAGTGGGCTACTGGAGTGTAAATGACAGAAGAATTTAGCCCTGTAGTTGAAATTTAACTTATAATTCTGTCAATGATACATTAGTCAGAGTAAAAACATATTTTTTCCCACTAAAATAAGCAGATATTACTTTGAATAGCCACAGCGAGCAGATCTGTTCAGGCAGAAGTTGCCATTTTTGGATGCACACTTTCCAAACTAGAATCACACTTTTATTCTGTTATTATGACATATGAATGAATATATAAAACTCTATCACCCCTTTCCCCAACTCCCCAGACTTTCAGCTATGAAACTATGTTCTGAACAACAGAGAGAAGAGGGAATTGTTAAATGCAGCTTGGTTTGCAGTGAACTTTTCATCCATGGAATGCTCCAAATTACAAAAGTGTACATGCTTTCTCTAACTCTCTATTTTTTTATTTTTGGCTACAGAACTGTGTCCCTCCTCAAACTAATTCGACATCGGTTCTTGTTTCAACTGTTATTAATGTTAGTTCTGATTATGTAAGGGGGGGAATAGTCCCGCTATTGTGGGGAACTTTCCTGGCTTCTGCACTACCCTGGTGAAGTGGGCTAGCGAAAGGATCTGAGTCCTCGCTCCCACTTCCTTTACCCAGTGGCCTCCCTGCCCTTGAGGGCTCCCCTTCCACCCTCCTGTCTGGCAGAGTCCTCGTAACCCCAACAAGGCTGGGCCCAGGATTCCGGGGGGCTCGACCCCCAACCCTGGTGTGGTCACCTAGGACAGGGGCTAAGGTGTCACCACTCCGGGGTACTCTCTCTGCACTGGGCACTTCTCTGACCCACTGACCATTACATACAAGTTAAAGCAAATGCAAGTTATTTAATCAACAATTAATTTTAAAAAGAATAAGGGGAAATGGGAAAGGTTAAAGGAAACACATCACCCCGCTCTGTGGCAGGGAACATCACAAACAGTGTCTCTGGAACGTCAGGGCAGTTCACAGTCTGTTCCTTGTAAGTCCCAGGCCTTCTTCTCAGGCCCTGGCTGTGCTGCAGGGATGCTGTGGGTTGGACACTTGCTCTGCTGGTGGCCACACGCTCTCAGGCTCTAAGTGGTAGGACCCTACTTCCCAGTGTTGCCCCCGCCCTGTCGGGGTTACGATCCAAGCCTGGCCTGCAGAGCCTCTTGGCTGAGCCCGCTGCCCAGGGTCCCCCTCGGTCTCCTCAGCTGCTCACTGCACCCAGCTCCGGCCTGCTCCAGCCCCAGCTGCACCACTCTGTCTCTGCACTGCTGCTGCTGCTCTGCCTCCAGCTCCCTGGGCTGCTTCTTTGGCCCCTCTGGCTCTGGTTGCTGCAGCTCTGCTCCCAGGACAGGTCTGCTCTGCAGGCTGCTTCTGTGACTCTGCTCCCAGCACTGACCTTCTTCCTGGGCTGCTTTTCTGGCCCCTTTGGCTCTGGTTGCTGCAGCTCTGCTCCCAGGGCAAGTCTGCTCTCTCTGGGCTGTGCCTCTGGCTTTGGGGCTGCAGCTCTGCTCCCAGGACAGGGTCTGCTCTCTCGGGGCTGCTTTTCTGGTACCTCTGGATCTGGCCCAGCTCTGCTCCCCAGCTCAGCTTGGGCCCCTGCTTTCTCCTTAGCTCAGCCCCGCTCTGTCTGACCCAGGCAAATCCAGCTCACACGGAGGATGGGACCTCCCTGGCCTCCTGACTCCCTGATTAGCCTGCCCGCCCTGTCATTCAGGCTGATCTGGAGCATTGGCCTCTCCCCATTGTTCCTGGGGACTGTCAGTCTCAGGGTCCTGGTTTCAGCGTTCAAATGAGGACTGAATACTTAGCTTGGGTCGGTATAAGTTATGTTACTCAGGGGTGTGAATAAGCTACCCCCCTGAACGACATAAGTTATCATGACCTAGCGCCAGTGTGGACAACACTATGTTGGTGGGAGAGCTTCTCCTGCTTACAGAGCTACCGCCACTTGCAGGGGCTGGAGTAACTAAGTCAACGGCAGAGCTCTCTCCCGCCGGCTTACAGCCTCTGCACAGGCAGCACTACAGTGCTGCATCACTTACACTTACAGCTGCATCACTGCGGCTCAGTCTACATCAACCTGGAGTTTGTGCTTTGAATTATTAATACCCTGGCAGCTCTGACTGAAAGATAATGTCCTCCAGTCACAGGACAGACTGCACCATCCTATGATAAAACCCACAGGAGGCAGCCCAGAGAGAAAAACTCTTCAAGGTTCCTTCTTATAAAGTTTGCCCTGAATCCTTCTGTGAAAGGGATGGTTTTGCTGCTTTCAGACACTGCAGATCCTACAATGAGGATTGCCAAACATCCTTTTCGACTGCAATGCCTGGTCAAAAAGGGACCTGGTGCTGACTGATCCGTTAAAAGTCTGCTCGGCAGCACAGCTGGGCTAAGGCAGACTCCCTGCCTGCCCTGACCCACGCAGCTCCTGGAAGCAGCCGGCATGTCTCGCTCCTAGACACAAGGGCAGCCAAGGAGGCTCCGCATGCTGCCCCCACCCCACGCGCCAGCTCCGTAGGTCCCATTGGCCGGAAACCGCAGCCAATGGGAGCACAGGGGCAGCACCTGTGGGCGAGGGCAGTATGTGGAACCCCCTGGCCACCCCTTCCCAAGTGGCCATGGGGACACACCAGATGCCTCTGGGAGCTGACTGAGATAAGCGCCGCCTGAAGTCCGCACCTCGCATCCCTTCCCAAACCCCCTCTCCCAGCCCTGAACCCCTTCCCATACGCCAACTCCCTCCTAGAGCCTGCATCCCATATCCCCTCCTGCACCCCAACTCCCTCCCCGAGTCCGCACCCCACAACCCACCCTCTGCCACAACCCTGAGCCCCCTCCTGTACCCCAATTCCCTCCTGGAGCCTGCATCCCATACCCACTCCTGCACCCAATCTCCCTCCCAGAGTCCATACCCCCTCCCACTCTCTGAACCCCTTGGCCCCAGCCTGGAGCCACCTCCTGCAACCCAAACCCCTCAATCCTGGCCCCACCCCAGAACCTGCACCCCCATGTGGAGCCCTCATCCCTCCCACACCCCAAACCCCTGTCCCAGCCCTGAGCCCCCTCCCACACTCCAAACCCCTCATCCCCAGCCCCATCCCTGAGCCTGCACCCCTGGATGGAGCCCTCACTCCCCGCACACTGCAACCCCCTGCTCCAGCACTGAGCCCCCTCCCACACCGCGAACCCCTCCTCCAGCCCTGTGTAAATGAGTGAGTGAGCGAGGGTGGGGGAGAGTGATGGAGGGAGGGGGGGATGGAGTGAGTGGAGGGTAAGGCCTCGGAGAAGGGGCAGGGGTGGGGGCTCTGGGCATGGGCGGGGCAAGGGTGTCTGGTTTTCTGCAATCAGAAAGTTGGCAACCCTACCTACAGGATCCATGGGTCTCTGTACAGAGACTCCATGACTGCACCAGCTGTCACCCCATGCATGGTTTTCCTTACTCCCCAGCAGTTCCATAGGAGCAGCACTGCAAGATTCTTCCATCACATGGTACCTTCTCTCTGGATCACCCCAAAATGGAACCCACTGTGCAGAGAGTGGGGCAGCACTTCTCCTGAGTTCTGGGGTGGGGGGAGAGTTGAAACCTCTCTGCATGTGGAACTAAGGGGAATAATGCAGCCATAGTGACGGAGAGAGTGAAAGAATGGCAGGTATTTCTATACACTGATTCTAAAGTTAATTTCCAATTACATTTTATATACATGGGCTCTTTTTCATGTGCTGCACACTGAGTGATAACATAAAAGGGCTCTTTGCTTGTAAAACTAAACTGGTTCTTTATTAAGAGGTCTATTTACAGAGCCATTGCAACTGCAGCTATTATTCTACACTATTCTACCCTGAATGCATTCGATGAAGTGAGCTGTAGCTCACGAAAGCTTATGCCCAAATAAATTTGTTAGTCTCTAAGGTGCCACAAGTACTCCTTTTCTTTTGCGAATACAGACTAACACAGCTGCTACTCTGAAACCTATTCTATGTGTGTGCACCGAGACTGATTTCCTGGTGCCTCCTCAAAACACTTCCCTCCTGCAAGCTGTGCTCCTTCCTCCAAGTTTTATTCAGATTGCTATAGGTTTGATCACATCCCAAAGATCACTGAATGTGGGTCTCCCTGTCTACATGGAAAGAAGTAGGCCAATTGTCTCCCCTGCAATATCCTTTCCTTCCCTTGGAACCCTGCAGAGTCCTCCATGGATCCAGGGATCTGCACTGGTTGGGGGGCGGGGGTGAGGGAGGGACACACACACACATACTATTCCTCCACTGATCTAGAGGAGATTTCCAAGGAAAGATGATACAACCTTAGGGCCATAACCCCCTCCTTGATGGAGGGAATCCCCTTTAAGGGGGATCATGGAGCAAGGCTGGCACAGGGGAACAGGACATTCCACTGGATGGTTTCGGGTTGTGGCCAGGGGACAAATCTTCCTCTCCATGGCAAAGAACCAAAAAAAAAAAAAAAAAATTGGGCCAATTTCCAAAGGTGCTAAGTATCCACAATACTCATTGCAGTTAATGGGAGCCAAGGGTGCTGAGTAACTCTTAATATCAAGCCTTGGGTAAATAATTAAGATATGATAAATAATTATGACAATTTTTATTTCGACTTGTAAAGTACTTTCTGGGAACACCATTCTATAAACCTGCTTTCTGTGCTAGCACTCAGCTATATCAGGGTTTTGTTCTTGTTCCAAAAAAGCAATTTCTGAGTCCTTTTAGTGACCAAAACAATCAATGAAAAAAAATGATAATGCGAAAGGAAAGTTGCTCAGAAGCTTTAATCACCATTTTTTAAAAAGACTACTAATAAAAGATTTAAGAAAACCTTCAACTTATAATGTGTGCTGGAGAAACAATTGTAGGACATTGCTACATCTTAAATGTTTAACAGAAACTTTGAGTATAGCTCTTTAATTTCTGGAATCATGATGGAATGCAAACTACAACCAGGATAAATTCTGTTTTCTTTTGGGAACGTCTACAAGTTGTCATATCAGCCAATACATTTTACCTAGCAAGGATGTCTCTATTCAGACATTCATACCTCTGTTTATCTTCTTTCCTACTCAGTCTTCTCTTTCTGCTTTTTACCCTTTCTTCCTACTGCTCTCTTACTTAACTGACTGTAACCCCCAAAGCTAGTTAGAATAGAATCAATAATGTGTCTATTGTGTTAGTCAGTTTGTTTTGCAGCTATGTATAATATTCTTTATCCTACTCGCTAAGAGAGGGATTTTGGTTTTTCTGATGCTTGCAATCATCTATTGTTAGTGCACCTGTTCTTGTTTTAGCTGCTTAGAATTAAGTTTTAAAAATCACA
The DNA here is from genome assembly GCF_965140285.1 of Lepidochelys kempii. Classification (NCBI taxonomy): domain Eukaryota; kingdom Metazoa; phylum Chordata; order Testudines; family Cheloniidae; genus Lepidochelys; species Lepidochelys kempii. The sequence continues at coordinate 245,916,828 of NC_136381.1, read as the reverse complement.
AAGAGCAAATTGTCATGGATCCACAGGATCAGTGCTACACCCCCAGCTTTGGCACAGTCAATAGGAGAAATCCCTTTAGTGTGCTAGACCCCCAAGGAGTCTCATTCTTCCTGCTCAGGGTAGGCCACACAGCCTCACCGCTTCCTTAGACTAAATGTTTGGGGCTCCCGCAGTCTTGCTTCACATTATGAGCTCTGTTCAGCAAGTCCAACTGAGACAGACCCCGGGAGAGACTTGTACACTCTTCAGGGATTAATGCACCTCCCCAAGCATTTGCAGTGACACTCTATCAGCATTGTGAAAACAGTAGTGTTTATTAGTCAGCTGGAACACAGCATAGTAAGTCCTTAGGTTAACATAGACCATGGAAGGTTAAAGCATAGCCCAAGTCCATTCTGGTTAGCCAGAGTCCAGCTAAGTTGTAGTGAATGCCATTTTTCAAACTAAAACTTAGTCTCTAAGGTGCCACAAGTACTCCTTTTCTTTTTGCGAATACAGACTAACACGGCTGCTACTCTGAAACCATTTTTCAAACTCTGTCTCCTTGGTCAGATTCCAGGTGACGGCCCTAACTCCTTCGCAGCAGCCAATTCTTATTCCCCGCACGTCACAACACCCCAGTCTGTTGTTCTCTATCTGGGAAATGTTGCTGAGTTTTCCTGCTGAGAGTTGGGGAAATCCATCTCCCGCTGGGTCATTGGTTGCTAGGTGTCAATGTCCCGGTGATTGGCTTTGCCATTGTCTTCACAGATCCCCCATTGATATGAGGTCAACCTCAGCCAGTCTGTGATACTCCTGCTGGCCGTCTTGGGATTTAGCTCTGCCAGTGGGTGCACTCTCTTCTGATGGAGCCTCTCCTGCTATTGTGTCCTCTTGCAGACCCATATCACTCCAGGAACTGCAGAGTCCTCTTCATGACTCGGCTCTCAGGCCAGGTCATCATTTGTGTTTCCTCCTTCTGGAGGGTGAGCGTCACTGTCCAATAACTAGGCCACTTCCCTGGTGCTGAATGAGCCACTACGCCAGGTCCCAACCCAGGGACCCTGTAGATAGCAGCCTCCTGCTACACCTCTTTAACTTCTGGCAATGCTGCTACAATTTCCTGGGCCACTTCTCCATGACCCCACACTTTCTTCACCCTCACCTCAGTACCAGGAACCATCCACGAGCTTCCCCTTGCTCCCCCAGTCCCTGCCAGCAGCTACCCTGTCCAAGGTACTCCTTCTCTCTCAACCTGCTAGGGACACAATCCCCACTGACTGACTGGCCCTGCAGCACCTTTTATGTGAGCCCACTGGGCCCTGGTTGGCTGCTCCTTGCAGCCTTCCTCCCATTGGCTGTTTCCCTTGTAGCCTCCCTAGGCCCCTTGGATGACTCACCTCCACTTCTCTACTCTAGGACAGGGCAGGACCAATCCCCTCTACACCTCTGTGGGGTGGACACCACATCACACAGTCTTTTTTTAATAACCAGTCCCAGCTCAGACAGTGAGGCAACATTCATATCAATAAAAAGAAAAGGAGTACTTGTGGCATCTTAGAGACTAACCAATTTATTTGAGCATAAGCTTTTGTGAGCTACAGCTCACTTCCAATGAAGTGAGCTGTAGCTCACGAAAGCTTATGCTCAAATAAATTGGTTAGTCTCTAAGGTGCCACAAGTACTCCTTTTCTTTTTGCAAATACAGACTAACATGGCTGTTACTCTGAAACCATTCATATCAATGTCTCTTAACCTGCCCTGAAAGCAAATGTCCTCCCCCGCATCCCACTGAGTAACCATGCAAAACATAGGGGAAACTGAGGAACACCTAAGGGTCATAAAAATATTACAGAAAATTCCCACTTCATCACAGAAGTGTACAGTATTTGCTTTCCTTTTCCAAAGACAGGAAAGAATTTTGCATTTTTGCGTGATCTGAGGCTGCAATAGATCTTGGCATTAAATTAAAGAGAAGAACTCATGCTGACCTTCAAAGGAGGAAATGTTGCTTTCCTACCACAATGCAGCCCTCACATGGTCCAGGCCTCTAGCTGCTCCAACAATGTAAATGTTTATTGCAAATGTCTCATTAGGCATATTCACTGTTTGATGTTCCACATATATTGGTCATTTGGATAGAATGATCAAAACGGGATTCCTCAAAACTACCCTTATAATAGGATTCCATTTGTCAATATAAACACAGACTCTAGAATAAGTAAACATATTTGCACTGTAATTTTTGCACCTATGTCTATAAGATGAAAAAACATCAATTAAAATTAGGACTGTCAATTAATTGCGGTTACCTCACGTGATTAACTCAAAAAAATTATTTGCAATTAAATAAATCATGATTAATCGCAGTTCTAATTGCACTGCTAAACAATAGAATACCAATTGAAATGTATTAAATATTTTGGATGTTTTTCTACATTTTCAAATATATTGATTTAAATTACAACACAAAATGCGAAGTATACAGGGTTCACTTTATATTATTATTTTTATTCCAAATATTTGCACTGTAAAAGTGATAAACAAAAGAATAGTATTTTTCAATTTACCTCATACAAGTACTGTAGTGCAATCTCTTTATTAAGAAAGCGCAACTTACAAATGTAGATTTTTTTTTGTTACATAACTGCACTCAAAAACAAAACAATGCAAAACTTTAGAGCCTACAATCCACTCAGTCCTACTTCTTGTTCAGCCAATCACTAAGACAAACGAGTTTGTTTATATTTAAGGGAGATAATGCTGCCCACTTCTTATTTACAATGTCACCTGAAAGTGAGAACAGGCGTTCACATGGCACTTTTGAGCAGGCATTGCAAGGTATTTACATGCCAGATATGCTAAACATTCATATACCCTTTCATGCTTCAAACACCATTCCAGAGGACATGCTTCCACGCTGATGATGCTCGTTAACAAAATCATGTGCTAATTAAATTTTTGACTGAACTCCTTGTGGGAGAATTGTATGCCTTCTACTCTGTGCTACTCACATTTTGCCATATATTTCATGTTATAGCAGTCTCAGATGATGATCCAGCACATGTTGTTCATTTCAAGAACACTTTCACGGGAGATTTGACAAAACGCAAAGAAGGTACCAATGTGAGATTTCTAAAGATAGCTACAGCACTTTATCCAAGGTTTAAGAATCTGAAATGCCTTCCAAAATTGGCAGGATGAAATGTGGAGCATGCTTTCAGAAGCCTTAAAAGAGCAAATCTCTGATGCAGAAACTACAGAACCTGAACCACCAAAAATAAATAAATAAATAAATAAAATAAAATAAAATCAACCTTCTGCTGATGGCATCTGACTCAGATGATGAAAATGAACATGCACTGGTCCACCCTACTTTGGATCTTTGTTGAGCACAACCAGTCATCAGCATGGATGCATTTCCTCTGGAATGGTGGTTAAAGCATGAAGGGGCATACAAATGTTTAGCATATCTGGCACATAAATACCCTGTGATGCCTGCTACAAAAGTGCCACTTGAATGCCTGTTCTCACTTTCAGGTGACATTGTAAACAAGAAGCGGGCAGCATTATCTCACATAAATATAAACAAACTTGTTTGTTTTAGTGATTGGCTGAACAAGAAGTAGGACTGAGTGGACTTGTGGGGTCTAAAGTTTTACATTGTTTTATTTTTGAGTACAGTAACTTTTTGTGCATAATTCTACATTTGTAAATTCAGCTTAAGTGACAAAGAGATTGCACTACAGTACTTGTATTAGATGAATTGAAAACTACTATTTCTTTTGTTTTTTACAGAGCAAATATTTGTAATAAAAAATAAATATAAAGTAAGCACTGTACACTTCATATTTTATGTTGTAATTGAAATCAATATATTTGAAAATGTAGAAAACATCCAAAAATATTTTTGTAAATGGTATTCAATTATTTTTAACAACTTGATTATCACAATTAATTTTTAAATCATGTGATTAATCACAATTAATTTTTTTAAGCGCTTGACAGCCCTAATTAAAATTAAACATTAAAAACATAAGGGTGAGGAAACCAATCCTGAATGAATCTACTCTCACATACTGTATTTCATGAAGATGTATTTGCCAAATATCTTGAAAAATCTGCCATTGCCCTCACACAGGTAAGTACAACTATTATTTACAGACAGTTGATAATCCTTTTTCTACATGATTCTGCTGTCAGGAAGTTACTTTTACTTCACTTTTCAATTGTGTCTGCCAAAATATTTTCTTAATGTAGGCCTTTTGGCATTTGGCCATCTTATTTTTATTTATACTGCTCAAAATTAGCTTAATTTGGGAGTCTGGACTATTTTTATGGAAAGACCTTGGATGAGACAGATGCAAAATATGATCAGATATATTTGAGTACAAGCTTCACCATTAGAAACCACTTTTTAAAAAATGGATTAAGCTTAGGTTTGAATTTCTTTAGTTGCACATACATCCACTGTGAAGTTTTGTTTGTTTGTTTGTTTGTTTTTTTAACAATCATGTGTCAAAATACATTTTGTACTGCTTCCCTCAACAAGAGCGAAATAGACCATGTCATCCATCTCAGTATCCAACCTGGTTTCTTGCAAACGATGAACAACTGTATTGGCCATTAAACTCCAGTGCTCAGTGCCAGAACTAAAAGCCCTCCTTGTCTTTCTGTCACCAGTTACACTCTGATGCTTATGGTCCCATAGCACTGACCCTTGTAGCAGCCATATAAGCAAGGGAAGCAGGCTGATTACCATCTACAAAACATCTCTGGCTTCCACTTTCAACTTTCGTGCTCACAGTGATATCAGCCATGGCTGACCATAGACTGACGTCACTTGCTATTTTATCGCTTGAAAATGCCATTGGCCAGTCTTTGGATCTCTCTCACACTGTCCTTCAGTTTGCAAGGGTAAAGGCCAGAAAATTATCCCTTTGAACTAAAGAACTAGGGTTAACAATCTAAGCTTGTCACCTACAGTAACACTATTTAATACTGGTCCACCCAATATTGGTGCACAGTTCAATTTCTTGATGTTAGTACATTTCAGTTATTCTTAAAATTAAAGTTTCTATCAGCTTGGAGGAAACAATTTTTTAAAATTTGTTTATATAGCACATGAATAAAATCAGATTTATGGATCCTAGTATCCAAATGTATCGTTTTATATGACAGGGATAAATCATTCATGCAAATCATGCATCAAAGTTGTGAAATGGGCAGCAAATGCAATAAAAAATAAGGTATTCAAAAGTTAAACAAATGGAGAGGGGGGCACCAGAGACACTTCTTGCCTGGGGTGCCATTTGAGCTAGGGTCAGCCCTGGATATTTAATTATATTTGACCAGATTATTTTATCTACAATACCTTCCATTTATTCAAATCTGAATTACAGGGTACATATTTTTAAGGTGAAGAAAGCATATATATTTAAATTTTTCTATAACTACAAGGCTTATAAATGTGGAAAGGGGCTGCTTTCCTTTTAAGATGAGACTCAGAATACCAAAAATTAGCTCAAAGAAAGACTAAGATTTTGAAATCTAAGAAAACAAATCAACTTTTTATTTTAAATTAAATATCTATCAAGAAACAAAAATTCAAGGTCCCTTTCCTTTAAAAAACCCATCCCTCCACTCCTTCTAGCTAATGCTGCTATACTGCCCTTTTATAGGAAAAATTTTCCAGCATGCCCTCTGGGTGGATGAGCTAAGCCCTTAAATTTGGCAAAGATTGTCAACTACAGGCTAAGAACATCTATTTTGTGGTTACTGAATCTTCCTCTTTTCTAGTCGGGAAGTTTTTCTAACTTCTATTATATTTTTCTTTAGGGTGCTTTGTTCTTCCTTCTTTCTTGCCTCTAAGGAAATGAGGCAAAACTCCTAACTTGGTAGAAGAATGAGCTTAATATATAGGCATGATATGGGGAGGGGCAACAATGTATTTTCTTTCCATCCCTCATCCCATGCTTTTGACTGGCTAAGGTGGTAAGGAGCAGGCTAAGGCTGCTGCTTTGAGCAGCTGAGTTCAGCCAACTATCCTTCTCCAAAAGCTGGCCTCACAAGTTGTCTCACTTCAACCGCCTACCAATAGGGCATAGGAAGTGTGTGAGTCCTCTGTTTGTGGAGGCTCACACGCAAGTGCCGGAAGCAACCTAGAAGTGGGAGGGGAGGGCACTGGCACCTGGACTGTGGCCCCACCCCCAAGGCCCTTCCTCTTCCCCCCAGGCCCAGCCCTCACTCTGCCTCTTCCCACCCCCTTCTCTGAGGCCCTGCCCACCTACTGCTTGCTCCTCTCAGCCCCCTCCCTATATAAGAAAAAGTTCCCAACATCGGGACTGTCCCTATAAAATCGGGACATCTGGTCACCCTAGCTGCTGCTTGCTCCTCTTTGCCTCCTCCCCCGAGGTGCCCCTGCCCACTGCTCACTTCTCTCCACCTCTTCCCCTGAGGACCTGCTGCTTGCTCCTCTCCACCCCATTTCCACAAGGTCTCCCCACCCGCCACTTGCTCCTCTCCGCACCCTCCGCAAGGTCCCTCTGGCTGCCACTTGATCCTCTCTGCTTCCTCCCCCGAGGTCCCCCTGCCTGCCACTCGCTCCTCTCCACCCCCTCCCTCAAAGCCCCACACATGTGCTGCTCACTCCTCTCTGCCCCCTTCCCAGAACAGGGGGACAACATAGGGCCATGGCCCCATCACTTTTTCCTACCTTAGGTGAATGATAAGTGGACGGGGCGGAGAGGAGAGAAAGGCAGGCTGGGGGGCCTTGGGCAAGAGGTGTAGAGGAGCAGGTGGCAGATGAGGGGGCCTGTGGTGGGGCAGTGCCCCACCCCCAGGCCAGATTGGGCTATGGCAGGCCAGAGCAGCTGTGCAAGGCAGCAGCCAATCAGGGAGAGCCTGTTAGAGAGCCAATCAGGACTGAGCAAGAGGCAGCCAATCAGGGCCAGACTAGGCCCCACATAAAGGCTGCCCAGGGGCAAGGCAGTCAGTCTCTCTCAGATGTTCAGGGGAAGAAGGGCTGGGCTGGGCTCCTGACAGAAGGGCCCACAAGGTGCAAGGGGGCCAAAGGAGAGATGGACAAGGGAAGTGAAGGTGGGCAGGGAGGCTGCTGCCATAGGGTCCCTGGGCTGGATCCTTCCCCCTTGTACTACACCTGGCTGTTATGAGTGGCCATAGTGGACTGCACCTGACCCCTGATAGAAGGGGTTAGACTTTGGGGATGTGGTTGGCCATTGTGGCTGGGGTGAAGAGAAAAGACTGCTGTTAATCTGCCCCTCCTCCCCTCCTTGGAAGGGGGCGAGTGTGGACTTGAGGACAGTGTCCTGAAGAGGATGCTGCTGAGTGAGATGCAATGTGGGTCCAGATACCAGCAGGGCGAGAGATGGATGGGACACCATGAGCAGAGAGTGCTTTGCATGGACTAAGCTAATTCCCAGAGTGAACAGTAGGAGGTGTTGTGGTGGTGAGTCCCAACCCTGTCACACATGGTGGAGAATGTGGGCACTGTGGTCTGCCCTGATACAAGGGTTAGGGCAAGGTCTGTGGAATACTGCCCAGAATAGAGAGACACTATGAGGGTGGAGAAGTTGGACTTTTATTGGAGGGCCTGGGTGGCCCAGCTTGCTGAGCAGCAGAGGGGGTTGCTGTGGGGGTGGGCACCCAGGCCCTATAAGAGACCAGGTGCCAAGGGCAGGAGGCCAGGGCCTGGGCTCAAAAACTGTTTTGCCTGTGGGAGACTAGGACACTTCAGGAAGGAGCCTTCCCACTAGGAGGGAGCAAGAAAGCCCCACCCAGCAAAATGTCCCCTGTGAGGGTAACAGTAGAGCCCCAAACTTGTTGGGCCTGTGGGGAGCCTAGGCACATCAAGAGAGTGCCCCTATAGGACACACAGGGCCCAGGCTAGCCCTGAAGGAAGGGCTAAGCCCAAAACAAGCTGTGGGAAGGCTGTGGCCAAGGGAAGACACAAGCAGTGTTTCAGTGCCAGATAGAGGGCCATTTAAAAAGGCACTGCCCCCTTAGAGGAAGGGGAAGCACCAGTCCAGGGGCCTAGCCCACACCTGACCAGGCTGAAGGGACAGGGAAGGCAGGGACCCCAACCAAAGAATGGGGGCAGCAAGGGCCCAGACCAATCAGGGAACCCACACAAGCTACAATGGGGACCCAAACTGAGAAGAGGACCCACATAGGACCAGAGCAGTCTACAGTGGGAACCCAAACCCTAGAAGAGGGAAGCAGGTTGCTCCAGAGTGTAGAGGGCCTGTGAGAGGAGAGGGATGCCCTGTGGGCCCAGCTGCAAGGGAAGCTGGGGGGATAGGGACCCCCTTTCTCCTCCCCTAAGAATAGTCTTAAGGGGGGAGGTGTATGGTGGGGCAGTGCCCCAGGCCAGATGGGGCTATGGCTGGCCTGAGTGGCTGTGCAAAGCAGCAGCCAATCAGGGAGGGCCTGTTAGAGAGCCAATCGGGGCCCTATATAAAGGCTGCCCAGGGGAGAGGGAGAAGGTCTGTCTCCTGAGCAAAGGAGACCAGCACCCAGGACAATGCAGCGCTGGGCAGGCTTGGGGGAGCTGAGGAGAGCTCCAGCCCAATACCTGCTAGGCTGAAGGCCCTGATAGAAGCACCCACAGGGTGCAAGAGGGCCAAAGGGGAAGCGGCCCAGGGAGGAGAGGCAGACAAGGGGAGCGAAGGAGGGCAGGGATGCTGCTGCCATAGGGTCTCTGGGCCGGGACCCCCCCCTTATACTATACCCGGCCGTTAGGAGTTGCCATAGCAGACTGCACTTGACCCCTGATAGAAGGGGCTAGAGATGTGGTTGGCCGCTGGGGTGAAGAGAAAAGATTGCTATTAACCCTGCCTCCACTCCCCCCGGAAGGGGGTGAGTGTAGACTTGAGGGCACTACCAGAGGGCAGTGTCCTGAAGAGGATGCCACTGAGCGAGGAGCAACGCGGGTCCGAGTGAACAGCAGGAGACACTGTGGTGGTGAGTCCCAACCCATTCACAGGGCCTCAGGGAAGAGGCGGAGTGCACAGCTGTCAACTTTCATGTGGTAAATAAGCACCCCAACTTTCACAATAATCCAAAAATCAAGCTAATCCCATTTCAAAACAAGCCAATCCCTAAGAACCCTAACAGTCCATGTAACTAGATCTTCCCAGCGTGCAGTCTAGGACTGTGGTGGGCCTGCTGTGCACCCCGACTCTCTCCCACCCTTGCCCCTGCTTGCCAGGAGCCAATCAAAAAAAAAAAGCAACAAGCTACAAGCCAAAAATAAGCCCAATTTCTGCAGTTTTTTTTGTAGGTTTGGCATGTCTGGTGAAGTGGGGACAGGAAGAGGCGCAGTGAGGGCATGGCCTTGGGGGAAGAGGTGGAGTGGGGTGGGGCAGAGTGCAGGCAGGGTCACAGTCCAGGTGCTGGTGTTCCTTCCCACTTCTATGGAGCTTCACTTCCGTGCCAAAGGTGGCGACTGGCTGTCACACCTCTGGAAGGGTGACCCACACCACATCGACAGCATTTTACCCCTACATGGCTAGGCTTTTGGGAGGGAGTCTTAGCTTCATCGTCTCTTATACATGCCACCCATGCAATAGGGGCTACTCTGATGCCATGCTAGTCAGGCAGGATACTACTGTTCAACTCCCCTCACCACCACTTTGGATTGGAGAGCTGAGCCACCTGGGTAGAAGTTCCAGCTACCTGCCTCCCACCCAACCCCACTCCCTTCAGAGAAAGGTGAGAACCTTAGGGGAGGCATTTTTTTGCTGTGAATGGACAGTGAAGGAGCGCTGAGTAAAACAGCAGAGGAGACCTGTGTGAGAGAAAGGGAGTAGTGTGGGAGAAGAATGGAAGATCCTTAAGGATCATTGAGGGCTAGAGGGAGGGAATCTGGGAGGACAGAGGGGAATCTTGGGGAGGCAGGCACAGTGGTCAGCTTGGGTTTTGAGGATACTAGGGAGGGGAAGTTACAGGAGGAGATGAGAGGACTCCTAAATATTGCCAGAGACACAGGCAAAGAGGGACCTTTGGGGAAGGAAGATCACAGACAGGAAGAAATATTGCAGTGAGAGGCATCTTTGAGAGCTGGAGTGAAGGGAGACCTTAAGGATGGGGACCCAGGATACAGAATCCAGAGGAGGGGGGGAACTAGGTACTATGGGGAGATGATGTAGAGGGAGATGCTGAGACTTAAGCAATTTGGAGATGGGGAGGCAGAGACGATGGGGTTCTTAAAAAGAGGCAGACAACGGTTGAAGAAAGGAGGGGATGGAGAATGGGAGCTGGATCTAAAAGAAGCAGAGAGAAGGGGGTGAAGATTGCGGGGGTGGGAATATGTGGGGCTTGTGGAGAAGGAACTTGTATTTGTGGAAACATCATGGAGATGAGACCTATGATATTGCAGGGGAGGAGATTTATCTTCTCTCCCTAATTTTGTAGGCAAAATTACTCCACTGGTTCACAACATACATCCGTTACTTGTTCCATGAGTATGAATCCGATAATACTTGCAGTTTATACTGCTCTCCCAGGCATTGGTCACCCAAACTCTAGAGTGTCCCAAGGTAAAAGCCTCCTAATATGGCCACATATTAGCAGGTCACATGAGGGGTCAACGTTCTCTTGGAGATCTAGGATTCACTTAGGTCTCTTAAGAGACTGAGTTGTGCTGGGAAGTGGGAGGAAATGCAGCACTCCAGCAGGACATTGGAAAGGCATAATGTATATGCAAGTACACCTTGCAGAACCTGTGTAATAGGTGTAGCCTGCCCCACACTCTTTTGCAGGCTGTGGATGTATGGCCCTGCCCATGCCCCACCCAGGCACACATGTCTTGGGGCTGCTACTGATAACAGGTCAACTCCCACGGCTGGAAACACCAGCTAATGGCTCACTATGGAAGCTCACTGGAAGAGGAAATAAAGGCTCCTTGTGTACTCCACCCTAGCATACTCAAACTAATTAGTGTCATTAACTAACTAGTTGATAAATGCAACATTTCCTCTTGTAAACCAGCTTGGGCAACCTTATCTGTTCTAAAGCCTCTCTGTAGCTTGGTGCAATTGATGATAAATGTATGACTTGGATGGCTCTTTAATTCTAAGCTGTGTATTGGTCTGGGATTTCTCTTGGTGGTTCTCAGCCTAGTTTTGCATTTGGGGGAGGAGGGAACACTTAGCCACTACTGTGCAATATAAGCTCAACAAGACTGTACTTTTTCTATTTTAAAGAGTTTATTCCCTCCTGTGTGTTGTTTTGTGAGTGGTTGTCCCCAAAACAGGCAAATGACTCAAGTATGTTTTCCTTAATGTGATGTGTGCCCTGTGCTTAGCAATGTTTAACAAAAGCTGACAAATGAAATTAACATACTGTGTGCATGCATTTTTTTCTCACTGATTTGACAGTACTGAATACAGGTATCCAAATATGCACATTCATGTGTGCATATGGTATGTCCAAATTAAAAAGTATAAGCCATGGATTCTCAAACACTTTCATAATGTGAACAATTCTCTAAATGCAGAGATTGTCTCCAGGATCCCTGGTCTTCCCATTTAAGTTTGCATGGACCACCTACCCTATCCTCCCATTCGTGCTCATAACATCCCTGTAACAACTATAGCTGTTCATGTGAATAACAATGTTAGGAAAATGTCTTGTATTTGTAAATGTTTTGATGCAATTTAGCCCCTCAAAACAGTGGGAAGGAGACAGCACCATATAATGAGCCAGGTGACCACTGGTTAAAGCACTGGTAAATCTTAACATAAGACAGATACTCCTCTGCAATAATAGGTTAACATACCTCTCAATCATACAAGCAGCCTTAAGTTTTTTGCATTAACTATTTATAGATTTCTTTATGCTAGATCAGTACTGTCAGGGTGTGAACCGGGTAAGAGCTGAACCAATCTTCCTGCTTCTAAAATTAGTTTTCCTGCTAAGCCTAAGGTGGCTGGGAATTCATTTACCAATTCCTTATTTTGGTTCAAGTTCAAACTTTTTTGGAAAAACCAAAAGCTTTAGGTGAGGGGAGGGGGAAGGAATAATGAATAGAACAAATATTGCCTCATCCAGTGTCTAATTTTTATGTAAAATAATAGAAGTCAAGTAAACTTAAAGATTAAGTTCATTAAACAAATTATTTGTGATTTTGGTGTCCTATAAAACCTGATTCAACTCCCATTAAAGTCTTCTCATTGACCTTAATGAGAACTGGGTTAAGTCCATAGAGAAGAGTTGGATAAATCCCCAAATAATGAGTATGAAGAAACAAATAGTAACTTCATGGGAATACATTAATTATTGATACACTGAGGAGTCAAGAAGGAGTTATGACTGATGTTCAGTATCTGATTTCCCTTTTGTGGGGAATGAGCCTCCAGGGTGACATTTTTTACATCTTCTCTAGCCAAAAAAATACACTTTCTCTTCTCTTTGTAGTAGGCATTTATCCACTCTGACCATCATGCTGCTGACTGGGCAAGTATTTTAACCTTGTTACGCTATTAAGTACTGTTGTCACCCATCTTTAAAATGAGGCTATACTGGCCCAATATACTGATGATGCAAGTTCTGCTTCTATTTGTTAGACAGGAATGTCATTGCCACTGGAAATTAATTAATTATTTCTTAATAGGGGAAAAATGACTTCTCTGTCTGATATGAATATGGGGGAAGAATATAGACTAATAGTTCGATTATTTAAAATAAAACTTTTGCCTGTTTGGTTATGTGTGCCTATGTTGGGGGTGGCAGGAAATCTTCTGTTCAAGGCTCTATTCATTCCTGGTCTCCTCTTAATAATGAGAACAAATACATTAGGAAATGTTGTTCAGGTAATTTAGTAAAAAGCTCTTTACTATTCTGATCACAGGTCTGCCTTACTTTAGTCTCAGTATCAACTTCCCCCCTTTCCCACATAAATCAAGCCTCTTCTCATCTTCACAGTGTGCCATTCCTCTCCTACAGCAAATCCCTCACACTTATCTCATACACCCAGCAACACTCCTACACCCCACCCAGGCTTCTATCCATATTACATATTTGTATTAATGTAATGCCTAGGAGGCCTGAGCAAATTGAGGTGCCATTATGTTAGGTGACCTACAGTAAAATAGTCCATGCTCCAAAGAGGTGACAATGTTAGCTTGACAAGATTTAATAGGTGGGTGAAACAAAGAGGGAAAGGATGAGGTAAGAGTAATGCAACATGCTTTAGGATAGATGAGGCATGAGCACAGTTGGTAGTGTCACGTTTTGGGGTGCAATCCAGACAACTGAGGACCTGTGTCACCACCTGCCCTGCAACTCTGTGTGCCTTAAATGGTATGCTGCTGTGGCTCACAGTACTGACACCAACAGCCAGCCTTACAAGCATGCAGGTCCCACCCTGGCTTCCACCACCCAGTTACCTTTTTGCAGAGTGACCCTAACACCAAGTTCCAAACTATCTGTCTCTAGTATCCAGCCCTTTCCTGGAACACCCAGAGAAGTTAAGTTTATTGTTTTTAAGTTTTATTGTATTTAAAGAGTCAATATGCTGCAGCTCATTAATTTAACTGGGGTTTGACAAAGTTTTATTTCAGTCACAGCATTGAATTGGTTTATAGAAAAAGTAGAACAAGTTTATTAAACAAGTCATAGGTGTAAGTGATACCCAGTATAAGGATAGAAAGGGTTACAAGTAAACAAAAGTGAAAATATGCTTCTAAGACTAAAACTTAATTTCAGCAAATTACATTCTTTGCCTAAGCAGTTTCTTGCCTAAACTGTTCTTCAACTTCAGTCCCTTGGTTGAAGGACCCAACATTCTGTAATTTCAAGAGCTACAGCCTCTTGAATCTCCCAAGTGATAGACAACTACGGAGTTCTCCCCTTTTTATAGTCCAATAAACCTTTAAAATATCTTCTTTGAAAGATAAGCCCAGAAAAAGAGCTTCTCTCTTTCTGGGGTGTGGATTCCATGCTGTATTCCCCAAGTTCATCAATCCTGTTTCAAGATCCAGGAAGATTTCCTGGGGGAGCGGTCTCCATCCTCATGCTGACTCCAATGTGACTGGAGTTTCCATTGTTTTGATTTCACACTGGTTAATTTACATTGGAGACTGGTAGGTAGCTGCATTCTCTCCTATCTGGGAGAAAACCAGTTTCTCCCTTTGCTTGGTCACAGACATTAAAGCATAGTATCTGTGAGTATCCACAAGTCATCACGCTGTTAATGCATACATTTCTCAATGATATTAGTGTGACAAAGCGGAACTGTTCTTAATGTGTCCTCTGAATAGTGTGGGGGTGTCTCAGTTTCCCCTATGCAGTTCTTAAGTATTGAGGTGGTGGGATAAGGGTGTATGATTGTTGCAGAGCCCTAGGGGGCAGGTGTGTGCAGGGGTCTGGACATAGAGAATGGCCAACACCCTGTTTCCTGGCAACTGATGGCCTGGCCCTTCCCCCCTGAAAGGTGAGAGCTAAAGGGTTGGAGAACAAAGGAATGCAGTGACCTCCTGGCCCAGGAAAGGGACAAAGCCCAGAGGAGGAGGGGCTGGAGAGAGTTTCAGTTTGGGGCTGGCTGGGGACATGAAGTGAAGTGCAGACATGGTTGTCTGGCTCACTGCTGCCCCAAAATGGACCCAGCTGAGGGGTCCTGTACTCTGCACTTACAAGCTCTGTTTTAGACCATGTTCCTGTAGTCTAATAAACCTTCTATTTCACTGGCTGGCTGAGAGTCACATCTGACTGTGGAGTTGGGGTGCAGGACCCTCTGGCTTCGCCAGGACCCCACTTGGGTGGACTCGCTGGGGGAAGCGCACGGAGGGGGAGAGGATGCTGAATACTCTGAGGTCAGACCCAGGAAGGTGAAAGCTGTGTGTCCTGAAGACAGTCTGCTCACAGAAAGAAGACTTCCCCGGAGTCCTGACTTGCTTTGTAGGGAGCAGTTCCAGAACATCGCCCGGGGACTCTGACAATTAGTCACCAGGGTGTCCCAGACTTTCCTAAAAGACCTTGCTCAATACACTGTTATAATACAATTATTGTATACAATCAGTTGTCAATTGCTTATCATTTGAGGTTTGAGGCTCTGTCTCTTCAGTTAATCGCAGAATATCAGGGTTGGAAGGGACCTCTGGAGGTTATCTAGTCCAACCCCCTGCTCAAAGCAGGACCAATCCCCAACTAAATCATCCCAGCCAGGGCTTTGTCAAGCCTGACCTTAAAAATTCCTAAGGAAGGAGATTCCACCACCTCCCTAGGTAATGCATTCCAGTATTTCACCACCCTCCCACTGAAAAAGTTTTTCCTAATATCCAACCTAAACCTCCCCCACTGCAACTTGAGATCATTACTCCTTGTGCTGTCATCTGCTACCACTTAGAACAGTCTAGATCCATCCTCTTTGGAACCCCCCCTTCAGGTAGTTGAAAGCAGCTATCAAATCTCCCCTCATTCTTCTCTTCTGCAGACTAAACGCTCCCAGTTCCCTCAGCCTCTCCTCAGAAGTCATGTGTTCCAGTCCCCTAATCATTTTATTTGCCCTCCACTGGACGTTTTCCAATTTTTCCACATCCTTCTTGTAGTGTGGGGCCCAAAACTGGACACAGTACTCCAGATGAGGCCTCACTAGTGTCGAATAGAGGGGAATGATCATGTCCCTCGATCTGCTGGCAATGCCCCTACTTATACATCCCAAAATGCCATTGGCCTTCTTGGCAACAAGGGCACACTGTTGACTCATATCCAGCTTCTTGTCCACTGTAAGCCCTAGGTCCTTTTCTGCAGAACTGCTGCAGAGCCATTCGGTCCCTAGTCTGTAGCAGTGCATGGGATTCTTCCATCCTAAGTGCAGGACTCTGCACTTGTCCTTGTTGAACTTCATTAGATTTCTTTTGGCCCAATCCTCTAATTTGTCTAGGTCCCTCTGTATCCTATCCCTACCCTCCAGCGTATCTACCTCTCCTCCCAGTTTAGTGTCATCTGCAATCTTGTTGAGGGTTCAGTCCACACCATCCTCCAGATCATTTATGAAGATCTTGAACAAAACCGGCCCCAGGACCGACCCTTGGGGCACTCCACTTGATACCGGCTGCCAACTAGACATGGAGCCCTTGATCACTACCAGTTGAGCCCGACAATCTAGCCAGCTTTCTATCCACCTTATAGTCCATTCATCCAGCCCATACTTCTTTAACTTGTTGGCAAGAATACTGTGGGAGACCATGTCAAAAGCTTTGCTAAAGTCAAGGAACAATACGTCCACCGCTTTCCCCTCATCCACAGAGCCAGTTGTCTCGTCACGGAAGGCAATTAGATAAGTCAGGCATGACTTGCCCTTGGTGAATTCATGCTGACTGTTCCTGATCACTTTTCTCTCCTCTAAGTGCTTCAGAATTGTTTCCTTGAGGACCTGCTCCATGATTTTTCCATGGTGATTCGCGGGAAGCCGGTGGGTGGGCGGAGAAGCAGAGCAGGGTGTTGTGTTCAGGGGAGGAGGCGGAGGTGGAGGTGAGCTGGGGCTAGGAGCGGCACGGGGAGCTGCTGGTGGGAGCTTTGCACCCATCAAATTTTCCCGGTGGGTGCTTCAGCCCTGTAGCACCCACGGAGTCAGCACCTAAGGTGCCACTTTTGGCCAGTTGTTAAATTTAGAAGCCCTTTTAGAACTGGTTGTCCTGAGGGACAACCACTTCTAAAAGGGCTTCTAAATTTAACAACTGGCTCTAGCAAACAGGTGTGAACCAGCTCCAGCTCACCACGGGTTATAGGGACCAGCAGCTCTCGCTTTTAGGATTGCAGGGAATGGCCTGGGTGCCTAGTGTAACCAGAGCAGGACAGAGGTAGGTCAAAGAGAGATGAGAGTATTATGTGCCACCTAGCTGCTTTCAGGGGTACTGCCCCTAGGTGCTGGAACTAGGGGTGCTGCCGCACTCCCTGGCTTGAAGTGGTTTCCACCATACACAGGGTTTACAGTTTGGGTCAATGGCTCTCAGCACCCCCATTAAGCAAACTGTTCCTGCACCCCTGTACTGCCCATCTTTTTATTGCCAGACCATGGAGGGCGAGGACAGGGAACAGCTCCCCGAGAGTCCCCAGACCGGCCCAGTCTACATTCCTCCCAGCACCTGCAGGCAAAGAGCCCTGAGGGCTGCTCAGGGCTGGTCTCTAGCAGGGGGAGTTGGGGGGAGGAACTGTGCAGCTCCCTCCTCCTGCGGCTCTGCCAGGAAACCAGCCGCGTCCTCTGCCCCCTCCCTCTTGCTCCAGCACAGTGACGGGAGAAAGGAAAGGAGGGGGCCGCCTTTGCACGTCTCCCCCCTCTTCCCCACCCATTCTAGCCTCTCCCACCTTCCCCACCTGCCGGCCTCTTCTTCCATCACTGCCTCCCCCGCTGCGCCATCCCCACGCACGCTGCAGCATCCCAGCCCACTCCCCACCCCCGCCCGCTGCAGGCTGCCGAGCGCCTTGGGTGGCGCACTTGCTCTCATTGGCTTCTCGCCCTGCCCTTCAGAGGGTGGAGCCGCACCGGCGCCGCGGCTGGGTTGCTTTGTGCAGAGCTGCCCGGGGTGGGGGGAGGCCGGAGCGGAGGAGGCTGGAGCCGGAGCAGTAGCAGCAGCCGCGGCGGCTGGGGAGGGGCGGGATGTGAAGGCTGCGCCTCTCCCGCTTTGTCTGCACGTGTTTTATGCCGTAGCGTTTCTGTTCCGGGTTCCGTCCCCAGGGCAGAGTCCCCGCAGTCAGGGACTCCCTCCGGCGCCGCCCAGGGACCTCGCTCGCTCTCTCCATCCCCCAGCCGGGCAGGGGAGCCGCGCAGCCGGCCCGCAGCTCCCTCCCTCCCCTCCCAGCACCATGGCGGACCAGCCGGCGGATAAGAAGTTCTTCGAGAATCTCTCGGGCGCAGGGAAAGCCATCGGGGTGCTGACCAGCGGCGGGGATGCGCAAGGTGACTGCCCGTGCAGCTGCGGGGGGGTGGGGGGTACGGGATGGCTGTGGGAGGTATTGGGCAGCATGGATAATGTGGGAGGGGGCAGTACAAGTGTGTGTGTTTGGGGAGGGGGGAGTGCATGTCATACGGTACATTTGGGGGGAAGGAAAGGGGCAATACGGTAAAGGGGTGCATCGGGCAGGGGTGGTATGGAGACGGGCCGGGTGCTCATGTGGCGGTGGAGTGGGCATGGGTGGGAGGTGCCTGGACTCTGGGGGCCAGTGGGTGGGCAGGCAGCATGCACACTCGGGCAGGAACACGTTGGGTCGGGGCACGGCGGGCAGTGAGGTAGGGAGCAGATGGGGCACTGGATCTGGGCTAAAGGGGGCAGGTTAGCCAGCAAGGTGGGCCGGCGGAGAGTGCCGGTTCCACTGATCTCGGACTGCTTTACTGAGATCAGTGTAAAAAAAATAAAATCGTCCTTTTGCCTAACCTCCGTGTCTGGGCTGCACACGTGCCTCGATAGGCAGGGCGGCAACAAGCTGCCTCCCCTCATCCTCCCTCCTTCCCTCGTCACATTTTCAAACGTGTGACCTCTTCTGAGCGTGCCTTCTGCAGGGCAGGGAACCGAAAGCTCCAGTAACTGTATCCCCGAGACGCCTTTCGGGGGATGGCAGGGAGAGGGGAGGATGGAGAAAGGGCTAGTGAGTGGCCAACATGTGAGGGGGATGGGAGAAGGTGGTGGTAGGAGACTTGGTGCATTGCACATGGGGAGGGGAGCTGTCTGCCGCTGGGGCAGTGCCGCCGCTCACCTCATCCGCCTTTCACTTCGGTCTTTGACGAGGCTCAAGAACAGTAGTTTTGCATTCCTGACAACGGTTTAGGTAGCTGACACCCGCGCAAGATTAATACGTTGCAGATATCCCTTAGCTTCGATCGGGAAACCGTCCAAAGCAAGGGTAGCAGGGGTTTAATGTTGGGGCTTAGAGACCAAGGACCTACAGAAATTGAATCAAAGGGCGACCAGGGAACGGGAGAACGGGTTGAAATGTACTAACCTGGTCATGAGGTCCCTTCTCAGGCCCCCTCCCACGTGTGTCTTCAAATTAATTTATGTATGTTATTAACAGTTCCATCTTGGGTTGCTCAAGGCGCAGATTCTAGATGGGTGATGCGGGGCAATATTTTAAAAGAAAGGCTCTCGATCTCCTTAGCCAGAAGGAGAATTATCTCGTTAATGTGCACCGCTGCCATCATTCCCCATAGCCGCCTCCTGGGTGACATTAGTTTTGCTGCAGCTCCGGGAGCGCGTTGGGAAGTAGTTTAATCCGGTATCTGCCAGTTTCGCTGCAGATCGGGAGTATTTCAGGAGCGTGGGGCGCGGTGCAGGGGACTGTCTGTGTTGTCCTTTGCATTGGGGATGGGGACCGGGCCTCCCCGCCAGTCTTTCATGTGGGTGGGGGTGAAGAGAGAAGTATGGTTCCTGCAGATGTGCTTGTGGGTGGAGGGAGTTGTGAGAAGAGAGACTCTTCTGGGTGTGTAAGGGTTTGGAGGAGCGGGGACTAGTTCCCCCCGCTTCTCTCAATGAATGTATAAGGAGAAAGCCTCACTCTCCTTGATAGGTGTGTGTTTGGGATGCGGGGGGACCTGTCCTGTCTTCCCTCTCCGCCCCCTCTTTCCCTAGTGCGTAGGAGAATGCTAGTTTGCATGGACCAGTCTCTCCTGGCTCACTCCCCGCCTCCAGTGTGTACGTGATCCGCAGCCAGTCGTTGCGGATTCCTTTGTGCGTCATATCTCTGCTGAAGAAGCATCCTTCCTCCCTCCCCCTGGAGTAACGGGGTGCCTTGGGGTTTTACCTGGGGTTAGCTAACCCCTTCCACAATACGGGGGCAGAAGGGATCTGCCACCCCAGAGAACGGGGCAGGCAAGCTGCTTCCCTTGACAATCAGCGACTGGCTTGGCTCCTTTTGCAGCCGTCCGCCCTATGACGGTGCTCCCAGTTGTGCTGAAATCATTCCAGGAGCCGTCGGGATCCGGGCACCTGAGCCCTCCTAGCGCCATTTTCCTTTGAAACTGTGACAGTGAGTTCCTCGGAGCAGCATAGCAGCACGTCCAGCGAGAGGCTGAGCCCTGCCACTCGCTTCCGCCTGGCTGCGGATCACATCGCGTAGGAGCAGCGCCTTTAAAAAAAGAAAAAAAAGGTCTGACATCGCTGTCTCCACCGGGCGCTATAGTGCAACATTTAAACAACTCTCCAAAGTAAATCGATCGGCCCTAGATTCGATTCTCTGCAAAGTGTAGCAAAAATAAAAAGCGAGGAGCGTTTGGGGAGCCCTGCCCAAGCTCCGGGACTGTTTTGCAAAGCCTATGAGCAGGGTACGCTGGATGTCGTCCAAGAGGTTTTGTAGGCAACATCCTTTCATTTCTTTCAGGAGAAGCGAGACTAAACCCAACCTTAGGGCTTCAGTGGGTCTGTCTGAGTGGCATTAAGGACTCATTTACATAACTGGGTTGGGATTTGGGAACAGTTCAGAAGACTGAAGTATACAACCTCCATTCTGCATCACATCCTGGGAGGGGAACAGAATAAGGAGGCATATGAGTCATGACCTTTCAAAGTCATTTGTACCACGTGGGGCCGAGGGTAATGTAGAGAGAATATTGAGGTCTGTAGTTGAGAGTTTTTATATTAAAAACAAGCAGATTAACAGTTTTGGAAGAACTAAGTGGTACAAAGTAATCCTGTTTTAAATTGGGAGGATTTTCTATTCTTTAACTGATTTTTCCATGCCCCATTTGCTTTAACTTCTTGAATATTTACAACAGAAATTTGTTTCTACGGACAACAGGAATGGATATCATTACAGTGACACCTGTTAGTGCTGCATTATATGATGGCTTCTGAGTTTTCCCCCACTGTTAACCTGTATTTTCACTGAAGCAGCAGGCACATGTCTGCACTGTTGCAGGCAGATGCTTGACCTAGAAAATCTCAGCCCAAGAGTTTACTATTTTGGGTGTTTTTTGTACTTTTTAATAATTTAAAAGTGGCCTTTTTAAAAGTGAAATATTACATGTCTTTTATATTTAAAGTATATATTAATGTTCAAGATGTGGCATCTTCAAATTTACAACTGTTAATCTCCTTAAGGGTTTTTTAGTGTGTATATAGTATTATGGGTCCAAGATGCTTAAATCTGTATTAATACACATTCACAGCACATATTATAGCAGCTCCCTTGCAACAGTCAGGATTTAATCAGTGTATTTACAGTGTAGATGTACTTTCCACCATTTTGTGTGGTGGATATAAGCAGTGTATTGGGGATTTAGTGTAAGTGAAAATGTTACAGATAATTTGTGCTTGTAAAGTGTACTCTGTACTTGCTGTGTCAGCACTACAATTTTGGCCACCCAGCTATTAAATGGGGAAACAAACCCAGTAACTGGTATTCTGTCTCTTGATGTATATTGTGATTGAACATTGACAGCTGATTCTCAAGGATCTATCAGCTTGATGTGCCAGATTCTGGACTACATCCAAATGCGGTTGGTGCAGTTTTGGAGGGAGGGGCATGAGAAGGGGTCTTTAAGCAGCTCTTATGCCCTCAGATCCTGGGGTTTGCACGTCATGGGTTGGTCCTTGGCAAAATGTAGAACAGTCTCAGGGCTACTTTATGTCGGCTGTCAGTGACCCCCCCCAAGGCCATTCTGGCAGTTACAAGTCACTGAGGCACGAAGAGTGTCCCCTAGGCAAATTGTTAATGTTAGGACCATGGGGAGGGTGGTAGAGGAACAGCAATTACAGTGGCCCAGGATCCCTTATATAGAGGGAATTCTGTATTGGCTAGGGCTAACAGATTGGTGGGACAATGTAAAGTGGCCAGGGAATGGCTGAGAATCTGGACTGCTGTTCTTTAAAACTCCAGTGTAACCTTAACCACAAAACAGGATGTTCGGGTAACTTCAAGGTTTGAATGCTGTGAAAGATAATCTGAGTGAGGGGCCTGAGACTGTGAATTCCGTGTGCAGGTGCATTGGGCTGTTGGTCCCGCTGTGTTGGGCCTGGACATGTTAATACTGGCACCGGTGGATGAATTTATACACCAGCCACTGGCTCCTGAGGTGTGGATCCTCTTTCAATAGAATGTCACCCTCCCCTTATTCTCTGTCACCCACAGGAAGTGAGTTGTTCTGTGTGTTTTAGAACATAAAAATCTAAATGACAGTCGTGTAAATTTATATACTTGCCTCAGCTCTTCCTCACCCCATCCCTTCATTTGCTTGTTACTCTTACTCTTTGGTTTTGAGCTCTTAAAGTTAAGAGCTATGTCATGTTTTTTTATTTGTATGGTAAAACACCTAGCACACTTTTGGGCACTAATGAAATAGTCATAGCCTTCTGGGTTACACAGCCCAGAGCCCAGATCATGGCTCTGTGGTAGGCAGACCTGTGCAGCAGTTTCATCACCTACTGCTTTACAGTCTTATATTGCCCCAGTCCATTACATGCCCCCCAAAGAAAACAAACCCTTTTCTGCACCCAAAATTGTAGAATTTATATGTATATTGTATAATGGTTGCTAAGTGTGTTATGTATATACATAATTTGAAGATAGCTTCATGGATTTGTTTTACATTTTGTAAATAAATCTGAAGAATAATTTATTTGCTAAAAAAGTTGACATGTCATGTTTCAACATACATTTTACAGATAGGAAATGAACATTTTATAGTTAATGGCAATTTGTATAGACTTTTTCAGTATTCACTGTATCTGGTGTTTTGGAGATGTTACTTCTAAAATTAAAAAAGTGACTTGTGTCACAAATCAATTTCTAAGTGATTGGTGCTAATTTTTTTTTAAGAGGCAGAGAAGGCATTTTGAGGGGAAACAAGCCTAAAATCCCCAAGATGCTATTGTGTGTGTATATATATATATATATATATGTAAAATTATTTCTCTAAACATATGCAGTATAGAAGACATGCTAGCATATGCATTTACACAATAGAATATCTTGTTGGAGAGGGTTCAGAGAAGAGCCATGAGAATGATTAAAGGATTTAAAAACCTGCTTTATAGTGTAAGACTCGAGCTCAGTCTATTTAGTTAAAGAAAGAGAAGGTTATGGGATGACTTTATTTAAATCTATAAGTACCTGCATAGGGAACAAGTATTTAAAAATTGGCTCTTCAATCTAGCAGAGAAAAGTATAACACGATGAAAAGTATAACAACCTTCAATGGCTGGAAGTTGAAGATGGACAAATTCAGATTGGAAATAAGGTGTATATTTTTAACAGTGAGAGTAGAATCATAGAATATCAGGGTTGGAAGGGACCTCAGGAGGTCATCTAGTCCAACCCCCTGCTCAAAGCAGGACCAATTCCCAATTAAATCATCCCAGCCAGGGCTTTGTCAAGCCTGATCTTAAAAACTTCTAAGGAAGGAGATTCTACCACCTCCCTAGGTAACGCGTTCCAGTGTTTCACCACCCTCCTAGTGAAAAAGTTTTTCCTAATATCCAACCTAAACCCCCCCCACTGCAACTTGAGACCATTACTCCTTGTCCTGTCCTCTTCTACCACTGAGAATAGTCTAGAACCATCCTCTCTGGAACTCCCTTTCAGGTAGTTGAAAGCAGCTATCAAATCCCCCCTCAGTCTTCTCTTCTGCAGACTAAACAATCCAATGTTCCCTCAGCCTCTCCTCATAAGTCATGTGTTCCAGACCCCTAATCATTTTTGTTGCCCTTCGCTGGACTCTCTCCAATTTATCCACATCCTTCTTGTAGTGTGGGCTCAAAACTGGACACAGTACTCCAGATGAGGCCTCACCAATGTCGAATAGAGGGGGACGATCATGTCCCTTGATCTGCTCGCTATGCCCCTACTTATACATCCCAAAATGCCATTGGCCTTCTTGGCAACAAGGGCACACTGCTGACTCATATCCAGCTTCTCGTCCACTGTCACTCCTAGGTCCTTTTCCACAGAACTGCTGCTTAGCCATTCGGTCCCTAGTCTGTAGCTGTGCATTGGGTTCTTCCGTCCTAAGTGCAGGACCCTGCACTTATCCTTATTGAACCTCATCAGATTTCTTTTGGCCCAATCCTCCAATTTGTCTAGGTCCCTCTGTATCCTATCCCTGCCCTCCAGCGTATCTACCACTCCTCCCAGTTTAGTATCATCCGCAAATTTGCTGAGAGTGCAAACCACACCATCCTCCAGATCATTTATGAAGATATTGAACAAAACCGGCCCCAGGACCGACCCCTGGGGCACTCCACTTGACACCGGCTGCCAACTAGATATGGAGCCATTGATCACTACCGGTTGAGCCCGACAATCTAGCCAACTTTCTACCCACCTTATAGTGCATTCATCTAGCCCATACTTCTTTAACTTGCTGACAAGAATACTGTGGGAGACCGTGTCAAAAGCTTTGCTAAAGTCAAGAAACAATACATCCACTGCTTTCCCCTCATCCACAGAACCAGTAATCTCATCATAGAAGGCGATTAGATTAGTCAGGCATGACCTTCCCTTGGTGAATCCATGCTGACTGTTCCATGCTGATCACTTTCCTCTCATGTAAGTGCTTCAGGATTGATTCTTTGAGGACCTGCTCCATGATTTTTCCGGGGACTGAGGTGAGGCTGACTGGCCTGTAGTTCCCAGGATCCTCCTTCTTCCCTTTTTTAAAGATTGGCACTACATTAGCCTTTTTCCAGTCATCCGGGACTTCCCCCTTTCGCCACGAGTTTTCAAAGATAATGGCCAATGGCTCTGCAATCACAGCCGCCAATTCCTTCAGCACTCTTGGATGCAACTCGTCCGGCCCCATGGACTTGTGCACGTTCAGCTTTTCTAAATAGTGCCTAACCACCTCTTTCTCCACAGAGGGCTGGCCATCTATTCCCCATGTTGTGATGCCCAGCGCAGCAGTCTGGGAGCTGACCTTGTTAGTGAAGACAGAGGCAAAAAAAGCATTGAGTACATTAGCTTTTTCCACATCCTCTGTCACTAGGTTGCCTCCCTCATTCATTAAGGGGCCCACACTTTCCTTGGCTTTCTTCTTGTTGCCAACATACCTGAAGAAACCCTTCTTGTTACTCTTGACATCTCTCGCTAGCTGCAGCTCCAGGTGTGATTTGGCCCTCCTGATTTCATTCCTACATGCCCGAGCAATATTTTTATACTCTTCCCTGGTCATATGTCCAACCTTCCACTTCTTGTAAGCTTCTTTTTTATGTTTAAGATCCGCTAGGATTTCACCATTAAGCCAAGCTGGTCGCCTGCCATATTTACTATTCTTTCGACACATGGGGATGGTTTGTCCTTGTAACCTCAACAGGGATTCCTTGAAATACAGCCAGCTCTCCTGGACTCCTTTCCCCTTCATGTTAGTCCCCCAGGGGATCCTACCTATCCTTTCCCTGAGGGAGTCGAAGTCTGCTTTCCTGAAGTCCAGGGTCCGTATCCTGCTGCTTACCTTTCTTCCCTGTGTCAGGATCCTGAAGTCAACCAACTCATGGTCACTGCCTCCCAGGTTCCCATCCACTTTTGCTTCCCCTACTAATTCTTCCCGGTTTGTGAGCAGCAGGTCAAGAAAAGCTCTCCCCCTAGTTGGCTCCTCTAGCACTTGCACCAGGAAATTGTCCCCTACGCTGTCCAAAAACTTCCTGGATTGTCTATGCACCACTGTATTGCTCTCCCAGCAGATATCTGGAAAATTAAAGTCACCCATGAGAACCAGAGCATGCGATCTAGTAGCTTCTGCGATCTGCCAGAAGAAAGCAATTAATTAACCACTGGAACAACATATGAAGGGTTGTTGTGGATTCTTCATCACTGATGATTTTTTAAATCAGGATTGGATGTTTTTCTAAAAAATCTGCTCTAGGAATTAATTTGAGGAAATTCCATGTCCTGTGTTATACAGGATGTCAGACTTGAGGATTGTAAAGGTCCTTAGAATCTATGGATATATAAATAATTTGGTAATAATTTTGTGTTATAGCAGTGCTTTTGTGTTTAGGAAACAATCTGTCTAAAAAGAAAATGGTAATTCAGAAGGATTTTAATTATGTTGCCATATTTTAAATGGCTATTTTAGCCACAATTTAGTCTCTAAGCCACTGTTGAAATCCTCTGTGTGTATCGTTGGTGTACTGAGTAATGAGGACCAAGTCTCGTGACTACTGAGTACATCCATTTTCCAGTAGTAATTATACAATTACATTTCATAGATACTCTAATGGAAATGCTGGTTGTAAGAAGCCAAAAGGTAATGAAATAATACATTGTTTACCAGTGTTTTATTAGTCAAGTTGTGCTTCAGGAGAGACTTCATGCTTTCCTCTGTAGATATCTTTTTATATATTTGAATGCACTCTGGCCAAAATATTCAGATGTAAGTACCCAATGGTAGGTATTTAAAGCCCTATATAGGTTTTATGACATCACTAGATTATTCAATACTGAACAGCAACAGATTCTTCAGTGTAAGCTCTGAGTACTGAACACTTCTGGAAATTGGCTAGGTGCTTGCCTTTAAGCACCCAAGTCTGAAAATATTGCCATCTGTGCACAGAGGCAAACAGATTCCAAGGTCTGAAGGGACCATTGTGATCATCTGGTCTAACTTGTATAACATAGGCCATAGAACTTGTCCAAAATGATTCCTAGAGCAGATCTGTGAGGAAAAAACATTTAGTCTTGATTTAAAAATTGCGAGCCATGGAGTGCAAAATAGTCACACAGTGTTGAGCAATGGTAACGTGTATATTAAATAGCCAAGCTATACATTTTCAGTGAGGGTATACAGAATGGCCTGAGGCAATGGTTCTCTTCTCCATACTGGCAACCCATGATGCAATAGACAAAAGCTTTGGGATCCATCCACCTCTTATTTAGGCTACATATACAGTATGAGCCAAGGGTGTGACTCATGCGAGCTGTCATTGAGCTAAGGGGAGTGTAAATAGCAGCGTAGCTGCTGTAGCATGAGTAGCAGTAGTAGAGGCATGGTGTAGCTGTGCCTCATACAACTTGCCTGAAGCTTAGGGGTCTGTACTCGGCCTGACTCAACCATGGCATCCGCTACTGCTCCCCATGCTACTGTGGCTACACTACTATTTATACTCACACTATTCAATGTGAGCTAGCCTGAGCATGTGTACAAGAATAGGAGAATTACAGCCCTACACCTCATAGTATAGGTGTAGCTTTAGACAGAAGGGGGAGAGTAGTTGTAACCTCTTGAAACCTGGTTACAAGCCTAAGTGTTGCTCACATATCCGCCTTTTGAGCCACTTCTTCTGACATGGCTTTCATACTTCGAGATTTACGTAATTGTATCAATAGGAAAACACACATGAGTTTGGGGTCATCTTCCTAAAATGTTGTGTAGAAGTAATTTAAGTAGTTAGTTGGATAAACAAGTTGTTTATTGAAGAAAACTGTATGCTTAAAGTACTCTGTGGGACAGTTGCACTGTAAATCTTTTGAGGCACTGAAGTGGAACTATTGCTTTACAAATAATAATTATCAATCTAAGTGTTTGGTAAAAGTTGTGAAATTCTCACTGATGGCTGGAAAACCAGGTTGTGTGAATGCCTTATTGTGTATATTAACCCAAGCTGATATTCCTGGACTAGAATCTTCCCATCTTTACCAAATAGACACGGAAAATGTAAATGTGTGGAAACAACCCTGGATTTTTATATACATTTTTAGCTTTGCATTGGCATCCTGTTTCAAAAGTAAACTTCTCAAACTGAAAGCAGCAGCGAGTTCTTAAAATGGAAACAGAAAAGAGAAGTTGGTTTAAAATGAATAAGCATGGAACCGGCAAAAAAATGCTGCTTACACTGAGAAGGAAATGAATAATTTAACATTAGAAAAAGTTTAGTACTAAAGCAAATTATATTTTCTGAGCCTTTTAGTCATGTAACTTTTTTAGTGAATTTGTTACCTGTCTTTTGAAATGGTACATCTATTGTAACTCTGATTTTTTTGGTGGAGTTGAGTTCCTCAGCATTAGGAAAACTGCTCAAAATGAATACATGTAAAATCATATAAACAGACAAGAAAAAAAAAAGTTTGAACTGAAAAAAAAAAGTGTCTTACATAACAAATAGGGCTAAAACACACATGTAAAACCATACAGTAACTAAAATGTACTGCATCAGTAGAGACCCTCTACTTTATTAAAAAAATGAGCAAAATAGTGTTCAAAAACGTTTTCCTTTCCCTTCACACTTTTAATGAAGAAACTGTTACAAAGGTTAATCAACGAAGGGAGAAAAATCCTATTTAACATCAGGATACCTGAATTAGTGGGATTTAGGAGCCTCTTATCCAGTCATTGTGTATGAGACGGCTATAACTGCCAACTCTAAAGGGTCAGAGAAATCAGTATTTTATGCTTAATTTATTTTTTATTGATTTAAGTTGCCTTTCACCATAGCAATTAGGAGCTTACTTACATCGAGCAGCCAGCAATGGGTACTAATAATGAATCACCGCTGCTGTCTCCTGAAATGTTAGCGTATATGCTGGCACCAAGTCAAAAAGTTAAAAAAAAAAAACACAAAAAAACCCCCCAAAAAACCCAAACAACTCAAACGAAGGTTAAACAAGTTTCTAATAACATGTCCACACTTGGATTCTGCTCAATTACCAACAATGAGGGAAAGATAAGTCACCTTACCATTATTATTTGTACTCCCATAATGCCTAGGGGCCCTAGTCAAACATGTCCACACTTGGATTCTGCTCAATTACCAACAATGAGGGAAAGATAAGTCACCTTACCATTATTATTTGTACTCCCATAATGCCTAGGGGCCCTAGTCATGGATCATGTCACTATTGAGCTAGGTGTTGTACAAAGTGTGGCGGTCTCATTGTCTGACCTTATAGTCCGTCTCCCCAGTGGCTTCCACTATCTCATATGGTCCATGCCAGCTGGCTAGGAGTTTGCTTTCTGCTGTCGGCACTATCACCATCACCCGTTCCCCTGGCTGAAATCTCTGTAGTTTCACCCAACGGTTGTAATATGTCCGCTGGGCCTCTTGTGCTTTTTCCAAATGTTCTCGTACTATAGGGGTTACTCGAGTTATTCGCTCTCTCATCTGTGTCACGTGCTGAATGACATTCTTTCCTGGGTTGGGTTATTCTTCTCAGTCCTCCTTTGCAATATCTAATATTCTGTGTGGGTGGCGTCCGTATAGTAGTTCAAAGGGAGAGAAACCACTGGACGCCTGGGGGACTTCCCATATAGCAAACATTAGATACGGTAGAAGGGTATCCCAGTCTTTTCCATCCTGTACTACCACCGTCCGGATCATACTTTTAAGGGTACGGTTAAACTGCTTGACCAGTCCATCTGTTTGTGGATGGTAGACTGAGGTCCGTATGGCCTGGATGCGGGGTAGGGTTTTTGCTACTGCCTTGGATGTGGGGTTTCTTAAAGGAATGGTTTCTGGATACTGCATGGCATAGTTAAAGATGACTGGTATGTTTCGGTGGCCCCACGCCAATCTTTCCAGTGGGCCCACTATGTCCATGGCTATCCTCTCGAAAGGGACTTCAATAATAGGCAAAGGTACTAATGGGGCCCGCAAATGAGGTCAGGGGCTATGCAACTGGCATTAGGGCAGGAGGCACAATAGCGCTGGACCTCTGCACGTATTCCTGGCCAATAAAACCTTTTCAGGATTCTGTCCAGTGTCTTGTCTACTCCTAGATGTCCCCCAAATAGATGACTGTGAGCTAACTCTAGTACTGCCCTTGTGTGTTTCCGTGGGACTAAGAGTTGCTCTACTTCTTCCCCTCGTATTTGCGTTATGCTGTACAACAGATCGCGTTTGAGCACATAATATGGCCTTGGGCCTTTGGTCTTTCCTTCTATGGGTACTCTATTTACTTGCACTACCTCCTCCCTCACATTCGCATATAGCGAGTCGTTGGCTTGGTCCTGCCCGAAATCCTCACTTGCGGTACCAATCTGACGTAATTCCAGGGGGCCTGTTTCTACTCCGCCCCCTGGGTTGCCACTACTTGGGCTAGGAACCTCCTCAGAGTCCAAACTGGCCTGAATATCTCCTGGCCTCCTGAACGGGTTCTCCTACCAACAAGAGAGGTTTTCAGGTTCTCTGCTAGAATCATGGTCCCTCATCTTTTATCTGCCCTCCTTTCCTGCCTATACTTTTGGCGTTTTCTGGGGGATGAGAATAACTCTGGGGCAAATTCAGCAAACATTGGGGTGAGGCTATCTGTAGGTGCCTCTGTCTCAGCCTGGGGGTTGCTACCCTCCCCTGGCTCTACTGGGAGGAGTAAGCCCTCAAACCTGGGGAAGTCCCTACCAATTAAGACAGGGTAGGGGAGCCCAGGGACCACCCCTGCAGTCACCCTGGTAGTATTCCCCTGGATCTCAATCCGTACCGGGATTGTGGGGTAGAAATTTACGGTGCCATGAACACGTTACCCCTGTGGTTTTGGCCCGGGTTACTTGGTCTTGCCCCACCAACTTCCCCAAGACCAGTGTGACAGTACTCCTGGAATCTACTAATGCTATGGTTTCGATACCATTCATTTTTATTGGTCTTGTATACCCATGCGAGGTCATTGCGACCCCTACCGGGCCGATTAGGCCACATTGCTCTCCGTGATCCCCCAGATTACATTGCATAGGCTCTTCCCTGTTGGGGCATATAGCAGCCCAATGCCCCAATTCCCCACACTTGTTAACACCGCCCCCTTATTCTGGTTGCCACCCTCTGCCTGGGGCTCTTTGGCTGCCCCCCACCCAGCCCTCTCTTTTCAAACCCCCAGGTCCCTTCTTGGCCTCAGGCCATTCCTTGGTGTCTTTCCTCCTAGTTATGGTACTGGAGTTCGACAGTCCGGGGCCTTGGGTTTGGGACTGGTTTGCTGTGTCTCACCCCCTGGGGTCTGGAACAGTTCGCGGGCTGCCAGCTGTCTGTCCACGAGGGAGACCAACTCATCATAGGTGGAGGGGTCATTCTGGCCAACCCAAGCCCATAGGCCTGGTGGTAGCCCCCTCCTATACTGGTCCAGTACCAGGAGTTCCATCATCTCCTCAGAGCTGAGGGCCTCAGGGCGCAGCCATTTCCGAGTCAGGTGGATCAGGTCAAACAATTTCGATCGGGGTGTCTTGTCCTCCGTATACTTCCACCCATGGAACCTCTGGGCTCGCAATGCAGTCGTTAATCCAGATCTGCCCAGGATCTCTGCCTTCAGTTGCGGGTAATCTGCTGCAGTCTCCACGGCCATATCGTAGACTACCTTCTGGGCCTCCCCACACAGGAACGGGGTGAGGATACCAGACCTCTGATCTTGGGGCCAGGCCTCCCACAGGGCTGCTCTTTCAAAAGCCAGGAGGTATGCCTCCACATCATCCTCCCGTGTCATTTTCTGTAGGCAGTAGCTGGGCCGTATGGTCTGGGTCCCGTCGCAGTTGTGGTTCAGCTCCATAAGGGCCTTCCTCTGGTTCACCAGCTCTTGCAGCAGAGCTCGGTCCTGGGCAGCCTGACTCATCAACAGATGATTAGTCTCCTGCTGCATCTGAGTCGCCTCCTGTTGGGCGGTTGCTTGGACCCGGGTAGCCTCCTGCTGGGCTGCGGTGGCTTGTATTAGGGCTTTGACCACGTCATCCATCTTGGGGATGGGAGGGTTTTGGCTAACCCTGGTTTAAGTCCCCAG
This sequence comes from Lepidochelys kempii, assembly GCF_965140285.1. Taxonomy (NCBI): domain Eukaryota; kingdom Metazoa; phylum Chordata; order Testudines; family Cheloniidae; genus Lepidochelys; species Lepidochelys kempii. The sequence continues at coordinate 245,885,214 of NC_136381.1, read as the reverse complement.
CGCGTAGATCCCACCACTAACACCACGTGTGGCAAATTGCCAGCACTACTATCATGAATCTCCCGTTTTCTCTTCTTGGGGGGGGTGTTCAGGGCACCATTTCTTGCCCCTTAACTGGGGTCTTAACTGCCACTAGTGTCCTAGGGGAGGGGAGTGGAGAGGAAGAGACCCGGGCCCGCCCTCTACTCCAGGTCCCGGTCCAGGGGCCCTAGGGATAGCAGTAAACCGCTTGAACTAGCAGTTCCTTCCCCTGGGCTACTTCCCTTTCCTGCCCTTCAGCTTGTGGGGCTTCCTGCCGTCCCTCTGCACAAACCAGGTGTTCCTTTACCTAGGGTCTTAGTCTTCTTAACCCACCACAGCACTTCTCCAAACTCTCCTTTGCTTCCCTCCAAACTGCTCTCTACTGCAACACCAATCCACTCTGCTTCAGCTCCTCCTCTTGTTTGATTGAAGCAGGGGGGTTTTATCAAGTGACTGGCTTCAGGTGCTCCAGTTTGTTTCAGGTGCTTTAATCTATAGCAAACTTTCTTCCCTCTACAGGGAAGAAGGCTCTCCTGCTGCCCTCTGGCCATGCTGTATCACAAAAGACAGAACACAAACATGGCCCTTCCTCCAAAGAGTTGACAATCGAAGTCACTGGCAGGTTCACCCCAGATAGCTGAAAAGAAAGTGCTTCCTTCCCTGGCCTTAAGAGATGTGATGCAGTTAATGTGTCCTTGACATTTCAGGGTTTTAAAGATTATCACCAGCACCTTGAGTTGAACCCAGGAGGGAGAGAGAGAAACAATACAAAGACCTGATCATGAGTGTTGTGTTCGCAGGTCTCCTCTGGTTGGGCAGAAGACAGTTATATTTTGCTCGAGCTGAAGCTTCAAGGTGGTCTTAGATGTTAGGCCTAAGTATGGGTTATTACCATAGTGTAGTCTGGAGGTGCAACGGTGTTACTGGCTGGGAAGAATTCTGCATTAGAAGGGGGTGATCAGACTCCTCACAAGCCACAGATGATTAAAATAAATGTGTTGCAGCTGTAACCTGAAAAACCAGGATCAGCGACTGATCCATTAGGAGCTTAATTTAGAAAACATTGACAAGAGGCAGGCATGCATTGTCAGGAGATGATGCAGGTGATGCCTTTGCCCAGTCCATTAAATGCTTCTTCATGCCCACAAGAATCTCTTCTGTTTTAGCTGGTGCAAGTTACATTCATTCTGAATCTCAGCCTGTCCATTTTCCTTCCAGTCAGTCGCAGACTTGGGCTAATGAAACTGTTAGTCAGTGGAAGACAGACACAGAACTCTGTGTTGGTCAGTATTTATTATATCTGCAAAACATCTTGGAATCAATCCATACATGTTGAACAGGAAAGGTGACAAGGTGGAACCCTGAAGGATGCAGCAGTTGAGAGCTTTCCAGAAGGATGAAAGTGGGGAAGGAGAAAACTCAATGAATGGCCATTCTGAACACATCTGTAAGACCCTATAGACAAATCAAGGGAACCAAAAGCAGCCGATAGTTCTAAAAAGAAGCATGGCCTTTACCCTGTTCATCACTATAGGGATGTAATTAACCATCAGTATCTATAGAGACTTGGTTTAGAGAAACAGTATTCTGCATAAAAATGTTAGTATGCTAAGTGACACTTGCATCTCTTCTTGCTCTTCAGTTGGCAGAGACCGCAAATGCCATAGAGAACAGATTTTGGAGGTGAAGAGTGCCTTGTGCCACACTCTACAGCAATTGCTGCATCCTCCCTGGCCTTGGTCGATACTTGAAAGTCCAGATCTTCAGCCAGTGGAAATTGATGTCGCTGCATTGACTTAAAAAACCTGACCCAAAGTGTATGTGGTTTCTGGAAGGAGAATTGCCTCTTTGAATGGATATTTGCTACTATCTTGCTCTCCCTAGCTGACAGACTTGTTTTCCTCACTGGGTATGCCTGCACTTGGAGCTGGGGTGCCATTCCCTGCCCATGTAGGCATACTTGCACTGGCTGTCATCAAACTGGCATGCTAAAAATAGTAGCGTGGCTTCTCCGCTGACATAGCTACTGCCGTTTGTTGGGGGTGGTTTAATATCAGTAGGGGAGCGCTTTCCCATTGACATAGAGTGGCGACACGAGAGATCTTACAGCTGCATCAGTACAGGTCTCTAGTGTAGACATAGCCTTAATGTTCAGTTCTTCCACAATAAGAGACTTCTGTTTAATAACAGATACTTTATTTGTGTTGTGTTCCTAAGTAAGAGGCACTTGAGGAAACCTCAGGGTCACTGGGACCTTCACACTAATCAATTTCAACATTCACAAAGAGGTTAGTTCAGTGGGTCTTTAAATACTTCCTTGGCAGTGATAGTATCTAGGCTCCCTGAGGACAGGCCATATGCATGACTTTGCTTGTGGATTTGGAGATTCAGGTCAACTCTGTTGTGTGGTTTGATCATCTTATGAGTTTCAAATCAGGGATTATTTTGCACCTACATCATCAGCAGAGCTGATCTATTTCTTTGCTATTTCCAGTAACTAATGAATCCTATTGATCTGGGGGACTGTAGATACTATACTATATTTGATGCTGTGTTGTATCTGTAAATCCAAGGAGAGTGCTGATCAGCTGTTAGAGAAGTCTCTCAGCTTCCTTGCCCCTCTCTTATAGCTCTGTATTTGTTTCTTATGCCTGGGGTCTGTTGGTAATTCTCCATGTTTTTTTTCATGAGTAATATTCGCCACGGTAGATGGAGAGAGCCATTATAATAGACACCACATTCTTTTAGACTCTTTGAATTGACACCCATTGGGTGTGCTATAAAATGGTTCTGTGGAACATATTTGCTGCTTAATATATGGAAGTATTAATACTGATTTACACAAGTATGACATCATTCAGCCAAGTGTTTCAATTTGTCAGGCATCTATGAAAAGAGTACTCCGGGCTCCATTGTGAGCTGCAGAACATCCCCGCACAGGGGAGTAAGATGCCATAAGGCACTCCCTTACCCATGCTATCCACATCACAGATGTGTACTCAAGGGGAGAACTGCTGGCACTGGGTTGCTACTCCCCACTCCTCCCGCAATCATGTGGTTCTGCTCTTCGACAACACACCATCTGTGCAGCTGAGCTGGTTTGGAAGAAAGTGAGCTGGACCAGGAAAAAATGCTAGCACAGCTTACTTTCCCCTCTGGAGTGAGGGGAGGCAGGCACTGAATTGTGCCTGCAAGTCTTGCAAATTGCAAAGTGCCAAACCACCAGTCTTATGTCATTTATCAGTCACCACTTTCTAATTACTGTTTATTCTGATAATATCTTGACAATTTCATCAAGCTCCCCTGTTCAGTGTCCATATAATGATGGTACTAAAACAAATAACTCTGCCCCCTTCAACTTATAGAGCTGGCTGCATTGTCAGTATGTACATTTCTGTTATAGTAAAAGCTTTTTTTTCTGTTTAGGAACAATTTATAGCTTCCAATTCCTTCGTCGTTGTTGTTGTTGGATTTTGTTTTAGACAAAGGTATTTCAAGTTAATATTAGAAAATTGAGATAACCTTGCATAATTTTGTAATAAATGAATTCACTTTCTCTTCCCAGGTATGAATGCTGCGGTACGTGCAGTAGTGCGTATGGGAATCTACGTAGAAGCTAAAGTATATTTTATCTATGAGGTTAGTTTTCCTGTTGTATTCAGTCTGTATTTGATTTTTGCATGTGTATGTCCTTGTTCCTGTGGAATTTCACGTGGACTTTAATGGTGTAAAAACTCAAAATGTTACACATGGTGTTCCTTATTGTTACACCAAAAGCCTTTTTTGCCCATGAAAGGTAATTTATCTGGTAATGACCAAGAGATGATATTCTAATTAAAATAGAAGTTTGAGTTCTGGTTCCAGACCTTTTCTGCATACAAGAGCAAGGGGTTGGGAATATTGAGAAGACTTAGCTGTGGTTGTTGATGGGATCAGGCCTTGCATTATGCAGCAATGACCTGTCTATCTATACCTGAATACCTTCTGTAAGGTATTCATCTAGCCCCCCCCCCCCCTTTACTCTAGTATGAGCACCTTACAACTTTTGAGGTATTTATTCTGACAATACCCCTGTGAGGCAGGAAAGTAGTGTTATTCCCAGTTTACAGATAGGGAACTGAGGCACAGAAAGATTACATGACAGGAGTAGTCTGCAGCTGGTTCTATAGCCGCTGGACAGTCTTTCCTATTCTGCAAACTAAGGGGAGCAGTTGACAGGCTACACAATGAAGTCCTATCCACTTCTTTCCAAATATCAGAAATATTATGTCTGTGATTGATGTATTTGTAAGTGAAGTTACATTCAAATTGCATGGGATATGGAAATTTGAAAGACATATACGTGTACATCAAAAGGAGAAAACTATTTATGTAAATGTTACAGGAAAATGCCAATATTGTACTCTGATTTAATAAAGAGATACATTTTAACTTTAAAGTATGTGAATATTGGAATACAGTAAACCTTTTAAACAGAGGGCCCATTTGTATTGTATGTTGGCATTATATCAGTTCTCCTTTAGAAGCCTTTAGCTTTTAAAAGTAAAGCAATCATGGGATAACATGGGCAGTCCTCTCATGGATCAGTAACTGGTTAAAAGACAGAAAACGAAGGGTAGGAATAAATGGTCAGTTTTTAGAATGGAGGGAGGTAAATAGTTGTGTTTCCCAGGGATCTGTACTGGGACCAGTGTTGTTTAGCTTATTCATAAATGATCTGGGAAAAGGGGTAAACAGTGAGGTAGCAAAATTTTGCAGATGTACAAAATTATTCAAGATAGTTAAGTCCAAAGCAGACTACGAAGAGTTACAGACTCACAAAACTGGGTGACTGGGCAACAAAATAGCAGATGAAATTCAGTGTTGATAAATGCAAAGTAATGAACATTGGAAAACATAATCCCAACTATACATGCAAAATGATGGGGTCTAAATGAGCTGTTACCACTCAAAAAAGAGATCTTGGCGTCATTGTGGACAGTTCCCTGAAACCATCCACTGAATGCGCTGCAAGAGTTAAAAAAGCGAACAGAATGTTAGAAACAATTAGGAAAGGGATAGATCAGTGGCTTTCAACCTTTTTTCATTTGTGGACCCCTAAAAAAATTGAAAAGGAGGTGTGGACTCCTTTGGAAGTCTATTGTCTGTGTATATAGTTGAATTCTGTTCAGTCAGTTTTCAGTCTAAGTGTTCCACAGACCGCTTAGACATAGTCCGTGAACCCCCAAGGGAGTCCATGGACCACAGGTTGAAAACCACAGGGATAGATAAAAAGACAGACAATATCATAATACTTCTATGTAAATCGATGGTTTTGCCCATACCTTGAATACTGCGTGCAGTTCTGATCACCTCATCTCAAAAGCAGATCTATTAGAATTGGAAAAGGTACAGTGAAGGACAACAAAATGAATAAGGGTAGGGAACAGCTTCCATATGAGGAGAGATTAAAAAAGACTGGGACTGTTCAGCTGGGAAAAGAGAGGACTAAGAGGGGAGATCTATAAAATGGTGACTGGTATGGAGAAAGTGAATAAGCTACTGTTGTTTACTCCTTCACATAATACAAGAACCAGGGGTCATCCAATGAAATGAATAGATAGCAGATTTAAAACAAACAAAATAAAGTACTTATTCATACAATGCACAGCCCATGGAACTCATTGGCAAGGGGTGTTGCGAAGGCCAAAACTATAACAGGGTTCAAAAACGAACTAGATAAATTCCTGGAGATTAGGTCCATCAATGGCTATTAGCCAAGATGGTCAGGTATGCAACCCTTGCACTAGCTGTTCCAAGCCTCTGAGTGCCAGAAGCTGGGAGTGGGTGACAGGGGATGGATTACTTGATGATTGCCTGTTCTGGTCATTCTCTCCAGAGCACCTGGCATTGGCCACTGTCAGAAGACAGGATGCTGGGCTAGATGGATCATTGGTCCGACCTAGTATGGCTGTTCTTCTGTTCTTACGTTTTAGAAGTTTATAAACCAAAATAAACATTTTACCTAGGCTAAAATGTGGGATGCAGTTTTGCTAATTAAAGGTGATTTTAGTTTGTCATATAAACCAAATTTAATTATAAAAGTGCTAGAAAATACAGCATTTGTTAGTTTGTATTTACCTAACACACTGTTTATATTTTTAAACTTGATTATTTATTCATTTTCATCCATATCTGTTTATACTCGGAGTTCAGACACTAGAGCTATAAAACACATTGTAAAGGAGTTTTTTTGTTTGTTTGTTTTTGCTTTTGTTTTTTAATGTAAGCTATTCCTAATGCTGGGCACATTAAGCTGTAAAAGTTACTTGGCGTAAGGCATTCACTGAAGTTTGTATAGTAACATAAGCAACATATACATTTATATGTGTTTCAGAATAATGTGTACATATGGTTTATCCAATAGTCTGTGGCAGTTTTAAAAAGGACATGAGTTTAGGGTTGAAAGAAAAAATAAGAACAGCTATTTGAAAAATAACCATCAAGCAAATGTTGGTATTTTGGACACTTCAAAGTTTTGTTTCAAAATGCAGAAATTAATTCGACTATGTTATGAAATATGATGTAGGTTATTCTGAGGCTAAATATGGTAAAAGCTTTCCACAATTTTAGCTTGCAAGAAAGACAGCCAAAGAACTTCTTACTCTGCCCCCTCAAAATCTAAACCCTTGTCAGAAGGACTACAAATTAGCTGTGAGTTGCAAGGGGATTCTAGGAATTGGCAAGCTAGTGAGCACACCACGTATTCAGAAGTTGGTTGTTGTGGCAGCGCAGCACAAAAGATTTCTGGAGCACAGTGCTCTGCTTATTTGCATACCAATTCTCTTTTTGTAATAGGAAAATATTAATTCTACCCCTTCATTCCCTGCCCCTCCATGGTTTGAAATTAATATGTCTGCAATCTGCATGGTTTGCTACCCCTATTGTATGACTTAATGGATGACTGGCAGTGAAGTATGGATTGGGTCCTGCATCATGATGATATGGGGAAGTGAGAGTGGATAGACGTTGGGGTTGAAGCCTTAGGGGCAGATCCTTGGGTGCAGCCAAAATACACAGAGTGCAAGTCAAGAAGCCGTATGCAAAGATGGCTTAAAGCTCCTGTGTTACTGTCCTGCCCTGGTGTGTCTGTGTACATGGACTGTATGGCTGTTCTCTTTACCCTGTGGTAGAGCAGTGTGAAGGATTCTCTTACTCAAGCCAGGCTACAGCAGTCATAAAGGGTCCAAAGTGCAACTGAGGATCAGTGTGATGTATGGATGTTGAGCTGCACACTCTTTTCCCTGCTGCAGGGAGTATAGAAGTAAGGGCCTGGCACGTAAGACCCCCCCATGTCATGTCTGTGCGTCTGGAGGATCATCCTCACACTGGGAAGTAAAAAATTCACCCTCTTCCTGACTTTGTTTACCCTTAAATTAATAGGATAAGTGTTCAGTTCAAGCCTTCTCAGTCTTGGCTTCTCCTGGAGTTCCTACCTCAGGACTGCTCACATTCATTCACTTTCCATGCCTTTCCAAGACTAACCTGTTCTTAAATTGACCAGAAATGTTGAAATACGTCTTTATATGACATTCTGGGGTGCAATCCAGACCAGTGAGGCGTTATGTCACCCTTGCCCTGCAGCTTGGGGTGCCTCACAGTGCTTTCCTGCTATAGCTCCCAACCTGGACTTCTCACAAACAGTATGCAGGTTACACTCTGAGTGTTTGTGTATAGCCACAGCCCGGGTCCAGCAACCCTGGCCCCAGCAGCTTGTCAGCAAACACCAGCTACTCTCGGACTTCCAGCAGCCTTGAGTTCCACTTGCAGGTGACCCCAACACATGCCCAGTCCCAAATTTCCCACCCAAAAAGTATAAGCTGCACTGTCCAGCCCTCTTCTGGACAGTGCAGTTATTAGGTCTGTTTCCCATCTAAGGGGATCAATAAACAACAGTTTGCTACCCTAAATGGAGTTACCCACACAATTCAGTTTAAACATAACACTGGATTAGTTTTGATTAATGAATAAAACAAGCTTATTTAACTTCAAGGAGATACGTTTTAAGCGAGTACCCGTATAAGGCATTAAAGTCAGAAATGGTTACAAGAGAAATAAAGATAAAATGCTTCCTAAACTTAACAAACAAGATTTGGTTCAAGGTGAACTTCTTACCATATGCTTCCAGCAACAGGGCTGACCAAACTTCAGGTCAGGATCTCTCCCCAAAGTCAAATGGGCAGGTTTCTTTTGCCTTCTTTGGTGAAAGAGTGAGAGATGGATAGGAAGAGATAACTTGGAGCGGTTTTGCCCCTTACTTTTATAGTTCAGTCACCCTTTGAAATGCATTTTCTTGAGGACAAGCCCTAGGTAAAATTCATTCAAATAATAAAGGAGGGCGGTGAAAGATTTTGCACCTTGTTTCTTTTCACCTCTGTTTGCTGAAATGCAGATTTTCCTTGTCTTCTGTCTTTCCCCTCTTGTTGTCTGAAGACACTGTTATATGTCTTCCCCCTCTTGTTGTCTGAAGACACTGTTATATGTTACAACTTATACGTAAATTGAGTTAAACACCCATTCCTTAGTTTAAGACCTGCTTGACCAGTCCTGCCTAATCAGGGCTAGTGGGTTTGAACATGTGCAACTAATTTTATTCAGGGGGAATTCATAACTTTGCATATAATGTTGCCACACACATTTCATTATGATATTATTGACCAGCAAGTTATTAGTTTTCCAGTGATACCTCACAAGGCATATTTTATACAAAAATTATTACAATGGTATGTAGGGTGTGAATACAGGGATGCATTCTGTCATACTTTAGTAGACCACTTAATACACTCAAATATGTAACTGTTGATATTCTGCAATTTTTAGCTTTGTTAATGCCTTCCAGGATAAGGCAAATTGGGGATAATCACAGATTAATTACTACAGTTTGAAGACATGAATCTGTAGAAGTTGCGTGAGGTGAATATTGATGTACAATGGAGTTACTCTAGCAGAGCAGGGATTCCAACAGAGAGTAACATTCTATCTTGTTTACACTTGTGTAGGTCTGGAACACAGGAGCATATGATTCGTTGTGAGTAGGGGACATGCCTGTGAGAGAGAGATCTGCTTCTAGTTCAACCCTTTCAACATTACACTGTAGGCAGTCACCAGTTATTCTTCTTTGATTTGGGTGTTGATTAATCACGCAGTCGTTTTTCTTTCATGGGTGCATACAAATGCCTTAGAAATATGCGGTTTGCAGTATTGTTGTAACCATGTTGGTCCCAGAGAAAGACAAAGGGTGGGGGGAGGTAATATTTTTTATTGGACCAAATTCTGTTGGTGGAAGAGACAAGCTTCCAAGCTGCACAGAGCTGTTCTTCAGGTCTGGAAAAGGTAACCACAGTGTCACAGCTAAATACAAGATCATTAAACATACGGGGTTAATGCATGTTGCAAGAAACCACTTAAAATGAAGTGGTCAATTAGCACTGCTACAGTCCATAGAACAAAGAAGGGCTAGTAGATTACCAATTGTTGTAAAGAGCCATAAAACCAGTGTCTCTGTTGAGACTATGATTTTTAGTGTCTAGGAAAGTTATGAGTTTAAGTTCTCCTGCTTGTATTTTGAAGGCTTGCATTTTGATGGTTTCTTTTGAGGATGAGTACTGGTAGGTCAGCTTGTATTGTGAAAAATGTTCGCCTATGGGTGATAGGGTGTTTTTGTCTTTTATCATTTTTCTGGATGAGCTCATTAAAGAGCACAGTGATTGTCTAGTTTTACCGACATAGCTGTTAGGACATTTGATGCACTGGATGAGGTACACCACATGTCATGATAGACACATGTAGGGGTATTGATCATTATAGCAGAGAGATGTCTGTAGGTTTTCCATCTGTTTTTCTGGCAGTATGTGGTACCGCTCTGAATTGGTGTGTTCTAGCCTCTGGGGAGCTTCTGATGTTGAGCTTGGAGATGTTGGGGGGTCTTTGGAAGACTAGAAGAGGGGTTTTGGGAAAAATTTCTTTCAGGGTATCATCCACATCAAGTAAGGGTTATAATTGTTTGATGATACCCCATGTAGGTTCCAGTTTGAGGAGTGTGATCAGTGGTGGTTTGTTTTTGTATTGAAGCAAGTTCTCTTGGGTTATTTGGGTGGCCTGTTCCATGATGTGATCAACCTCTCTGGTGGAGTGAAGCTGCTCTGGGAGGTTACAAAACAAAACAAAAACACCACCAAAAACCTGAGGGTTAAAAATATTTCTGTTTAGAGCCAATTGGTGAAATTAAAGGCCTTGAAATTTTCAGCCTGACCTATTAAAGTTGATGAGCCAAAGGCAGTCCATCCCATAAATGCTTCCTCTGATGCCACATAAAATTGTTTCATCCTCTTTACTAGTTTCTTCTGCAGGGTCAAGAACTCTGCAGTTGTGGCAAAACGTAGCCCAACATTCAGGCAAAATGTAGCTGTAATGGGCACAGCTTTGAACTGGGCAAGAACAAACTGGCTGTGGAATAGGATTGAGCTCCTTTATCGCAGCATGTTTATTTATGGAGATGTTTTACTATATGTGTAAACAGATATTAATTTAATGAGCCCTATACAATTCTTTGAAGTACTTTGTGCTGCTTGATAATAACCCAAAGGAAAATGGACCCCAGAGTATAAGGAAAATTAGCAGTTGTTATAGAATAATGAATAAGAGCACAATTTTGATCCCCCAAAAGCAAGGGCATTTGGAAACTCCTAAATTGTTGATTTTAGTCCTGGAAGCTGTATTCTAAATTTGCAGTAAAGGAATATGAGAATTCAGGGTTCAAGTATCTGGGAATACTCCCCCTAACAATTCTATCATCCTTAAGGATTGACTAGACATGAACATTAATCTGGAATAAAATAGGGTGTAAATTTAAAGCAGATAAATTATTCCTGATTAACTCCCAGTGTAGACACCCAAATTCTGGAATAAGACTGCCTTATTCTGAATTAGTGTAATGCACTTCCAGAGTGGATTAGCTAATGTGGAATAAGGCAATTTTATTGCAGGATAAGAGTGTCCACTCTTGGAGTTAATCTGGAATAGCCTTTACTCATGTTGAGTAGAATGTTGGTTTGCAAGCAAACCCATCGCTCATGGAGTAATGTACTACTTAGTATGGGTACCCGCTGTACTATATGTTAACATAGAATCATAGAATATCAGGGTTGGAAGGGACCCCAGAAGGTCATCTAGTCCAACCCCCTGCTCAAAGCAGGACCAATTCCCAGTTAAATCATCCCAGCCAGGGCTTTGTCAAGCCTGACCTTAAAAACCTCTAAGGAAGGAGATTCTACCACCTCCCTAGGTAACGCATTCCAGTGTTTCACCACCCTCTTAGTGAAAAAGTTTTTCCTAATATCCAATCTAAACCTCCCCCACTGCAACTTGAGACCATTACTCCTCGTTCTGTCATCTGCTACCATTGAGAACAGTCTAGAGCCATCCTCTTTGGAACCCCCTTTCAGGTAGTTGAAAGCAGCTATCAAATCCCCCCTCATTCTTCTCTTCTGCAGGCTAAACAATCCCAGCTCCCTCAGCCTCTCCTCATAACTCATGTGTTCCAGTCCCCTAATCATTTTTGTTGCCCTTCGCTGGACTCTCTCCAATTTATCCACATCCTTCTTGAAGTGTGGGGCCCAAAACTGGACACAGTACTCCAGATGAGGCCTCACCAATGTCGAATAGAGGGGAACGATCACGTCCCTCGATCTGCTCGCTATGCCCCTACTTATACATCCCAAAATGCCATTGGCCTTCTTGGCAACAAGGGCACACTGCTGACTCATATCCAGCTTCTCGTCCACTGTCACCCCTAGGTCCTTTTCTGCAGAACTGCTGCCTAGCCATTCGGTCCCTAGTCTGTAGCTGTGCATTGGGTTCTTCCGTCCTAAGTGCAGGACCCTGCACTTATCCTTATTGAACCTCATCAGATTCCTTTTGGCCCAATCTTCCAATTGGTCTAGGTCCTTCTGTATCCTATCCCTCCCCTCCAGCGTATCTACCACTCCTCCCAGTTTAGTATCATCCGCAAATTTGCTGAGAGTGCAATCCACACCATCCTCCAGATCATTTATGAAGATATTGAATAAAACCGGCCCCAGGACCGACCCTTGGGGCACTCCACTTGATACCGGCTGCCAACTAGACATGGAGCCATTGATCACTACCCGTTGAGCCCGACAATTTAGCCAGCTTTCTACCCACCTTATAGTGCATTCATCCAGCCCATACTTCCTTAACTTGCTGACAAGAATACTATGGGAGACCGTGTCAAAAGCTTTGCTAAAGTCAAGAAACAATACATCCACTGCTTTCCCTTCATCCACAGAACCAGTAATCTCATCATAAAAGGCGATTAGATTAGTCAGGCATGACCTTCCCTTGGTGAATCCATGCTGGCTGTTCCTGATCACTTTCCTCTCATGCAAGTGCTTCAGGATTGATTCTTTGAGGACCTGCTCCATGATTTTTCCAGGGACTGAGGTGAGGCTGACTGGCCTGTAGTTCCCAGGATCTTCCTTCTTCCCTTTTTTAAAGATTGGCACTACATTAGCCTTTTTCCAGTCATCCGGGACTTCCCCGGTTCGCCACGAGTTTTCAAAGATAATGGCCAGTGGCTCTGCAATCACAGCCGCCAATTCCTTCAGCACTCTCGGATGCAACTCGTCCGGCCCCATGGACTTGTGCACGTCCAGCTTTTCTAAATAGTCCCTAACCGCCTCTATCTCCACAGAGGGCTGGCCATCTCTTCCGCATTTTGTGATGCCCAGCGCAGCAGTCTGGGAGCTGACCTTGTACGTGAAGACAGAGGAAAAAAAAAAAAAAAAATATAGTCAGTCACCTCCTGGATTGATACCAGAAGAGCATTCTGTCCTCACAGAAAGTATTAATACTGCTGAGTTTATTTTTATCAAGGTGTGAAAGCTCTAGCTCCGAGAGATAGAAATATATTTAAAAATACCATATTGTTTCTGGAGGCTAGGTTAATATTTCACCTCTGAACTCCAGGAATTAAATTTGGTATAATCACTAATTGGAGATGAGTGATAATTAGTGGTTCTCATTTTGGACTCAATCCTGTTAGGTATTGAGTTCATAATGAGAGGTACTAAGGTTTTTAAACCCTCATAATCCCTTTTAAACCTTATGACAGCATCTTACAGGATTGGACATGTAGTCCCTGGTGGATGTTTGTCCATCACTAAACCACAGAATTTTACATAATTCATCTTGATTGGTAGTCTACTTCTGACAGGGTAGAAGTGAAAACACAGGGGTGTACACTGGCAGAACTCTGTGGGAAAACTTCCACAGTGGGTGCTATGCTATGTTTTATGGACTTAATACTCAGTGAAATTGGTTCCTCACTTTCTTGAACACTAGCATTCAGCAAGTGAACCACTAATTAAATAAAAAAGAATATCTAAATAGAAAAAAAAATAGCCTGGTATAATAGTAATTCAGCAGGAGTTGCTAACTCGTTTGTTCTTTTCTAAATACTTTTGTCTGCCCCTTCCTGCTTGCTTTGTATCAAATGCAGCTGTTCTGTTGGGGCAAAGGCTCTGTTTTGATGGTCCACCCTCTGAGACTGATAGAGGCTGATAGTTTTAGATGTCTCTGAGATAGAGCAGTCTGTTGGATTCTATTTGGTCTTGTGGGACACTATAAGAATCTGGTGTCCACACCTACGTATATGGTGGCTCCCAAAGGCCAACTTCCTCACGTTTTTCCTTGCTGCTACTGCTGCTATTGTTTGTTTGTATTGTGGAAGCACCTAGGAGCCCCATAGTCCTAGGTGTTGAAGGCCTGGGGTTGGGGAGGGTTCTATCCAACAGAGGGGTCAGTACTCATGGGGTGTAGCCTTCTGCTTCCTGCTTGCATAGTCCCCACTGGCCTCCTCAGCAGAGGAGAGTAACTGCTGCTAGGTAGCTTGTTCAGCTGCAGCTTTGGGGACGTGATATGGGCAGAAAGCCAACATGGAGCCCCAGCAGCCAAGAGTGCCCCTCCTGCATGGAGCCCCACCCGCTTCCCCTGCTGGGCAGATCCCCCTCCTCACCCTGATCCCTCAGTGCAGCCCCGTTGGGACTTCCGACAGTTTTGAAACCTCTGCTCTAGTTCAAACAGAAATTAATTCAGGGAGGTTCTATGGCCTGTCTTTTAGAGGAGTTCACACCAGATGAGCATAATGGCCTCATCTAGCCTTATAAAATATGAATTTATGCGTGAAGGAAGATAGCTTGAGCACCAGTGGGGAAAGACCCTTTTGTCCCATATTTATTATGACATAAAGAATATTTTGGGTTCTTTGCTTTCTGATCAAGGGACCTCTTCTGGTTCGTGAATAACTTGTTGAAACCTTCTTGTCTCCAGTTGGACTGCAGCTGAGTATTTCTTGCTGTGAGGAGATTTGATGCACTTTACTCAGATTCAAATGTAAAGCATCAAAATTAAAAGTCTAAATTAATTCATACTGAGGAAAACCTGGTTTTGTGGTGTGTGTGTGTGTGTGTATGTGCATGTACGCATGTGTGTTCACACATGCATTTTTCCAGTATTCTGCTTACCTTGGAGGGAAATGTGTTACCAATTACTTCAGTTTCTAGAGACCTTTTTTAGATCTATCCTAAGAGTAAGTAAAACATAGAAAAATCACAGAAATTAGCATCTGAAAGACCTTTCATGAAGCCTGTCTATTCCTTTACCCACTGCATGATTGCACCTAAAATATATTTATTTCTCCAGTATACTTTGGGAAGAAGCTTCTACCACTTCCCTTTTGAGCCTATGCCATAAACTATTTGAGACTTCCCTTCAGAGAATTCACAGTCACTCAGGATGATACTCATAATATTTTACACAGTATATAGTTTCTTCTTACTGATTTTATCTTATTACTCCTTTGGGTCACCCTAAGTACTTTTTTCTCCATCTGTAACCTTTTATGCCCATTAAACATTGGTAGGCTTATCAGGTTCCCTGAGTAATCACTTAGTGAAACAAAAAATATTTATGCTTTTGATCTTTCCTCATTATTAATCCCTCCAGCTCATAATCAGTCATTTCTGTTGTTCTCTGAATTCCCTCCAATTTACAGCCCCAGTTTTTTAGTATTCAGATTCCCCAGACTGAGAGGTGCAATCCTGCCAGAGTCCTATAGAGAAGGACCATTAACTCTTCACTCTATAGCATGATTACTCTGCACATGCAGCCACAAGCCACTTTGCCCAATTTTGTTACCATATTGGACTGCATCCATTTTTAATTTAATGTCCACAAGGTTGAATAGCAGCTCTAAATTTCTTTCCTATCAGATATACTAGCTTGTATTTTTCCAGATTAAATTACATTTTATTTCATTCCTCTCACCATCTTTTGCAGCACTTCCCAATAAATTAGAATCTGCAAATGTCAGTATCCTGTTGTTAATACTACATAGTGAATTAATGAAGCCAGATTATCACTGAGCCCCACAGCTTCCCACTAGACATCTTTCCTCTTCTCATCATGATACATTGCCTTTTAACAGTATCCAATGATTTTCCCAGCCAATTTGAATTAGGTTTTGAGGCACAGTTTTAAATGCTTTACCAAAATCCAGGTACATTGCCTCTGCTACATTTCCTTCACCATTAGTTGTGTAAAAAAGAGCGTCTGACCCCATTTGTTCTTTGTAATCCAATTTTGCTTGTTGCTTTTGATTCTGTTTTGCTCTGAGATGTTTCAAGATTTTCCCCGTTACTTTAAAATGTATTTAAATAATGCTTTCTAAATAATAAATGTCACAATTACTTTTCTCTCCTTTGTGGAGACCATAAGCACACTTCCTTTCCCCTTGGTCTGTCCCCAGTACTTCATGGTTCTTCAAAAATCATAGAATGTGTAACCTTTAATGCACAGCAGATATATTGCCATTCCCTTAGACTAGCTGTCTATGTATATCCCATACTGGCACTTCTCTGAAGCCACTTTTCTTCAGAATCTCACCTTTAATTTTTATAAGTAAGTCTCTAGATGTCATGGTTGTGAAGAAATCTTCAAAAAAAAAAAAATGAACTGAATGTAACTGATGCAGAGATGAGCCTTCAGAGAGGCTGGAACACTAGCTGTGAGAGGC
Source organism: Lepidochelys kempii (assembly GCF_965140285.1). Taxonomy (NCBI): domain Eukaryota; kingdom Metazoa; phylum Chordata; order Testudines; family Cheloniidae; genus Lepidochelys; species Lepidochelys kempii. Next base: position 245,869,061 of record NC_136381.1, on the reverse strand, counting down.
ATGAACCACACCATTCATCTTAGTGGAGGGTTAACTCAGCAATCCGGTGAGAGTTATTTAATTGTCAGTATTGTTAACTTTTTCATCCTTTATGTAAAAAAATGAGATGGAGGGTCACAGATCCTCAGAGTTTATTGAGAGCGATGACTCCTGTCAGTGCCACAAGTAGTGGTTTTTGGGAGATACCACCAAGCCTCATGAGCCAACAGGGCCTATGGGTACATTCATGTACCTCAAGGGGGGAGCTTAAGAAGCCCATTAGAACCAAGTGGCACATACGATCATATTGTGAACATCAACACAATTTACTGTGAATAGTGTATAATTTTTGTGGTTCATGTCAGTGGGGCTAAAGTTGTGGGTGGAGCTTGGGAGAGTACTACTGTCTAAAATATATGCATATTGCATATATATATATATAAATGTACAACATGCCCATCACCCCAGTAGTAAAATACTATGCAGAATGACATGTCAGGTTTTCTAAAATATGTTTCTCTTGTCTCAGGGTTACCAAGGTATGGTTGATGGAGGTGACAACATTGTTGAAGTGTCATGGGAAAGTGTTTCAAGCATCTTGCAAGTGGTAAGTATGGAGAACAACCAAAAACAAAGCAAAACCCTCATTTGAAATCATTAACCAGAATTTTTAAACTTAAAGATTAAGGCCAAGAATTTCAAAAGTAGTCAGCGAGGTTGACTGGCTCCATTTTGGGCATCCAACTTCAAACTCTTGTTGACAGTGCCTGATTTTCAGATAATTGCTGCTCAGCACCTTCCAGAAATCAGACCTCTATGAGGTATGTCATGCTGGGCACCTAGAAACAGTAACCCCTTTTGAAAATGTAGGTCCTAGGTTTTCAAAATTGGGTGCCCAAAGTTAGGCTGCTAAATGCATGTTTAGGCATACACATTAATCAGGAGTGGCAGAATTGGGCCCAAGAAGTTTAAAACAATGTCATATTAGTACTGTAGTAGGGAAATGCTGTGTTTTATGTGATGCCATGGAAGCTGTTCACCAATAAAAGTAAACATTTACATTTTTAAAATTTATATGCAAAACAATTGCTAAAAAATGAACCATTATATGTGGAGGCTAGTGCACATACCTGGTGGGCTCCTATAACCAGATCACTGTGCAAAACAAGATTGTGCTGTAGTTACCTCTCTGCAGTATTTCTTCTTCACAAAATAGCTCTCATTTTCACTCACACATAAAAGAAAGGTAGGATGTTACTTGCAGGCCTTTCTGTTCTTTTCTATCCTATTCTAATTTTATTTTGCATAAATAAGTATTTTTTCAGGAATGGGTAATTTTTTTTTCTACTTGTTTCATAGTTCTGTTTCTGAATAGAGGCACCCACTGTTAGTAGCAAATGGGTCACATGCTTCTTTCACTTAACACAGTCTCTTGCCTATTATCATGTCTGATGTCTGATGTTTCTAGTGTGAGTCATTTTACACATTGTTTCCATTATGGCTGGTTACTTTTAGAACCACTTCAAGAGTGTGTGTGTGTGCCTCACTCTCATTCATGGAGTCAGGTTTCCCAGCTCTCTTCTTCCTCACTTTCATCTTCCCATTATCAGCTTGTTGTGACTTTCAACACATATGGGCAGTGCCATGAAATGGTTTAGAACAGGAAGTGCTCGATGGTGAGGCAGACTGTTTCAGATGGCAATACAAACTGTATAAATTCCAAGCTCAAATTTGGGTTGGGCCTGGCTCAGATTTCTTGTTTTTACTGTACATAGGAAATGATTATGAAACACTGAAGTGATAATCTCCAAATCTTCTGCTAGGAAAAAAGAAAAGCTTCTGCATTATGTCAATGTTACTTTCCAGTATACATTAGAAATACAGTAAAACTACAATCAAGGACAGTAAGCTTGTATAAAAGACAAAATGATGATTATATATTTTCTGTAAAGCTTGCTGACAGATTCTGAACAAATTTTAAACAACTAACAAAATTTTCCAAAAGCCAGGACTTGATGTTCAACTACCCAGACATCTGTTGGGAAAATAATACAGCCGGGCACAGATTATCCAACAAATTCTTGGAATGAATTGGAGACACATTTTATTACAGAAGGTGGAGAAAGTGACTAGGGGAGAGTCTATTCTAGATTTGATTCTGACAAACAGGGAGGAACTGGTTTTAGAATTTGAAGGTGGAAGGCAGCTTGGGTAAAAGTGTCCATGAAATGATAAGAGTTCATGATCTAAAGAATAGTAAGAGGGAAAATAGCACAATAAAAATAATGGAATTTCAAGAAGGCAGACTTTAGCAAACTTAGAGAATTGGTAACAAAGCTCCCGTGGGAATGAATTCTAATGGAAAAAAGAATTCTGGAGAATTGGCAGTTTTTTAAAGAGATATTATTAAGGACACAAGAGCAAACTATTCCAATGCATTTGAAAGAGGAAGCATGGTAAGACACCACCTTGGCTTAACCAGCAGATCTTTAATGACCTGATACTCCAAAAAGAGTTATATTAAAAAGTAGAAACTAGGTCATATTACAAAGAATGACTATAAATAAAACCAACACAAGCAGATAGGGACAAAATTTGAAAGACCAAGGCATAAAGGGTAGCAAGAAAACATTTTACAAATACAATAGAAGCAAAAGGAAGAGCAAGGACAAAGTAGGATCATTACTCAATGAGGAGGGAAAGACAATAACAGAAAAAGCAGCAATGGCTGAAGTGTTATATGCCTTTTTTGTGTCAGTTTTCACCGAAAAGGTTAGCAGTAATCGGATGACTAACATAGTGAACGCCAGTATAAATGGGGGAGGATCTGAGGCTAAAACAGGGAAAGAACAAGTTAAGAATGTCTTCAAGTCCACAGAGCTTGATGAAATACATTCTAGAATACTTAAGGAATTAGCTGAAGAGATCTCTGAGCCATTAGCGATTAACTTTGAGAAAGTCTGGAGGATGAGAGAGATTCCAGGGGACTAGGAAAGGGGAAATATAGTACCTATCTATTAAAAAGGGAATAAGGACAACCCAGGGAATTATAGATCTTAACTTTGTACTCAGAAAGATAATGGAGCAAATTATCAAACAATCAGTTTATAAGCGCCTAGAATAAAATAAAGTGATAAGTAACAGACAACATGGATTTGTCAAGAAAAATCATGTCAAACCAACTTAATAGCCTTATTTGACACGGTAACAAACCTTGTGGATTGAGGGGAAGCAATAGATATGATATAACTCAACTTTAGTAAGGCTTTTGATACAGACGCACATACCTTCTCATAAACATGGTAGAGAAATATATCCTAGATGAACCTACTGTAAGGTGGGCACACAATAGGTTGGAAAAGCGTACTCAGAGTGTAGTTATTAATGCTTCACAATCAGACTGGAAGGACATAACAAGTGGGTCCCTCAGGGATCTGTCCTGGGTCCAGTTCTATTCAAAATGATTTGGATAATGTCACAGAATACACTTATAAAGTTTGTGGATGATACCATGCTGGGAGGGATTGCAAGCTCTGTAAAGGACAAATCTTGACAAACTGGAGAAATGGCCTGAAATACATAGGATGTAATTCAATAAGGACGCATGCAAAATTCTCCACTTAGGAAGAAACAATCAATTGCACAAATACAAAATGGGAAAGGACTTCCAAGCAGGGTGTACTGCAGAAAAGGATCTGAGGGTTATAATGGATCACAAACTAAATACGAGTCAACAATGTAACACTGTTGTAAAAAAAAGCAAACCTCACTCTGGAATGTATTAGCAGAAGTGTTGTAAGTAAGACACGAGAAGTAATTCTTCCACTGCTCTCAGCACTGATAAGACGGAGTATTGTGTCCAGTTCTGGGTGCCACATTTCAGGAAAGATGTGGACAAATTGGAGAAAGTCCAGATGAGCAACAAAAATGATTAAGGGTCTAGAAAACATGACTTGCAAGGAAAGATTGAAAAAAATGGGTTTGTTTAATCTGGAGAAGAGAAGACTGAAGGGAGACAGGATAACAGTCTGCAAGTATGTATCTACCACACTTGTTTCCTGCCTCATTGCCTGATATACATGTACCATAGTTTTTAGAATGTAATTTTCCTAGAGGTTTGGGTAACTCTCTATTATTTTCTAGTGTACTCCCATACTCTTTTTTTGTTAATATTTTCTTAATTAACAAATCAACATAACAAGAATTAGCATTTAACATAAAATATGACAAAGATAAATTAGAACTGATTTATTTCCTTTTTCCAGGGAGGGACAGTTATTGGTAGCGCACGCTGCAAAGAATTTCGTGCCCGGGAAGGCCGTTTGAAGGCAGCTTTCAACTTGATTCAGCGTGGAATCACTAACCTTTGTGTGATTGGTGGTGATGGTAGTTTAACAGGTGCTAATCTCTTTCGTGAAGAATGGAGTGGACTTCTAGAGGAACTGGCACAAAGTGGTAAGTTTGCATCTCTGTGGACATGCAGAACACTTAGATCTTCCTCAACTGATGAAAGAAAATTATGTGTTATTATTACACAGAAAAATTACATTCAAAGAATGTTATTTAGGTTGCAAAGTCAACCACATGACAATTAGGAAATGCTAGATTTATGATTGTTTACACATAACTTTTCAGTCCCTTTGTGCATCCATCCTGTGTTCTCAATGAGTCAGAGTTCCTGTGGGGAAAAAAAATAGCACAGGATCATGTAATTAAAGACTATCGTAATGCATACACAAAAGGGGCCAAATTAAAGTTGCAAAGTGTAACAGTGTGGCTTACCCCATGGGCTGAAGAACCTGGGTCTAAGCCATCCCGATTACAGATTGATCCATACCTTACTCCTGAGGGCATTCTGTACCAAAAAATTAAAAATACTGTGCATGGTATTTTAAAATTCTGCAAAATTCTTGCAAATTTTATTTGTCAAATAAATGTGGAGGCTCCAGTGTGGCATTGGGGAACACAGGCCACTGGCTGCACAGAGGTGGGAGATCACTGTGCAGCTTCCCCTCAGGACACAGACTCAGCGGTGAGGGTGCACCCAACCCTGACACCAGCTGGGTCTTCCTCAGTCCAGCCCCCTGCCCCACAGTGATTTAAATCTCTGCCGGCTTCCTGGGCACCCGAAACATACTGCTGGGGAGGGTCATATGACCGCTCTTGTGGCTTCCCTTTGCTCCCCCATCAGAAAGTCATTTTTCTACAGGGAAGTAAAGAAATCTGCGGAGGACATAAATTCTGTGCATGCACAGTGGAGCAGTATTCCCCCAGGAGTAACACCTGAGGGAATCAGGCAATTCACTATAAAGAGCAGAAGGTGGCTGCAGTAATTGGGGAAGCCCAAGGAATTGCAGCTATGCTCATGGACATTTCAGGGAGAAAAAGGGCTACTGCTGGATCATGACACCAGGGAGCTTGGAGGGTAAAGCCCAGTGAGAAGGAGGCTCCTGAGGGGCAAGAAACTCTAACTGCATTTGGGACTGGACGTCAGAGCCCCAGCGAGGGAGATCTGGGAGGACTGGTGGGGGTGTCATATTGGTATGAAAGAAAAGTTCTGGGAATGAGAAAAAATTCACAGCAGAGTAAATGAATGGATGTTTTCTTTGTGTTGTTGGAATGAATTTTAGTTTGGGGCTCTGGGTTACTGTAAACTGGTCCTTGTATTAAATTAGCCCCAGCCAGGGATACTGTTAATCAGAGAAAGCCTCTGTGAGTTCTTAAAGGGCCCCACGGAGAGGGAAAAAAAGAGGTTAGAAGCTGCAGAGACTTCGCTGGCCACAAGGGGTGCTCAATAACACAGTAATACTTTTACACCAGAGGTGGGAAAACTATGGCCCGCGGGCCACATCCGGCCCGCGGGACCATCCTGCCCGGCCCCTGAGCTCCCGGCCTGGGAGACTAGCCCCCGGCCCCTCCCCTGCTGTCTCCCCTCCCCCACAGCCTCAGCTCACTGCGCCGCCAGCGCTCTGGCCCGCCGCTCCTGCCAGGCAGTGCGCCAACATGGCTGGCTCCATCCTGCCGCTGTGAGCAGCATGGTAAGGGGGCGAGGAAGGGGGGGGGGGAGGTTTGGATAGGGGGGTGGGGCAGTCAGGGGACAGGGAGCGGGGGGGGTTGGATAGGGGGTGGGGCAGTCAGGGGACAGGGAGCAGGGGGGGTTGGATAGGGGGTGGCGTCCTGGGTGGGTGGTTAGGGGAGGGGGGGTCCCAGGAGGGGGCGGTCAGGGGACAGGGAGCAGGGGGGGTTGGATAGGGGGTGGCGTCCTGGGTGGGTGGTTAGGGGAGGGGGGTCCCAGGAGGGGGCGGTCAGGGGACAGGGAGCAGGGGGGGTTGGATAGGGGGTGGCGTCCTGGGTGGGTGGTTAGGGGAGGGGGGTCCCAGGAGGGGGCGGTCAGGGGACAAGGAGCAGAGGGGGTTGGATAGGTTGGGGGTTCTGAGGGGGGCAGTCGGAGGTAGGAAGTGGGAGGGGGTGGATAGGGGGTGGGGGCCAGGCTGTTCGGGGAGGCACAGCCTTCTCTACCCGGCCCTCCATACAGTTTTGCAATTATGATGAGGCCCTCAGGCGAAAAAGTTTACCCACCCCTGTGTTACACACAGGAAACCATAAATATGGCATTTCCTAAGTTTTAAGTGCTTGACTTTGCATCCTAAATAACTTTATTTAATGTAGTCTTTATGTGTGTAACATTCTAGAGTTTTAATTAAATGAAAAAAGGGTAAAACCAAGTTTTATGATGTGCAGTTTTAACCACCTTTCCATTATGAATCAACAGCAGGGTCTGAATCCTGGACCTCCAGCACTGCTACTTCTTGAAGTACCAGATTAACAACATTGACTGGCACCCAGAGAAGGCTGTTTTCTCTGAGGAGGGAGTGGGTTTCTGGATCTATGGGATTGTTGCGGGGAAGCCCAGTCTGGCCTGGAGTTCTCTCTCCCCCAATCCCAGAAGTCAGGGGTGCTCCTGTCCCATGTGTTACCCCAGAGGGATGACTGGCTTCTGGTATCATGTGGTAGATCTGTGGGTAGTTGGCCTCTCTCTCTCTCTCCCCCCTCCCCCCTTCCCCTTGCCCCCAACCTGGGAGTTGGGGCAGCTTCTGCCCCATGTGATTCCCCCAAGGGTTGGCGGGGGGAATGATAAATAGTCAAATGGTTTATGAGCAGAGAAGTCTGGTTCAGCTCAGCTCTTTCCTCCCCACCTCTGCTTCACAGCTCCTTCAGCTCCTTGGTGCTGCTGGTTTGGGGCTAGCATGAGCTTAGGCTGGGGAATTGTCAGTGAGGTTTTTGGCAGGCTGCCAGAATTTCCCGCAGTTATGTCTTCATTGCATTAGTTTGAGTGAGAAGTTTTCATGTGTGGATAGGGTAGTGGGTAGGGGCAACAACCAAAAAGAGCCAGAGTTATTTCTGCAGTGAAGACATATCCTGAGGAACATGTGAGAGAAAGTAATGGTGATTTTTAATATCTCAGCCAAATCTGAATGGAATTTCACAGGACAAAAAAGGCACTATGTATCCCGAGGGGAAACCCCTACCGAATATTCAGGCTTGCTACAAACAGTAGATTTATAAGAAACCTTTTTAAGGGATAGCGTTGGGCAACCTTTATATAGACTTTGCTACCACCTTCCTCTGTAATAATAGAAAATGTCCCAGCTATTATGTGTTGCTCAGTTGCACCAAAATGGTGCAGTGGACGTGGTTGCAGTGAGGTTGTCTCCTTGATGTTATAAATTGCAGTTTATGTTTGTGTTGGCTCCAGTTCCCATTCCCTTAGTTCACTTCCTCTACTTTAGCCTCTATTTTTCTAAAAATAACTAATCTGAGATTGGAATTTAGTCTTAAACACATGAATAATATACAATCTTTCAACTGAAGTCGCCGGAAATACTCAAGTGAGTAAAGCTACATACTTGTTTTCAGACTCAGCTCCAAGTGTATTGGGCTGTCACATCACATAATCGCTGAGAAACTTCTCAAAAAGATTCCCAGGAACTGAATGAACTATGCATTGCATAATACATTAGCAATGTTACATTTGTGCCCCTTTTGGATAGCCGTATTTTGGTCCTTAAATATTAGACTAAAAAAAAAAAAATGAAAACCCACCCTTTCATACCACATACTTTGCTAGCACAAATTAGAAATTTGTCTTTGGCAAAATTCTGTAACTTTCCTGCATGTAGAATTCTAAATGACTGGCTCAGTATTTTTTCATTGTAGTTTGAGAGAGACATGCTTAGATTTAGAATGTGGCTTCTCCATTCCCACTCACTCCTCAGTCATGAAAGAATGTACTGGAGTCTTTCAGTCACACAGAAAGGGTTTTACCCAGCATTTCATGCTGGTGACCATATATTCCCCCTCGTTTTAGAATTTCCTGTCCACTGGGAACATGCTGAGTCACATCCACAGTTCAGTTGCACCCCTTTACTTCTCTCTGTCCCATACATTGAGAGCGTAATCTAAATGATGGGTTTCGGGTTTAGGGAGTGACAACCTCAAGGCTAGTTCTAAACTCCCTGAACAAATGGCCCAGCAAATCACTCAGTGGGATGAAGTGCTTTTGGTTTGTTCCAAAAGACAGCTGATCTTAAAGAAAAGCTGTCCTCTTGCTCCAAGAAGTTTTATTCAGCTTTTTTAGCTTGGCTAATCCTTTTCCTACGGAAATGTGTTTTTTATTTTAGAAATTTTAACTCTTACAAAAAAAAAAGACTACATTGTTACATTGCAGCTACAGTCTGATTTTGCTTCATCTCATGTGGCTGGCTATTGTTAATGGATGGTTTTACGGCTATTTCTCTGCAGGCAAGATTGAAGAAGAAGCTGTGAAGAAATATGTTTACCTCAACATTGTGGGGATGGTTGGATCCATAGATAATGACTTCTGTGGCACCGATATGACCATTGGTACTGACTCGGCCTTGCACAGAATCATTGAAGTTGTGGATGCCATCATGACCACTGCTCAAAGGTAACAGGATGCATGGGAGAATACACGAAATTTTAAATTACTACGTTTTTCCCAGTGATAAAATCAGGCATGTTTATGATTTAGTTGTCATAGGATACTTCATATGTATGAACTAATGTGATGTAAGGTTCTTAGACTGTTTAGACCCAGAATTACATTGAGAGCAAAAGTTAACCCTCTTGAATTGCTTTGTGTGTTGTGGGAGAGAATTGGGGTGAGGATAGTCTGAGAGATAGAGCATACATGGTCAGGGAGCATTTTTATGTGTGTTTTGTGTTTGTAAATTTAATCCTTTTATTTTGCTAACTGGATTGAATTGTGAAAATATACTTTCTGTTTTCATTTGTGACTTTCTAATTAAAATATGGATGATGATGATGATGATGATGAAAGAAAGATGCTTATAACTTCAGGGAGAATGCAATGTAATCTGGGCAATGATTGTGCAGTGGTAACCTCCATCCTAAAATGCAGCAACACCTTATTTCAGTCCTGGGCCTTTTATGATTGCAGGAGACCAGTCAGGCTGCACTGTTCCAAAATTTGGGGTGTCTGTGAGATATGAGCAAACGTCCATAAGGGAAAACAATGAGAGTGCAAACCTGAGCAAGAGTTAAACTCATATCTTCAGAGGGGAAAAGTTGATATGTTAATCCAGTTTCCATTTGTCCATCACCTTACTATATTCATCATCACAAAACTTTTAAGAGTGAAATTCACTCCTGTACAGATCAGCACAAGGCCCTGTGCACTAGTTAAATGCCTCTTCAGCACAGAGGGCTGGTGGTGATTCTCTGCACAGGGATGAATTTCACCCGAAGGAAACTGGAACTCTGGAAAAGACTTTTCTGAACTGGTGAGAAAAGATATATAGTTACAGCTCAGCTATGTTGTCACTTTGACTGATATTTCTCACTTTGTCAGACATGCGCAATAGTATGAAAATAACAGGCTGCTTCTAGAAGGCAAAAGTATACAGACTTTAGCCAGAGGGGCAGGTGCACTAAAGCTTGGCTTTCTTTTTTAGTATCTCATGCTTCTGCATTGGTATTCCGTGCTACAGAAATACATATGAAAAAACATAGATACTTGATTCAGTTTCACTCTTGACACATAAATCAATGACCATGCTGGTTTTACAGTTAGCCTGGTAATCAATATAGTTATTAGAAACCAAATAGTTACAATCCTTGAAGTGAAACTGCTATGATTGATGGATTAAATATTCTTTCACCCTTTGTTTTTTACTTATTTTTTATGCAAAATTTCGGTCTCTTACGAAAATAAATCAATGCATTTTAGAGAAGCACTACAATAAAAAACTGGTTTGCATGTACAGTGGATGAAAAATAATTAAAGAAATATTTATTGCATTGCTCTTAAACCTTAGCACCCTCCCCTCCCCCCGACCCCATCTCTCCTTGTTATCACCAGTCATTTTGTATATTCCTTACTGTGCACAGCCTGCATCTGGGTAACATCTTCTGGACCTGAAAAGTTTTAAAGAGGGTACAACATTTCCCTGGATCAGACAAGCGATTATATTTTTACTTCTGGGTTTACTGTGTTATTCTTGGTGTCAGGGACTGATCCCAGCTCCCACTGACTTCAATGGGATTTGGATTGGGTCTTTCAATTGCAATAATGTTGTTGATCTCTCTTGTCATTTTATAGCCATCAGAGGACCTTTGTCCTAGAAGTTATGGGAAGACACTGTGGGTATGTACTGTTCTCACCAGTTTGTGTCTAGTAAAATTTAATTATAAAAAAACTAAGATTTGAAGTTTAATTGTCTTCTTATTTGTATTTTTTTAATGTGTGCTTACTAGGTATCTAGCTCTTGTTAGTGCATTAGCTTGTGGTGCGGATTGGGTATTTATTCCGGAATACCCCCCAGAAGAAGGATGGGAGGAGCAGATGTGTGTTAAGCTTTCTGAGGTAAGCTGTTACTGCATCTTGAACATTTTGTATGCCATGTGATGCTCACATCTGAAAAGAGGTGCCTAGCAACATAAATGATATGGGCCAAATCCTGTCCAGTAGGATTCAATCAAATTTTTGCTATTGATTTCAATGGTAGAACTATTTGGTCTTAAATGCCTCTATTCCCACATTCTCCCGCTGTTTGAAGCACAGTTAGATTCCCTCTAGGGCTACCATAGGTCCCACAAACATAGCCATCGTGGATCTGTTTTCTGGTTTGTCATCTTTGTCCCTGGTGTCTTATGCAGAACATTTAATTTTACGCTAGAAACTTTTATACATGCGCATTATTTCAAAGAGCATTAATATAATCTAGTATAAAAGCGGAATTACGTGAGTGCTTTCAAACATGTAGTAATGCATTAGCATACGGAAAGCATACACTACAAAACCAGGATAGTATTCCCATCTCTTTGAATTCACCCACTTAGCCAGCAGAACATTTTTAAAGGGAAGACATTTCCAGCAATTAACTGGTTTCTTTGCTGATACGAGAAGCATATGAGGCACGTTAACACTGAAATCTTGAAAGGAAAAATAAGAACACTTCTTCCACAAGGCTTGTAAAAGTAACAATGAAAAATACTAAATTAAGTATATTAGTAGTAATGAGAATCTAAACTGATGCATTCCTTTTGGTCTCCCAGTGTATGTTTTTCTTTTTGTGTGAGTTTCGGGGAGTGAAAGATCTCCAGGATATGGAGCAGTGTTGAGATTTTTGACAACACTAAATTAATAACCAGGCAAAAACAGTAGAACCTCAGAGTTATGAACCGACCAGTCAACCACACACCTCATTTGGAACTGGAAGTATGCAATCAGGTAGCAGCAGACCAAAAAAACCCAAAAGTAAATACAGTACAGTACTGTGTTAAATGTAAACTACTAAAAAATAAAGGGAAAGTTTGACAAGGTAAGGAAACTATTTCTGTGCTTGTTTCATTTAGATGGTTAAAAGCAGCATTTTTCTTCTGCATAATAAAGTTTCAAAGCTGTATTAAGTCAATGTTTGGTTGTAAACTTTTGAAGAACAACCATAATGTTTTGTTCAGCGTTACAAACAACCTCCATTCCCGAGGTGTTCGTAACTCTGAGGTTCTACTGTATATAGATGTCTTTCTCTCCTTTTTGATTGGATTAGTTGAGCTACAAATACTTTTGGTAAATTATCCAAAGGAAAAGATTCTAGTCACTGGAGTTTAAAATGCAGTAGTTAGCTTTAATGCAGTAGTTAATATGCAGTAGTTAGCTTTCAAAACTCTTTTTTTTAATGGTGTACCTTGTTTCGGGTTTGGTTTTTTTTTTTTTTTTTACAACATCCAGTGTTTTTCTTCTCATAGAACCGTGCACGAAAGAAAAGGCTGAATATCATAATTGTGGCAGAAGGTGCCATTGATTCTCACAACAAACCTATAACTTCAGAAAAGGTTAAGGATGTAAGTATCAAACCTCTTTGTAATACAGCTTCTGCTGTGGCTATAATTTAGTGTAGTTCCCTTTCCACTGCTAAAACTAGAATTTCCACAGGCATTCTGGTAATACAGCCTCTTACAGTACTTGCCAGTTGCATTTTTATGCTTGTGCTTTATGGACTTAATTCAGAGCCCATTGAGGTAAACGGGAATCTTTCAATTGGTTTCCATGGACTTTGGATTGGGACCTATTTTTTGTTAAATTAGAGGGCAGTCAATGAAGTGTTATTTTTAGAGACTTGATCTCTAAGAGATCTGCTTAAATTTGTCTCATATAATTAATTATTAGATGATGGTATCTGATGGTCCTTGGTCGAAAATAAGTGATGGTCTGTCAAGTTTCTGGTGGACTAATGATGCCCTTATCACAATTTACCAGTAAAGGAAACATTTGGGGAAATCTCACCAATGCCAAGGATTAAATAGGCACTGCGAATAGAATTACCCTCTCATGCTTGGGAATGGTCCTTTTTGGAAACAAGTTTTGAAACACATTCGTTGACAGAATGGTGTGAGGAAACTTGAACTGACACTGCCTGTGTGTCACCTGTTCTGTGATTACAGCACTTTGTTCTCCATAGCTGTCAATCTGGCACTTTTCAGGAGCGCTCAAATAATGAAGTAGTCTTTGACTTATCAATATAGAATTGTACTCCATTTAAAAAACTACAAATTAGTTGCACTGATTAGAGTGTTTAAGTAAAAGTATGGGAAATAGTTGTCACTCATCTTGTTTTTTACAGAGGAAAACACTACTTGCTTGTTACACAGACTTCAGTCTGTTAAAAAGTCTAGGAAACTATAAATAGCAGGAATGTAACTCTTGGGGAGAGTGAGTGAGGTGTTCATACATCTCCTTGGTAGGAGAGGGGAAAGTATGCAGTACTTATTTCTGTTTGCTTACATCCTAACCTTACACTATAACAGAGGAGATTTTGATGAATGATCCTATTTTAGTGAGCCTGGACTTGTACGTTACTGATGAGTAAATGGACTGGAAAGAAAATGTAGCTGGAGGCAGTAAATAACTGCATATGTTTTTCTTTTGTGTCTCTTTGTGTTCTTTTTTCAGTATAAAATTATTTCATTCTCTGTGATTTTCCCAGTAAAAACATCAGGCTATTAAACTGCACAGATTTTACTGTTACTGAGAGGGATAAAAAACAACATTTTTAATTTGGTGGAGCGCAAAATTTCTGGAACAAATTGTTGTACCTCCTTTTGTTCATGGACATCAGCCAAAGGCAGTGAATCAGAAAATCTGTATAAGGCTAAATGCCTTCACAGGGGGTTTAATTGCACAATTACTCCAAGATATTTAGTACCGTATATTTATAATATGGTTATAAAGAAACCGTATTATAAATATAGATAGATTATTTTTTCCAGGCTTCTAATTGTGATGTTTAAACCTTTTTTATAAGGTTAAGGACAGCATATATATTTTCTGTTTTTCTGAGTGGTCATTTGTTACTAAATAAATGACATCAGTATGCGTCTCTCTAATTAAAGCATTTTAGCCAAAACAACTTCTTTACCATTCTTAAACTGAACATTACAGTAGGAGTCTGGAGATGAGTTTTCCTAACCTAGATGCAAAGAGACTTAAGTAAATTCCTTAGTTGTGTCACCATTGTTGATTGTGTGACATTTATATCATATATAGTATAATAATACAATATTCCCAGTGTGTGCACACTGTATAACTGCCATAGTGTCGCTGGTATTTTATATTTCTCATTTATGCTTTGAAATTCTTTGCAGCTTGTGGTTCAGCAGCTGGGATTTGACACTCGTGTGACTATCCTGGGTCATGTTCAAAGAGGAGGTACTCCTTCAGCTTTTGATAGAATTTTGGTGAGTGAAGCTATGGTGATAACTTACATCTGTCTGCAAACCCTGGAAGGGTGCATGTTGCAACAGTAGTAGTAATGTGCTTGCACTTATGCATACATTTTCCTTGAAGAATTTTGAATCATTTATAAAAACGAGTTAACACCCTCAATACTTTTGTGCAGTAGCCAAATATAATTATTGTCCCCAACTCAAGCAACAGAAAAGTAAAGTGGTTTGCCCCAGGCAACGTACAGAGACTGTGTCAGAGCCAGGTTTAACACTCAGTAACTACTGGCTCCTAACTCCTTGCTGATTCCATTGCCGCCTCACTATAGGCGATTTAATCCACAATTGGAGAATCACATCAAATCCAAAATTGGTCCACTGAAATCTATACTTAACATGCTTAAATTTTTCTGGTTAGGGGCCGTCTTCTATTCTACTATTTTAGGCATCCCTCTAAATGGACAAAAGAACTGGGAGTTAGACAAAAATATGGATTATGTACAGCAAAACCCTGTACACATGCACTAGAATTGGGGTGACAAAGTGTAAGACCTTGTCTCCACTAGAGTGTGTGCTGGTATAGCTATACAGGTACAGCCATACGGACAAACTCCCACCGCATAGACACAGTTTATATGGTGTTAAAAAAAAAAAGTGCTTTTGCTAGTATAGTGTATACCAGTTCCCCACATGAAAAAAGCTTACTGGTAAAAGAGTGTTTTTTGCCAGTATAACTACAACTACACTAAGGATATTGCTGGTATATAAATGTCATAAAAATAATCACACTACACAGAAGCATTACTATACTGGCAAAAGTTTCTAGTGTACACCTGGCTTTAAACTGCCTTTGCTATTCATCTTTGCAGTGCTACATATCAAAGTCACCAACCTAAATGAATGAAAGGTATAGTTTGTGGATGTGCAGACAGCATGCACATACACATGCTCAGTTATTGCTGATAGGTGCTGTATATGGATATAAGTAGGTGGGTAGATTTTAAAAAAGAATGACCTTCACTATAATGTATTTATTAATAATCGTATTTACTAGTAATCCTATTTCCTTTAGAAGAGCTGTGATTAAAACCTGACTGTGCAGTGGGCTTGACAAGCCAGCTGTGAGAGCAGTCTTACTTGTCCTGTGGGTCACAATATATTAAACATAACCAGCTGTGATCACAGTTATCAAGGAGTGATTGTTTTAACAATGTAAAGAGAAATCTCGGGTACTTCCCTGTTTCTGTGGTGGGAGCCAACTATTTTACTCCTTTTTAGTACTGAGAGCATCCCCAAATACAGAAACATCTCTCTCTGTATTTTTCAGGCAAGCCGTATGGGCGTGGAAGCTGTCCTGGCCCTTCTAGAGGCTACACCAGATACTCCTGCTTGTGTTGTGTCCTTGTCTGGGAACCAAGCTGTCCGTCTGCCTTTAATGGAGTGTGTGCAGATGGTGAGTTCCGGGAGAAGAGCCAGTTTACACTTATTCATTAACTATAGCAAAGTGCTCTAACAATCAATGGTCTGTTATTAGTTATAACACATGAATGGAACACTTAACTGTGTTTGGTAATAATGACCTCTTCTTATGTCTTTGCTGTATGTAATTACTATGTAGTTGTTTTAGGAATAATCACTGACAATGCAGTCCAACAAAGAAACATTGCTGCTTTTTTTCAGATTTGGAAACCTGTATTGTTTTTCAGTTTCATCTGAATCTTTCATTTTGCACCTTGTCTCTTTGATTACAAAATCTCCATCCATTATAGCCCATTTGCATTAATCTGGTTTCCTCCTCCGAAATTATTCAGAGTTCATCCCGATTTAAATTAAAAAAAAATTCTCCTTCTGTGGGTGTTTTAGGTGCCAATCTTCCCTCTCCCGCCCTCAAACTTGCTTGTCCTCTATAGAAATGGAAAGAAAAATATAAAAATGCCAGTGAGATGCAGGTCACAACAGACAACAAATCAATCAGGATTGTCCTTTCAGTATTCCAAATAGTAGTGCTATTTCAGAACCGATCCATTTACAGTACAGTCCTTTTTTTACTAACCTTTTATTCTATTCTTTTAATTAATTTTTAAGACTCAAGAAGTACAGAAAGCAATGGATGAAAGAAAGTTTTGTGAAGCTGTCAGACTTCGTGGAAGGTACAACACATCAAATCATACCCATCTATCTGCTTTAGGAGATACTGAACTGCTTTGTCTTCCCATTAATGTACCAGAGCCTGGGGCTGCTCAGGCATTATTCTGCATAACTAGCCACTCCCTTTCCTCCTGCACCTCAGCTTAACGCTTTGCTGAAGCACAGACAAGAGTTCAGTCTTTACAGGATTTTTCAGAAAGCATTACACAGAGTTAAACCCCAGGGATATTGTATCTAAGACTCTGCTAAATAAATGGTAATAATCCCCAATTAATTTAAAAGAGAGCACCACACTTTCTTAGTTAAGCAAACATTTAATACGCACAAAACACACTTTAAATAGGATAAAATGTTATAAATAGTATTTGGAATACTATGAATAACTTTTAAGGAAAAGCTCTGAGACAGTAAATCTGCTGGTACCTTGTACAGACCTTCCCCCTTTTGTTTCTGTTACAAATATTCAAATATAAGGTTTCAGCATAACATTTTCTGTTCGTTAGCACACACATCAAAGCACATTCTGCTCTGATCTTCTCTCAGAGATGATTTTGCAGTCTTTATGATGTGACCATGGTATGTTGTGAGCACGAGAAATGGGAGCATCTCAATCCTTTAAAACACTTCAGAACCCTGTCATCAAATGAACAGTCGGGGGATCTCCACAGCTAGCAGGAGTGCAGCCTTCAGGTTAACAGCTGACTGGTCCTCTCAGTCTTTGGTAAAACAGTATCTTGTATCCAAAGTGGCACAAGGATTGGGACTCAGTCCACATGGCAGATGCGTGCTTGGTCCTGTGTCAATCAGCCACTGAGTCCACAGGTCTGTCTTTAACTCCTATACTTTTAACCTTCCCCACCCCGGCACTCTGATTGGCTCAGTTCTCAGAGGGTGACTAGAGTGTGACCTGCCCGGTGGTTTGTGCACAATGAGAACTTCCTACAGAGCCTCAGAACCAGCTACTGAGCATGTTAGTTTAACTGCCACATCCTGTTCTACAAGTTTCTAAGCCCTTCTAGCTGAATTGCTCTGTCCTGCTCATTGCATGTGTGCAGAGATACAGAATATCCAACCAAGATCTATGTCTCTTCTCCACTGCTTTTCTTCCCCTCCTAAGAGAAACTAAGTCAAACGCTATAGTACCAGGCATGTGGGTTACATTGACACTGGCTATTTTATTTTTAAGTAATGTCGTTAATTATATTGCTAGTAACAGTGGTAGAGGAGGTTTCAGAGGAGTAACCTAGAAAGGACAGTTATAAAAGTTCATATTCCTATAATTTTCAAAGACAAGAAACGATAATTAACTGCAGCTTGCTTTAAGACTTCAACATAGACTTTGATCCTGATGTAAGTCTACCATTCAGGCGGGAATGAGTCAACAGGATTGTTTGTCTGAGGTGACTGATAATGCTAGTGACTGAATATGTTTGCTTATGCATAAAATTTGGAACCAAGTACATCGTGTATTAGGGTGGGTGGGCCTAGTAAAGGTAGTTTGGTTGTTTTATAAGCACTGCATTAGATCACTGCAAAAACAGTGCAACTCTATTAAGGATTTGTGAAAGTTAGTATAAGAGAAACAAATCAATTATTGCTTCAAGTTGTTTAATGACAAAACACATCCTTACTTATCTGTAGTGCTACTTTGCCTGTTAAATTTTAGAGGGATCTTAGTGACCTTCTCACTGTTATTTTAAATACTTTACATTATTTTCAGAGTTCTAGACTTTTCATCTTTCCAGTTTTTAAGCTGTTTTGCACCTGTGATTTAACGTTACAAACAAACAAATTATTCCTGTTAAGTGTCTGAATTTGGAAAGTCACTGTGATTGTGGTTAAAGTGGGTGAATGCTACCTGATAAAAATGTGTTTCCTTATGTAAGTCAGTATACTCAGTTGTAAATTTATATATAACGAAGATAAGCACTTTAGAGAGTAAGATACAGTCATTATCACCTTTAATACTTTTCAATAGCTTTTGTAAATAAATAATATTACCACAGTATACTCCCTAGGTGTTCCCTATACTAAGTCATATTAACTTCCAGTAGTTGCAAAGATAACATTGTAAAGTTTTTAAGGTCAGCCACTGTAACTTGAGTTGCAGTCTTTGGTATTATTTACTCTTTAGTTTAATAATGTTGCCCTTTTGATCTGAGCAGCTAGTCAATTTGGGGCTCTGTGGATGTTCCAGTTGGGAATAGAAATTGGTGATAGAAAGGTATTGCTTTGATGTAGTTTTGGTTATTTACAAAGAACCTACGAGGTCCTGCGTCTTTGAATGCAGAAGGAATCGAATAGCCAGAAACAGCTTCTTTTGCTCACAGCGCCAAGAGCATGTTAGTCAACCTGCATCCCTGACCCCCAAATTTCTCCTTGGATTTCTTCTAGGGTCGGGCGCAGTGCTTTCAGCTGCTCCATTAGGCTGTATCTCTCTGAAAGCAATACTAAGAAAAAGCTCTTGGGCAGGTTAACACTCCATTTGTCTTAGATGGGGGCTTATGTTTACAGTTATGTTTAATGAAGGGTGAGTTCATACCTATCACTCTCAATCCCATAACAAAATTTCACCCAGCTCAGAAGAATAACTTCTGTTGAAGAATGTGCATCTTCTAAACTAAAATCCTTAGTTTCCTTTTCTCTTCTGCAGACTAGAAATAGTCATTGTCTAAAGAAAAGGAGGACTTGTGGCACCTTAGAGACTAACCAATTTATTTGAGCATAAGCTTTCGTGAGCTACAGCTCACTTCATCGGATGCATCGGAGCTGTAGCTCACGAAAGCTTATGCTCAAATAAATTGGTTAGTCTCTAAGGTGCCACAAGTACTCCTTCTCTTTTTGCGAATACAGACTAACACGGCTGTTACTCTGAAACCAGTCATTGTCTAGTCAGGGGCACCTCCTGAACCAGCTTAATTGCTGTAAGTTTGCATCTTGCCATTCAGTTTTTGTGAGGCAACCTTACACCCTCATTCATGTCAGTTAGGGGTGAAAGTGAAGCTTCCTGTTGCAGCTCTCTTGTAGAAAATGTAATAGTGTTTGGCCTTAAATTTTCTCCTCTCTGGTATGACAGTGAAGTCTGGCCATCCTGCTGCTTTCCATTCACACATATTCAGGGCTAAAAGTGATTAGCAATAGGAGACTGATCCTCCTTCCATCACTAAAAAGATCACTTCTGATTGTAAAAAAATTATGACCCTGTATGTGCTTCTAGCAGGGACCTTGTCTGATACTAGCAGGTAATGAGAACAATACTAACAACCCCTTTCATCTTTCTAAATCATCTCTGTAAAATCAGAACTCTGGTTTTGGGAGTCTATAATGTGTCTAAAAAGAACAGGAGTACTTGTGGCAACCTAGAGACTAACAAATTTATTTGAGAATAAGCTTTTGTGGGCTAAAACTCACTTCATCGGATGCATGCAGTGGAAAATACAGTAGGAAGATATATATACACACAGAGAACATGAAACAATGCGTGTTATCATATACACTATAATGAGAGTGATCAGTTAAGGTGAGCTAGTACCAGCAGGAGAGGGAAAAAAAACCTTTTGTAGTGATAATCAAGGTGGGCCATTTCCAGCAGTTTACAAGAATGTGTGAGGAACAGTAGGGGGAAAAATAAACATGGAGAAATATTTGTTTGTTTTTGCATGTTTATTTTTTCCCCCTACTGTTCCTCACACGTTCTTGTCAACTGCTGGAAATGGCCCACTTTGATTATCACTACAAAAGGTTTTTTTTTTCTCTCTTGTTGGTAATAGCTCACCTTAACTGATCACTCTCGTTATAGTGTATATGATAACATGCATTGTTTCATGTTCTCTGTGTGTGTGTGTGTGTGTGTGTATAATATATATATCTTCCTACTGTATTTTCCACTGCATGCATCCGATGAAGTGGGTTTTAGTCCATGAAAGCTTTTGCTCAAATAAATTTGTTAGTCTCTAAGGTGCCACAAGGACTCCTGTTCTTTTTGCGGATACAGACGAACACGGCTGCTACTCTGAAACCTATAATGTGTGTGACTTCTATTTGGGATGCAGAGTGCCAAATTTAGCAACTTGTCAAAACTGCATAGACAGAGAGATCCTTATTAGTTACAAAAACACATATTTTCTTCAAAGAATTTAAAAACTACATAATGAAAATATTGTTTTTCCTTCTTTAGGAGCTTTGAAAACAACCTTAACACCTACAAATTATTGTCTCACAGAAGACCAGATGCAGAACTTCCAAAGGTAAGTCATACCATTTGAATAATTAAATGAGCTGTTCTGTTTTTCTGCCCAGTGCACAGAATAATTTTTGTCTGGAGCATTTTAACAAAGAAATCTTAAAACAATATATTCAGTTTGGAATTTAACAACTGTTTCTCTAAAAATAACCTTGTACTGTATTTGGTATAATTAAAATAAAAACTTTAATGAAAGATAGAGGCTTGGTAGGAGATACTTTGAATTTCATCATAAAATTGGTATAGAGTAATAGTCCTTTAAAGCCAAGTAATATTCTTCCTAGGAAATTCCTTTCAAAGGAACTTACCTATCATGGTTATATCTATGGTGCCTGTTGCTGTCTATCTATGAGCTAGTGCCTCCTATTATGCTCTCTTATACTGCATGGCATGGAAGGATGCAAAAGCAAAGTACTTAGATTTAAAAGAACCTGAAAGTCTTGGTGGAAGGGGAGAGGGCACTGGGTAGGAGGATTCTTCACCTCAGCATCCAACGGGCAAAACGGTTTGTGAGACCTCAGTGTGTGCGGCTAGAAGGCTAGAGGGTGGAGTTAGGGATCAGCAGCTGCATATGCCATGTGGGCCTGATCTAACCATTCATTCATTGTGCATAGATTAGTGGTACAATGATCCTGATTTTCCCCTAGTTTACGAATTGTTCATAAACCAGTCTTGAGCCCTACCAGTATATTCATTATTAGGAAGCGTTCACCAAACAGACACTTAACAGGAATAATTTGTTTGTTTGTAACGTTAAATCACAGATGCAAAACAGCTTAAAAACTGGAAAGATGAAAAGTCTAGAACTCTGAAAATAATGTAAAGTATTTAAAATAACAGTGAGAAGGTCACTAAGATCCCTCTAAAATTTAACAGGCAAAGTAGTACTACAGATAAGTAAGGATGTGTTTTGTCATTAAACAACTTGAAGCAATAATTGATTTGTTTCTCTTATACTAACTTTCACAAATCCTTAATAGAGTTGCACTGTTTTTGCAGTGATCTAATGCAGTGCTTATAAAACAACCAAACTACCTTTACTAGGCCCACCCACCCTAATACACGATGTACTTGGTTCCAAATTTTATGTATAAGCAAACATATTCAGTCACTAGCATTGTCAGTCACCTCAGACAAACAATCCTGTTGACTCATTCTCGCCTGAATGGTAGACTTACATCAGGATCAAAGTCTATGTTGAAGTCTTAAAGCAAGCTGCAGTTAATTATCATTTCTTGTCTTTGAAAATTTCAGCCTGTGTGTTATTCACAGTTTGTTCATTTTAACTATTCTGTTTTCATTATTTCTGATTTGTGGTGTAGGATAAATCACCTAAATCACCTGTTGTTGTTTCTTCTTCCTGGTTGGATGAGTTGTATTTTTTTATGGAAGAACGATGTGAATAATGCTGTTCCAGTATGACATTCTGAAGAAAAAAAAAAATCAGATTAAAATTAGGGAACATTCGCATGCATACCAGGTGGCCACCCACAAATGTTGTGAACAGCTAATATCATGACCCCCACATGCAGTGCAAACAAAACATGCCATTTAGTTTGCAAAAAATACTGGGGTGGGGGAGAGCGCTTGTTACTGCTACTTACAATGTTATTTTAAGTCCCTGGCTTCTGTTCCCCTCATAGGAACGGATAGTAGTGTATGTAAGCCAGTCAGTGTGCTGCTTTGTTCCCCTGTAGTGGTAGCTGGGCCAAAGAGGTTGTCCTTATACAGCCTAAGCTAACAGAGGTGAGACTTTTTGCTCAGGCAGTAGAGGCTCTATGCATTTAAAACCAGAGGTCCCAGGTTCAAAACCCATTGCTGAGGACCCATGCCCCAGGTGTGGTATTACAAATGCAGTTGCAGACCGCCAAACAATGGCATCACATCCACAAACCAAGGAAAGTACTTTGCATGGAAGCCTTGAGATCCCCAAAATGTGGGCCAAGATTTTCCATGAATCCTTGAGCTCTGTATCATTAGATGGCCATACCTTCTCTGTAATGTTTACTAACCCTTTCTCCACTTAGGTTTTCTGTCATATATGTTCTGTAGTCTCAGAGGGGGAGGGATAGCTCAGTGGTTTGAGCATTGGCCTGCTAAACCCAGGATGCTCCGATGAAGTGAGCTGTAGCTCACGAAAACTTGTGCTCAAATAAATTTGTTAGTTTCTAAGGTGCCACAAGTACTCCTTTTCTTTCAGTGGATACAGGCTAACACGGCTGCTACTCTGAAAACTTTCCATAGTCTTTGGAAAAATGGAACTGCTAGAGTATAAACTTTCTGGCTTAGATTTATTGCCATTTATTCTTAGCCACTGGCCAAGAGTTTAAACATGAATACAGAAAATATTGATTATATATATAGGAACTGAGAAAGTATGGCAACATGCAAATAGATAAAACCAGGAAGAACTTATGCTTTAAAGGAAATCAGGCAATGAAGGAAACAAGAAATATAAAGTAGAGACAATTCTACAACTAGAAACAAATAAAATGGCAGAAAAAAACCCAAACAGGGCAGAGGAATCTTTAGGCATAAAGGCCAAGAGTTTCAAAAATAGGAGCCTAAATTAGGTTCCAAAATGCATATTTAGATGCCTAAATCAGTGGCCTGATTTTCAGGAGTGCTGAGCGCTTAGTAGAATCTGTTGATTGTAATGGAAGCTGATGGATGATCAGCACAGCAGCTTTGAACAACCAGGCTATTTATTTAGATACCTAAACATAGGAGTTTAGCTTGAGGCTAATATTTTTTTTTAAATCTTGGCTATAGTCTTGCTGTGTATTGTGTATGCTGTGGGTGTTTTAGGTTGGCCTGTACTTGTTAGTAACTGTTAGGATTTGATCAAACAAGTGTTTCTGGTTCTGTCTTGTAAGTGTTAAGAGGTTTTGGATTTACATTCTTCGGGTGCTTGGCAGTTTAAAAATATCCAGAAAATGGTTTTTCACTAAAGAGAAAAAATGTAAATGAACTATTGATATACTATGTCACAGGAGTTTATATAATTATTGTTGTCTAAAAGCAAACACACATAGAAAACTAGTCAAACTTACTGGGGAAAAAAAGATAAGAACAGGGTGGAAAAAAAGAAGCAAGAATAACAAAGCCAAGAATATAGTAACTTAGTGACCTGTTACAGAAAGAAAAATAACTAAAAAATCTATGGCAAGATAATAATCCTCAGCTGGTATAAATCAGCATTGCTCCTATACTAGGTAAGGGAATCACCCTTAGTATTCTAGTGCAAAATAAATAAATACAAATATTTGTCAATGTCTAAGTTTCTTGATGAATATTTTGTCTCTTGAGTAACTGATCAAATTTTGAGTATTATCCCATTTATACAGAGAACCCTTACATTGTAGGATTGTAGTTACTATCTCGTTACAATCGTGAGGTTGTTAATTAGCAGAAAATGTCTGTAGGAGTAGCCTGTTACTTAAAAATCTTTCTGTTCTCTTTAACAGGATGATCTCTCATGTAGTGTACGTAATTATTTGCACAGTGACTAATCTTAGACAGCTCAGTAACCTTTGTAGGTTTTGAGACTGTTTTACTTTTGCATGGTAATGAGATTTAATTTGCCTTTTAAAAAAAATTATTTTAAACTTGTGCTCAACAGCTGGATGGTAGAATGTTCAGGACCGGTGCTTCAGTTTTGCCACAGAATTATTTATATCAAGCCTTTTTCACCCCAACCCCCCTGAATTTTAGAGTTTGTGCAATAACTCTAAAATGAAACTTAAATTGACTTCTGTAAAATGAAGATTACATAATGTACTGATAACCATTTTTCTGTAGAAACTTTTAATGCTTATCTATCGTGGCATGTTTATCCCAAGCCATACCATGTGTATTGACAGAGGGTTATAAAAAACAGGGGGCCTGATCCTGCAAACTCAAGTAGGCTCCTTGCATGATTTAAGGGCCCAGTGCTGAAAATTTAATATTGATATAAAATACTAACGAAGAATGAAGAGGTCAATGGAGAATAAAAGCAAAGAGCATAAGATCTGTAGATATCTGAATTACCATAGTGTTATCATAGTTTTAATAACTTAATGACGCTTCTTAGTCTTGGGAGCAAACAAGTGTCCACCATCTAGTTCCATTGTCTAGGGATGAGCAGTGGTAAGGTGATTTATTGAGTCCATTCATTATTAGATGAATATAGAGGTGATGTCCAAGAAAAATTATCTTTTTTTGATTTCCAAGAGGTCAAATAATAAATTCCTCTACTAGCTATTCTAGTCTTTAAGTATCAGGATGCAAAATTCTGGCAATGGGGCAACAGAAATATCCAAATGTTACTCGCCATCAGCCACATGTAAGCAAAAAGATTTAATGTTTCAGGAGCCACAGCCATTCCATTTTTAATAGCCACAATATTATATAAGATTTACCAATACCATGTGTGAAGGCTTAGTCATTGGGCAAATTAAACATCTCCTTGAAGGTAGCAGAAGAAAATTTAAATATCAATTTGCAGTACAAAACTTTTAATAAAAGTTGCCCCCTTGACGTCCCCCCCCCGGACTCCTGCACCATCCAACCCCCCCTGTTCCCTGTCCCCTAACCGCCCCAGGTACCCCTGCCCCTGACTGCCCCCTGCCACCTCATCCAACCCCCACCCCTCCTTCCTGATGGTCCCCCAGGAACCCCTGCCCCCGTTCAACCCCCCTGTTCCCTGCCCTCTGACCGCCCCAACCCCTATCCACACCCCCGCCCCCTGATCTCTATCTCGAACTCCCCTGCCCTCTATGCAACCCCCTTACCATGCTGCCTGGAGCACTGGTGGCTCCAGGAGCTCGCAGCCCCACCTCCCAGAGCATTGCACCAGAGGCGCAGTGAGCTGAGGCTGCGGGGGAGGGGGAACAGCAGGGGAGGGGCCGGGGGCTAGCCTCCTGGGCCAGGAGCTCAGGGGCCAGGCAGGAGGGTCCTGTGGGCCGGATGTGGCTTGCGGGCCATAGTTTGCCCACCTGTGCTTCAGATACAGGAAAATTAGACTCTTCACTACAGGCAAACACAGTCTGCCATGCACTGTCACACTCTATGGCACAATGGCCGGGAAATAACACTGCCCATGCAATATTTGAATAAATACCATGATTTTTGTTAGCAACTGTTTTGGTTTTTACAATCTGTAATCTTTAGAAAAAAAACCAAAATGTTTGTTCTCTTTTGGGATTGAAAATGGAAGAGTTTCCTCCTCAGTTAGGCCATTGCTATGCCAAAATCCAGGCAGAGCACTTTAATGCATGCCATTTTAATGTGGAGGTGCTGCTGAATGTGATTAACAAATTGCTTAAAGCTCAATGAGTGCTGCCACGCAAGCTCAGACTATTTTGCATTTTGCTTCTGCTGTTCACTAGCACTTGAATGCTTCACCCTTACTAAATGTAAAATAACATGGCTTACCTTCTGGAGAAGTTAAACTACGCAAAGTTTTAGTTCTATCCTTATTAAGATTTTTTTTGCCAGTATTAATTTCAACTGTGGAAATACGAAACCAAATTCTATGTATTATGAATATAGACTTACTTCTTTCATTTAAAAGTAATGGATCATATTCTTGACTGGTGTAAATCAGCATGGCTTCATGGAAGTCAATGGAGCTGCACTGATTTACACTGTCTGAGGATCTGGCCCAATATCTAAAAGTTATAATTTAATGATTTTTTGTTTTTAGTACAACTTTCAAGGAAAATAACCAGTGATTAATTTGTAAAGAACACTTCTCTATTTCAGGTACTGCTTGTTGTAGAGAAGACTTGAGTTGAGTAGAGTTCTATGAACTAATGGTTAAAATTAGTCAGAAAGATGTTTTGCTAATTTTTTACTCAATAACTTGACTTTTTTTATCCTGATAAAGCTCATTTTGACTTGTCATTTCCTTTAGCACTTACAATGGAAATCATAGAGCTGTTTCTTTAGGAAAGAATCCGTGGTCTCAGTTACACCAGTCTGAAGTAGGAGTAACTCCATTGCAGAAAAGAATATTTGCTGTTCCAAACCTGGTGTGAGGTCAGAATTGGACCTTGTATATCTGACCTATAAATGAAAGGAACAGCTTACAACAACATTGTGTGTATTTGGTTACCTGAGGAGTACTGAATATGCTTTCCTGTAAAGCCCCTTACAAACAATTGTTTTGACATAACCAAGGTAAATTCATAATTAAGCAATGTAAAGAGGGACTTTGACACTGTTAAAAGCATGTGTACAAAGCACAAATTACCTGATAATGTTCTGTTTCCCTTTATTATAGCAGATCTTGTTTTATTGAGAGTTTTTCTCCTTACAGCCCAGCTTGTTCTCTGCTCTGATCTTTAGTGAAGTCATAAACCTCTATCTGATGTTGTAGCCTTAGCCGTGAAATCACTGCAATGTTACATGTTCATTATCCTGACTTCACTGTAGAATTGAACACAGAGACATTCTGAGCTCTGAAAGGACTAAACACCTTTACCTAAATACATTTAATTCCAGTCAATAGCAAACATTACATACCCAAAAGTAGTTTGAGTTGTCTAAATGTGATCTCTGAACTGTAATCCCACTGCAAAAGTCTCTTTCAGTGACCGTTGTTATGGTATCTTGCCTGCATAAGGATTTGGCAGACATTTTAATTTGAAGGTGATGTCTTTTCTGTTCCATGAGTCAGCTGATAACACATGCTTAGTGGTTACGCCACTGGACCAAACCATGTCCCTTCACACTCTTTGCCTTGCCTACTTTACGGGGGTTTTTTGTTGCAAATTTCTGCACTGATATTATGACACCAAGTGGATAACTGAGGGTTTTTTTTGTCATAGTTTTTGACCCTGTTAGAATGAAAATACAAGACCCTGAGTGATTTGATCTTCGAGTCAAATGTAGCTCTTGGTCAAAACTGTTTAAATTTTTTTTAGAAAAGCTAGATCTTTTGTTCCTTTTCTGATTGTTTCTATATGTTTTTTTTTAAAATTTGATGATGATGTGCTGAAACCTTTTTACCCACTTAAATCTAGAACAGCTTTTTTAAACTTTTGAAAACTGCTTTTGATCTTTTTACGATACAGTTGCTATGTAACATTAGAATATCTGTCAGTCATTTCACTGTTGTAAATTCGATCTAACAATTGTTTTCTCTTTCTTTTGCAGACTAATTTTAATGTGGCAGTTTTAAATGTAGGTGCCCCTGCAGCCGGTATGAATGCTGCCGTCCGATCTGCAGTAAGAGTTGGCATAACTGAAGGTCACAACATGTTTGCTGTCATTGATGGATTTGAAGGCTTTGCTAGAGGCCAGGTTAGTACGAAATGACTGTATTTAAAGTGCTGTAAACTGTTTTTTTTTTATTTTTTATCTTTTTGTCATATTTCTAATGGAAATACAGAAATGACTGTGATATCATTCAGTGAACTGACTCCACAAGGGTTTTTAAATTTAACTGCTTATATATAGACACACCTAGTTAATTCAGATTGGAGCTGTATACTTTATTGCCAACAAATACATAGATCATATTATAAATACATAGATCATATTATAAATATATAGATCACGTCACCTGTGTATCTCTACCATTGCTATAGAGACTAAGGATGTCTTGACGCAATATATGGGTGCTGAACACCAGCAATGGAATTCCCTTACAGCTCAGAACCAGATAGTTAGGTCTATGCATTAATATTCAATTCGAGATCATTTGGTTAAGTATGGTTAAGCACCAAGTCTCTTTCCTGAGCGGGTACAATTTCGGAAGAGTGACTCTCTTGTCTGAGGGTGCAAAATTTATGCCAGCCATTGAAACACAGTTACAAATCTGAATAGTTGCACTGCTGTCTCACTGCCGGCGCAGTCCAAGTCGGCAGAGGCTCAGCCTATTTAATTTTACGCCTGCAGCTATTTTTTCACTCCGACACTTTTGCAGGTGTAATATGTGTCTGCAAACAAGCAGCCCTGTATAAGATGTACCTTTAAGAGCATCCTGTCTTAGGTTAACCCGGTCTGAATTCTTTTGCCTCCTGGATATCTTGGATGAGAAATTCTCTGTATAAGAGGTTCATTGTTTCTGCACAGAGGACAGCTTTAATGTGACCTTGGCAGGATGTTGAGTGTTTGGCAGACTGCCTACATTGTACTGGCCTTTGGAGTATGAAGCATCTGGAGATAAACAGACAGGCTAGATAATAGCGAGATAACAGACCAATCACTGAATCTGTTGTCATGTTTGTGCCTTATTATCAGATATACCCATTCAGTGGAATATGCTATACTATACAGCAACCAAGTCCTGAGATTTGTGACATGCTGTATTTTTGAAACCCTGAAGGACTTCTCTTTAGGGCAGACACAGGTTAGTTGTTTTTCAGAAAGTGGGGATAGGTCTGTCATGATACTTCCCTTCCTCCATGTCTGAGGCAATCCATCAGCTAACCTGGTCTCCCAAGGAGAAGATGGATACAGAGTTTGTCATATTCCACTTTCTAGATCGGCTGGAGGATGGGGATGGGGGTCAGGTCACAGCAGAGTGAAAATTGGTCCTTCACTCGCTCAAGAGAAGGAACAAGTTTGGGACCTGGCTTTGGATTCTTGCATTATACTATCAC
The DNA here is from genome assembly GCF_965140285.1 of Lepidochelys kempii. Taxonomy (NCBI): domain Eukaryota; kingdom Metazoa; phylum Chordata; order Testudines; family Cheloniidae; genus Lepidochelys; species Lepidochelys kempii. The sequence goes on along the minus strand of NC_136381.1, from coordinate 245,839,832 downwards.
AAAAGGTAAGGGGAGGAGATGAGACGGAGGGAGGATGAAAGATAAGAGTTGAGGAAAAAGATGGAGGCAGGATTCATAGAGGAAGAAGGAACAAATAGACAGAGGTGAGCTAAGGGTAAAATTTCAAGGGAGAAAAGGGTAAAATTTCAAGGGAGATTAAATTAACCTCTTGAAACTGAGCTGTGGGATTTTTTGCCAGGTCTCATTTGTGGTAGCTCCCATGATGCTAAATACCTGTTCCAAAAGCTTTACATTAAACTGCATCTGTTGCATGACCAAAGATGTAGCATTGGGAAAGTTACTTACGGGAACCTCCTCTTTTTAACTTTATTTGTAGATAAAGGAAATCAGCTGGGGAGATGTTGGAGGTTGGACTGGACAAGGAGGGTCGCTTCTTGGCACAAAACGGTAATATCGTAATTTTGGCTGCGGTCACTTTACCCAAGTAGAAGAAACAGTGGCCAAAACGTACCTTTTAGTGAGCTCAGAGGTATATTAGGGGTTTGTGGGGCCTAGACCAGAGCAAGTGGGGGGCCACTCCCCAGCCCTTCCTCCTGCAGTCCCCCCCCCCGCCGCGCGGCCTCCTTCCCCCATCTTCCCCCCCTCATGCTCCTGCTGGGGAAATGAGGTTGGGGCATGGGGGCTTCCCCCACTCGTCCAGCGCTCCTGCCAGGGAGTGGGGTTGCGGTGCAAGGGTTCCCTTGCACCCTGACAGCAGCGCCAGGCAGACGGAGTGGGGCAAGCCTCTGTGCCCTGACCCCACTCCCTGGCAGAAGAACTGGGTGGATGGGGGGAGCAGGGCAAGCCCCCGCGCCCTGACCCTGCTACCTGGAAGGAGTGCCCCCATTTTTCTGGGGCCCCTTGGGCACCTGCCCCATTGGCCCAGTGGCTAATCCGCCACTGAGTGAACTGCATGTGCTGTCTTTACTGTACATTTATGTATTGAAGCTTCTTTTGATTTTTGAGAATTTACCTGACATCTCTTCTCTTTTAAGTTCAGGGTGTTCAAATTCAGCATTTTGTGGTACTAATGGGTTTCCATCAGTGGAGACAGAATTAAAACAGTCCCTTGTTGTGTATCATTGCTTTAAGACACTTATGGCTATTGCTACAGAGTATTGTAGGAAGTTACAAGAAGCGTGGTTACATGGCACGCTCTAGACTTATGATACACAACTTGTGAATGCATTGCTGTGTCCATGCAGACCCATGTTATGTCTATATGCATGGAACAGCCTGTGGAATCATGGCTTTATCTTGTGACTAACACATTCTTTCAACCCATTTACCTAAGAACTTAGTCAGATTTTGCATATCTGATTATCCTATTTAAATTAATTACCTCAATAAAGTTTAGGACTGTTGGTCATGGGGAAACATTACATAAAAACTATTTGCTCCTCCATGGTTTAAAAGAACAGAGGGAGAAGACCGACTAAAGACATAATAGACTAAGTTTATTTAATTTTTGGGGTGGATTTCCAAAAAAGTCCTTTCCTGGCTTCCTTTGTTACTGGCTGTAATTGTATTGTGTAATCATCTCAATGTAGATGAGAGCTAGAAAATAAAGTCTTTCTATGGCTAAGGCGACGTCTATACTACATGCGAGGGGTGTGATTCCCCTGCTCAAATACACCTACTGGGCTAGCTCTCATCGAGCTGGAGTGCGTATAAATGGCAGTGTAGCTGCAGTAGTACTGGGGAGTGAGTAGGGCAGAAGAGGCATGGCTTAGGCGTGCCAAATACAAACCCACCTGAAACCAATGAGTACCTCCTTGGCATGGTGAACCTGTGTCTCCACTGCCACTGCTCATGCTACCGTGGCTACACTGATACTTATACTCACACTAGATTGATGAGAGCAAGTGTGAATATGGGTACATGAGCAGGGGAATCACCCTGCCCTGCCAGCTCATAGTGTAGACATAGCCTAAGTGTGTAAAATATAGAACTTTTCACTATACTGACAATTTAACAACCCATCCTACCAAAACGAACAGGTATTGTCAGTAATATCCATAGATATTTGACCTCTCGTCTCCTTTCGATTTAACTATTTTTTTAGTACCCTCCCTGCAAAGTATTTGGAGAAGATTGCTGACCAGATGCGCACTAATAACATCAACGCTCTTATGGTTATTGGTGGATTTGAGGTACATTACCTAGTTGTTCTGTTAACTTGTTAGTTGGAGTGGAATTGAAACACACTACACTCATTTTTAAGCATCAAAATATTTTCTTTTCCCCATAACTAAAATTTTGCTTATGTTGAATTTTGATATATGGAACAGAGCGAGAGCTTTTGAGATAAGAAATTTTGGAGATGATCTATGTCTCTGGAGCTTTGGAATGCAGAATAGTTGATAGTAAGTGTAAAACAAAATACATAGTCCCCCCTCAATTAAAGGTAAGACAGCAGGGTAGAACAGATTTTCAAAATAGCCTAAGTGACTTAGGAGCACAAATGCAAATGGGACTTGTGTTCCTAAGAAATGTAGGCACCTTTGAAAGGCCCCACAGTAGTCTTTAAATTATAATAAAAACTGCACCCTGGCTTCTTGTTTAAGCCACTCCAGTTCATATGTTCAGTTCATTCTAATATATTTTAATTTCTGGATCAATAATCTAGAAATGTATTTTTATTTTTGGAGACAAGGATTTTAGTCTTTTCACCAAAATAACTTTTATTTCATATAGGCCCTGATTCAGGAAAGCATTCCTTTTCAGGAAAGCACGTAAGCATATGTTTAAAATTAAGCACGTCCTTAAGTGCCTTCCTGAATGTGGATGGATTTATGTGCCTGCATAAGTATTTTCCTGAATCAGGTCCATAGCGATGAGATTAAGGGAAGTTAAATGAAAATGACTATGATATTAAAATGTATGTGAATCTGATCTATACAGTAACATTTTCCTATTATCTAGAGCATTGGGTATGTATAAAATATATATCTCATTAAGAGTGAAAGAAGTACTTATTGTTTGTCTCAGATTTTAAATGTGTGATATTTTTAAGTATTTTTTGTTAGATTTTAGTGGTTCCTTATTATCCCAATGTGTGATGTGTGCTGTGGTAAAAAATGGCTCTCCCTGTGGCCTCATCCATGTTATAATTCCACCCTTGTCCTCTTTTTATCCCTTCTAATTGTTCACACCGTGCCTGTGCCCAACAGGCCTACCTGGGACTTTTGGAATTATCAGCTGCCCGTGAGAAATATGACGAGTTCTGTGTTCCAATGGTTATGGTTCCTGCAACTGTATCCAACAATGTACCGGGTTCAGATTTCAGCATTGGTGCAGATACTGCTCTGAACACTATAACTGATGTAAGTCTGTTCAAGTGTGCGTGCTTACTAACAAAGCATTCAAGTTAATGCTGATTGAATTGGCTAGAAGTGGATATTTTATAGACCAGAACATTGGAAACATAATCTGCAAAATGGTTTGGTGACTGCATGCAAGTGACACTGAACTGAAAAGTCCTGGTATACTTCACTTTTTCCAACCATTTTTCACATGCACTGTATAGAAAAACTCCATTTTAATTTTATAGATTTTTTTAACTTTTGGATTTTGGAAAGTAATAACATGACACACACACGCACACGCGACAAGGCTGGTGAGGTAATATATTTTATTGAACCAGGACTTGAAGAAGAGCTTGTCGCTCACACCAGCGGAAGTTGGTGCAATACAAGAATATCACCTCACCTACCCTTGTCTCTCTAATATCCTAGGCATGATGTGGCTACAATAACACTGTATACACACAAGTAGTCTTTCCGGCATACATATACAGAGGAGAGGGGAGAAAAAAAGAATAAAGCACCACCATCAAGCCCAAAGTCAAAAACTAGTGACAGTTTATGGCAGTGTAGAAGAGGAAATCCCTTCTCTACACCAAACATTAGAGTGTACCCAGTTACAATAAACAGTTACAGGGTGTCCTTATATATTGCAAAGATTCGGGTTTATTTCTCAGATATTTCTCCAATAAGTAGGTATTCTACTAATGCTCTACTTTGCATCGGTTTTCACTGCAAAAGATGTGAGGGAAGATTCCCACACCAGAGCAGTTCTTTTTAAGTGACAAATCTAAGGAACTGTAACAAAGAACAGAATTATCAGACACATAGATGAACACAATGTGTCAGGAAAGAGTCACCATGGCTTTTGTAAAGGGAAATCATTCTCCACCAGTCTTCTGGAATTGTTTGAGGGGGTCAACACCATATGGCCAAGAGTGATGCAGGATATAGTGAGCTTGGGCTTTCAGAAAGCCTTTGACAAGGTCCGTCACCAAAGGCTCTTAGGCAAAGTGAGCAATCATGGGATAAGAGGGAAGGTCCTCTTATGGATCAATAACTTGTTAAAAGATAGGAAACACAGGGTAGGAATAAATAGTAAGTTTTCAAAGTGGAGAGAGGTAAATAGCAGAAAAATATCTTGGTGTCACTCTGGATAGTTCTCTGGAAATATCTTCTCAGTGTGCAGCAGCAGTCAAAAATGCTAACAGGATGTTAGGCACCATTAGGGAAAGGATAGATAATAAGGAAGAAAGTATCATAATGCCACTATATAAAGCTATGCTATGCCCATATCTTGAATACTGTGTGTAGTTCTGGTTGCCCCATCTCAAAAAAGATACATTAGTATATAGAAAATGCACAGAGATATTACATTATTACACAAATTATTAGGGGTATGAAACAGCTTCTAGAGGAGGAGAGATTAAAAAGAGTAGGACCATTCAGCTTAGAAAAGAGACCATTAATAGGGGATATGATAAAGGTCTATAAAATGGTGATTGGTGTGGAGAAAGTGAATAAGGAAGTGTTATTTACCCCTTCACATAACACAAGAACAAGGGGTCTCCCAATGAAATTAACAGGCAGCATGTTTAAAACAAACAAAGAAGTACGTCTTCACACAAGGCCAAGTCAACCTGTGGAACTCATGGTCAAGGAATGTTGTGAAGGTCAAAAGTATCATTGTGTTGAAAAAAAGAATTAGATAAGTTTATGGAGGATAGGTCCATCAATGGCTATTAGCCAAGATGCTCAGTGAAAGATAGTGACTTTCAAGTCACTTTTGAAAATGGGACTTCAGCTCCAAAGTCACTTAGGCTAGGTCTGTACTGGAGTAAAACACCTGCGTCTGGCCCACGTCACTGACTTGGGTTCAAGAGGCTCTGCCTGGGAGGCTGTAAAATAAACATTCAGGCTGGAGCCTGAGCCCGGACATCTACATGGCAATTTTAGAGCACCACAGCCTGAGCCCCGCAAGCCCAAGTCAGCTGATATGGGCCAGCTGTGGGTGTGTTATTGCAGTGTGCACATACCCTTAGGTACTTTTGAATATTTTAGTCCTTATCTGACATTTTTGAGAGATTTGAAGGATTTCTCAAGTTTCTTAATTCCAAGAACATTAACATAATTTTTTTCTATATACTTAACTTACATGTATATAAAGTAGTCAACTTTTCATTTTATTTACTTTTAGCAAAATTAGACCCTCATGCATTATTAGATGTTCATTTTCCCTTATAATATTGCCCTTGTCAAGACTGTAAACAACTGATAAAAATTTAGTTCTAAATTGTTCTTTACACATGGTCCACGTTATATCTAAGTTGGCCTTGTTTCCAGTTCTGGTAAATAAAATTCTCCATTCCAAAAAGATTGACAGCAAATCAAGGTAAGTAAAATAATGCTGTAATGCATGATGCCTGCTTTTCTTCTCATCATAGGCTTTCTGCATTTATCTAACTGTCATCTTTATAGACCTTGTAGACAATTTCACACAGAGCAGGACACACAGCAATATTTTGCAATACACTGGGTTTAGATTTCAGGTAACCTCATTAGAGAGCAGTCAGAGAGTATTCCCATGTTGTTAATATAATAGTTTTATCTATTTTGAAGCTGATACATTTTACTGATAAAAGGCTAGAATTTTGTCCAATTCTTGTGTTTTATTTCTTCCTAGATTTTCTTTTGAGATGTATATAAAATGTAATGGTTCAGGAAGCCATAGATTCATTTCAGCTGTGAAGAGAACTAACCTTTCATTTTAAAAAAGTCTTTTGTTTAAGAAAAATAGAAGGACTTCTTTTCTTTTACAAAAGTTTGTAAGCTGTGTAAGCCTTCTGCCCTCTGAGCATCTGAACTGAAGTTATGGTGGGCCACTCAGAGAATTGGTAAAGGTACATAGATCAGTGGTGGGCAACCTGCGGCCCATGGGCCTCACAGGCTGGTCAAGGTAATCCGCTGGCGGGCTGCGAGATAGCGTGTACATTGACCGTCTGCAGGTCCGGCTGCCCGCAGCGCCCACTGGCTGGGAATGGCGAACTGCGGACACTGGGAGCTGCGGGTAGCTGTGCCTGCAGACGGTCAATGTAAACACTGTCTCGTGGCCTGGCAGCGGATTACCCTGATGGGTTGGGTGCGACCTGGGGGCCGCAGGTTGCCCACCACTGACATAGATCCTTTCACTTTATGGTCATCCAAATCATACTGAGTAGTGACATCACCTTCATTGCCAGTTGGCTTGTTAAATATGAATAGGCGGTCTCCTTCTAGTTCATACGAGTGAATAATGAACTCCTCCAACAGGTGATTTCCTCTAGCACAGTATTGAAGCACATTAGTAGTGAAGTTAATGGTCCTTGTACTCCTGCTGAAGTGAAATGCTTAAGTGACCTGAAACTTAGTTGTAGGGATTCAAAGCAACTGTTTTATTGCTACTCTTCTCACTTAAATGTCAATCTTTGTGAATTTTCTCAGTTTGCAATAAGGTAAGTATGTGGTCTACGAGTGGGTAATGAGGCCTCTAGGATGTGTATAGGCAGGTTTCTGAGATCCTGAAAAAGTTTAGTGTGGCTAGTTACATCAGCTGTTAGTGCTTACATGCCTGAGTACTTTTCAGACATTCTAACACAATCTTAAATGCCATTATAGGGTACTGACTTCCTATCTGATGAGCTTTTTTTCCATAATCAGATAAATTGTCCTCTGTACATACTACAAGTATAATTTTTGGTTAGTTATTGCAGTGTATGCCTTGTGTTGCCCAAGAAATGTTTGTATATAAAATATGTTCAAGGATGATACTTATTGTCATGAAGCCTGTAAGGAAAAAGTAAAATATCTGTCCTAACCACAACTAAATCATGAAGTAATCAAACTCCAAAATTAAATCATGGGTAGTTCAGGGTATTTCTCTCCAGGCAGACAACTGCAAATCATCCAGTGGTGCTTTGGCATCTTTTAAAGTAATTGGTTATTTCCCATTCACTGGAATCAGGAAAAGTATTATAGAATTAATAGGTAGCAACTAATATACATATAAAAATTCTGAATTAGGGAGGGTTCATGAGAGCACTGAATGGAAGATGAACTATCAACAAATAGGACTCCCTGTCCTGAAGAATTTACAACCTAAAGAAAAGAATGGTTAGGTTCTAGTAAAGGGCCTGTGCACTCCTTAGCCATGGGACCTAAATTGTGTGGCAAGGTTCTTGGGTTCTGAGGCTCTTTAGCACAGGACCCTGGAAATTCTGTGACAGTTTCACTTGCATTTTAGAATGCAGGGTTTTTATCATTCGCATATTTAAAAAGAGAATCTTATGCCCAGTACAGTTTGTCCTGTGTTGTTTGTTTTGATGTTAAATTGAATTAATTTTATGCTGTCCCTACATTTCATTTTTGATATGCCGAAGATTTTTGTAGTGACGTTGTATAACTGCATTGCAGAGATAATCTGCGGCAAACTTGTGGAGGTTTGTTTGTTGACTAGGTAGCATTTGGCACTTTTGGCACCTAGCTGGGCATAGGAGACATTTGAGGATTGTGGGATAAGCATGCTAGCTGGTAGTTATTGCTAAAAAAGAAAAATAATCAGTTAGATTGTTAACATAGTGATTATATTTAAATTAAAATGTTTACAGTGTTAACGATCCATGAAAGTGAATGAGACAGCCCTTTCAAGGCTGTTGTTTCAGGCTGTCTGCAAACTCAGGAACACAGCACTCAGGAAGTATGTGCTGGTCAGTGTTTTCAAATTGTTTTCTTTATAACACTAAAGGCTAGATTTTTAAATGAAAGCTTGGATTCCGCAGCACAAATCTCTAGCCAGGGGAGGATTTCAGAGAAAATTCTGCAGCATGATTTTACAGAAGGCAGGGAGCTTTGCATTTGATTGAACAGAGTGAAACTAATTTACAGCCCCCTTCATACCTAACAGAGCGTGGTAAGAGGATGGGGAAAAATAATTGGAAACAATATAAACCATGATGGGCATTGAAGGGGTTAAGAGAGAGAAATATAGAGCTGAGCAGGAGACAGGAAGAAGTCTTGATTTCACGATATGTCTGCACAGCAAAAGCTGTGCACAGGCTAGCCTACCTGAGCTAGTTTGAGTCCAGCAAGCACAGGTAACAGTAGCAGTGAAGATAGCACAGTGCAGGCTTCAGAGTGGGCTGGTGAGCCAAGTTCGTACCCGGAATCTGTACCGTTCTTGAACTGCCCGTGCTGCACGCTCTTTGCTGCTGTGAAAACAACAAGGGGTCCGGGGGCATGGAGTGAAAATTACAGATGCATTATTATACTGACCAGGTATTTTCACTCCATGCATCTGAAGAAGCGGGTTTTTTACCCACGAAAGCTTATGCCCAAATAAATCTGTTAGTCTTTAAGGTGCCACCGGACTCCTTGTTGTTGTTTTTGTGGATACAGACTAACACGGCTACCCCCTGTTACTTTGCTGCTGTGGTTATCCACACTGGCCTGTGCACAGCTTTTGCTGCCGAGGATTACCCGTAGGGGATGTCAGAGTAAAATGGGAGGGAGAAGGAAAGATGCCAGCCATAGATGGAAAATGGAAAAACTGGAGAGGAGCAGCCTCGCACCAGCCATGTGTAAGGGAGGAGAGACAGCCTGTCAGGGAAACAGCAGAGGTAAGGGGGTGAATCATCTAACCGTGTTGGGGAAGGAACCAGAAACTGCAGCAAATGGGAGCTGGGTAGAGGAGGGGTGATGCTGAATTATTATATGTTCTTATATAGTATCTTTGGTCACATTTTATATTAAGGGTATATTTATAAAGGGTTGGAGCTGATTCATAGATGTTATAAGCATGTTACAGACATGAGCACTTAGTGTTCTAGGCTAGTGGTTATAAGCAACCTGTTAGATTGGAATACAATCTATAACAATTGATTAACCATTTATTAAACCATCTGTTAATTGTTTAACCCTCTATAGACTGTGTGAAATATACCCTTTGTATAAAGTTACTGTTTTGGTGGATTTGCAACAGTGATACTGGGTTGTTGCATGTCTTCATACAGTAGCAGTCCTGGGTTACCACACAGTATTCACCCATGTGTTTGCTAAAAACACTTGCATCAAATGAAATGACGCAGTATTTAATGCAAGTAAAGTGTATCTTTCATTCCAGACTAACTAAATGGTTGTGCCAATAATTGCTCCAAATCTCCCTCTAACTGTACCACTTCCCCAAAAGTCTTTGGCTAAAACGCTGCAGCTGTGCTCATCCGTGCTTTGCAGGTATCCAGCCTGCTTTGAGGCTTTATTAAACAAAACCAGTTCCCAAATCAGTATATCTTTTTCTGCTGTAAGGAAAAATTCGAAGAAGCCTGGCTGGGCTGGGCTGGGGTAGTGGCTGTTCTGTGAAGTTCCCCCATCAAGGCTTTCCAATGGCTGAGCTTGAAAGACAAATGCCAATCCCCTCTTTCCTGCCTGTGGCACTTCTCAGCACTGCAAAGATAACTGGGCAGCATTTTAATCCAGAAGTGACACTGGGATCAGTCAAATCCCAGTTTTAGCTTTAAGTGAAAGTTAAATTTCCAAAATACCCAGGGATGGAGTGTTGGAGATGAGATTTTCACTTCGGTCCCTTGCCACCACATCATACCTCCAAGCCACGTGAACCCTCCACATAGACTCCAATCCCCCGTCTTCCATCCTAGAAATGTCCCAGGTAGATCACCTCTTCCCTTCCCATTTCCTGCTTACAATCCACCACTACACAGACATCTGATGCATTTTAGTTGTGGGAGGCTGATTGGCCTGCAGAGCTCTCCTCTCATGTACCAATAGGGTGTTTTATACCTGCTCCCACCCCACTGTGCACCCTTTTCCTCGCTGGGAGAGCGAGACTAGTGAAAACAAAAAGAACTGCAGGATTTGGATTTCCTTTGGAGATTCATGAAATATGTGGGGATTTTTCACATTCTCTCTACACAATGGGTGTTCAGGATTACTGTATATTGAGGAAGAATTGGATTAGTGCACTTACTAAGTCAGAACAACTGCACATTCTACAGACGCTCCCTGGGTTATGCAAGACCTGACTTACGCAAATTCACACTTACGGAAAAAGTTCCATAAGCCAGAAATGAGTTGCAGAAATTTTTGCGTAACGCATGGGTATACATGTCTGACTCACGCAAAATTCAAGTTACGTAAGGCTTTCTGGAACAGAACAGTTGCGTATGTCGGGGGTCATCTGTATAGTCCTTTGCTACAGAGTACTAGGAACTCTGGAGCCTGTGAAAATACACAGACTACCTCATATGCTATATATTTACCTTCTGCCTATATGGGATTTGAAATCCCCAAAAGACCACTCAAAAAGCCTCTAAAATGTTCCTTCAAAATATATGGTCTTGTGCAAGATCCCTGCATTTTTATGCACAATTATCCAAATTGCACACATAAAAACAGGTGTCTCCTGATGTACATGCTTCTTGGAAAACATGGGCCATATTTTCATGATTTTTTCTTTCAGTGACAGAGGTGTGTCTTCACCTTCTAGGACAAACCAGTGGCTAAAGAAAGCAGCGTCCATAATAGTCGTACTTGTGGCACCTTAGAGACTAACCAATATATTTGAGCATAAGCTTTCGTGAGCTACAGCTCACTTCATCGGATGCATTCAGTGGAAAATACAGAAGATGTTTTTATACACACAAACCATGAAAAAATGGGTGATTATCACTACAAAAGGTTTTCTCTCCCCCCATCCCACTCTCCTGCTAGTAATAGCTTATATAAAGTGATCACTCTCCTTACAATGTGTATGATAATCAAGGTGGGCCATTTCCAGCACAAATCCAGGGTTTAACAAGAACGTCGGGGGGGGGGGTACGAAAAAACAAGGGGAAATAGGTTACCTTGCATAATGACTTAGCCACTCCCAGTCTCTATTCAAGCCTAAGTTAATTGTATCCAATTTGCAAACGAATTCCAATTCAGCAGTCTCTCGTTGGAGTCTGGACACCTACAAGATCTCTATCAAGCATTCTTACAACTACAATACCCACCTGCAGAAGTGAAGAAACAGATTGATAGAGCCAGAAGAGTTCCCAGAAGTCACGTACTCCAGGACAGGCCCAACAAAGAAAATAACAGAACGCCACTAGCCATCACTTTCAGCCCCCAACTAAAACCCCTCCAACGCATGATCAAGGATCTACAACCTATCCTGAAGGATGACCCAACACTCTCACAAATCTTGGGAGACAGGCCAGTCCTTGCCTACAGACAGCCCCGTAACCTGAAGCGAATACTCACCAGCAACCACATATCACACAACAAAAATACTCACCCAGGAACCTATCCTTGCAACAAAGCCCGTTGCCAACTGTGCCCACATAGCTATTCAGGGGACACCATCACAGGGCCTAATCACATCAGCCACACTATCAGAGGCTCGTTCACCTGCACATCTACCAATGTGATATATGCCATCATGTGCCAGCAATGCCCCTCTGCCATTTACATTGGTCAAACTGGACAGTCTCTATGTAAAAGAATAAATGGTCACAAATCAGATGTCAAGAATTATAACATTCATAAACCAGTCGGAGAACACTTCAATCTCTCTGGTCACGCGATTACAGACATGAAAGTTGTGATATTACAACAGAAAAACTTCAAATCCAGACTCCAACGAGAGACTGCTGAATTGGAATTCGTTTGCAAATTGGATACAATTAACTTAGGCTTGAATAGAGACTGGGAGTGGCTAAGTCATTATGCAAGGTAACCTATTTCCCCTTGTTTTTTCCTACCCCTCCCCCGACGTTCTTGTTAAACCCTGGATTTGTGCTGGAAATGGCCCACCTTGATTATCATACACATTGTAAGGAGAATGATCCCTTTACATAAGCTATTACCAGCAGGAGAGTGGGATGGGGGGAGAGAAAACCTTTTGTAGTGATAATCACCCATTTTTTCATGGTTTGTGTGTATAAAAACATCATCTGTATTTTCCACTGAATGCATCCGATGAAGTGAGCTGTAGCTCACAAAAGCTTATGCTCAAATAAATTGGTTAGTCTCTAAGGTGCCACAAGTACTCCTTTTCTTTTTGCGAATACAGACTAACACGGCTGTTACTCTGAAACCTGTCATAATAGTAGTGTATCCAGAAGCATTTTCTTCTGAGTGTAGATGTTTTCCTAGTTACCTTTCCTTAAACTATTTAGTATGTAGAATAGTGTTTGTTCATTTAACTTATTTTGAGGTGACTTATTTCTAGTACACTCATGCTGCCTACCTTTCTGCTTAGCTACTTCAGTCTCTGCGCTATCCACATTTCATTTTCAGTCTGTATTAACTCACATTAACTTCCTTCTGCGCTTTCTTCAGAAGAGCATTGTGCCAATGCGACCCAAGTGCACTGTTGTGGTATTTAGAGGAAACTTTTTTTTTGTCCCTCCTTAATATCACCAATTTTATTTTGTTGTGCCAATGGAAAGCCAACCCTCCCATCACACGCAAGGAGCCACTAGCTGAATGCATAATAATTTGCTATCCATATGCAAGTGTGTTTTGCTAATAATACTTGTACCGCTGCTTCAGGCCTATGAAAGTTGTCTGCAATTAGCTGAAGCACGTGCTCGCTTTGAGGAGTTTTGCATTCCTATCTGTGTGTTGCCAGCTACTATTAGCAACAATGTGCCAGGCACCGACTTTAGCATTGGTGCTGACACTGCCCTGAATGCTATTGTGGAGGTAAGACTGCATATCCTTTGAAAATTAAATTGTACAATGTCTGTCTTTGTTGTGATACTAACAATACCTTGAAACATTTAGTTTGCTAAAATATTCTAGTTTAAAACATTAAGCTCCTGTGATCAGAAAGTAATCAACATTTTCCAGATTGATTGAAGCTTAATCTAATTAAAATTCTATCAATTATGTTGGCTAATATTTAGCTTGTGTTTTGGTGTTTTAGATAGTGGCTTTAGGGTAACTAGTCAATGCATTCTTAGAACCTTTGTATGTTTGCAATAAGAATAAGGTACATAAAATTTTTTGTTGTTTAAAATAATTTGCATGGGACTACTTTACTATACTTAACTGAAAGAATAAAAACCCATGCACCTTAAAAAAAGTAAATGACCCAAGGAATGGACCAATGACGGAATAAGATCTGAGTTCAGCAAACCACATAAGTCTAGGCTTAAAGCATGAAGCACTCCACTGGGACTAGTCATATGATAAATGTTAAGCAAATGCTTAAGTGCTGTGCTGATTTGACGCCTAATGACTGCAACACGTAAAGTATTGTATAACAAGAAAGTAAATTTTACGAGTTGGATACATCAGAGCTTGGCTTACAGGGGTATCACTTCCTTTTATCGTCAAACAGCATTGAGATACTACTTCTGATTACTATTGTGCATGCTTCCATTTAAATTGCCAACAGTTTGATTTCAAATGGGCTGTATGACCAGAATAATGCACTTTGCACATTATGGGCCTGCTCCAGCTCCCCTTAGTTGCCTGTAATCCTTGTTCTTATTTGATAAAACACGTGTGCTCTGCCATTAGACAATGTGCAGAATCCTCGGATTCTCCAATTCTGGCTCCTCAATCGAACATTTTTAGTGTGTCCTTTGGTGTCTGAAGATTTTGTCATTAATTTCAATTAGATCAGGATTTGTCCCTTAGTCCTTGATTACCGTGGCATTCCCCCTAGTCTCCCCTTGTTGTGTTGGCACCATAACAGCTCCACTGGTGGTGGCAGCACTAGCAGAATCTGACTCTGCGTACAGCAGGTAACATGGCTGACATCAGTGGGGCCAGAGTCTTCAATAGCGATTCACCTGGCAAAGACTGAAAACGTGAGAAGTACCAACAACAAAAGTTATAAATGGTAGATGGCCACAGACAAGGTAGAAAATACCGACAGTTGTTGCTTGTATCCCACTGCCTTTTATTGTAGGCCATGCAGCTTTCAGTAATGCTTCCTCCGTGTTATTGCTCTGAGTAAAAACTAAATGAGGAGAATTTTGCCCAGGCTTGCACACATGCAATCCTCTTGAGTTCTGTAGGTTTGCACCGTTGTCTTGGAGCCAGCGTCTTTGGTTGAGATTGACAGTAGTGTACTGTTGCTCTTTGCTTCTTCTTTGAATATCCGAATTCTTAGGAGAGACAGTGTGCTTCACTCTCTGGTAAAAGATTATCAGAATTTGACTCCTAAGTTCTAATTCTGCTTCCGACACTGACATTGTATGTGCCATTGGGCAAGTCACTTACCCTCTCTGAGTCTGTCCCCCTCAGCAATAAACGAGGAATAGTAATATCCTTGTAAAACACTTTGCGAGATCCTCAGCTGACGGTTTATGCAAGCTGAGGATCTGCCTCTCTGAAAATATCAGATAAGCATTAGTAACTAGAATGCTATGATAATGTAATTCATAGAAGTGCTTCTTCCCTAAATAATGTCCTATATACCAAGGGAGAACTCAGTCCTGAAAATGCTTATGCTTATCAGTAACTACTTTTACTCACAAGTACAGTTATTAATGTACTTGCAGACTCAGGACCTTTGTATGTTGGAAGAAGTGCTGTAATAGGAAAGTAGGAGGAATAAAACCTTTCCCCAGCTTCCCAGATGCATGTGCGATCATGCAGTTAAAAGAGCAGCTTAAGCAAACAGATATTGTTATTCTTTACTTCATATTCTTCAAAAGCTTCATGACGGAATTTTAACTCCTCAGTGCTGGTGGTTATGATGTATTCATCACAGCCAGCAGAAATTGTTCTGTGAAACACTGACTCTGGTGTGAAAGGATTAAAAATAGAGCTGTTGAATAATCACAGTTAAGTCATGCGATTAACTCAAAAAAAGTTTTTTTTTTAATTTTTTTCGTGATTAATTGCAGTTTTAATAACACTGTTAAACAATAAAATACCAATTGAAATTTATTAAATATTTTGGATGTTTTCTACATTTTCATATATATTATATTCTGTGTTGTAATTAAAATCAAAGTGTTTATTATTTTTAGTTACAAATATTTGCACTGTAAAAATGATAAACAAAAGAAATGGTATTTTTCAGTTCACCTCATACAAGTACTGTAGTGCAATCTCTTAGTTGTAAAAGTGCAACTTACAAATGTAGATTTTTTTTGTTTGTTACACAACTGCACTCAAAACAATGTAAACTTCAGAGCCTGCAAGTCCACTCAGTCCTACTGCTTGTTCAGCCAGTCGCTCAGACAAACAAGTTTACAAACAAGTTTACATTTGCAGGAGATAATGCTGCCCTCTTATTAACAATGTGAGAAAGTGAGAACAGGCATTTGCATGAATAGCAGGCCCTTTTGAGGTATCTCAAGTTTGGCAGCCAAGTCATTTTTGGACAGCCTGGCCTATATGTTTACTTCCCCAGCACCTAAAAGCCAGGATTTCCTTAGTGATGTCATCATGTATACACTTACTCTCCATGAGATCCCAAGCATTGTTTCCAGAGAGTTAGAATTGGTGTGATCATAAGCCAGCCATTCGTGAAAGCAGCAGGGGTTGCTACAAGTATGCTGTTGTATATTGCATATTGGGAGCTTACACTGATCTGTACTCAGTGAGGAAAAGACTGGAGAACATAGTATGGGCACAGTGTAAGAACCAAGATAGCTAGAAAGGGTTTACCATTGTAAGTAACTGATCAAGTGCATGATCTGAACTAATATGTGATGAGTTTTGTTCTGGAGCCGCTTCTTGTTTTTTAAAAGAATATGGGATAGCATGTTTAGATCAATCTATTTGATCATTTGTGGATATATATGTGTTATAGCTCTGGTAGTTGAACTAAAGTAAATATATATAAATATATATATATTATATTTTATATATAATATAGTTATTCGTGCTTTAAATGCTGTCATTCATGATAATGTTAAATGCTTATGACTTTTTAATTTTTTAGGCTTTTTTTTTTTTTTCCCATTTACCAGTTTAAACTTTATTTGTTTTGTGCTCTGGTAAGTAGGTATTTAATGCAAATATCAGGCTCAGAAACTGTCTTTATATGTCAAAAAATAAATGATGTTAAGGCTGTATGTGGAAAAATTAATCCACAAGCAGAATGGAAGAACATCAAATGTAGAACTGCATCTGTAGTTACTCATTCAAAAACTCAGGTCTGAGGGGTATTTTTATGTTTCCTTCTAAATACGTTGTTAATAAAGGGCAAGAACTTCATGATCTTGAATTTGCTAGATCCTTGCACTCATCTGGCTTCCTCTTAATTCAGCTGGACCCACAAACCATATTTGCAAAATTCTGTTTGCCCTCAAGGAAAGGTTTTTAATGAGCAATTAATATCTCTTCCTCCCTCCCCATTATCTTCATACTAGTAGTGACTGAATATGTAATAATTTTAAGACAGTTTTGCAAGACAGCTCTGTGCATATGTGGCTTTCACAAGAAGTGAAAATAATTACCAAAATTTGAATATCATTTGGTATATTCTTGAATATCATTTGAGTTTAGGGATGCTTGACAATCATTTTTCAAATACTCTTAGACTAGATCTCATGCTATTTTGGGGTTTTCTCTTTAGTCCTCCGATCAGAGCTGTCATCTTTGTGAAATTTATTTTTAGGGAGGCTTGTTTAAGCTACTCACAGGCAGTGCTGATAGAAGTTACTGTAAATCATCATCTCCTATGCTTCATGTAAGCCAACAGATTTCCTCATAGTGAGCAACATTTCCTACCCATTTGTAGATAAGATGTGGTTTGAGATTAGTTTCCCATAATCAGTATGTGTTTATGGAAATGAAGTAGGAGAAATTGGCTCTGTTGCTGCCAAGTCATGGAAATTTGCATGAATAGCCCTCTGGGTAAGCAAACCGTGGATCAGTAGAAACCTAGGACTTCAGCCTCGTAAATTCAAATTGTAAAGACAACTTCTTAGGAAACTTAAAACTCCTCAGTATCAAAAGTGATTTCTTCAGTCATGTGCACAGTGAAAGTAGAGACTGACTAAATTTGGTTATATGCCAGATCAGAAAGCAAACTCCATTTTTATATCTCTATAAAACTCCAGTATAACTACTCCAAAGATTTAAGAATAAGAATGTGCTGTGAGATTAGTTTCTCCTTTAACATTTTCAAAAAGCAGCCAGATGGAAGGATAACACAAGCAAACGTGACATTATCAAGACACCTGATTTTGAATATAGAGGTGACCTGGAAGAAATATTTTCCTCCAGAATTAACAATTGACATGAGAGTGTGTGTGTGTGTGTATATATATATATATATGTAATGCAGTTCAGTAATCTTATAATTGTGATAAAGAATCATATATGATAAATATCACAGTTGAGAGTCTGTTCACGTTTGCGTATGTCCCTAATGTTCTGTGCTTTGGTTAGACATGTGATCGCATCAAACAGTCAGCCAGTGGGACCAAGCGTCGTGTGTTCATCATTGAGACAATGGGTGGCTACTGTGGTTACCTGGCCAATATGGGGGGCCTTGCTGCAGGTGCGGATGCTGCTTATGTCTTTGAAGAGAAGTTTGATATTCGAGAACTCCAGGTATGCAGCTCAATCTTACTGAAATAACGTCTTGCTCATTTTTATATAGACTTTCAAAGTGTTGTGAGTATATAGCATTTGATATGTACCTTGTGTTGGTGTAGTTGGTTGGATGCTGTTTCAAAAGTTATGTTATGTTAGCCTGCAGCAATAAGTGGCCACTTTTAAATGCGTACATGACACCTTCACCCCAGAGAATTGGAATATTATGCCAGTGTTAATATATTTTGTAGTAGAACTTGTGGCCAGACACTCCTTATTCACGGCATCAAGCACTGACCACTGATGGCCAAAAATTGAAACATGGTTACCACAGCACCATTAGGTAGAACAATTACATATTTATTCTTTTACAATCTGATTATTAGTACATTGTAATTGGATGGAACTGGAGCAAAATGAAAATGCAATTAAAAAAAGGATAAAAGGAAATACTTTTTCACACAATGTGTACTTAAACTGGAACTCCTTGCCATAGGGAGTTGTTGACTCCAAGAATTTAACAAGATTTTAAAAAAAGAATTGGGAATCGAGAATATCCAGTGTTGTTAGAATTAATGACAACAGATTTTGGAAGGCATATAAGCCTTCATGCTTCAGGGCCAATCTCTTAACAGAGACCAGGATGAGCCCTAATGGGAGGGGCAGATTTTCCCACATCTGCCTATTGCTGAGCTCTCACACATTCTTCCGATGCATCTAGCCTTTGTTACAGATGGGATACTGGATGGGAGGGATCTGGGATCTGATCTAATCTGGCAATTCCTATGTTGCTATGTAAAGAAAGACCAGTAGGTGCTGCATCAGTGACATGCAAATGAGCTCAAGAGCCTATTGAAATAACACTGTTGTCCAGAGATATGATGAAGCTAAAAGTTGGTGGTGTGTTTGGGGGAAAGAGGTTAATTTTAAACGAGGACCAGTAACTTTTAACCCACCCATTGTAATTTGTCCTGGAAGCCCACTACATTATTGGTCAGCTGGATTTTCACATTACAGAAGGGATTTCTTAAGTATTACTGTGCACCTTGGAATCCTTTATAGAAATTCTCTTGGTGAAGGTGGCAGTGATCATCACATTTGTTTTAGGATGCTTTGTGTGACTCTCTTTCTAGGCTAATGTGGAGCATTTGACTGAAAAGATGAAAACTAGCATCCAGCGTGGTCTAGTGCTGAGGTGAGCAAATGTCATTTTGTTAAACTGCACCATCAAAACGAGTAATGTTTTACAACCCTCACTGCTACGTAAAACCCAGGAGCAGTCTCTAGTTAGTTATAAAAGAAGGGATTCTCAGTGGAAGAAAAAGCAGAGCTTAGAAGCAGATATAAAAACTGTTAAAATCAAAGATCCCACACCCATTCCCATTTTAACTCTTCACATCCTGTTAATGATTTGGGTTCTTAGATTATCCTTCCAAGTGCTGCACAAAGTGTTATAAGGAAGCTGCACAAAGGTCTCATCATTTATTTTACTAAGGGTGAAATTCTCCCCTGTGCACAGAACCAGCGCAAGACCTATGCAGCTCTGAAGTGCTGTTTAGCCCCCAGAATACGTATAAAGTGGCACACAGGTCCCATGCTGGCCCTCTGCAAATGGATGAATTCCACCCGCATTCCTTAGACTACATGTTGTATTGGAGACCATAGCAAGCTAAGCCTAACGCAACTAAATAAAAGTTTCCTGTGTGTTAATTACAAATTGACTAGCTTTTTCCCTGCTTTAATCTTACTGCCCTGTGATGATGTTTTTGAACTATTTGTTTACCCCTTAGGGAGGATTCTGGTCTGTCTTTTGCAAAAGCAGCCAAAGGGATGTTAGCAGCAGCTCTGTCTGCCTAGTTCTGCAGACAAGCTGGATACGTCTTTAAATTTTTTATGGTGTTGTGGCTTGATTTATAGAAAAGATTCAACATATCTTTACTGGTCCAGAAATAGTCTCCCTCTTTACCCTCCTACATGACACCAAAACTTAGTCTCCATTCAGTTTATTGATCCGCTTTTCAAAACCCTGGACCTCGTCAATCTCAGGCCAAGGTCATGCTCTGTAGAAGTTCAAGAAGGTTCAGTTATTGTCTTTCAAGTTAACTCTTTGGAACACTTCCACAAGTGAACACAACCAAGTTGCACAGAATGCCCGTAAATAACTCATGAGACATTTAGTTATCAAGTACTGGACATTTCGCAACAAAAGGGTTCTAGAGTTTCTCAGGCAATCGCTGATCAGCATGGTATATGATGGGAACAAATGAGAATTTATAAAATCTACTAGTCTGAGATCCAGAGTTTCCATCATTTCTTCTGAAAATATTACTGTTTAAGCTCTGATACTGGACCAAATGCCCTCTTTAGCCCAGCAGTTTGGCAAAACCTTTTCTTCTTGGCCTTATCTTGCCTGGGAAAAACAGGGTGTTTTAAAACAGGTTCACTAATGTCACATGTCAAAATCCTAGTGTAGATAAGGCTAATAAGGGTTAAAATTCAAATCGCCTTGTCTACACAAGGGCTCTAACGTGTTACTTAACATATTTAAAAATCACACCTTTCTTCCTAGTGTGCACAGCCTTTGTCAGTTTGTGACCTCCACCTCTTTCATGGGCATCACTTCTCAGCCTCCAGGGCGATAATCAGTTATAAGAGGAAATCACCAAATGCATTCATCTACCCACTTCACTTAGTTCAGATATGTTCAGGCATTAAAAAGAACAGGTGGGGGGCGGGGGAACCTCAGGTTTCCATAGCCTAGGGCATCGACTGTGTGTTGGAAAACAGGTTACAGTACAGCTGCTCAGGTCTCTGTTGTAATTCAGTAAGCTCAGACATTGGAAGTATTGGTTTGTGGCAGAGCAGAGAGACAACTGTGTGTAAAACAAACCTGTGGGAGAGTTGGCGAGTGAGGAGGAAGGTGAAAATACACAAGACTTGCCCCTGGTTTGAGGGCAAGAGGATAACAGAGTTGTCAGGTGTGGGACATGTCCCCTCCATCAGTGACTGTGCGTCTGTAAAGAGGTCTGGTAGTTAATAATGTGGTTGTTATTTTTGTCTTGTTATAGGAATGAGAACAGCAATGAGAATTACACAACTGACTTTATCTACCAGCTCTATTCTGAGGAAGGAAAAGGTGTGTTCGATTGCAGAAAGAATGTATTGGGCCACATGCAGCAGGTAAATAAGGTTACGAACTTCCCTCTGCATACAGCAGCAGGATTAATTTAGTGTGCGTGAACTGCTGTCGCCATTCCAGGATTACGCACAAGTCATCCTCCTTGCATACACTCTTTATCCTTTAGACAAAATTAATGGTACTAAGGGTTTCCTCCATTGTTACTATAAACTCCCAACCCATTTTTGGAGGGATGGAAGAGGGATAACTTTGTTTTGCAGAAGGAAATTGCAGCAGATTCCCTTTTTTATTGTCTCCTTTTTTGTTCTCCCCATTCCCCATTTTTAAAAAAGGGTGCTGTTGTTTTTTAGTAGCCCACTCACTGCCTCTTACAAGACCTCCCTGCAGCTGCCAGTTCAAGAGCATCTCATCCCTGGAAGAGAAATTTGTTTCCTAGAGAACATTTGTGCTCATTGTTCACTTTTCCCCGTCTTATTAATCTTCACTATGATTGGCTTTGCCCTGAATAGGACTCCTAGCTAGTGCATCCCACACACCCAAATAGGGCAGTAGTCAGCGAATAGCAGTATGAGAGTGCATAAGGGCACAAGGATAAGCAACGAGGAAACTTACAGTGGGAAGGAGGGCAGGTCTAGAGGAAAGGGTGTTTAATATGACGCTCTAGAAGTGACTGAAACTACTGGTTCACATGAACCATAAAGTTTTAATTTCAGATTTAAAGCTTCACATTTTTATGTTTGAAGTCTTAACCCTGTGCCAACATTATACAACAGTTTCCCTGCCTTGTAGCTAAGTACATTCTATATTTAATATATTAACACTGTTCCCGCTTGTCTTTATTGTATTTAGAACTAAATGCTCAGAATTTCTGTACATGCACCCAAAACAGGTTATACATAGAAATGACAGTAGAATCTGCTTTCAGAGCATACAGTTAGATCCAGTTAAGAGTCCTGTTTTGACAGCTGGAATAAGAGCAAATAATGGTACCTTTTGCATTTGTCACGTTCTGTGTTCCCACAGACGATCTAAAGCCCCTAGTGTCTGCTTGGTAGCAGTGTTATAGACGCACCCACTTGGTAGCGGCTGGATGACAGAGGCTAGAGCTCTTTTGATTACAGCCTCCACCCTGTGACACAAGACTGCCAGTGCCCCGGAAGCACTGGCCTGGGCTCTTTGCTCCCTCACCAGTTCTTTATTCTGTCCTTCATTTGCTTCTCTCCTTGGGTGTCTATTGCCTTTCCTTATGCTTTTTGAGCTCGCTCTACTGCTGGAAGTTGTATTGTGCCATTCTGCTCCAGCAGCACCTTGCAGAAGTGAGGTAGAAAGTACATACAAATAAGCACTCTGCTGAAGAAGGGGGGTGACTAAGTCCCATTGACTTTAATGGGAATTAAGCATGTCTTTATGCATGCATTATGGAATTGGGGCCAGTATCTCAAACTGTCGGGGCAAAGTCCCTTCGAGACTCCCACGTCGGGAATTCTGGGGCTAAGATAAAGCACTGGTGTCTGTTTAAAAAATATGGGGGTGGGGGAGAAAGGAAGATAAGAGGCACAGCAGCCATAGAACAGAAATGATTGGTGGAATGGAAAGACAAGAATAATGCTCCTGGTTGGTGCAAAATTGCAGCTAATCTCCAGTTACATTTTAAACTTTGACAGGGTGGAGCACCTTCCCCATTTGACAGGAACTTTGGGACAAAAATCTCTGCAAAAGCTGTACAGTGGATCTCAAAGAAACTGAAAGAAACATACCGAAAAGGTGCAGAAATATTTATGGTTATTTACTGTCTCTCTCTTCTTTTCTGTTAACTCCAGAAAATCCAGCTGCTCTAGCCCTTCAAGACATTTGTGGAGTCTTTAAATATAGTAATGGAATACTAGCTTAGCATCTGTGGTTATAATGTAGTTCTTCCCATCTTACCCGAGCTTTGTCATAGAATATTATTGTGTTTCTAGGTACCAGTGCCAAGAATATGTCTCCTGAAGAAAGTTTGATACCATAAACAAGGGTTGTCTTGTGTCTGTTTTTCTATGTGCTAGCATAACTAGTTTTTTTATGCATTCAGAAATTGGTAGTTTTATAGTTACATGTATTCTTCCTTTTTTTGTTTTGTTTCTTGGTGGCTGCATGGGACACAGAAGAAGGTAATATGTCTTCTTTGGGATTTATTTCATCAGCTTCATGAAGCAATATTGACAATAATAAATCTAATTTAAAACTGGAAATTAAGGCTGCACCACTTATTTGATTAGTAGTTAAGTACATTGCATCTTTACTGCTCAATCATTAAAACTAATAAACCACAACACAGTGGAGGTTTCCCTAACACTGTTAAACAACTAATTCAGATGCTGCTATCGTTTACTTTAAGACTTCAGTAACTCAACAAAATTAAGAATCTTACCAGAAACTCACTCCTAGATGCATTTGTTTATTACAAGAAAAGGAAATAACATTGCCTTGTTATTTTTATAGGAAAAGTGTTTGCCAATACCCAGGACTCCGTTTGTTTGCTAGGAATGCGCAGACGCAATCTTCTTTTCCAACCTGTGGTTGATCTTAAGGATCAAACAGATTTTGTGTAAGTGAAGGCAGCTCTGTGGGGCCAGACGAGTACAACTTCCAATTCTTCTTGTTCATCCCTCCTTCCTTGCTCCATGTCAGATGGTAACTTCACCATGTAGCCCCCACCTACCTTTCAATGTTGCCTATGGTGGTGGCCTTGGATCACCCCCTCATCTGCTTTTCCCACAAGCAACTTCGTGCTTTCTCCAGGCTGCCCCTTTTGCGTGAGAAGGGCTTCCTGTGAGACTTCAAAGCTACCACTGTATCCTCTTAAAGCCCTCCTCACAACCTGTCTTTGCTGCAATGCCTGCAAATCACTGTCTGGTATTGTTTAGGATGGCAACCCCTTGTGCCTAGTGAGACAAGTGTTACAACTAATTTATAGGTTTCAGAGTAGCAGCTGAGTTAGTCTGTATCCACAAAAAGAAAAGGAGGACGTGTGGCACTTCAGAGACTAACATTTATTTGAGCATAAGCTTTCGTGAGCTACAGCTCACTTCATGAGATGTATTCCAATAATTTATACATAGGCAGCCACCTCGATTAGCATCTTATTCTCCCTAACCCTCTTCTATCTGGCTTTTTATTAACTTCTTGGATTTTATTTGTTAGTCTGAGTTCTCTGGGACAGGGATTATCTTTGCACAGTGCCTCGTGTAATAAGGTCATTAGATCATGCTGCAATAGAAATAATAAATTGCTTAGAGCTTGCTGAGATGGGAGGGTTAGCTGGCAAAATAGCAAGATGGAATTCATGCATGTTCTAAGGCAGGGGTCGGCAGCCTTTGGCACGCGACCCATCAGAGAAATCTGCTGGCGGCCTGGGACAGTTTATTTACCTGCCGCGTCCGCAGGTTTAGCTGATCTCAGCTCCCACTGGCCGCGGTTCACCGTTCCAGGCCAATGGGGGCTGCAGGAAGCGGCGCGGGCCAAGGTATGTGCTGGCCACCCCTTCCCACAGCCCCCATTGGCCTGGAACGGCGAACCGTGGCGAGTGGGAGCTGTGATTGGCCGAACCTGCAGACGCTGCAGGTAAATTATCCATCCTGGCCTGCCAGCGGATTTCCCTGATGATCTACGTGCCAAAGGTGCCGATCTCTGTTCTAAGGCTAGCTGGAGAGGTACATGAAAGAGGTCAAGATAATAATTTACTATGCACCACAACCTCTCTCCAAAGTAAAACTAAAAAGCAAATGCACCCACTTACTAACAATTTTCTACATTCCTGTCAATGAGTGGAGATGGCAGCATTACTCACACAAATGAACCTAAGAATCATTGAATCCAGCAAAGTTGGTCATTAATATATGCTGATAAAAACTTCCCTTATAAAACTGCTTATAATTTGAATGAAGCCAAGTTTAATAGTGAATTTGGTCCTTGGGGATAACATCAATGGGGTCGTTTACATAGAATAGCTTTGACTTTTTTTACATCTCATCTTCTGCACAGGCACAGAATTCCTAAGGAACAGTGGTGGCTGAAACTTCGACCTCTGATGAAAATTCTGGCCAAATACAAGACTAGCTACGATGTTTCAGATTCAGGTCAACTAGAGCATGTAGCTAGGCACAGCCCAAAAGAAGCAGAAACTGGAGCCATCTAAGAAGAGACCATTATTTTAGATAAAGTTGTAATAAACCTATGTTGTGCGTAACAGTGCTTTAGCATATTGATTACAGCTTTGTTTGTAACATTTAAATTATTGTACCAGCACTTTATGTGAATTCAGAAATGCAAATGTCACACAAGTTCCTTGCCCAGTATTATCCTAGGTTTAAAGCAGACCTTAGCACCTAATTTACAAAATACCAATTACTGGCCTGATCCTTAAGTTTAACACAATTCTATGCACTCAGTGTGATAAGTCATTCATCTAGCACATTTTATCTCAGAGATAGAGTCTATACTCAGAATATATGTAGAAGGCTAGTTTTGTGTCAAGTTACAGAGTGAATCTATGTATCTGAAGTGGAATAAAAGTATTGTTGCAAACCACATGTGTGACTTCAAGTTATCTAAAAACTAACAAATTACAGCTAACAGGAGAACACCACTGAAGAAAGTAGGAGCAACTTTATTTGCATTCTAACAGGAAGCAAATAACTGTTCTTTCTTTGCTTGTAGAACGGCGGGAGGGATTAAGAGAAGGGCGGCTGCAGATTTTTCTGTACCGCATCTGCACAATGAAGCTGCATTAATTTGAACTACCCCCCACACCTCCCCTAGAGAGGAAGTAACACACTAAAAATTACTATTAAAGGCAATACTAAAGCTATTAACCCTGTGAAGATGGCTGTTAACCTCCTTTGTGTGTCCTTTAGGTTATGGCTACAGGACAGCTGGGAGATGAGATTCCCAGCTCATGCTAAAAATAGCAGTTTGGAATGGCTGGTGGCTTAAGCTTAACTTCATGAGCTCTATCACGCTAAAAATAGTGTGGATGTAGCTGTTCTGGCAGAGGCTCAGGCTAGCCACCTGGGTCCAAAGCTGGCTGGCTAGCCCCAGCTGTAATGTCCACACTCTTATGTTTAGCATGCTAGCTCAAGTGAAGCAAGTCTGTCTACCCATGCTGAGAGGCTCACTCCAAGCTGCAGCATAGGCATACCCTAGAGGTCATGCTCACTAACCTCAGCTTGTTGCAGACAACAGGGCAACCCTCAATCACACCCAGGACTGAGGACTCTCTTCTGTGATCAGCTGAAACATTTGAGACCAGGTTATAACCACGATGGTTAAGGTTACAGTTGACACAGCAGTTTTTTCTCCACAACACAATCATGGTTGTCTCACAACATTTAGCTGTCGAACTTTAGCCAAAAGGTAAACAGAGGACAAAACAGCACCTTGAGAACTCCATTCAGTACTGGGAGGAAGAACTGGCCCAGGGTCACACAGGTTGGAGCGCCATCAAAATAGTCCTGTTATGAATAAAACCATCTTTTCCCTGTTCTGTAGCTATCAATTATTAACCTTGAGTTGTAGAGAGATGTTTTGAGCCAACATTGCCACTCCTATAATTAAAAATGTAAGTTGTAGTGTAGACAATACAATGTAACAAGAATAGTTATGGAGAAGCTGAGTCTTGCACAACTTAATTATGGAAAACTCAACACACTAGGAAAGACTTGTGAAGTACCAGTGTAGGTGTAACAAATCTGTTTATGCCCAACAGCGGAGGTTTAAAAATACAGATATTGTAAGAAAACATGATTTAAGCTAAACATATTTTAAAATTTAAGTCTTAGCTTGATTTTTACAAAACAATGTGTATATTTAGAAGTTATTAAAATCCACATTTTTGTGCGGCAGTTAATTATGGAGGAACTGAAGAGTTGCTTTAGCTATAGATGAACAAATAGTTTTCATTCTTAAATACAATGCAATTGTAGAGATGAACCTTCTTTGGCAGACTTAATTTCTTTGAGGAAAGACAGCTGAGTGGCCTGTTGCATGTAAAGTTGTATTGATGACCTTTCACTTGGACCTCAGCAGGAAAATTAAAAATTCTAATGTGCCTTAGTCACTTATGAATTGGCTTGTTTTATTTCTTTTAAGCCATTGTCAGTAACAAACATTATCAGTGATAACAAATGTTATCGTTTGACCCAGGATGGATCTTTGGCAATGCATGGATTCTCTGGGCCTAGTACAGCCAGTCCTCGGGTGCTCTTCCCACCTGCAAGGTATCTGCAAAAGAGAGACAAATTATGAAAAGGTACCACAAAGCTGTTGAAGTGTAAGTCACATTATACTCAGTCTGACAGCAGCCTGACACGTTCAGATGAAACCTTTCACCTATATAGTACCTTCTGAATTAAAACTCTTCCTTTCACACATCTCTTCCCATGTGTCTCAAAATGATTATATAAATATTGGAGGAGAGTATTGTGCTCCTTAGACATTACAGGAGAAAACAGATGCACAATTAATGTCAAGTATTCTCATTAGGGCTACACTGTACCGATATGCCTAGTTTTAAAACAGATTGGTTTGAGCTAGTCAATTTTTGTTTTGAAGTATCTGAAAAAAAATCTGTAAGGTATTTGTTTCTCCTTTCCCCCAAAGTTGACACAGGTCCTCATATTTTTCAGCTCTGTGCTGAACCTAAGCAACAGAAAATAGGGGCACAGATGGTCAATGTCAGTTTTATTTGACATACTCTACCACCTCTCTTGCCCATGTGAGTGGATCTCTCCATTTCTCCCAGACTGAACTCTGACTCACTTTAGCCAAGACAAAGAATAATCATAGAAAATAGAATCATAGAATATCAAGGTTGGAAGGGACCTCAGGAGGCCATCAAGTCCAACCCCTGCTCAAAGCAGGACCAATCCCCAATTTTTGCCCCAGATCCCTAAATGGCCCCCTCAAGGATTGAACTCACAACCCTGGGTTTAGCAGGCCAATGCTCAAACCACTGAGCTATCCCTCCCTAAAAGAGCCCTTTTAGTACATCAACTCATCTAGATATTTGCCTAGTTTTACAACAGGGTACATAAAAAGCACCAGTGAAGTCAGTAAAAACTAACATTTCATACGAACAACTTGACTATACTGCTC
This sequence comes from Lepidochelys kempii, assembly GCF_965140285.1. Taxonomy (NCBI): domain Eukaryota; kingdom Metazoa; phylum Chordata; order Testudines; family Cheloniidae; genus Lepidochelys; species Lepidochelys kempii. The sequence goes on along the minus strand of NC_136381.1, from coordinate 245,811,710 downwards.
TATATGCTATACACTGAAATCTAAGTACAGTATTTATATTCCAATTTATTTTATAATCTATATAGTAAAAATGAGAAAGTAAGCAATTTTTCAGTAATAGCATGCTGTGACACTTGTATTTTTAGGTCTGATTTTGTAAGTAGTTAAGTGAGGGGTAAATTGGGGGTATGCAAGACAAATCAGACTCCTGAAAGGGGTATAGTAGTCTGGAAAGGTTTTGAACCACTGATTTAGACACCTAAAAGCAGGCGAAGAATGATAGAACTGGGTCTAGAAAAGCAAATTCATCTCCAAATGGACTAAATCTGGAGCCATCTTGTTTGAGCTAAAAGAACAAACAGTTTCTGATCCAGTCAGAAGCAGAACAGCAATCTCAGCAAATTAAGAACTGCAACAGAGTTCACAAACAAATTAGAATGTTGACTAAAAAGCTAAATGGAAAATGGCGATCCTCCTTTCGCAGGCACAGTGATGATATGAATGCAGGTACAGGAAAAAAGTTACCTCAGTGGTCAGTCTTAGAAGGAGAAAAGGGATGGTGGCTTCTTTCAGGCAATGTAATAATGCAAACCTTTACCAGCTATTTTACATCAGACAGTTTTTAATCTGTCAAACTCTTACAAGGGATCTGGGTTTACTTGCATTTCTAAACTGAGCACAGACTCACTTGTTTGCCACATCGATCAGGTGATCACGGCTGACAGCAAAAAGCTGCTCCCTGTGTCTCTGCTTCATCTCATCTGAGATGCCGTTCAAGAAATAATTCATCCCTAAAAGTAAGAACGTGACTTGGTAAGTGTACTGAGTCTCTGGCATCGAAGGATAAAAATCAGATACATGCACCGAGTTCTCCAAAGCAGGATAGCTGGGAGAGGAATGAATACAGTTTGCAGCTAGTTAAGAGCTCCACAATTCTAGGCTCGTCATAAAAAGTACAGTACAAATGTCTCATTGTTTACCAGTGTCAAGGCTAGAGCTGGGCAGAGAATGGATGTTCCATTTTGTGGAGAATTTTAAAAAAATGTTTTGACAAAAATCAAAAAAGTTTTGATTTGAACTTAAATACAAAATGCAAAATTTTAACCAAAAAGCTGTTTGGAAGGAGAAGATATATATATATATAAATAATTTATTCCAAAAGTGTCAAAATGGGACATTTGACATTGTCCGAACTTTTCCCCTTTTTTCTCCAAATAGAATTTTGGTGAACTCAGAATGATTTCATGAAGGTTCTGATTTTAGCAACCCTGTTATCCAATGGAAAGCTGTTCTGTCAAAGTTTTGCAACCAGCTCTAGTCAATGCTGCTAAGACAAAGATCTGACCCACCTTTTTCTCTATATACGGTCTACATAATTCTGCAAACAAATGCTTCTATATACTTACAAGAAATCCTGTAACAAGAATCACTTCAGTGATCAAAGAGGTTAAAAATAATCACAGAGGGACTTCTTGACACTGCAACTTATGACCCAGTAAGGGGAACATTAAGCAATCACCATACATTTGTGGCTCTACAGCTCCGTTCAACTCTCTCTTCTCTCCCCTTCTAGCTACTGGGAAGGATTTTAAGGGTGTTTTCTTTCCTCTCCTCTAAACTCCATCTCACTGGAGGAGCTCGTTCATTTCCTCAGTCCTCACGAACATTGCTATTTTCAGTGCTTCACTAACTTTGCCTGATACCAGTTAGAGTGTGAGCAGCTCCAGCCTAACTTGTGCACTGCACAGGACTGCCAGGCAGCTCAAGCTCCAAAGGACGAGAATCATTACCCTCTGACAAGCCAGCGGCATGTGACATTGAAGCATTTTGCTCACATATGAGCACCTGAAAATTGACAGTGCCTAGCCTGTTTTCATTGTTCAAGCTAACAGGCAGAAAAGCCCACGAAGGGTGGAAAAGTAAACGATTCTTGAAGTTTTTTTGTTTAACAACCTAAATGGCCTTGCTTGTGTTAACACTTTACAGACATACATTGATTTTTAATCTTAGTGTTCCTTTATTTATACTTAAGGGATGGAGTAGGTGCCTTAAATCCAAACGGAAATTTAAAGTTATCAGTGGGGAGAGCTGTTCTCTCAAACTGCAGACTATTTTGAACTGTGTTTAAAAAAAGTTCTAAAAAGAAAAGAAGCTACCATTCATCATGACATCCAAACATGCAGCTAATTTTACTAAGTTATTTACACTTAGTACTTTTCATCAAGTATCTCCAAAGCACCAAACAAATTTATGCGTTCCCCATCTCTAAAAATAGAGAAACTGAGGCAGAGAGGTTAAGCAAATTCAGGATCAGTGTACACATCTGGCTAAAACAGGTATATACTCCATACACTTTTCCAAGTATTCCATTTAACCAACAGACCTATATGGTTTTCCTATGTGCCAGAACAGGTGCAATTTTTTTAGGCTGAGAAAGACAGGTTAAAGGTTTAGTTATTTGAGTTCCCCCTATTCTCCCATGACAATATTATGATCACAAGCAGCAATAAGAACATTTCAGTGAAAAGACATTACACGTGTGATCTTTAAGGTGAGCAGTAGCATCTTGCTGTTTTATAGAAACTAATCCTTATGTTAAATCCACTGAAACCAAACATGAGCTTATGAAAGGGAATAGATGAGCAGACTAGGAATCATTCACTTCCTTCTAAGCCTAGCTAGAACACTGGATTCCCTTGCTGGGGAACTAAGAACATAGAACATACCTTTGTCTGAAGGAGCTATAGGAGTATCTACAGCTGAAAACACCGCAAGCTTGGCTTCGTCAATGTCTTGCTGTGCAAATTCCCCAGACTGAGCCCATTCAGCTGCTTTTTCAAAAGTTGAAAAGGTTGATATAGAATTTGGATCCCTAACAAATTAGAAGAAATTCCTTTTGTATTACAGATGACAACCTGTGTCTACAACTTTTAATACATTTGTTTTTAAATCCACTGCCTTTCATTCAAAGATTCCTAATCACTCATCAAATTCTATAAACTACATCTAGACCACACACATACCATATTCGATGAAGGCAGCTGTCTTCATACAGCAGATAGAAACGCTATACAATACTTTGAGATAAGGAGTATTTTATTCAACAGAAGTTATAGCAGATTGTATGTAGGCAGAATGGGCCAAATTCAGTAGTGATGTAAATAGTTTCTAAGCTGGTCATGAAAAAGGTACAATTAAATGGAAGTGCTAACTCAGTGTAACTTGCACAGATTTAGCATTCAGCAAATGTGAAAAACAAAAAAAAAAATCTACAGTGATATATTATTTGGGGACCAAATTTAGTGCCTGGCATAAGAAGGTGCAACTTTCATTAGTATCAATATCAGTTATGCTTACTCCAAGGATGAATTTGGTCCTTGAGTTCTGAGCATGGTGTAGCATAAGGTGGGGTGGGCAGAGGTTACACCTTCCTGCAAAATTGCTTTTCCTGCTTACACCCATTTTGCAAACCTACGGATGTCCAAAATTGGTGAAAATTACACTATGTCGTAACTCTCACCTGCTGTGAGGCTGACAAATGCTTACAACACCACTGAATTTAGCTCAGAGCCTTCTATAGGAGCTGTGCTAGACTGCATGCAACCCATTATAATTATTTAATTAGTCTAAAACAGTGGGCATGTACTCCATCTCTGGTGAAGAGTCATGGAGTTAATTACCACCTGGTTTGGACCTCTGTTTCAAGTTTAAGACGAACAGCAGAAGCTTCAGTAATAATGTACCTCATAAGACCAGACAGAAACAATTGTTCAGGGCTGATATAAGGAAAAAGTGTAATCTAGTCAGTCACCAGCACCACTTTCTGCTGTAATCAAGTCTTCCTTGGAGGTCTCCAGCCCAATCACCCCACATGGAGTCATGTCTGGTTCTGCTACGGAGGGGAGAGGCCATGGCTTTTGGGAGAAGCCAGTTTAGATCTACATGTCAGGAACCTCACTACCTCCCTCAACTACTGTTCTTAAAATGCCTCAGTTCCCTCTCTTCATCCCCACCGCCAGGCCAGGAAGAAACGTGCTGAAGCTGGCATACAGTTGAGGCTGGTAGTAAAACTGGCACACTAGTCACCACATACACTGAGTAAGGAGGCAACAGGGTAACAGCTACCACCAAGCTGGGCTGAAGTGAAGCCTAGGATGTGAGAGGGGTTTTACTGAATCCTGGAAGGAGCAAGGAGAAGGGGAGAAAGCCAGAAGCCAAGTGACAGATCTCAGCAGGAAGCCCCTCTTTCCTCATCTCTAGCTCAAGCCTCATTTTCTTGTCCTATTCAAGTCACTTACAGTCCTGGCAGGTAAAGTTAAATTGAGTCTGAAATGATGGCTGCATATGCAGAGACCATGGCTACATTTCATAGACAGACTCTACAGAGGACACACAGTGTTACCTGTAAGAATAGAAGGTGAATATGCCACTATGACTGAGTGTAGCACCTCCTCCATAAGCACCTCCTTTCTCTCTGATTTCCCTATGCAAGAATTTAGCGGTCATCAACCGTGCAAGGATCCGAAGGCTGAAACAAAAGATTAAAGCAAAGGTGTTAAATCTGCCCTCTGGCTATTGGGTATCTAATCTACCACCTCTCCACTTGACCAGTTTTTCAAAGATCTAAGTTATACAAATGAAGTATTCCTAATTGCACCCTACAGTAACAATGATGGTTTAAGCACAAAAATGAAAAATTTTAAATTGAGCCATCTTCAATACAAAGTCTCTTCATTTCTCCGTACTAGAATAGCCCTACCACTATGCTCCCTAACTTCCCTAAATAGTTTAAATTTCATCTCTCTCCAGGAAATGTAAAGTTCTCTAAGCCACCTATTTGGTCACATATCATGTCATCATATACACAAAGAAACAGGATCAGGGTGTGTAGGGTTCTCCTTCAATTTGGAAGTTATAATTCAGTTGCTTTTGGTACCCAAATTCTAACAACGTGGCAAATTCTGTCCTTGTAAAAAGACTTCAGCAGGAGTCATGAGCAGAAACAGTAGATTTTGATCCAATGACTCCACCCTCCCTTACAGAACTTGTTAGAACACAAGCAGGTGATATTTTCAGGCAATTATTTAAACACAAGATCAACAGCTGTGTGAAGACTGCCTTCTAGAGGATTTCTCATGAGTGTGGTTCAAAAATATATGGAGGATACTTACCTGTAAATGGAAGTTCTTTGAGATAGGTGATCCCTATGTGTATTCCACAAATTGGTGCGCATGCATCCAACTCTGGAAATTCTAACAAGCAGCATCCACTGGCCCGCACATGCACAGTAGTTCATCTCATACTCCAGACCGAGGACATAAAAGGCGATGCAGGCCAATGGCTCTCCAGTTCCTCTTCTTACGAATCCAAAAAGATCCAAAGGGACAGAGGGTGGATACTGGAATATAGATTGGGACCACATACCTCAAAGAACTTCCAGTTGCAGGTAAGTACCTCCATTTCTTCAAGTGCTGGTCCCTGTGTGTATTCCACATGTGGACGACTGACAAGCAGTATCCAGACTGGAGGCGGGTACAAGGATGCTTAAACTATTGCAGTTTCCACTGCTGTGTCCGCAGCAGAGGCTTGAACTAGCATGCAATGTTTAACTCTAGCCAGCCACCCTGGACATGTCCAGAGATGGCACTTTGTGCAGTGATGTTGCAGAGGCAGCTTGCGCTCTGGTGGAAAGTGCCCTTACCCTGTCAGGTGGAAGGATGTGTGTCAATTGGTAGCACACAATGATGCACCCACAAACCCATTTAGAGATCCTCTTAGAAGATATAGTTTGTCCTCATGAACTCTTTGTAAGAAAGAGCCTAGGAGACTTCCTGATAGCATTCTACCCGCACAGGATCAAATCTAAGGTGTGTCTGATGTCAAGGGACTGAAGCTTCCTTAACAGAGTTATGGCGTTTTTGGAAGAAAACAGATAAGTAGATAGCTTGGTTGACATGAAATTCCAAAATAACCTTTGGGAGAAATTAAGGATTCAATCAAAGAAAGACCTTTTCTGTGTGAAAACAGTATACAGTTGGTCTGCCATGAGGGCTCCCATCTTGCCCACCCTTCTGGCTGAGGTAATAGCCACGAATAATATGACAGGTTAAACATGCTGCCAAGGGTTCAAATAGCAGCCCAGTGAGTGCTGACAGCATGAGACTGAGGTCCCTCTGAGGCGTAGATTTGACGATTAGCAGAAAGGTTCTAACTAGGCCTTTCATAAGCCTCAATGTTGTAGGGTAAATAAAGATAGAATGCCCATCTACTGCAGAAAGGATGACACTGTGTTGTTCAGGTGAACACCCTGACCCATAAGGGATGAGTCTGTTACAATGGGGACTGTGGAAGTGGGAGTGACAAAGGGAAAGCCCACTCTCTCTCAGAGACGACCTGTACCTGCTGATAGTGCAGGGGTTACAATTTATAGGTACAGCCACCCCCAGAACAGCTTGAGTGATGCCCCCTCCCAGGCAGGTCTCCCCGCTTACCCTGTCTCCCTACCTGGAAAGTACCAGGCCCCTCCCTGTAGCTCCCAGCTGTTGCTCCTACCTCTCCGCACAGTGTGCAGCTCACAGCTTGCCGGCTCTGGCAGCTGCCACGCAGGGACAAGGCTTGGCCGCACCATGTGACCAAGCAGGACTGACAAACCTTGGCAGAAATCTGCGGGACACGTGACCTACATACCGTCTCACACGTCGCCTCTGCTGTCACTTCACCTGGGTTCGACCACCAAATAAGAGAGGCGATGACTCTGGTGGGAATAGTTACACTGGTGTTAATGCGATCCTTTTCAGATGAGTAGACTGAACAGAGCAAGGTTTGTAGGCAGCATATATGAAACCTGGGGGAATGGGTCACATAAGGGCATGAGGCCATGTGGCCCAGGAGAAAAAGGCACATCCTGAGCGTAGTTCTTGGTCTGTGAGTAATCTGTGCTATCAGATAACTCATTAGCTGAAATATTTCCATGAGGAGGAAAGCTCTTGCTGTAGTGGAGTCCAGTGTCACTCTGATAAAGTTTATCATCTGTGTGGGTATTAAAATGGTCCTTTCTTCATTTACACAGACTCCTACTATGAATACTTTGGACGCGATCATCAGTCTAAACTCTGAACCGGAAATGCTCTTGCTCCACTAGAAATGAAGGAACTTTTTGTGAGACGGTTGAATATCTATCTACATGGAAATAAGGATTCTTCATGTTGATAGCCACGAACCACATTCCCTCCTGTCCTGAAATTTGACTTTTGAATAAAAATGTTCAGCTGTTGAAGGTCCAGAATGGGTATCCACCCTTCGTCTTTTTAGGGGCCTTAGAAGTAAGGGGAATAGAACCCCTTTTCCTTGACACTGAGGTGGTACTGCTCTATTGTCCCTCATAGGAGGAAGGATGCCTGGCAAAGAATCACCTTGTAAGAGTGATCCTTGAAGAGGGACTTGTGTGGGGGGAGGAAGGGAGAAACTCTATGGAGTATCCTTGATGTATAATTTCTAGGACTTAGCTGTCTGTCATGATGGAATCCTAATTGTGGGTGAAAAGTATGAGGTGGCCCTCAAAGATCATGGGGGTAAGAAGTGACTGGCATCAACAGCGGTAGATGGATCTCAACTATGCATCAAAAGTAGCCCTTGGCAGGTGGCTGAGAATGGGCAGAGATCATGGTAGTAGAGGTGGCTGAAAATCAAGGTCTCTGAATCCTGTCATTTACAGGGAGGCTGAGCATTGACTGGGGAGGGGGCAGCCTTGGTCTATATCCCTGCCTCTGCTGCATTCTTCACGGGACTGGGGTGTAAACCCCTAGGGAGTGTAGAGTCATCCAAGTCTTTCTACAAGTGTAGGGATGTGCCCATTTTCTCAATGAACAAACTCAACTCACTGAAAGGCAGGTCCTGTTTGGTGTTCTGGACCCCCTTGGGAAGCTGTGAGCAGTGAAGTGAAGACTCATGCTTCATGACTATGCTAGTGGTTAAGTCTCTGGATGCAGTGTCAGCTGCATCTACCGCAGCTTGAAAGGAAGTCTTAGCCACTAATTTGCCCTCCTCTAAGAGAGTCTGAAACTGGGCTCTGTCATCAGAGGGAAGATTATCCTTAAAATCCTATTTAGAATCATAGAATATCAGGGTTGGAAGGGACCCCAGAAGGTCATCTAGTCCAACCCCCTGCTCGAAGCAGGACCAATTCCCAGTTAAATCATCCCAGCCAGGGCTTTGTCAAGCCTGACCTTAAAAACCTCTAAGGAAGGAGATTCTACCACCTTCTTTCACTAATGAGGCCTGATAGTTAGTGATTGTAAGAATCACTAAGCTCATAGACGAGAAGACCGTTTTCCCCATAAGGTCCGATCTCTTTGAGCCCTGTCAGCCTGTGTGGTCTTGGGATGCTGTGACTTTGCTCTCTCTAGGGCTACAAGGGAGTTGTGCGCTGGGTGGGAGAAGAGAAATTTAGCCCCTCTGGCAGGGACATAATAGCATCTCTCAGCCCTCTTAGATGTGGGGATGTAGGAGTCTGGAGTGTGCCAGACTACTCTGGCTGGCTCCATGACTGCCTTGTTGATCAGGAGTGCCACCTTGCTTTGACCGGATGCTGGGAATCCTGGACCTCCTCAAGTGTGTCTGGAGGTCACTGGCAATTGTATGAAATAGCTCCTGGTACCAGTGATCTCTAGGGAAGTCAGAACTGGGAGGATGGAGCTCAGATCTCCTTGACTGTCTATCGTGGCTCAGCTCTCTACAAGGAGATGACAGAACAGCAAGAGCGTCCTATCTATCCAAGTCTGACAACTGCTCTCACTTCACTCGTGGAACCAACAATACCGGAGGGTTGGAGAAGGGATGGCTCCAGTGACAAAAAAAACATAACTTTGTCCTCTACTGTGGCAATGTCCCTCATAAGCACCAGGCCAGAGAAGAGAAAAGACTGAGCATGAGAGAGGAATATATCCTCCTGTGTAGTATAGAAGTGTCCATAAGACTTAGTGCTCGAAGCATTCCAACAGTCAGCACTGATGGTTCCAACTCGTCCCAGGGAGTTGTAGCCAGGTGGTCCTGAGGAGGATGGGACAGTACTGAGGAAGAAGTAGGCCCTGCACTTCTGGATTGAGCCAGTGGGTGTCAGTCCTTGTGTTTTGGAACTGGAGCTACCAGTGGTACCAACGGCTCCTTTTTCCATACTTTACCCATCAATCTGTGGGTCTTTGGTGATTCTGGACCCATCAGATTCGCACGCAAATGCTCACCCAGCCTGGATAGGCTCGGGAAGGATTCCTTCCCTTCATAGGCAGATCCGGAAGGGCATCTGTCCTTACGAGCATAAGAGTGTTCCTCAGCCCTGGTCTACACCGGGCGGGAAATCGATCTAAGTTACGCAACTTCAGCTATGTGAATAATATAGCTGAAGTCAACATACTTAGACCTACTCACCGTGGTGTCTTCACTATGGTGAATAGACGGCTGCCGCTGCCCCGTCAACTCTGCCTGCACCTCTTGCGGCGGTGCAATACAGGAAGCAATGGGAGAGTGCTCGGGGGGGGGGTTCGATTTATCGCTCTAGACTAGATGTGATAAAATCGATCCCCGCTGGATCAGTCGCTGCCTGCCAATACGGCAGGTAGTGCAGACATACCCGTAGTCTCATGGAGAACCCAGGAAGAAGAGTACTTGAGCTAAGCAGCTGTAGATTCTACTCTTAAGCTCGTGGTCGGAGGGGTGTTGCTCATCTGATGGGGCAAATGTACGGCAGGGGGGTCTCCCTGGCCTGGATCAGAGAAAGGCCTCAGCCTTCTCCATAAGGTGTTTTCTTAATCAAAGTTCACAAGCTTTGCAAGTTTGCAGCAGAAAAGCGTGACAGATGCTGCACTTTGCAGCAATACAGGTTTCATCCAAACAACAGAGACAGGGTTGATGATTGTCATTCATGGAAAAGGAGCAAGGGCAGGGGAGATGGTTCTTGAACCCTAGGACTTTAAAGCACAGTCCCAGACCACAGGGAGGAAGTCCCCGGTATTGGGGGGGGGGGGGAGACCTTACCTATACTAATAATTAACTATGCTAATATAAACTATACCCTGTTTAGAAATGTATTTACAGAGTATAAGGATAAAAGCTGGAGAAATATGTGGACACAGGGATTCGAACTCAGGCCATGAGGCAGTAAGAAGGAACTGGAGAGGTGTTGACCCACACTACCTGTTATTCCTGGGTCTGGCGCACAAGGTGAACTTCTGTGCATGTGTGGGCCAATGGACACTGCTTGTTAGAATTTCTGGACTCGGGAGCTTGGCGTGCATGGGCACCTACATGTGGAATACACAGAGACCAGCACCTAAAGAAGAATTTCTGCATACATCCTGGTTAATGGTTTTCAGTCTAAAACGAGGTCAGTTTTATTTTTATACACTGTGTTTCACTGCTAATCCTTTCTGTTTCCCACCTTGCATAATCAGGAGCTGTGTAGGGAACAGTTCGAATGCATTCTCCAACATAATTCACTGGGAAGGGAAGTAGAAAATGGGTCTTCATCTGACATGGTTTGAAAGTAGGCTCCTGAGAGAAAATTGCATCTGGGTTGATTAACATTGCAGTTAGAGATTTTAAGTAGCTACAACAATCCATTCATTTGAGAATATTAGCACCATTGCATACTTCTTAAGAAGAGCCTGACACTCTCAAACACCAGCACCCAAGCATTCAACCTAGCACGGGTTATTCTGTTAAAAAATGATGAAATTGTGCGCATGCCCCTTGTAATAAATCATACATACTGAAATTGTCTTGGTCTACTACAGCAGAGGGATGTTGTACAAATACTACCTCATCATCACACTGCACATTCTCAGTTATGCAATCCCTGTACCTTACTGATTTGCATAACCCAACCCAACCCTCTCCTCTCTGCAACGCCTTCAGAACAAACCATTCAACGCACATAACTCCTGATATTCAAATACCACAAAAATGAAATAAATAAATTACTCTTAGTAATCAAGGGTGGGGTAGGATGGGTCAGATTTCATGGCCATAGGCCTAGGAAGTTCCAAGGACAGTATCCAATGACAGTGCAAGATGAGAAAGCACAACATATTTCAGTAAAGCATGAGTAACTGGAGAGAGTACTGTTCATTGGAATAACTATAAAAAGGGCCAATTAGATCAGTAATATGATTAACCAAAGTCAAATAAACTGTACTTACAGTAATTAGTTTTCTTGTGATTTGTGAACAATTAAGCCTTTCCCTTCCAACAGGCACAGGCTCTGGAGATTTCTACAAATATAGGACTTTGTATTAGAGTTTCAAAAGTCAGAATCAGGAACATTACAAAAAGTCCCCTGATTTTTCCCCGGAGGGTCATGCATCACCTTTTGCCCTCCTTCCCCTACAAACAACAAAAACATCAAGGGAATTTGATTACTTGTTTCTACTTGCATTTATGAGGAAACACTAAAATGGATTTCATCCCATGGGTAACCTGGCAAAAAGCTGTGCCATATGATAACCTGAAGTTCCTAAGGGCTGTATTGCCAGGCTTTAGACAATGACTTTGGGCTTCTTAAATCCATCTATCGTGCACTAGCCCAAGAGGTTTGCACAAGTTACGGTACTCCTCCTTGGACACAGTCCTTAAAGCTTATTTCCGTTGTCTTATATGGTCCATGCTTATAGATCAGAATTTGCTCCATCTGAGTGTGAACGCCACTGAGCACATAGAATACTTCCCTAGATGTCCTAGCCCAGGAATGAGTTATTCTACAGCTGAATGACTGTTTGGAGCTGCACAGCACAAGAGATTTCTCTCTGCAATACATCTTAAATGGCGCTCAGCTAAAGAGAAGTGACAGGATTTACGCAATGGGAGGAAAAAACATCCCTCCTCCCCAACACCTGAAACAGCAATCAGGGTGTGGGATACATGTCCCAGTAGTTGAAATCAGAAGTTCAACCCCCACCTAATCAACCAAGAGGAGTCCTTCCACTGAAGCCACACAAAGGTTTCTACATTCTCCTAGAGATGTGCCCAAATAAGAAAGCTGAGATGTTCAGGGACAGAGGGAAGCATATTTTTCATTAGTTGTGTGAGAAGCTACTGTATTAGATTTTCCCTAAGATCTCCATCCACCCCTTAAATAGATAAATAGTTTGTGGCCCAGCAGATATTTACATTAGATGACATTATAAACTATTTTCATCATCACTGAGTTGAATAACTAAACAGTAAAAAGTGCACAATAGCTGGGCAAACAGTTTGAAGGTCACATTGCATACCGAAGGAACTGATTTCTCTTTGAGACGTCACAAGCCTCTTTGTATGGACAGGATGTGTATAAGTTCACCAAACCATATGCCTTCCATTTGAGCAGCCTTAGTCTGTCTGCTATTAATCTTACTCAGTATAGTAATTCAAAAATAGTGGTTAACAAAAAATTTTACTCACAAATCAGATTTTTTTGCTTACCTCAATCACATAGGGGCGGACAGGTTTTCTCTCTTTTTTGCTTCTAGCGATGCCCTTTAAAAAGTTTTCTACTTCTTTAGATGCTTGTGACATCTGTTGAGGTGTAGCATTCACTGAACATCTGTTTAAAAAAAAAAACACCTCACACATAGTAGCATGTTTCTTGCAGTTTTACAACCTTTTAGGTTTCAACTATTTCCCATCCTTGTACACATTTTTTTTTTAAGCATCATCCAAATCTCACAAAATCTCTGTGCCAGTGACTCTGATGATAAACACAAACTACAGCTGTAAATAAGGAAAGCACTGACAATTATGACTGCAATATACCACCAGCGCTCTGTCATGAGAAAATCCCATTGGATTCTCATTGCTTTCTCCAAGACAATGAATCAAAACTTGTTCAACAGCATCAGACTTAGCACTCTACAGTAGTTGACAACCTGGCATTCCTGCCCTGAAGAGACAGATAAACTATGTTTAAGCTTTAAAGGGCAATCTCTCCACGCCACTATTACCAATTCTTTCTTTACAACTATTTCTCACCATAGATTCTTGCATTTAATAAAAAAAACTGTACATAGGTTATTTCCCTGCCCCCAAATCAAGGTACAATATCCTGCAAACTAAAAAAATTCAGAATAAGTTTAGTACTTCAGTAGCAACTTTTGAAATTACAGTGCCTGAGTGCAAACATTTTGACTTTAGCATTTCACTTATCTTTCTTAATATTGCAAAAAATGCAAAGTGGATTCCAAGACCTCACTATTTCCCCTTAGAAGTAGACATGCCAAACCTGCTAAACCCCCCACCCCACATACAAAAACAGAAATTGGGCTTGTTTTGGTCTTAATTGGCTTGCGAGTTGCTTGTTGGGCTTGTAGCTTGTTGATTCTTTTTTTTTTGATCGGCTTCCAGCAAGCAAGAGCAAGGAGGGAGAGAGAGTCAGAGGTGCACAGTGGGCCCACCAGTCTCAAAACACATGCCAGGCGCAGGAAGGGGAGGGATCTAGTCAGAGATTTGGGGTTCCTAGGGATTGTCTTACTTTAGTCTTGTTTTGAAATGGGTTTAGTTTGATTTTTGGCTTATTGTGAAAGTCAGGGTGCTTATTTACCGCATGAAAGTTGGCAAATGTGCTTAGAAGCAGGAACTTCTCCAACCTGCATTGCATGAGTTTAAGGATAACAGTCAATGAAAAATCTTAACAACAGTAAAGGAACATTAACAGGTTCTCACCTCATGTTATCACTGTTTAATAAATATTTCTTAATGCGTGGTAGTTTGCGTAGTACTGGTTTAATATCAGACATTTCTGCAATTCGCTTAATCAGTTTCACCTGAAAAGGAGGAAAGAAATAATCAGCAAATGTGACGTATATATTAGCATAAATAAGCACAGCATTATAAGAGAGTTTGACATCAGTTAAATGAACCACCTCCCCTTTACCTGATCCATGCCATTAAACATTTCTTGTAACTCTCCAGCAGGCGTAAGGGTTTTGCTAGCTCGAACAGATGCATATAAATGCCCAGAATCAGGAATGCCATTTGACAGCTCTTGTGCAGTCATCTTAACCAGTACCCTAAAATGTTCCTCTTCTTCAAAGTGTGGGCTACATCGGAAAGGGAGAAAACAACAGTCACTTGCTACAATAGTACATATTCATTAAACAAAACAAAAAAGACAAAGGAATAACGGAGAAAAATACAAGAATTCTCCAGATCTCATGCAGAAATGTTGTAGTCTACTTTAAAGTATTAAATGGTTCATTGTGACAAATTCTAAAAATAGCCTTTACCCATTCAGCTGATTAATGCATTATATGGTTTGTATAGAGAGCAGAATATTTTGATTTAGAGCATGCTGAAATTAAGTTATGCAAAACCAGAATTGCTCCAGAAAAACAAAGTAGGAACTTTTTTCTTTTTCTTTTTTTTGCGGGGGGGGGGGGGCAAAGGGGAGGGAGAGAGAGCGGAAGGTAGAAAAGGGACCAAAAACACATAAAAAAACCAATACGCTACTTGTTAAAAATTTCACTCCATAAGTGCATCATGTCTGGCAGATTTCTATCCAGGCACAGAGAAGAAAAGAGCACACCCTAAAGGAAAAATGAAGATACTTCACACACAGGATAAACCAACAGAAGACAACTGAAATAAAGGCTGCAGAAACACGCGGTAGCATTTTATGAAAGTGATTATCCAATGTCAGCGTAATGGCCTATATCACAGAACTACAACCAGATTGACACTTTATTCAAGAGAGACCCACTGCTAAAACTTCAGGGCAGACAAGAGGCGTAGTTACATAGCTCTACATGAATGGTACCTTCCCTACAATGGGGTAAACCCTATCCCATGTGCCAGTAAGAGCCAGCTTCTGTACCTCTATGTCAGCCCATCACATCCAGATGGTAGTTAAATGTGGTGTAGAAGGAAGGCAGTGAGACTCTAGATCAAAAAAAGCTGTTCAGGGGATGGAGAGCTCCTGCAAATGAGTCTCTAATCTAATCCCCTAAAGAACCCTTCAGATATACTGGTTCCCCTCTCTCCATACACTGTGGGCAGTAACTACTGCACAGCAGTTACAATAGGAGAAGAGGACCACAACAGGTCAACATTAAGAAAAATTAAGAGTCTTAATTGGGTTGAGTGGGGAAGTCCTAACAAGTCTGACCCCCTAATGAGCTTGAATATGTTGAATATTTGTTAACTATCAATATCAATGTCTATCTTTAAAGATTTTCAAAATTTTTATCCATTTCAATTGTCACAATGGGAGATATCATGGGGGAGATCAGACAATTTTTTAATGACAGTAAATGCTGAGAATCAAATTGTTAAAACTTTAACCATTGTAACACAAATTGTGAACATCACACATCAAAATATAAAGTCAATAACCTTATATCAAACACTAATAAATTCTCAATCAACTTTTTTTTTTACTTTGCCTATTTGTAAATTTCTATTATCATCAATGAAAATATATTTTGGTCTGTGTGTGTATGGTGAAATCAATGCTTTCTGACAAAAATCTAAGCTTTCATGTTTATACATATATTAAAAAGTCCTACACTTATTGTGCCATGCCCCTTTGTCACGGAAGAATTGAAACAGGAAAACATCTTTTGTTCCTTAGTGTAAAAAAAAAAAATAAAAAAAAAAATAAAAAACCTACTTGGATACTGTGGTGAGAGGTTATAAAAAAAACAGTCTGAAGATAAAGAGTCATGTAAAACGTTACCTTTGGGATAAAGGTAAGTTACGGTGATAGTGAAATTTATATGTTACATAAGCCAACAAAAGCCCACTTCTACACCAATTTTCAGCCCACCATGTTTTGAAATCATTGAAGTGTTCAACATTAAGTGCCTGCTTTATGGAGAAATTTTGCTCCACCCTTAACTACAGTGCTGTCAGTGTAACATAACAGCATATATACTGTTATGATGTACCTGTTCATACGCGTCCAGATGTGAATCATCTGGAATGATGTGTGGGCTGACAGACATGCCACCTGTTTTTAGCTCCATTTGCTGGGCTTGCTCTCTGTAACCAAGCGCTCCGCAGCCCATTCTGAAGGGGGAAAAAAAAGTAGCGTTTTATTTCCACATATAGTAAAACCAGAAACAATCCAATTTGTCCAATACAAATACACAAGATATCTTAAAAGGGTAAGGTTACGTAATCTGAGGCTATCATCAAATACATGTTTTTTTAAATTAATAAAGACACTAGGTTTTTGTTCTTTTTTTAATGTCAGCAAATACCCAATATATGCTAGTAAACAAAGAAAAAAATTAGAATACAAGAAGAGCATTAAAAATGTATTTGATAAATCAAGCGGTTTACAAGCTTACTGGCTAACTGTCTCAGACCCTCTCCCATAATCAAAATTATTTGTACTATTGAAACATCACTGAAATTACACAAACCAGAGGTAAGATAGAAAGTAATTGTTCTAGGAATTGTTCACTATCAATATTTCCATGTATTGTAACACATCATATCATCCTCAACTTCAAATATGCTAATTATCTTACTTAGTAATGACCCTGCAGAAGAGTGGCACGTATGGTTTGAGCTCCTCTGGAAGTGTATTCAAGCTGGAAACAGCTCTGAAATATACCATCCCATTGGTTGGCTGAGAACAGTATTGGACAGGGATTTCATCAGCTATGAACAAGAGAAAAACATTGCAGTCTGCATCCCTCACTTTGAACACATCATAACTATGACATTTGCCAAAAGTACTTTAGACTAGTTATTTTTGACACTACAAAGGTAATAGGAAGCCACTTCCTGTTTTAACTGAAGGTATTATGATGAGTCCTGGACTGAATCATGAGTTTTCTAGGCCAGTATATAGTTATACTCAATAGGAATCACCTTCCAAATTACCAGATTGAGAAAGATCATTAAATATTTAAATTTTAGAGTCAGAGAAGGACAAGATAGGTGTGGTAATATCTTTTTATTGGACCAATAAACTACTGTTGGTGAGAGAGAAGAACCTTTTGAGTTACAGTGCTCTTCTTCAGGTCTGTGTAACTCAAAAGCTTGTCTCTCCCGCCAAACAGAAGTTGGTCCAATAAAAGATATTACCTCACCCACCTTGTCTCTCTAATAGCCTGGGACTGACACGACTACAACAACACTGCATAGAAGGATAAGAGAAAGCAGTCAAACAACTGAAACGCAAACTGTTTTTGAAAACTGCACTAAGGAACCCTTTGTCCCTTTTTCCCCTTGACCCCATCATCTCCAAAGAATAGTTGTGATTGTAAACAAAACCAGTGGAAAACCCAAATATATTGTGGTTATTGATGTGTAGACAACAGCCTTGCTGACCTGTGGGAAAGGAAGGAGGGTATTGTTTGGAGGAGTACAGGAGAAAAAGGGGGAAGGAGAAAAAGGAAACAAAGCAATTTTCAGCCCCATTTTCTTTACTTTATTTTCCTCCCCCGTTTTAAGTAAATTGGGGGGAGGGGTTGCTTGTGCTGAAATGAGAGAGAAGCAGAGGTGGCATAGAGGTGACAATAGAGCAATGTGTACACAAAGAAGTACGCTTACTAAGGAACACTATATAGCACAATTGCATAAGTCAATATCTATCAAAACTCAGGGAACAGCATGACTGAGACAAACCCAAACATTTCTGAACTCTGATGGCCTGAAGTAACTCAATTTTTGCATCAAACTTTCCGACTGCCTTTAATAGTCAGAAGCTCTCACATGCTCGTCTGGGACCAGAATTTGATCCTTCAACATTTTTTTAGAGGCAGAGGTGCTCTCTTATGCTGCTCTAGTTATAAAAGTGTTTTCTAATTATTATGTGTTACCACAACAATGTATGTTGACTAAATTATGCATTAGTCTCAATTATGACATTTAAATTTTGAAAGAAATACCTTTCCATTTCTCACCAGAGAAACAGCTGCTTTTTGGAATTCTGCCCAGTGGTGATATTTAGTGGATAGCCATTGTAATTTTTACATTCTGTACAGGTTCCTGTAATAACTGGGAGATTATATTCACTTGCTAGCAAGTGGCAACAAAAGAACAGCTGTTCAGTATACACCTATTAGTTTTTCCTCTATTCAAATTTAGTGATTTCAGTCTGATGGATAATGTTTCTTACCACTTTTAGTTGCTAAAGCAGCAGATTCTGTTCTATAGCCTACACTAACAGATGACAAATCCAGGCAATTTGGGAATCTGAGATAAATGTACTTCTAGTTCATTTTGACTGCTGCTGTCAAAGGCTGCTGTTTTGCAGAAAATCTCCCACTGAAAATTTTGTACAACTCAATAATACTTTCAGGATTTTGCTAAAATTAATCTTTTTATAATTAATACAAGTAATCTACGATTACTTGTTCTCCCTCGATTTAGGGGTATGGAATAAAAGCCTCAGTTCGAACCAAGTCCCTGACTCCCTCAGGAAACCGATGGGCAAGATCCCCTGGGAGAATAACATGAGGGGGAAAGGAGTCCAGGAGAGCTGGCTGTATTTTAAAGAATCCTTATTGAGGTTACAGGGACAAACCATCCCGATGTGTAGAAAGAACAGTAAATATGGCAGGCGACCAGCTTGGCTTAACAGTGAAATCCTTGCTGATCTTAAACTACAAAAAAGAGGCTTACAAGAAGTGGAAGATTGGACAAATGACCAGGGATGAGTATATAAATATTGCTTGGGCATGTAGGAATGGAATCAGGAAGGCTAAATCACACCTGGAGTTGCAGCTAGCGAGGGATGTTCAGAGTAACAAGAAGGGTTTCTTCAGGTATGTTGGCAATAAGAAGAAAGCCAAGGAAAGTGTGGGCACCTTACTAAATGAGGGAGGCAACCTAGTGACAGAGGATGTGGAAAAAGCTAATGTACCCAACGCTTTTTTTGCCTCTGTCTTCACGAACAAGGTCAGCTCCCAGACTACTGCACTGGGCAGAACAGCATGGGGAGGAGGTGACCAACCCTCTGTGGAGAAAGAAGTAGTTCGGGATTATTCAGAAAAGCTGGACGAGCACAAGTCCATGGGGCCGGATGCGTTGCATGCGAGAGTGCTAAAGGAGTTGGCGGCTGTGATTGCAGAGCCATTGGCTATTATCTTTAAAAACTCATGGCGATCGGGGGAAGTCCCGGAAGACCGGAAAAAGGCTAATGTAGTGCCCATCTTTAAAAAAGGGAAGGAGGAGGATCCTGGGAACTACAGGCCGGTTAGCCTCACCTCAATCCCCGGAAAAATCATGGAGCATGTCCTCAAGGAATCAATTCTGAAGCACTTAGACGAGAGGAAAGTGATCAGGAACAGTCAGCATGGATTGACCAAGGGAAAGTCATGCCTGACTAATCTAATTGCCTTCTATGATGAGATAACTGGTTCTGTGGATTAAGGGAAAGCAGTGGATGTGTTATTCCTCGACTTTAGCAAAGCTTTTGACACGGTCTCCCACAGTATTCTTGTCAGCAAGTTAAAGAAGTATGGGCTGGATGGATGCACCACAAGGTGGGTAGAAAGTTGGCTAGATTGTCGGGCTCAACAGGTAGTGATCAATGGCTCCATGTCTAGTTGGCAGCCGGTATCTAGCGGAGTGCCCCAAGGGTTGGTCCTGGGGCCGGTTTTGTTCAATATCTTCATTAATGATCTGGAGAATGGTGTGGATTGCACCCTCAGCAAGTTTGCGGATAACACTAAACTGGGAGGAAAGGTAGATACGCTGGAGGGTAGGGATAGGATACAGAGGGACCTAGACAAATTGGAGGATTGGGCCAAAAGAAATCTGATAAGGTTCAACAAGGACAAGTGCAGAGTCCTGCACTTAGGATGGAAGAATCCAATGCACAGATTAGGGACTGAATGGCTCGGCAGCAGTTCTGCAGAGAAGGACCCAGGGGTGACAGTGGACGAGAAGCTGGAGATGAGTCAACAGTGTGCCCTTGTTGCCAAGAAGGCCAATGGCATTTTGGGCTGTAGAAGTAGGGGCATTGCCAGGAGATCATTCCCCTCTATTCAACATTGGTGAGGCCTCATCTAGAGTACTGTGTCCAGTTTTGGGCCCCACACTACTAGAAGGATGTGGAGAAATTGGAAAACATCCAGAGGAGGGCAACAAAAATGATTAGGGGTCTGGAACACATGACTTATGAGGAGAGGCTGAGGGAACTGGGATTGTTTAGTCTATGGAAGAGAAGAATGAGGGGGGATTTGATAGCTGCTTTTAACTACCTGAAAGGTGGATCCAAAGAGGATGGATCTAGACTATTCTCAGTGATAGCAGATGACAGGACAAGGAGTAATGGTCTCAAGTTGCAGTGGGGGAGGTTTAGGTTGGATATTAGGAAAAACTTTTTCACTAGGAGGGTGGTGAAACACTGGAATGTGTTACCTAGGGAGGTGGTGGAATCCCCTTCCTTAGGGGTTTTTAAGGTCAGGCTTGACAAAGCCCTGGCTGGGATGATTTAGTTGGGATTGGTCCTGCTCTGGGCAGGGGTTTGGACTAGATGGCCTCCAGAGGTCCCTTCCAACTCTGTTATTCTATGATTCAATATATTGCCATATATATGAAGCCTTTTGATTTCCCATTCATTCTACTTCTCAAAGTAAAATGTCAGCAAATTAAACTGTTTCTTCGTTTTATAAAAGATTTAAGTTCACTAACCTGCAAATGTCATCTCCAGCTCAGTGAATGGGATTGTGGGCTCAATATCAGATACTTTTAGAGCTGGGAGACAGGAGGTATCCTGAGGTTTGCTTTGAAGAGCAATTAATTCCAAACCTAATAAAAGCAGAATATTAAGATTAATGCTTAAAGGTTTCCAATAAAAACTATCAAAACCCAGTGAAATTATGTAGCTAAGGGGAAAAAAAAAAAAAAAAAAACACATTTCTGTGACAGATAAGAGTGATACTTCCCATTCCCAACAGCTCCCGCAAACTATTATAATCACTGTATTTTATTGAAATGCACATCAGAGGGCATCATAGAAAATCCATCATCATCCTAACAGGATAAAGTGTTTCTATCTCCACCCTTTAGGATAGCTCATGATCCAGAGATTAAAATATTTAACAGACACCTACCAGCCAGATGTCAAAGACCTCCCGCTAACAGCAAACTCCAGGGACGACAACACAGCTTTCAGGTGAAAAAGGTCAGTATCCACCTGGAATTCTTACCAGAGTGCTCTCTCTGGACCTTGCTACATGTTGGTTGGCTAAACCTGTTAGTCTGTTTGAAAAACCTCAACCTCTATCTTTTATATCCACCTCTGGCTAGTGGTTGCTTTAAAAAACCTCAAGTTCACCTTATAATGTAGGCGATCTCACCTAGCTGCTAGAAAGCTGCTCTCCCTTTCCCAAGCCCAGAACCTCCAGGCTACTCTGATGTAGTATCTCAGCTTCTCTACTCTTCTAGATTTTGTTTCTTTTTTCCTCAGTGAATACTTTATAGTCTGCCCTACTGCTGATGTTTATAGCTTTCCCAAGCACCAAGGCGTGTAACTGACATGATGTTTGTATGTTTCACAATTGCACACAGATTCCAAGTCCTGTTAATTTCATTTAGGAGCTGCTTGAGTAAGCTACAATGTTAGAGAGACCACAATCTGCAGCCTGAAAAAGACATCATTGTATCAGTTCACATTCAGCCTAGAACAATAAAGAAAGCTCAAACTTTTCGGAAGTGCTATATAGGTCTTCTCAGTTGGTCATACAAATTTCCCTCACAACAGTGATGGAACTGATGATACATGTCTGCTGTCCTGAGAGCAAGTTCACTACATGTTTCTAGTATTAGCAGGTTAATGTTAAAAAGAACATTGCCTCCCCCCTCTCCTCCAAGGCTCTGATCAATTTCTTCATTTTTTAAGTGAAGAGTACTCTAGATAGTCTGTATTCACAAAAAGAAAAGGAGTACTTGTGGCACCTTAGAGACTAACCAATTTATTTGAGCATGAGCTTTCGTGAGCTACAGCTCACTTCATCGGATGCATACCTCTAGATAGTGGAATCTATTGGTGATGTCTTTAACCGTACAGTTGTCTTTTACATGCACATTTGAGCGCACACAGATTATTTTAAAAAAAAACAAACAAAAAACCCACACACACCAGTAAAATCTTCCACTTTCAAAACAAATGCTGATGGACTTTTGGTATCTATATATAAAAGAACTATAAATATTCTGTAAGTGACAAATAAAATAGCTGATTGTCATTTTTTTAAACCGTTATCAGAACTAAAAAAGCATTACAAGATGCTAACCTTTTTCATACGTTTGTTTCTTCTCTTCTTCAGAAAGAGCATTAACTTTTTGTTTCAGTTTTTCGGCTTCCAATTTTGCTTGTTTTTCATAGTAGCTTTCATCTGGACTCATCGACAGAGTCAATCTATGTGGATTATCCTGTACAAATACATTCCCATAACAAAATATTAGGTTTAAGGACTGTTTCTTCCTCCCTTTCATCTTTAGATCCCTAGATTATTGCCATCACCAAGCAGACATATACCGAATGCATATTATTTTGCTTGCATATCATTTGAAGCCACTTAAGGTCTCATTATTTCTTTCAGTTAAAATCCTACCCTTTGATACATTAATAAATAAGGGGTAGAAAAGGATGCACATAGCCACAAGCATGAGCACAAGCATCCCTCTATGACACTTGAGCAGCCAGCATCCTTCAATGACATATTGGTCACTGGTCTAATTAAATCAATATAAAATACACCAGTGTAACTTTCTCACATAGACAAGGTCACAGACATGAATGTCCTAGAAAATAACCTAATTAACGTGCTAGGATAGTTAGAGCAGCCTAATTAGACCCTTTCCCCAGGCACTTCCCACTGTCTACCTAAGAGCAAGAGCTCAGAGACTCCACGTGAAACGGAGCTCCAAGCCACAAAGAGGGTAGATGCATCCTATACAGCCACCTGAAATCCTGCCTCAGAGGTGTAATGAATAACCCCAGTTCTCCAGCCAGGGAGTCCACCTGCAGTGTGCAAATTTTATAATTGCTATTAAATTCTTTGTTTTCTACTCTGAAGCGGGGAGCTGATATATTTACTGTGAATTTTAACCTTACAACTCAAATAGTTTCTATTTTATATAATATTGGGGAGGCTAGTAAAAGGACACAGTGAACATGAAAACCGTCCATTTAAAATATTAGTTTAAAAAGGTCAAGATACACTTGCTTCTGGGGAAGCAGCCCAAACCATTTCCTCAGAGACAAAAGGCAAACTGATATTTCAGCAGGTGTCAACAAAATTGAATGGACTATCACCTTTAGCCTCATCTCTACTTATGGCATCAGCACCATTTGAAAGACAAAAGATGCATCATTGAACTGGGAGAAATCCAGCCAGACTGCTGTAAGCATATGGTGAGAGCCTGTGTTTTGCCTTTTATTTCTTTGTAATCAATTCTGACTTTTATGCCTTATTAATTGTAATCACTTAAAATCTATCTTTCAGTAGTTATTGTTTTATCTAAATCAGTGTGTGTTTGGATTGAAGTGCTTGGGAAACTTCATTTGGGACAAGAGCCGTGCACATCATTTTCTATTAATGAAATGACAGATTTTCTATGAGCTTGCACTACACAGAAGGAAATAGCAGGGCAGTACAAGACGCACATTTCTGTGGACAAGTATCGGATTGGGAATTTGCTAGTGTCATTCTGCAATACAATTCAGGAATGGCTGGCTAGGAGCACTCATAACTTAGATGGGAATAATTTACATGCTAGAGGCTGTGTGTGAGCAAGGCCAGGAGTGATTGCTCTCACAGCAAAGCAGTGTAAAAGGCACCCCAGGACACAGCTGTTCAGCAGGCCAGACTGTACACTGGGCAATGTCACACTTACATTTTGCCCAGAGAGTTCATGTACGCACTTTAGTTGGACATTTGGCAAAAATGGGTAGTAGCTTCATTTTTGAAAGGTTTAAGGTGTATATGATGAATGGACTCCATCTGTTAATGCTGACATTTAATCTACCTGCAATACTGGGTTTTATAATTAGGAAAAAAATCAAGAGGCCTAAAGCTAGTACTATTGTCACAGGCTCAAACAGTGTGATATAGAAATTAGTATTAAAAGAGCTTTTTCTTTAGTCTCTTACCTTAAAATACTGTTTAACTTTTTCTTGAAGAAATGTTGGGTTGTCCTTGAGGTGCTGCCTGAACTGAGTCACTTTGTCTGAAATCTTCAAAAGTTCCACAGGGTCTCCTTCATGATTCCAGCAGGAGGCTATGTACTTGAATGACAAGAAATTAGATAAACATAACATTTAACTGAATATACAGGCATTTCATGGATTGGTATGCATATTCCATAACACACACATTACCAGTCCTGTTTATATATGTATAGCAGACAAGCAACACTTCAGTAATACCGCCATTTGATATGTACATAAGGTAAAAGTGACAATATTGTTTGTTAAAAGAGACATCAGAGGTTAATTCCCTCCCTCCCCCTCAAAAAAAGTTACCTTGGCAGGCTCCCAATTTTCTAAGTTTTCACCTTAAGGAGTCTTTTCACATTTCTCCCCCTTAGCCCAGATCTCACCCATCCCCTTACTTTTTAGAATACACAAATATTCAGTCCAACTGGGAGGAAGGGCATGAAAAAAGTAAAATTGAACCAGAACTTTCAAGAGAGATCAGATTCTACAGTCAGTTACACATTTGTATGAGTTTTTCAGCCTAAAGAGAAAACTGTGTTTTTACATAACTCTGTTATGCGTTTAAATGGGACCACTGTTAACATAGATAAGATTTTATAAGCAGAAGTCTGCTGAGCCTTTTTGTTTTGGAGGTTTTGTTTTCGTTGTTAGGACTTGTGGTATGGGAGAAGTTATTAATTTTAAAATTTGTGAAACTACTATTGAAAGTTGATCAACATACTATACAAGAACCTGAACTGAAGAGATTGATAGTTTCTGTTCAGTAGAAGAAACATTGGGGATGGGGTGGGGGAGAGAGACTTGAAATAAAGTACACTACAAAGCAAATGTTAAATAAACGAAGAAAAATTGTTCTTGAACTGCATTTATCAAAATTATGTTTTCTACAGTTCTCCATTCTCATTTACTGAATATATGTTTATATACACACGTGTCCTAAGCATATAACAATTGTCAAAACTCTAAAAAATATTTAAGAATTCCGTGGGAACTTTCTGTTGCAAAGAACATTATTCTCTCTCATATATCAATTGAAATATCAACTGAAAAATGGGTAGGTTAGGTCTTGGGCAGAGGTAAATTTTTCTACAAACCTTGGAACAATAACAGTCTGTATTAAAAGAATGCTTCAAGATTTACCATTACTCACTCATTAACTTTGATCATTCTAGCAACAATTTGACAAGTTCAATGTGGCTCTACAAATGTCAAAAAAAAATAATCAGACAAATTCCTCTCTGACTGCATTCTAAAACTAAAGTGTTCCAAGTTCAATAAATTTAACTTTTGCTTTTTTGTCACTGTTGTAACAAGAAATTAACAAAAGAAAAGCGAGAACTCAGTTACTGTACTGAACTTCCCGAGTTAAGTTCTAGTGTTTTTAAACTACCATCCCTAGAAAATGAAGTTATTTCCATTTTTATTATTAATAGAAATATGGAAAGATTAATATGGGATCTCACTGCTGGAGACTTAAGCAGTTTCTTTTAATAAAGTACATTTCTAGAATATTTTCTTGAAGAGATAATCCTCAAACTTTGAATTAATTGCTTGCAGGTCTTATCAATTAAAAAGAGGGTTTTTTGCAGCAGAATTTAATCAGACAAGCTGAAGACATTTTTGAAAAATGGTGATCACCTTAGTGAGAAACTTATAAAGCTCTTTTTGCCAGATGCTAACTTGAAAAGAACAATGAGACATTTTAAATTGAGTTTGATTTGATTATTCTATTTCATGCATTTCTCTTGCTGCTGTCCCCTCCCCAACTCTCCTGGTAATCCCACTATCCCACTATAGAAGACCTCCTAAAATGCTCACTTCCTTTAGATCTTAGGGAGGTCCACTGGTGGGATTTGCAGGCTGGAGAAAGCATGGAACTTGGATTACATAGTGGAGAATGGGATATAAAGAGTCCCAGCAAAGTGCGGGAGGGTACAGTGGTGAAGACAAGAAGGGTGACAGCAGAGTGAGGGATAGTGGACACGTGGAACACAGGGTGTAGCAAAACGGGGGAGAGTAGAGGAGTTGATCATTGGGAAAAGCAGAATGTGAAATATTCCACCTCACCTGCAGATCCTATAACTCACAGAGCCCCCACACTTGACAAAGCTTAGAAGGCTTCTCAGGGTTCCTAAGAGCCACCCACATTTTCTAGGGGGCTCATCTCTACAATTGCTTCTATGTGGAAATTTTAGGTAAATATTCAAGCCAGTGCATATTTTCATGTTTAAACTATGAACTTTAATTACAGCAGCAAAACTAAGTACAGGGGACCAAGTATTCAGTCATTATTTATATAGCGCTATGGGGTACAAGAGGCCTTACAAATGTGTAAGTCCATGCCCTGAGTTTACAAGCCCAGGAGAAATCGTTACCCAAGCAAGCAATCCCAGGGGACCTAATCATGTAAAGATTAGGGGATTGAGCCCTAAATTAGACAACTAATACAAAGTCTAATGACAACAGACCTTTGTTGATATTGAGGGGAACAAAGGAAGGAAGACAAAAAAAAAAAAAGATATTTCAGGAGAATGTCTGCATGAGAAAGGCCTTGCAAAATCTGACCCAGAATTCTAAGACACTGCTGAAAACTGACATTGTACCTATACAGAAAAAAGGAGCACTTACTGATGTCAGGGCAAGTCCAAAACTTGTAGACTGATGCTTCATCTGGATTTCAATTTTGTGAAGTAGGGCTTCAATCCTCTCTTCCTCAAATCCTTTCCTTTGGGGAAAGTTTTTGTTTTGTTTTTTTAATATAGATATAGTGTGTGTACATATATACACATACCCCCACATCCCCGAGAGAAGAACGCATGCACCCATTAACACATGAAAATGAATTATAGTATTGATGAAGCATTGGTACTTAGTATGTACCATATAGAATAAAACCAATATGAAGTATGATCATATTGTGTCATTTAATGAAATAGCACTATTAACTCCGAAATATTATGGTGAGGGGCACACTATAGGACAAGTATTTAAGGAAGCAGGGAGGAGAGGGGCAATAAATAAGATTAGTTCTTAAAAGTATTGAACCATTGGAAATTGCTACTTTAGTGTAGTTTTCATACATTTAAAAATACATATTTTAAAAATATACTTCTAGTAATAGTTTTTGGTAAAAGAATACTTCGAGAATTTAACATTACTCACTCAATAACTTCATCTATTGTTCTAGCAGTAATTTGTTTGATGGTTTCTATGTCTTTCTCAGCAATTCCCTGCAGGCCTACACTGAAGTAAGCCTCTTGCGTGCAGCCATTAAACCTAGAATTAAAAAAACATTTATTCCACTGGTAGGTACTGAAACTTTGACACAGAACCACAGAAAGGTTATAACTAGTTAATGAATGTAAAAAAAAAAAAAAAAAAAAAAAAGTTAGAATTTACAAGATCTAGACTAAGATGGAAAAGAAAAAACCTAACAAAAAGGCAAGGAGCCAAAATCTTCAGCTATTTATTTTTCAGTCTCAGTAGGAATGGTACATGGTTTTTAAAAGTTTCAGCCATAGTTCGAACTAAAGAATGAAGAACAGCTACAGAACCAAAACTAAAATAGAAAGGACTGAAAAAATCTTGGAATTAATCTGTATTAGTGTTTTCAAATACAGAAGATTTTTCTGTATTTATATTATTTTCTTTTGATAGCAGACACGAAGAGGAAAACTCTTTTTAAACCAACACGTTCATTTTACTTATGACAGTGAGTAGAAGGGGTCTACAATTTAGTCTTCAAATAGCAGTCTTTGAAAATTGAGTGCAGAGATGATATTTTGGGGGTTCCATGTTTGTGTCTCAGTGACTCAATAGATTTAGGGAAACTGGGATAAAGAAATTGTAGTCCAAGTTTTCACAAGTGACTAACTTTAGGGCTCAACTCTAAAAACCTAAGGTCCCATTTCCAGAAGTCCTGATCATCCTACAATTCCAACAGCAGCCAATGTAATAGGAGCTGTAGGGGTTCAGCACTGGTGAAAATCAAATCCCCTGCACTTAAAATTTAGCACACCAAAACTGAGCCACCCAAATTAGAGGCCATTTACATTTCCCCCACCCTCCTAAATGACTTGTCAAAGACCATAAAGTGATCCAGAATTCAGAAGTGTCTAATTCTCCGACTTATGCTCATTCCTCTAGACTATTACTCCAGGGGGAATTGTGCACCACTGTGCATGCGCAGAATTTATGTCCTCCGCAGACTTCTTTGAAACACAAACACTCAAACCGCCCACCCCCGCCCCGCAGATCCCCACTCCCCCTGCACCTGGACCAAGCCGAAGAGCCATCCACACCTGGATCCCAACCCCACTGAGCCCCACTCCCCCAGCATCTGGACCCTGCACTGAGCGCCCCCACACCCAGATACCCCACTGAGCCACGTTTATCCAGATTGCCCCACACAGAACCCTCATCTCACACCTGGATTCCCCACACTAAGCCCCTCCATATTTGGATCCTGCCTTGCTGAGCCTGCCTGCCCACATCTGGTGCACCTGGCACAGCTGGGCAAGGCTCTGGGGTGTTTCTGGGGCAGGCCCAGTCCTTGCGCTGTGTCAGGGTTGGGTGCAACCTCGCCACTGAGTCTGTATCCCAGGGGGAGCTGTACAGTGGCCTCTCCCCCCAGAGCCATGCTGGAGCCTCCTCTTTTATTTGAGGAATAAAATTTGCAGAATTTTAAAATATTGTGCACGGAATTTTTATTTTTTTTGGCACAGAATGCTCTGGGGAGTAGACTACGCTGCTTCTTAACGTTGCACTGATAGATACATATAAGCTAAATTGGAAGTTACCAATGAGTTTCTTGCCAAGAAGTTGCACATTAACCTAGTAGGTACTAAATACTGTCATTTTAATTGGAATGAAGTGTAATTATTTAAAACATTAAGTACTCAGAAATGATTCTACCAGCAGTTATACACATGGGTATCTTTACTCATATAGAGTCCCATTTCTCTGTTCAATATATTACAAAACAATATCTGTACAATGCTCTATGTCTACAAGAGACTTTTGGAAATGCAAGGTAACTTAGATATTGTACTATGAAAATCTGATGGTATTTCATTATACCAATAAAGATGTGTTTGTGACAGTCTTCATAGTGCACTAAATCAATCAGAAAAAAAAAAAAGCACCATAAGTAAATAAAAGCCTATCAAAGATTAAATTTACTGACTTTTCCGAAGTAATCCTAAAGCACTTAAGATGTCAAGATAAAATAGTTTTGGATATTGAAAAAAAATACTTTGACATGCGAGAGACTGCCACAGGGTTTCAATCCACTTGCTCCAGTGTATAGAGACAAACATACATCTGAAAACAAATGTTTAAACATTGTATGCAAGTAATTGGCAATAGCAAAATAGCAACATGGATTGTGAATTATGGGCCTTATTCTCAACTCCATTAAATCAACGTAAGTCAAGAATAAAACTATTTGTGTATCTTGCAAGGTCAAAATTTACACTTGAAGATACTTCACTGTTCCACTATGGAAAAGAGTAAAATACACCAGAAGATTCTTGTATAAAAATAGCCTGAAAATAATAAGAGTTAGCTTTCTCCCCACCTATCCTTCGATTTATTTTTTAAAAAAGGAAGTAATTTTATAACAAGAGCAGTATCAACGTTACAGGAGTTATTGTCATTAAAAGGTGATGAAAAGTGAATTGCGACACTTACCCAACATCAGGAGAAAAGTCTGTACCAAGATTGGCCTCAAGTAAGGCTTTGTAGAAGGGAGAATTAGGTCCACCAACCAACAGGGAAGACAACAGGTTAAGCGTGAAAGTTTCATAAGTATCTGTAATGCTAAGTAAAAAAATAAGTTTCAAAAAAATCAGTGTTACAGCATGGTTTTCTTTAAAATGGGATTGTGGGTATTATGTATTATATTTAAGTTATTGTTGGTATCAAACTACAGGGTGTGGGCTGGGAAGTGTGTGTGAGGGGAAGAGCAGAGGTTTTTGTTTTGTTTTTTAAAGTCACTGACAGTTGTGCACACGCAGCTTGGGATCCTAGAGTCAAACTGGGTTCTTTCCACCTGCTACATCATTGCCAGTCAAAGGTTTTACTGGTTGAATTAGGCCCTGAGGTACATCTGGGCAACCCCATTACATGTAATAAGTCTGCCTAGATGCAACTCATTAGCATACAGTGAATCATTGGTCCCTAAACACTGGTCCGCAGAATACATGGTATTGGCTCTTTATTTCCACCCGCTAAAGTGAAAGACAGTTAAAAATACATTATTGCTTTCTTAACATTAACTGCTCTACATAAGAAATTGATGTAATTGTCACAGGGATGTTAATTTAATTGGAAAAGGGAGAGAAGGGAGGGCCACACAGTCATGATGGGATGTGAGGTGACCCACACTATGAAACAAATTTGAGAATCCTTATAGTAAACAATTTTGATTACGCTCATGGTGAAATAAACTCTTAGTAAGTTCCTGATTTAAAGGAATAAGCATGATTCTTCTGTTGAAATTTCATTTTCAATACACTTACTCTGTCAGCAAGAAGCTAACACTGATAGTTGTCTGCTTTGTAGGGTCTGCAGCAAATGAATCTGAGCCACATTTCACATGATGCTCTCTCTGTCAAGTATAATAAATAAGTAACTAGAGGCAGTAACATGATTTAAAACATTAAACTTGAACGGAAGTTAATAATAAAGCATAATTTGTGTTTCTATAGTATCTTCCTTCTGAGGATTTTAATACACTTTATAAACATTAATGAGTTAACTTGTAAATTCATGAATACATTATCCCTGCTTGTTATCACCCACGTGAGGTAGGTAGTATCTCCATTACAAGTGGGAAATTGAGAAAGAAAGGGCCAAACAAATCCTGCCCTAACTTCCATCCCATTTGCATCCTGGTTGCAAATTAAAGCAGGAATTGGTCCAGAGAACAGAGCAAGCTTCTGGCAGAGCTAGGAATTAAGCCCACATCTCCTAACTCCCAGAACTCTGTGTCAATTGCTAGATGGATAATTCTCTAGTTAGTGAATACAGTGTGGCAGTCTTCAAACACTGAGGGATCATTGAGACCCTAAATATAACAGTATACAGATCCTAGAAGTCAATCATTTAAATTTATCATAAGGCCCAAAAACTGTTAACACTTTTACAACCAAACAAAATGTGTGAGTGTTCTATAAAAACAAACAGTAAGTTGAATAGCATTGCAGAGCAGACTCAATATTTAAAGTAGTGCAATACAAAGGCTGGTTATATATTTATCTTTTACTTACAGGCTTATCCCAGAGTTGCTGAACTGGGATGGCAGTATTTGGTTCAATTCTATGAAACTTAGTCAGCGCTTCTTCATGAATTTGTTTTAAATGCTGCTCCAATGGGAAGTTACCATAAGTGAAGAACCTGCATTTTAAATGTAAGATTAGGATTTAATTTTTTAGTCTGCATGCATAATACAGCAGCAATGAAGTCTGAATTTCATGCATCTTTTAGTGAGTTATATGCAGAAATGAGTGTGTCTTCATGGCCCCCAAACCTGTCAAAAATGTCACCAAAAATTCTGCTGCAGAAATGGAACTAGCACACACTAATCAGAAAGTTATTCAGAGCTGAAGATCCCATGCCATTTTCCAGTTTCATGCACTGAAGTCAAGAGCACTAAAAGCCAGCAGCTAGTTTGTAGGACAATCATACAGTACTCTTGGCGGGAAAAAGCTGCGTGTCCAAACAACCTAATCCCAGCAGGAAAATTCCCAAAACAATATGTTTTTTAAAAGAGAAGCAAGGTTATTTAGCT
This sequence comes from Lepidochelys kempii, assembly GCF_965140285.1. Classification (NCBI taxonomy): domain Eukaryota; kingdom Metazoa; phylum Chordata; order Testudines; family Cheloniidae; genus Lepidochelys; species Lepidochelys kempii. The sequence continues at coordinate 245,779,788 of NC_136381.1, read as the reverse complement.
TCTTGCAATACAGATAAGATCGCACAATCCTTGCCTCAGTGAGGTTACAAATTTTGGCCTCATCCTGCAATTGGGTCCACTGAGGCAGATCCTTGCACTTGCAAGGAGCATTATCGATTGACGGTGGCTCCAGGAGCTGCCTATGCTGATCATATTGGATTATCAAGATCTATATTTAGACATGTTAGTAAAAGCAGGATGAAGAGAGAAACAAAACAGGGGGATGCGGCTGGGAGGTCATCATTGCAATAGCTTAATCAATTTCTCATGAAAGATGCTGGATTGATAGCCCTCTAAGCTGAATTTCTATTTATCCACATAATTGGTTCAGAAAAGGGAGAAGCAATACAAGTTTCCCCACTAGTACCCCTCAATTCTATCTGAAGGAATCACCTTTCAGTCTCCATGTCAAGTGAATTATTAGCTTCTATGCAGGCCTTGCCAAATATACCAACAGTTAATGGCTGAGCAATGTCAACACCTACCAGTAGGAATCCAATACCATTACCTCATGTCACACAAGCCACTGAAGAGCCATCAGATTATAACATCTTTCTGTGACTTCCAATGTGGGCTGGATTTGAATGAGTGACAAAATTTAAAAAAAAATAAACAAAATAAAAAAACCCTATACCCATTTATCCATTCTTGGGGCTATAACATTTTTCCTCACGCCTTACTTAGTAAACACTAATATAAAGTAAATACCTGCTTTAGTGCGAGAGACACAGGTAAACACATACACGGTTAACCCAGTATATCACCTAAGTCGTCAGCAACAACAATTTAAAGTACCTAGCATTGCTTGGATGATAATGAGTGGCATGGAACTGTTTAAGCTGTTCCCATGTAAGGTCAGGAATACTTAATGGGTCTCCACCAGATATTACACCATAAGTGTGATCAGGAAGGAGTTTATTCTGTAGGTGTTGTGAGAATAACCTCTCATTGTCTGTCTTAAGGGGAAAAAAAAAAAGATACATTTTAGCAAGCCATCGGAAGAAACTTTAAGATTAAAAATATTTAACAGTAAGACCTAATCTTATAGGCCTTACTCATAAAAGTAATTCTTACACAAGCATGTAGTCCACCAGTTTCATTGACTTTAATACAACAATTTTTATTAAAAAGTTTTTGTCACTTTAATCAGATCACTAGTGGCCTATTGCTGCAACATTATAATTCCAACCTTTGCTCAAAAGATAGGACAACAGCAAGATTCACTACTTAAATACTACATTTATATAAATAATAAGCTTTTCAACAGACTATCCTTCAAAATAAATCTTATTCAATCTATCTTCAGAAATACTATTGAGTATACGAGGTTAATAGTGGGGAGAGTAGAGCTATTCAAACTCAATGAAACTATGAAATTGCTAATCTGCAATCTCAACTATTTTAAATATTCACAATGCACTTTTATAGTGTTGATAATAAAAGCCAGAACTTACAAATGCCCCTTTCATTTCATTAAAAACAATTCCTTTGAAGACTAGTGGTGTCTGAGGATCAGTTGGATTCTCATGCTCTAACCTCCAACCTTCTTGCCTGTAAAAAAGTTTTAAAATTATAAGCAAGTCTTTGATTTTTAATGTTTATACACACAACTGTACAAGTCTTACCAGAAATCTAGTTGTCGCAAACATGGGAAAAAAGCAGCATCCAAATACACAGACAGGAGATTCTGAAAATCCTTTGGATTTTGTGTTGAAAATGGGTAGAGTGTGTAATCACTGGCTGTATACAAACAAAATCAAATATTAATGACCAAAGTATTTTAGGAAGTTTGCAGTGCATTTCACTTCCTATTTTTATTTTAAGTTCGATTGTCCAAATAATTAACTGGAACTGAGTAGAAGCTCGCTAATTTGCACACCCAATAACTTCTGTAGAATGTGATGGTTTCTCCCCACTCCTCAGCAAAGATCTAATACTATAGTAAGGAATTCATTGCTAAGACGGCTGTTTTGTAAAAGTGATGCTAACAGAACATTTACTTATATGCTATGAAATACCAAATAGTACACCTCTACCCAGATATAATGCGGTCCTCGGGAGCCAAAAAATCTTACTGCATTATAGGTGAAACCACGTTATATCGAACTTGCTTTGGCCTTGAGCATTTCCGTTATTAATAATCACTTCCCGCCCGACTGACCTCTCAGAATCCCCAACCGATCCAACCCCGCCGCTCCTTGTCCCCTGACTACCCCCTCCAGAGACCCCTGCCCCTAACCACCCCCAGGACCCCACCCCCTACCCAACACCCCTGCTCCCTGTCCCCCGACTGCCCCGCCCCCATCCACACCCCTGCCCCCTAACAGGCCCCTCCCAGGACTCCCACGCCCTATCCAACACCCCCGTTCCCTGTCCCTTGACCACCCCCCGAGACCCTGTGCTCCTTATCCAACCCCTCGGTCCCAGCCCGGCACCCTTAACACGCCACTCAGAGCAACGTGTTGGAGCCAGACGCGCCAGAGCGTGCAGCCCCGCCCCCCGGAGTGCTGCTTTACCGCGTAATATTTGAATTCGTGTTATATCGGGTTGCGTTATATCGGGGTAGAGGTGTATATGAAAACTAATCTATACTTGTCAAATGAACAAAATACATTTTATGCATCAGCACCGACTTGCTTGTTTATAAAATTCAACATTTTGCAATGGATCTCCCAGTCAATGTAATTAGAAAGGTTCAACAATATTTATAAATAACTATAGCAAAAACAAACAAACATGGAATTTAGGAAGTAAGCCGTAATCATAAAGTAAAAGATAATTAACAATACTGTATATGCCAGGGGTTCTCAAACTTCATTGCACCACAATGGGTGCAGGGGGTGGAGGGATGGCTCAGTGGTTTGAGCATTGGCCTGCTAAACCCAGGGTTGTGAATTCAATCCTTGAGAGGGCCATTTAGGGATCTGGGGCAAAAATTGGTGATTGGTCCTGCTCTGAGCAGGGGGTTGGACTAGATGAGCTCCTGAGGTCCCTTCCAACCCTGAAATTCTATGATACGACCCCCTTTTGACAACAAAAATTACTACACAACTCCAGGAGGGGGGAGCGAAGCCTGAGCCGGCCCGAGTCCCACCACCCCAGGTGGGAGGGGAAAGAGGGAAGAAAGCCAAACCCTGAGCCCCACTGCCCTGGACAGAGGGGGTGAGATGGGTGCAGAGCCAAAGCCTTGGGCTTCAGGCCAAGGTGGCTGGACTCGGGCTTCAGCCCCACAAGTCTAAACTAGCCCTAGCGACCCCATTAAAACAGGGTCGCAACCCACTTTGGGGTCCCAGATTGAGAACCGCTGAATTATACGCTCTTAGTTATCTTGAACTTACCTGTGAATGCATTCATGAAAGTGGACAGTGATCTGTTTAACATTTTAAAGAAAGGATCTCTGCAAGGATACTTCTGAGAACCACAAAGCACGGTGTGTTCAAGGATATGTGGAACACCAGTACTGTCCAATGGGGTGGTACGAAATTGTACACTGTAAAAGAATGCAACACAATAGTTTGTGACCAAAAGACAGCACGTCTATTACTTGTTTTGTAGTTTAGCCTTACGTGAAAGGCAGCATGCTTTAGTAACTAAACTAGTCTTCCAATACTGGTGCTGCTGGGAGGCAGAAACATCATATCTTTCAAGGGGAAAAAAAACAAGCTCACAATTAGAGGACTTTTGGGGGCTCGCCAGGAGAATGTATACCTTTTGGATGATATATGGTGTTTTTCCAGTGCATGATATGCGGTTCAGCAGACAAATTAAGTAGCTAAGGTTGTTGATAAAACAGCTGCAGTAGCTAACACCTATATAGTAAATGTACGTCCCCTTTTGACAGTGACTATAGCAATAATTGTTACTAACCTTACAGGTAAATTGTGTGAATTAAGTTTTTGACAACATGTGAAAACTGTACCACTTTAAGTTAAAAACAGCAGCATCTTCTTGCGTAGAAGCTCTTAAATCCATTTAAGAGGGTCTTACACCAACTTAGTTTACAAAGATAAGCAATCAACATAAGAGAAATTGATAAAGCACTCTGAAATGGATTTGATAGTATGAATTTTTCCTTACTGAAAAAATAAACTCATTTCACTAATTAAAAGGCAGAATTCAAATTAAGTTTTTCAACAGTTTTGGTAAAATAGGATTTTTTAAAATCTTGCAACTATGAGCTTCTTAAATGGAAAGTATTAGTAACGTTTGAGTAATATGAAGCTATATTAGCATTTGCAGGTCTCAGGTCGATCTTCGTATAGAAAGTGCCTTATAAATACTAATACTAAAATGAATACCTGAATAGATTATTGGAGTCCTCACGTGCCACATGCAAATATTTGGCTCCTGTGTTCTCATGACTAAGCTTCACTGCAGTTAGGAATAGCTCAGGAACAGCTTCTACCTACATTGGAAGAAAACTTCCATGTTAGTATTTATATAAATTCTAGGTAAAATAATTTGAGAACACTATGAAAAGAACCAGCTAGCCTCTGCTGCACATCAAACACTAGAACTGAATTAGAAGAAATTAAGGTTATGATGGAAAGCAAAAACAAAGAATTACATACGGAAGATTACACCACCATATCATTCAATATTATATTAAAGTCAGGCACATTCAAAGGATTAACAGTCATCCCACTATGTTTTACATGCAAGTATGCTTTACCTTCCTTGTCTTTGTTGTTTTATGTTGCAACCCTTTTTTGATATATTACAAAAAAGTCACCAATATTTTTAAGAAACAAAGTATTAAGGAGTAACATAGAAAAGCCTAGGATATTACTGTGTTCCCATTTGCTGAAAGGTGCACTGTTATGTACGCAGGACATTGACAGATACTTTCCACGTGCTATAAATGATTTTGCAAGACCATTTGCTGCTTATGTACCTCCATGTTTCTGAGAGCCAGATCAAGCACTTATACCCTCATCCTGCAGCTGGATTTATGTGTAGGTCCTGGCCCTCACACCCAAATGGAGTCTGATTAATATCAATGGGACTCAAGAAGTCACTAAATTGCATCAATTTCAGGATCAGATCCTTAGGTTGTAAATAAAACTTAGTTGGTGAATAAAACATTAGTGGTACGGGTCTATTTTTAGCAGATAGTTTTCATAGCATGTTGAATCAGAGGTGAATAAATACAAGAAAAGTAAATTAAACAACACAATTACCTGAAGGGCAGAAATTGTGTCAGAATTAGTAACCAACAATACTTGTCTGGTATAGGAAACAATCTTTGAACAATTTGGCCACTTGTATAAATTGTAAGGAGAAGATAAAGTGTAAATTCAGAAGATAGGGTACTGCGCTAAGGATCTACTTGCTATTACTCGCTTCAGCTCAGATCACTGATTTTGGTCAACTTACTTCCAACTCTATGTGCTAAAGTTTCCCCTCTGTAATATGGGGATAATGACAGACTTCCTTTAAAAGGATATCAGATTAAAAGAGCTATATAAATATTGCTACTTCCACTACAATAAATAGGGTATGCCTCCCCGACTTAAGAAGAGTTCATATTTTTGTAATGACTTACAGAAACAAATAGCAAAGAACACACAGTGAAATACAAATACTGACAGATGACTGAATGTTTAATATAATAGTTTTCAATGGCTTGAGTTTCTTCTCCAAAGTTTACATACAAGTCACTGTGTTTTCCTTATAACAAATTCTAACAGAATTAGTATCTTCTTTTAAAGCAGGCATTTTGTTTTAGCACTGCCTAAAGATTTTTGTCCACAAGAATATTTTAGCTGCTTCTATTTGATACTCAAAGCATATATGTAAATATTTACCCTGCAACCCTAACTCTTGGTCTCTTCTGCAGGAAAACATCTAACACTAAATTCTTTTGTCCAGTTATAAAGTACTCACAGTGAGAGATCGAGAAAAAGACAATACTGTACCTGGTTTACAGTGAACCCATGGATTTGTTCTCCTATCTTGTATTGTAGTGCTCTTTCATTTGCAGGCCCACTCTTCCACCTCCATGACTTTTGATTCAAAGTCCTGAAATAACATTTTCTTTTTGAAAAAAGATGCAACCGCAAGAGTAGGTTTCTCTGTACCTTATCCCCTTTCTGTGCTTAATTTTGGGGGTGGGGAAAAGGGTGTATTATTACAAATATTGCATTCTATAGACCAGTGATTCTCAACCTATTTACCATTGTGGGCCACATGTGTGTTATGTGGGCTGCATCCAATGCTACCAGCATGGCCCTGAGGATGTCACCTGGGCCGCAGCTGGGTGCTGACTGGGTTGCAAGCAGCCCATTGGGCACAGGTTGAGAACCACTGCTACAGACAAATGCCACGTTCCTACCTAGAAGACTTTTCAAGATAAAGTTGAAATTATTGCAAGATCGGAGCCTCATATGAACAGCCCCTCCTTCCCCCACGCACACAAAATTTCACTGACTTCAATGGGCATATGCCTATATTGAGCTCATTTCAGGATTGGGGCCTAAAACAAAAGAGGCAAACATTGGTTAGGGTGGGTGTCAACTTTAGGGTCTTGTCTATATTGGGAAAATTTCAAAACAAAAACAAACATTCCCATCAGTTCACCAAAGCCCTCCTGCAATCAAAACTCCAGAGGCCAGACCTATTTTTACCTCTGTGTTAGTTATGTCAGTTTTTCTTGCTGAACTGGTAGGAATTTTTGTAGATGCTTTCCAGTGTAGACATGGCCCAGAATTATGCAATATTTTAAGGGAGTAATGTGAGGACTGGGGAGAGCAATCAGCATCATTGGGTTATGTCACATTGATCAGAGTTATAGGAAGTAGAAGACTTTGAGTGAAGTAACGGTTTTGCTGGGGTAATATCAGGGAAATAAACAAGTTCTAGATAATAGGATGGGGGAGGTTGTGTGTCAGGGTAATAGTAGAAATGTAGCTGGGAAGGACAGTTAGAAGGAGGGACCACAGAGTGATTAAGATCTATGGAGCGTGAAGGAGGGGTTTCTGTGAGGCAGTGTCAAATGGATTATGACCTCACTAGGGGAGGTATTTCTGTAGCAGATTAACAGCAGGGGGTGAAATTGTGCATGTTGGTATAAGGACCCTGTGTGTAAATGAAGAGAGGGAGCATTATCAGGAGTAGGGACTGTGAGGGGGTCATATTAGAGACGGCCAGGATGATATGTTAGGATGTGTATGGACGAGGGGAATGTAAAATTTATAGGGGATAACAGGAAGTTTGGTACTGTAAGCACACAAACTGGGGGTGGGATGGGGAGAACGATGCTATTGGGGTGGTGGGGAAGGATATAGAGGGCTCAGGAAGGAGGATGATATGGCAGGTGGAGGAGGGCTACGAGAAGGATAGAGGGGATGTGTGGGGAAGAGGATAATATGGAAATATGTAGGGTTGGGAGAACGAGGACATGGGGTGTGCTGGGGGGAGATGTCTGGAAGAAAGGATGATATGGGGGAATATATAAGATGTGGAGGGTAGGGGAAAGGAGGGGATGTGGGGAGAAGGATGGTGTGGCAGCTGGGGGGGAAATAGAGGATGTGCAGGAGATGTCTTGAGGGGCAAATGCTGTAGGGTATGTGGTGAGGATAGAGGGGATATGGGGGTTGCTGGGGAAAGATGGATGTCTAGGGAGAAGAATGGAGTGGGGGGAGGATACAGGGGATTGGGGGAAGACGTCTGGGGAGACAAATGCTGTGGGGGGAGGATACACGGTGTGTGTTGGGTCTGGGAGAAGGGGGCTACGGAGACAAATACTGTGGGGTATGAGGGAGGATACAAGGGGTGTGGGGGGCTGGGGGAAGGGAGGATGTCTAGGGAGGCAAATGGTGTTGGGTAGGATATAAGGCGTGTGGGGAGTCTGGGGGGGATGTCTAGGGAAACAAATGCTGTGGGGGAGGATATGGGGGTCTGGGGGAAGGGGGGTGTCTGGGGAGACGAATGCTATGGGATGTGGGGGAGGATATACAGGGTGAGGGGGGTCTGGGGGAAGGGGGGGATGTCTAGGGAGATGAATGGTGTGGGGGGAGAATACAGAGGATGTGGGGTGCCTGAGAGAGACATACGCTGTGGGGGGAGGATATAGGGGGAAGGGGGGGATGTCTAGGGAAATGAATGGTGTGGGGGGAGGATACAGAGGGTGGGGGGAGGCTGGGTGGTGTCTGGGGGAGACGAATGCTGTGGGGTGCAGGGGAGGATATGGGGGGATATCTAGTGAGACAAATGGTGTGGGGGGAGGATACAGAGGGTGTGGGGTGCCTGGGAGAGACATATGCTGTGGGGGGAGGATATAGGGGGAAGGGGGGGATGTCTAGGGAGACGAATGGTGTGGGGGGAGGACACAGAGGGTGTGGGGTGCCTGGGAGAGACATATGCTGTGGGGGAGAATATAGGGGGTCTGGGGGAAGGGGGGGCGTGTCTGTGGGAGACGAATGCTATGGGATGTGGGGGAGGATACAGAGGGTGTGGGGAATCTGGGGGAAGCCTAGGGAGACGAATGGTGTGTGTGGGGGGGAGAATACAGAGGGTGTGCGGGGTCTGGGACAGACATATGCTGGGGGGGGAGGATATAGGGGGGATGTCTAGGGAGACGAATGGTGTGGGGGGGAGAATACAGAGGGAGGGGGGCGGCTGGGGGCGTCTAGGGGAGACGAATGTGTGGGATGTGGGGGAGGATACGGGGTGGGCCTAGGGGACGGGGGGGTTTCTGGGGAGGAAGATGCTCGGGGCGGGCGACGCGTGTGAGCCGGTGGATGGGGCGATCGGGCCCCAGGACCGCCGTCCCCGCCCTACAGCGCCCCCCGCTCGGCCCCTCCTCACCGGCTGAGGCTCAGCAACAGCAGCCGCCGCGCCGCCCGGTAACGGCCCCACATGGCTCAGCCCGTGACCCCCGGCGCCGGAACCCGACTGAGGCGCCACGCCGGGCCGCGTCCGGGCCTGCCGCTGCCTGGGGCCTCTGGCGGGGGCGGCTCCGCCCCGAGACCCGCCCTGCACCGGGCCCTCATTGGCGCGGCTGCCCGTGGCTCCGCCTCCCGCCGGCGGGGAGAGACGCCCCGGTCCCGGCCTGGGCCCGCGGTCGCCCCGGCGCCTCCGAGCCCGGCGCTCGCCGGTTGAGCGCAGCCCGCGCGGCAGCGACAGCCGCCCCGGGGCGCTCTTGTCTCGGGCTCGACAGCGGGAGGCTCCGAGCACGGTCACCTCGCACCCCCTTGGGGGGGCTCCCGGGCATTTCCCGCCGCGAGGCTGGGCTCGGGGGCGCCCGGCGTGGCTCCTCCGCGGGGTCAGCCCCGCTCCCCTGGGGCTGGAGGGCAGCCCCGCTCCGCTGTGCTCAGAACTAGTCACCTGGTGGAAAAGACACAACTTGGAAAGGCGCGGGGGGCGCTGTCTATTGTCAGGTTCGCAACTCCTCGCTCTGTCTATATCAGAAACGCTCATCATTGCCGCAGTCCGCCTTGGGTTAAAGAGACGGGAATATTCGGGAAGTCGCTCATCCAGTTTTGAACCGGCCACCCTCTTGGGGTGCTTTGTCCCCCAGCTGGTTCTGGCAAAGCTGGACATGGCTTTGTCCAATACCTGATCGGGGGTGGCGCACGTTTTAAGAGTGCCCCACTCAGGCACAACTTCACCTGCACCAGTCCACACGAGGTCATGGCCTCCAGTGCCGGTGTGCCCTTCCTGCTCCCTTTCTCCAGCCGGTTGGTGTGTACAAGGTGAGACTGGAGGAGGTGGGGTGATGCCACCAGGCGTGAGTCCATGTCATTCCCAGAAGTACCAGAATATCTAGTATTCTGGGAATGCCTGAGTGGCCACCCTAGATATGATACAGAAACACAGTAATCCGATCTCTCTCCAATAGGGCTCGACATCAATAGAGCACCTATGGCATCGTTTCTAGTGTTTATTTCTCTGATTACACATATTTAATAGGCCAGGCATGCCAGTTGGTATTAAAAAAAATTGAACAAATGTATAGGTGAATGTACTTTCTCTGAATATCTAAGCATCTGTTTGTCCTCTATTTTGCTGGACATGTAACTGATGGGTTCATTTTTAAATAATACCTGGTGTATTTTTGAGCCATTCTGCTACAATTGGATTATTTTTCTTTTTCCAGTGAGACGCTACCAATAGTTGAGCAGCTACTAAAGATGAGAGATTAATTCTTCATGTCCTTTTATATGTCCATTTCCACTAGGAAGTGCTAGGAAAATTACCTAAGGATCATTTGGTAATGAATAAGTAAGTAAGGAAGTGTTATTTATTCCTTCTCATAACTCAAGAACTAGTGGTCACCAAATGAAATAGGTTTAAAACAAACACAAGGAAGTTTTTCTTCACACAACATACAACCTGTTGAACTCTTTGCCTCAGGATGTTGTGAAGGCCAAGACTACAACAGGGTTCAAAAAAGAACTAGATAAGTTCATGGAGGATAGGTCCCTCAATGGCTATTAGCGAGGATGGGCAGGGATGGTGTCCCTAGCCTCTGTTTGCCAGAAGCTGTGAATGGGCAACACAGGATGGATCACTTGATGATTACCTGTTCTGTTCATTCCCTCTGGGGCACCTGGCATTGGCCACTGTCAGAATACAGGATATTGGGCTAGATGAACCATTGGTCTGTCCCAGTATGGCCTTTTTTATATAAATAGCCAGCCATCTGTGATTCTTGGTTATGGATTGCATCCCACTAATATCTAGTGACTGGATATGTCCACCATACATGCATAAAATCTTATCTTTCACTGCAATTTCTCCAACACTTATTTCTGTTCAATCTATATGTATATTTAAGCTGATTAGAATTAATTACCATTGAAACAGTATGTTAAAGAAATTTTCTTTTATTGTGCAACAAACTGAGGTTACTGGTCCTCTTTTTCCAGATCAAACCCCAACCCTCATGAATAATTTGTACTTTCCCCGGCATATTGTATAAGGTTATTTTTTGTGTTAGGAAAGTTGTCTGCAAAGATTAATATAAATTAGTTTCAATGTTTTTGTTTCCTAATTGACCAAATATTGTCACTTCTATGAAAGGTAGCTTTCTGTATTGTGACGGGGCAAGGCCAGATGGCTATAGAAAAGTAGTGGGAGATAGGTATATTAGCTCCAGGCTAAACAAATCCCTGGTACTAGGATAAGTGAAATGGCAGCTGTTCCAGGTCAATTAAGACACTTGGGGCCAATTAAGAACTTTCCAGGAGGCAGGGAAGATGCTAGGTTGATGGGGACACCTGAAGCCAATCAGGGACTGGCTGAAACTAGTTAAAACCCTCCCAGTTAGTCAGGTGGGTATGCATGTTAGGAGCTGTAGGAGGAAGTTATGCTGTTGGAGAGATTGAGTAGTACATGCCATATCAGGTATAAGGAAGGAGGCCCTGAGGTAAGGGTGAAGTGGAGCTTAACAAAGTCAGGGTTGCTGTGGGGGAAGTAGCCCAGGGAATTGTACATGTCATGTTTCTAAGAGGTCAGCTACCATAGCTGATACTATTAGGGTCCCTGGGCTGGAGCCTGGAGTAGAGGGTGGGCTGGGCTCCTTTGCCCCCTGATTAATCATTGAGACTGGGAGACAACAGAGACTGTGCAAGGAAGGATAACTTCTCCTCACCTCCCTTGCTAGCTTATGATGAAAATGGCTCAGTAGACTGTAACCCTTGTCCCTAGAGAGAGAAGGGTTACGTGGAGGGTCAAAGTGAGCCTCTGAGGCTAGTGAAATCCTCCAGGAAACATGAGACCCACAGAGGCAAGGACAGAGCTTTGTCACAGCATACAACTATTTTTTCCTAGAAAGTTGAAAAACATAATACCTAACTTGAAAGTATTGGTACCCTGGGAGAGTAGGCCAATTAGTTTTGATCTCTAAATGCAAGTTGGCAAATTTCTACTTCCAAGGTGGAAAGTTCAGAAATTTACAAGCAACTCAGAATAGTGGGTCAGAACAAAAATCGTTGTGCAGTCTTAAAGACAATCCTGAAAACCTACTCAGTTTTTAAAAAACTAAATTCTAATTAATTTCACATACCGCACCTGTTACTGATGGCTCGCACATTCTCCTAACTTGTGGTTTTACAATCACATCTCCTTAGTTTTGGAAAAAAAAAATCTATTTCCTGTTACATGAAGACAGACACAAACAACAGGGGAAACTAATCAAGGCCTGCAACTGGATTCACATGTGCAGATACTTGTACCGAAGCACAGCCCTATAGATACAGTAGTAACATGTTTTAAGTGGAGACCTGGTATGTAGACTGGGCAAGTACATCTTTGATGTCATTTGATTGACCTCAGTGGAGATTCACTAGAGATCAGTTTAACTCTGTGTGCCTACTGAAGAATCTATTGTATTTCAGTCTTCTATTCTTGTTCTGATCTTTACTGGCGATGGTCTGATATTTGATTTAGGTGATAAATTGAAATAATACATTTTTAGGTACTAATACAGGAATTGATGTCTCATCTTCATTGTATGGGCTCTAATACATATTCCAAAAGAGACCAAGAAGCTGGGGAATTAAGTATGTCCCCAAAATTTTCAAACCCATGTTTCTACATGTAGATTCCTACATTTATATTTAGACACTTAGACATAAGCGGCCTGATTTTCGGAAGTGCTGAGAAACTTGTGAATCCATTTTAAGTCAACAGGAGCAGCAGGTGCTCAGGTCCTTTGAAAATCTGACCATTTCTATCTATGTACCAACATTTTAGACACCAAAATTTTGGCTATGGCATTTTCTGAAAGCTTTGAAATCTTATGTGGCCCAACAATTTCCATTTAAAATATTTTACTAAATCAGCATCTATATCTTTCTGACTCCAAGCATGACAACACAGGTTTTAAAAAGGACACACTGTTTAACAACAGTTCAGCCACTTTAGTTCCTCTCTCTATACAGCACAGCATCCTCTGATCTTTATTTCCCTTTTCATCACTGTATGGCACAACTCTCCCTTCTTTCCCACTACATTGTGTACCCCCTTTATTCCTTTCATCTTCATTACATGACTCAGCTCCCTCATCTGTCTTCTCTCTCTTTTCCTCTACTACAGGGTGCAGCTCCACCAAAACACAGTGCAGATATTACTCCCTTATCTCTGTTCACCAGCTACAATGTTGCAGCCTATCCTTAGCGTCTTTCTGCCTCTCCCACTTTCCCTCTCAACTTACATGTTTTTCACTTTAGTTTTCTGTTATCTTTTGTTTTTACTTTTAGATTTTAACATTGAGAGCCAAATTAATTTCTGGTATAACTCTGATGTAGTTAAAGAAGGTTTTGGAAGATGTGCACTAACTAGGGTAACCAGATATCCCAATTTTATAGGGGGACAGTCCCGATATTCAGGGCTTTGTCTTATAGAGGATATTATCTCCCACCCCGTCCTAATTTTCACACTTGCTATCTGGTCACCGTAGCATTAACTCACCACCTGTATAGAACACTGTCCTTCTATTTTCATTACCCTTGTCTGCCTTTCCTCCGCTCTCCTTCCTTCTCCCCATTTCACTTCTTTTGTTTCTTATTTCATTTGTTGAATCTTGGTTCAACTTAAATTTTAAGTTCTTTGGGGCAAGGACTATTTTTACTGTGTGTGTACAAGACCTAGCACAATGGACTGGAGCTTGTGGGCACTACCGTAGTAGTAGTAATACCATAATTACACCAGGAATTAATTAGGTTTCATCATAATTTTTAAAATATAATAAATTATGTTCTTGAAACAATAAATAAAAAGGGGTAGTTTCTGGAACTCCAAAGAAATGAGTTTACACTTCATAGTGTTGTTCAAATACAGTTTGAAATATTTTCTATTTATTTCCTCACACTAACACCATAATGTTAGCGTTTGACACCACGGAGCAATTTTTACTTTAAGAACATTATGTTGACCTTCCTCTTTCTATTTAGTTATGTTACTTATTTTCTAAGGTTTAGTATGAAGCATTTCCTTAATTTGACCATGAACTACCATATCTTATTACAGATTTTTGTCATTGTTCCTTTGTTTGCCTCCTGTAATTTGTGACACTAACTATGGAAGAGTTTTCTATTGCCATCTTTTATTTTTCATTGGGGTGTTTGTACTGGTATGAAGGCCCATTGCCTGTCTGTATTCATACCAGTGCATTTGACCAGCAGCATGTATTTGCAAACTCAGACAGTCTGCTGGGGCAGAGTTTCAAAGTGCAGCAGTTTTTTATTCCTAAATGTAGGGATTAGTTACAAAAAAATTTCTTATAACACCCTTCTAGATAGCTTTAAATCATTTTTCTCTATTGATCTTACCCTTACTAACCTCATACATTATTTTTTTTCTCTTTCTGAAATGGAACTGAAATTCATGTGGCTATTTTGCTTCATTTCCTAATTGTGCTAGCTTACTCATGCAAAAGTAACATAATAGTGAGAATATAGTTTGTTTGTGGATACATATTGTTTAAAATGTCTTTGAAATGGAGCAGTGAATTTAAGACAAAAAGGAGAATTCAGAGGAATCTCTCCACCAAATAAAAAAAATATATATAATGGGTCTAAAATGAGCATAGTCTTAGTTCTGCACAACATCATATAAAGAATTTTGAGTTATCAGGGCCAAAGTCTACTCAGTTATTTTAATGTAAATTCAGATTCACTGGACTGACTTCAGTATACTACTTCATTGATGAAGAGTAAGAGTGGAATTTGGTCCACAGTGTTTTATTGACCCTTTATTTAATAGAAATTATAGATTCAAGGGCCAGAAGGGACTATTGTGGTAATGTAGTTTGACCTCCTATATAACACAGGCCATAGAACTAAAATAATTCCTAAAGCATACCGGTGACACTAAGCACCCCTGTATTCATACCTTACATGCTATTGTAATAATCTTTGTGCAAAATATGTTTTGTGAGGTACCATTTGAAAACTAATAACTCACTGATCATTTATATTATTGCATGATGTATGTATGGTATGTGTATTAAGAGTTATGAATATAGTCTGAAATTATGACTGAAGTATATGTAAACCAGGTATGTTAGGTAGTTGCTAAACAGATCTATCTGAGAAAAAGGGAATATGTATTTGATTATCTGACCAGCCCAGTATTTGGGCAAAGACAATGAAAGTCCATATTTACGTATCAGCAGAAACAGGACCATCAAGACATCAGGGTGAGGAGATGGCAGGAAACAGAACAATTTGCATTTCAGAAGAAAAAGCATGGGCTTCTATCAAGGTTCCTTCCCCACTCTGAACTCTAGGGCACAGATGTGGGGACCTGCATGAAAGACCCCCTAAGCTTATTCTTACCAGTTTAGGTTAAAAAGTTTCTCAAGGTACAAACTTTGCCTTGTCCTTGAACCCTATGTTGCCTCCACCAAGCGTGTTAAACAAAGAACAGGGAAACAGCCCACTTGGAGATGTCTTCCCCCCAAGCCCTACACCCCCTTTCCTGGGGAAGGCTTGATAAAAATCCTCACCAATTTGCATAGGTGAACACAGACCCAAACCCTTGGATCTTAAGAACAATGAAAAAGCAATCAGGATCTTAGAAGAAGAATTTTAATTAAAGAAAAAGTAAAAGAATCACCTCTGTAAAATCAGGATGGTAAATACCTTACCAGGTAATCAGATTCAAAACATAGAGAATCCCTCTAGGCAAAACCTTAAGTTACAAAAAGACACAAAAACAGGAATATACATTCCGTTCAGCACAGCTTATTTACCAGCCATTTAAACAAAAGGAAATCTAACACATTTCTAGCTAGATTACTTACAAGTTCTAATACTTCATTCCTGTTATGTTCTCGGCAAAAGCATCACATAGACAGACAGACCCTTTGTTCCCCCCTCCCTCCCCCAGCTTTGAAAGTATCTTGTCTCCTCATTGGTCATTTTGGTCAGGTGCCAGTGAGGTTATCTTAGCTTCTTAACCATTTACAGGTGAAGAGGTTTTGCCTCTGGCCAGGAGGGATTTTATAGTTCTGTATACAGAAAGGTGGTTACCCTTCCCTTTATATTTATGACAGCTTCCTTCACAACCAGACTCCATGTTGTCTTCCTTACAGTTTGAATAAACTTTACTTTTGAGGGTTTATCCTCAGAAGAATCAATTTCAAAAGTTTGCTGGCCTATAAAGACAGGGGTTCTGAACCTCAAGTGATGAGCATTGAATCAATTCATTTCATACAATGCTATTGTATTATACAAATGTATAGAGTAAGGCCTTTTCTGAAAGCTAATGACACACTGTGATTAACAACACTGTAAAATGTATGTATTAACGTTATGTAAGGAATTATGGACTCTCATTGATATTAGGCTGTACAGTCTGCCCATACAGCTATCTACCAGTCTCCTATGTAAACTAAGCATTGTGGAATTAGAACCAATGGAAGCCCCATTTTCATAGAAATAATACAGGGGGGTGGGAAGCCCACAGGAGGGAAAGGACCGCATGAGGTTATCCTGTCATTCATTGAACTTTGGAAGATATAAGCAAGGACAGAAGTTATCTTTGACATTCATCACTAGACAGACACAAGAGGCCAGAGCCCTTGCAAGCTGGGAACGATGGGGCCTTCAATCAAGGGGATAGAGGGACTTGAAATATCTGGAGTTGAATATAGGCGAGAAGCCTGTGTAGGCAAAGATCTTTTACTTAGGAAGATAAGGGAAACCAGCCACTTGTGCTTTCTTTGAAGGTCCTGACTGAAAGTCAACCATGGCTGGGAAGAAGAATGATTAGTGAAAGAAAACATCTTGAACAAAGCCTGTATCTTGCTAGATTGAGTTTTAGATTTTTAGATGTGTTTTAACTTGTATTTGCTTATAATGCTTTCTCACTTTATTCCTTTTTATTTAGCATCACATAACCTATGTTCTGTTAATACATTTGTTTTATTTTACTATAAACCAACTTAGTGCTGTGCTTAAAGAAAAGGGTATATTTAGCCCAGTAAACAGAATACACTGTATTGTGTCTTTGTATCGTTAGAGGAACAAGCAAACCATATTATTTCTCTGAACTATTCAGGAGAGGGTTAGACTTACAGAGCACATGGTTTCTGGGGAAATTCAGGAGTGGGAGCATGTTCATTCACCCTGCAAGTAGTAATCAAGGCTGTTGGAAGCTGCTGTGGGGCTGTAGACAGGCTGCTGGGGTCAGAGCTGCTGAACCAGGGCTCTTTAGTACACAGATGCTCAGGGTTTGACCTGCATGCTGGTAGGCTGGTTGGGAGCGGCCCAGGTTGGGAGCTACAGCAACAAGGCATTGTGAGGTGCCCAAGGTTACAGGGCAGGTATTGTTACCGGAGGTTTTCACTTGTTTGAATCCTGTATAGATTGCAATACCCTGGATAGAGATACTGACAGTTGAGGGCGGGGAGGAGAGTGAGGAACATCATGAACAATTCACCTCTCCCAATTAACATTACAAAAGTAGGGATAGCGTTAGACGGCTTTAGTTTGTAGGGGACAATAGTTAGCTTTAGACCTTGTCTACACTGCTACTTACAGTGCTGACACTTTCTTCGCTCAGGGGTGTGGGGAAAAAACACACCCCTGAGATATGCACGTTTCAGTGCTGTAAAGGTCAACCAATCAGAGGAGACCAGAAACTGAACATAAATGGCAAGCTAGAGCGTGTGGTGGATGAGAGAGGGGAAGAGAGAGTGGAGAAGATCAAGAGAAGGCAACCAGACAGCAGTGCAGAGTTGAGAACGGAGATTGACAGAGCAGAAGGACCCCTGGCAATCAGAGGGATTGGAGTGTGAATCTGATTTTTTATTTATTTTAAAGAGACTGCTTGTGCATGTCTGTCAATAAAGCGGGATGTCTGCTTCTGAATGTGATCTGCCCCACCCCATCCTGTGAGCGACTGGCCACTGCTCACAGTATGGTAACTGTTAATTGTTCAATGTTTCTTTAATGCTATGTTGTAGTGTTGTTTTAGCCATCTGGTACTTGTATGTTACACTGTAATAAGTCCAAAGCTATTATATTTGAGGCCTTCTGCATAGGTATGAAAAGTTCAGTCTGTACCAACTCACAACATTGTATTTTGTCTCCTAGTCTGTTTAGTCTTCTGAGTCAATTGAATGTATAATCTTTAAAAGTAATCCAAGTGTGCTTTATGACACATTATAATTTTTTTCCTTTCCTTGCTTACTTTACAATATATTAGGTAAAGAAAGAATGGAAATGAAAAGGTTGCAATGTATACTATTCGGTAATCACCTAATTTTCTCTAAATAAGACTGTTTTTGAAGTATTACTGCTTGTGTGCCTATTCTTGATTGGAAGGCTGTATCCATGTCCTTTCAAGGGTTTGCTGGATTAACCTGCTCCAGGGAATCCTCTTGTTATACTTAAATTTAAACCAGCAGGATCTCATTTAGGGGGATAAGGCAATATGCCATGTTTGTTGTGAATACAGAGAGAATTATAGCTGTAACGTTTCACTCACTCACACATTCACTCGTGCACACACACGCAGGTTCTGCCAGGTTGTTGTTATAGTTACCAGCCTTAGAGTTGCTCGTGCCAAGTCACTGGCCAGGTAGCCTGGACACAAGGATGGAGCCAAGTCTTGTCAGATGCACATCCAATGCTCCTGGAGAGTGGTTGCAGAACCAGACTCAAAGTTCTCAGTCTTCAGAGTCTGTCTTTATAGGGATTCATCCTCATTCAAATCTATAGGGTTTGCTTTGTCATGTTGCTCTTATGTTTGAGATGATAGTTCATCATGCAGATGGCCCAACAGTGACGGCTTGTTGTTTTCTTGTTCTTCGGTTCTTTGGCCCCTTCGTCCTTGAGGCAGTTGGAGATGGATTCTGGTTTGCCTTACAGGGTCGTGCAGTTATCTCCATCCTGCTCATTCTTTGGCCGAATGTTCCTGGGTAGTTATTATTTATTATCCTTTTATGATGAGATTACTGGTTCTGTGGATGAAGGGAAAGCAGTGGATGTATTGTTTCTAGACTTTAGCAAAGCTTTTGACACGGTCTCCCACAGTATTCTTGTCAGCAAGTTAAGGAAGTATGGGCTGGATGAATGCACTATAAGGTGGGTAGAAAGCTGGCTAGATTGTCGGGCTCAACAGGTAGTGATCAATGGCTCCATGTCTAGTTGGCAGCCGGTGTCAAGTGGAGTGCCCCAGGGGTCGGTCCTGGGGCCGGTTTTGTTCAATATCTTCATAAATGATCTGGAGGATGGTGTGGATTGCACTCTCAGCAAATTTGCGGATGATACTAAACTGGGAGGAGTGGTAGATACGCTGGAGGGCAGGGATAGGATACAGAAGGACCTAGACAAATTGGAGGATTGGGCCAAAAGAAATCTGATGAGGTTCAATAAGGATAAGTGCAGGGTCCTGCACTTAGGACGGAAGAACCCAATGCACAGCTACAGACTAGGGACCAAATGGCTAGGCAGCAGTTCTGCAGAAAAGGACCTAGGGGTGACAGTGGACAAGAAGCTGGATATGAGTCAGCAGTGTGCCCTTGTTGCCAAGAAGGCCAATGGCATTTTGGGATGTATAAGTAGGGGCATAGCGAGCAGATCGAGGGACGTGATCGTCCCCCTCTATTCGACATTGGTGAGGCCTCATCTGGAGTACTGTGTCCAGTTTTGGGCCCCACACTTCAAGAAGGATGTGGATAAATTGGAGAGAGTCCAGCGAAGGGCAACAAAAATGATTAGGGGACTGGAACACATGAGTTATGAGGAGAGGCTGAGGGAGCTGGGATTGTTTAGCCTGCAGAAGAGAAGAATGAGGGGGGATTTGATAGCTGCTTTCAACTACCTGAAAGGGGGTTCCAAAGAGGATGGCTCTAGACTGTTCTCAATGGTAGCAGATGACAGAACGAGGAGTAATGGTCTCAAGTTGCAGTGGGGGAGGTTTAGTTTGGATATTAGGAAAAACTTTTTCACTAAGAGGGTGGTGAAATACTGGAATGCGTTACCTAGGGAGGTGGTAGAATCTCCTTCCTTAGAGGTTTTTAAGGTCAGGCTTGACAAAGCCCTGGCTGGGATGATTTAACTGGGAATTGGTCCTGCTTCGAGCAGGGGGTTGGACTAGATGACCTTCTGGGGTCCCTTCCAATCCTGATATTCTATGATTCTATTTATTTATTAGGCTGGCACGTCAACTTTTTATTACTCATTTAAACATACTTTTACAATCACACCCTATTTCACTGAACATAACTATTCTCAAATCACTGGGGCATGACAGACTCCAATGAATCTATCCTTGCCACTTGTCACACGTGAAAAGAAAACAAGCAAGATAGGAATATAAAAGTGAAGGAACAACAAATCATAGAATCATAGAATATCAGGGTTGGAAGGGACCCCAGAAGGTCATCTAGTCCAACCCCCTGCTCGAAGCAGGACCAATTCCCAGTTAAATCATCCCAGCCAGGGCTTTTTCCTGAGTTTAGAAAAAACATTCGTAACATGTTACCACTTTTAGGACAAACTCTTTGTCTCTAAATGTTTTTCTGCAGTTAACACAGACCTTGCAAACTGGCAGGCCTGTTTCAATTAGCACAAATTCAGCAGGTTGAGAGAGCAGGCTGAGAGACATTTCTTTCTAATGGTCAGGCCAAATCTGGGGTCTGTTTTGGAATCACTCTTATATTTTCCACAACATAAATGTATTAATTATTACTTTTAATCCCAGGTTTCAGAGTAGCAGCCGTGTTAGTCTGTATCCGCAAAAAGAACAGGAGTACTTGTGGCACCTTAGAGACTAACAATTTTATTAGAGCATAAGCTTTCATGGGCTACAGCCAACTTCATTGGATGCATAGAATGGAACGTATAGTAAGAAGATTTTATATATATATATATATATATATATATATATATATATAATGATCCCTCACCCCCCAGATCTTGGGAGATAGGCCAGTCCTTGCTTACAGACAGCCCCCCAACCTGAAGCAAATACTCTACAGCAACCACATACCACACCACAGAAACACTAACCCAGGAAAAGCCTTGCAGCAAAGCCCGTTGCCAACTGTGCCCATATATCTATTCAGGGGACACCATCGTAGGGCCTAATCACATCAGCCACATTATCAGGGGCTCGTTCACCTGCACATCTACCAATGTGATATGTCATAATGTGCCAGCAATGCCCCTCTGCCATGTACATTGGCCAAACCGGACAGTCTCTATGCAAAAGAACAAATGGACACAAATCTGACATCAGGAATCATAACATACAAAAACTGGTAGAACACTTCAACCTCTCTGGCCACTCAGTAAAAAATTTAAGGGTGGCAATTTTGCAACAGAAAAGCTTCAGAAACAGACTCCAATGAGAAACTGCTGAGCTTGAATTAATATGCAAACTAGATACCATTAACTTGGGAGTGGCTGGGTCATTACACATATTGAATCTATTTCCCTCAGTTAAGTATCCTCACACCTTCTTGTCAACTGTCTAAATGGGCCATCTTGATTATCACTAGGAAAGTTGTTTTTTCTCCTGCTGATGGTAGTTCATCTTAACTAATTAGCCTCTCACACTTTGTATGGCAACTTCCAAATTATCTGTATGTGTATATATAACTTCTAAGTATATGTTCCATTCTATGTATCCGATGATGTGGGGTGTAGCCCACGAAAGCTTATGCTCTAATAAATTTGTTAATCTCTAAGGTGCCACAAGTACTCCTGTTTTTACTTTTAATCCAACACTCTGCAGGTCAGAGACAAACCCTCTGGCAATACTTTAGGGTGGATCACCACTTTTTTCCCCAGTTGGATAGGTGGGCCAGTATTGGTATACCTTAAGTCCAAACAGTGAGGTAACAGTAGTGACATCACCTCTCACTTTCTGGATTTGCACCTCTGAGTGTCACAATGTCTTTTAGAAAAATATCCATTAATTCTAGCATTACCTAACTTGTAAATGCTTGACTTTGGAACTTGAGCAGTCTTTCAATATAGGTTGTTTATATTCCTCTGAGTACTCTAGATTCTTTACAGTGGTGGTTTAATGCTCAAAACTTTATCTACAGTATCACATTTGAAGGTGAGGAAAGTTGCTCAGTATTTCAGTTTCTCGGAGGTTCACCAGAACCCAATATAGAACTTACTTTTTGCTGCATACAGGTTGCAGTTTTAAAAATGTATTCAAACATTGCAAAAAGTAGTATTAACAGCGAAAGTTGAAGGACTGCAAATCTCCCAGATAATACAGAGCAGAAATGTTTTAGCAAACTGACAGCATTTTATTGCACAGGCTACAGTTATCCTGCTCATGAAATGAACTACTGGGAGTCAGGGTATGCATTTGATTTACCCGGTATTGGTTTCTTGTAACACTAGTTGGCATTTTGCCTGGAGGAATTGCCTTCCTTTTTTTGTTCACTTAAGTCACTCAGAAATATTTCTGACATACCTTTTCCTTCATCCTGTTTTATTTTGGCTTTATCCTCCACCTTAGTTCTTCATTAGTAGTTATATGCTGTGGTAAGATAGTATTACTAGTATCCAGTTATTGCCAATAGAAGAAAAAACTGTGTTAGCCTTAATACTAATAAACTCCTTTGTTATCCCTCTAACCTTTTTGCCAGCTGATGTCAGCAGCAACAAGGACCAGGTTCTATCTCCTGGATTCCACTTAACAATATAGAACAGAACCAGCTTGAGACCTCACCCAGAAATCTAGAAAAACTAAATACCATCCCTGGGCATGTCTAAGAGGCAATACTTCCTCATGGGCAAGCACTGCATCTGCGTATAACAAAAGAAAGTTTTTATTAAAAGAGAAAGGGAGCCCAGCATTCATTTGGGAAAACACCAACAGTGATTCAAAAGGATGCAAACCATAAGTAAACACCCACCCCACAGCATCCTGGGCAGTGTCATGCTTCATAATGATCATAGGCTGTGTCAGATGTAAAATATTATCCAAAGTGAATGAAATGAGATGGATTGAAGCTTTGAAAGAACGTCTCCAGAATGTCTGGACATATTTGTTTCATCTTCAACGTGTAACTCAAATGAAGAGCACATTATGATATACTCCACATAGAATATAGTCCATTATGTTCAGCAACATGTCTTTTCCCTCTTATATTAAAGCAAAATATTATTTTTCATCTTTGTTCCTAATGAAGACCTGCCACCTTTCTGCTTAATAATTTAAGGCAAACTACCATAGAAATTTCCTGTTGGACGGTTGCCTGCACACGAAAAAGAATCCAGTTATTATTTTTGATAGTTCTAGTAGTTATTAAAACAGGATTGGTCATCATGATTCCAGGAATCTGTTTGTAGGTCTGCTACCAACTTCTAGAGTGAAATCATGGCCCTATTGAAGTCAATGGCAAAACTCCATTTCCATGGAGCCAGATTTCATCCATAATTTCTGTAATTTCAAAAGGTTTTAAAACCATTAAGCCTCACAAAACTCTCATAGAATAAGATTGATATTATCATCTCCATTTTACAGAGAGGAAAACTGAAGCACAGTGACTGGGCCAATGTCACACAGAGTCAATGACAGAGCCAGAAATAGAACCCAGGATTCTGAACTGAGTGGCTCCTGGTTTAACTACTAAACAAGATTATTTTTCTTAGTGGAATCTTAGTCACTCTGGACCAGATACTGCCCTGATATATGTGGCTGCAACTCCCACTGAAGTCACTATAGAGTTTGACTATGTGAGCCTCCATCTGTAAAGAAATACCTAATATTTTTAACAAAACACAAAGCTACTTGAAATTCAGAGGTGTTCTTTTCTGAAGCCTCCTTTATGAACTTGGAAACTTGAAATCCTTGCATAAATGGATTTTTTAGAGTGAATTGCATCTGGTTTTGAGCAAAGATTGCTTCTTGGCAAAAATGTGCTCAGCTGTATGGTTCGGCAAGCTTTGCCTTTTTACTGAAAATTTCATGTAAGACAAGGTTTTGTGGTTTTGCAAGCTCACTCAGTGAAAACTGCTACCAAAGTCAAAGCCTTTGGATTCCTCATGTGACCCAGGGTTCTTTCAACCCAAAGCTCTTGGTAACTTTACTCTGTGCGAGGTGGTGTCAGGAAATAAATCAATGGAGACACAGCCATCCGACTGATAGAATATACAATATTACTCAGTAATATACAGGATGTAAACAGGACAACACAAGAGTGCTTTCATTTAAACTTATACTTAGTCTCAAGCACATACACATGTCCCCAACAGATTAGTAAAACATACAACCCTCAATAATTACCAAAGTTGGGTGTGGCTCTCGAATGGCACAGTGGTAGTCTTCTGATGGCCAATCTTCCGTTTGCCGACCTGGACCCAACCATGTGTCCTGAAGGAGAGTCCCTGAAGAGTCCAACTACCCCACACTTTCTTCCCTTATTTATTCATTAGTATTAGAATAACACGTCAGTCAAAGAAAACTTGTTAAGCAAGCAATTTCAAAGGTTAATCAAGAGGTTTCCCTCTGATCATCAATTAGCCAGATGTTTTTTTCCAGAGTTTGCATGCCTTGAGGCCCTGACAAACACATCCCTGAGGGCACATATAGATAAGCTTCCTGTTTTTCTAAAATGCATACCTCAGCAATTTCAACAGAGATCTCATCAAGAAGGATGCGGGGTCATGCTTCCCTTTTTATGATCGCCCAAACCTCCTCCCCTCCTGACACAGTCATGCTTGGGCTGCTGCATAGGCCCACTTATGACCTGCAGGCTCTGTTATTTTTAGCAATAAGCAGTAGTGGTCTGCCAAGATCTCCTCATACACTCACGCTGCCTATCATTACCATTTCTAAAGAGATAAGACCTACATTAAATAGTAGGAAGAAAGGTTCCTTGATACTTGTCACCAAAACTGTAGAGAAAAAATGTAAAGAGAATTCATCTGACAGACTTTATATCTTCAGTTTCTGGCAATATGTTAAAAAAACAAAACAAAAAACCCCCTATCTTTTTGCAGTTCAGTTCATATCTAAGTTTATGGGAAATCTGTATCTGTCTGACACTTACTTTTTTTGGCTGTTCAAGGGACATGTCTTTCAAATTTTAAGGAGTCCAAAAACTAAAAGGAGATGAAATGGATATGAAATTGACTGATTTAGCATAATGTAAAAAAGTATGGGGCCAGCTGTGCAAGATTCTGAGTGTCTTTATCTCCATTTGATTTAAATGGGAGTAGGTGGCATTCAGCATCATACTGTATCAAGGACTAAGCTGCATAAATATACAAGCATAAAACCAGAAAAGCTTCTAAAATCATGAGTCCCATTGTATGTACATGCAGTGGTTGTGGCTCTATGATGGGGTGGTCAAACTTACAGACCCTCCGAGCTACATATAACTATCTTCAGAAGTTTAGGAGTTGGGGCGCATCTGCCAGGACTTGGGGATTCTGCCCCTCAGGAAGTGTCTGCTGGGGCTACGGGCTTCCACCCCGCAGAATACACTTGCTGGGACTTGAGGCTTCCATCCCGCCTCACTCCTGCTGAAGCCCCGAACCCCAGCAGGGCAGAAGCCCCGAGACCCCCCTGACCTGCTGGGCAGAAGCCCCTACCTCACCACCCCACTGCAAGGCAGAGGTCCTGAGCTCCCCGCAGCCCAGTCTGGTAGGTGGAGAATGTGGTGTGGGGGGGCTCCACGAGCCACAATTTAACTTGCATGTGGTTAGTGAGGCACAGTTTGGCCACCCCTGCTCTATGAGGAATGAGGATGAATGAGAAATTGAAAGACTCTTTCATAGGAAGCTTGTCTCTATGGACATTGGAAGCTTGAAGGTTCAGGTTGGATCCATGGCTTAGGGTCAAGAATATAGATATATTGTTCACCCATTCCCCTTTCAGTGCATTTTATTCTCCTTGTGTTGCTAGCAAGGTCTCAAAGACACACAATAATTCTTGTGTGACAGATGTTAGTATTTAGGTCTGTTTGTTAGCCTGGGGCAGAATTTTGCATTTGACTTTTTGATAGTCTTATACTAAAATGTATAAACAAGGGGAAAAGACACTGATGTTGCTTCTGCCTAGTAAGCTGAATTTGTTAATACAATGGGAACAGATAAGAGCAGTTAAAGTGTTACTTGAGAGCACACTTTAAGATTGCCTCAACCCCTATCTCAAGGCAAAGTCAAGCAACCAGTCCGGAGGGGCAAAGGGGCTTGGGGCGAACAAAAAAAGGAAGGCAATTCCTCCAGGCAAAATGCCAACTAGTGTTACAAGAAACCAATACCGGGTAAATCAAATGCATACCCTGACTCCCAGTAGTTCATTTCATGAGCAGGATAACTGTAGCCTGTGCAATAAAATGCTGTCAGTTTGCTAAAACATTTCTGCTCTGTATTATCTGGGAGATTTGCAGTCCTTCAACTTTCGCTGTTAATACTACTTTTTGCAATGTTTGAATACATTTTTAAAACTGCAACCTGTATGCAGCAAAAAGTAAGTTCTATATTGGGTTCTGGTGAACCTCCGAGAAACTGAAATACCGAGCAACTTTCCTCACCTTCAAATGTGATACTGTAGATAAAGTTTTGAGCATTAAGCCACCACTGTAAAGAATCTAGAGTTCTCAGAGGAATATAAACAACCTATATTGAAAGACTGCTCAAGTTCCAAAGTCAAGCATTTACAAGTTAGGTAATGCTAGAATTAATGGATATTTTTCTAAAAGACATTGTGACACTCAGAGGTGCAAATCCAGAAAGTGAGAGGTGATGTCACTACTGTTACCTCACTGTTTGGACTTAAGGTATACCAATACTGGCCCACCTATCCAACTGGGGAAAAACACTAAAAGACCAAGCAGCACAACCTCACTCCTTACCCCTCCCATGGGGGTACAAAAGGGTTGGGATGAAGAACCCAGACCCAAAATGGAACATGAACCTAAGTGGTAAGGGGTGGAACTGTGGGCATACATTGCAGGTGTATTTGGGCCTGCTAAGAAGGAGAAGGTGGGAATAGGGAAAATGGGTAATGGGAAATGAGAATGGGGAATAGGGAACGGGGACACAGGCAAGGCTCTGCAGTGTCAGAGCTGGGAAGGGGGACACAGGGTAAATGCTCTGCAGTGTCAGAGCTGGGAACCGAACACTGGGAAACAAACTCTGCTGGCGTATAGAGCTATGGACATACTTGTTTGGAACTAATCCCAATAAACATCACATTGTCTGCACTTCGGACTTCTGGTCTTTTGCTGCTTGCTGTCTGCGTGACAAGAACCAGGGAAGTGGGAGGGTGAAGGGAAAGCCCGCAAACAGCAGAATACCATTTTCCATCTCATCCCATAATATGGATACATTACACAAAAATCAGAGCTACGTAACATGCGAGTGACAGAAGAATGTCCCTGCAGCAACAGCTGAGCATAAACGTGAACATGATAATAACTTGCTTATTCAGCTGTTAAACGTAGCATTAGCTGGAGAGTGCAACTGCATTTAGAATAAACAATCACTAGCCTTGGCAAAAGGTCCCAAAGTGCTGCTATTGGCTAAAACCATTGCCTTCTTTCAGTCCTCCTTCTATTATTGCTGTGAGCTATAAATTGTGGTAATTCAAGCATACATGGTTTAGTGTTTAAAAAATGAATTAGAAAAGCTTTACAACAAACTAAGTAATATTGTATATTCTAAATGACAAAGTAACTTACAAATACTAGAAATCTGTGCAATATTCACTATATTTATGTAGCCTGTGCTCACCAGTGTTGATTTTTTTATCATTATAATAGTTTATATATAGACAATTGTGTTTGCAGTGTTTTTGTAGATGCATTGGTCTCAGGATATGAGTGAGATAAGGTAATGGGTGAGGTAATATCTTTTATTGGACCAATCTCTGTTGGTGAAAGAGACACGCTTTCAAGCTACACAGAGCTGATGAAGAATTCTGTGGCGCTTGAAACCTTGTCTCTTTCACCAACAGAAGTTGGTCCAATAAAAGATATTTCCTCCTCCACCCTGTCTCTTATGTACTGATAATGCAGTTCACCAAACACCCACTTTGCCTGTAAATTTATACTTTTCTGCATAATATTCTATATTGCTAGGCTAAAATCCCTCCTCATGTATGTATTAATGTTTTTATATGTTATAAGCCATATATATATTAACTTGTGGATTCCCATGTGTACCTGTGCAATGTGGTGGACCCACACAGTCCATGCCTTGCACTGAAGCAGACCAAATATATCTGGACCAGTAGTTCCCAAACTGGGGTTCATGAACCCCTGGGGGTTTGCAAAATGTTACAGGGGGTTCCCAGGAAAAAATTCCCTAATGGCGGACAGAGCTGTCCCTAGGGATCCTGGGCAGCCTGGGGCAGCAGCCTGGAGCCCCTGGACTTCCAAGAGCTAAGCAGATGAAAGCAAGCATATCTATCACACTGAGGAGATTTAAACTTCAAGACTCCTTATAAAAAATGGAAAGGGAGGCAGATTTTTTTTGCTGTTTTTAAAATTAAATATGCAGCTGGTATTGTTTTTAAAATTATTATGAAGAACAAGTTTAAGCTTTGTTGTAATGTGCTTTGTTTGCCTGGACTGCTCAAGACCTGAATGCCTGTGTAGGAGGACCTCTTTGAGTTGGCTTCTTCAATACCTGCATGCTGTTTCACATCTGATACTCCTTGATGAAACATAGGAGTCTTGTCTTATAATAGGCTTATTCAAATGATACAAGCTATGAAAGTGAGATCTTGGAAGAGTGTTGCCATTTTCATAATGTAATAAGAATAATGTAATGATAAATAATAATTAATAATAAATAGTGTGTAATAAACATGTCATAAAAACAAATTTTATATTTCCAAGATCACTGCTTTTCTAATTTATACTCAGGTAAAGGAGAAAATCCCTGGAAACATTCATTTTTTAGGAGGGGGTTTGTGAGACTTGACATTTTAGTGAAAGGGGTTCACAGGTTGTTAAAGTTTGGGAACCACTGATCTAGACCATCCCTAACAAATGTTTGTCGA
The DNA here is from genome assembly GCF_965140285.1 of Lepidochelys kempii. Lineage (NCBI taxonomy): Eukaryota > Metazoa > Chordata > Testudines > Cheloniidae > Lepidochelys > Lepidochelys kempii. Next base: position 245,750,847 of record NC_136381.1, on the reverse strand, counting down.
AGTTGTTCTTAAAAACCTCCAATGACATGGATTCCACAACCTCTCTTGGTCATCTGTTCCTTTGATTAATGTGGATTTTCCAACTGTACCTAAAGCATCATTCAAAATTGAAGAGGTTAACTCCAGCTGGGAATTCAAATGAATGCATAATTTAATTTTGTTTTGAGTTTTATCAAAACTACCAATTTTGCACAAAAAAGCTGGGAATAGTCTCTCATGGGAGAGCTGGTTTAGAGAAGATTAATAGGATAATTAGATAATGAGTTTAGTAAGAGATTAAAATTCAATTGATCTTAAAAATTTTGGCCTTAGGGAGCCTCAGCCAAATTTAGGCATATTTTAAACATAAAAAGTGGGGAGGGAATTACCAAACTCCCATTTGCAGTGATGCGCTATTAAAAATATTTCTGATAGCCAGAAGCTTTTTCTTTTATTGTTCCCATTGTAATGTTCTGAGGATACTTCTCTAGATTCCTGACTGAGACTTTGGAACTATCAAAGAAGAGTCTGCTCCTAGACAACCAATCCTAAGCTTTAATGAGCCTAGTGCATGCTGGGACAGGATTGTGGGAGACAAGTTGCTTCCGTGTGAATATTCATACAGGGCAAATTCTACCCTCTCCTCCACAGGTGTGGAGTGCCCTATTGTGGAGAAACTAATACTAGTGGGGCAGAATTTCAAGAGGCCGCACAAATGGTAGAGTCTGGAAGTGAGTATATCACTTCCATATACACTGTATCTTCCCCATCTCATTTAAAATTGCTGTTATCACCCTCTCGCATGACAAACCCTCTTCCTAACCCTTGTTTTCTTGTTATCTATATTCCTGACCTCAACATCCCTTTTCTCACAAGAGTGTTTTCTCTTACAATTGTGGTGACCTTATTGACTATTTTGTTTCTGACCAAGATGAACATTTCATTAATATAATTAGCACTGACAATGAGTAAAAAGCACAATCAACTGTGTTCAAGCCACAAATTTTCTGATATCTCCTTAGCATATTTGCTTAGATTTAAATTCAATACTGGTTCAAAATGGTAAAGACTCTCCAAGTCCCTGTAAGTGTCTTCCCTGTAAGCTGGAGCCATTTTCTGCATGCACAATTTACATTCCTCTTTTAAGATAACCAGACTTGGGATACAAATTGCATTGAAATCATACAAAATCCATAGTTTAGAATTTTGCCCCCGACCAAACTAGATGAACCGTGATTTTGACTGGGCTTTTCAATGAGATTGTTTAAATTTGAAACTCAAAATGAAATTTGATGGAACTGCTACTGTAGTCCAATAGAGCTGTACTCTGAACATAGAAAATGCTATAAAAATGCTAAGTACTCTGAAAAATCAGGCCCTAGGTATCTCAAGTGAGGCACTCAAAATTAGTGGACTCTTGACAATTTTGGTCTTAATCTCAGCTTCCCATCTGTTAAAACCAGATAATAACCCTCTACTTTACAGGCAGGGGTGTTGTGAAGATATGTTAATTAATGTTTGTGAAGCACTTAGATACTACAGTGAAGAGTGGCATAGAAAGACATAAATCAACTTAATAATTCTGTATTTGATGTAGAGTTTCAATGGTATGCAGTAAATAATGTCTGGGATCATTCGCTGAATGATAAGGATGAAAATAAATATTGAATAGCTTCTCATTAAGTGAGCACCCTCCCTCCTGTGCACTGAATGAGGCAGGGGTCCTGTGCAAGGGGAGTGGGGGGAAGGGGAGGGAAGTGTGTGATCATATAATTAAAGGGTATATCAAAATGCATATCCACAGGGGGGTGAATTAAGATGGCACAGGCAACCTTAATTCTGGCATTTTCTATCCTTTAAGTGTGTGACTTTGCAACCTTACCATTCTATTAACCGAGTTTTTGTAATATAGTGTACCCCTGTGTCCACACCCTACAGGCAATTGTAATACTCTTTGTACAAAGTATGCCTTATGAGGTATCATTTGAAAACTTATAATTTGCTGGCCATTGTTGTCCTGATAAAATGTGTGTGGCAACATTGTTTGTGAAGTTAGAAGATTCCACTCTATTGTGTTCTTGACACATGTTCCAGACTGAGGTTGCCAGACAGGTCTGTCTCAGACAAAGGAATGTGATGCTCTGCTTAATTTGCATTTAAGCAGTAAATAGAGTCATCAAGAAGGAAGGAAAACAAAGAGCGCTCAAACAGGTGAGGAAAAAGCAGCAGAGAACATCCTTCCCTCTAGACTCTTTGTATCCTGAATCTCAGCTGGAAATGTGTTTCAAGAGGGAAACTGACACTATAAAAGGAGGGACAAACACTGCAAGACATCTTCCCCTCTCTTTCCCTGCCCATCACATTCACAGCACCTGAACTGACAAGACAAAGGAAGCATTTGTTGGATTCTAGGGAAAAGAGGTCCTGGTTTAAGAAGTTTGGTCAGTAAGACTGCTGAGAGCATGCGGTGAGAACTTTGCTTTGAGTTTCTCATAGTTTGTTAAGTTAGGCACCAAGTGCGTTTTGTCTTTATTTTTCTTGTAACCATTTCTGACTTTTATGCTTCATTACTTGTACTCACTTAAAATGTATCTTTTGTAGCTAAACTTGTTTTATTGTTTTATCTAATCCAGTGTTTTTAAATTGAAGTGTTTGGGAAACTCCATTTGGGCTGGCAAGTTGTGTGCACATTATTTCTATTAAAGCAATAATGGAATTTATGTAAACATGCATTTCCTTGGAGAAGGCTGGGCAATACAGGACATACATTTCTGGGGGTGGGAAATCTAAGACTGAGAGCGTGTTGAGGTCACCCTGCAGTATAACCAAAGCTGGTAAGAGCCATGATGTGTCTGGCTGGCTGCAGCCCATGCAGACATAACTGGGAGTGACTTGCATTCTGGAGGCTGTTTGTGAGCAGTCCAGACTGGAGGCTACAGTAGCAAAGCATTGTAAAGGGCTCCTCAGGTTAGAGGGCAGGGTTGACACAGCTACTCATTTGTCTAGATTGTACCTGGTATATACATATACATCAAAGTAGTTACACCAGTGGATATTTCTCTAACGCAGACAGGGCCTAAGAGAGATGCCATGCTGAGGTCTGGGAAAGGGGCAAATGACCATGAAGAGTTAAGAGAGACAAAGTGAGTGAGGTAATAGCCTTTACTGGACCAACTTCTCTTGGTGAAAGAGACAAACCTTCCAGCTACATGGACCTCTTCTTCAGGTCATGAAGATGTAAGAAATTTAATCCTGTTTAAACAAGAGAATAGGTACATGATTCACCTTGGGTAGCTCGATTTTGCTTAGACTTCTGTATAGTGATGTTTTATTCTATTAATTTCTATTTGTTTTTAGATATTTTCTTTATTTTCCTACCTTAAGCTGTTTTTTACTTAAGACAGTTTGGCATTAGAGACTGTTATTTGGGATCAAGCACTCCAGGACATTCTGGAAGGAAGAAGCCAAACCTCTAACCTCAGAGGAAACTGAGTGGAGATAGAGATACCAACCTGAGGACTCAAAGACATGGTTATGGAGGGCATACCCTCAAAGGCATTTGTAACCCCTGCCTGCTTGGAATGACACTTTGTCCCCCTCTAGTGGTGACTGTGCCAGCTAGAGATTGATGAGCCAGCTAAAGCTTTGGCTAAGAGAATGGTGTCTTTTGGTTCGTGCAGTATAAGCTCATGCATTTAGTTTTGTTCCCCACTGCTGACACTCCTGTGTGGGTTGGCGTTACAATTGGTGACCCATACAGGGAATTCAGGCAATTCAACTGGGAAAGTCTCTGAAGCTCAGGGATGCCCTTAAAATCATGGAATCATAGAAGATTAGGGTTGGAAGAGACCTCTGGATTTCATCTAGTCCAACCCCCTGCTCAAAGCAGGACCAACCCCAACTAAATCATCCCAGCCAGTGTTGACAGATTTTAGGAAGGTCGGAGAACAGTCAAGATATTTGTCTCCCTACCCGCATCTATCATCAGGGTTTAAGATCGCCCCAAATAAAAACCAACAAGGGAGTGTAGGAATAAAATGCAGGTATGTTTATTAGACCAACAACAGTCAAACAAGGTAAGTAAATGGGATATGCTGTAAAGGACTGCCAACACAGTTAAGTAAGGTAAATAGGTAAAGGTGACGCTATAACTATACTGACTGTGACCAAAAAGGGTTTACTCCCTCTCCAAGACGGGTCCCAGGTAAGGGGTATGGGGAACTTGAAAGGTCTCTACCATTTCTTGCAGCTTGTGTCTGGAGCTTCACGACCTCATGACGCAGATTGGAACTGACCAGGTGACTTAGTGGGGTGAGGAGTGGACCTCAGGCAACAGGTAGGTGGTAACTCTGCTTGATGGGGGTGATTCTTCTTTCTCCTACCCTGCATCGGCATGGCTGCAAGTAAGATCCAGGTGAGAGGGTGGCAGCTAGCAGCTCACCCTTGCGTGCAAGTGTGTTAAACCCTCCCGCAACCCTAAGTTGCGATGTTCTGGCTTATGCACCTGAGTAGAACACACTGCTGTGGTCCAGCACTTTGCCACTCAATGGGCAGCCCCGTCCTTCTGGCATGCTAGCCATTATATGCCCTGCTGTTCCTGGTCAGATTGCATGTCACATGGTTATTTGGTTTCCCACCTTTTTGGTAGAAAAGGTAGGGCGGAAAACTATAGCTGAGGAGCGGGAAGAAGGGCATCCAAGATGGATTCCTAGTTGTTGTTGCGAGAAATTCAAGATGGCGTGTGGTTATTAATGCCAAAACAGAAATTTCGCCCCTACTGTCCTCTCCTTGTCAGCAAGCATTCTCTTCAAACATTGGGATCTGATGCCGACACACCTCGCTGACACCAAGGTAGGGTGGCACACCTGGATTTCTTGTCTACCTTTCTGAAATTGTTGTGAGCCCACCTGTATTGTGACAAATGGAATATAAACATAACAAATTGCAAAGAAAACAAGATCGTAAAAGGATGCACCAATATGTGCCAGGATTCAGCAACCTTGGTGGGGTCAGTGAACAGAGATTTCCACCAATTACTTATAGCTGCTGTCCTCTTCACTCTTTTGAGAACCACTTCTATTTGTTCTGACGAGTGGTGAATGGTAAGCATAACTGATTACATGGTTCATTGACATGCCTGATGAAGTCTGGGTACTCCATCCTTTGGCTGATAAGTGAGATGTTTAGTCTCAGACTCACCAGTTTGACATGGTCATAAAGATAGTACGTAGTTTGAATGGCTCTAGATGTCATCCTTTCTGATTGAAACATCACCGACCTCTATGGTTAAGACAAAACATAAGCACAAGTTTGGGTGGATGTCATTATCTATAGTATAAAAGGTATTTACAATAAATGTTTTGCAAGAACTCTGGAGACATACACAATGATCATTAATGACCGCTATCTTGAAATGGGAAACAGGTTGAGGCTGCAATTCATAATGGCATTTGCCTTCGTCGATATTTAAGCAAATGTGCACACCTAAGAATACGCTAGTTAGATGCAGGTATCCCTGGTTGGGTTTCCATAGGCATGAACCGACAGCTACTGCATGATACGCGATCCCCTACTGAACTACCCACTTTGGCACATATATAGGCATCAGGGTGGTGCCATTGACATTAATGCCAAGAGGAAGAAAGGGATAGGCCCACTTTGTGGTGGCATTCATTATTGTAAATACCCTGGTGGTGGCTACCTTTGTACATGGATTATATATAAAGTCCAGGAGTTCCCATCATGTATCATGTTCCCTCTCAAAGGAGGAAACATCCTTGAGCATGATGTTCCTTATCTCAATTGATAGGAAGCCCTGCAATCCTGATCTCAAAATGCCACTGGATACTGCTTGCAGCCAGACTTGTATCTGGATGTATGCCAGCGCCCACGAGAGGTTTCCCTGGAGACCATCTATGCTGCTAATGATCCTTCTGACATCCTTATCCTGGGCACTATACCAGGCCTTGATTACATCAGCCAGATCGTACCCTAGGTCTCCTATTTTGTCTAGAGCTGCTGACAGTGGCTGGTTAATGGTTTTCACTTCTTGACCCAGATTACTGACCTGTAAGGCCAGAGATCCAGTACCCAGGGAGTTTACCAAACCCAATCCTGCTCCCACACCACCCATGATCTTGGCAGCAAGATCTCTTCCCATGACACCAATACCTTGGCTCAGGATCCCGAATCCAAGCTTCCCAACCCTGGACAACAGGTTTTACAAAGGGAAAGTATTTGGGCTCTATGATGCTTACTAGGGTTTGCATGTTGACACTAACCCTCTTCACTGAGTACCCGGGGTCTGAGATTAGTAGTCGCCTTAAGTTCTCATTGACCACAACAGGGCCAATGTGGCTAATTAGAGGCTTTGGGATGACAGTAACCTCTATCATTTGTATAGTACCATATTGACCTAGCAAATACCACATTCCAGATTTGTTGGTGTTGGTGAGAATGTCAATGTCCCCATAACATCGTGACATGAACTCATTTTGGGTTTGAGCCGAGAAAACCCATTCACATTGTTAGAACTATTACAGAAATGAGGCAAACTACCTCTCCAATTAACCTAACTTAAGATAGAATGAACCGGGGTATGCAGTCTGAATTGTAACTTAGGATGGGAAAACTGCTAACTCAGGGAAATTTTAATGGTGAGAGGCCCCTCCTGGATGCTGGGACTTAAATTGGAGGAAAAACAAATACATTTAGAAGGGCTGTTGGTGAGCAATTCACCAGAGCACCTTAACTGTGGGTTAGTGACTTCCCACACACATGCATCTGGGACTTGATTTACTCGCCCTACTGGACCAGCATCTCAGCCAGTAGTTAGATAGGAGCCTAACCCCTGGCCCACTCTAGAATCTTGGTAATCTTCCTTCTCCAGGACCCACAATCAAACATATTTAGGTCCTGACAGATAATTGAATAGGGTTATTTGGGTTAACCTGTCTGAAGGCTTTGACCACGGAAAACCCTAATAAACTTTTGGCTCGCAGTTTCCGGGGTAAATACAGCAGTTCTATAATTACAATAGAAGTTATCCCCTGATTTCACAAAGAAAGCTCCATTTACACTATGTACAATGGTCAGACACAATATTAGCCGATGGAGGAGATGACAAAAGTGGAACTCCTACGGCAGAAACAGAGAACATGTATTAGGACTCGTTCCCAGTTCCAGTCCCCTTTCAAGCCTTCATTTGGCTGGAATGAAACCATTTGGTATTCTTTCCATGCTTACCCGGGATTTCAGTCTGATAAACGCATGGGCTGGCCTTGTTGATGATAGTGGCTGGTCCCACCCACCTCGGGCTCAGAGTGTGGCCATGTTCTGAGTAAAATTTAAACATTACCAAGTTCCCAACCTCCCACTCTGTCACCTTCATGTCTATCCATCCCTCATGCATTTGATTTTAATTGCATGGCTACCTGGTGCTGGATGGTACTTATGTCTGTCAGGATCTGTGCCACTAAGCCCTCCCCCGATCACCACAAGTTTTCAAAGATAACGGCCAATGGCTCTGCAGTCAGATCAGCCAACTCCCTCAGCACTCTCAGATGTATTGCATCCGGCCCCATGGACTTGTGCATGTCCAGCTTTTCTAAATAGTCCTTAACCTGTTCTTTCACCACTGAGAGCTGCTCACTTCCTCCCCATACTGTGCTGCCCAGTGCAGCATTGTGGGAGCTGACCTTGTCTGTGAAGACCGAGGCAAAACATATATTGAGTACTTCAGCTTTTTCCACATCATCTGTCTCTAGGTTGCCTCCCCTATTCAGTAAGGGTCCCACACTTTCCCTGACCTTCTTCTTGTTGCTAACATACCTGTAGAAACCCTTCTTGTTATCCTTCATATCCCTTTCTAGCTGCAATGCCAGTTGTGCTTTGGCCTTCCTGATTACACCCTGCATGCTTGAGCAATATTTTTATACTTCTCCCTTGTCATCTGTCCAAATTTCCACTTCTTGTAAGCTTCCTTTTTGTGTTTAAGCTCACCGAAGATTTCTCTGTTAAGTCAAGCTGGTCATCTGCCATATTTGCTATTCTTTCTGCATATTGGTATGGTTTGTTCCTGCACCCTCAATAAGGCTTCTTTAAAACACAGCCAGCTCTCCTGGACTCCTTTCCCCCTTATATTAGCCGCCGAGGGGATCCTGCCCATCAGTTCCCTGAGGGAGTCAAAGTGAGCTTTTCTGAAGTATTCTGTTGCTCTTCTTTCTTTCTTTTGTCAGGATCCTGAACTCAATCATCTCATGGTCACAGCTGCCCAGGTTGCCACCCACTTCTATTTCCCCTACCAATTCTTCCCTATTTGTGAGCAGCAGGTCAAGAGAAGCATGGCCCCTAGTTGGTTCCTCCAGCACTTGTATCAGGAAGTTGTCCCCAACACTCTCCAAAAACTTCCTGGATTGTCTGCGCACTGCTATATTGCTCTCCCGGAAGATGTCAGGGTGATTGAAGTCCCCCATGAGAACCAGGGCCTGTGATCTGGAAAATTCTGTTAGTTGTCCAAAGAAAGCCTCATCTACTTCATCCTCCTGGTCTGGTGCCTATAGCAGACACTCACCATGACATCACCCTTGTTGCTCTTGCCTCTAAACTTAACCCAAAGACTCTCAATAGGCTTTTCTCCAGTTTCATACTGAAGCTCTGAGCAATCATACTGCTCTCTTCCATACAGTGCAACTCTTGAAACTTTCCTCCCCAGCCTGTCCTTCCTGAACATTTTATACCCATTCATGACAGTGCTCTAGTCATGTGAGTTACCCCACCAAGTCTCTGTTATTCCAATCGTATCATAGTTCCTTGACTTTGCCAGGACTTCCTGCTTGTTCCCCAGGCTTCTTGCATTTGTGTACAGGCATCTAAGGTAACTAGTCGATTGCCCTACTTTCTCAGTATGAATCAGGAGGCCTCCCCTGTTGCACCCTCCTCCTTGTGTTTCCTTCCAGCGTCCCACTTTCCTCCAGGCTTGGGTCACCATCCCCTGGCGAACTTAGTTTAAAGCCCTCCTCACTGGGTTAGCAAGCCTGCCTGTGAAGATGCTCTTTCCTCTCTTTGTTAGGTGGATTCCATCTCTTCCTAGCAATCCTTCTTCGTGGAACAACATCCCATGGTCAAAGAATCTGACATAACCATGCATTTACCTCCATAATTCGATGGTCCCTATCTGGGCCTTTTCCTTCAACAGGGAGGATGGATGAGAACACTACTTGTGCCTCAAGGTGCCACAAGTACTCCTTTTCTTTTTTCTCAAACTCCTTTATTCTTCTTCTCAGAGCCATGTAGTCTGTAGTGACCTGCTCAAGGTCATTCTTGGCAGTATCATTGGTGCCCACGTGGAGAAGTAGGAAGGGGTAGCAGTCTGAGGGCTTGATCAGTCTCAGCAGACATTCCATCACATCCTGAATTCTAGTTCCAGGCAAACAGCACACTTCTCGAGTTTCCCAGCCTGGACGGCAGATGGATGACTCCATTCCACTTAGGAAGGAGTCCCCCCCCACCACCACCTGTCTCCTCCTCTTGGGAGTAGTGGTCACGGAACACCCATTCCTAGGTGCATCACATGCCTTCCGGTCTTCTTCTGATCCCTTCCCTCAGATGACTCTTCCAAACCATTCTCCATGAATAGTACCTGTGCAGAGAGTCTGAAAACGGGTACTGGACATGGGTTCTCCTCTTTCTTCTTCTGGAGGTCACATGCTGCCAATTTTCTTCCCCGTTCTGCACTGCCCTCTCAGATTCTTCAGCATGCTGTGCCTGTTGTACCAAATGCTGACTTCTATCCAGAAAATCTTCCTTTTCTCTGATGCAACGTCTGGTTGATACTTGGGTCTCTTGTTCTTTAACCTTCTCTTCCAATATGACAGGTTTCAGAGTAACAGCCGTGTTAGTCTGTATTCGCAAAAAGAAAAGGAGTACTTGTGGCACCTTAGAGACTAACCAATTTATTTGAGCATGAGCTTTCGTGAGCTACAGCTCACTTCATCGGATGCATGCCGTGGAAACTGCAGCAGGCTTTATTTATACACAGAGAATATGAAAAAATACCTCCTCCCACCCCACTGTCCTGCTGGTAATAGCTTATCTAAAGTGATCATCAGGTGGGCCATTTCCAGCACAAATCCAGGTTTTCTCACCCTCCACCCCCCCCACACAAATTCACTCTCCTGCTGGTGATAGCCCATCCAAAGTGACAACAAACAGTTGTCACTTTGGATGGGCTATCACCAGCAGGAGAGTGAATTTGTGTGGGGGGGGGTGGAGGGTGAGAAAACCTGGATTTGTGCTGGAAATGGCCCACCTGATGATCACTTTAGATAAGCTATTACCAGCAGGACAGTGGGGTGGGAGGAGGTATTTTTTCATATTCTCTGTGTATAAATAAAGCCTGCTGCAGTTTCCACGGCATGCATCCGATGAAGTGAGCTGTAGCTCACGAAAGCTCATGCTCAAATAAATTGGTTAGTCTCTAAGGGTATGTCTACACTACGAAATTAGGTCGAATTTATAGAAGTCGGTTTTTTTGAAATCGGTTTTATATATTCGAGTGTGTGTGTCCCCACAGAAAATGCTCTAAGTGCATTAAGTGCATTAACTCGGCAGAGCGCTTCCACAGTACCGAGGCAAGCATCGACTTCTGGAGCGTTGCACTGTGGGTAGCTATCCCACAGTTCCCGCAGTCTCCGCTGCCCATTGGAATTCTGGGTTGATATCCCAATGCCTGATGGGGCTAAAACATTGTCGCGGGTGGTTCTGGGTACATATCGTCAGGACCCCGTTCCCACCCTCCCTCCCCCCGTGAAAGCAAGGGCAGACAATCATTTCACGCCTTTTTTGTCTGCTGCCAGCCAAAGATGTAAAGGATAGATGGAGTGGGTCAGAACAAGAAATAGACCAGATTTGTTTTGTACTCATTTTCCTCCTCCCCTGTCTAGATCACACTGCAGTCAGTCACAGAGAAGGCGCAGCGAGGTTAATCTAGCCATGTATCAATCAGAGGCCAGGCTAACCTCCTTGTTCCAATAACAACGATAACTTTGGTGCACCATTTCTTATTGGAACCCTCCGTGCAGTCCTGCCTGAAATACTCCTTGATGTACAGGCACACCCTTTGTTGATTTTAGCTCCCTGAAGCCAACCCTGTAAGCCGTGTCGTCAGTCGCCCCTCCCTCCGTCAGAGCAACGGCAGACAATCGTTCCGCGCCTTCTTTCTGTGCGGACGCCATACCAAGGCAAGCATGGAGGCCGCTGAGCTCATTTTGGCAATTAGGAGCACATCAACCACCACACGCATTATCCAGCAGTATATGCAGCACCAGAACATGGCAACGCGATACCGGGCGAGGAGGCGATGTCAGCGCGGTCCCGTGAGTGATCAGGACATGGACACAGATTTCTCTGAAAGCATGGGCCCTGCCAATGCATGCATCATGGTGCTAATGCGGCAGGTTCATGCTGTGGAACGCCGATTCTGGGCTCGGGAAACAAGCACAGACTGGTGGGACCGCATAGTGTTGCAGGTCTGGGACGATTCCCAGTGGCTGCGAAACTTTCGCATGCGTAAGGGCACTTTCATGGAACTTTGTGACTTGCTTTCCCCTGCCCTGAAGCGCATGAATACCAGGATGAGAGCAGCCCTCACAGTTGAGAAGCGAGTGGCGATAGCCCTGTGGAAGCTTGCAACGCCAGACAGCTACCGGTCAGTTGGGAATCAATTTGGAGTGGGCAAATCTACTGTGGGGGCTGCTGTGATGCAAGTAGCTCACGCAATCAAAGATCTGCTGATATCAAGGGTAGTGACCCTGGGAAATGTGCAGGTCATAGTGGATGGCTTTGCTGCAATGGGATTCCCTAACTGTGGTGGGGCTATAGACGGCACCCATATCCCTATCTTGGCACCGGAGCACCAAGCCGCCGAGTACATAAACCGCAAGGGGTACTTTTCGATAGTGCTGCAAGCTCTGGTGGATCACAAGGGACGTTTCACCAACATCAACGTGGGATGGCCGGGAAAGGTGCATGATGCTCGCATCTTCAGGAACTCTGGTCTGTTTCAAAAGCTGCAGGAAGGGACTTTCTTCCCAGACCAGAAAATAACTGTTGGGGATGTTGAAATGCCTATATGTATCCTTGGGGACCCAGCCTACCCCTTAATGCCATGGCTCATGAAGCCGTACACAGGCAGCCTGGACAGTGGTCAGGAGCTGTTCAACTACAGGCTGAGCAAGTGCAGAATGGTGGTAGAATGTGCATTTGGACGTTTAAAGGCGCGCTGGCGCAGTTTACTGACTCGCTTAGACCTCAGCGAAACCAATATTCCCACTGTTATTACTGCTTGCTGTGTGCTCCACAATATCTGTGAGAGTAAGGGGGAGACGTTTATGGTGGGGTGGGAGATTGAGGCAAATTGCCTGGCTGCTGGTTACGCGCAGCCAGACACCAGGGCGGTTAGAAGAGCTCAGGAGGGCGCGGTACGCATCAGAGAAGCTTTGAAAACCAGTTTCATGACTGGCCAGGCTACAGTGTGAAAGTTCTGTTTGTTTCTCCTTGATGAAACCCCCCGCCCCTTGGTTCACTCTACTTCCCTGTAAGCTAACCACCCTCCCCTCCTCCCTTTAATCACCGCTTGCAGAGGCAATAAAGTCATTGCTGCTTCACATTCATGCATTCGTTATTCATTCATCACACAAATAGGGAGATGACTACCAAGGTATCCCAGGAGGGGTGGTGGAGGAGGGAAGGAAAATGCCACACAGCACTTTAAGCACAGCACTTTAAAAGTTTACAACTTTAAAATTTATTGAATGACAGCCTTCTTTTTTTTGGGCAATCCTCTGTTGTGGAGTGGCTGGTTGGCCGGAGGCCCCCCCACCGCGTTCTTGGGCGTCTGGGTGTGGAGGCTATGGAACTTGGGGAGGAGGGCGGTTGGTTACAGAGGGGCAGCAGTGGCAGTCTGTGCTCCAGCTGCCTTTGCTGCAGCTCAACCATACACTGGAGCATTCTTGTTTGGTCCTGCAGCAGCCTCAGCATTGAATCCTGCCTCCTCTCATCACGCTGCCGCCACATTTGAGCTTCAGCCCTGTCTTCAGCCCGCCACTTACTCTCTTCAGCCCGCCACTTACTCTCTTCAGCCCTCCACCTCTCCTCCCGGTCATTTTGTGCTTTCCTGCACTCTGACATTATTTGCCTCCACGCATTCGTCTGTGCTCTGTCAGTGTGGGAGGACAGCATTAGCTCGGAGAACATTTCATCTCGAGTGCGTTTTTTTTTCTTTCTAAGCTTCACTAGCCTCTGGGAAGGAGAAGATCCTGTGATCATTGAAACACATCCAGCTGGTGGAGAAAAAAAAAGGGACAGCGGTATTTAAAAAGACACATTTTATAAAACAGTCGCTACACTCTTTCAGGGTAAACCTTGCTGTTAACATTACATACATAGCACATGTGCTTTCGTTACAAGGTTGCATTTTGCCTCCTCCCACCGCGTGATTACCCCCTCAACCTTCCCCCCTCCCTGTGGCTAACAGCGGGGAACATTTCTGTTCAGCCACAGGCAAACAGCCCAGCAGGAATGGGCTATACTGAGTGTCCCTGAAGAAAAGCACCCTATTTCAACCAGGTGACCATGAATTATATCTCACTCTCCTGAGGATAACACAGAGAGAGAAAGAACGGATTTTGGTTGAATGCCAGCAAACATACACTGCAATGCTTTGTTCTACAGTGATTCCCGAGTATGTGTTACTGGCCTGGAGTGATATAGTGTCCTACCATGAAGGATGAAATAAGGCTGCCCTCCCCAGAAACCTTTTGCAAAGGCTTTAGGACTACATCTAGGAGAACCGCAAATGCCAGGGCAAAGTAATCCTTTCACATGCTTGCTTTTAAACCATGTATAGCATTTTAAAAGGTACACTCACCAGAGGTCCCTTCTCCGCCTGCTGGGTCCAGGAGGCAGCCTTGGGTGGGTTCGGGGGGTACTGGCTCCAGGTCTAGGGTGAGAAACAGTTCCTGGCTGTCGGGAAAACCGGTTTCTCCGCTTGCTTGCTGTGAGCTATCTACAACCTCCTCCTCCTCCTCATCTTCTTCGTCCCCAAAACCTGCTTCCGTATTGCCTCCATCTCCATTGAAGGAGTCAAACAACACGGCTGGGGTAGTGGTGGCTGAACCCCCTAAAATGGCATGCAGCTCATCATAGAAGCGGCATGTTTGGGGCTCTGACCCAGAGCGGCTGTTCGCCTCTCTGGTTTTCTGGTAGGCTTGCCTCAGCTCCTTCAGTTTCACGCGGCACTGCTTCGGGTCCCTGTTATGGCCTCTGTCCTTCATGCCCTGGGAGATTTTCACAAAGGTTTTGGCATTTCGAAAACTGGAACGGAATTCTGATAGCACGGATTCCTCTCCCCAAACAGCGATCAGATCCCGTACCTCCCGTTCGGTCCATGCTGGAGCTCTTTTGCGATTCTGGGACTCCATCATGGTCACCTGTGCTGATGAGCTCTGCATGGTCACCTGCAGCTTGCCACGCTGGCCAAACAGGAAATGAGATTCAAAAGTTCGCGGTTCTTTTCCTGTCTACCTGGCCAGTGCATCTGAGTTGAGAGTGCTGTCCAGAGCGGTCAGAATGGAGCACTCTGGGATAGCTCCCGGAGGCCAATACCATCGAATTGTGTCCACAGTACCCCAAATTCGAGCTGGGAACGTCGATTTAAGCGCTAATCCACTTGTCAGGGGTGGAGTAAGGAAATCGATTTTAAGAGCCCTTTAAGTCGAAATAAAGGGCTTCACTGTGTGGACGGGTGCAGGTTTAAATCGATTTAACGTTGCTAAATTCGACCTAAAGTCCTAGTGTAGACCAGGGCCAAGGTGCCACAAGTACTCCTTTTCTTCCAATATGGAGACCAGCTTGCGCTTCGTACAGACGAAGTTGCTTCTATCCTCTGGGAGAAAGACAAACATGACACATCCTGTGCAGGTCACAGCAGCTGATTGCTCACTATCCATAATGTCTTCCTTCTAAGAGCCTCTTTGGATGTTATATTTACTGCTCACAGAAGCCTGAAAGGCAAAAAAAAACAAAAACAAACCCAAACCCTCTGTGGGAACCACCCCACCCAGGCGAACTCCCAGGCAAACTCTCTCTGTTTGCCAGTCCTCTGTTTGCTGCTTGCCACGCCCAGGGGGAGTATGCTTGCTCAGAGTGATGCTCTGTCACCCTCTAGTGGTTGCTAGGCCTGGAAGAGAATGATGAGCCTGCTACAACCTTGGCTAATACACAGGTGTCTTTTAGCTCAGGCAGCAGAGGCTCATGTATTAAGCTCAAGAGGGCTTGATCCTTACTGCTGTTGCCCCTGTGTGGTCAGTGTTACCCATTGAAAAGCCACATGCTGTGGTCAGTACAGATATGGGGAGAGCCACAGACCAGGAAGAATTTGAAAGCTTTGGTGTCAGCTTCACATGGAGGAAAACCTTGATTACACCCACAAAACCCATTCCCATGTGGAAAGGCATCAGTGTGGTAGGGATGCCAATTCATTTAACTGAATGGACTATCCTGTACTGTTTACAAATTCATTCTGGGAGAAGCAGAATAGTGTGGTTGAATGGGAAAAACTTTTGCCAGAAGGGCTTTCCAGGCATTGCAAAAGAGGCAGAAATCCAACTTTGTCCTGTGGGGAAATATCCAACACCTTTTTTTCCTTATCCAATAAAAGCATACCGAGATCTGCATAATTAGATGTGCATGGAATAAAAAAAGAATAGAGAGGGACAGCATAAGGTACAGAGTTGGACAATATCATTTATGAGAAGAAATGGTTATTTAGTATTTGTATTGCAGTAGTGCCCAGAGGACATAATCAAGGATCAGAGCCCCACTGTGCCAGGTGCTGCACACACACATAATGAAAAGATAGTCCTTGTCCCCAAAGAGTTTGCAGTTTAAGTAAAATTCCATTAAAATAATTATACATCTTGAATTGTAAATCGGAATAAACAGCACTGCTGTATTTATCCATCATTGCCATTTGGGAATTCACAATAAAATCGGATTGCAATCTTCCAGAAAATATCTATTTGACAAAATATCTTGTGATTGTGCCTGGTAGCTGTGGGAAGTAAATATTCATTTGCATTTCATGTGATGAAAAATATTAACATTTTTTACACTGAGACACATACTGGCATCTGAAACCAGATTCACCCAGTGCAGTCATATGTATGTTCAGGTAATCTGAATGGATGACAGGTTGGAAGCAACCACTATTACACGTGCACTTTCCCATACCAATGACCCTTGTTAATGGGGCAGTGAATTAACTCGTCTTGAACAGTCATAGAAAATACGCCATTTGTAAAGAGTTGAAATTACCAGGCCGTCAGATAGCTGAATGACACAGGGTGGCAGCAGAGATCAACAAGACTGGTTGCTGTCCAGGAAAGGGATAATAAAACTTCAGTGAAACTCATTGCATAGATTTGCCCCACAATTTTTACAGTGGTCTCCATAGTCCAACTCTTATTGTCAAAGTCTTAGCCTGCAGTGGTTTGCCTTAAATGGACTGAAGTCAAATGCTTATCTTCTAGGGTGTGATTTTGTTCCTATTGAAATCATTAGTCGGAGGAAGAGAAACCAGGGCTGGCTCTACAGTTTTTGCCGCCCCAAGTAGTGAATAAAACTACCGCCATGGATGACGAAAGGAAGAAGCTGCCGCCCATTTGCCGCCGCGGTTGGCAATGGGGAGAAGCTGCGGCCAAATTTCCACCGCGGCGGGCGAAACAGATTTCTGATTGCCGCCCCAAGCACCTGCTTGGAACGCTGGTGCCTGCAGCCGGCCCTGAGAGAAACCCCCTTGCCTAGACAATTTTCAGACCCAAATGCCTAAACTTAGACATCTAGGGTAAAATCCTGGTGTTATAAAATCAAATGGAGGCTTTGCCATTGATTTCAGTGGGGCCAGGATTTCATGCTCATGAATTTTCAAAGGGATCCAAAAAATTAAGAGGGAGGGCCAATGGGATTAAGTCACTTAGATGTGTAAGGAAATATTACTAGGGTGCCTACCTCCTTTAGATGTACTTGAAAATCCCAGCCCCAAATCTATATTTAGTTACCTGAACAAGTGGCCTGATTTTCAAGCATGCTGATTAGCTGACAGCGGGAGCAGTGTGTGTATATCTGAAAGGCTAACTCTTAAGTTTTGACTTTTCAACCTAAATGTCCTTTAATGTGTTTTTTTGCATGTAATAATAGATTAAGGATGAAACAAAGTTAAGGCTTTTATAGACAAAACCTACACAGATAATATTTTTTTAAATCCATATTAAAGTTCTCTGTCTATCTTGAGTCATCTGTTACACCTATTTCCCATCCTGTAAAAGCTTATGCACATTCTTAACTTTAAGTATGTGAGTAGTTCCATCATAGTCAATGGGACCTCTTACATGCTTTAAAGTGCATGTTTGCAGGATCTAAAGTATTAAGCACTTAACAGTACAAAGACCATGCGTGTTTCTCAAACTTCTATGATATGTTGAGATACACCAAATGAATAGGAATTCCCTAACTTGGAATTGCATGGCACAGGCTCAGTATTACTTTAACATTAATTATGTTTACTCTCTCATGGATTCTTAATAGGCGTCAACAAAACACTTCAAAAATGGCCTTGAAAAGAAAAAGAGAGAAAAGATGGACTTGTTCCTTTTTTTTAACATCTGAAATTTAGATCTAGTCTACCTTGGAAGACTTTACAGTGACTGGACAAATAATGACATTATGCCATTACAGGAGAAAAGACTTCGGACTTTTCAGCAAATGAAAAGAGAATTGATTTTTAGCCACTATTTTCAATTGTTTTTTGCCTGTTTTTGTTAACATCTATTTAACTCCAGAGCCTACTGACCATTTAGTAGAAATGGTTTATTTATCAAAGATTCAGTCCCCTCAGCCCTTCAGATAAGTGTGAAAACCTTTTAGCAAATTCAGGGAAAAACAGATAGATTTGACCTTTCTGATATTTCTAAAGCAGAAAGCAAACAGATTTTTTTTCTTTTATTTCTTGTCTTTTTAAAGTTAAACCTTTCAGCCTTTCATCTCACATCCTAGTGAAGAAAAAAAGACACAAAAATCTTATCCAGCTCCCATTTATACAGTTTCTTTTTAATGCACCCAATAATTTTATTAAAGTCTTTTCTGCTTTGCTTCTGGCACTTCTGTTCACTCCCTGATGCCATTCACAGAGGCTGTT